>NC_135802.1:133379739-134705675 GCF_964213995.1 Mustelus asterias
AAGAGATGTCACATCCCCCCCTTACCACACGCACCCCCCCCCTCACAGGGAAGAGACGTCATCCTACCCATCAGGAAACCTGGAGCAAGGCCAGGAGCGCAAGATGCTTTCGATGGACACCAGCGATCAAGGTAGGTCGAGGGCCCGGGGGTCCGATCCGGGGGGGGGGGGGGGGGGCGCTGCTGGCGGGGCCTGCATCCCAGGGTGGTCCGATTGGGGGGGGGGGGCTGCCGGGGGTGGTTCACGGGGGCGGTCTGCAAAGGGTGGTCGGTGGCGATTCAGTTGCTGAGTTGAAGCCCTATCAGACTTGAATTCAGCAACACACCGATCTGGGCACCAGATCGGCGCCCGGATCGGCCTTCGGTAAAGGCGTGATTGGCCTTGGGTCGGGTCGGGACCGCGTTTTAGGCCTGAAGCCCAACTTTACCACGATTTCGTGCCCGTTAAATCGGGCCCTTGGAGTACATTCGAACACATTTAGCTTATCAAATTTTCATTCAAGTGAAACAGACTGCTAAAGCTATTAATCAGGATATTAAGAATATAAAGGAAACGAGTTGGTGGGATGATTTCTGGAACTGGGGCTCCAACGTACAAACTCATCCTTGGGTCCGATTAATTTCTGATGCTGAAGTATTGTCAATCTTTTGTACTTTGTTGTATTTAATTGTGTAACAATAAAGTTTATCAAATGGCAGAAAGAGATAATCAAACGGTTGAATGAGGAAATATGGTTGCGCAAGAAATAATGTTATTTGTAATACATTAAGTGATGTATGTATGTAACATCGATGTTATGTAACTTGAATTAATTTAGTGGAGTAGCTGGAGGTTTGAGTTCCACTTGCACATGGATTTGGTCATGGGTAAGTGATCCATTTTGCCTGTGGCTTCAAGGATCAAGAGGAGGCTGAATGGGAGTTATGTACACACCCCCGAGTAGTAGTCAGGATTTCGGACAGAAAATAAATCAGGAAATAGAAAAGGCATGTAAGAAAGGCAACATTACAGTAATCATAGGGGATTTCAATATGTAGGTGGACTGGGAAAATCAAGTTGGTAGCGGATCCCAAGATTAAAAAATTGTGGAATGTCTACGGGATAGTTTTTTGGAGCAGCTTGTGCTCGAGTCCACTCAGGAAATGAGCACTTCTGGATCTGGTGATGTGTAATGAGGAGACTTGATCAGGGAACTTAAGGTGAATGAACCCCTTGGGGGCAGTGACCGCACTATGATAGGATTCACCTTGCAGTTTGAGAGGGAGATGTTGGAATCGGATATAACGGTGCTACAATTGAGTAAAGGAAACTACAAGGCTAGGGGGAGGAGCTGGCCAGGTTTCATTGGAAAGGGGGCCTAGTAGGAAACACTGTGGAACAACAGTGGCAGGAGTTTTTGGGGATAATTCAGAAGGCACAACATAAATTCATTCCAAGAACAGGAAGCAGGTTCAGGGGAGGAAGAGGCAACCATGGCTGACAAATAAGTCAGGGATAGCTTAAAAGTAAAGGAAAGAGCATACTGTGAGGCAAGGAGTAGTGGGAAGCCGGAGGATTTGGAAGCCTTTACAAGCAAGCAGAGGACAACTAAAAAAACAATAAGGGTGGAGAAAATGAAATATGAGGATAAGTTAACTAGTAATATAAAATAAGATTGCAAGAGTTTTCTTAGATATATAAAAGGTAAATTAAGCAAAGGAGAGCCAGTGGACGTGATTTATTTGAATTTCCAGAAAACCCTTGACAAGTTGCCTTACGGGAGGCTGCTAAATAAGCTAAGAGCCAATGGTGTTAGAGGCAAGGTACTGGCATGGATAGAAGATTGGCTGACAGACAGAAGGCAGAGAGTGGGGATAAGGGGGTCCTTTTCAAGATGGCAACCGGTGACTAATGGTGTTCCACAGGGGTCAGTGTTGGGACCACAACTTTTCACTATATACGTTAATGATCTGGAAGATGGAACTGAGGGCATGGTTGCTAAATTTGCGGATGATACACAGATATGTAGAGGGACAGATAGTGTTGAGGAAGTGGGGAGGCTGCAGAATGACTTGGACATGTTGGAGAATGAGCAAAGAAGTAGCAGGTGGAATACAACATGGGAAAGTGTGAGGCTATGCATTTTTGTAGGAAGAATAGAAGGGTAGACTATTTTCTAAATGGGGAAAGGCTTTGGAAATCTGAAGCACAAAGGACTTTGGAAGTCCTGGTTCAGGGCTCTCTTAAGGTTAACATGCAGGTTCAGTTGGTAGGTAGGAAGGCAAATTCAATGTTAGCATTCGTTTCTAGAGGAATAGAACATAACAGCAGGGATGTACTGCTGAGGCTCTATAAGTCTCTGGTCAGACTCTATTTGGAAAATCATGAGCAGTTTTGGGCCCCATACCTAAGGAAGGATGTGCTGGACTTGGAGGGGGTCCAGAGGATGTTCACAAGAATGATCCCAGGAATGAAGGGTTTGTCATACGAGGAGCGGTTGAGGAGTCTGGCTCTGTATTCAATGGAGTTTAGAAGGATGAGGGGGGATCTAATTGAAACTTACAGAATACTGAGAGGCCTGGATAGGGTGGATGTAGAGAGGATGTTTCCACTAGTGGGAGAGACTAAAACTCAAGGGCATAACCTCAGAATGAAAATGTACAAGGGTAAAAAAAAAGGGGGGGGGGGGGTGGAAAGACAAGGGGAAGTGGCACTAAGTCATAATGCTCATTTGGAGAGCCAGTGCAGATATGTTGACAAATTGCCTCCTTCTGCTCCTTAACAATTCTGTGATTTTTCTCCAGAATACAACTAAAAGCTTATCACATTGCATATTTCCAGAAATCTATATATTATAAAGAATCACGGTGACATTTTTCATTACCTGTACTTGAAAGTTGCCAGTTACTTGCATTCAACTCTTCTCAGTAAGAAGTTTACAGGGTGTGAGCTCAGCAACATTATATAGGTGAGAAGATACTTCCTGCTTCCGACAGCCGCTACTGTTTCAGGCTCTGCAGCACTTCCTAGCTGGGAAGGGTGCAATATTAATCTGCTAGTCTGTTAAATGATGAAGGGGGCTGGGTAAGATAAAGAGGGAGAAGCTGTTCCCAATTATGCAATGACCAGGAACAAGAGGACAGAGATTCAAAGCAACTGACAAAAGAAGCAAAGGTGACTCCTGGGGGCTAAAGCTTTTCACACAGCGAGCGGTCAAGGCCTGGAATTTACTGGCCAAAAAGTATGGGAAAGGTCTGTTTGATTCAGGCATTGAACAGGGGATTAGACTGTTATCTGAAAAGGAAGAAGGTGGAGGGCTACAGGGAGTTTCAAAGGGAGCAAAGCTCTCCAAGTAAGCGCGGACTTACAATGAAAGACACCGTGTCTAGGCACAGGGCCCCGATCAATGGGGTGGGCCCCATGCTGGTCGGTGTTAGTAGGTAGTTCTTGGGCGCCAATCAGAGCTGATAGCTCTGCATCTCAGGTAGTGCAGGGTGACGTCAGACTCTGATTGGTCGAGTCCCTTTTGAACGGGAAAATACTGATCCAAAGTTGTTGAGGTGATAAGGAGGTAGAAAGGCAGCAGTCAAGGCAGGGATCTCCTCCAGTGTTTTTGCGAAGAAAGCAGCAGCTTTCACGATCCTTCAACCCCAGGGTTGAGGAGGGCGGGCCATAACCAGGCAGCCTGAGCCAGCAGTGAGGTGAACCAGTCATCGTCAACGTGAGGTGCGGAGAGCCGGTCATCGAGGGGAGCAGTGGGGCAACTCGACCCCCAGGCCAGGACTGAGGAAGGCTGAGCAGGTCATAGCCAGGCAGCCAGCAGCGAGGTGAGGTTGGAGCAGGGGTGACTCAAGCGCCAGGCCAGGGCTGGGCAATCGAGGACAGGGCTGGGCAATTGAGGCCATAGCGAGGCAGTCAATAGCAAGGTATGGTCATCTAGGGGAGCAGGGGTGAGGGTGACTCGACTGCAGGCGAGGTCTGAGCAGATGAGGCCATAGCCAGGCAGTCTGAGCCAACAGTGAGGTGAGATCTTCGAGGTGTGGTGTGTGGCACTGGTCATTGAGATGAACAGGGGTGAGAGCGATTCAACCCCCAGTCAGGACTGAGGAGGACAGACCAAAACCAGGCAGCCTGAGCCAGCAGCAAGGTGACTGTCAAGATCATCAAGGTGATGTGTGAGATGCCAGTCGTCGAAGGGAGTACCAGATCTGTCAAACCTTTCTGAGGCCTAAAAATGCCTCTCGAATCCAATTATACTATCTACTTTAAGAGCTTCCCATGGTAAATGATTCTACAACACCAATATTCTTTGGGTAAACAATTTAGCAATCTTGCAAGTCTGGTATCTCCATCCAATTCAATGTTATCTTATGAATTGTAAAGCATCAGCTTGAATGATCTCCAGCTCATTCAGATTAGTTTTCTCAGCTGTGCATGGTTAAGCTGCACAATTAATCAATGAAGTCCAAAATATACAGCTCACCGGTAGTATTGTGTGTTGCAGTAGTATTGCCTGTCAGAAGCTGAACAGAGTCCAATGTCTCTGTGCTGGTCATTAGTGGAAAGGGATGTGGCATAATTTGGGGGCCCTATAAATGAAGGTGAGCATGGGGCTCCACAAAGTGTAAGTCTGCCACTGTCTCCTAGCCAATATTTATCCCTCAGCCAATATAACTGAAACGGAACATCTGGGCATGATCTCATTGCTATTTATGTCCGATTTGACTCGTAGTCAACTGAGGGATAAATATTGGATAGGAAACTTGGCGACAATGGCAGACTTACACTTTTCATTGTCGCATGGCTGCAGGATTAGAGGGGTTTTCACGACCTGAATGTTCAGTTCAATATGTTGATGATCTTTCATTACTAACTGAAACTAAATCCGAACATCGGCAGTTGTTAGATGAATTGTTTATCCTCCTCACTAATTTGGATTGTGACGTTAATCCTAAGAAAATTCAAATCATGTGATTTTGTGTGGTCTATTTGGGTATTGTCGTTATTCAAGGTAAATGGGAGATTGAACAAAAATGAATTGATTCTATCTTACAATTGCCTCTTCCAAAGGATGTTGGTGCACCTCAATCTTTCCTTGGTTTAGTTGGATTCATATTGATGGGTTTGCAAATAAAGCTGCTCCATTGTCAAAGTTACTGTGCAAAAATGCTCCATGGCTGTGCACTGAGCAGCACACACAAGCAGTATCTGATTTAAAGCGTGCTTTGGCTCCAGCGCCAGCATTATTGGTGCCAGACCCTGATCTGCCATTTGCATTGGAAGTGGCAGCAACCGATTTAACTCAGCTGCTCCTTTGCAGGAAATACACAACAGACTGGGACCTGTGACTTGCGTCTCTCGACTCCTTATTCCAGTGGAACAAGGGTTTATTGCATGTTAGTGCTATCTTTTAGCGGTGTTTTGGGCAGTACAATTCTTCACATATATAATTGGCTTTAGCGCAGTGTACTCTTTTGGTTCAAGGCAGGGATATCACGGTTAAACGTACCAAAGGACCCACCTTTCCAGCTGATAATCTTCATTATGGGGCTGAACCTCATGAATGTCAAATAGCAGCAGCTAATGATCCCAAGGGACCATTTGTGCCAAAACAACAGGGGGGACGACCGATGGCTGTGCAGGAAGTGAATGTAAGCAATTTATGTTAATGAATCTTCAAGGGTGATGGATGGTGTCAGACAGACATGCTGTGGGATATATGTGTAGGACCAGCAAGGAAAGTTACTCCTGGAATTGGCTTTAAAATTGCCCAGTAACATGACTGCCCAGATGGCAGAATTACCAGCAAGAAGAGCCTATATAGTAAGCCATCCTGATATATTCCCATCTCCAGTAGACATTTACCCTGACAGCATGTATGTTTGTAATAGCTTAACAGATTTTCTGTCACTATGGGAGACTCGTGGTTTTGTTTCTGTAGATGGAAAACCATTACCATCTGCAGCCTTGTTAAAATTTATTCTCCGGAAGGCTAATGTTAGGACACTTGGAATTATTAAAGGGCCACCACAAAACTTCACCAAGAAGTAATGTCAGGGCTGATCATTCGGTGAAACAAGGGGCTCATTCAAGAGATTTTTGGCAGCCTCCGTTGTGGATCAAATTGATGCTGTTACAGTCAGTCAGATTAATTTTGAAGATTTGAAATAGTCTCAGAGTTGAGATACTGATTTAAAACAAATGCAGCAAGGGCTATATCCAGCTCTCTATGACAGATGGAAGGATAAATTACAACTGAAAGGAGTGATTCTGAAAGAGAGACAGTATGTAGTACCAAGACAGGATAGGAATCAAATTATTTACCAATGTCATGATGGACATGGTTATCAAGGCATAGATACCACAGTAGAACGGATTAAGAGGTTGTGTTGGTGGCCTAATCTCAGTAATGATGTGAGGCATTATGTTGAGAACTGTTTGATTTGTGCACAGAACAATCCTGATAGGTATGCACAAAAAAGGATGTTTATTTAAAGGTTATTTATTTATTAGTGTCACAAGTAGGCTTACATTAACACTGCAATGAAATTACTGTGAAAGTCCCATGCTCTGGCGCCAGTTCGGGTACACTGAGGGAGAATTTAGCATGGCCAATGCAACTAACCAGCACGTCTTTCGGAGTCGGGGAGGAAACTGGAGAACCCGGAGGAAACCCATGTAGACATTTGAAACCCTCACAGACACCAGAATGTGCAGACTCTGCACAGACAGTGTCCCGAGCCGGGAATTGAACCCAGGTCCCTAGCACTCTGAGGCAGCAGTGCTAATCACTGTGCCACTGTGCCATCCAATGTTACGATATACTCGGCCTGTAGAGGGACCTTGGACTAAACTTCAATTGGTCCACTACCGCCATGCAAGGTGAGGTTACACGTATGTTCTGATTATCATCGACCCCATTATAAAATAGGTTGAGGTATTTTCTGTGTGATCGAATACCGCTAAAGCCACTGCTCAAATTTTGGTTCAACAGGTTTTTACAAGATAGCGGTTACTGCGGAGTATAGAATCAGACCACAGGGAGGTAATGCAAATTGTTATGAAAATGTTTGGAATTACTCAGAGGTTCCACATAGCATATCATCCGCAGTCTAGTGGGATAGTGGGACGACTGAACCATGCTTTAAAGAGTATGATTAAGAAGATGGTCCACCAAAACAATTCTACCTGGGACATAGGCATAGACAGTGTTGCCTATTGTTCTACTGATAATACAAAACGCTGTTTCTAGTTCCCCCAGGCACACATCTCACATGCTAATGACTGGGCATCCTCTGAGAGGTGTTGACTATCTGTTGGGGTTAAATGTTTCAGAACCAGAACTCACAGCTCTTAATCATGAAAAGGTAACGCAGTAATGGTTAGAGACTGTACAGGCTTGCACGTATGGCAGCAGCTGTCAAGATGGGACAAAAGAAACAACTGAGCAAGGCGTATTTTGATAATAAGGTAAATCCAGTTTAGTATTCTGTAGGGCAGAAGGTGATTATTCATCTTTACAATCCTGTACATTTTTATCTTCTAGATTTTCAGGTCCTCATCTCATTGTTGACAAAGCTAGCCCATCTGTGCACAAAGTGTTATTACACACTGGGAAAACTGGTTCATACTATGTTAACCAGTTGAAATTATATGGGGCACAAAATAATCATCAGTATCACATGACATTGGTAGCCTATGACATTGATGATTTTTCCTCAAGTGATTCAGACTCTGAAGATATTCAGAGTCCATTTCTTTTTCAATCTAGCTTAGAAGAAACTCATTTAGATACTTATGTAACCAACGAGGTAAGACCGAAATTATCTGCAGATATTTCAGAGAAATTACGAGCATTGGATACATCAGGATGATGTGGAGATGCCAGCGTTGGACTGGGGTAAACGCAGTAAGAAGTTTAACAACACCAGGTTAAAGTCCAACAGGTTTATTTGGTAGCAAAAGCCACACAAGCTTTCGGAGCTCTAAGCCCCTTCTTCAGGTGAGTGGGAATTCTGTTCACAAACAGAGCTTATAAAGACACAGACTCAATTTACATGAATAATGGTTCGAATGCGAATACTTACAACTAATCAAGTCTTTAAGAAACAAAACAATGTGAGTGGAGAGAGCATCAAGACAGGCTAAAAAGATGTGTATTGTCTCCAGACAAGACAGCCAGTGAAACTCTGCAGGTCCACGCAACTGTGGGGGTTACAAATAGTGTGACATGAACCCAATATCCCGGTTGAGGCCGTCCTCGTGTGTGCGGAACTTGGCTATCAGTTTCTGCTCAGCGACTCTGCGCTGTCGTGTGTCGCGAAGGCCGCCTTGGAGAACGCTTACCCGAATATCAGAGGCCGAATGCCCATGACCGCTGAAGTGCTCCCCAACAGGAAGAGAACAGTCTTGCCTGGTGATTGTTGAGCGGTGTTCATTCATCCGTTGTTGCAGCGTCTGCATAGTTTCCCCAATGTACCATGCCTCGGGACATCCTTTCTTGCAGCGTATCAGGTAGACAACATTGGCCGAATTGCAAGAGTATGTACCGTGTACCTGGTGGATGGTGTTCTCACGTGAGATGATGGCATCTGTGTCGATGATCCGGCACGTCTTGCCGAGGTTGCTGTGGCAGGGTTGTGTGGTGTCATGGTCACTGTTCTCCTGAAGGCTGGGTAGTTTGCTGCGGACAATGGTCTGTTTGAGGTTGTGCGGTTGTTTGAAGGCAAGAAGTGGGGGTGTGGGGATGGCCTTGGCGAGATGTTCGTCTTCATCAATGACATGTTGAAGGCTCCGGAGGAGATGCCGTAGCTTCTCCGCTCCGGGGAAGTACTGGACAACGAAGGGTACTCTGTCCACTGTGTCCCGTGTTTGTCTTCTGAGGAGGTCGGTGCGGTTTTTTGCTGTGGCGCGTTGGAACTGTTGATCAATGAGTCGAGCGCCATATCCTGTTCTTATGAGGGCATCTTTCAGCGTCTGGAGGTGTCTGTTGCGATCCTCCACATCCGAGCAGATCCTGTGTATACGGAGGGCTTGTCCGTAGGGGATGGCTTCTTTAACGTGTTTAGGGTGGAAGCTGGAGAAGTGGAGCATCGTGAGGTTATCCGTGGGCTTGCGGTACAGTGAGGTGCTGAGGTGACCGTCCTCATTCCAACCATTATTCATGTAAATTGAGTCTGTGTCTTTATATGCTCTGTTTGTGAACAGAATTCCCACTCACCTGAAGAAGGGGCTTAGAGCTCCGAAAGCTTGTGTGGCTTTTGCTACCAAATAAACCTGTTGGACTTTAACCTGGTGTTGTTAAACTTCTTACTACATCAGGATGGACAGAATTAGTAAATACTTCTGATCATGAGGGGATAGAATTTTTTGCAAAGAAAATTCTAGCATCCCAAAGTTAGAAGATCCAAAATCAGATGTGGCAGCTGCTAATGATATTCATCAGGGGTCAGTGGTGAGTCAGTGTAAGGGATGGCAGAAGGATGAACAGCAACGATTAGTTAGACAGAATGTTTCTGATCAAAATGCTGTTAACGCTAGTGACAGACTACAAAGTGAGCTTCTAGGTAGACAGGATGAAGATCAAATTTTAAAAATGTGTGCCTTCAGATAAACCTAGTAAGCTTCCTGTGCCTAAACAAGCTCCGAAGGCCAACATTTCTGAGGGTCCTTGTTACATTTTAACATCTTGCAGATAGGATCACTCTGTGTTCTTTGTCAAGTTCCGCACACATGAGGACAGCCTCAAACGGGATCTTGGGTTTGGAAAGTGTGAGGTTGTGCACTTTTGTAGGAAGAATAGAGGCATAGACTATTTTCTACATGGGGAAAGGCTTCGGAAATCTGAAGCACACAGGGACTTGGGAGTCCTGGTTCAGGACTCTCTTAAGGTTAACATGCAGGTTCAGTTGACAGTTCGGAAGACAAATTCAATGTTAACATTCATTTCCAGAGGACTAGAATACAAGAGCAGGGATGTATTCCTGAGGCTGTATAAGGCTCTGGTCAGACCCCATTTGGAATATTGTGAGCGGTTTTGAGCTCCATACCTAAAGAAGGGTATGCTGGCCTTGGAGGTCCAGAGAAGGTTCACAAGAATGATCCCAGGAATAAATGTCATATGAGGAGCGGTTGAGGAGTCTGGGTCTATACTCGATGGAGTTTAGAAGGATGAGGGGGATCTAATTGAAACTTACAGAATACTGAGAGGCCTAGATAGAGTGGATGTAGAAAGGATGTTTCCACTAGTGGGAGAGACGAGAACTCAAGGGCACAACCTCAGTGTGAAGGGATGCTCCTTTAAAACTGAGATGAGGAGGAATTTCTTCAGCTACAGGGCGGTGAATCTGTGGAACTCATTGCCACAGAGGGTTGTGGAGGCCAGGCCATTGAGTGTCTTCAAGACAGAGATAGATAGGTTCTTGATCAATAAGGGGATCAAGGGTTATGGGGGAAAATCAAGATAATGGGGATGAGAATCATATCAGCCATGAAGAAGGAGCAGACTTGATGGGCCGAATGGCCTAATTTTGATCCTATATCTTATGGCCTGCAGAGAGTTAACTTTTAAAATGCTGAATGATCTTCAATTAAGCAAACCTGACTTTTGGTTAAAGTTGCTTTTTTTTAAAGCTGGGATTTCTTGTGGCCAAGTTGGCCTGGAATTTATCAAAGGTCACAAGGTGTTAGATGAACAACTTGTCCTTGGCAGGGAGGAGTTCTTTACAGACCTTTGGAGCCAATGTTCCTTATATGGGCATTGGAATGTAAATTATATATACATAAAGGCCTAAACATGATGGAATCTGGAGTGAGCAGTACTTCTGTCCTGGCTCTATTTGATTGGCCTAATCGAATGATGCAATTGGGGTTTGTGATCAATTCATTGGCTGGTTACCAAGGAACATTTGGAGTTTAATTATGCTAACACAAAGAGCTTGTTCTGAAGGCAGTGTGAAGAACCTAGGGACCAAGCTCACATGGAGAGACAAGATCTGGAAGAAGAAGATAACAAAGGGCTGGTTTCATGTGACAAAATCCTGGGAAGGTCTTAATTGCAAGTGGAAATCAACCGTAATCAAAGAATCATCAAATCCCTACAGTGGAGAAGGAGGCCATTCAGCCCATCAAGCCTGCATCAACAACAATCCCACCCAGGCTCTATCCCTATAACCCCACATATTTACCCCGCTAATCCCCTAACCTACATATCTTTGGTCATACTCAATTGTCCATTAGTGTCCCATCAACCAACCTGCACATCTTCAGAGTGTGGGACAAAACTAGAGCACCCGGAGGGAGCCCACACAGACACAGGGAGAGCATGCAAATTCCACACATACAATGAATTGAACCCAGGTCCCTGTCACTGTGAGGCAGCAGTGCTAACCACTCTGCCACCATGTCACCCATTTAAGTAAAGGAACAGATAGTGAGTATTTGGTTTATGCATTGCAAGTATTTACTGTTGTTTAAGTAGCTACGGAGTAAAGGAAATTGTGTTTAAGTATTTAAAGTAGATTTTGTGTCTTTATTCACTGCAGAAGTTAAAACACACAGGTTTGTGCAACAATGTCTGCCCCCCCCCCCCCCCCCCCCAACCCAACCCATCCCATCCCATCCCAATGTCTGGGCCCCAGCCCTGACCACTCCCGTCTGGAATCACACAACCTGACTCAGAAAGTCAGGTGAGAAAGGCACGGAAGGAATTTGTCGGGACATAAGTGAATCCTCGGATTGCCATTCTGAGGAAGTTATGGCGCCAAGAATTTAGAATTAGATGAGATTTAGGTGAAATGTTGACCCTTAGAATTAATCCTTAAAATCCCCTCACTTACCAAATTCCCAAGCTCACATCTTGTATCGAGTTGCAATTGGTCACTTTACTGTTTGCTTAACCATTTCAGCAATTTACATTTTTGTGACACAGTGAAAGATCAGCAAGTAAAAGTGACAGGTTTTCTATTTTTTTACAAAAATCAAAAGAAGAGATTAATATAAAACGAGAAAACACTGGAAATGCACAGTATTAAAATGGAACCTGTTCACTGCAGGAGTCCCAAATGAATATGTGTAACACAGCACCTTAACATCCACCTCCCACCAAAAAAAATCAAGAGCAATTGGACTGCTGAATTTCCGGCGAGGCTGGATTGTTGTGCTCTAAAATAAAGTTTTATTTATTAATCACAAGTAGGCTTACATCCACACTGCAATGAAGGTACTGTGAAATCCCCTAGTCGCCACACTCAGGCGCCTGTTCGGGTACACTGAGGGAGAATTTAGCATGGCCAATGCACCTAACCAGCACGTCAGGACGGTGGAATCAGGTGTAGTAGAAACTTTCAAAAGGCAACTGGACATGTATCTGAGGATAACTGAGGTGGGATATGATTCTCGGACTCTGGAGCAGTTGAGTGAGCAGAATCCTTCTCAACGATATTATCACCTGATAAACATGGATTTATAGCCAAGGAAACACTTTAAAAATGTCTCGGAGGGACAAGCAGCAGCAGATTATCATAATTTCTCCCACAAAAAAAGCACGATAATGTAAGTGGAGCTGTTTTCTACCTCGAGTCTGTCGCAATGGGTGATTCACTTCGCCTTATGAGTAAAGCCAGTTGGCCAACTGAATGGCAGAAAGCCAAACACACGGTGGGGAAAAGATCATACCGATAAAGAGGAAAGTTATACCTTTTCCCACATGGGAAGAGCAGGACGAACAGGGCTGTGTCTCCATGGAGGATGTCCGGATTGCATTGTCCAGACAGCAAAATGAAGCATCGATCCGGAACACTCGGCAGAAAAAGATTACAATGACAGGCGTGGCAACTTCAGGCAAAAACTAGTCCGTCAGCAAACTTGCACATTTTAGGCTGGGGCAGCTTCACACTGCAGTGCATGGGGGCACTCAATTTATTGGGCAGCTTGTAATCATGCCCAATTGGCAGAAATAAACCCATCCCTTTACAGTAAATTAATAAGATATTAATAGAAACAATGTAGAAGGGTAAGGGGGGGAGGGGGTAAGGGGAAGTGGCACTAAGTCATAATGCTCATTTGGAAAGCCGATACTGACAATGTTGACTAATTGCCTCCTTCTGCGCCTTAACAATTGTGTGATTTTCCCCAGAACACAATAAAAAGCTTATCGCATCACACATTTCCAGAAATCTGTATATTACAATGAATCACGGTGAAATGTTTCGTTACCTGTTCTAGAAAGCTGCCAGTTACTTGCATTCAACTCTTCTCAGTCCCGAGTTTACAGCGAGTGAGCTCAGCACATTGTGTAGTTGGGAAGATACTTCCTGCGTCTGACAGTCGCTATTATTTGAAGCTCTGCAGCACCTCCTAGCTGCGCAGGGTGCAATATAAATTTGCTCGTCAGTTAAACGTCGGAGGCCCCAAAAATCGATCCCAATTTTCATCTAGTTAAGAGAGGACAACTCAAATACGATGGAAGGGACGCAGCAAGTCGTTTTCCAAACACTCGATCGGGAAAGAGCAGAAAACAAAAGTCAATCTTGGCGCTCGGCTGGTGATTGTTACGCTTCAACCATGACTGAGTGGCAGTACTTTCACCCCAGAATTCGAAGGTCGTGGGTTCAAGTTTTTCTCGAACTTCACCATAAAATCTAGGCTGATACTCAGGGCATGACTGAGGGGGTGCTGCATTGTTGAAGGTGCAGTCTTTGAGATGACAATTTTTTTCCAACTGTTTCCCTTTTGAAATAGAAAGTTGCGAGGAAATTTGATACAGGTATGGGCAGGATGGTGGCCAGGGACCCGGGTTCGATTCCTAGCTTGGGTCACTGTCTGTGTGGAGTTTGTATGTTCTCCCTGTGTCTCCGAAGGTTTCCTCTGGACTCTGGTTTCCTCCCACAGTCCAAAGATGTGCGGGTTAGGTGGATTGGCTATACTAAATTGCCCCTTCGTGTCAGGGGGACTAGCAGGATAACTAGCAGGGGTTATGGGGATAGGGCCTGGGTGGGATTGTGGTCAGTGCAGACTTGATGGGCCGAATGGCCTCCTTCTGCACTGTAGGATTCTATGAAACCATGAGAGGACATGTTTAGGATAAAGCGGGAGAAACTGTTCCCACTTATGAAAGGACCAGGAACAAGAGGACAGATTCAAATCAACCGACAAAAGAAGCAAAGGTGACCCCTAGGGGTCAAGACCTGGAACTCACTGCCCGAAGAGTATGGGGAAGGTCTGTTCAATTCAGGCATTAGACTATTATCTGAAAAGGAAGAAGGTGGAGGGTTACAGGAAAACTGTGAGGGAATGGCACGGGGTGAGTTGGTGCAGACACAGTGAGCCAAATTACCTTCTTCTGCACTGTAACAATTCTGTGATCTTGTGATTGTTGAACCAACTGCCCGCTCATCGAGAGATCCCATAGCAATATTTCTAAGGGAACAAAGCTCTCCAAGTAAGAGTTAGGCTTATGGTTAGGATTAGGTTTTAGGATTAGGGTTAGGCTGAAGGTTAGTGTCGTTAATGTAGCTTTGTTAGCCCAATTGTCAGAATTTATTGCTAATTTCTATACAGTTTCCTGTTAGGCCTCAGGTTTTATCGGTTAATATTAAACCTTCTGCCGGGCTCTTAATTCCAATAGGGGCACCATGTTTCTCTTCTGATATCATTAAATAGTGTACAGCATGCTTTATTTTATATATATATATAATAATTTTGTACTAATGTTTGTGTACTAATTTTGTAAAAATATATTTTTGGACAGGAATTAGCTGTGAAAATGGATGGAATTTACCTCCGTTTTAAAATTGCACTACATTTTGAGAATTGTATTTGTAATTAATTTAACAAGTAATTATTTAATTAAAAGACATGGGGATAAGGAATAATGTGAAAAGGTACAGTTATGAGTTAAGAATGTATATTAGTGTTAATTATTATGAAAACAGATGTAACAAAGCACAAAATGAAACGCACTATATGGAACTATAATGGAAATTATTAAATTATATTATTTTCTCATGAGAAAACCAACTAAAAAGGTACCCACCTGATAGTGTGTTCAATATATAGCTCTGAATCTACTGGACTTTTTTCTGAAGGATAGTCCTTTCATGTGAGAAAAATTATGCCGAATTTAAAAATTGAGTAAAAAAAGCAAACACTTTACTGGAAAATGTGCTCGAAATATAATATTTGAGATCAAAGGTTTTTTTAATGTGGCTCGAAGCACCTTCACCGAGGTCATCATTCCCGACAGGTCACATGTTTCACGAATTACATCGCTCATCAGGGGAAAATCCACTCGTAAAAAAAACAAAATCTCAATTGTAAGGAGCACAATTGTTTTTGTCAGTAAAAATCTAAAAGTTTTTCTGATTTGTTCAGGATGAAGAACCATTTGAAGGTTTCCACAAAAATTGGAGGGAAACAGAGCTGTGTGTAGTGCTGCTCTGGAATCTTTCAGCTCCAACTGCCACTGGTGCAGCTGTCAAAAGAAACGCTCCTGATTAACTACACAGCATGTTTTGCTTATGCTAATTTGTTCACATTTAAAGGTGCTCCTTCTGAGTTAGTTTGTATGTAACCTCAGACTTTTGTATCTTTTTCCCAATGAAATGTGGAAGAGAGAATGTCTGGGGTGCGTGGGGTCCTTAATTATGCTGGCTGCTTTGCCGAGGCAGCGGGAAGTGTAGACAGAGTCAATGGATGGGAGGCTGGTTTGCGTGATGGATTGGGCTACATTCAGGACCTTTTGTAGTTCCTTGCGGTCTTGGGCAGAGCAGGAGCCATACCAAGCTGTGATACAACCAGAAAGAATGCTTTCAATGGTGCATCTGTAAAAGATGGTGAGAGTCATAGATGACATGCCAAATCTTCTGAGAAAGTAGAGGCGCTGGTGGGCTTTCTTAACTATAGTGTCGGCATGGGGGGGACCAGGACAGATTGCTGGTGATCTGGACACCTAAAAACTTGAAGCTTTCGACCCTTTCTACTTTGTCCCCCCCCCATTGATGTAGACAGGGGCATGTTCTCCTTTACGGTTCCCGAAGTCGATGACAATCTCCTTCGTTTTGTTGACATTGAGGGAGAGATTATTGTTGCCGCACCAGTTCACCAGATTCTCTATCTCATTCCTGTACTCTGTCTCATCATTGTTTGAGATCCGACCCATCACGGTGGTGTTGTCAGCAAACTTGAAAATCGAATTGGAGGGAAATAGATTATAATTTCAGAGTTAAGATTGGAATAAGGATTCAAGGTTAAGATTAGAATTAATGTTAAAATTAGGACTAAGGATAGAATTAAAGGTGGGAGCTAAACATTTGGAAGTCAGGGATTGGGATCAGGGAAAGTATTTACCATTTTATTGTTTTTTTCAATGGCATTATTTGAACCAGGTTAATGCTGCATGTGTCACTCGTAGGTTAGGTTTGAGGGTTTGGGCAGATAAGGAGACTCCCCTTTAATTCTATTTCCATACTAGGGTTAACAGCATCAAACAACTGCCACTTTTCTGGCTCACGGTCAGCATTCCTGTCTGCCTAGAATTTTAAATAATTTTAAAATACTTAGACCGTGAGCCAGAAAAGTGGCAGTTCTTTGACTCGTAGTTCCCATGTTACAACAGTAAGTACATTTCTAAAATACTTCATTGGCTTTAATTCTCGAATCTGTCACTAAGCATGTGATAGCACGATACTTAGAAAATCATAATATAGCTAGACAGAGTCAACACAATTTTTCTTCAGAGAAGTAGTGCTGTTAAATCAATTACAGTTCTTTGAGGGGGTAACTAACATGGAGACAAAGGGGAATCAATGAATGAAATTCATTTGCATTTTAAAAGGCATTCACTGAGGTGCCACAAAGATGATGTTAGTGCTCACGTGTAGAGTTTTTTTTCAGAGACTAAGTATTGAGCTTAACTTTAGCTAATACAAAGACTCGCGACACAGTATCCCGGTGAAAGACGTTTCTTTATTGACCAATGCATACTGGGAGAGAAGGGCTGGGCAGTCCAACTCCTCTCTGAAGTTACAGCACATCGGCAATATAATTATACAATTTGCAAAAGTCATTTTACATGACCACTGGCTCATCCCATTTGGAAATGAACCAATCATCATTAGTACAAGTCAGTCATAATTAGCAAATGTCATATTCCTTGGCCAATTAGAGATATTCTCTGACAGCATGGGAACAATAAATTCTAGCTGTTTCTGCCTGACTTTCCCATGGCTACCTGGCCTAAACTCTTACTTCGCCTATTCATTAGCTGTCTGGTGTCCCTGTTCAATGTCTTGTTCACTGAGCTGTCTGGTACTCATGGTGATAAAAGTTATGCTTCTATAACTGTATTGTTATAAGGCATGTGGTTCACTTTAACGGCCTATTTTCCCATGATGCCTTAGAACCCTGTGCCATTAGCCAAGCTGTATTCTTCTTCAAGAACACACTTTTCAGAAGTACACGTTTAAAGTCTCTAACTGTGGTTATATGTGTTTCTATGCAGACAGTATCTCTGTAAAATATGTATAAGGCAGTCTGTGATTCTTATCCTAAGCTAATCCACTCTGTTCTAATAGTCTTTATTAGTGTTTTAAATCCTAGAGTATTTTGAAGTCCTCTAACATCAAGCAACTGGGGACTGGTTAATGGACAGAAAACAGTACATAAATAAATGGATCATTTTCGGGTTGTTAGGTTGTAAAGCATGGTGTGCTGCAAGTTTTAGTGCTTATGTCTCAGCTATTTACTATCTAAATCAGTGATTTGTCAGGAGCTAAATACAATATATCTAAGGTTGCTAGTGATACAAAGCTCATTGGGAAAGTAGGTCGTAAGGAGATTGCAAACAGCTTGCAAATGGATATAGATAAGTTAAACGTACAAGAAAATGGCAGAGGGGATACTATGCATCAAAATTTGGTAGGAATTGGGATGTCCTTTCGGAAAAAACATGCATTTTCTTTGTTTTTGTGCGTTATCCCATTTAACACAAGGATGAATTGGGGAATATTTTGAAAGAGGGTTAATTGGTTTTCTGATTATGACATCATTATGTTCCAAGAAATACTGATGGGACCTTAGCTTGCCTTGAATGACTAAGAAACAAAGGGTAAATAGAAAGCTAATTACAGTGGGGTTGGTTTTCAGCCTGTGTTTTCTGTTTGGCAGTTCAGGACACACTGAAAATTCATGTGAAAGATAAACAAGCAAGGTTCTCTTTGAATGGAACAGTTTTATGTTTGGCAGCTTTTCAACAGATCCTTATGGTGAAGCAGGTCTCAAAGAATAAAGCAGAAACTGTGTTATTATGTGTTATACAATTGGAAAACAGAGAGATTTGAAGACTGGAAGGGCAAGCGATTACTGATTGGGCAGGGCACTTTGCTATACTTTTGGTGCTGACAAAGCCCACCAAACTGTTTGAAGGGTTCAATAAAAGGAGTCTCTGGGAATTTTGTGGCAGCTTTCTCATCATATAGGGATTCCCAACTTTGATCCACGGGCCCCTGGGGGTCCATGAATATGAGAGACTCACCTGATGAAGGGGCAGTGCTCCGAAAGCTCGTGCTACCAAATAAACCTGTTGGACTTTAACCTGGTGTTGTGAGGCTTCTTACTGTGCCTACCCCAGTCCAACGCCAGCATCTCCACATCATGGCTCCCACCCATTTATTGTATGAGTGTAAAAAAGGGGTGTAGTTTACGAAACCCTCTCACGTGTGCATGTGAAAATAAATTCAAGCCTTTTATTTTCATCTTGCCTTGGGTTTACTGTGCAAGTCATTAAGAGAGGATTGGAACATTTCCGAATTTAAGGGTTGGGGAAAATACATCACCATCTATAAAGGGCGAAATCAGAATAAAAAAAACCTTTCTGTTTATGAATGGTAGAGAATGGGAAAATCAGGGCAGTTTAAACTGACACTCTTTCTGCCTGTGACACATTATACAAAGACAAATAGCATTTTCATTTATACTTGTAAATTTCTTACCAATATTTATTCAAAGTGAAAACATGCTGTTTTTCCATAGTGATATGGTTCATTAGTTTTACTTTTTCTTGAACGTACATAATTCATGCAGAATTGATGCATAAAATCTGAACATGCAAATACAGGAGATACAAAGAGGGGAAAAAAAGACCCAGAAAATGTTAAAAAATATGATAATTATAATTCTGAGTTAGGTCTATTTTGAAATTTTATTATTGTATAATTTCAATACATCTACTTAAGTTATATATGCAAATTATGCATTTAACCAGAGACATTTGGCAATTTACCATGTATCCAGCTCCTTCCTTCCTTTAAGGATAACATTACATTTGTTTGTATTCCATGTTACCATTTTAACTTTTTAAATGACCATCTTTTTCTTTCTCAATGTGCAGCTGTAGTCACAGAGATGGATATATTCTCTAATCCTGTAATATTGGGGTACCTACTTATCAGCAATTACATTAGCAGCAAGTTCTTTAATAGACTTAAAATAAATTTCCATTAACATACCCAACTCTTTGGAATGAAGGATAGTTCACCCAAGTGCCCCAAATTTGTTGGAATAGTATATCTGGCAGCCAATACCATTAATTGAACATCTTACTTTCTTGTTTGTACTGCACTATCACTGGAATTTTGATCTATTAATGACAGGGAGGTCAATGACGAATCAGGGACTTGCAGATAACGTACCTAATGGCTTACCATGCCAAACAACCACATGACCCACTCAAGTACTGAGAACAGACAGTATTGACGGGATTCTCCGGCACACTCTTTACAACACTGTAACATGTCTATGAATGACATTAGTGCAACACTGCATAAATAGATTCTTGAGAAATTTGAAGTAATTTGAAGGAAGAGAAGCCAATGACAGTGCTGCTCTGTCAGCAATTGGGAAGGTAAAAGTGCATTTGAGTTATGGCTGTATACACAAAAAAGGTCTTGAATAAGGATGGTGTAGTTAGTCATGTGGAAGGGTGAAGGATAGGAAGGAGAAGTGAGATTGATATATGGAAATAAAACAGGAGGCTATATTGGTAGGGTGAGATGTGATGGTGGAGGCAGATTTGAACGTGGCTTTCAGAAGAGAATTATTAGAGTTGAAAAGACAGGAGTGGCACTAAGTGAACTGCACTTAGACACAACAAGCCGAATGGCTGCCTCTCGTGCTATAATCATCCTATAATTCTGAGAGAAATAGAATGGGACGAAGCTCATTCGGAGCAGGCCTTTCAGCACTAATGATCTTTTTCAGGGCTGTAAATTCTATGTAAGGAGGGAGAATACACAATGATCACAGTCTAGATTATTTTATTTGTGACTCCAGTTTGGGGCATTTTTAGGGTTGTATCAGTAGAGATCGAAACACAAAGTAATGGTAGGACATGGATTTGGAAGGCAACCCGTTCAACAACTTGAAGACGAAAGGGAACTCGCTGATAGAATGTTAGTTTCCAGGTACAGAGGGGCTAAAGGTAGGTTTTGAGAGAGGAGTGACAATAACTACTTTGAGAGGGTGACAATAGTTGAGAGGGAAATACTTACAGAATAATTTCATATACACTATAATTGTAGTAATGTTGCAAGTCTATTTCATTTTGGTCTAACTTTACAGTTAGTATAAATGGACTCAAAATATATACATATTGAAATCAGGATAATGGACATCATGTGTTCTGCTACTAGGGAAATAAAGTCTTCAACTTCCAGCTCAAATCAAAACCCATTATTTTAGTTTTGCTGATCAGATTCACTTTCCTACTTTGCATTTTTTTTCATAAAATGAATGCAGCTTCTGTTAATGCACAGGAATCGGTGTCAGTCTTCAACGTAATTAAGTAAATATGTTCGATGAAGGAATCCAGACCCCACAATCTCTGTCTGTCAGTCAGAGCATCTAATGATTGTATCAAGTGAATATTGCATGACTCGCCTGGAAAGAAGGACACAAACAATAATATACTCCAAAGCCTAAACATTGGCAGCTTTTCCGTAATATTAAATTGCTCAAAATAAAGATATCATAGAGAAAAAAGCAAATTAGTTCTAAAAAAGTGATTGAACTGCCATCAAGTTACTTTTGAGAGAACAGTTTAATTATTTATTCAGAAATTTTCACACATTAAAATGTCAACACAATGTCACAAAAATGATGACAAGGTTTTAGGTTATAGATACAATTCTCATGTGTTTGTTAACTCTATTACATTATATTTTTGTAATTTAATTATTGCTCTCTCCTTTCTGTCATCTTATCAAACTATTTTATACAGAATTGGACCGATTTCACTTTCTAAGTTTTATTCTTGAGTATATTGAACCAAGATGGTAGATTCCTGAGGAGTGACTGCACTAGGACAAAAGAGATTAAGTGCACTTTACCCTAATTTCCCACTCTTTCTCTTTTGCACGAGGTGCTGCATTGGTGAAACTAATCCTGATTGGGTGCTGCCTTCAAATATGTGTGAAGTTTATTTTTAAACTGTGCCAGATGTTTTATCTATTACAGAATGATTTTCAGAACAGATTCTCACATTTTCATGTAATTACTGTAAGACACAGTATTGTGATTTGCATATTTTTTTATTTTGGCAAAATCCTTTAAATCAATTCAAACATACTCACCATACAGGTCTTCAATTTCACGTTTGGGAGTAGGAAATGGTGGACCTGTGAAAACAAACCAATCAGGCAAATTCTTTGTGATGATCATGTTTGTTGGCCAATTCTGTTCAGAGGGTAAATTCCCTCAAATAATCTTTGAATAGATAAGTCTCTTGGGTTTCAAAACATTCTTTATTCAGTTCAGTATGTCTAAAACAATGCACAGTGTCTATCATAAAACAGGAGAGTTGGAGACAGTCATGTGTTGGGAGGAACAATACATGGCATAGTATAGGTTAGAGAGAAATGGCTACAGAAAAATCAGAACTGGGAATTAAACATCAGACGGTATAAAATATAGCAACAAAAGGGAGGCGAGGTAACTGTGCTTTTAGGGTTAACGATGACAGTAGCTATCAGCAAGACAAAATAGAAGCCATGATAAAAGATGATAAAGGATCGATTGTACTGATAGGTGTAGTCTACAGATTACCTAGTAAAAATCATAGAAACCCTACAGTGCAGAAGGAGGCCATTCGGCCCATCGAGTCTGCACCGACCACAATCCCACCCAGGCCCTACCCTCACATATTTACCCGCTAATCCCTCTAACCTACACATCTCAGGATTCTAAGGGGCAATTTTTTTTTAACCTGGCCAATCAACCTAACCCGCACATCTTTGGACTGTGGGAGGAAACCGGAGCACCCGGAGGAAACCCACGCAGGCACGAGGAGAATGTGCAAACTCCAGACAGACAGTGACCCGAGCCGGGAATCGAACCCGGGACCCTGGAGCTGTGAAGCAGCAGTGCTAACCACTGCGCTACCGTGCCAGAAGGAAGAAATATGCAAATAAATTGGGGGATTGAATAAAAAAAACAGAATAATAGTCATGGGAGATTTAAATTATTCGGCTATTAATTGGACAGAGCAAGTAAAATGAATAAGGAAATGGAATACAATACATAAGACTTCTTTCTAACCCATTATATAAAGTGCCCAAAAAGGGAAGATATAATGGGGAATGAACCAGAACAGATGAGAGAAGTACAATTAGGGAACATCTAGGCAATAGCAACCACAATATAATAAACTTTAAAATGGTGAAAGAGAAGGACAGAAGTATGACAAAAATCAGGTTAACAGATTACAGGAATATTGATTTTGAGGGGCTGAGAACAGAACTTGGTAAAGTCAAATGGGAAAGAATACTGGCAAACAAATAATGATGTTGCACAGCAATGGGAATCATAACATTGGAGGCAGTCCAAAGGAGATTCACCAGGCTAATTCTTGGGTTGAGAGGTCTGTCCTACCAAGAGAGGATAAATAGTCTGGGCCTGTATTCCTTGGCGTTTAGAAGAGCGAGGGGTGACCTTATTCAAACATACAAGATCCCGAGGAGGCTTGACAGGGTAGATGGTGAGAAGTTTTCACCAGTGGGAGAGTCCCGAACAAGGGTACATAGCTACAAGATAAAGGGCCGGTCATTTAAAATGGAGGTACGTAGAAATTTCCTCTTACAGAGGGTGGTGAATCTCCGGAATTATCCACTCCAAAGGGTGGTGGAGGTTGGATCATTACAAGTATTTAAAGTGGAGGTGGATAAATATTTGAAAGAGGGATATAGGGAAATGGCACAGAAAAGGAGTTGAGGCCAGCATAGATCAGCCATGATTATATTGAATGGCAGGGCAGGGCTGAAGAGCCTGATGGCCTACTGCTTCTATTTCTTGTGTTCCTAAAAAGAACAAATTAAACACTAGTGAGACTCCATGAATTAATAAAAATGTCAGGGAACAATAGAGGGTTAGAAAAGAATCATATATGACGTATATACATCAGAGGAGTGCATGATGAGAGATTATAAGGAAATAAGGAGAAACAAAAATAGCAAGACAAAGAGAAACTTTGAATTATCAAGGAATATAAACAAAATCATGAAATATTTTACAAAGATATCAATAAAAAGGCTGTGATAGGAATAGGACCATTAAAGGATAGACAGGGATAATACCAGAGGTAACGATAGAGAAATGCTAGAAAATATTCAATAATTATTTTGTTTTGATTTTTACCAGTGATATTGAACAGGTAGTCACAAAATGATGAGATGCACAATAAGAGCATTTAAAATAAAATGGTGCATGGAATAAATAACACATTTTTAATCTTTGTAATTGTATTTTTACTTAATAACTATTAGTTTTACTTAAGTAACTTACAACTGCTGGAACAACTATGTGTAATGATCTAATCTTTATCCTATTTAAGATTAAGGGCAGAATTCTCAATTTTTGAAGTGCAGTGGCAGGTGGCTCTGCGGCACCTTTCCTGTTGGCCAGAATGGCATGAACCCTGCCAGATTCTATGCTTGGAACCTTATTAATTATGCACAGGCAAGTTTCCCTTCAAGTCACTTGGCAAGCTGGTAGCCAATTCATCTGCTCACTGTCAACTGGTGGGATTAAAGATCCTGACACCATACTTAAATACCAGTCCAGCACACTCATAATATTCTATCCAGCCGACCTGCCTTCACCAGACCGTGCAAGATGTCAGCAACCCAGAGGGAAAAGGCTAGCAGCTTCAAGAATTCTGTTGCTTGATTCAACCACCCTTGCTCCTGAGCCCATCACCTGTAAGGCACCCATGCTCCACTTGGACCTCTACCCATGGCATCTGGAGTCTTCGTGCATCCCCTTCCAATAAATAATTGACTCCCATGTTTGTAGCTTTTATGCAGCCTTGTCAAGGTTCAACTCCCCTCCCTTTGGTCTTCCCTCTGCTTTCCATTGTCAGTTTTCTTCATCCACTTCCTTGTTCCTCTGCCTGCGATTGTGAGCACTTGTATTTCCCCCCACTCCTTGCACAGCTCTCCCCCCCCTCCCCACCCTCCTAAAAGTCCGCACTCCACCTCGGGTCAAACTTCGGACCTATGTTGTGGTGGCTACATGAGCCCCACAGCAGAGTTCTGTCCTGATAGACACTGTTGAGTGGCACCAGGAAGAAAGAGGCCCCTGTACTTCCCAATGTCAGGTGCAGTATTGATCTAACTCAGTTACTCAGGAGGATCCATGGATCCAGCAGCATGGTGCTATCAATGAAGATAAGCTCGGCATGAGGATTGAAGGCAGGAACTAATCTGTTTTGGCAGAGTGGTGTACAGTGCACCAGGAGCAGCACAACACCATGTCAGAAAGGCTTTGCACTGTTGTAAAGTCTCTTGTGAACTGAGGGCCATATTGTATATGTCACTCTTTATCCATCAGGTTTCAGACTGATATAATGTCACGCTGACGTGATGCAAGATTGAAAGACCTGACGGAATACTGGTGGGCAGCTCTTTTAATGAGCGTTCATGAGATACAAATGAATGCAAATAGTGTGCACGCCACCAGCCAGTGGCCACCTGCCATTAACCTGTAATTGGGAGTATTTTGGTGTGATTTTATGCTGGCAAGATTATGACTTTTTGGCTTCCATTAGGTTCCCCATTCCTGCCTGCCACCAAACATACTTTGAGTGGGATGGGAGAATTCTGTTCTAAATCTTGTCTGCTGGGTTATTTTTAAATTGAACCACTTGTAAATGAAAATGTGGCTCTATATATACACACACACACATTCTTAGCTCACAAACCACTTTGAGGAAATGCCTTTTACCATATTACTCAATACCCCCACCCTGAACGGAGCGGACTTCTGCGCCCTCCCCCCTACCCCCACTCCCCCTCTCCAGCCAGCCATAGACAACACAACTAACCAAGTGTTGCTTGTTAATGTGCTTTAATTCATAGACAGCGCATAAATGTATTGGGGTGGGGAGAGAGTGGGAGTTGGTGGTGGCAAGAAACTCCACTTGCTTTGTCCATTTGTAGGCTGCTATACTTTATTTTGCCATGTGTTTTTCCTGGACACTTCCCAAAGAAGAGCTTCCCTTTTCTATTAAATCTAATCTCAGGGAGCAACTTCTGAATCCTTCCAATGCAGGGATTTGTCAACT
Source organism: Mustelus asterias (assembly GCF_964213995.1). Lineage (NCBI taxonomy): Eukaryota > Metazoa > Chordata > Chondrichthyes > Carcharhiniformes > Triakidae > Mustelus > Mustelus asterias. The sequence goes on from NC_135802.1 coordinate 133,405,331, forward strand.
GGGAATATGAATGAGATGATAGATCCTACCAGCAGGTCGAAATAGACTTGAGTTGTAAACTTCCCTCAAAATAAGTCGTCTGATTTTCAATGTTAAAGCCTTAAGCTTCTTGAACCTAATGTGTAAATATAATTCAATCTAAAATGGCGGCAAGGTGGCACAGTGGATAGCATGGCCATCTCACAGCACCAGCCACCCGGTTTTGACTCCTGGCTTGGGTCACTGTCTGTGCAAAGTCTGCATGTTCTTACTGTGTCTGCGTGGGTTTCCTCCCACAGTCCAAAAGATATGCTTGTTAGGTGCATTAGCCATGCTAAAATCTCCCTCAGTCTACCTGAACAGGTGCCAGAGTGTGGCGACTAGGGGATTTTCACAGTAACTTCATTGCAGTGTTAATGTAAGCCTACTTGTGACACTAATAAATAAACTTAAACTTCTTTTTAGAATTAGAAAAAGAGTAAAAATCCCAAAATTTGTACAGGGGTGAGAATCACTTGTAGGCCAGACTGAGTTTTTAAACTTTTCACTCTGGGTCTTCAGTTGTATGTATATGTGACAGGTTTCCTTCTTCAAAGGATATTAGTGAACCAATAATATTTTAAAATGACAATATGTCAGCATTGATTGTATTCTTTTCTGGTCCTAATTATAAATTACCAGGTTACGGAATTCAGATTTCACAATTTGCCATGGTGCGTTGTTAACTCAACCCCTAGGTTGCTAGCAGATATCATAAACACTACACTGTAATATCCATACACTGACACTTGTGAATTTACAAGTTGAAAACATCACTTGAAAATGTTACCCATTATTTCCTGCAACCTTCACTCTTGCAGCAGCTATATCATGCCCTTTGAATAATCCCTTCCTGATCAAAAGCCATCTTGCTTTTGCTCTCTTTTTTTAAAAAACCCCTTTAGGGTCGAGAGCTTCATGTTTTTAGGTGTCCAGATCACGAACAATCTGTTCTGGTCCCCCCATGCAGACACTATAGTTAAGAAAGCCCACCAACGTCTCTACTTTCTCAGAAGACTAAAGAAATTTGGCATGTCAGCTACGACTCTCACCAACTTTTACAGATGCACCATAGAAAGCATTTTTTCTGGTTGTATCACAGCTTGGTATGGCTCCTGCTCTGTCCAAGACCACAAGAAACTACAAAAGGTTGTGAATGTAGCCTAATCCATCGCGCAAACCAGCCTCCCATCCACTGACATTGTCTACACTTCCCACTGGCTCGGCAAAGCAGCAGCATAATTAAGGACCCCACACACCCCGGACATTCTCTCTTCCACCCTGTTCCGTCGGGAAAAAGGTACAAAAGTCTGAGGTCATGTACCAACCGACTCAAGAACAGCTTCTTCCCTACTGCCATCAGACTTCTGAATGGACCTACCTGACATTAAGTTGATCTTTCTCTACACCCTACCTATGACTGTAACACTACATTCTGCACTCTCTTGTTCCCTTCTCTATGAACAGTATGCTTTATCTGTATAGCGCACAAGAAACAATACTTTTCACTGTATGCTAATACATGTGACAATAATAAATCAAATCAAATCAAAACAATTATTTTCTCTGCAAGGGCTTTGTGTTCTCATTTGTCTGTGTGGAATGTTACAGAAAAGTCAGATAGTGCAACTTTTGTTGGTATTGTTAAAAAAAATACAAATGTCACAATTTGTGACTCTACAATATAGATATAGTTAAATGATTAATGATTTTACAAATTTATTTAATTTTATTCACTTAATTGTTCTTACTGTTATATCAAATTTGGCAAGAAACTAACTATAATTACAATCCAATTTGTACTCTCGAGAGCTTTAAAATGGTCACACACTTGCTCTGGATAGCTCAGTTTATTTATGTAATTTACTTTAATAACATTTGCACGTTTCAGTACTGCACAACAAAGTATCAAGGAAACAACAGCATTACACCAAACTGTTTAAGCAATTTTACACTGGGAATTTTTTAACTCATTCAGCATTGTAATTATTTTTGCCTGATCAGCAACTTCAGACTTAGCATTTCCGTTATTCAGACTATAACTTGTGAATTTATTCAGATTATAATTTATGAATTGCTAAAACCTGGCTAAGTTCTAAGCATCACAAAAAATGGGCAAAAGAGAAGTAAAAAACTGCTGTCAAAAACAACCCGAATAAGTGCTTGTCATTTTAACTTTCCATCCCACTTCCACTCTGTCCTTTGCCTCCTACACCTGTTCCAATTAAGCTCAGCTTGCCAGGGAAGCTGCCTGCTGAGCTCTTGGGGTGCCATTGCACAGGGGCCCTGTAAGAGGAATCCCTAATGGGGTGCTAAGATTTTTAAACAAGATATTAAGGCATTGACAGAACTAGCAGCATTCATTTAAATGACTTTTAAAATAAGTTTATGAACTAACAAGAAGCAATTTACACATATGAAATGCAGTATTTGATTTAAACAAGTGATTATGATTGTAAAACACATATGCTGATATTTTGAATGTATTATTATTGATTTTAAGGATTGTTCACTTCGTCAAAAAGCATGTTACCGCAAGATATCATGGTAAAAGTCATTAGGGCAAAGCCATATTTCGAGAGAATATTTGGGCCTTGGAAATATGCAAGTTTTATCAGTAAAGTTTCGGATGGGAGAACATTTAGAACACTTAATCATATTTCATGAATAGGGTTTATTCACTCTCCAGACAAGATGGACTGGTGCCCAGACATGGTGTCACAAGTTATTTTGGTTAGACAGTGACCTTAAAGGGAACTCTGGGCTGAGCGTCCTAGGCTACTAGGCAACAAGGGTGTGGGGTCAGGCAAGAGAGGAGTCAGTTTCTGGATTTCACGGACTAATAAAATACCATTATGCTGAGGGGTGGAATTCGATTGGCTGAAGTATTTGATGTGTACTATTGTTGATTTGTGTATCCTGAAGATGATCGATTTAAAGCTATTGAAAGGCAGGAATGATTGATAAAAAACTATAATTGATCTATTTTTGATTGTATATGTTAAATTCATCAGAGAGGTTTTGTTGCTCAATGTCAGAGTTGCTTAATCCTTTGATGAACTCCTGGCGGCCGCTGGTTCAAATAAAGTTACATCTTTATAGAGAGATACCTGCCTCATGAGTCTTGTATTGTCTAAACTTTGGGCAGTACCGGTCACCTTGGGTACCCCACAACATGCCCTGGTTTCCCAGTGTACTGGGGACCTCCTGCTGAACGTCCCCACTATCCCCCGGGAACATCGGGCACTGCCCAGCCCTGCCCTTGACCATCTGGGGGACTTCACTGGCCTCTGATCCCCCCAGCAAGGTCATCACACCTGGTTCCCGTTGGTGGGGACCATACGTGATTCTTGTCAGGAAGAACCTCAGCCAGTAAGGTGGTACAGTCAAGTGAGCACGGATGATAACATCTGGAACTCATTAATGGCATTCAAAGCATGTCATTAGTATTTAAATCGGCTTCGCGCCCTTTCTGGATATGAAGCTGATTTCGCCAGCAAAACAGTGGTGGTAAGACTGGGAGAGGCGAAATACCGGGCATGAACCTGATTTTTCGCCTCCTGCCCAATCTTATCACCTCGCTTCACTTAAGGTTGGGTGGGACGTGGTCGTAAAATCACAGCCAAACATTTCACTTTCAATAAGAAATATGCACTTGTTTTATTTCTTATGTTTGTTACTCAGCTGAACTACCTCGGCCACATCCAATTATTTTTCCTGGCGAGCATTGTTATTACACTAGTTTCTATTATGTGCAGTGTAAAGAATACATGGCACTCTTCTAATTTCTGGGTAACTAATATAAACCACCTAACTCCTTGCACACGCTAACCCTTGAGAGGACATCTCCCACACCCCCAACAGTTTTCCTCATCACCCAACCGCCATCCCCCCACCCCACAGGGACCCCCTTGTGGGCCTGCAGCCCCTATCCAGAGTTGTCTCCACTCAATCCATGAACCCAACCTGGGCATCCTGCTGACCCATGGACCCAAACCAAACCATTCCCAGATATGGATTGACAACCCCCCCCTCCCCCTAACCTCCCAAGACCCATGCCCCCTTGCAAAAGAACAAAGTTGTGGCGGGCCTGAGGGGAGGAAGGTGGTGGCAGACATAGGGTGTGGGAGGTGGTGGCAGGCCCAGGAAGTGCACCCTATTCCTATTTTCAGGATTTTCAGTCACTCTCACCCCCACATCAACCCATAGACATACCCTCAACGACTGTGGCTGGGTGTGAGTGAGTAGACACCCTGAGACTGAGTGAGCTAGACACACACACAATGAACCCTCGCACCTAGTCACTTTTATTAACTGCTCTTTTTTAACCTACCAAATTAATGCTATGACATTGCATTACTTTTGCTCAGCAATTATTTCTTTTAATATCAACTTTTTTGTTTGAAATTCAGCCAAACGTTATCTTTCTGCAATTTGTTCATCGACTCAGTAGCAGAAACTGCAAGCATATTAAAACCGCCATCTTGTGTAAGTAACCATTGTGGAATTGGCAGAATAAAACCTAGAAATCCATTACTCTGTTGGATCAGCTGTGCCACAGGGAAAACATTGCTTGATTAACTGCTCTTCTTCTCATTTTTGTTTCACTGAATTTCTTGGAACTGGACAAAGTCCCAGAACACTGAGGTGAGCCTTTTCACAGCTCGCCTTGGCAATCAGCAGCCCATGGCTGCCTCTGAACTCTTTCCAAGATGATTAGCCTGACTCCATTTAGCTCCAGTCTACCTCCAGTCTTTGCCAATACTTTCTCCTAGGGAGGGCGTGCCAAACCAGCAAATTTCCCAACTCTGCCTGCCTTGAAGATGAAAATCCATCCCATCATCTCTGTTTCTCTCTTCACAGATGCTGCTTGAACTGCTGAATATTTTCAGCATTTTCTGCTTCTATTAAACACTTCTGTAAAGATGGTTTAACAAATTGGCTTTACTGAGGTAGTACAAAATCTAAAATGAATAAATCCAAATTTTTGCAATTCATTTAAATGTTTTATTCAGCAAGGCTTCCATAATTGAAAAAATGGAAATGGAATTTATGCATAGAAATTTTACTCTCTCAAATATTTTATCCTCTTATCAGCTATTTAGGTAGACTTAATTATATTACAAAAAGCTTGTGTTGTACATAAATAGATGCAAGTGCTTTTCACACCTTAAATGTGTCTGGAGCATGTAAAAGTGGACCAAAAAATCACTTACCAACATGTTTGTTTTCATCATATGTAAATGTATCAAGAAGGTAGTGACATCCTTTAGCCATAAGTGTTGTCATGAGCTTGGCATAACTGCAACAATATCAAAAAGCAATATTTAATTTAATGCATGGTCTTATTTTTCATTTAGTTTGTTTAATAATCTTTCAAATTTGCTTTGCTATTTGATTTTCTCTTTTCCTCCTTTGATTATCACTTTGTTTAATTTAATCCTAAATTTGTATTAACATTAGATTTGATTTTACTGGGTTAGCTCAATTACTCATGCTTGGATAGAAAGAAATATTAACCACCTTGAGAGAAGTGCATTTCCCACATCAGTAACTGAACAGCAAAATGCAACAAGCATTTAATACTAACAGTGAAATGCTCAACAGTTTTTTAAAATTGTAACCATACTATGCCCCATGAAGCTCATGGAGAGATACAATTATAGATTTAAATTATATTATACTGTCAAACTGAGATTTTGTTTTAAAAGGCAAATTTATACAGATGAGAAGTCTTCTATTAAAGAGAGATAAATATTTATAAAGCAATCTGCATTGTTCTCATCTTCAAGTATGCCATGTACTTTTATTAAAAACACTTTAAACATATAACATTACTAATAATGAATGTCTTGTAAAATGCTAACATGCATCAAAATTGAATAAGTAGGCTGCAGGTTGGATAATCCAATACATTCAATTTCTGACCTGGAAAGATATCAAATGAAGGCCAATTGTTTCCTTTCAGGGTAAAAGGGGAATTAGATGGATTCAGTGAACCCATATCTTTCAACGGGTACTGAATGCTTTTTTAAAATGAATGCTAAAGTTAATTGTTGATAAATGCGGGAGATGTATGCAATCTAAACTCAAGAGTTTCACTTAGGTGTTGGCGTCTCAGTTTGTGTTAACTCTGGGTTTGCCATTTAACCTTTGCTATTAATCATACTTGCAATTAAATTCTGTCTCACAAAATCATTAAACAAGTTTACTTTTTGTCACTTTATAGTGAAATGCAGAACAGCAAGTTTTTAAAGCTAATTAACAAATAAGACAGCAAAGAACACCAATACCTCTACTTTCTCAGGTGACTAAGGAAATTTGGCATGTCCACTACAACTCTCACCAACGTTTACAAAGCACCCTTGCTGGTTGTATCACAGCTTGTTATGGCTCCTACTCTGTCCAAGACCGCAAGAAACTACAAAGGGTCGTGAAAGAAGCCCAGTCCATCAGCAAACCAGCCTCCCATCCATTGACTCTGTCTACACTTCCCGCTGCCTCGGAAAAGCAGCCAGCATAATCAAGGACCCGACGCACCCCGGACATACTCTCTTCCACCGGGAAAAAGATAAAAAAGTCTGAGCTCACATACCAACTGACTCAAGAACAGCTTCTTCCCTGCTGCCAATTCTTCCCTGAATTGACCTAACTTATATTAAGTTGATCTTTCTCTACCCTCTAGCTATGACTGTAACACTACACCTTCTCTATGTTTGGTATGCTTTGTCTGTATAGCACGCAAGAAACAATACTTTCACTGTATATTAATACATGTGACAATAATAAAGCAAATCAAAATTAAAACATATTACTTACTGTTTTCTATCAGATGGATTGATAGCCACTAGAGAACCTCGGTCCCAGATCCCATCAAATCTTCCAGCAATTGCACTACCCATCATAAAAAAAATAAACAAAAAAGTTTCAAAAATATTAAAAATACTTTTTTAGATTAGTAGTCACAGGTAGGATGTGATATCATGGACAAAATCAACAGTATGCATATAAACTGAAAAAAATACTTCAGGTGCTGGAAATTTGTAACATAATATGTTGGAAATAGCCACTATCTGGGAGAAGAACAAATCAGTTTGTATTTTAAGTGTACTGAGGAGCTATCAAAATGGAGATACTATTATTAGATAAAACAGCTTTTTAAATGCTGTTCATCTATAATAACTTCAGTTCTAACAAAGACACATTCAAAACTTGTTTTCTCCACAGATGCTACCTGCTAATTGGTTCAAACTTTCAGCATCTGCTACATTTTGCTTTACATTCAATAGGAAGCACGATGGTATGAGAATCCTGAACTAAAAAGGTAATAGGTGAAATCTGCGTAAATTCAGTCCCTAGCTTTACAGATTCTGGATAAAAATCTCCTTCAAATGGCAATTTTAGAGATGCCACCAGATTCCAACAAGGGAACAGGGAAAATATACACTAGTACAGTACATGGTGTTGAGGCTGAGGGGAAGGTACCGAACTTAGAAGTGCTGGATCCATTTGAAATGCAAAGTATACTGTTCCCCCACAATGACATTGTTCATCTCAATGACCTCGAGTTAACATTAAATACATGAACTGCGCATTTCGAAGAAGAAAGAATTGGAGGTACTGTATTTGCTGAAAATCTCTTCGTTCGTAGCTGGGATTCTCTGGTGCCACTGAAAGTGAATGGAATATTGGCTGGAACACCAAATTTTCTGTTCTCACTTGCAGTGGGACGGCTACAAACAAGATTGGAGTATCCTACCAATTCTTTAAGGATTGGTACTGAGGTACAACATTGGGATTGAATACAAAACACCTAACCCATGTATCTGATCTAGGTATGTTTGATACCGATGCAGCTTGCCTAATATTAGTATCATTGCAAGTTTAAACACTAATTTTAGAATGTATAGAATATTTAGTCTGTAAGATGTAGGAGCAGAAGTAGGTCATTTAGCCCATCGAGTCTGCTCCGATATTCAATGAGATCATGGCTGATCTGATATAATCCTCAACTTTACTTCTCCACTTTGTCCCCATAACCCTTGATTCCCTTAATGATTAAAAATCTGTCCATCCCAGCCTTGAACATACTTAACAACCCTGTCTCCACAGTTTTCTGTAGTAAAATGTTCCACAGATTCACCACCCTCAAAGAAGAAATTCCTTTTCATCTCAGTTTTAAATGGGTGACCCATTATTTTGAGATTATGTCCCCTGGTCCTAGATTCTACCACAAGAGGAAACATCCTCTCAACATCTACTCTGTTAAGCCCCTGAGATTCCTGTATGTCTCAATAAGGTCGCCTCTCATCCTTCTAAACACTAATGAGTACAGGCCCAATCTATATAACCTCTCCCCATAAGACAATCCTTCCATACCCAGGATCAACGTAGTGAACCTTCTCAGGTCTGCCTCCAATGCCAGTACATCTTTCCTTATATAAGGGGACTAAAACAGTTCACAGTATTCCAGGTGTTGTCAAACTAGTGCCTTATATAGTTTTAGTAAGACTTTCCTATTTTTATATTCCATTCCCTTTGAAATATCGGCCAACATTGCATTTGCCTTCCCAATTACCTGCTGAAACTGCATTCTTGCTTTTTGTGATTTGTGATTTAAGTCCCTCTGCACTGCAGTTTTCTGCGGTCTTTCTCCATTTAAATAATACTCAGCTCATTTTCTTCCTACTAAAGTGGATAACTTCACATTTCCTACATTATATTCCATCTGCCAAGTTTTTGCCCACTCAGCTAACTATCTATAATCCTCTGTGGACTCTTTATGTCATTCTCATCATTTGCCTTCCCACCTATTTTGGCAATGGTAAACTTGGCAATGGTACATACACTTCCCCCATCCAAGTCGTTAGTATATATTGTAAATAATTGTGGTCCGAGCACGGATCCCTGTAGTGCCCCACTACTTGTAGATTGCTACCCTGAAAATGCGCCTCTTCTTCCAACCCTGTCTTCTATCAGTTAGCCAATCCTCTATCCATACTAATATACTACCCCAACACCATAGTCTCTTTACCTTATTAAGTAGCCTTTTATATGGTACCTTATTGATTGCTATTTGGAAATCCAAGTATATGACTGGTTCTCCTTTATCTATCCTGCTCATTACCACCTTAAAAAACCCTAATAAATTTGTCAGGCATGATTTCCCCTTCATGAGGCCATACTGACTCTGCTTGATTATATTATGCATTTCTAATTGCTCTGCTATTTGCAATGGACTCTTAACATTTTCCCAAAGACAGAAGTTAAGCTAATTGGCCTATAGTTGCTTGTTTTTTGTCCCCCTCCTTTTTTGAATAAAGGTGTTACATTGGTAGTTTTGCAATCCTCTGGGACCTTTCCAGAATTTAAGGATTTTTGAAGATTACTACCAGTGCATTCACTATCACTGTACTTACTTCGTTAATATACTGAGAAGCAACACATCACCTCCTGGGAATTTATCGGCCTTTAGCACCATTATTTTCCCCAGTACTTTTTCTCTAATGATAGTTATTGTATGTGTTCTCTCCCCACCCCCCAAAACCCCTCCTCCTCTGCCCCATGATTTTCTATTTTTGGAACGTTATTAGTATCTTCCGCTGTGAAGACTGAAGCAAAGTACCTGTTTAACTCCTCTGCCATTTCCTGATTCCCTATTATTATTTCTCTAGTCTCATCCCTTAAGAGGCTGATGTGAACTTTAGCCTTTTCAAAAAATATATTTAAAGAAGCTCTTGCTGTCCATTTTTCTATTACTTGCTAGTTTAGCCTCATCGTGTATCTTCTCCACCTTTATTTTTTTGTTATCTTTTGTTGGTTTTTAAAACTTTCGCAATCCTCTGGCTTATCACTAACCTTTGCCACATTATATGTTTTTCTTTCAGTTTAATACCATCCTTAGCTTTCGAGGTTAACCATGGTTGATTTATCCCCTTCCTAGGATACTTCTTCCTCACTGAAATGCATCTTTGTTGTGAGTCAAGTACTATTTTCATAAAATATCTGACATTGCTGACCAACCATCTTTCCTGCTAACGCCTTTCCTAGTCCATCCCAGACAACTCTGCCCTCATTTCTCTATAATTACCCTTATTTCAGTGTAGCACGGTTGTTTCTCACTCTTAAACTGAATGCTAAATTCTACCATGATTTGATCACTGCTTCCTAGGGGATCTTTTCCTCAGATTGTTTATTAAACCTGCCTCATTACACATTTCCAAATCTAAAGTGGCCTGATCCCTGGTTGGATCCACAATATCTTGTTCTCAAAAACTGTCCTGAATACACTCTATGAGTTCTTCCTCATGGCTACCTCTGCCAATTTGCTTTTTCCAATCTACATGAAGATTAAAGTCACCCATGAATAAAGAGTATCACCTTTTTTACATGCCCTTATTATCAGCTGATTTATTCTCCGACCCATGATATAGTTACTGCTACTCCCATCAGTGTCTTCTTCCTCTTGTTAATTCTTACCTCCACCCATATGAATTCTACATCTTTTGATCCAAGATAATGTTTTGCTACCATAATTATTCCATCTCATACGAGCAAAGCTACCCCACTACCGTTTCCTTCCTGCCTGCCCGCCCTTACGAAAAGTCACATACCCTTGAATATTTAGTTCCCAGTTTTGATCTCCTTGTAACCACATCTCTGTAATGGCTGTAAGATCATACTTCATTTGGTATTGTTAGAATTTTTTTCCTTCAGGAAAATAATACACTTGGAAAGCCCTTAATTATTATTTTGTAATCAGTGGACTGCTCATAGCTAGTTTGTTCTGGTTATGCATTCCAGCTCAGATAAATTCTGTGAACTTCTGACTTTCAGCCCTTGGATGTCTAAGCATGGCTTAGCACTAGGCAAATAACTTTGTTGGAAAAACAAGCTACTTTAGTTGTCCTTAATTCATTGACTCCTGCAAAATGTTATATCCCACATTTTATACCCCAGTTATATTGTAGGAAACTGGGATTATGCTCATCTGCTACTATAAAATAAACCTGAATGAACAACTTTTGAAATGCTTCATATATAATGAAGTCCACTGGAAGACATTGGATCATCTGTAGACTCAAAAATATGTAGATTGGTCAGAAACAGGAAGCGGTGCATTTGCTATCTACTTTTCACCTTGCCTGATTTTTGTTTCCATTGTTGAAAATGTGTAAAATGGGAGTGCGAAAACGCATGAGTGGAGAGGCAGTCAGGAGTGTGAAAACAACGCAGTGGAGAGGCAGTCAAGAGACTGAATATATTGCCAGTGGAGAGACAGTTGGGAGATTGAATACAGTGAGAGAACAAGAACAAAGAACAATACAGCACAGGAACAGGCCCTTCGGCCCTCCAAGCCCGCGCCGCTCCCCGGTCCAGGATTGAATCCTGAATCCAGGATCCCCGCCCAATTTTCCAGCCTATCTACATACCAATATCCTATCCACCGAGCTGTCCCTCACAGCTACGATGCTTTGTTCATCACAACCTATTAACTCACCCCCACCCCCCCCATTCCAGACCATGTGATCTCCAGGGAGAGGCGAAAACCCAGAGTGAAAACCCCAGGGCCAATATGGGGGAAAAAAATATCTGGGAAATTTCTCTCCGACCCCCTGAGGCGATCGAAACGAGTCCAGGAGATCACCCTGGCCCTGATCGGAAAATGCTTCCCAACCCTAGTCATTTCCACTTCCACGAACACCATATGAATTCCCTGCCCCCGAGACAGGTTCCCAACTATCCGCAGTCTCGCTCTGTACTGGCACCAGCAAGGTGATCATAGAATGAAGCCTTGAAACGAGAAACAAGGAACAATTAGCCCGCGCCGCTCCCTGGTCCAAACTAGACCACTCTTTTGTATCCCTCCATTCCCACTCCATTCATATAGCTGTCTAGATAAGTCTTAAACGTTCCCAGTGTGTCCGCCTCCACCACCTTGCCCGGCAACACATTCCAGGCCCCCACGACCCTCTGTGTAAAATATGTCCTTCTGATATCTGTGTTAAACCTCCCCCCCTTCACCTTGAACCTATGACCCCTCGTGAACGTCACCACCGACCCGGGGAAAAGCTTCCCACCGTTCACCCTATCTATGCCTTTCATAATTTTATACACCTCTATTAAGTCTCCCCTCATCCTCCATCTTTCCAAGGAGAACAACCCCAGTTTCCCCAATCTCTCCTCATAACCAAGCCCCTCCATACCAGGCAACATCCCGGTAAACCTCCTCTGTACTCTCTCCAAAGCCTCCACGTCCTTCTGGTAGTGTGGCGACCAGAACTGGACGCAGTATTCCAAATGCGGCCGAACCAACGTTCTATACATCTGCAACATCAGACCCCAACTCTTATACTCTATGCCCCGTCCTATAAAGGCAAGCATGCCATATGCCTTCTTCACCACCTTCTCCACCTGTGACGTCACCTTCAAAGATCTGTGGACTTGCACACCCAGGTCCCTCTGCGTCTCTACACCCTTTATGGTTCTTCCATTTATCGTGTAGCTCCTCCCTACATTATTCCCACCAAAATGCATCACTTCGCATTTATCAGGATTGAACCCCATCTGCCATTTCCTTGCCCAAATTTCCAGCCTATCTATATCCTTCTGTAGCCTCTGACAATGTTCCTCACTATCTGCAAGTCCTGCCAGTTTTGTGTCGTCCGCAAACTTACTGATCACCCCAGTTACTCCTTCTTCCAGATCATTTATATAAATCACAAACAGCAGAGGTCCCAATACAGAGCCCTGCGGTACACCACTAGTCACAGGCCTCCAGCCGGAAAAAGACCCTTCCACTACCACCCTCTGTCTTCTATGACCAAGCCAGTTCTCCACCCATCTAGCCACCTCCCCCTTTATCCCATGGGATCCAACCTTTTTCACTAGCCTACCATGAGGGACTTTGTCAAATGCTTTACTAAAGTCCATATAGACAACATCCACGGCCCTTCCTTCGTCAACCATTTTGGTCACTTCTTCAAAAAACACCACCAGGTTAGTGAGGCATGACCTCCCTCTCACAAAACCATGCTGACTATCGTTAATGAGTTTATTCCTTTCTAAATGCGCATACATCCTATCTCTAAGAATCTTCTCCAACAACTTCCCCACCACGGACGTCAAGCTCACCGGCCTATAATTACCTGGGTTATCCTTCCTATCCTTCTTAAATAACGGGACCACATTGGCTATCCTCCAATCCTCTGGGACCTCACCTGTGTCCAGTGACGAGACAAAGATTTGCGTCAGAGGCCCAACGATTTCACCTCTCGTCTCCCTGAGCAGCCTTGGATAGATTCCATCAGGCCCTGGGGATTTGTCAGTCTTTATATTCTCTAACAAACCTAACACTTCCTCCTTTGTAATGGATTAGAGGAGGCAGTCAAGAGATTGAAAACAGTGCAGATGGAGCTGCAGTCAGGAGATTGAAAAAGCACGATTGGAGAGGCAATCAGAAGACTGAAAACAGCGCAAATAGAGAGGCAGTCGGGATATTGAAAAAGTACTAGTGGTGAGGCAGTCAGGAGATTGAATATAAGGAGAGGAAAGGCAGTCGGGAGTTTGAAAATAGCGTGAGCAGAGAGACAGTTGGGAGTGTGAAAACAGTACAAATGGAGAGGCAGTCAGAGATTGAAAACAGTGCGAGAAAACAAAGAGACATCACAGTGAAGACACAATTTGATTGGTTGGAGAAGCTAGTCGTTTTGTGAATATCTGGTATCTAGTAAGTATTTAAGATTTATTCTATTCCTAAGATTTAAAATCATATTTAATAAAATATATAAAAGCACCATAAATAGATAAATCATTTAATTAAGTAATTATTTAAAACACATTGAGGATGGCAGGATGTGTCAAGGCATGTGGGGGCTTCTGGATAACATTGTGATTCAGGGCAAACATGCCCACAGTAAGTGTTTGCGGCTTGAGGAACTTTGGTTCAGAGTCACTGAGGTGGAGGTTGAGCTGCAGACACTGCACCAAATCATGGTGGGAGAGAGTTACCTGGACACTTTGTTTCAGGAGACAGTCACACCCCTTAGGATAGGACCTCCTGGTTTGGAAAGTGGTCAGGGACTGGGGGTTTTGACTGTAGCTGAGACAGGGAAAGGGATCCAAAGGGCAGCAGAGTCAGCCTCTGCAATGGGCCAACAGGTTTGGGGTTCTCGCAACTTGTTTGGATGAGAGTGGGGGCTGCAGGGTGGATAAGCTGACTGGCCATGGCACCATGGTACAGAAAAACATTCAAGTAGGAGGGGCACATAAGGATGTAGTGGTGGTAGGAGACAGTATAGTAAGGGGGATTGACACTTTCTCTGCAGCAAAGAGTCAGAGTCCAGAAGATTGTGTTCCTTGCCCCTTGTCAGGGTTCAGGACATCTGCTCCAGGTTGGAGAGGGACTTGCAATGGGAGAGGGAGAATCCTGTTGTCATGGTCCACGTGAGTACCAATGACATAGGAGAATAAGGAAAGAGATTCTGCATAGAAAGTTTGAGGAACTAGGCACTAAATTAAACAGCAGAACTCCAAGGTTATAATCTCTGTTTTATTACCAGAGCGGTTGCAAATTGGCATAGGGTATATATGAACATGTGGTTCAAAGACTGGTGTGGGAGAAGTGGGTTTCATTTTGTGGCACTGGCACCAGTACTGGGGAAAGAAGGGGCTGTATTGTTGGGGACAGCCAACATCTGAACCATGCTGGGACCAGTGTTCTTGCAAGAGGTAAAGAGGTCGTTAGAGGGAGAGAGGATACGTAGACTTACAAAGCAAAAGGATATGGCAGCATTGCAAGGCAGCTGTTTAGGTTGTGATACCCAGAATGTGGTAGTAAATGAAAGGGTGTATAAATATATTTTAAAAAGCAGCAAATAAGGTCAAAGAGGGAAATAATGCTAAAAGGGCAAAATTAATAGTTGTTTACTTAAGTGCACGTAGTTTTTTGGCTACAAAATAAATGAATTAATAGAAACATAGCAATTAGGAGCAGTAGACGACAAATTCAGCCCTTCGAGCTTGCTCCACCACTCAATCAGATCATGGCTGATCTCTCCCTCATCTCAAATCCACCTCCCCACTGTTCCCCATAATCCCTTTGTCCTATATTTTATTAGAAATATTTCTATCTCCTTCTTGAAACCATTTAACGATTCAGACTCTATGCGCGATGGGGCAGCGAGTTCCACAAATTCACCACCCTCTGCGGGAAGTAGTTCCTCCTCATCTTAGTTTTAAATCTACTGCCTCTCAACCCATACCTGTGAGCTCTTGTTCTAGATTGCCCCATAAGAGGAAGCATTTGGTCTACATTATTCTATCAATCCCTTTTAAAATTTTATATGCCCTGATCAGATTCTCTACACCCTTGCCATGACTGTAACACTACATTCTGCACTCTCTCATTTCCTTCTCTATGAACGTTATTGTCTGTATAGCACGCAAAAAACAATACTTCTCACTGTATATATACACATGTGACAATAATAAATCAAATCAAATCAAATCTCATCCTTCTAAACTTCAGCAAGTATAAGGCCAAACTGTTTAATCTCTCCTCATACGTTAACCATCTGCACAACTGAGGTTAATGGGTATGACCATAAGATGTAGGAGCATTCTGCCTATTGAGTCTGCTCTGCCATTTAATAAGGTCATGACTGATCTGATATAATCTTCAATTTCACTTTTCAACCGTATCCCCATACTGATTAAAATCTGTATCATAGCCTTGAACATACTTAATGACCCAGCCTTCACAGTTCTTTGCAGTAAAGAATTCCACAGATTGACTACGCCCTGAGAAAAGTAATTCCCCCTCATCTCTGTCTTAAGTGGGCAAGCCCTTACTCTGCATCATGCCCTCTAATCTGAGGTTCTCCCAAATGTGGAAACAACTTCTCAGCACCTACCCTGTCAAGCCCCCCCGAGAACTCTATACATCTCAATAAGGTCACCTCTCATTCTTCAAAATTCCAAAGAGTACAGGCCAAACCTAGTTAACTTCTCCTCATAAGAAAATCCCTCTATACCCAGGATTAACCTATTGAACCTTCTGTGGACTGCCTCCAATGTCAGTATATCTTTCCTTGGGACTGTTCACAGTATGATCTTATTGCCATTACACAGACATGGTTACAAGGAGACCAAAGCTGGGAACTAAATATTCAGGGGTATGTGACTTTTCGTAAAGACAGACAGAAGGAAAAGCTGGTGGAATAGCTTTGTTAGCATGGGTTGGACGAAGTATGATAGCAAGGAATTACCTTGGATACCTCATAAGGGTGGAGAAAAGAAATAACAAAGGAAAAGGGCATGGGTGGGAGTAATCTATAACCACCCCCCTACCTCCAACAGTAGCGATAACTGTAGGTTAGAGAATAAATCATGAGATAATGACGGCACGTAAAAAAGGTAGTAAATTAATCATGGGTGGATCAGGAAAATCAATTTGGCAGAGATATCCGCGGCACGGTAGCACAGTGGTTAGCACTGCTGCTTCACAGCTCCAGGGACCTGGGTTCGATTCCCAGCTTGGGTCACTGTCTGTGTGGAGTTTGCACATTCTCCTCGTGTCTGCGTGGGTTTCCTCCGGGGGCTCCGGTTTCCTCCCACAGTCCAAAGATGTGCGGGTTAGGTTGATTGGCTATGCTAAAATTGCCCTTAGTGTCCTGGGATGCGTAGGTAAGAGGGATTAGTGGGTAAAATATGTAGGGATATGGGGATAGGGTCTGGGTGGGATTGTGGTCAGTGCAGACTCGATGGGCCGAATGGCCTCTTTCTGTGCTGTAGGGTTTCTATGATTCTATGATATCCATGAGGAAGAATTAATAGCGTGCATTAAGGTTAGTTTCCTAGAACAATATGTTGTGAATTCAATCCGGAATCAGGCTTTTTTGGATCTGGTAATGTTTAATGAGGCCGTTTTAGTAAACAATCTAAAAGTAAAAGATCCCCTAGAAAATGGTGACCTGGTAGAAATTAGCATTCAGTTTGAGAAATAATAATAAATAATTAATATTGGCAGTTTTCCATTCCTCTGGGAATTTTCCAGAATATAAAGATTCTGAAATAAATGGGTCTAAAACAAATATGCCAAATAAGGGTAGTTACAAAGGAATGTAAAAGGAATTAGCTGAAGTGGACTGTGAAAGGAGTTTAGTAGAAAAGACAGTTGATCAGCAATGGCAGACATTTATGAAAATAGTTCATGATTCACAACAAAATATATCCCAATGAGGAAGAAGAACTCCAGGAAGGCGATTAATCAACCATGGTTAACCACGGAAGTTAGGGCTAGTATTAAACTGAAGGAAAAGACACATAATATGGCAAAGATTACTGACAAGCCAGAGGTTTGGAAAAGTTTAAAAAAACCAACAAAAGATAACAAAAAAAGGGAAAGATAAATGAGGATAACTAGCAAGTAATATAAAAATGGACAATAAGAAATATAAATATATAAAAAGGAACAGATAGGCCATAGTGAGCACAGTCCCCTTAGAGAACGAAACTGGGGAATAATAATGGGGAACCAGGAAATGACAGAAGAGTGAAATAAATACTTTGCGTCAGTCTTTGCAATGGAAAAATACTAAATAATCAAAGGGCAAGTCGGGGGGGGGGGGGAAATACATACAATAACTATCACTAGAGAAAAGTAAAAGAGAAACAAATGAGGCTAAATACTGATAAATCCCCTAGACCTTTTGTGTTGCATCCTAGATATTGAAGGAAGTATCTACACAGATAGTGAATGCACTGGTAGTAATCTTCCATGAATCTTTATATTCTGGAAAAATCCCAGAGAAGTGGAAAACAGCCAATATTATTTATTTATAATTATTTATTCAAAAAGGTAGGGAGACAAAGAACAAATAATTATAGGCCAGTTAGCTTAACATCTGTCATTGGGAAAATGTTAAAGAGTATATTATAAAGGATGTAATAGTGGACCATTTAAGAAATACATAATATAATCAAGCAGTGTCAACATGGCTGCATGATTATTAGAATTCTTGAGGTGGTAATGGGTTGAAGGGATTTTCTTATGAGGAGTGGTTGAGTGAGTTTGACTTGTACTCACTGGATTTAGAAGAATGAGAGGCGATCTTATTGAGATATACAGGATTCTCAGGAGGCTTGACAGGGTAGATCCTGGGAGATTGTTTCCCCTTTAGGAGGGTCTTGGATCGAAGGGCATACTCTCAGAGTAAGGGGTTGCCCATTTAAGATAGAGATGAGGAGGAATTTCTTCTCTCAGAGTACTGAATCTCTGGGCTGTGTCATTCAGTATGTTCAAGCTGAGTTCGATTTTTATTCAATAAGGGAATCAATGGTAATGGCGATTAAGGGGGTAAAGTGGAGTTGAGGATTATCATATCAGATCACTCATGATCTCATTGAATGGCGAGCAGACTCAATTGGCCAAATGGCCTAATTCAGCCCCTATGTCTTATGGTCTGAAATGGCTAGTGGATCTGTTATCATCTGGTTTCCACTTGATAAAT
This sequence comes from Mustelus asterias, assembly GCF_964213995.1. Taxonomy (NCBI): domain Eukaryota; kingdom Metazoa; phylum Chordata; class Chondrichthyes; order Carcharhiniformes; family Triakidae; genus Mustelus; species Mustelus asterias. The sequence goes on from NC_135802.1 coordinate 133,423,861, forward strand.
GTGAGTATCTCCCCCAAACTTCAGCCTGTATAAATTAGAAATGGACTTCATTATTACATTTTGAGCTGCGACAATTATTTCCCTAATTTCCCATGTGAATGTTCTCCTGCTGCTTCTTTCCACAAAGAAACCACTTCCTGAAGGAAATGTTGTAGTACTCTAAATTATTTTTTAAAATCAATTCAGAAGTCCTCACCTTGAGAAATCAAACATATTACAGTTAAATAAAGAAATCCATCCATCAGAACTCTGGAATAGAAATAGAGAATAAGAAGTTAGTTTGTTTCCGAAGCTGATTAATTTTTCTAATTATTCTCTCCTTCTCATGTCCATCACAGTTCCAACAGAATAGTGCTTCTCTTTTTGCCAATAGAGGAACCTATTTTGCGTCCAATTCTCTATACACAAATGCAAAACTTCAACTGTTTAAAAGAACAAATGAGATATAGATCTGAACTGTCAGTTGTTCATTTCTTTTCACATTCCTCTTCTTTCCCCTATCAAAACAACATTTTTTTTTTACAATTTTCAATTGTTTAAAATTGACCTATTTGAAAATTGGAAAACATGTCTACAAGCAGCATGTTTCACCATACAGTAACAGATTATGCGGTTCCCATTTTCTGTTTTTAGTTTATCATCTTATTGATTTGGTTTCTGTGGTTCTATACAGAAAGTAGTTGAGGCCAAAACGTTGTCTGATTTCAAGAAGAAATTAGATACAAGCCCTGATTTTACCGGCACTCAAGGTTCGCAGAACAGCATTCTCCGTTGGCCTCGGGAGCGATCTTACGAGCCTCGGACGGGCGTGCCTGTAAAATTCTGGATCTAGTTAGTGGAGCTAAAGGGATCAAGGGATATGTGGAGGGTGGGAGGGGAGGGGGAAATCAGGATATTGAATTCGGCGATCAGCCATGATCAAAATGAATGGCAGAGCAGGGTCGAAAGGCCGAATGGCCTACTCCTGCTTCTAGTTTATATCATGCATTTTGTCAAAAATCTCAGTTAACTCACCCTTTTGTATCAGTCATACACAGACGCGTGGGGAAAATCATGCCATAGAATCATGCTTTGTTGGGGAATTAAACCACATATTTAAATTCTGACGGTCTAACACATATCTGTATAACTTCAAGTACCATAGCTTAGACTTTTGAGTGAACCTTTGTAACCTTAGCTCACAACCACACGAATTAGTGAAAATCAGGACATAATTGATGCGGTGTCGAGATGTGAGAATTTTCTTTCTTAGGACCATTAGGAGTGAACACCATATTGTTATTGGATTCATATTTTACCATTTGCAGTGGTGGGAGTCAAACCCATATCCCCAGAGCATCACTTAGGGTCTCTGGATTACAAGTGCAGTGACAATACGACTTCGATGGGAGGAGTGATGATGACCATTTGCCCACAATTCATTTAAAACTAAGAGCACTGAATTCTCATTTCAGATAGGCGTGCACACACTTGCGTGCTCCCCCCCTCGCACCCGCACACACCTCCCTCGCACGCGTGCACCCCTCCCTCGCACGCGCGCACCCGCACATCTCCCTCGCACCCGCACACCTCCCTCACACGTGCGCACCCGCACACCTCCCTCGCACGCGCGCACCCCCGCACACCACCCTCGCACGCGCGCACCCGCACACACTACTCGCATGCGCGCACACACCTCCCTCGCACATGCGCACCCGCACACACGCACCCGCACACACCTCCCTCGCACATGCGCACCCGCACACACCTCCCTCGCACATGCGCACCCGCACACACCTCCCTCGCACATGCGCACCCGCACACACCTCCCTCGCACATGCGCACCCGCACACACCTCCCTCGCACATGCGCACCCGCACACACCTCCCTCGCACATGCGCACCCGCACACACCTCCCTCGCACATGCGCACCCGCACACACCTCCCTCGCACCCGCGCACCCGCACACACCTCCCTCGCACCCGCGCACGCCTCCCTCGCACACGCGCGCACACGTCCCTCGCATGCGCGCACCCGCACACACCTCCCTCGCACGCACACACCCCCTCGCAGCTCCCTGGCGCGCACGCACCCGCGCGCACCTTCCTGGCGCGCGCGCCACCGCGCGCACCTCCCTGGCACGCGGGCACCCGCGCGCACCTCCCTGGCGCGTGGGCACCCGCGCGCACACCTCCCTCGCACCCGCGCGCACACCTCCCTCGCACCCGCGCGCACAACTCCCTCGCACACACCTCCCTCGCACCCGCGCGCACACCTCCCTCGCACCCGCGCACACCTCCCTCGCACCCACCTCCCTCGCACCCGCGCACACACCTCCCTCGCACCCGCGCACACACCTCCCTCGCACCCGCGCACCCACACCTCCCTCTCACGGACAGGCACCTCGTTTGCTCACGCGCACAGGCATCTCGTTCGCTAACACGCACACACACACCCGCGCCACGTTCGCCCTCATGCCGCGCCCGCGCCGCATTCGCCCTCGCGCACACGCCAGTACACACGCCACGTTGGCGCACACGCCGCGTTCACCCTCACGCCGCGCACACGCTGCATTGGCGCACACGCTGCGCCCGCGCCTCGTTCTCTCACGCGCACGCACTGAACTCTCACATACAGATACTCACCTCGTTCTCTCACACGTCTGTGTACACGGTGCACAGGGAAATCTGTCACCACTGCCGCCCCGGCCGATCACAACTCCCTCAATTGCTGCCGTGGCAGATTGCCCCCTGGTGGCAGTGCTATGGTGCCAAGCTGGTACTGCCTGGTCCCCGACCCCATGGGGCTTCAATGGCTCCACCAGTGCGGCCAGCACGTCAGGACCCTGTTGGTGGGGACCATATGTGATCTGCGCCAGTGAGGACCTCCTTCAATGAACAGGTAAGGACAAGTGAACCCAGGCGATTGCATCTGGGATTCACTAATTACCTGCTAAATATTGAAATCAGATGCCAATTTTGCCATTAGAACAGGGCCGGTAATCATCACGAGAAGCGAAAAACCGGGTGCAAACCTGATTTGTTTTGCCTCTAGCCTGATCGTACCAGCTCGTCTTGCCAATTGCCCCCCATAGGAACTAAAATGCTAGTTTTTATACCTTGATGGAAAAGAGGGGCAGCTGGTCTTGTTGAATACAGGCTCAGTTTTAGTGAGTCAGATAGACCTGGAGGAGAAGACCAAAAACAGTGAGCTGAAGAAGAGACTGTTTTTGTGTTAACTATCAAGTAAAATGGTGGTGAGAACAGATTCTCTGTTTGAAGAGATGGGAGCTGTAAAGACTTAAAGATTCATGAGTCACCGGAAGGTGCCTTGCTGCTGGAAGTCAATTTGATTGTACTCAGAAAGATTGAGTGAAGGGACTTTTAAAAGGAGTTTGAAGGATCCACCTTGGTGTAGAGCAGGGAGAAGAGAGTGTGTTGAATCACTGGGAAGAATTTGAGATTTTATCAGAAGATTATGTATGTGGTGAGACTATCGTGTGACGTTTAATCATGTGCTGGGTTTTTGTTGTGTTGATTGATTAATAGGCGGTACATTCTCAATAGTTAACTACCTACGAAGTCATATTTAATTACTGTTGCTTTTAATTTGTTTGTTACAGGAAAAGTCTTAAACATGAAATCATGTATGACCGTTTGCATAAGTCCCTGGGAAATTCGTATCGGTTTTTAAAAGTTATTGGTCTGTACAAGAATCATAACACACATCTGCAAAAGATAGTCAATTATAATAAGCATTCCTTTGTAGAATCCCAAATGCAATAAGTTTCTAATTTATAGAAGTAAGTGTTGAAAGTAAAGGCTGATCTCAGGAGATTAAGCTCTCAAATATTTCACAGAACATCTTGAACTAAAATAGAAATAAATGTAAAGGCTAACATTCTACGTCAGAAAGCTTACCAAGGGCAAGTTTAGATAAAAGATAAAATGTAGAAAATTTAGTACTGCTCTGGGGTAAATATGTGGCTTAGTTAAATGAAATCTTCATCCTGACTGTTATTTTATTGCCTTATAGTCAAGGTACAACTTAATAAAGCAGAATTTAAACCTAAGTACCACACTCATTAGTTGTCACAGGTGGCATGGTGACACAATGGTTAGCACTGCTGCCTCACAGCATCAGGTTTGATTCCCAGCTTGGGTCACTGTCTGCGTGGAGTTTGCATGTTCTCCTTGTGTCTGCGTGGGTTTCCTCCAGGTGCTCAGGTTTCCTTCCACAGTCCAAAGATGTGCAGGTTATGTGGATTGGCCATGCTAAATTGACCCTAGTGTCAGTGGGACTAGCTGGGGAAAATGTATGGGGTTATGGGGATAGGGCCTGGGTGTGATTGTGGTCGGTGCATACTTGATGGGCTGAATGCCTCCTTCTGCACTGTAGGATTCCATGATCACTGGTGATAATCACAAACTTAGTAATCTTACTCCTTTCTAAATATCAGCTTTTTACCCTTACTCTAGTTTATGACATGGACGATATGGTGGCACACTGGTTAGCACTGCTGCCCCACAGCGCCAGGGACCCAGGTTTGATTCCCGGCTTGAGTCACTGTCTGTACGGAGTCTGCATGCTCTCTCCGTGTCTGCGTGGTTTTCCTCTGGGTGCTCCGGTTTCCTCCCACAGTCTGAAATACGCACTGGTTAGGTGCACTGACCATGCAAAATTCTCCATAATATACTTGCACAGGTGCTGGAGTGTGGCGACTAGGGGATTTTCACAGTAACTTCACTGCAGTGTTAATGTAAGTCTACTTGTGACACTAATAAATAAACTTTAAGGCATTAAATGAAATAGTCCAAAATTTATTCCCAAGTTCAGGTTTTGATTTTAACATTTAATTTGCACAATAAATGCATTTACTAAATGATTGCAACTTGTTTTCATACATATTTTTCAAACACAAGGCTGTTGCCTGTGGTCAGATTCATGTAGAGTTTTGAAAATTCAGAAGCATCATTGTAAATTCATATTAAAAAAAGGCTCAATACTTTATGAATAGAAATAAAACATTTGCCTTAAATCTTAACCTTGCTTGATCCTTATCTTACCTTAAATACTTCTGCACCTGGTATTCCTGGAACAGATTCCTGGGTGTAGGACAAATTCTGTTCTGCAAAGAATTCTTTTATTGCTGTCTTAGATACTTCCACACCAACAACAGTGTGTCCTTGTTCAGCAAGCCTATAGAAAATTAACAGAATAAAGAGGTCTGACCACTTATGGCAGAGAAAAACAAACAAACTTGCATCTATATATATTTAATGTTCCCAATTTTAAAACCAATTGAATACTTTTGGACATGCAGTCATGGTTATCATGTAGGGGAATACATCAGCCAATTGGCTCACAGCAAGGTCCCACAAACAGCAATGAAATAGTGATCAGTTCAATTATTTCAATGGTATAACTAAGGTCATGAACTCACCTGGTCAAATAATGCAATCTTGTAACTCAAGGAAAGAAAGAGACGCACCTCATTCTTAACCAGTGGTTCCAAAACTGTGAGTTGTGACCCCAATTGGGGTGGCAGAAACAGCAATTGACAGCAAGCTCCCCCCCTCTGAGACTGTGCCCCACATCAAGGCACTGTCCAGTTCATCTCTCAGTTGTAGGGTTTATTTTCATCTTCTCAGGACAATTTAAAAACATTGCCTCCAGGGTTTCTGCCACACACAGGCTCACACTGTCAAAATGCCACACCTTCCTGCTGGCTATCACTGGCTTATTGATCTTGTGTCTAGATTAGGAAAAACTGTTAATTAGTGTGTGTGGATGGGTGGGGCGGGGGACTGAGGCTGACTCTGGTGTGTTTTCTGTGGGGGTAAAGAGGGATTAATTACAGAACATGTATAGGGGAAGGGGGGCTACACTGGGGGTTCTGTCACCAGGGAACATGGAGAACTTGGCTGAAACCTCAGTGGCCTGTCGCATATTATATTCTATGCTTGTTCAGAACCACTTCATTTTCCATTTACCAGCTTCCCCAGGTTTTGTGCAGCATGGTTCCACATTCAAGTGAATTAAATTCATTTTTATTTAAATCTGCATTGTGTGTTTCAGAATTAGTAAGAAGTTCAACAACACCAGGTTAAAGTCCAACAGGTTTATTTGGTAGCTACCAAATAAACCTGTTGGACTTTAATCTGGTGTTGTTAAACTTCTTACTGTGTTTACCCCAGTCCAACGCCGGCATCTCCACATCATGTTTCAAAATTCACAGTGAAATGGAAGCTTATGGGTCTATAAATAGCATTTTGCATCATTTGGAATTCTCAGTGGACAATTCAAAGTTTATTTGACTCTCCTCACATTAAAATCAATGATGTCAAGATGGCCTTTATGGAATCTCAGTGTGATGTTGCTGGAGATCAGTAATACTGAACACAAATGTGAAATAATATCTGCTGCTCCCTGCTCAAGATCCATGAGCTGGAAGGATTAGTGAAGCAATGAACAGGAGAAGATCTAAAATAATAACAATTTTACAAAGTACTTGATATTGGTCTATAGTATACAAATTTTAATAATTACATATTGAATGTTGTTGTGCTGCTTTATTGCTATTTTGATTATGTTGCCATTTGAGGGCATGTTAATTTTCAAGTGTTAAAATGGGGTAACGTTGGAAAACAGTTTGGAAAGAACTGCCCTTAACTGTTCATAAACTCTTCCCTTTCCACCAGGCCTGCATAACTGTTTTCTGCTCTTCATTTGCACTTGTGTTTTGGCTACTGTGCTGATTTCAAACTGATCATTCCTATTATTTTCATGGGGCTTGGGATGTTTGAGAATGCTCCTATGAAGTACTTTAGGACATTTTATATGTCAAAGGTATTTGACGAACTGACCTGACTTTTACGCTGAGGTAACATGTGGTAAGTGTAATGTGAATGTGGTGCACATGGATTTCTGAAAGACATTTGATAAAATCTGCACAACAGACTTAAACAAAGTTAGGGCTCATGGGATAAAATGGACAGCAGTAACAGGGATACAAAATTAACTCAGGCGACAGGAAATAGAGGTCAGAGGCAAACAGTTTTTTTTGGACTGGAGGAAAGTTTATAGTGGAATTCCCCGGGGTCAGTGTTAGGATGTCCGCTCTTCCTGATGTTTATTAGTGACCTAGACACCTTTGTGTATTGGGTACAATTTCAAAATTTATGCATGATACAAAACTTGGAAGTATTGTGAACTGTGAGGAGAATGGTGTAAAACTTCAAAAAGACACAGACAGGTTGGTGGAATCAGCGGGCAAGTGGCAGATGAAATTTAATGCAGATAAGTGCGACGTGATGCAGAGAGGTAATATAAAATAAAGGATACTATTCTAATGGGTTACAGGAGCAGCAGGACCTGGGTGTTTATGTGCATAAATCATTAAACATGGCAGAAGCAGAATAGGTCGAGAGCTCACTTAATAAAGTTTTATCAATAGGGTCACTTAATAAAGTGCTTTATCAATAGGGTCATTGAGTATGTAGGGAATGGTAAGCCCCTATATAACATTGGTTCAGCTGCAACTGGATTAGCGTGTCCATCATTCTTTAGGAAGGATCGGAAGACATTAGAGAATAAGCAGAAAGAGTTAACAAGAATGGTTTCATGGTTCCAGCAAGAATGGTTTCATGGATGAGGAACTTCAGTTACATATATACACTGAAGTTGGGATAGATCACATTGGAGAAGAAAATTGTTAAAAGGAAATTTGGTAGAGGTATTCAAAATCATGAAGGGTTTGGGTAGAGTAGGTAGGGAGAAATTGTTACCATTGGTGGAAAGATTGAGAACCAGAGGACACAGATTTAAGATAATTGGCAAAAGGTGCAAACATGAGGAAAAACATTTTCAAACAGTAATGGTTAGGATCTGCAATGCATTGCCTGAGTGTGGAGAGGCAAAGGTCAATTGAGGCTTTCAAAAAGTGAAGTAGGGCAAGCTAGAAATTAGCACTAAAGTTGGGCAAAACTGGAAAATTAGCGTAGCAAAGGCAATACATTCAAAGCACCAAACTGCTAGGCACAACCACAGATTGTTCTGTTAGCAGTTGTAATCACGTATGAAGGGACATATGACTCGTAAACTGATCAAGCATTTGTAATCACATAGAAAAGTGATTGAGTATTTGAAATCATGTAGAAAGGTGTACGTGTGACCACGAGTCTTTAGAGTTTGCTGAGATTCATCTCTGTACACCCTCCTGTATATGCCTGAATAATTCAGCTGTTAAACAACACTCGTGGTCTGATCTCTGAGAAACAGATCAAGAGGCGTTCTCTCCCCAATGATTGTCGGCAGGATAAGGTCTTCAGAAGACTGCGAATGGAACCCTAGTAGGGTAAATACGTTATTTTGTACCCATAGTTAGAGGGTCTAACACTTAGCAGCCTCCGATTCACTCTGGTAAATAAAGATCTAAAGTAAGACAGTGTTTGTTTGTCAAAGCTGAGCCACTTGTTTACACTTCTGTGAACAACAGATTTATCATGGGAGGAAGAGGGAGAAAGACGTGGTTGGACCTGTAGCTATGGAGGTGAAGCTGATGATAAAACTGATGTAGGTGACCTCAGAAGTATACCAGTAGTAAGGGAAGTGAAGCCACCGATATGGCTGATGCTGCTGAAAGATTGACGCAAGAGTCCTTAGGAGTACTCAGGGAGGATAAGTCACATGATGAACTGACGATGATTGCCCCAGATAGAGCCAGCAAAGAAATAGGGAACATACAATGGGGTCCAGAAGGTAGCATACTACAGAGTATTGTAGAAAAGAGGAAGAAATCAATTAAGAAAATGATGGAAAGGGGCTATAATCCTGAGGTGTTCCCCAAGGAATAACAGGCATGGTGGGACGCACAAACAAAGGACAAGGATGAAAAAGCAGAAGTTATATTTGTTGTTTGTAATCGCCAAAAACATCCAATGGCGGTCGTTATGCCGGAACCTTGCAGTCTTCTTTTTATTCATTCAGCAGATGTAGGTGTAGCTGGCTGGGCCAGCACTTGTAGCCCACCCTTAATTGTACTTGAATTGAATGGCTTACTAGAAGGCATTTAAGAGTCACAAAGTTTTCCAGAACATAAAGAGATCCATCATGTTTGCCTTGACCATCAAACACCTATCTGTTCTGTTCCTATTTTCCAGCACTTTGTCTGTAGCCTTGTATGCTATGGCATTTTAAGTTCTTACCTAAATGCTTTGAGGGTTCCCACCTCTACCACCCTTTCAAGCAATCAGTTTCAGATTCCCCTCTGGGTGAAAACAGTTTTCCCTCAAATTTCCTTGATATCTTCTTACCTTAAATCGATGCTCTCTAGTTATTGATCTCTACACCAAAGGGAAAGTTTCTTCCTATCTTTGCTATCTATACCCGTCATAATTTTGTACACCTCAATCAGGTCCCCCCTCAGACTTCTCTGCTCCAAGAAAAACCAGCCTCTCTGAAATGTTCCAACCCAGGTGATATCCCGATTGAAAAAAACAGCCAGAATTTACTTACCATTTCATATCTACCGACTTTCCACATAGTGGGACAAAAATACGGATTTCTTTCCTCCCCTTTAGAATTATGTTCAGGTGTTCCTGCAGCAATCTACAAAAAAAACCCAATCGAGCAAATAAAATACTTGATCAAAGATAACTGTTTAACATGTGATATAATGGATTAACATGTAATGTTTTGAATTCATTAAATTTGTTCAAATGAAGAAACAACATGATAGGTCATAAAACATAGAACAGTACAGCACAGTGAATTGATTTGAATAAATGACTGAATCGTGCCGACCTGAATGTCTCAGGTTTGGCGAGAGAGAGAGAATGCAAAGGGAACGGTGTGTAAAAATGATTGGAGGTCAATGGTAGAAGTTAGGAGACACCGGTGAGGAAAAATATTCGACAGCACAAAGGTCGGAAAATGTGCCTGTATTGATAAGCTGACCGGGCAGCAAAGGAACATTATCCAACTTTCTCAACATTGTGTCTTTTCAGATTTTTTGAATTCTTTTTAAACTGGCAAAATAAACAGTATATAAATAATGATCTGATGAAGGGTCATTCTGACTCAAAACATTGGCTCTATTCTCTCTCCACAGATGCTGAGACCTGCAGAGATTGTGCAGCATTTTCTGTTTTTGTTTCAGATTCCAGCATCTGCAGTATTTTGCCTTTATATCAATGTTTCTGCATTCGTACTTTTGGAAACCTTTTATCAGCTTGAAAATACTTTAATGGAAAGTTTTAGAACAGGTGGCATTTATAGAGTGGCCGCAATTCACCCGACTGCACTAAGTGCTCCCTCCAGCGGAGCAGCTGAGGCGTTTCCTGCTGGCATTAGCAGCGCCTGTCAGACGAGATTCACCCACCTTAACCATTTTAATTTATGCTTGCCACAAAACACACCAGCTAGCCCGGCTTACAGAGGTCTCACTGTTGAGAGACAAGTCCCCCTCTCCTCCACAACGGACATAGTGACCCCTGCCCACAAAAGGAGCATCCCCAACCCCTCAGCACAATGCCCCCCCACCCCCATGCAGACATGAGAGTGACCCGACTCACCCCTGCTATAATAGTGAGTCCAAGATGGGGTCCCTTCAGGCCCTGCCCTCTCAGGTCCCATCGCGTGGCAGTGCCAACTTTGCACTGCTCCCTGGCACCCTCACGTTGACCGTTGGCAGTGACACCCTGGACACTGAGGGAGGGGGAGGCAGGGAAGTAAGTACTGTGCCCATACTGTGCTCCCAGGCTGCAGAGCGAGAATCTCTCAAGGGACTTTGGGGTGATGGGGTGGGAGGGGGGGGGGGGGGGGGAAAGAGGGGTTGACCTCGGGACTGTTCCCCAGGATGGAGGTCTAGTGGTTGGAGTGCCTCTTCTAGCCCCGAGAAAGTTGGAGATCACTCTTACCATGGTGCCCTCAAGCAGATTTCAGTTCAAAATCTTCATTCATGACTGTGTACTGTGAAACCCATGAGGTGCCCTGGTCACTTTGATATCCATGGACACCTAGAAGCTTTCAAAAATCACAACAGCACTTAATTCTGCAGAAGGACATGGCTTTTTTCTCTCTCAGAAGCCCCAGGTGTGAGAAGATTCCTTTGAAGTCCTCAGACTGAAATAAGCTGTCAGTTTCAATCAGGGGATTCCCTTGTTCTGTCTCAGAAGCCTCAGGTGTGAGAACATCCCTTTGGCGTCCTCAAACTGAACTGAGATATCAATTCACTTTTGTAGCTTGACTGAGCAGCTTGGTCAGTTTGACAGCTGCGCAGCAGATCAGACTGTAGACACAATCAGAAGCCTCACTAACCTCCTTATTCCAACAGACCTGGTCACTCAGACCCATTCTTTTAACACAGCATTTTTTCAGGCCTCTGAGCCTTCCTGGAAAGCTCAAAAGCTTTGAGTTAATTCAATTTCATGCTGCATTCCCTTTAACTAGCCTTTGATTGACAGGTTGGATCAATTACCCACTAGCCATAAGGTTTCAATTCCTCTTTTCTAATTGCCATCTTTACAAAACACTTGAGATGCATTCAACCAAGAAGGGAAAGAAAAACAAACAAAGCTTTTGGCTAGTAGGTAAGCCCAATCTGTCAATCAAAGGCTAATTAAAGGGAATGCAGGATGAAATTGAATGAACATAAAGCTTTTCAAGGCTCCAGGTCCAGGTTTGTCAAGACCTGAACCAAATCCCATCTGGCGAACTGCCCGCTGGGAGAGTGGCAGCATACCACTCAAATTCAGTAATGACATTTAAATGTCTTTTTATGGATATCAATTCAATTCCCATGACTGGGGACAGCAGGGTGGACTCGGAGAATCGCGACAAGCTGATGCTCAGTGCAATTCTCATTTTAGCCCTGACGTCTGATTCACTGGGCCATGAGGATTCCTGCCAGAGGTTAGCAGGCCTGGTGAATCCTCACCAGCATCTTTAACATGTTAAGATGTCCCAGGTGCTTCATGGGAGCATTATCATACACAATTTATCATCAAGGAATATAAAGATATATTAGAATAGATGTTCAAAGAGGTAGGTTTCATCTTAAAAGAAAGGCAAATAGAAGCACAGGGAGGTTTAGTAGGGGAATTCCAGAGTTTCAGGCCGATGGACCTGCAAACAGAGCTACTGGAAGTGGAGTAATTAAAGCAGGGGATGCACAAGCGTCAGAATTGTGTGTCAATGGTATATTTCGAGTGGCTAATTATGAAATTAGTTCATGTAGAGAATGTGAACTTAGATAAATTTCCCATTACAAATATTGCCAAACTGTGAGGAAAAGAATAATTCTACACTATCAGCAAAAGATCTAAACAAAATAGACGTATTTACCCAATTGATTTGTACATATTACCAGCAGCCACTTACGTAGAATAAACTATGCTAAGCTTGTAAATGATACACGAGTCATATATGAACTGTAATACACTGAGATTAAGAGACGTGCTGCACAAAATTTAAATTTCATGTCTTTGATTATAAAATTTTGAGCTAGTTCTGGTTCAGCAACACATTCATCGAAACGCTACCACCTCACCCGCCATGGAATCGCCCAAGCGAGGCCATAAAATACCCCCCCATTATCTTGGAGAAGAATTTGTAGAATAAAACTATTGATAAACACTATTGGTTAGCTTTTAATGTGGGCTTTTTTGGCTTACTGCTTTTTTTGCACTAGTGCTCTGGTTACCACAATCTTCAAAAGGAGTCTACCACATAGCCACCAAAGCACTTGATTTGGGCAGTAAGTTTTTTTAACATGCATTTTGACATACATAAGTCCTGAGTGCTAATTTAGGACAGAACAGAAAGGAATAGGAAGTGCACGTATTCCACTTGTCAATCGGTTTTAAGTTTTTGTTTATTTTTATGGGACCAGGAGGAGCAGGACTGACCTCCAATTGTACACAAACAAAAAACACAGGGCTGCTGCTACACACACTTCATCACTTTTCCCAAAAATTAACTCTCCCTCTTCCTGCCAATTATTTTATGGCTCAGCTGGCTTTTGCGTAACCCAATATCACAACAGCCCAGAGCCACCAGGCTTTCCCAGGGCACTCAATTTCTTCTTAAAATCCACAGCAGCTATGGTAATGAGTCCTGCCTCTGAACTCTCCCACTGTAAGTCATGAATAGCTGGCTGCATGGCATGTTTCAATGGTTGACCACCAGAGAGTCAAACCTAGCCCTCTAGTAATAAGCCAAAAGTTAACAGTGAATGATATGATTTGTGTAAATCTTTGCCTGGTGGATAAACAGAGGGGAAGGGCCCATGTTACAATCACATATCGCAAAAATCTATTTAAATTCTCCTGTCATTCAGTGAGATCATGGATAATTTGCAACCTAACTTCATATACTCCAATTGCACAATGACTTGGATTTTCAAGCAATAATAATGTAAAATTTATCAAGAGACTCCTGGTTCGAGCACATACTGCTTTACTATAATCTAACTGCAAAGGATATCTCTGGGCTGTTGCAGTTCAATTTGCAATTTTAATAGTTCCAAAATATGTTAATTCATATCAGTACTGTAACAAGTGCAGTGGCTAAACCTGTACCATAATACCAAATTAACAAATTAAGTAGCAAACAGGATAGGGATAGGTTGCAAATGTTACACATTTGTTCAAAAAGGAGTGCAAGGATAAAACCAACAACAGGCCAATCAGTGTAAAACTGGTGGTGGGAAAGAGTTTAGTAAAAAATAATCTGGGACAAAATGAACTGTCAGTTAGACAAATGTGAATTAAGAAAACCAGTGTGGGTTTGTTCATAAAAATTGTTGTTGACTAACCTTTTGCAAAGTAGATTGTTGATGAGGGTAATACAGTTTATGTGGTGTACTTGAGCTTCCAAAAAGTGATTGATAAGAGTCCCATACAGTAGGTTTTTCAGTTAAATTGAAGCCCATGGAATAAAGGTTTTGGGGGCTGCATGGATATGGAATTAGCTGAGTGACAGAAAACAGAGTCGTCAAAACATTTTCTTTTTTGGACAGGAGGGTGTAGAGTGTAACTCACCAGGGTTTGATATTAGGATCAATGATTTAAAAGAAAATCTACATTAATACCCTATCTTGAAGCAGATAGGGACCTCAGATTGTTGTAAAGCGAGGTTGAAGATGTCTGTGAATACGTCCGTCAGCTGATCCATTTTTCTAGTTGGTCCAAATCCCTCTGCAAGCTTTGAAAACCTTCCTCACTGTCCACTACACCTCCAATCTTTGTATCATCAGCAAACTTGCTGATCCAATTTACCACATTATCATCCAGATCATTGATATAGATGACAAACAACAATGGACCCAACACCGATCCCTGCGGCACACCACTAGTCACAGGCCTCCACTCAGAGAAGCAATCCTCCACAACCACTCTCTGGCTTCTTCCATTGAGCCAGTGTCTAATCCAATTTACTACCTCCCCATGTATACCTAGCGACTGAACCTTCCTAACTAACCTCCCATGAGGGACCTTGTCAAAGGCCTTGCTGAAATCCAGGTAGACAACATCCACCGCCTTCCCTTCATCCACTTTCCTGGTAACCTCCTCGAAAAACTCTAACAGATTGGTCAAACATGACCTACCACGCACAAAGCCATGTTGACTCTCCCTAATAAGTCCCTGTCTATCCAAATATTTGTAGATCCTATCCCTTATCACACCTTCCAATAACTTGCCCACCACCGACGTCAAACTTACTGGCCTATAATTTCCCGGATTTCTTTTGGAACCTTTATTAAACAACGGGACAACATGAGCCACCATCCAATCATCCGGCACCTCCCCCGTGAGGTCTATAAAATAATGAGGGGCATAGATCAGTTAGATAGTCAACATCTTTTCCCAAAGGTACAGGAATTTAAAACTAGAGGACATAGGTTTAAGGTGAGAGATATAAAAGGGTCTAGAGGGGCAATTTTTCACAGAGTGTCTGGAACGAGCTGCCAGAGGTAGTAGTAGAGGTGGGTACAATTTTGTCTTTTAAAAAGCATTTAGACAGTGACATGGGTATGTATGATGGGGATAGAGGGATATGGGCTAAACACGGAAAATTGCGATTAGTGGTTTAAAAATAAGGACAGCATGGACAAGTTGGGCCGAAGGGCCTGTTTCCACGCTGTAAACCTCTATGACTCTATGTGATTTCCAGTAAATCACTCGCCTTTGCTTGTTTTTCCCCTCATCAATAAAAGACTGCACTGCAAACAGCTCATTCCCCCTCAAATACCATGTTAGTCAGGTGATTTCTTAGAAAAAGGTATGCTTATTACCAGCCCAAAAGAGAACAGATGACCTTTTAGAAAAATCTAAGTGTCTAAATAATGTGTATCCTTCTACATTTAAAAAAAATATAGTCTCGAAATATATGATTCTAACAACAGTTATGGACACCCCCCACCCCGTTTTGTTTTATGAAAGTACTAGTTCAATTTGTGTTATCAAGTCCCTCAGCCACACCACCATACATGGCTTTCAATCAGCACATGTCAGAGTAATCAATTAAGTCTCCAAGAAGATCAACGCTCCAATTTATTCATCAGTGCAAGCCACAAGAAAATAAAAATAAGGACTGTAGAAATTGAATATCAAAGAAATGTATTTCTAAAAGAATTGGAAGATGCCCGAAAACTAAAATCTGCACTCACTCATGAATTTCTTTCTTATGAAAACCAATGTGTTTCTTTTCCCATCGTGTCTTCCAGTCTTCCACAGTCATTTCAATGTTTTCTAGGTCTCCATACTTGTTCAATCTCTTTCCCTCTGGTATATCTACTCCAACACTCATTGCTGTTTGGGAAAATGTATATTGTAACAACATACAGAGAACACAAGATCAAACATCCAAAATCAAATCTTTGAATTTTGTTTGAGGAAAAAACACAAATGAACTCTAGTTTGAAGAGGAAAAAAATCAACTAATTCTACTTGGTTTGCTTTGTAAACTGCTACAATAACTTTTTTTTCCCAGTTGTGCTCAATTTTCGAGAAATTCAAGGATCTGATTGTGACAATTCCCTTTACCAAGTAATTGCACATAAAATAAAACATAATAAGTCCTTCTCTGAAATTTGTAATTTGAAAACTATTACAATCCATTTTCTTGAATTGTAAATAATTTTATTTTCCTTCTCTAGCAGAAATGACAGATTACTGTTGGGAGTGCAGTTGTATAAACAAATGATAATTTTTCCAAAATTGAGCTTGGGTAATGGGTGTCAAGAAACTAAAACAGCAAGCTTATAGAAAGTTTACACTTTCAGTGGGAAATGTAATTTAGGTTCTCTTAAAATACAAATGAGTTAATATGAAATGGAAAGTCTAGAAATGACGAATTCAAATGCGTTAGTGATCTAATTCATTAAAGTAGGAAGAATCATCCAGACTTAAAACGTTGGTTGTTCTCTCTCCACAGATGTGCTCAGATCTGCTGAGTTTTTCCAGCATTTCCTGGTTTTGTTTCAGATTTCAGCATCTGCAGTAATTTGCTCTTACATATTTCCCTTGTTTGTTTATTCAATGTAGACAAATAAATGCGTATAAATAATAACACCTGGAGGAATTACACCCGGGAGGGCACACATTTACATGCCAGCACTAGATGGTTTAAAAGTGCAGCTTTTAATTTGTTCATTCGAGTTCATTTACCAAACGATAGGCAACTTAACCAAAACAAGAGCAAAATGCTGCTGATGTCAGAAATCTGAAATATAAACAGGAAATGCTCAGTAGGTCGGGCAGCATTAGTGGGGAGAGAGAGACGACCTGAACATTAACTTAGTTTCTCTTAATGTTTCAGACCGTCTCTGTTTCTCTCCCCACAGATGCTGCCTGACTTACTGAATGCTTTCCAGCAAATTTTAATCAGAGCAGGGACGTTCTGCTCTCTGTCACCAACTACATAGCTACCAAAAAGAAACACCAGGAGTAGGCCCTTCATTCTGTCCCGTCCTTCATGCCTGATCTATGCCAGGGGTTTATGAAACGGTTTTCGTGTATAACTATTTTCCCACACACCCAATGCCTTCAAATAAAATATTCAGCGTGGCTCACCTTTCGGTGCGTTTGTTTGGAATGAGTGTGGGAGGGTGTCTATATCCCGTTGCAGCTTCTATTCAGCGACCGCTACACACACTGGCAGATGGGGACAGGGGAAGACAAAGGTCACACACTTCTTTTGGAATTGGACCTCAATTGAAAAAAAAGAACCAGAGCCGAAGGTTAAACTTTAACTTGACAGCAGGACAGAAAGGCCCGAATCATGGAAGGGGGGCGGATCTCTCCTCTGCGACTCGCGCCGATTCTCGAGCCTTGTTCAAATCGCGGCCGTTAAGAGCACGAGCTGGAAGGACAAGGCGCATGCGCGCCGGAGGCGCCAGCCTGAGCTCGAACGAAAACAGCGGAGGACTCCCCGAGGCAGAGGGGAGAAGAGCGCGCGCATGCGCGAGTCTGAGCTCGAGCCGGGGAAAGGGAGCTGGAGCCGGATTGAGGCAGAAACCGGGGAAGGAGAGACAGAGAGATTGGAGCCGGGAGTTCCTTATCACCGCCGCCATGTATTATTCAGACACAGGTGAGTACAGTTCTCAAGCCGTGGCGCCGCTCTGTCTCGGCCGTTAACTTGGCAATGATCGCCTTTTTTTTTTGTTTTTGCCTGTCTGCCTTCCAGAGTTAATCTTATCACTGGAGAGTTTGCCGGTGAATATAACTGGAGTCACCCCCCCCCCCCCCCCCCAGGAGTCTGCCTCCTATCGACAAGCTGTCTTGGGCCATCTGTGTCTCGTTCATTTTCCCCTCGAGCTGCATATATACATTGTGTGTATGTGTGTGTTCGAGAGACAGAGAGAGAGAGAACCTCAGGGATCTCGAATCCTTGGCCTGAAGCTCAGGCTTTGTGTAATGATCAGCACCAACCCAACTCACCCTGTGTCTGCATTGGCTGCGGATACACTGAGAGGATGGCTGAAGCTACATTTGTTATCAAGAGGCGATACATAATGTACTAAATGAAGCGAGGTCGATACTAAAAACAGGAATGTTTACATAGTGTAAGAAATGTTAACATGGTTGAATTCAGCTTTTGACATTGCATCACTCATTCTTTGAATTGCAGGTGTTCTTCCTGTGTATTTTCCCAAGTTTCCTTTTTATGATATTTTTCTGTTGGGTGAATTCATTGAGCATAATTTTTCCTCCTACATGTATGTTTTCTACAGTGTTGAATACAAGATTTATGAACAAGCCACGAAAACATTCATCTGTATCAAAATCTAATTTGGTAGTGATGATTGTGAATACTTTCTTGGTTAAGGGTTAAAGGAGAAGCTGAAGGTGGTGATTATTTTAAGTAATTGTAGGTAGGAAGTAAGTAAATAATCGTTTGTTTCAGATTTAGCAGTATTTCTCTCTCTTCCCCCTCCCCCCCCTCCCCCAGTTAGAGTGGTGATTTTAACAGCCTCAGAAAAAAGTTAAATGATTTTAATATGTTGGAAAGTTTGATTTAATTACAATAATCTTCCTGTAAACAGCAGGAGTGAATTGTGACTTTATCTGCTTTGAATTTATTTTGTTGAGGACCAACTCTCCAGAAATCAGAAAAAACACTTGACTATCTAAAGTTTTCAAGCTGTTTACACAATTTAACCTTACAATTCAACTTTTCTGATTGTTCTGTGTTTAAGGCAATCAGGAATTTCAATGTTTACTTTTATCAACAGAAACAGTTTTGCTTAGCAGCACTTAAATTGACAATAATTGTATGTGTAGATAGTGAGCTTTCTTGGGACTTGCACGATTGTGATGACCCCTCTATGGCATAGATAAACAAAGCAAGATAAAGAGGAAGTTATGAGAAAGATACTTGCACCATTAATTATGCCACTGCATGTTTTCCTGGGACGTTTATTATACTGGTCTGCTATTGCCCTCGTATAAAACAGAGGGAGATGTATTTTAAGACAGAAATATCATTGTTATTGTAAAGCAAATCAGACTGAAACTTATGGAGTCTACACATATTCACTGAAACATGGTTCTCAGGAAGTTGCTTTACTTGTCTAGAAGTTTCATTATACCATAATCCTGTTGAGAGATTCACCATTAAAATAAACAAAAGGCATGAAGTCATGGAGGCTTACAGCATGGAAACAGGCCCTTCGACCCAACTTGTCCATGCCGCCCCTTTTTTAACCCCTAAGCTAGTCCCAATTGCCCACATTTGGCCATCTTACCCATGTGACTGTCTAAACGCTTTTTAAAAGACAAAATTGTACCCGCCTCTGTTACTACCTCTGGCAGCTTGTTCCAGACACAGCCCCTCTGGACCCTTTTGTATCTCTCCCCTCTCACCTTAAACCTATACCTTCTAGTTTTAGACTCCCCTATCTTTGGGAAAAGACATTGACTATCTAGCTGATCTATGCCCCTCATTACTTTATAGACCTATATAAGATCACCCCTAAGCCTCCTATGCGCCAGAGAAAAAAGTTCCAGTCTATCCAGTCTCTCCTTATAACTTAAATAATCAAGTCCCGGTAGCATCCTGGTAAATCTTTTCTGCACTCTTAAACATTTTCTATAATAGGGTGACCAGAACTGTACACAGAATTCCAAGTGTGACCGTATCAATGTCTTGTACAACTTCAACAAGATGTCCCAACTCCTGTATTCAATGTTCTGACCAATGAAACCAAGCATGCCGAATACCTTCTTCACCACTCTGTCCACCTGTGACTCCACTTTCAAGGACCTATGAACCTGTACCTCTAGATCTCTTTGTTCTATAACTGTCCCCAACTCCCTACCATTAACTGAGTAAGTCCTGCCCTGGTTCAGTCTATCAAAATGTATCACCTCGCATTTATCTAAATTAAACTCCATCTGCATTCATCAGCCCATTGGCCCGATTGATCAAGATCCCGTTGCAATCCTAGATAACCTTCACTGTCTTGATGTCATCTGCAAACTTACTAACCATGCCTCTCCTAAATTCTAATCCAAATCATTAATATAAATGACAAATAACAGTGGACTTAGTACCAATCCCTGAGGCACACCACTGGTCACAGGCCTCCAGTTTGAAAAACAACCCTCTACAACTACCTTCTGTCTTCTGTCATCAAGCCAATTTTTATCCATTTGGCAACTCACCCTGGATCCTGTGAGATTTAACCTTATGCAACAACCTACCATGCGGTACCTTGTCAAAGGCCTTGCTAAAGTCCATGTAGACAACATCAACTGCATTGCCCTCATCTACCACCTTGGTTACCCCTTCAAAAAACTCTATTAAATTTGTGAGACATGATTTTCCACTCACAAAGCCATGCTGACTGTCCCTAATCAGTCCTTGCATCTCTAAATGCCTGTAGATCCTGTCTCTCAAAATACTTTCTAACAACTTACCCACTACAGATGTGAGGCTCACCGGCCTGTAGTTCCCAGGCTTTTCCCTGCAGCCCTTTTTTAAACAAAGGCACAACATTTGCCACTCTCCAATCTTCAGGCACCTCACCTGTGACTATCGATGATTTAAATATCTCTGCTAGGGGACCTGCAATTTCCTCCCTGGCCTCCCACAATATCCTGGGATATACTTCATCAGCTCCCGGGGATTTATCTACCTTGATGCGCTTTAAGACTTTCAGCACCTCCTTCTCTGTTATACGTACACTCCTCAAAACATCATTATTTATTTCCCCAAGTTCCCTAACGTCCATGCTTTTCTCAACAGTGAATACTGAGAAATATTCATTTAGGATCTCGCTCATCTCTTGTGGATCCGCACATAGATGACCTTGTTGATCCTTAAGAGGTCCTACTCTCTCCCTAGTTACTCTTTTGCCCTTTATTTTATTTGTAGAAGCTCTTTGGATTCTCCTTTGCCTTATCTGCTTAAACAACCTTGGGTCCCTTTTTGCCCTCCTGATTTCTCTCTTAACTCTACTCCTACACCCTCTGTATTCTTCAAGGGATCCACTTGATCCCAGCTGCCTATGCTTGTCATATGTCTCATATGTCATAAAGATATAAGTTGTCATACTTGCTCACTACCTATTAAACAGCCAGAAGTTAGGACTGGTGCATTTAGGTGTAAGTTAGTTTCCCACAAAAATTAGCAGACAGATTATCTTTAAGCAAAGTCATTCAATGTTCCGTCTATATTTCAATTACATCTCTATTATCTCCATAATAGGTCTTAAGCACTGCCAAACAGCCCCTCTGACACTGAAAATTTGCCGTTGCAAGTGTGGAGTCTCATTTCTTCAAAATTTAATTATTGTTGAAAGTTTTAAGTCTGTCTCTTACCTCTCTTTCCTTCTGCCTTTCTTCCCTTCCTTTCCCATTTTTCATTCCCTCTCTTTGCTTTCTGTACATGCTTTTATGTTGAATTACAAGTTCTAATTCATACTTCCTGGTTTAACTCTGCATGGTACAGTGAGGATTCTTCAATGTGATTGGTTGAAGAGGCATGTTAATGCTTGCCCTGTTCCCTCAAGCCACTAATTTCCTATAGAGCATGCCACACACAAAACAATTAATGGAAGTTGCCACTTAAAAGCCTACTTAGTCTATGGGCAGAATGAATGGTGAGTGCCATTCCTTTGCCACTGACCATAAAATATGATAAGAAGTCTTACAACACCAGGTTAAAGTCCAACAGCTTGATTTGGTAGCAAAAGCCACTAGTTTTCGGAGCGCTTGCTGCTCCTTTGTCAGGTGAGTGGGAGTTCTATTCACAAACAGGGCTTATAAAGACACAAACTCAATTTACAAAATAATGGTTGGAATGCGAGTCTTTACAGGTAATCAAGTCTTAAAGGTACAGACAATGTGAGTGGAGAGAGCGTTAAGCGATGTGTATTGTCTTCAGACAGGACAGTTAGTGAGATTTTGCAAGCCCAGGTAACTCATGGGGGTTACAGATAGTGTGACATGAACCCAAGATCCCGTTTGAGGCCTTCCTCGTGTGCGGAACTTGGCTATCAGTCTCTGCTCAGCGACTCTACGCTGTCGTGTGTCGTGAAGGCTGCCTTGGAGAACACTTACCCGAAGATCAGAGGCCGAATGCCTGTGACCGCTGAAGTGTTCCCCAACAGGAAGAGAACACTCTTGCCTGGTGATTGTTGAGCGGTGTTCATTCATCCGCTGTTGTAGCATCTGCATGGTCTCCCCAATGTACCATGCCTCGGGACATCCTTCCCTGCAGTGTATCAGGTCGACAACGTTGGCCGAGTTGCAAGAGTATGTACCGTGTACCTGGTGGATGGTGTTCTCATCCACCAGCCATGGTACATTGGGGAAACCATGCAGACAGCGGATGAATGAACACTGCTCGACAATCACCAGGCAAGTGTGTTCTCTTCCTGTTGGGGAACACTTCAGCGGTCATGGGCATTTGGCCTTTGATCTTTGGGTCAGCATTCTCCAAGGCGGCCTTCACGACACACGACAGCGCAGAGTCGCTGAGCAGAGACTGATAGCCAAGTTCCGCACACATGAGGACGGCCTCAAACGGGATCTTGGGTTCATGTAACACTATCTGTAACCCCCATGACTTGCCTGGGCTTGCAAAATCTCACTAACTGTCTTGTCTGGAGACAATAAACATCTCTTTAACCTGTGCTTAACGCTCTCTCCACTCACATTGTCTGTACCTTTAAGACTTGATTACCTGTAAAGACTCGCATTCCAACCATTATTTTGTAAATTGAGTTTGTGTCTTTATATGGCCTGTTTGTGAATAGAACTCCCACTTACCTGACGAAGGAGCAGCAAGTGCTCTGAAAACTTGTGGCTTTTGCTACCAAATAAACCTGTTGGACTTTAACCTGGTGTTGTGAGACTTCTTACTGTGTTTATCCCAGTCCAACGCTGGCATCTCCACATCATAAAATATGAGCCAGTCTTTTTATGATAGGTCTTTTCCCACTAACATCAATAGTGATCACCATTTTCCTGAATTTAATTTTGTTTTCCACAAGACTTGAATCATAGTATTAACAGCCTGGTAATAGTGTGATATTGAATTGAAAATGTGTTCTCTAAACCTGGCTGATTTTTACATTATAGTGAAAACATCTTTATGCTCCAAAGCTTTGTTTGTTTGAGCAAAGCTCAATGTTTCAGCAAGATACCTCAAGCTGAGGAAATAAGATTATGGTATTCCATGTGAAATTAGATATTCTGCTGGAGAGTTGATTGCAGCTCTTTATAAACTTGCTTACTTTTTAAAAGTGAAATTAAGATTTCAGTTGAAATGCTCAATAACACAATCAAAGTAAGATCAAATAGGTAAGCGGCACAATGTGGATGGGCCTGGGTAAGATTCTGTCAGAGAATTGTACACACTTGATGGGCTGAATGGCCTCCTGTACTGTAGGGATTCTATAAAATGCAGCATTACTTAATCGTCAACATTTATACATTTTGCTAAGATAGCAAAAAGATATAGTAAAGCAGTTTAAAAAATATTTGTTCATGTGATATGGGCATCGCTGGCTGGGCTTGGATAAGGTTCTCTGTCGGAGAGTCCATGCAAACTCAATGGGCCGAATGGACTCCTTCTGCACTGTAGGGATTCTGTGAAATGCAACATTAGCAATCTTCAGCATTCATACATTTTGCTAACATATCAAAGATATAAAAGTGACGCAGTTTTGTTTCATTCATGGGATAGCTGGGCCAGCATTTATTGCCTAACCCTGAGGGCATTTAAGAATCAACCACATTGCTGTGGATCTGGAGTCACGTGTAGGCTAGACCAGGTAAGGACAACAGATTTCCTTCCATAAAAGACATTCGTGAACCAGATGGGATTTTACGAAAATCAACATTTGTCTTATAGTTGTCATTAGACTTTTAATTCCGGATTTTTATTGATGTGGATGTGTGGGGTTCCTCTGGGTGCCATGCTAAATTGCCCCTTAGTATCCCAAGATGTGTAGGTTAGATGAATGAAGCACCTTGAGGGGTTAAAATGCTACATACATGCAGGTTGTTATTATTGAATACAAGTGTTGAGGATGGAGAGGAGAGGGGGACTCTGGAGAGAGAAAACTACTATATTCGGATCTAGGTGAAGTTGCGCTCACATCTGGCAGAATACGATTAATATAGATATAGTGCATGCATGTGGGTGGGTGTATATAATGCAGGATATACCAACACATGTCTACAATGCAGGGTTCCAAACTAATGTTTATTGAGCAGGAAAGAGACTTGATTGTTAAAGCAATGAGCCTCAAGGATTATGACCGGTGCCACCAGATTACAGCAAAAAGACAGGAGTGACATATGCATTTTGGCAGCCTTTGATAGTTCACTTTGGGATCCTTTTATTTTACTGGGCATGATAATTACTTGATCTGGTGTGAAATCTGCACATATACAATTATAAAAAGACATGTTTGCAATGGGCCATACACAACAGCTTATATTTATAGAGTGCCTTTAATATAAATAAAATGTTGCTAGGTACTTCACAGGAACCTGAAAGTATGACACCGCGTACATAAGGGACTGTTAGGCCAGATGACCTAAAGCTTGGTCAAAGAGGTTGGTTTTAAGGAGGAAAGAGATGTGGAGCGGCAGAGAGGAATAGTGAGAGTATTCCAGAGGTTGAAGCCATCGCAACTGATAAATGGTGGATAACATAATTAAGTGATGTTGCGCCTGAAGAATTTTGTAATTGTTCAATGTTATTTCATTTTGGCAGTTCCAAAAACTAGCTATTGGATTAACTGTGACTCAATTTGTAGCATTCTTGCACTGACTCATGAGGATGTGGGTTTAATTTGCCCTCCAAGGAATTGAGCCTAAAAATCTAGGCTGACACTCTTGTGTAGGATAAATGGAGTATGATGCTGTTGAATGTTCTGGCTTTTATTTTGGAATGAAATGTTTAATTGAGATGCTGTCTGTGTTCTACGGTGGAAGTAATAGGTTGCATGGTGCAAATTTAAGGAAGATACTGGGAGTTAATCTTGTGCTTGTTTGTGCTATCTCTTGTACTCTCTTACTCCATCTCTTGCAGACTAACTCACCACTTTTACTCTTGTGTTCACTTACACTGGCACACTCATTCAATTTCACTCCCAGGCATTCTTTCACTAACTCTATTGAAGCTCATGGACTCTCAATTTTCCTGTGCTCTCCATCACTCGAGTAAATTGATCTTTTTACTTTTGGGGAACTCTCATCCTGAGGTAAGATTACATACTGATCTTCTACTTGAGGGGATTGCATTCCTATTCTTTGATGAGATTACTTTGTCCAGTTTTAGTCCCCCACATGATGGTGATGTAAAGGCTATGGAGAAGTTTCAGGGAATTGATTGATGCATGGTTTAAATGTTTTGATTTACCACAATAGGCTGAGACCTCTATTTCAAGGACTATATAGTTTCCTGTGGATAGATTTGAATTAGATAGGTTAAGGAGAAACAGGTAATGTGCATGTAAAAGCAGCTAGATAAAATGTTTGGCTCTACTGAAAAAGAAAAACCTTTGACCTTGTGAAATAAATTGCCTGCTTGTATAGTGAGTTCTGATTCATAGCAAATGTTCAAAAGGGAGCTGTTCAGGTTCCTAGTTATGGCTCATATAATTGCAAAGAAGAAGTAGATGTAATGATGGTTGATGCATCTCATGGTCACTGTTTTAACAAATTTGCAGAATTTGTTTCCCCCCTGAATTTGCCTGAGGTAAATCTTATTTTGCCTGTATCCGAAGATTGACTGCTGGTGGTGAGGAACAATGAAGATTGTGATGTTTGTTGCAATGTAGCTGGATGTGTTGCATGCCTTTCCAACCAAACCATCCAAAGACAGTCAGGCCATATATACCCTGATGGAGTCCGGCTCCATCTCACTGTTGTACCTCTAGATCCCTGTACCTATGCTGCGTTTGTCTGACTTCTCAACCTGGTGAGCCAATGTTCTGATAAGCAGTGAGAAAATCAAAATTTTGCCCCTGCAGCAACCTCTATTTTCTAGCCACTGATTCCATTCTCCTCTCAAGTACTGTCTCAGATTGAACCTGACTGTTTGCAGCCCCTAGTTGACCCGTGCTGAACTTCTTGTCCCAAATCCTTTCCATAATCAAGACTACCTACTTCCAAATTATTAATTACTAATGTCCTGTCTCAACTCATTTGCTGTAAGGCTTTATCATATTTTTACTTCTACACTTGATTATTCCACTGTTTTCCTTATTGCCTTCCGCACTGCTTAAATCTAAGCTCATCAAAAACTCTGCTGTCTGTATCCTAACTGAGTCCTGTTCACCCATCATTGCAGTGCTCATTGGCCCAAATTGGCACTTAGTCTTCAGATACCTCCATTTTAACATTCTTATTCACATTTTAAAATTCTTTCATGACCTGACTGTTGGTGATGGTGCCTTCTACCATCAAAGTCCTGAACTATGGACTTGCAAAGAAAATTGCAACACAGGAACAGGCCCTTTGACGCTCCAAGCCTGCACCGACCATGCTGCCTGTCTGAACTAAACCCCTTTTGGGGACCATATCCCTCTATTCCCATCCTATTCATGTATTTGTCCAGACGCCCCTTAAAAGTCACTATCGTGTCTGCTTCCACTACCTCCCCCGGCAGCGAGTTCCAGGCACCCACCACCCTCTGTGTAAAAAGTGAAATTGAGATTTCACTTCACCTTGCATCTCCTCGTACATCTCTTTTAAACCTTGCCCCTCGCACCTTAAACCTATGCCTCCATAATTGACAGTTCCACCCTGGTGGAAAAGCTCCTAACTATCCTCTCTGACCATGCCCCTCATAATCTTGTAGACTTCTATCAGGTCGCCCCTCAACCTTCATTGTTCCAGTGAGAACAAACCAAATTTCTCCAACCTCTCCTCATAGCTAATGGCTTCCATACTGGGCAACATTCTGGTAAACCTTTTCTGTACCCTCTCCAAAACCTCCACATCCTTCTGGTAGTGCGGCGACCAGAATTGAACACTATATTCTGAGTGCGACCTAATCAAGGTTCTATAAAGCTGCAACATGACTTGCCAATTTTTAAACTTGAATGCCCAGGCATGCACGTCGCATGCCTTCTTCATCTGTGTTGCCACTTTCAGTGACTTGTGTACTTGTACACCCAGATCCCTCTGCCTATCAATACACTTAAGGGTTCTGCCATTTACTGTATATTTCCCACATGTATTAGACCTTCCAAAATGCATTACCTCACATTTGTTCTGATTAAACTCCATCTGCCATCTCTCCGCCCAAGTCGCCAACCGATCTATATCCTGCTGTATCCTCCGATGGTCCTCATCGCTATCCGCAATTCCACCAACCTTTGTGTCATCCGCAAACTTACTAATCAAACCAGTTACATTTTCCTCCAAATCATTCTCCCCAAAGCTTTCCAGCTCCTGTAAGATTCTCCTTTAAAATCTTTGACCAAAGTTTTTGGTCATCTGTCCTAACAGCTCTTTCTCTCAGTATCATTATTTTTGGATTACACTTATTTATCTATGTACTGTATAAATGGCTATAATTTTCATATATATCTACATAAAATGACAACATTCAGTGGGTTCCTGACTTTATAAAGTAGAAAAGACTTTTATTAACAGCCAGCAGCGTGAAGGCTAGTTCGGTAGCTTCAGTATCTAGTGTGTCTTTGTTCGGCAGAGATAATACCTCTGCATGTCATAAGCGTCCAGTTAATTTTCCTTCTCTGTGTGTTAAATATAATTTCTCATGCATTAATTTGATTGCACTTTAAGTTTCTCCAATTATATTGCATGAAATCTTTTCTTTGCTCAAAATCTTTCTGGCCAATTACTTTACACCAAAAAACTTGAGAGGTACAGCTTCAGCTATTCAGGAAAATTACATCAATGGCGTGGTTTATTACCAGACTCAAAATTGTGACACTCATTTTGCTAAACTAACAGCAAATGGTGAATGAAAACTCAAGTGTTTCTGGTGCAGTTTCTGTGCAAGTGTATTCCAAATGATCAGATCTTACAATAAAACCTTGTTTATTTTTCAAGTTTGATAACCATCTGCACATATATACATGTTGATTATTTTCAGATGCCATGAGTGGACGGATGCGAGCGAAGAAAAGGCCACCTATTTTTGAAGCATCAATGGATAACAATCCTCCCCTGAGATCATCAGGAAGACAGGTGTTGTATAGTGCCATTAAAACCAATATTCACTATAGTTCTCAATTTACCCTTTCAATTCAAGTCCGTTTCACTCATGAACCAAATTTGAAATTAGGTTTGTGTCATATTGCCTCTTGTGTTAATGCATCTTGTTACTCTGGTTTTTAAACTCAAAAAATATTGGTACCATAGCAAACAATGGATGATCAAGACTTTTGAAGATACTTTATATTTCTTTAATGTGATGTTGAATGTTCTTTTTAAGTGCTGCTATTAATAAAGTTGTAAATGTTCTTGCATAAAATAATCTGAAGGTACAGTATGAGGGCTCAAATATGCTATAAGTTGATATATTTCA
The DNA here is from genome assembly GCF_964213995.1 of Mustelus asterias. Lineage (NCBI taxonomy): Eukaryota > Metazoa > Chordata > Chondrichthyes > Carcharhiniformes > Triakidae > Mustelus > Mustelus asterias. The sequence goes on from NC_135802.1 coordinate 133,452,367, forward strand.
TACAAATATATGGCGAAAGAAAATCACTATAGACCTGCAATGCTGCAGATATCCTGTGATGAATTTGTTGTATTGCACAGAATTTTATTGTTCGTAACTAAAGATGCTTTTTGCCAATATTACATTTGCAATCCCCAGCTTGGGGAAGATGCAAGGTGGATGTCACTGCAGCTTTGCAGATGATATGAGCTGTTGTAAGTCACATATGCTAGTCTATGGTGCATATGGCTCATATTCCATAAACTGTAGAAGATTGTCGCACTTGATAGATTTGTATTAGACCCGCAATAGATCATAGTTTGTAGTTACATTTATATAATTTGAAAAATGATGCAACACAGAAGCATTTGTGGAGCTGCAAGATCAGTATTTGATTAATATTAATTTTGCTTTTATAACCAGGTCAAAAAGAAAACTTTTGAAACGGAGGAAGAGGAAGAAGGTTGTGAAAAGAAGTATAGGAAGTGTGAAAAAGCTGGATGTAGTGCAACATACCCTGTTTGCTTTGCAAGTGCTGCAGAGAGGCAAGTGACATTGATTCTGTAAACAGGTTCTTGCAATAAAGTGCACAAATGGGATTATTGTTAAGCTGCTCAATTGGAATCTGTTTGTCTTTTTAGGAGGAGTAATGTAAATATCAGTATTTTATGGCAATAGGAAATGGAATTTACATTTATTCAAAACTCAACATTTGTATTTGCTCAATGCAGTTATGCTCTTGGATCAGGATTTACTTGTGGTTTTGAAATGTATTTAGTTGTAAACTCGTGGTCAAATTATGGCATCTATTTACACTACACTAATAATTCTTCCAGGACTGAAGACAATGTACAATTGACACTACATAAGTTTTCTGGGAAGAGTTCTGGCATGTTTTAAATCTTGTTCAATATTAAGACAATTTTAGGAATTTTTAGCCCCCACCATCCTTGGGTATATGGCACAGAAACGGGCCCTTCAGCACATGCCAGCATTTATACTTCACATGAGACTCTTCCCATCTTTACTCCTCTAAATCTATTATCTGTCCCCTATTCCATGCTCTTTCATATACTTGTCTCGCCTCCTCTTAAATCATCTCAATGACGCCAGTGGAAGCGAGTTCCATACTCTCAGCACTCTAGGGAAAGTAAGTTTCTTCCGAATTCCCTATTCGATTCAAAATTAGTAGTCTCATTGTTTACAAAGATGCATCTTAAACTCCAACTTTCTTAACTGTGTTGAAAAGTATATCTTTTAACTATTATTGAAGTGTAGATGGAAGTGAAAATTTGTCTCATTTGATTTTGTCAACATTGAGCTCAAATGAGATCCTGTCTGTAGGAAATATTTTGGCTCATGTTTTCATTACAAAAGAGTTCTTCGTCTGACCGCATTTAAATATGCTGTATTTTTCTGCATTTAAGCCTTTCCCAGTGCGATTTTGTTGCCACTTGGAACTATGGGCACTCAGTTAAGTACTGTACAGACTTTAAAACCAGTTTTGGTTCATGTTCAGCAAAAAAAAGTCTAAACTAATAGAGCACTTGGATGTGGAATCAGTTTCTTGCCAGACATGTTTTACTTTTGTTGAAAACTCTCAGCTAAGATGCTTCTGCTATACTGATCATGAAAGAGTGTTGTATAGTTCTTGACAGAAGCCAGAGGGTGGTTGTAGGGAGTTGTTTCTCAAACTGGAGGCCTGTGACCAGTGGTGTGCCCCAGTGCTGGGCCCACTGTTATTTGTCATTTTATATTAATGATTTGGATGAAAATATAGGGGGCATGGTTAGTAAGTTTGCAGATGACACCAAGATTGGTGGCATGGTGGACAGTGAGGAAGTTATCTCCAATTTCAGCGGGATCTTGATCAATTGGGCCAGTGGGCTGACGAATGGCAGATGGAGTTTAATTTAGATAAGTGCGAGGTGATGCATTTTGGTAGATTGAACTAGGGCAGGACTTACTCAGTTAATGGTAGGGCGTTGGGGAGAGTTACAGAACAAAGAGATCTAGGGGTACATGTTCATAGCTCCTTGAAAGTGGAGTCACAGGTGGACAGAGTGGTGAAGAAGGCATTCGTCATGCTTGGTTTCATTGATCAAAACATTGAATACAGGAGTTGGGACGTCTTGTTGAAGTTGTACAAGACATTGGTAAGGCCACACTTGGGAATACTGTGCAATTCTGGTCACCCTATTTATAGAAAGGATATTATTAAACTAGAAAGAGTGCAGAAAAGATTTACTAGGATGCTATCGGGACTTGATGGATTGAGTTATAAGGAGAGGCTGAATAGACTGGGACGTTTCTCTCTGGAGCATAGGAGGCTGAGGGGTGACCTTATAGAGGTCTATAAAATAATAAGGGGCACAGATCAGCTAGATAGTCAATATATTTTCCCAAAGGTAGGAGAGTCTAAAACTAGAGGGCATAGGTTTAAGGTGAGAGGCGAGAGATACAAAAGTGTCCAGAGGGGCAATTTTTTCACAGAGGATGTTGAGTGTCTGGATCAAGCTGCCAGAGGTAGTAGTAGAGGCGGGTACAATTTTATCTTTTAAAAAGCATTTAGATTGTTACATGGGTATAGAGAGATATGGGCCAAATGTGGGCAATTGGGATTAGTTTAGGGGTTTTTGGAAAAAAAAAGGGCGGCATGGACAAGTTGGGCCGAAGGGCCTGTTTCCATGCTATAAACCTCTATGACTCTCTATGACTCTAGTTGACTAGGAAGAGAGCACTGGAAAGGTTTGCCTGGCTTCCATGGTTATACATAGCCATGTAGCTAAGGTTTAGCAGCTAAGTTTGGCCTGTAGGTACTTGAGCAATTCCTGTTGAAGCAGCACACTTCTAATAGTAGGTACAGATGTTCATTAAGGTGTGACATGCACTGTTGTGGTCCAGAAGACAGCTTAAAGGTGATGTGACTGGCAAAGTAAGATTGGAATCAAGTTGCCCTCTGGCAAATTAGTAATTAACTGCATGAATCAGACAGTACTCTGGGATACTGTAAATGATTGACCAGTCAGCTTGGCCCATTAATGGGTCCTGAAAGTCGGGAGTGCTGCTCCTTCATCAGGTGAGTCACATTTTTTTTACCTCTGCCATTGAACTGTTCAGCTGAACAGCCAACAGTCCTGGTGACCCCTCAGTTGAACTTTTGATCCTACATCCTCTCCCATCACTTGAAACCACTGACTTTCTCCTTGTTAATTGCCCACTTAGTCTTATCAGCTGCTTATACTGCCAGACTCCACTATTCCAGTAATCATGTAGCCAGCCTCCTCCAATCTGTCATTCCCCACCTCCCCCGCTCTATGAACTTGAGCTCATCCAAAACCTTATTGTATATCAAGGCTCATTCACCCCGCAGCTTTGTCCTCAATGACCTATATTGGCTCCCAGTCCACCAATACCTCAAGCTTAAAATTATTATTCTTTATTCATTCGTGGGACATCGGCGTCGCTGGCTGGCCAGCGTTTATTGCCCATCCCTAGTTGCCTGAGGGCCGTTGGGAGTCAACCACATTGCTGTGGCTCTGGAATCACATGTAGGCCAGACCAGGTAAGAATGGCAGATTTCCTTCCTTAAAGGACATTAGTGAACCAGATGGGTTTTTCTGACAATTGACCATGGTTTCTTGTCATCAGTAGATTCTTAATTCCAGATATTTTTATTGAGTTTAAATTCCACTAGCTGCCATGGCGCGATTCAAGCCCAGGTCCCCAGAACATTAGCTGAGTTTCTGGATTAATAGTCTAGCGATAATACCACTAGGCCATTGCCTCCCCTTTATGTTCAGACCGTTGCATGATCTCTCCGCTCCTCATCTCTGTAACCTCCTCCAACTGCAGAACTGAGAATTCTATGTTCCTCACGTTCTGGCCACTTGTGTATCCCTGGCTTCTTTCTCCCCACTATTGATAGCCATGTCTTCAGCTATCTAGGCCCAAAACTCTCGAATTTCCTTGTTACGACTTTTTTTTAAAAAACACTCCTCAACTCGTTGGTCAAGCTTATCCTCTCTTTGGTAAGAGGCTTGTCCCTCAGATATATCTGACCGTGCTCCTGTAAAACACCTTAGAATGTTTTACTATGCCAAAGGCGCTAAATAATTGCATATTGTTGTTGTGTCCTAGCTCCTTGCAATGCTGCACGGTTTTGAGATGACGAGTTTTTTTTTGAAGAGTTGATTTAATTTGAATGTCGGGATTACTAACAAAGTTTACATTTTGGTCATCTAAGGTCTGCAAACATTTAGGAGAGAAATAAAGACTTGCATTTAAGTGCTACTTTTCGTTTCAAGACCTCAGAAGTTCTAAAGTGCTTTACAATTAGTGAAGTATTTTTTTAAAAGTGTAGTTACTGTTGTAATTAGGAAACATGACAGTTAACTTGTGCATAGAAAGTTCCCACGAGCAGCAATGTCCAGATAATTTGCTTTTAGGTGATGTTGATTTTAAGGGTAAATATTGGCTAGGACATCAGGAAGGATTCTTCTTTTTTTGTGCCATTTGTTCTTTTACATCTACCTGAGAGAGCAAATAGGGTTTAAGGTCTCATCTGAAAGACAGCACATTCAACAGTGTAGCATTCCGTCAGTTTTGTACTAGAGTGTCAGTGTAGATTATTATGCTGAAGACTCCGGAACGGGACCTGAACCTATAATCTAGTGACTGAAAGGCAAGAATGCTACCATCTGAAACAAAACTGGTAACTAATCATTTGCGTTTTATTGTTTGTGTTGAGATTTGGAAATTTATTTAATGTGTATTTTTGTGATTCATCATTTTAGGTGTGCTAAAAATGGTTACACATCACGCTGGTACCATTTATCTTGTGGGGAGCATTTCTGCAATGAGTGCTTCGATCATTGTTACCGAAGGTGAGTCTCTGGAATATGTGTTTTAAATTATTTCCTAAAGATGCTAACTGGTATACCTGTTCTTAAGCCTGTGGCATTTTTCAAGTGTATTCAAGGAACACTTAGACTTTTTCTCCCCTTATCCTAATTACTCTGGTAGTGCCTTGCTTCCAATTAATTTCATTTTTCTAGAATGCCAGCACTGTGATTGGGAATTAACGGTGCACTGACATGCTGCTGCTTCGTGGAATAATTCTTGCGTATTTGTGCAGTGCTGCCATGCCACCTAAAGTATAAAAGTAACTATCTTCTGGAGAATGGATTTGATTTGATGGATTTGTTCCAATGGGGAGGTTTGATTTTGGTTATAATTTCAGACTAGTCAGAAAGGTACTTCTTTGGATACTTCTCTGTCATATATGGATATGTACATAGCTTACATATAGAAATTCAGCACATATGGCACTAATAGGGTAGTATCTCCAAAGCTGGAACTTTGTTTCAAGGTGCCTTAATTTCAGCATCGGTGTAGCTGCAAGTTTAAATTCTTCTACTTTGGCCTAATCGTTCTTTCAGAAAAAAAATAGTCCTGTATGTATTTCCTGTTAACAGAACATTCCATCTGGTTGTAATGTTTTTCTCACTTATTGTCTCAATTTTTTCCATCATCGTAACTTAATATCCAAATTTATGATGGAAACTATCTATGGAAACGTGACAAAACTGTGATTACACTTTCTCACTAGTGATTTGTTCTGAGGGGAGAGGATGAACAGCTAGCTGTTGTGGTCTATATCAATGAGATGGGTAGACAGAATTCTGGGAGCTAGGAAGGAAACTAGCAAGCAGAACCTCGAAGGTGGTTATCTCCAGATTACTCCTGCTATTACACGCAATTGAGTATATAAATAAAAGGATAAAGCAGGAGGGCAAAAGGCTTGAGAGATGTTGCAGTAGGGAGGGATTTAGATTCCAGGGACATTGGGATCAACTTTTGGGGAGGTGGGACAAGTACAGGGCTGATGGATTGCACCAAAACTGGATTGGGCAGGGTGTTTCGTGGTATTATTGTGGACAGTTTAAACTAATATGCCAGGGGTGTAGGGACAAGGAGATAATAGAGAGGAACATCAAAGTGCACAGAGAATTGGGTGAGGCAGTTGGCACTAAGATAGGAAATTGTAAGGTGTAGTTAGATTCATGGACATGTAATAAAGTCTAAATTAGTGTTATCCTGTATGTATGTTAATGTCTTGAGTGTGGAAAATAAGGCTGGTGAGTTGAAGGTGCAAGATGGCCATGCAGGGATATGATAATTGTGGTGCTAACAGTGACCTGGTTCAACGAAGAGCAGGACTGGACATGAAATATTCCAGGATATGGGATATTTAGGAAGGATAGGGAAGGAAAGAGAGGAGTAGTAGTAGTAATAATTAAGGAGAATATTACAATGCTGACAAATGAGGGTGCCCCAGCGGGGCCAAGGACAGAATCTATTTGGTTATAACTAAGAAACAATGGACCTGCTATTACATTGCTGAGTGTATTTATAAGCCACCAACTAATGGGAAAGATCAAGGAACAAATTTGCAAAAAATTAGAGTTGCATGAATTATAGAGCATTTATAATGAGACTCTAATTGTCATAATCTCGACTTGGATAGCAATAGTGTTAACGTGCCTTTACTCGTCAAATTAAACATATGTTTGGGGGTTAAGAAACACACACATCTTCCTTTTCAAAAAATGAACTGATTACGGACAGAAAGGGAAGGGAACAAAAGTTTTGGTTCTCGCCAATCCCTGTATGTAAGAGTGTGAAAGACAGAGTGGGGCCAGAGTTTGCAGACTGTGTTCAGAAGAATTTTTCACATCTGTATATTTCCAGTCCAACAGGGAAGGTGGCATTTCTGGATCTTGTTCTGGGAATGAGGTACATCAAGTGGATCAAGTGTTTGTAGGGGAAGGTTGAAGAAACAGTAATGAGATAAGGTTTAGGTTCCCTATGGAAAAGGGTGAGGACCAATTGTGAGCAAGAATAATTGGGGAAGCGTCAATTTCAATGGAGTCAGAATAGATTTGGTCCGGATAAATTGAAAGATGGATAGGCAAAATTGTGATGAAACAATGGGCAACTTTAAAGAGGAGATAGTTCAGGTATAGACAAATTACATTCCCACAGGGGAGAAAGGGAGGGCAAACAGATTAAGAGCTCTGTATGATATAGAGTCAGATGAAGCAGGAAAAGGTGAGATGGATAGTATCCTCCTTGCACGTGAATCGCGAAAGGCAAGAAATTCGGGAAACTATTTTGGGATGTTATTTATTGAGAGAGGAGTTGAATACAATAGTAGGGAGTTTATACTTCAGTTATACAGGCTGGAATACTTTGTACAGTGTTGGTCTCTTTATTTAAGGAAGGGTGTACATGCGTTGGATACAGTTCAGAGAGTGTTAACGAAACAGACAGTTCAGAGAAGGTTTACTAAACTAACACAGTTCAGAGAAGGAATGGACATGTTGTCTAATGTGGAAAGGCTGGACAGGATAGGCTTGTATCCTCGAGTTTAGAGGAAGAGGTGACTTGATTGGAACATACAAGATCCTGAGGGGTCTTGACAGGGTGCATATGGAGATGATATCTTCTCTTGTGGGAAAATCTAGAACTAGGGCTCACTCTTTAAAAGTCTAAAGTTGCCCTTTTAAGGCAGAGTTGAGGAGAAATGTTTTTCTTTCCCCTCCCCCCTCGTAGAATTCCTGCAGTACAAAAGGAGATCCATCGAGTCTGCACTGACTCTCTGACAGTGTGTTTAGCCAGGCCCTTTCCCTCACCCTATCCCCATAACCCCACATTTACCCTGCTCATCCCCCCCCTAATCTGCATATCTTGGGACATTAAGGGGCAACTTATCATGGCCAGTCTGCCTAACCTGCACATCTTTGGATCTACAGCATCACTCTATCCTCATCCATTTGACTGTTACCATGGACATGCACAAAACCTCCGACAGGGAACTTGAATTTGGGCATGGCTTTAGATTTTAAAATTACAATGCCATAGGCTTTAATTATGTTACATTGGCTATGCAGCCCCAATACCACTGTAAATCACTGTATGTTCCTGTGATTTCTCTAGAATTGTTTTCTAACCATTTCACTCCATGGTTCAGTTGCTGAGCATATCAAAATTCATGAGCATTTCATCTATGTTGACAATGTGGCATCATAGGCTGAATTTCTATGCTCCCAGCCAGTGTGTTTGAAGATGGAATATAGAACATAGAACAGTACAGTACAGAACAGGCCCTTCGGCCCACGATGTTGTGCCGAGCTTTATCTGAAACCAAGATCAAGCTATCCCACTCCCTATCATCCTGGTGTGCTCCATGTGCCTATCCAATAACCGCTTAAATGTTCCTAAAGTGTCTGACTCCACTATCACTGCAGGCAGTCCATTCCACACCCCAACCACTCTCTGCGTAAAGAACCTACCTCTGATATCCTTCCTATATCTCCCACCACGAACCCTATAGTTATGTCCCCTTGTAATAGCTCCATCCACCCGAGGAAATAGTCTTTGAACGTTCACTCTATCTATCCCCTTCATCATTTTATAAACCTCTATTAAGTCTCCCCTCAGCCTCCTCCACTCCAGAGAGAACAGCCCGAGCTCCCTCAACCTTTCCTCTTAAGACCTACCCTCCAAACCAGGCAGCATCCTGGTAAAATGGGCTCATGAAATTCATCACGTGGCCTTTACACTGCCTACCCCTGACTTGTATGAAATTTTAAGGGGGTGGTGGGGAATCTTAACCCTCTGCTGCAACACTAGATGTTGGCATACCATATAATGGCTGCACCAACTAGCTATTCCTCTGGAATCTTTGCTGGATTCGGGGGTTTGGGCTAACCCTGTTAAGTGTGTATAAATGTATGGCATTTCTGTTGATTGTAACTATTCTGATGATTTCAAGACCCATTCCAATACATGCTTCATAAGATCAGGCCATTGGTTGGTCTGGGTTCTCATGGCACTTTTGCTCTTGGGCATTATCTTCAGTGTGGATTGCGTCTTCCTCCATTCCCTGCAACAGTTTTCACTAACAGCGATTTTCCTCACAGCACAGTTATTTGACAAGCTAGCATATGTTACAGTTTTTAGCTTGGAACTAGCTGTGTCCTCAGTCTTTTTGCCAGAGGTTCCATTTCTGTTGTTTGTTCACCATGTGTGGTCTGCTTTGTGTGGCTCTGTCATAAACCCCTGTCCACCTTCTTTGCAACATGATCTGTATTGGCTGTTTGATCCCATGTGCTGACTTGTGACCATGATGTGGAGATGCTGGCATTGGACAGGGATGGGCACAGTAAAAAGTCTCACAACACCAGGTTAAAATCCGACAGGTTTATTTGGAGTCACGAGCTTTCAGAGCACTGCTCCTTCATCCCCACTCACCTGATGAAGGAGTAGCGCTCTGAAAGCTTGTGATTCCAAATAAACCTGTTGGACTTTAACCTGGTGTTGTGAGGCTTCTTACTGACTTGTTAGGTGAGTGAAACATGCATTTCTGAGGTGAAAAATGAAATGAGAATTTAGCATGTCTCAGCAGAAAATAGGATGCATGGGTGTGCACTTGTATGTTGGTACAGGCCTAAAGGTGACTTTTGACACTGAAAAATAGGACTTGTCTTGTACACTGTGATCAACAGTAATATTGTGTTCCCTTCTGAGCTATCATTAGAGTCTTGGTTTTAAAGTCTAATTATTGATACCGCCCAAAATTGGGCATCCATAAGGAGCTGCGAATTATTGACAATTGCATTTAACCATAATCTGTAATGTTAAGGCCTGACAAATTCCAATTTATTATTGACAATTAATGGAGTAGGAAGTTTCCCAAATACTTCCTTCCTCAATGATGGGGGAGCCGAACATGTCAGTGTAAAAGACAAGGCTGAGGTATTTTCAGCCACTTTAAGGCAGAACTGTCGAGTGGATGATCTATTTTGGCCTTCTGCTGCGGTCCTGAGAATCATAAATGCCAGCCGTCAGCCAATTCAATTCACTCCACTTGATATCAAGAAACTGCTGAAGGCAGTGGTTCCTGCAGAGGCTATGACCCTTGACATCATGCCCGCATGTAGCAAGATGTGGAAACATTCATGCATCATCATTGCCCGGCACCTTTGTGGCGTGAATGTTACTTGTCATAAATGGGCTAACAAATGACAAGTACCATTCACGCCACAAAGGTACCAGGCAATGACAATCTCTAACAAGTCAGAATCTAACCATTTTCCCTTGACATTCAATGGCATTACCATTACTCGATGCCCCACTATCAGCATCCTGAGGGTTACTATTGACGAGAACCTGAACTGGACCAGCCATACAAATATTGTGGCGACCAGAGCAGGTCAGAGGCTGGAAACCCTGAGTCAAGTAATTCTCCACCTGACTCACCAAAGCCTGTCCACCATCTACAAGGCACAAGTCAGGCATGTGATGGAATATACTCAACTTGCCTGGATGATTTGTGGCTCCAACCGCACTGAAGAAGCTCAACACCATCCATCAACTTAAACATTCAACTCCTCCTCCACCGATGCATAATGGCAGTAGTGTATACTACATAAAAGATGCACTGCAGCAACTGACCAGTGCTTTGACAGCTTTTTCCAAACCTGCGACCTTTACCATCCAGCAGATGTATGGGAGCACCACCACCTGCAAGTTCCATTCCAACCCCACACCATCCTTATTTGGAAATATATTGCCGTTCTTTGACTTGTCGCAGGATCAAAATCTTGAAACACTCTCTTCGTTTAGCAGCACCAATTGGACTACAGTGGTTCAAGAAGATGTGGGCATAGCTGGCTATGCCCACATCCCATGAAATATTTTTTAAAAAAAGTATTAGTTGTGTAAATATTGAAGATAATATATTTAATGAGCATGGCAAGGAAATAAAAGCACTAACTGGAAATAATCCATGCCTTTAATGTATATATAAATCTTTAATATTTGCAGCAAAAGTGTACCTCATTCATTTTTTTGAATAATTTAAATTTCACCTATATTGATTTGTCTAATTTCTTTAAACTTCTAGCCACAAAGATGGATATGAGAAATATGCAACCTGGAAAAGAATTTGGACCAGTAATGGCAAAAGTGAACCTAGCCTCAAAGCATTTATGTCTGATCAACTGGTTCCTTATTGGGTAAGTTCAATAAACAGAAGTTGATAATCCAGATTAGTGTTTGAATTAGTTTTTGTGATTATACAAAGACAAAAAAAATTGTGACACTACAGAAATTTCAATGCCATGTAATGAAAAGGTTCGAATTAATGTATGAAAGGGAACTTCTTGTGCTATTCATAATTTCTGAAGCACCAGCTTTGCTAACTATTTGATTATGAAAGAGATGATATATTTACTGCAGATTCCAAGGTCAGTATAGGATAGGAGGCCATGTTGCCCATCAGGTTCATTTTCTGTAGTCCTGAAGTGTTCAGAAGATATGACTCCCATCCCAATGAGATTGTGAAAATTTCATCTTTTGGGTGAGCAGGGCAGTCAAAAGTGGATAAGAATGGCCTAAAAGAAAAGTTTTCCAGCTAGTTTCATCTATAGTTACTTGTCAAATCTAGTGGATTAACTGTTGGAGAGTACGTGACTGTATCCGCTGTGTAGGTCAATGTGAATTACTTTTCCTTTCCTTTTTCTCTTCTTGGATTAGACCATTTCCTACCTCTGGAATGTTCTGTGACCTATTTTGTTGTAATACTCTAGCACAAGCCAGTATTTTTTATTTGTTCATGGGACATGGGCGTTGCTGGCTGGCTAACAGTTATTGTCCATCTCTAGTTGCCCTTGAACTGAGTAGCTTGCTAGGTCATTTCAGAGGGCAGTTGAGAGTCAACCACATTGCTGTGGCTCTGGAGTCGCATGTAGGCCAGACCAGGTTAGGACGGCAGATTTCCTTCCCTAAAGGACACTAATGAACCAGATGGGTTTTCCCTGACAATTGTTTTAAAGTTTATTTATTGGAGTAGGCTTACATTAACACTGCAATGAAGTTACTGTGAAAATCCCTTAGTCACCATTCTCCAGTGCCTGTTCGGGTGAAATCGTAGAATCCCTACAGTGCAGAAGGAGGCCACTCAGTCCATTTGAGTTGCATGGACAATAATCCCACCCACGCTCTATCCCCATAACCCCATGTATTTACCCTACCAATCCCCCTGACACTGAGGAAGAATTTAGCATGGCCAATCCTCTTAACCAGCACATCTTTCGGACTGTGGGAGGAAACAGGAGCACCCGGAGGAAACCCATGCAGACACGGGAAGAAAATGCAAACTCCACACAATGGTTACCCGAGGCTGGGAATTGAACCCGGGTCTCTGGCACTGTGAGGCAGCAATTGCTAACCACGGTACCACCGTGGTTTCATGGTCATCGGTAGATGTTTAATTCCAAATATTTTGATTGAATTCAAATTCTGCCATCTGCCACGGCGGGATTCAAACCTAGGTCCCCAGAACATTAGCTGAGTTTCTGGATCATAGTTTAGTGATAATACCACTAGGCCATCACCTCTTTATTTAATTAACAACACATTTGTTTTGTTGCACCAAATAATGCTATTGGTATTTTGTTTGTCTGTAATAGGTACAATGTACAAAGCCGGATTGTGCAAAATGGCGTCAGCTAACAAGAGATGTCCATATGACCACAGCATCAGCAAAAACATACCGTTGTGGCATGAAAACTCACACTGCTGTTAAGGTCAAGTCCAATATATAATCATCATCATACTTATTTGTAAGCAATATGGAACAATTTAGAAATAGTACTAGAAAATCTGTTCCACAGCCAGAACTAGCTGATGAGCACTCTGATTGTTATGGGTACTATGCTTTCCATAAGAGATTTGAGATTGTTCACATTACTCTAGGCCCAAATTCAACCCTGTTTTAGTACATGATCATTTAGGTCATGCAGAATGCTAGACGCTGTACCTGCCCCTGAAAGCTGATGGCAGTTAGATTCAGAGTCAGAAGAGGATCCATCGGTCATTTTACTTTATTCATGGTGTAGGTAGTGTTCCTCCTGGCGCAACAGGGAAATTTTCAGCTGGATTAAGCTCCTGATGCAATTGGTGAAGTAGTGGGGGTGGGAATGGGGGGAGAGAGCATAGTCCACTAATATGCAGTAAGTCTGAAGATAGGTGCAACGTTGCTCTATCAGTGGCTTTTCAACCTCACCATTGCATTATCTTATTTCTGGTTTCCTGACTGATTCATGAGTGTGACTATTGCCTGCATGAATCAATTTCAACTGCAGTTTTTAAAGGAACACTCCAAATATGCAATTTGATGAACTTTAGAATTTGGAGTACAATAGCAAATCACTCCTCACAAACTTAACTTGCAAGTATACCCATTGCTTTTTGTATCTGCCTACTTCCTCCCATCCTCATCTGTCCATTGACCATTGATTGTCATCTTCATCTTATGCGATGTCATGCCTTTCCCTAATAATCACTGTCAACTAATGCTGACTATCCAGCCATTCAACACATGCCATTACTCTTACTCAGAGATCTCTTTCCTTAATTGAAGAGAGCACAGAAGAAAAGGGAGAGGCAGCGAACTAGGGGTGTGGGGTCTGCTGCTCTCCAGTCATCTCTGAACTGACAGCTGCAGAGGAAGAGGGCACCGGGCATGAGTGGAGTTTTAGTGTGCTTGGCTGTCAGAGATAGGGACTCCATAGCTATCTGGTAATGATGAAATATCATTGACAACCACATGGCACACTTCTGTTGCCTTGATGTCAGAAAAATCTAGTATAGTCATGTGTATTATGGTCACTTAAAACATTTAGCCTTGATGGTTCTTATTCCATAGAATCCTTAGTGCAGAAGTAGACCATTCAGCCCATCAGGCCTGCACTGACTCTCTGAAAGAGCATCGCAGCATGCCCTCCCCTCCACCCAACCCTGTAACCCCGCACATTTACCATGGCCAATCCACCTAACCTGCACAGCTTTGACTATGACTATGGGAGGAAACTGGAGCACCTGGAGGAATCCCACACAGGTGGGGAGAATGTACAAACTCCACACAGAGACAGTCACCCCTGCTGAAATTGAACCTGGGTCCCTAGTGCTGTGAAGCAGCAGTGCTAGCCACTGTGCTGTCATGTTTTAATCTCCCATCAGGCCCCGCAGAAGGTGTCCAGAAGAGTAGGTGTTTCCCCATGGGAAGACTGCTTTGGTCTCCAAATGACAATAATTACCTGGAAGTAGCTTAGCTGCCATCCCTTTTGATCTGGAATGGTGTATGTGTGGGGAGAAGTAATGTTGGAATAATATGTATTTGTGATTATCATTAAACTTCGTGCAAAATAACTGACTTCTTTATGTCCATCCAGAGTGAAAATTCAGATCCATGCTCCCTGTCTGAAGACATGGTAAGTATTAATTATAGAACCTAATTAAATAATGTTCCTAAACTAAATAGACAATAACGCAACTTAAATTTATTATAGTGCCTTTAATGTGGTAAAAACATTCCAAGGTGCCCAGCAGGAGCATTATCAAACAAAACTGAACATGTTAGGCGATATTAAAACAGATAGTCACAGAGGTAGGTTGTAGCAATTACTTTTTGAAGAAAAGGGCAGTAGCAAGGTTAGAGTGGGAATTTCAGAGTTTTGGGATTGGGCAGCTGAAAACATAGCTGCTATGTGTTGTGTTTTTAAAATTGGAGATATGCAGGAAGCCAGAATTATAGGATCACTTATTTTGGGGGTGAAAGAGCTTTTGGAGAGAGGCGTGGTTAAAGTTATAGATGAATTTGTAAACAAGGAGAACTTTAAAAGAGAAAAATACTACAGGTGCTGGAAATATGAAGTGAAAACATAAGATGCTGGAAATACTCAGCAGGTCAGGTAACAACTATGGATAGAAACAGTAAACGGTTCAGATCATGCCATCATTTGTGGCTGCACCTTCAGTTGCCTATGATTTTAAGCTTTGGAATTCCCTCCCTACACCTCTCTGTCTTACTTTCTTCCTTTAATGCATTGCTTAAAACATGCTTCTTTGACCAAGCTATCAGTCATCTGACTTGATATCTCCATATTTGGCTTGGTGTCCTTGGAATGCTTTGTTACAGTATAAGTTATTGTAAATATTTGTTGTCAATGATCCTTCGGTCAGAACTGGGACTATTTAGGAATACAGCAATTTTCAAGCAAGATGGAAAGTGGGTGAGGAAAGGAAAGAATAAAAGGGCAGAGTTTTGATCCGGTGGAAGGCAGGAGAAATTAAATAACAAAAGGGATGCTAGCCATGATGTGGAGATGCCGGCATTGGACTGGGGTAAGCACAGTAAGAAGTCTCACAACACCAGGTTAAAGTCCAACAGGTTCATTTGGAATCACAAGCTTTCGGAGCACTGCTCCTTCATCAGGGATGGTGTTAGGCAAAAAGTGATGCTAATGAGACAAATAAGGGAACAAAAGAGGAGTCTAGAATAAGTCTAAGTGGGATAATCATAACCTTCAAAAGCTGTCATTCAAAAGCCAAAAATAAAATGAGGCAGAGGTTATAACCTCATTGTTGGGTCTGAAAGGCTATAAAGTGTTTCCTTTGAAGATAAGGTGCAGTTCCTTGAGTTTGTGCTGAATATCTTTAAAACAGTGTAGGAGGCCAAGAACTGAAAAGTGGGAGGGGGCAGAGAATTAAAATGACAAGTTATAGGATGCTTGGGTCATGCTCTGTACTTGCGTATTCTGCAAAGCTGTCACTCAATTTTCTCAATGCAAAGGAGATTGCAATGCAAGCATAGTGGGAGGGGGTGGGGGGATTAGGGCATTGTGGCGGGGGGTATTGGGGCATTGCGGGGGAGTGATTGGGGGAGGCAAGGCAATTGTGGAGGGGGGTGTGGATTAGGGCATGGAGGTGATCAGGGAGTGATTGGGCATTGGGGGAGGGGGTGGGGAGCAATGTGGGGAGGTGAGGGGTTTAGGGTGATAGGGGGGCGGGTGGGAATTCGGATGATGGGGAGAGATTAAGTCAATGGGGGAAGGGTGTGGTGTTTGGTGTGGAGGGAGGGATTAAGGCCATGGGGGAGGGGAGTGGGGGAAGGAGGGATTAGGGCAAATGGGGGAGGAGAGATTAGGGCGATGCATGGGGGGGATTAGGGCACTGGGGGAAGGAGGGATAAGGGTATTGGGAGAGGTGGGGATTAGGGTGGAGGGAGGGATTAGGGCGAAGGGGGTGGGGCGGGGTCAAGGGTTTAAGGCAATGCGTGTGGAGGGATTATGGCAATGGGGGCGTAATGGGGTTTAGTGTGATGGAGAAAGGGGCTGGGGAGTAGGTATTTTTGTGGAGGGGAGGAGGGGATGGTGGCAGGGCAAGGGACTAGGGCAATGAGGGGGAAGCATTAGGGTAGTGGAGGATATATTCTTTCCACTTGCGCAGAGTTTTCGCTCCACACACACACTGTCTCAAGACGACGGTTGTCGTGCTTTTTTTTTTGATTACCCAAGCTTTTTCTTCACTGCATGTTCTTTTTTTTTTGTCCAACAAATTGAATGGCTTCACTTTTTTTCCCTATTGGACTTGTTAAAAATTCATTTATAGGATGTAGATGTGGCTGGCTCGGACATCATTTATTGCCCATCCCTAATTCCCGTTAAGAAGGTGGTGTGGTGGTGATGAGTTTCCTTTTGTTTGAACCGTGACAGTTCCCGTAGTATCGGTACATCCGCAGTACTGTTGGAGAGTTCCAGGATTTTGACCCAGCAATAGTGAAAGAACAGTGATATATTTTCAAGTTAGGGTGGTGAGTGATTTGGTGGGGAACTTCCAGGTAGTGGTGTTCCCATGTGTTTGCTGCCGTTATCCTTCCAAATGGTAGTGATTGTATGTTTTAACGGGGCTGTGGTCCATTCCTGTCCATCTTGTACATGGTACACAATGCTGTCGTTGTTGTGGTGGAGGGTGGGAATGTGTGTGGAAGGGACACCAATCAAGCGAGCTGCTTTGTCCTGGATGGTGTCAAGCTCCTCAACTGTTGTTGGAGCTGCACTTATCCAGGCGAATGCAGAATATTCCATTACACTCCTGACTTGTGCTCTGGAGATGGTGGATAGGTTTTGGGAAGTCAAGAGGCGAGTTCCCCTCCGCAAATTTCCCGATTTCTGACCTGCTCTTGTAGCCACAGTATTTAATATGGCTGGCCAGTTGAGTTTCTGGTCAATTAGAACATAGAACAGTACAGCACAGAACAGGCCCTTCGGCCCACGATGTTGTGCCGAGCTTTATCTGAAACCAAGATCAAGCTATCCCACTCCCTATCATCCTGGTGTGCTCCATGTGCCTATCCAATAACCGCTTAAATGTTCCTAAAGTGTCTGACTCCACTATCACTGCAGGCAGTCCATTCCACACCTCAACCACTCTCTGCGTAAAGAACCTACCTCTGATATCCTTCCTATATCTCCCACCACGAACCCTATAGTTATGCCCCCTTGTAATAGCTCCATCCACCCGAGGAAATAGTCTTTGAACGTTCACTCTATCTATCCCCTTCATCATTTTATAAACATCTATTAAGTCTCCCCTCAGCCTCCTCTGCTCCAGAGAGAACAGCCCTAGCTCCCTCAACCTTTCCTCATAAGACCTACCCTCCAAACCAGGCAGCATCCTGGTAAATCTCCTCTGCACTCTTTCCAGCGCTTCCACATCCTTCTTATAGTGAGGTGACCAGAACTGCACACAATATTCCAAATGTGGTCTCACCAAGGTCCTGTACAGTTGCAGCATAACCCCATGGCTCTTAAACTCCAACCCCCTGTTAATAAAAGCTAACACACCTATAGGCCTTCTTCACAGCTCTATCCACTTGAGTGGCAACCTTTAGAGATCTGTGGATATGGACCCCAAGATCTCTCTGTTCCTCCACAGTCTTCAGAACCCTACCTTTGACCCTGTAATCCACATTTAAATTAGTTCTACCAAAATGAATCACCTCACATTTATCAGGGTTAAACTCCATTTGCCATTTTTCAGCCCAGCTTTGCATCCTATCTATGTCTCTTTGCAGCCTACAACAGCCCTCCACCTTATCCACTACTCCACCAATCCCGGTGTCATCAGCAAATTTACTGATCCACCCTTCAGCCCCCTCCTCTAAGTCATTAATAAAAATCACAAAGAGCAGAGGACCAAGGGCGGCACGGTAGCACAGTGGTTAGCACTGCTGCTTCACAGCTCCAGGGTCCCGGGTTTGATTCCCAGCTCGGGTCACTGTCTGTGTGGAGTTTGCACATTCTCCTCGTGTCTGCGTGGGTTTCCTCCGGGTGCTCCGGTTTCCTCCCACAGTCCAAAGATGTGCGGGTTAGGTTGATTGGCCAGGTTAAAAATTGCCCCTTAGAGTCCTGGGATGCGTAGGTTAGAGGGATTAGTGGGTAAATATGTGGGGGTAGGGCCTGGGTGGGATTGTGGTTGGTGCAGACTCGATGGGCCGAATGGCCTCCTTCTGCACTGTAGGGTTTCTATGATTTCAAGCACTGATCCCTGCGGCACTCCGCTAGCAACCTGCCTCCAGTCCGAAAATTTTCCATCCACCACCACCTTCGATCAGATAGCCAGTTACCTATCCAATCAGCCAACTTTCCCTCTATCCCACACCTCCTTACTTTCATCATAAGCCGACCATGGGGGACCTTATCAAAAGCCTTACTAAAATCCATGTATATGACATCAACTGCCCTACCTTCATCAACACACTTAGTTACCTCCTCAAAAAATTCAATCAAATTTGTGAGGCACGACTTACCCTTCACGAATCCGTGCTGACTATCCCGGATTAATCCGCATCTTTCTAAATGGTCGTAAATCCCATCCCGAAGGACCTTTTCCATCAATTGTAAACCCTAGGATATTGATAGTGGGGGATTCAGCAATAATAATGCCATTAAATGTCAAGGAGCGAATGTTAGATTCTCTCTTGTTGGAGATGGTATTGCACGAATGTTATTTACCACTTGTCAGCCCAAGCCTGGATATTGTCCAGGTCTTGCTGCATTTGGAGGTGAACTGCTTCAGTATTTGAGGAGTCATCAGTGGTGCTGAACATTATGCAATCATCAGCCAACATCCCCACTTCTGACTTTATGATGGAAGGAAGTTCACCGATGAAGCAGCTAAAGATAGTTGTATCCAGGACGATATTCTGAGAAACTGCAGTAATATCCTAGAACTAAGATGGTTGACCTCCACCACCACAGCCATCTTCTTTTGTGCCAGGTTTGTTTCCAACTTGTGGAGAGTTTTTCCCCGATACCCATTAACTCCAATAGTTTTGCTCGGGCTCCTTAATGCTGCACTCAGTCAAATGCTGCCTTGATATCAAGGGCAGTCACTCGTACCTCACCTCTGGAATTCAAGGCTGTAGTGGAGGTTAGGAGCTTAAAGAGGCTGGTGGAACCCAAACTGGGCATCAGTGAGCAGGTTATTGCTAAGCAAGTGGTGTTTTATAGCACTGTTGATGACCCCTTCCATCACTTTACTGGTGATTGGGAGTAGATTGATAGGGTGGTACTTGGCTGGGTTGGATTTATCCTGTTTTGCATGATATACCTGGGCAATTTTCCATATTGCTAAGTAGATGCCAGTATTGTAAATGTGCTGGAAAAGCTTGGCTAGGGGTGCGGCAAGTTCTGGAGCACAAGCCTTCAGGACTATTGCCAGAATATTATCAGGGTCCATAGCTTTCAGCTGTTTCTTGATATAACATGGAGTGTATCAAATTGGCTGAAGACTGGCATCTGTGATGCTGGAGAGAGGCCAAGACGGATCATCCACTTGGCACTTTCAGCTGAAGATTGTTGTGAATGCTTCAGCCTTATCTTTTACACTGATGTGTTGGGCTCCCCCACCATTGATGATGGGAATATTTGTGGAGCCTCATTCTCCAGTGAGTTGTTAAATTGTCTGTCACCATTGTCAACTAGATGTAGCAGGACTGCGGAACTTGGATCTGGTCTGTTGGTTGTGAAATTGCTTAGCATTGTCTATCACTCTCTGTTTATGATGTTTGAAATGCAAGTGTCCTGTGATGTAGCTCCACCATGTTGACACCTAATTTTCAGATCTGTCTAGTGTTGCTCTTGGCATGCGCTCCCCTGATTGTAATAGTGTGGGGGGATATGCTGGGCCATGAGGTTGCAGATTGCGTTTGAGTATAATTCTGTTGCTGCTGATGGCCCACAGCGTCTTGTGGATGCCCAGTTTGGAGTTGCTAGATCTGTTCTAAATCTATCTTGTTTAGCATAGCGGTATACCACACAGCAGGGTGTTGGGTTTCCTCAATGTGACGATAGGACTCCGTATCCAGAAGAGTTGTGTGATGGTCAGTCCTACTGATAATGCCATGGACAGATCCACCTTCAGCAGACAAATTGATAAGGATGAGGTCCAATATGTTCTCCCCCTCTTGGTTCCTCGCCACCTTCTGCAGATCACGTCGAGAGCTATGTCCTTTAGGACTCAGCCAGCTTGGTCTGTGGTGGTTCTAGCGAGCCACTCTTGGTGATCGGCATTGAAATGGTCCCACCCAGAGTAGCCATGCTCAGTGCTACCTCTCAAGTGATGTTCAATGTAGAGGAGTACTGATTCATCAGTTGAGTGGGGATGGTACATGGTAATCAGCAGGAGGTTTCATTGCCTATGTTTGACCTGATGCCATAAGACTTCGTGGTCCACAGACAATCTTGAGGACTCCCCAGGGCAACCCCCTCCTGATTGTATGCCATTGTGTTGCCATCTCTGCTAGGTCCGCCCTACCAGTGGAAGAGGACATACCCAAGAATGATGGTGGTGGTGTCAGGGAAATTGTGCAATATGATTCCGTATGTATGACTGTGTCAGTCTGTTGGTTGACCAGTCTACGAGACAGCTCTCCCAATTTTGGCACAAGCCTCTAGATATTAGTAAGGAGGACTTTGCAACATCAACAGGGTTGAGTTTGCCACTGTCATTACTGGTGCCTAGGTTGATGTTGGGTGGCCCGTCTAGTTTATTCCTTTTTATTGACTTTGTAGCAGTTTGATACAATTGAGACATCACTGACAATTACTCTGATTCTCCTCCTCAGCTCAGTCTATCAGACTATTTATACTGCTAAATGAGACTTGAATCTTCCTTTTTTTTGCAAAATATCTGACAGGGTTTTGTCTCGGATCCCAATTACTCTTGAGTATTTGTGAATTCCTCTCTGAGGATCCCATAGTTGCAATAGTCTGTGAGTCGAAGTTGCCACAGGTCTTTTATAAATTAATTTGCATTTTTTTTGCTGCCGCCTCTTAAATCTTGTTTGTTCAATTATCAAATGTTTTGGAGGTCATAGAATCATACATTCCCTACAGTGCAGAAGGAGGCCATTCGGCCTATCGAGTCTGCACCAACCACAATCCCACCCAGGCCCTAATCCCCGTAACCCCACATTTATCCTGCTAATCCCCCTGACACGGGGGTCAATTTAGCATGGCCAATCAACTTAACCTGCTCATCTTTGGATTGTGGGAGGAAACCGGAGGAAACCCACACAGGGCGAATGTGCTAACTCCACACAGACAGTGACCCGAGGCCAGAATTGAACCCGGGTCCCTGGCGCTGTGAGGCAACAGTGTTAGATTTTTAATCGTAGATTTTGTGGTTCTTTACACTCTGCCTGCTGTCATCACCAACTACCTCTTGGCATTTGTCCCAAGAGACCATTCTTGTGTAGTAGTAATGGCAGACTATTTGGCTACGTGTTTCGTCTTGGGTTTGGGATGCAGGACGGTTTCTTTAGGATTTGTCTGTTACCCTAAGAATGCTTACATAGACTGTTATTCATAAAACATCATTCTTGCTTAGTTGCAGATGATACATTTCAGTACCCAACATGAGGTACTTCTGCTTCCCACCAGATCTGTCTTAGTCATGTAACATAGCATCCTAGTCACATCATTATCAGGTGTTTCTGATAACCTTTTACCCTACATAACCCACAACTCACTCTATCTTGCACCCTGCTCGCGTGCTTTCTTTCTTCCAGACATGCAAAGATGTAGGGGCAATGTCTGTTTAAATGAAGAATGAAAGCACATTGCAGACCTGTTTAACTAAAATAGATTTTTAACCCTGTGACAAATGGGAAAAGGTTAATCTTAACCTAATGAACATGGAAACAATTTTACCTTTCCAAACTTTAAAATGGAGGCAAAAGGAACAGAAAATACTGCAAATATTTAGCAGATTGGGCAGCACCTGTGGAGAGAGGAACATTTGTTTCAGGTTGATAATCTTGTATTTGTTTTTATCTCAGATTTCCAACAACTGCACAATTTTGCTTTCTTAAAAAAAAATTGAAACCATATGAAGCACTATCTATAAGAGCAGGCCAGATTGAATTTCTGAAACTAAACGTCAACGTAGATGTGAATTAAATTATACATTGTAAAAATATTGGTAGTTATGAGAAGAAAACTTCATAATGTCATCACATGTATTATATTCAGTGTGTCCAGCCATTAGAGCATTAATCAAGAATGTTTGATGGATCTAATTTGGGAAACCTTTTGACAGTATACCTGGTGAATACTTGCAAAGGTTTAGTTCAGTAATCCATTATAATTTTTTTTCAGTTAGCAATTTTGGGAAAGTTTACTATACAATAAAATATAGTTGCCTAACTGAATCCTGCACTAAACTCATTTCCGAATTCCGAGTAAATGCTCTATTTAAAAAAAACACCTTTTCATCTTTGTGAAGTGCTTTCTGTTCTTTGGGTGCTTTTGCAACAACTATCTCGAGGTTTTTGAAGAGGTGACAAAGATAATTGATGAGGGAAGGGCTATGGATGTAGTTTATATGGAGTTTAGTAAGGTGTTTGACAAAGTCCCACATGGCAGACTGGCGCAAAAACTAAAATCACATGGGATTCGGGGTGGGCTGACTAGATGGATACAGAACTGGCTTGGTTATAGAACCTGGTGTTGTTAAACTTCTTACTTGGTTATAGAAGACAGAGAGTAGCGGTGGAAGGGTGTTTTTCAGAATGGAGATCTGTAGCTCGTGGTGTTCCACGAGGATCAATGCTGGGATCTTTGTTTGTAATATATATAAATGATCTGGAGGAAAATGTAGGGAGTCTGATTAGTAAGTTTGCGGATGACACGAAGATTGTTGGAGTTGCTGATAGTGCCGGGGATTGCCAAAGGATACAACAGGATATAGATAGATTGGAGACTTGGGCACAGAAATGGCCGATGGAGTTTAATCTGGACAAATGCGAGGTGATGCATTTTGGAGGATCAAATTTAGGTGTGAATTATACAGTAAATTGCAAAACCTTAAGAACATTAACACAGTGGGATTTGGGCACGCAGGTCCACAGTTCCCTAAAAGTGGCAACACAGATGGCCAAGGTGATTAAGAAAGCATATGGCATGCTTGCCTTCATCAGCTGGGGCTGATGAGTACAAGAGTTGGTAAATCATGTTGCAGCTATATAAAACCTTGGTTAGGCCGCATTTTGAGTATTGCATGCATTTCTGGTCACTACATTACTGGAAGGATATGAAACCTTTGGAGAGAGTGCAAAGGAGGTTCACCTAGTCTCGAGGATGTTGGCTATGAGGGGAGGTTGAATAAACTAGGATTGTTTTCACTGGAAAGATGGAGGCTGAGTGGAGAACTGATGGGGGTCTGCAAAATTATGAGAGGCGTAGACAGGTGTCAATTATAAGGGGGCACAGGTTCAAGATGAGTGTGTAGATGTGCAGGGGAAGTTTTTTGTGCAGAGTGATGGATGCCTTGAACCTGCTGCCAGAGGAGGTGGTGGAAGCAGGCACATTAGCAACATTTAAGATGCACCTGGATGGGTACATGATTAAGGAGGGGATAGAGGGATACAGACCAAGTAATGTCAGAAGGTTTTTTCCCCAGTTTGGTTAGGGCATCATGATGGGTGGCATGGTGGCACAGTGGTTAGCACTGCTGCCTCAGTGTCAGGGACCCGGGTTCAATTCCGGCCTTAGGTCATTGTCTGTGTGGAGTTTGCACATTCTCCCTGTGTCTTTGTGGGTTTCCTCTGGGTGCTCTGGTTTCTTCCCACACTCCAAAGATGTGTGGGTTAGGTGGATTGGCCATATGAAATTACCCCTTAGTGTCAGGGGGACTAACAGGATAAGTACAAGGGGTTATAGGGATAGGGCCTGGGTGGGATTGCTGTCGGTGCAGGCTCGATGGGCCAAATCGTTGCCTCCTGCACTATAGGGGTACTATGATTCTATGATTAGCACAGGCTTGGAGGGCTGAAGGGACTGTTCCTGAGCTGTACTTTTCTTTATTCTTTGTTCTATCTTTCCCAAGTGACCATTATTGTGTTGAGCAGTGGCAGACTAATTGGCTACAAAGCTCATCTCAGTTGAATTTGATGCGAATTTATCAGCTTATTGCATCCAATCAGAGCTAGAGCCCTGTCAAATATTTTCTTTTCCCACTAGAGGGTGCTGAATATTTGTGTTTATAACTGCTCTTTCAATAGTGATCCACTAATTCAGCACAGACCAGGGACTGAACAGCTGATCTTCTAGTCTATATGGTTCAGTACTATACCCTAGAGGTCCATTTGCCCACTTAACAGTTCTTGGAAATCTGAGTATATGCTTTTGATTTTAAATTTTTCAAGCTGTTTTGCTCCTTTGTTAAATGGTCCAGTTGATCATATCTTTATGCTAAATATATTGTACTAGAGTAGTGGCTGAAAACTCATAACATGAGTAATAATTTAATTGTTAATCAAGCATAAACCATAGTGAATTTCAAGATTTTGTGCCCATTTTGATTACTGTCTTTGAAGTTGTAATGGCTTGATTTGTATAAAATTTATTTAATTGAGCGTATTCAATTGTAAATTTTCAGTTAGCAAAATTAAACAAAAAATAAGCTGTGTATAATGAATACTTTTAAAATCAATTCAAGTGAGTATTGTCTACTAAACTCCAAATAATTGATGTTTATGCCTCCATAAGTGGTCCATGTATATAAACAAGAGAATTTTCTCTTGTCATACAATGTTGAATTTTTTTTTTACAGCGAGTGAGTGAGGTTGGAGATAATAAATGGTATTCCATGCTGATTGTGCCCCCGCTGCTGAAGGACAGTCCAGCAGCCCCCTTTCTTGGTGCTTACTACCCAGACTGTGTAGGCATGAGTCCATCCTGCAGCAACACTAACCGTTTCCACAATGAGTTCTCTAGTATGAAGATGACTTCGTTGGAACACAGCAAAAGCAATGTGCAGTCACCTGGTAAGATGTCACAGAACAACTGGCTAACAATGCAAGCCATAATATGAGTCCGTTTATGATGACTTCATGTGGGTCATTTCAAAGATTCGTTTCTGACACAAGTGCTTAAAAACTGAAATTTTCAGTACAGATAGAACATGGTTCTAATCTAAATGAAACAATTTAGCCTGATTTATATTGCCACCACAGCTATCCCTGCATGTTAAAATTAGCAACCTCTGTACAATTTCCCATAGCTGGAAGACTGGGTGGTTGGGTTCACATATTTATAGATGTTGTAAATTATGCTTCCAAACTTGTTTTCCTCTTTCCCCCTCTGGGAAAGCAAGATAATGTGAATTGGTCAGAACTAGGAGGTAGCTACACTGTGAGTAACAATAAATAAATTAGAGGTAACAAGATACTTTTGTTTGAAAAACCTTTCCTGAAGATGGAATTCTGAAATGATTACAAGGCTGCAGAGCATCCTCTGGTACCATGTCATTATTCATTTTGGAATGTTGTGTTGAATATGGAGAGGCTGTTTAACAACATGGATCATCATGGAATGAACCTGGCCTTGCCTGATATTTACACCTGCAGACTTACAACAGGGAACACTGGATGGTTAATAGGAGTGGGCATGAACAGCTATATTTTCTGAATACTATCATTTGTTGGTCTTTCTACTTTTCTATTCTTCTTACCATTCTTCTTATATTTCCCCTATTGCACTGAACCTGCCATATTCTTGCTCAATCACTTATGCAGATTATTCCTTTCAAGCCTCTTTTCATCCTCCTCGTGGATTACCACCCTACCTTGCTTTGTATCCCCAGCAAACTTACTTACTGTACACATGGCCCCCTCATTTAAGTTAAAGGTTGGAGTCAGAGGTTTACAACATGGAAATAGACCTTTCGACCCAACTTGTCCATGCCGCCCCTTTTTTTTTTTTAAACCACCAAGCTAGTCCCAATTGCCTGCATTTGGCCCATATCCCTCTATACCCATCTTCCATGTAACTGTCTAAATGCCTTTTAAAAGACAGAATTGTACCCGTCTCTACAAGTACCTCTAGCAGCTTGTTCCAGACACTCATCACCCTTTATGTGGGGAAAAAATTGCCCCCTGGGCCCTTTTGTATCTCTCCCCTCACCCTTTGAACCTATGCTATCTAGTTTTAGACTCGCCTATCTTTGGAAAAACATGTTGGCTATCGACCTTATCTATGCCCCTCATTAGTTTATAGACCTCTATAAGATCACCCCTAAGCCTCCTGTGCCCCAGGGAAAATGTCCCAGCCTCTCCTTATAACGCAAACCATCAAGTCCCGGTAGCATCCAAGTAAATTGATATAGTACCGAAATAACTAAGGCCCAAGCACTGATCCTTGTGGTAATCCACTGATTACAACTTGCCAACTGAAAAAACCTATTTATTACACACTATATTATGCCTGTTAACTAATCTTCCACCCACTGGAAGGGGCGGCACGGTAGCACAGTGGTTTGCTGCTTCACAGCTCCAGGGTCCCGGGTTCGATTCCCGGCTCGGGTCACTGTCTGTGTGGAGTTTGCACATTCTCGTCGTGTCTGCGTGGGTTTCCTCCGGGTGCTCCGGTTTCCTCCCACAGTCCAAAGATGTGCGGGTTAGGTTGATTGGCCAGGTTAAAAATTGCCCCTTAGAGTCCTGAGATGCGTAGGTTAGAGGGATTAGCGGGTAAAATATGTGGGGGTAGGGCCTGGGTGGGATTGTGGTTGGTGCAGACTCGATGGGCC
This sequence comes from Mustelus asterias, assembly GCF_964213995.1. Lineage (NCBI taxonomy): Eukaryota > Metazoa > Chordata > Chondrichthyes > Carcharhiniformes > Triakidae > Mustelus > Mustelus asterias. Next base: position 133,479,349 of record NC_135802.1, read on the forward strand.
GAATGGCCTCCTTCTGCACTGTAGGGATTCTATGATTCCATGATTATATTGCTCTCAGTTCCACAGACCCTAATTTTGTGAGACACCTTATTGTATGCTTTCTGAAAATCTGAATGTGCTGCATCTAATGGTTCCCCTTTAACCACTGTTCGTTACATCCTCAAAAGAAATCTGGACATTGTGTTTCAGGAGGCAGTCACACCACTTGGATTAACTACCTTGAATTTGGTCAGGGGCAGGAGGGTGTGACTACCCTTGAAGCAGGTAGAGGAATCAAAGAGATAGCACTGCAGGAGCTTCAGCCCATACCCTTGTCCAACAGGTTCAAGATTCTTGCTCCGTGTGGATGTGAACAGGGACCGTAGGGAGGATGAGCAAACTGACCATGGCACAGTGGAACAGGGAGTAATTTAAATGGTGGGATAAAAAGAAATGTAGTCGTATTTGGGGATAGCATAATTAGGGAATAGACTCTGTTCTATATAGCAAGGATCCAGAGTCCCAAAGGCCGTGTTGCCAACCTGGTGCCAAGGTTAAGGATATCTCGTCTGGGCTGCAGAGGAACCTGGAGTGAAGAGGGGGAGGGGTGGGTGGGTCAATGTAGGTACTGACGTCTTAGGTAGAAGGAGGAAAGAGGTTCTGCAAAGGGAACATAGCAGCTAGATGCTAAATTAAAACGCAGAACCACAATGGTAATAATCTCCAGATAATGACCTGAGCCACAAGCTAATTAGGGTCCATAAGATTAATGAGGTAAATGCATAGCTCAAAGATTGATGTGGGAGAAATGGGTTAGAGTTCATGCGACATTGGTACCAGTACAGGGAAAAGAGGGAACTGTCCCGTTGGTACAGACTCCATTTAAATCATGCTGGAACTAGTGTCTTGCAAATCGAATAACTAGGGCTTTAAACTAAATAGTGGGGTGATTTAAAAAAAAATCAAAGTGTAAGACGAAGGTAAGAGTACAGGTGAATGATGAGGCTAGTTACTTCCAGATAACGAAAGGAAGGGATAGAGCGTGTGAATGTCATATTAAACCAAGGAATTGTGGAAGAGGAGGGAAAATGAATAAAGAACAAACTTAAAGACTTTATATTTGAATGCATGTAGCATTTAAAATAAAATTGAGTTAAATAGTCAATTGGGCATGATTTGGTGATTAATTAATGATCTTGTGGTAAAGGATCTTCTCGGGAAGAGTGATCATTGCATGCTTGAATTTCAAATTCAGTTTGAGGGCAATGAGTCCCCCTCTGGTGTTAAACTGAGGGATTTACATCAGCATGAGGACAGATTTGGCCCTAGTGGATTAGACAGAAAGAACAAAAGGTAGGACAGTTGATGAACAGTCGCAGATACTTAAGGAAATATTCAATTCGTGCCAACTAAAATATATTCCAGAGAGGAAAAATAGGTTGTAAGACGGGGAAATGCATCTGTGGCCAAGCAAGGGGGTCAAAGACAACATAAAGACAAAAATGGAAAGCACACCAAAGGTCAGTGGCAGGCTGGAGGCTTGGGAAACCTTTAAAGATCAAAAGAGAGTTACTAAAATAATAAAGAAAAGCAAAGGTAAATTATGAAAAAAATCCATCCCAAAATGTAAAAACGGAAAGCAAAAGATTCTATAAGTATATAAAAAGGAAGAGAGTAGCTGAAGTCAGCATTGGTCCCTCAGAGGATGAGACTGGGAAGTAAATAACGGAACACAGAAATGGAAGAGACACTGAATCAATATTTTACCTTGGTTTTCAAGGTGGAGGACATTAGAACCAGCCCAATAGTAACAGGTAATGCAGAGGATGTTGGAAAGGACAAACTTAAAACAATTCCCATTTCTAGGGAAAAAGTACTGAGCAAGCTATTGGTATTAAAGGCAGACAAGTCCCCAGGGCTTTTGAGACCCTGGGCCTACAGCCTAGGGTCTGAAAGGAAGTAGCAGCAGAGATAGTGGAGGCAGTGGTTATAATATTCCAAAATTCCCTGGATTCTGGAAAGTTTCCAATGGATTGGAAAATGGCTAATTCAATGCCCCTATTCAAAAAAGGAGGGAGGCAGAAAGTAGGAAACTATGAACCAATTTAATGTCTGATGGGAAACTGTTGGAATCCATTATTAAGGAAGCAGTAACTGAAGATTTGAAAAATCAATGCAATCTATCAGTGTCAGCATGATTTTATGAAGGGTAGGGTAAGTTTGTGTTTGATTAATTTGAAGATGTAACAAGCAAAATGGATAATGGCAGTCCTGTAGTTGTGTATCTGGACTTCCAGAAGGCATTTAATAAGGTGTTGCATGAAGGTAAGATCCCACGGGATTGTGGGTGATGGATTAGCTTGATGGAGAATTGGCTAATGAAGAGCAAACATAGAGTGGGATAAATGGCTTACTTTCCGATTGGCAGGCTGTAACTTGGGGTGTGCCACAGGGTTCGGTTTACTGTCTATATTAATGACTTGGACATAGGGATAGAATGCACTATAGCTAACTTTGCAGATAAGCAAATTGCAAAGAGGAAAATAGAAATTTGCAAATTTGCAAAGGCAGATGAAATTTAACATGAATAAGTCTGAGGTTATCCATTTGGGGCGGAGAAATAAAAAAGGCAACTTATTATCTAAATGGAGGGAAACTACCAGTGCAGAAGGATCTGGGTGTCCTTGTGCATGAATCCCAGAAAGTTACTATGCAGCTGCAGCAGGTAATGAGGAAGGCAAATGGAATTTTTGCATTTATTTCTCATGGAATAGAGAATAAAAGCAGGGAAGTGCTGTTGCAACTGTATAGGACTATATGGCATTGATGAGACTGCATCTGGAGTACTGCACACAGTTTTGGTCCCCTTGCTTGAGGAAGAAGGTAAGTGTATTTATTGGATGTGATTCAGAGAAGGTTCACTAAATTGATTCCAGGGATGAAGGATTGTCTTATGGCGTGTACTCACTGGTGTTTAGAAGAATGAGAGGAGTTCTAATAATCGTATATAAGATGCTGCACGGGATTGACAGGGTTGACATAGTGTGGATTTCTCCCCTTGCTGGACATTCTAGAATGAGATGTCATAGTTTTAGGCTGAAGGGTGGCAGACTTAAAACAGAAATGAGGAGGATTTACTTCACTTGAAGGGTCATGAATCTGTGGAATTCTCTACCCCAGAGTGCAGTGGATGCCGGAACACAAAATAAATTTGAGGAGATGAGTTTTTAATTAGAAACGGGAGGAAAGGTTATGGGGAAGTGGGCAAAAAAGGCTGAGATGAGATCAACCATGGTCATATTGAATGGCAGAGGAGCAGGCTCGAGGAGCTGAATTGCCTACTCCTGCTCCTAGCTGTGCTAAAACACTATTTCCCTTTAATGAAATTGTTTACTCTGTTTAATCATAAAAGGTTATTAATATAATTACCACATCCATAATATTGTACTGCCACCCAAGCTTCTGTCAGGAAACGGAATGAAGAATAGAAATAAATCTGGGATTTTCCTGATTTTTTTTTTATAGATTAGCTACTTATTACTTAAACTTGCTGAGCCATCCATTGGAGATTAAAGAAGAAAAATATACTTCCACAACTTTGAACTTGTTGCCTGTGATATTTATTTTGTTTTTAGTTTTTGATTGGACAAATTTCATTTCAGAAATACCACTCAGCACATGAAAACCTAATCCACTAATATGCTGCCTCCTATATAATTGATTTTTGAGTGCATACAATGTTTTAGCTTATTGCTTTGCTTGGTGGTTTATTCCATACATTTACTCACCTTTTTGGGTAAATTAGTTTTTCCAGTTTATTTAATGTTCTTCAATTTCTATTTGTTTTCAGTGGTCTGACTTTCTTGCCATACTTTCAAATAGTAATCTTGTTTATAAAGAGTGGTTTCCAGCTGTGAAGCATCAGTTTGAGGAAGATGTTATGAACTTGATATGGAAAAAAATCTTGCAGGACTCTTGGGTAATATGGTCAATTTGAGTGCCATGTGGACTGTGCTGGGAACTTTGGTGGAATTGAGTGACTGACATTTAAATACAACTGTATGTGAGAGATCCAGTGTAGGAGATGGGATTACTATTGATCTCATGTTATCCAAACCTTGCTTTTCTCTTCAAAGGACTGGGTTGCTGGTTAACCTGTTGAATCCATCTGAGTAGAGTATGGCTGCGGATAATTTGAGTGGACTTTTTGACCTTTGAATATATAGTTACGTTTCAAATTGCCACAAGTGTTCAGTGTTTTTTCTGATGCCAGCTTTTTTCTATTATTTCTGAATCTTTTAAAAATGAACTGAATTCAATCTCAATTTTCCATACTGAGAGTTTGAACCTCTTTGTTGGATTGTTATTCAAGGTAGCTGGATTGTTAACTACTAACTGCAGTGAAATTGCTTTGCTTCCTCACTGTGATGTATCTTATCTATGTCATGATGTGGAGATGCCGGCGTTGGACTGGGGTAAACACAGTAAGAAGTTTAACAACACCAGGTTAAAGTCCAACAGGTTTATTTGGTAGCAAAAGGCACACAAGCTTTCGAGGCTCTAAGCCCTTCTTCAGGTGAGTGGGAATTCTGTTCACAAACAGAGCTTATAAAGACACAGACTCAATTTACATGAATAATGGTTGGAATGCGAATACTTACAACTAAGTTGTAAGTATTCGCATTCCAACCATTATTCATGTAAATTGAGTCTGTGTCTTTATAAGCTCTGTTTGTGAACAGAATTCCCACTCACCTGAAGAAGGGGCTTAGAGCCTCGAAAGCTTGTGTGCCTTTTGCTACCAAATAAACCTGTTGGACTTTAACCTGGTGTTGTTAAACTTCTTACTGTCTTATCTATGTATCAGACTAGGTTAGCCTGTCAACTAAGTTGGTGACTGCTATTTTCCCCTCTAGAGGCAGATACAGCCTGAACCCCCTGCAAACAAGCATTTAAAAATTAAAAATCTTTTCGAAAACAAAAATCTTGAAATCACAATTGAATGTATAATTTTAAGAGTACATTTTCCAATTCAATACTTATATTACTGAGCTTTGACCTCTATTCAAATTCTTGGCACATGTTTCAATTACACAGTGTACTGAATTCATCATCCTGCAATTTTCTATCCATTGGAGCATTGATTTTTGTGTCTAAATTCCCCATGTGCTCTCTCTGGTAAACATTTACTGGTTTTGTAATTACATATGCTTCACAAGCCAAGCTATAAAAAATAAAATCTAACCTTTGAAAATGCTAAGGAAGGATGCTATTGCATACTTTTGTTGTTCATGAAAATTCCTTCTTTGCACTGATTCTGAGTTAGTGGTGTGATTAGCAACACTTTGATACAATTTAACCCTTTGGTCCAGAAAGTAAGCAAATAAAAGTGGAATCTCATTCTTTCAGTTTGCGAATTATGTAAGATTTTTTTAAATGTAGAAGTTTTGCTTTATGCATTCTTCCTATCCGTGTCTATTTCTCAATCTAAGCTTTCTCTCTCCCTCCCTCCACCCCACCCCACCAATTTAGCATTGAATTAATTTTTTCCAGTTTTTCTGCTTCATTCTCAATCCATAAATTTCATTGTTTAAGGAGAAATGTTGTTTGTATGACTGCTCAAGATCTCGGGTGCACTTTTGCCTTTGCGCCATTATCAGCAGTCAATTGCAGCAGTTTTGTAGGCAAAATGACTTTGCTGTGACATACTTTGTTAGGAGTTGATTGCAAAATGTGGCCAATTTATTTCATTTTTGAGCTGCTTCATAGCAAATATGGTTGTCACGGGAATGTTATTTTGTGGTATCTCTACTCCTGGAGTGAGGCTAGATTTTTTTTTTCTTTGACTGTTGAACATCTTTGGAATTCTAATTCTGGCTCAAGATGTTCATGACAGAAGACAGTGCAAATTTACACACAAAAGAGACAGACCAAGGGGAGATTTTGAGAGGCATTAACTGCTGCACAGAGAATGAAAAACAAAAATGAGTAGAGAGATAAGTGCTCAGATATATAGCAAGGAGTGGCTTGCACAATTGAAGAAAGCACGAGGAAGAAGGTCTAAGACAAACCCAGATATAGAGATGCCAAAAGCATATGTATGAAAAGTAAATGCAAGACTAACAGTGAGGTATGTGTGGGAAACTTGCACCGAGGTCATAAAGAAAAAGAAAGAAAGCATTTTTGTTGAATTTTTATGAGATATTGTCATTGAAAATTTCTATCATTAAAGCTTTATGAAATATTGTGTGATTTATGGTCTAATGTTTCCATTACAACACACAACTTCTAAATCATGGTGAACAATGTAACAGTAGAACCACTAATCTGAATTTAAAAACGCACCATTCACAAATTGAATTAAATAACTATTGACCTATTATTAAAGAGTTTGTTTCTATTTACCTGCTGCATCTGAAGATTCATAACAGAATATGATTCGCATAGGGGAAAATTGTTAAATTTGATATGTATATACCTTATCAATAAATTGAACTAACTTTTTTGAATTTGTTTTGGTCAGTTGCAGGAATGAGTCCTTACTTCCAACCTTTCTATCAGCCCAATGAATGTGGTAAGGCCCTTTGTGTAAGGCCAGATGTGATGGAACTGGACGAATTGTATGAGTTCCCTGAATATTCCCGGGATCCTACAATGTATTTAGCGTTGAGAAATCTAATTTTGGCTCTTTGGAATATTAACTGCAAAGTAAGCTTTCTGTATATGTTTTCCCCTTTTCCTTTGTCCTTTATCTTACCATGTTTTTCTTGCTTTATCCCCCATCTCCCGAAAGTGACCACTGATAGTTGCACAGATAGCTGTCCTTAATAACCTCCGAGAAGTCCTGATAGATTTTTTGATTCCAAAGGTGTTGCAGCTATCCTAGACTAGTATTTTCTGCAGGAAGGACACAGTTAAGTTTACAGCAGTCAGAAATGACACTTGTGTTCACAGGATTTTTATTTTTTGCTTCCCTCCATTCCTAGGCTGGGTGTTTGGAGGTTAATTTTCTCTGGTCAAGATCAAATCAGCACTCCCCAAAAGTTAAATGCAGGACTGTCTGGCAATATTTAACACCACATAAGTAGGGCATATCAAATTAAATCTTGCGATTTGCTTTAATTTAGTATTTCAGTGGAACATAGTCTTGAAATAATCCCATGGAATGCAGCATGCTCTCCAATTTCCTAATCGGGTAGAATTAGAATTATAGAATGTTGAAATTACAACTACAACCAAACCAATAAAAATCTCCTCCAAAGAATTGTATTACCTGGGTTGTGTGCTTTGAACCTGAACACAGAAATTTTGTGTATGTGATTCTGATTCCGATTCCCTTTGTGAATATTTAACATTTGCTCAGCTAATTGTTGGTGGCATTTGTACAACTTGTATTCCATAATGTAAGATAAATCTCAATACCATGTTACAAAGGTAGCAAGTTTCAGGTCTTTTTATGTTCCAGCATGGTACAAACTGAATTTTGCAAGCAGAAATGAGTTCTGTGGAATTTGTTTACAGAGGTCAGGATATCTTGTGTTGAGGAATGCGTTTGAATGCATAAGAACCACGTCAGCAGTTAATAGCACTCGGTATTAATTTCAGTTGGGCATCAGTATTGTCAAAACATTTGTTTGGCGCATGCTACCTTGGAAGACATAACAAAGAGACTTGAGTTAAGAAAGCACATTGAACCTTGCTTGTTGTGCAAAAATAAATCTGTCTTCATGGTTCTCCTTGTTTTCATTCTGTAATTCTTAATTATCCCCCATGACTCCTCCCATTGCACTTCCTCTTCTCTTTCCCTTGCCTCAATTTGCAATCCTTTTGGTTGATTTTAAAGTCTCCATTATAACTGTGACATAGTTCTACCAAATATATATTTGGGAATGCTTACAGTTAACCAGTTTGCTTATTAGACCCACTTGATGTTCTCTTCACTTGACTATTTTTGTCTTGTTACTGTCCTATAGTACTTGGTAATTGCTTTTTCATTTAACATCACACTGTGAATGCTCTAGCTGTTCAACAGCCATCAGCAACATGTTAGCACTGACTTAGTGAATAAGGAAGGAAATGAGATAAAAATCCATATTGTGGTCAGTTTGAAAGGATAACCTAAAGAACCAGTTATTTGGCAAGACGCAGTTATTGTCCCTTTAATTTGCTTGTTATTGATTTGAGACCAATGAGTATGTAGTTTTTGAGGGTGTTTTTCACTCCTTTTTGAAAAAAAATAGATTCTACATTTTCTTGTTAGCAAGACTTGCCCACCTTTCCCCTCATCACCATCCACATCTCTCAAATCTCATTCAATATTTCTTCTAGTACCCCATCCATTTTGGGGAATTGTTTATTTTGATCCTTTTTCGTCATTTTAGAATGTGCATCTCATTGTTGTTAGTTGCAAAACATTACCGCAATGAAGTTATTAATTTCTTCTTCAGTGAGTACATGAAACAATTAATTCACCATATAAATTAACTGTATTGTGTTCATCCGCGGTTTTGACTCCATTAGTATTCTTTAGGGTTTTACCTCCTCCTCTGAATTCTCTATTATTGTACTCGAAAAATATCTTGCAGTTGTTTTGTTTCTACAGATGCAATTCCAGATTTCATTCGATTCATTTGCCTCTGCTGGTGCTAATGCTTCAACTAGAACTATCCAGTCCAATTGCAATTTCTTGCCCTTTTCCTGTATCCTTTTTTATATAAGAACATAAGAAATAGGAGCAGGAGTAGGCCATCTAGCCCCCCCGAGCCTGCCCCGCCATTCAGTAAGATCATGGCTGATCTGCAGTGAATCAGTTCCACTTACCCGCCTGCTCCCCATAACCCTTAATTCCCCTACCGATCAGAAATCCATCTATCCGTGACTTAAACATTTTCAACGAGGTAGCCTCCACCACTTCAGTGGGCAGAGAATTCCAGAGATTCACCACCCTCTGAGAGAAGAAGTTCCTCTTCAACTCTGTCGTAAACTGACTCCCCTTTATTTTGAAGCTGTGCCCTCTAGTTCTGGTTTCCTTTCTAAGTGGAAAGAATCTCTCCACTTCTACCCTATCCAGCCCCTTCATTATCTTATATGCCTCTATAAGATCACCCCTCAGCCTTCTAAACTCCAACGAGTACAAACCTAATCTGCTCAATCTCTCCTCATAATCTACACCCCTCATCTCCGGTGTCAACCTGGTGAACCTTCTCTGCACTCCCTCCAAGGCCAATATATCCTTTCGCAAGTAAGGGGACCAGAACTGCACACAGTATTCCAGCTGCGGCCTCACCAATGCCTTGTACAGATGCAGCAAGACTTCTCTGCTTTTATATTCTATCCCCCTTGCGATAAATGCCAACATCCCATTTGCCTTCTTGATCACCTGTTGTACTTGCAGACTGATCTTTGCGACTCATGCACAAGGACCCCCAGGTCTACTTTTCAAATATTTTCCAATTCCCCTTTCAATAAGGAAGACAGTTATGGCATTCAGTATTTGAATAACCTCTGTTGGAAGGGAGGGGGTGCTGGTGAAGGAATTCTGCATATCCCTTTAATTCTTAAAGGATCCCCGAGTTAGTGATTTTAAAAGAGCATTCTTTCATCCCAGTGAATATTTTTCTCCTCCTTTCTCTCTATTATATTATAAAATTTGTAAATAAATTTTGTAATTTCTTTTTCCTTTCACTTTGATTTCTTAGTGTTTACTTTATGATTGCTGCTCCTTACAATGGATCCAATTTAAGCTTTTACATTTCTCCTTGACTTGATCTCTTTAACATTAAAGAGTACTGCTCTTTAGTTGTGTTGAATCTAAGATTGTGTTGTCACCACCATTCAGATGTCACAGTTGTCTGTACGTTATCTGTGCCACTTATTAGAAAATGATGATGTAAGCTGCCACGTAATATCTTTGGCCACTGCGTTGTTAGACAGTCATGTATTACATTAATTTACACAACTAACCACTTTACAGCCTTAGTGTGAAAAGTTAGATGATTTATAATACAAACTAATTGACGTCTTTAAATGCAATCATAAATACTTAATTGGGAAGTTGAGATATGGAGAAAGGCTGGAATTTGGAATTAAGAAAATAGAGCTGTCACCAACATAACAAATGTGCTCAACTGATCAAGTGATTTACTCTTCTTGTGTATATAATACCAAAATACTAAAATTGCCTTCCTTATCTTTTATCTGTAGGAGGTTCTCACCCCACAAAAGTGTGCAAACCACATTGTTGTTCGAGGGCTTGTCCGTATTCGCTGTGTGCTGGAAGTGGAAAAGATCTTGTATTTTGTGACGAGAAAAGGCTTGGTTAATACTGGGGTCTTGGCTGTTAACCCAGATCACCCCCTCCTGCCTAGTTATTACCACAAGGTCAGAGGAGTACATGTTTTAATTTTCATGTTACTTTTAAAATGTAATTAACATAATTTTTTTAATCCCTAATTTGTGAGGTGGGTAGGAATTCCAGGATCCATTTTTTTTTCTCATTTTAATTGCTGAAGCAATAAACAATTGTTGCAATGTTAACCACCTCTTGTGCTTACACGTGTACTGATTAATCTTTGAAAGATACTAGTACAAAAAACAAAAGATGAGCATTATAAAGCTTTCAGATGACCTGAATCTTTTGAATTCAAGGACTCCAAGAGGAGTGTTGAGTAGTGATGATGTAGTAACAATGTAAATGTAGAATTTTAACAACAGTGTAAGATATAAGGTAAACGATAATCACTTTTAACTCGTTGGATAAAGACTTGGGTGGGGGGGGGGGGGGGGGGTGGTGGTGGTGGTGATGTCGTATAAGGACCTGGCACATTTATAGTTAATATAGGACTGGGTACAGTATGGCATGGTGACATAGTGGTTAGCACTGCTGCCTCACAGCGCAAGGGACCTGGGTTCAATTCCGGCCTTGGGTCACTGTCTGTGTGGAGTTTGCACATTCTCCTCCATGTCCACGTGGATTTCTTCCGGGTGCTCCGGTTTCCTCCCACAGCCCAAAGATGTGTGGGTAAGGTTGATTGGCCATGCTAAATTGACCCTAGTGTCAGGGGGATTAGCAGAGTAAATATGTGGGGTTGCGGGAATAGGACCTGGATGGGATTGTGGTCGGTGCAGACTTGATGGGCTGAATAGCCTCCTTCTGCACTGTAGGACTCTATGATTCTATGGACTCTATGTACTGCCCACACAGTGATGTTAGAGTGCATATGACCCACACCGAGAGTCAATCTGGTGTTGTACAAAGCCATGTGTACCAGCAAGCAAGGAGACAGGTCTCGGCTTTTACCCTTTACTGTGCTTTTGTAAGTATGTCCAAGAGTCAGTAAAGTCTTAGTTAACCTATGAATGACTCCAGAAATTTCTTCAGACATACTGCACTAAGCAACAACTTGCAACCAATCCTCCTTCCAATTACTTCAAACTTGTACCACTTAGATATTGAGCTCTCTGCGAAGAGAATCAGGTCTTTCCTACCCACATTATTAAGCCCCCTCAATTGTCTACAACTCAAGTCTCCTCTTAACTACTTCTCCTCCAAATAAAACCGCTCCAGTCTATCTAATCTTCCCTCATAGCTAGATTTCTTCATTCATGGTAACATTCTTATTAATCTTCTCTATACCCTCTGATGTGGTTATATCTTTCCTGTTATAGTGTGTTGACCAGCACTCTACACAGTACTTCAGCTGTGGCCAAACTAATATTTTGTACAATTGGGACAAAACATCCCTGCTCTTAGATTCTGTCTTTGTCAGTAAACAGGAGATATTCCTATGGATTTGTTTTCATTAGATAAAACTATTTGGCTAGAATTTATTATAACTAATAGATATCATCTGCCATTTGTTAGAATTGCTCTATCCTATTAATTTCGAACAGCTGGCCTTGCAAAATCTCAAAGTGGGAGATTAAAATGGCCCCTGAAGAACGCTTAGAACTTGTATTAACAGACAACTATCTGCTTCAGTAATCAGTGAGATTGAAAACTATGAAGAAGAATGTAGACCCTGAACCAGGAAGTTAGAATAGTGAATGCAATAAATACAGTGCTGGATACAGTCTTGCCATTTTCACACAAGGCTTACGGCAGAATGGTGCACCTCAAAGCAACCTTTGGGTTGAGCTGAAAACCACTCAGCTACTTTATTTTCACAGTAGTTTCTGGCCCATTAATACATTAATTTTGTGTTTCTTCCTGTTAGCTTTTTACCATTATAAAGTTGCATGCCTGCATTTGTTTTGAGTATTGGCTGTGTAAACATTGAGGGTGCAATTTAGAATTACAATGTTACATTGTAATTGTAACAATGTTAATTACAAATAGGACATTAGGAATTCATAATCGGGCAGTCCTTGACTTTATGACGTTCAAGGTACAAACAACAGCACTTAGGACGTTTAAAAATGGACATCCTGTTTTACATTTATGACATCGATTTTGACTTTATGATGCCATGTCAATCCATCTTTTACATTTTTATAAACGATTTATGATATGTTTTGAACAAACTCAGAAATTGTGAAACTCCTGCTGAAAAACCGGGCCCCTTGCACCCTTCACTCACCAGGCCATAACTCCAGGACGGAAGGTTGATACGGAGAACGGTTGCTGTGGCCTGCTGGTAGCGCGCCACCTGGCCAAGCTAGAGCTCAAAACCGCAAAACTGTTTTGAAAGCCTGGAAATGAGGCCACAATTTGCCAGTAAAAATCCTGCCTTGCCCCACTGGCTGATCTCCCTTTGATTATAATGTGATCTTTCATGCCTGCGGTCTGAAGCCTTTTGCTTGGCCAGCTGTGGAGAATGGTCTCTGTGGCCCTCTGACAGAGGTCTGAATACACCGGGATGAATGTCTAAAACCTGCTGCAAATGAGCTTGTAATTTGCTGGCGAAAAATGCTGCCCTCCCTGCTGAAGGAGCAATCCTCCATTTTTAGCATTGTTCTTATGGGACACAATTGGTCTGTGGAAACAACGTCGCATGTCAAAAAGTCCCAAATCCAAGCACTGCCTGCATAGAAATAAGAACATAATGGCCCGGATTTTGCTGTAATAACAACAGCAAGGACATCAGCACTCAATTATTATAAGGTGATCCCTGACAGCAACTTCTACTACCCACATGTGCAGTTAAGCATGGAGATCCAGAAGTTGCTCCTCCAGAAGGTGCGCTGTTCCATTTCTTGCTGACAGGCTCAGCATTGAAATCAATTTAAGAGCATCATTATTATCCTGTTGGGGATTTTTAACATTACAGAGAAGCTGGAACACTTTTTAACCAAAAGAACTAAACCACAGGGTTTTATGTTTTTGAACAAAATTAAACATTGTATATGTAAAATAATTAAAGTAAGCTTTATTAACGTAACATTATAGTTTTTAATTACTTGTGTAAGGTTTCCCCCAACCCTCACAAATAGTTTCCTTATCTTGCAAAGCATTTAAGGTTCATTCACATTTTTTTGGCAAAGTGACCCTTCAATTTTTTAATTGACCTCAACTCTGGATTCCACATCTCCAGCATGGGTCCCCTTCAACTCCTGCACAGTAGCTTAAAATAAAAATCCTAGTAGTTCACTGCTATGGTATAAACTACGACAAAGCTGATTATTTCCAGAACTCCAACTGCAAAGGGTTAACTGTTTTTATTGAGAATTACTGTAGCCTTCTTCCTTTAGCTTCCAGCTAAACAAATCTTCCAGTCATTTCAAATTTGTCTTATTCTGAACATCAGTTCCTGGTCACAGGCCGCATCATTGATGATTGATAGATCTAGCATTTACTCTGCCTGAGGTGCAGGTCTGGTTTTATCTCTGAACTTTCAAGGATCTGCAACCTAAGTAAGACTCAAAGCTCATATAGTCTCTTTGATGCTTCTCTCGGCCAGTTTCTCCTGCTGGCTGTGCCCTAACAACTGAATTCACAGAGAGAACTCTAACCAAAGAATCTCATTAAGCCCTTCCCATCTCCATGACAGTGTGACATATCGCCTGCAAGTCAACTAACTTGTAATACCAAACCTTTCTGTAATTCTGGGAGACCACATGAATAACTCATCTTTTACTGAAATAATTGCAGATGTCATGTCTCTACTTCTTTAGCTAAATGAGCACACTTTCTGTTCATGAGCTAACCTTAAATTAACATGCCCCCAACCTATTATATACAATATAGTCCAATATTGTTTGAATTGCATTTACTTTGGGACTGTTTTTTCCAAGTTCTTAACCAAATATCTGCATTTTCTAATTAAACCTTGATTCCTAAAATTGTAAAACATGTGAACAAGGTTTTAATGGTGTCCTAAATATTTACTGCTGAACATCATTTATAACCGAGGCAAAATTTAGTTTTATAATTGTGGAGTCTTGTTCCCTCAGGAAAAAAATTGCAGAATTTTAAAAAGATTACAATTTTTTGTTTTACTTATCGCTCTCTCAATCTTTTCTGTATGTTCTTATCTTTCTTGCTAACTGTACAGTGATTTAAATGTAATTTATATTTCCTTTTTTAAAAACTTCCTACTTTACAGTCTGTGTGGCTGTGAGGATCTTTAAACCTGAAAGAGTCTCACTGCTGCTTGCTCTGCTCAGGTTCCTCCGATCCTCTGTAGCAGGTACTGCATTGAAGTTCATAAGATATAGGAGCAGAATTAGGCCATTCGGCCCATTGAGTCTGCTCCGCCATTCAATCATGGCTGATATGCTCTTCTTCCCCATTTGCCTGCCTTCTCCCCATAACCAATTAAAAATCTGTCCTCAAATTTACTCACTGTTCCAGCATCCACCGTCCTTTGGGGTAGCGAATTCCACAGATTCACAACCCTTTGGGAGAAATAGTTTCTCCTCAACTCTGTTTTAAATTTGCTACCCCTTATCCTAAGAGTATGACCTCTCACCCTAGAATGCTCCACCAGTGGAAGCATCCGCTCCACGCCTACTTTATCCATACCTTTTATCATCATGTATACCTCAATTTGATCTCCCCTCATTCTTCTAAATTCAAGAGAGTATAGGCTTAAACCCCTCATCTCTGGAATCAACCTGGTGAACCTCCTCTGAACTGCCTCCAATGCCACTACACCGTTCCTCAAATAAGGGGACCAAGACTGTGCACAATACTCCAGGTGTGGCCTCACCAATACCTTGTATAGATGCAACAATACTTTCTTACCTTTTATATTTTATTCCTTTAGCTATAAATGCCAACATTCCATTCGCTTTCTTTATTGTCTGCTGTACCTGCATGCTAGTTTTCTATGACTCCTGAACGAGGGCACTCAGATCCCTCTGCACCGGAGCACCCTGAAGTGTCTCCCCATTCAGATAGTAAGTTGCCTTCCCATTTTTGCGACCAAAATGCATGACCTCACACTTATCCACGTTAAACTCCATCTGCCACATTTTGGCCCACACTCCTAACCTATCTAAAACCATTTGTAAGGTTCTTATTTCCTCATTGCAACTTACTGTCCCACCTACAGATGCTAAATCATTAGAAATTTGCATTGACAATCTCTGAATTGCTGTGGGCAACAATGTGTAAGCTTAAAAGTGAAAGCCATTCCTTCGCTGCTGAGAGAAACATTTGGGTCAATGTAGGACTTCAAAATGTGAGAGAAATTATGTCTATATACACAGGTCTAGTTAATCCCTGTATTGTTGAGGGCTACTCCATTGGATATCAGCTTGTGTTAAAATAACATTTTGTTTTCTAGATTCTCATTGCACATCATTAAACAAAATCTGCTTTAAGGAAATTGATCTTTGCTGCAATACTTTCCCTGCTGCCATTCTCAATTGATTGAATTTTGTCGTGCAAGAGAAATTTATTTGTGCTCCTAATTCATCATTATGCACAATCCCACCTTGATGTGAAGCTAATCATTGTTACTGTGCATCCTGCCATTTTGACAGTGTGGCAGTTATGCTTTCAATATCCTGTCACATTCTTCCACACTTCAATACGAAGACATTCTGCTCATTTTATCAATGTCAGAAAAAGGATAAGAAAAGAGTTACTGAATCCTATTACAGTCAAAATTCAAGATCTTATGGCTTTCAGTTTGCCACTTTAATGACTGAGCTATCTGCCGTGCTGGTGTTTCGAGAAAATTACTTTGTATTACTTTTTGGTTTTGTAGCTATGTGTTTGGATAAGTTAAGATTTGCAATAAGAATTTGATTAGACAGTTGCACGCTTAATCCAAATAGTGTTGTGAAAACAAATTTTTATCAGTTCTCTCTCCTGCAAATTCCTCTCCCTCTCCCCAATCCCAGATATGCTGCACCTACAATTTTTGGCATAATGTGATTGAATGTAAATATATTTACTAGTAACTACATTTGTAATCTGGAATGTTGACTTTCCTGTCCTATTGTTCTTTAAGCCATATTTCAGTAAGCATCTATCTGAGCTCCTCCTAGCTGATGACACTTCCTGCTCATGTGATTGTTTAGGACATAGGATCACATAGTGTCCCCATGTGGTTTAGGATAAAACAGGTGTCCTGCCATGCCTCGATTTATTAGATAATGATCTAAACTTGCTAGAAATAAAAGCTTTTAGGTTAAAGGCTTGTCCCTGATCTGGGCAAATGAAAACATCCCCCACTACACTCCAATCAGCTTCTTCTCTTGTGCTAACATCACCGTCGGTGTTTTTATCTCTCTTCCTGCTCACTCTCTTGCCTCCATGCTCTATACTACTAGCTCTCCTGTTGTTCTGCCCCCAAATTATCAGGCCTATGTTCTCTTATCTCTAGGCTCTCTGAAGACTGTCTTTGTTAGAGGAGTCCTAGTAAAATTGAAGTCACTGGTAATTGGTTGGAGTGATACCTAGCACAAGAGAAGATGGTTGTGGTTATTGGATGCCAATCATCTTTGCCCCCAGTTGCCAGATTTCCTTGGGGCAATGCATAGGGCCATACATCATCTTGTGCTTCAGCAATGATCTTTCCTTCACCATAAGGTTGGAAATGGGAATGCTTTTTGATTGCACATTTGCAGGGCCTTTGATAACCAAAGTAGCCTGTGTCTGCAGACAGCAAGACATAGACAGCATTCAGACTTAGGCTGATAAAGTGGCAAGTGACATTTGTGGCAATGATCATCTCCAAGAAGACCCAATCTAACCATCTCCCATGACATCCAACCATATTCTTATTGCTGGCTCCTTGGGGGTCAATGGTAACCCCCAGGATGGTAATCCTGGGGGTTACCATTGACCAGAAACTTCACTGGACTTGCCATTATAAATACTGTTCCATCTCACAGGCAGGGAATTCTGCAGGGACTAGTTCATCTCCTGACTGTGAGGCACAAGTCAAGAGAGTGATGGAATACTACCCGTTTGCCTGGATAGGTGCAGCTCCAGTAACACCATAGCAGCTAGACACCATCAAGATAAAGCAGTCTGCTTGACTGGCACTGCACCCATTACCTTAAACATTCACTCCTTTTGCCATAGTGGCTGCAGTGTTTACCATTTTTAGGATATACTCCAGCAACTTGCCAATACTTCTGCGACAGCACCTTCCAAATTCTCAACCTCAAGCACTTGGAAGGCAAGGAGAGGAGACATGTGGTAACACCACTTGCAAGTTTATCTGCCAGTTGACACCATCAGGACTTTGGAAATATGTTGCCATTCCTTCAGTGTCAAAATCCTGAAACCCCTTCATGCACTATAGGTGTACTTGTATTATGTGGACCGCAGTTGTTCAAGAAGATCGCTCACTGAGGATAATTTGGAGTGAGTAATAAATGCTGGCCTTGCCAGTGATGCCCACATTCGTGAAAAATATTTTTAAAAAATTACTCCAGTCCAGAATTCCTCTTGCTCACTGACGTCACTATTGTCATCACCTTCAGAATTCTGAGAATCCTCTGCTGTTTTGGCAAGTCAGTTCCTCCCTCGGTATTACTTGCTGACTGGCAAATCATTCCTACTTCACTCCTTTTATCCACTTGCTGGTTCTTCCCTTGGCACCTTTTTTTTTAGGAGTCTCCTGTTCATAATTATCACAATGTAGAAGGAAGCCATTCAGCTCATCATGTCTGTACCACCTTGTCAAATGAGTAATTCGTGTCATGACATTCTCCTGCCTTCTCCCTATAACCCTGCACATTCATTCTTTTCAGGTATCACTCTAATTCCCTTTTGAATGCTTTGATTGAACCTATCTTCAACATGCTCTCGGGCAATGCATTCCAGATCCTAATCGCTCGCTGCATGAGAAGTTCTGATTGCTTTAGTCAGGGTTAGTTAAAATCTGTACCCTCCATTCACGATCCTTTCACAAGTGAGAATAGTTTTTTCCTGTCTACTCTGTCCAGATCCCTCATGATTTTGAATACCTCTAGTCCAGCTAGGGAAATGGTTTTAACTTCTGCAATCTATCATCATTAACACAAACTTTACAGTGCAGGGGGAGCCACTTGACTCTGCACTGGTTCCCTGAAAGAGCATTCCACCTGGTCCCATTCCCCTGCCTTATCCCTGTAGCCTTGCATATTATTTCAGATAGCAATCCCGATTCCTTTTGAATACCTTGATTGAACTTGCCTCTAACAGCCTTTCAGGATGTTTGTTCCAGTCCCTCTGGGTGAAATCTTTTTTTCCTCGCATCACTTTTACTCTTTGCCTATTATTTTGAATCTGTGCCCTTTTAATTCTTGAGGAGGAACAGTTTCTTACTATTACCGTGTCCATACCCCTCAGGATCTTGAATACCTCTCTCATGTCTTCTTTCCTCAGAACTGTTTAATTCTTGTGAATCTTTCCTGCACTCTCTCCAATGCCTTCACATCCTTCCTAACTTGTGGTGCTCAGAATTGAACACACTATTCCAGCTGAAGTCGTACTCGTGTCTTATACAAGTTCAACATAACTTCTTGCTCTTGTAGTCTATGCCCAATTAACTCATGTTACTGTATGACTTATTAACTGCTCCCTCCACCTGTCCTGCCACATTCAGTGACTATCCAGCTAGGTGTCTGTGCTTCACAGAGAAGGAAGTGCTGGAAGTCTTAAAGTGCATCAAGGTAGATAAATCTGCAGGACCTGATGAGGTATATCCCAGGATGTTGTGGGAGGCTAGGGAGGAAATTGCGGGTCCTCTAGCTGAGATATTTGAATCATCAATAGTCACGGGTGAAATCATAGAAATCATAGAAACCCTACAGTGCAGAAGGAGGCCATTCGGCCCATCGAGTCTGCACCGACCACAATCCCACCCAGGCCCTACCCCCCACATATTTACCCGCTAATCCCTCTAATTTACGCATCTCAGGGGCAATTTTAACCTGGCCAATCAACCTAACCCGCACATCTTTGGACTGTGGGAGGAAACCGGAGCACCCGGAGGAAACCCACGCAAACACGAGGAGAATGTGCAAACTCCACACAGACAGTGACCCGAGCCGGGAATCGAACCCGGGACCCTGGAGCTGTGAAGCAGCAGTGCTAACCACTGTGCTACCGTGCCTGAAGATTGGAGAGTGGCAAATATTGTGCCTTTGTTTAAAAAGGGCTGCAGGGAAAAGCCTGGGAACTACAGGCCAGTTAGCCTCACATCTGTGGTGGGTAAATTGTTGGAAGGTATTTTGAGACACAGGATCTACAGGCATTTAGAGATGCAAGGACTGATTAGCTACAGTCAGCATGGCTTTGTGAGTGGAAAATCATGTCTCACAAATTTAATAGAGTTTTTTGAAGGGGTAACCAAGAAGGTAGATGAGGGCAGTGCAGTTGATGTTGACTACATGGACTTTAGCAAGGCCTTTGACAAGGTACCGTATGGTAGGTTGTTGCATAAAGTTAAATCTCACAGGATCCGGGGTGAGGTATCTAAATGGATACAAAATTAGCTTCTTGACAGAAGCCAGAGGGTGGTTGTAGAGAGTTGTTTTTCAAATTGGAGGTCTGTGACCAGCGGTGTGAGGTGGCGATGCCGGCGTTGGATTGGGGTGAACACAGTAAGAAGTTTAACAACACCAGGTTAAAGTCCAACAGGTTTATTTGGTAGCAAAAGCCACAAGCTTTCGGAGCACTTAAGCTCCTTCTTCAGGTGAGTGGGAATTCTGTTCACAAACAGGGCATATAAAGACACAGACTCAATTTACAGAATAATGGTTGGAATGCGAATACTTACAACTAATCAACCTTTAAGACTTGATTGGCTGTAAGTATTCTCATTCCAACCATTATTCTGTAAATTGAGTTTGTGTCTTTACATGCCCTGTTTGTGAACAGAATTCCCACTCACCTGAAGAGGGAGCTTAAGGCTCCGAAAGCTTGTGGCTTTTGCTACCAAATAAACCTGTTGGACTTTAACCTGGTGTTGTTAAACTTCTTACAGCGGTGTGCCTCAGGGATCAGTGCTGGGCCCACTGTTATTTGCCATTTATATTAATGATTTGGATGAGAATATAGGGGGCGTGGTTAGTAAGTTTGCAGATGACACCAAGATTGGCATGGTGGACAGTGAGGAAGGTTATCTCCAATTGCAGCGGGATCTTGATCAATTGGGCCAGTGGGCTGACGAATGGCAGATGGAGTTTAATTTCGATAAGTGCGAGGTGATGCATTTTGGTAGATTGAACCAGGGCAGGACTTACTCAGTTAATGGTAGGGCGTTGGGGAGAGTTACAGAACAGAGATCTAGGGGTACAGGTTCATAGCTCCTTGAAAGTGGAGTCAGGTGGGCAGAGTAGTGAAGAAGGCATTCGGCATGCTTGGTTTCATCAGTCAGAACATTGAATACAGGAGTTGGGACGTCTTGTTGAAGTTGTACAAGACATTGGTATGGCCACACTTGGAATACTGTGTGCAATTCTGGTCACCCTATTATAGAAAGGATATTATTAAACTAGAAAGTGCAGAAAAGATTTACTAGGATGCTTCTGGGACTTGATGGTTTGAGTTACAAGGAGAGGCTGAATAGACAGGGACTTTTTTCTCTGGAGCGTAGGACGCTGAGGGGTGACCTTAGAGGTCTATAAAATAATGAGGGGCATAGTCAAGGTAGATAGTCAATATCTTTTCCCAAAGGTAGGGGAGTCTAAAACTAGAGGGCATAGGTTTAAGGTGAGAGGGGAGAGATACAAAAGTGTCCAGAGGGGCAATTTTTTCTCGGAGGATGGTGAGTGTCTGGAACAAGCTGCCAGAGGTAGTAGTAGAGGCGGGTACAATTTTGTCTTTTAAAAAGCATTTACATAGTTACATGGGTACGATGGGTATGGAGGGATATGGGCCAAATGCGGGTCATTGGATTAGCTTAGGGGTTTAAAAAATAAGGGCGGCATGGACAAGTTGGGCCAAAGGGCCTGTTTCCATGCTGTAAACCTCTATGACTCTGACCCCATTTAGAGTTGTATCCTTTATGTTGTCTCTTAATGTTCTTCCTACCAAATTTAATACTTCACACTTCTTTCCATTGAAATTCATCTCCCACCTGTTCATGCCACCAACTTGCCTGGCTTTTTGAAGTTCTATGCTATTAGAGCCATAGTTCAATGTTTCCAACTTAAGATGACTGGTCTGTAGTTGCTAGGTTTAAGGGTTGCAATGTTTGCAATTCTCCAGTCATCTGGCACCACCCCCGAGTCTAAGAAAGACGGAAAAATTATGGCCGGTGCCTCCACGGTTACTACTCCCACTTCCCTGTATCTTTGGGTGTGCTTCCTCGCGTCCTGATGTTTAATGAATTTTTAAGTACAGACAGCCCATCCAAAACCACCTTATCAATTTTTAACCGTTCTACTGTCGGAAGTAGCTTCACATCCACAATGGCCTGAATGAAGGCAGGTGCAAAGCATTGATTTAATACCTCAGCTCTGTCCCTGCCTTCATGCATAAATCCCTTTTTTGTCGACTGCCTTCATGCATAAATCCCTTTTTTTGGGTCTCTAAGCGGCCCTATTCTTTATACATGCCCTGTTATTAATTAAATACCTACAGAAGACTGGGATTTCCATTTATGTTGTCTGCCAGCCTCTTTCATATTTCCTCTTTGCTTCGCTTATTTGTTTTTACACCTCTCCTCTGAAGCTTGTATGTTCAGCCTGGTTCTCAATTGTATTTCTTTTACCTGACACTTGTTGTCAGCACACTTTTCTTTCTCTTTATCTTAACCTCTTTTGTTATCCAGGAAGTTCTGGATTTTATTTTGCTATTTTCCTTTTGAGGACATGCATGTGGACAGTGCCCAAATAATTTTTTTGTGAAGTTATTGATCATTAATCAGCTACTGTTTTTCCTACCCATCTTTGACTCCAGTTTATTCAGCCCAGATCTGAAGTTAGCCAGTTGAAGTTCATTTTACCCCGGTTAATTATTCTTGCTTTGGTTGTTTTTCCTTTTCTGTAGCCAGTCTAAATCTACTGATATAATGATCACTGTCCCCTAAATGTTCTCGTACTGACATGTATCCACTTGGCCCATGTCATTATCAGCACCAGTGTGTCTCATCCTTCCCATTGGACTGAAAATATACTTCTGTACAAATTTTCCTGAACACACTCTGGGAACCTTTTGCCTCTCTCTGTCTTATCACAGTCTATATTTAGGTAATTAAAGATCCCCATTGTAACTAATTTATAATTTTGAACCTCTAATTTCCTTGCAGATTTTATTCTCTACGTCCTTCTCACTTTTTGCTGACCTACCAGTGGTTCCCAAAGGAACATTGTATCTGGTGTTAAGTCTTAACACAAAGAGAGATGGCATGAAATCTAGAAACTTCTATGGGTTTCTATACATTGATTGTCCTTGAATCTTCCTGCCATCCTCTCTCGCCGCACCAGTGTGGCGCGCCGCACTTTTGGGAACCACTGGAACTGAGCAATGTAATTGTGCCTTAATTTTTGTTCCTTATCTGTAGCCAAATAAATTCTGTCCTTAATCCCCCAACGACATGCTCTTTCTTCAGTACTGTAAAGTTCTCAATCAATACCTTCACTCTTTCCCCCTCCCCCATTCTTTTCCCACTTTTCCTGAACACTTTGTATCCAGGAATATTTAACACCTAGTCCTGTCCTCCTCTCAGTCAGTTCTCTGTTATAGCCAGAACATCATATTTCCATTTGGCAGTCTGCGCCTCTAATTTGCCACACTGTACATTCACATACATAAACAGTAACTCTAAATTTTAGTACCTTTTGTTGTTCAAAAAGCATTCCCTTCATTTTTAAATATAAAGAGCCAGGATACCAGTAAAACGTTCAATCGTCTCACAGTCTTAGCAGCACTTGAGATATCAACATAATGTTCTTAATTTAATAAATTAAAATTAGCCTCCTTGCTAGTCCATCAGTTTCCTAAGTGTGTTTTTTCCCAAAATTATCTAAATATATAACTGAAAATTCTGACTGTTAAATTTTATTTACTTTAAAATGGCCTGCTACTGATTCATTCATTTATTAATTTAATGCTGAAAGTGTAGCAATCCAATTGCCTAAATTATAATCTATCAAGTATTGGTATAAAGAATTCTTAAATTGATGAATATCAGTTGAAGTGCTTTGTTTTTCTTTTCTCCAGAAAAATGTTATTGTTATTGGTGCTGGTGCAGCAGGCTTAGCAGCTGCACGACAGCTGCAAAATTTTGGAATTAAGGTAAGTCAGCTCTTCAAAAAAAACTTACAATTGATCGTTGGTCACAAAATCACCATTTTGTTTTACTAACAAACATCAAATTTAGGAAACATGCCTACTTTGACGGTAGGCCTGATTTAATTGTTCAAAAGAAAATATGCATATAGGAAATTGTGATTGGCTACTTTAATGTTCTGGCTTAAGTAAGCTTGTGCTACACATTCAATGCAACTGCGCTTGCTGACAGGACATTACCAGGAGAAACTGTAATGAAATAGAATGGTTTGAAAATGTAACTTTATATTTTGCTTTACCAATAGTCCAGTTTGCTTTGCTTTACTGCAGGGGGATGGTTGATGTGGAAAAAAAGTGCTTTGAGTAGCAAGTGTTGATTTTTTATTTGCTTAAGTCCAACTTCAGATAGTCTTAGATTTTGACATATTAACTGACAGCAAAGAATTGTATACTTGTGAGGATCTGAGTCACGACAGGGAAAGGAGCATGTCCTGGTTGCTGTTCCCAGACATTTGGTTTGTCATTGAACATAGTGTCATTATTTGGTTGGGAAGTCTAGGGCTAAGAGACATAACCTAAAAATGAGAGAGTGAATTTATAAAACGCTACACAGATGGGGTAGAAGTTTGGAACACTATTCCGCAAATGGCAGTTGATGCCAAATCAGTTTAAAATGTTTTATTTTAGTTTAAAATCTGGGATTGATAGATTTTTGTTAATGAAAGCTATGGAGGGTAATAGGAAAAGACCAGAGATCAGATCGCAGATCAGTTATGATCTCATTGAATGGAGTCAAATGGACTATTCCAGTATCTATGTTCCTATGTGCCACTTATCTTAGTGGGGAGCAGTTTTTCTAAGGCGAGTGGTTCTTGCAGAGATCAAACAACTGTTTTCTCCAGCTATTTAGGAAAAATTGTACATTTGATATGTTAATTAAATGCATTGAAGCAAAGGGAGCATCTTATACTGGAAGTTTTTCTTTCTGTGCTGCCAACAGATATTCTATAATAGTGTCTGGTGTCACATGCAAAAAGGAGGTTGGCTAGGGATCATGAGCAGAATTCCTGGTTGATTTTCTCCTCTTTAAATAACAGAGAGCTAGGGAAAATGCTGAAATCTATTATAAAGGCTGTGATACTTGGTGATGAATTATAAAGAAATCTAATTTGCAATTTCAATTTTTTTTACATATTGGGTGAGGATGCTGAATCTGGGATTCTTTCTTTTAATGGTGATTTTGGTAATGGATGCTTGTGTATCTCCTAAAGCATTGTTTGGTGATGAGCTATAGAGTCATAGAAGTTTATAGCATGGAAATAGGCTCTTTGGCCCAGCTTGTCCATGCCGTCCTTTTTTTTAAACCCCTAAGCTAGTCCCAATTCCCTGCATTTGGCCCATATCTCTCTATAATCATCTTACCCGTGTGACTGTCCAAATGTTTTTTAAAATACAAAATTGTATCTGCCTCTACTGCTACCTCTGGCAACTTGTTCCAGACACTCTCCACCCTCTGTGTGAAAAAAATGCCCCTCTGGACCCTTTTGTATCTCTCCTCTCTCACCTTAAACTTATGCCCTCTAGTTTTAGACTCCCCTGCCTTTGGGAAAAGATATTGATTATCTAGCTGATCTATGCCCCTCATTATTTTATAGACCTCTATAAGATCACCCCTCAGCCTCCTACGCTCCAGAGAAAAAAGTCCCAGTCTATCCAGCCTCTCCTTATAACTCAAACCATCAAGTCCCGGAAGCATCCTAGTAAGTCTTTTCTGCACTCTTTCTAGTTTAATAATATCCTTTCTATAATAGGGTGACCAGAACTGTACACAGTATTCCAAGTGTGGCCTTACCAATGTCTTGTACAACTTAAACAAAACGTCTCAACTCCTGTATTCAATGTTTTGATCAATGAAACCAAGCATGCTGAATGCCGCCTTCACCACTCTGTCCACCTGTGACTCCACTTTCAAGGAGCTATGAACATGTACCCCTAGATCTCTTTGTTCTGTAACTCTCCCCAACGCCCTACCATTAACTGAGTAAGTCCTGCCCTGGTTCAATCTACCAAAACGCATCACTTCACATTTGTCTAAATTAAACTCCATCTGCCATTCGTCAGCCCACTGGCCCAATTGATCAAGATCCCATTGCAATTCAAAATAACCACCTTCACTGTCCACTATGCCATCAATCTTGGTGTCATCTGCAAACTTACTAACCATGCCTCCTATATCCTCATCCAAATCATTAATATAAATGACAAATAACAGTGGATGCAGCACCGATCCCCGAGGCACACCACCACTGGTCACAGGCCTCCAGTTTGAAAAACAACCCTCTACAACCACCCTCTGGCTTCTGTCGAGAAGCCAACTTTGTATCCATTTAGATACTTCACCCTGGATCCCGTGAGAGTTAACCTTATGCAACAATCTACCATACTGTAGCTGTTAAAATTAATTCCATCTTATTTTAAATTTTGCTTCAGATGGCCTATTTAATTTTTAGTTGACTCTTGGTCTGCAGTTTCTTTATTGTTCTCACAAATTGCTTGGTACAAAAAAGGAATTGAGATTAAGAGTTAAAATGGATCCTGAGTGTGATTTCAGAGACTACTAAATAGACTTCTAACGAACAACCACATCTATAGGTAAGCAATTTGAAAAGAAATAGATTTTCTGATTATTCCATATTTTCAAATTAGGTGATGGTATTGGAAGCCAGAGACCGGATTGGTGGACGTATTTGGGATGACCACTCTCTTGGCGTGACTGTGGGAAAAGGAGCACAGATTGTTAATGGCTGCATTAACAATCCTATAGCGCTAATGTGTGAGCAAGTGGGTTTCTATATAGCAGAAATATTAAGACTACGTTATTCTATGTGGCATGGTGAAGAATTGTTGTAATTGTACATTTTTAATTTTTGTTTCTTTCATTGGTATCTGTTGTCCAGCATTTGTTTGCAATTCTTGCTTCAGGTGGGGGGATATCTTTAAGTATTATTTTGGTTATAGGCAGCACATTTGGTTTCTCCTCCCTCTCCAAAAACTGTAAGCAAATTGGTACTGGTACATGAAGTTTTACTGAAGAATTTTTATAGCAAAAGTGGAGAAGTTCAGTTTTTATTCTTAAAGAGTAGTGTCCAAATCCCAACCATCTTCAACTGCTTCATCAATGATCTTCTCTCTATTATAAGGTCAGAAGCCAGATGTTTGCTGATGATTGCACCATGGTCAATACCATCTGCAACTCCTCATACTGAAACAGTCCATGTCCGTGTAAGGCAAGACTTGAGCAATATTTGCTTTTGGGTTCTTAGTGGCACATAAGTGCCAAGCAATGGCCATCTTCAACAAGAGAGAGTGTTATCTCCTCTTGATATTAAATGGCCGTACCATCACTATGCTCCCCACTATCAACATCCTGGGGGTTACCATTGACCAGAAACCGAATTGGACCAGTCATATACTGTGACCTGCTCCTGCAGGCAGAGACGTGGAATTCTGAGTTGAGTAACTCTTGTCCTAATTTTGTAACGTGAGGCAGGGGAGGGTGCAAAAAAGGAGGTAATGTTGCATTATTAATTAAGGAGTCAGTTACTCTAGTAAGGAGGGATGATATCTTGGAAGGGTCTTCAAATGAGACTCGTGGGTAGAGTTTAGGAATAAAAAGAGGGCAGTCACATTGCTGGCAATGTATTATAGGTCTCTAAACAGTCAGCGGGCAATAGAGGCGTAGATATGTTGACAATTTATTGAGGTGTGTAACAATAATAATAGAGTAATTATGTTGGGGGATTTCAACTAATTGGGATAGTTATAGTGTAAAGGGTTAGAGGGGCAGATTTCTTGAAATGTATTCGGGCGAGCTTTTTATGTCAATTATGTAGAAGGTCCAGCAAAGAGAATGCTGAATCTAATTCTAGGAGACAAAGCCGGACAGGTGTTCAATGTGGGGAGCACTTTAGTGATAGTGACCACAACATGGTATGATTTAAGTTTGTTATGGAAAAGGGAAAAGCTGGTCTGCAACAAATGGTTTTCGATTGGGGGGAAGGCAAATTTTACTAAAATAAGGCAGGATCTGGCCAAAAGTAGACTGGGAACAGTTTCTTGTCGGGAAATCTACAATAGAGTGGGGGGGGAAATTACAGGGAATCTGACCCAAATTTTTAATTCTCAGACTACAGGAGAAATGTCAGAGGATTTGGTGTTAGCTAATGTGGTTCCACTTTTCAAGAAGGGTGGTAGAGATAAACCAAGGAATTACACACCAGCAAGTCTCACTCGCGTCAGTGGTAGGGAAACAATTGGAGAAAATTAATCACCACTTCAAGATGCAAAGTTTGATCAGGTATAATCAGCATGTTGGAGGCAGGTCATATCTAATGAATTTGATTGAATTTTTTGACGAGGTGACTAAGTGTGTAGATGAGAGTACTGCAGTTGATGTAGGTTATATGGATTTCAGCAAGACCTTTGACAAGGTCCCACTTAGGAGACTGATACAGAAGGTAGAAGCACATGGGATTCAGGGTAATTTGGCAAAATGGATCCAAAACTTGCCAAGTGGTAAAAGACAAAGGATGGTGGTGCAAGGCTGTATGTGTGACTAGAGACTGGAGGCCAATGGCATACCAAAATAATTAGTGCTAGGTCCCTTATTGGAATGTGCGGGGGATGATAAGTAAGTTTGCGGATGACATGAAGATTGGCAGGGTAGTTAATAGTGAGGAAGAAGGTCTTGGGTTGCAGGTCAGATGGGCAGATCCATGGTAGATGGAACTTAACCCTGAAATTTGGAAGGAGTAACAAGATAAGGGAGTACTGAATGAATGGCAGGACATTAGGACGCTCAGAGGAAGAGGGATCTTGGGTGCTTGTCCACAGATCCCTGAATGACAGGACAGGTCAATAAGGCATATGGGGCACTTGCCTTTATTAATTGTGGCACAGAGTATCAGAGCAGGGAGGTTACGTTCAAGCTGTACAAACTTTTGGTTAGGCCACAGCTGGAGTACTGCATGCAGTTCTGGTCAGCTCACTATTGGAAGGATGTGATTACACTGGGGAGGGTGCAGAGGAGATTCACCAGGATGTTGCCTGGGATGGAGTATTTGAGCTATGAGAGAGGCTGGATAGGTTTGGATTGTTTTCTTCAGAGCAGAGAAGGCTGAGGGGAGATCTGATTGAGCGATATGGACAGGGTGGATAGGAAGCAGCTGTTCCCCTTTGAAAGATCAATAACAAGGGGACATAATTTTAAGGTGAGGGACAGGAGATTTAAAGGGGATCTAAGGAAAGCTTTTTCACCCAGAGAGTAGTGGAAGTCTGGAATGCAGTGCCTGGGAGGATAGTAGAGGCAGGAAACCTCAACCTTTTTAAATGTAGGTAGACGAGCACTTGAAATGCCATAACATTCCAGGCTATGGGGCAAGTGCTGGAAAGCAGGAATCGTGTAGTTTTGTTGGTGCAAACTCGATGGGCTGAAGGGCCTCTTCTGTACTATATGACTCTTGTTGTGTATGTCCAAAAAGTTTTTAAGGCAACTTTTTAAGGTTGTGTAAGCGTTTTTCTTTGCAGTGACATAGAGGAATGTGTTACTGTACCTCTCCCATGTTAATCATTGCATCGATGCCACTGAATTCTTTGTTTCCGCTTCCTCCTCACCACCTTCCCCTAACTTATTAAGAATAGCAAACCACTAACATAAGCAGTGTACACTTTCAATCTTGTGGGACGGCACTTTGCGATTTCAGGAACCTGCATTATTGCATCATAACGTATCATGGAATCTTTATCTATGTCCTAAAGCTGCCTATAATAGATATTTACATATATACAGAAGTCTGAGTTTTATTTATTGCTAAAAACATTTTTTTTGTATAAGGTTTGTTGAATGCTTCTGAATTATTTTGTACTGCAGCTTGGAAGTAAGATGCACAAATTGGGGGATAGGTGTGACCTCATTGAAGAAGGTGGAAGGGTGGCTGACCCCACCATTGACAAATGCATTGATTTCCATTTCAATGCCATGTTGGATGTCATTGCAGAATGGAGGAAGGACAAAAAACAATTCCAAGACGTTCCCCTTGGAGGTTGGTTGTCTTGAATGTGACTTGCACGAATTAAGTTTCAAGTTCAAAGTTAGTGAAATTAGTCTTTGAAAGGCTCAACATGAGAGAAATAAAAGTCTTGACACCATGCTAAGAATTCCATTTGTTTAAAAATCTGGAAGGTTTAAATATTGCAAAATGGGATTCTATATGTACTGGACAAATTTGGAATTTTCACTAATGTCTCTTCTGTTTTTAAAAGATAAAAAATAGGTTTTTTAAAAAAAACTTTTTTGGAAGCTTATTATAGGACAATTCTTTTTGTGATTGTGTTGCAAGATTGAACTATTTACTTTGGAAGTCTGTAGTTGGCGCTTGGGCCATGACCCTTAGTAATACTTTACAATTTATCCAAAAACTTAATTCTCTAATAATTCTCTAATAATTCTCCCAATTCCACAACATATACAATAACTTTTTATT
The DNA here is from genome assembly GCF_964213995.1 of Mustelus asterias. NCBI lineage: Eukaryota > Metazoa > Chordata > Chondrichthyes > Carcharhiniformes > Triakidae > Mustelus > Mustelus asterias. The sequence goes on from NC_135802.1 coordinate 133,509,493, forward strand.
GTATATTATTCCCATTCCCAATTTTAATGGAAGCAGCACAACTCTGAGTTAATTAATATTAATGAATTTTAACATGGTTTAATTTTGATAGTTATTGCTGTACATGCGCAAATTATTTTTGTTCCTTTCATATGAAATTGGGAATTGTATGCATTTTCTCTTCTATCAAGCCTCACCTCCATCCACATTGCGTTTTGTCGCATTATAACGCCTATGTAGGAATCTCAGGTATATGATGTTTTAAATAAAATGTTTAGATCCCAAAAAAGTAACAGATTTTCAAGAAGGTAAGGCAAGTTTCTCCGTATGTTGTCTGTTTTCAGTTGCAAAAATTTTAAGGGAGGAATGTACATTTGGGCTGAAAACAGGAAGATTCAAGAGATGACCCTATATCTTGGAATTTTGTTATTCATTGATATTCTCTGTCTCTCATTGATCCTTTAGATAGTCCTGTGGTTCATCAGTGTGTTTCCATATTTGCCCTTCTACCTGATTAAAGAATGTTTATTTGCCTTGCACGCCGCTAATGCCTTTGTAAAGGTTGAAGCCATTTTCATTCTTATTCATGTGTAACCTTTAATTCTAAAGAACTAGTGAAGGTACAGTTTAGTCAGTCATAGAAAGAGGGGGCTTTACAGCACAAAGAGGCCCTTTGGTACATTGCCTGTGCTGGCCATCAAGCACCTATCTATTCTAATCCCATTTTCTTTTATTTGAAAATCTCCAAGATTTGAATGAATTTGTAAATTCTGAGATAATTTACCTCTGGAATTAGTGTTCATGCTTTTATCTGTTGGACCATGCTTTCTTTAGCTTGAATCAGCTTTAAAAAAAAAAGCTCCCCTGGATTCCAAATACTGATTATTGTTCAGTGACACTGAATTGAAAACATTGAGTGGAACCTAAATGAGGATAAGCGATGGGTAGCTCTGTTATCCCAACTTGATGTTTTAAAAAAGCGAAAGCAGAGTGCTACAAATGCTGGAAATCTGAAATATAAGTGGAATGTTCGAAACGCTCAGCAGGTCAGGCAGCATCTGTGGAGAGTGAAATAGTTAGATTTTCAGATCGATGACCTTGCAATAAAAGTGATTCAATTTTTAACAGGGAGGGTGGAAAAAGATTAAAGGGAGGGTCTGTGATTGATGGCAGGTGAGGGACTAAATGGTGTAGGACCAAAGGGATAACTAAAAAAAGTGTTCCTAATGGAGGCGTGAATGGCAGAATAATGAGCAACTGCCATATGAAAGCAAAAGCAACAGCAACAGTAAAACTAAAAACTGAAGAGAAATGGAACAAAATAGGGCAGAGTTTTGTTGTTGAGAGACCAGATCGGAAAGTCTAAGGTATATTATGAAGTTAGCCTAGAACCCTAACTTTTTTCTTTTTGATTTTGGCATAGGGTGAGCATAAGATGTTTCGCTCTAGGTATAATACAATTCCCCCACTTGAAAGCTTTTATCAAAACAAATTTAATTTCAGAACACAGAGAATATAACAAAGAATTATCATAACTTTTAAATTACTGCAATTAAAATGCATAAACATGACAAGTTATAATTCTTAGTGGCTGTCCATCTCTATAGTTCCAATTTGAGCAATATTCCCATAGATATTAATCCTACTTCAGAACCAATTAACACCAAAAACAGATATACTCAAGTGGGTGTTAGATTTCCAGCCTTTTAATCCCTCTGAACAGATATAGAAACCACACCTGACTTCTGTTTCACATACAGCAATTTCCAGAGAAAGATATATCCTCAAACAGCAGAACTTCAGAGAAATAAACCTAGTCTCTGGCAGATTCCAGTCTCCAGACTTTAGAGAGAGTGTTATTTCTGCTGTTTTCAAATCCAATCTCTCTGTAAGGCTAGTTCCACCTGGTCACATGACTCTTTCTGACAATCAATGTAATCAAGTCCTACTCTGCAAAGTCCAGGGGACTATTAAAAACAACAGAACATCATTGGTCCAAATTTAAACAAACATTCCAGTAATTGTATGGCTGCAGTAACAATAGAGAATACTGGTTATGGTCCCAACGGCATCGGTTAGAACAGACTGTTTTTAAAAAAAAAAAAATCCTGCACAAGATGCATAGAATCATCGAATCCCTACAGTGCAGAAGGAGGACATTTGGCCCATTGAACCTGCACTGACAACAGTCCCACCCAGGCCCAATCCCCGTAACCCCATGCATTCACCTCACCAATCCATCTGACACTACAGGGCAATTTTACCATGGCCAATCAACCTAACCTGCACATCTTTGGATTGTGAGAGGAAATTGGAGCACCTGGAGGAAACCCACGCTGACACGGGGGAACATGCAAACTCTACACAGACAATTACCTGAGGCTGGAATTGAACCCAGGTCCCCAGCGCTGTGAGGCAACAGTGCTAACTGCTGTGCCACAATGCTGCCTGACATGACTCAAATACATTTCTTAAAGGCACAGTCAAAATATTTCTCCTGAAAGCTGTAAAATACCTAATCAAAAGATGACCTGCTGTTTCTTGACTATACATTTACACTGCAAAAAGTTGAGGACAGAGAGGTCCGTGTAAGAGCACAGTGCAGACTTAAAATGACAGGTGACCAGAAACTTTGGGTCATGCTTGCAGAAGCATTTTGCAAAGCAGTTACCCAATCTGCATTTAGTTTCCCTTGTGTAGTGCAGACTGCATTGTGAGCAGCAAAGATATCTTAACTTGAAAGAAGTACAGGTAAAGGACTTGCATCTGGAAGGAGTGTTTGGAGTCTTGGACAGTGAGGAGAGGTGAGATGAAATAGCAGGTGTTGCATCTCTAGCACTTGCATGGAAAGGTGTGGCAAGAACTGGAGCAATGTTGAGGGTGATTGAACAGTGCATGTCACAGGGAGCGGCCCCTTCTAAATGCTCAAAGGGGAAGGGAAGATGTGTTTGGTGGTGGTCATACTGGGACAGATGGAAATTGCAGAGGATGGGTGATCTGCTGGTGAATAACTAAAATAAACATGATGCTAAGTTTTTTTTCCTGTATGCAGAAAAGATTGAGGAAATCTACCAAACTTTTATCCAAGAATCTGGAGTCCAGTTCAGTGAACTAGAAGCCAAAGTGCTACAGTTTCATCTTGGTAATCTTGAATATGCTTGTGGTAGCAACCTGCAACAGGTAAGAAACTAATTGTTAATGAAACATCTGCATGCTATAGAGAAATATGATTAATAATGGGCAAAACTTATTTTAGTAAAAGCAGTAAATATTGGAAATAGAGAACATTATTCTGATGTTATGCACCATGAAAATTAATGTGTTGTTCAGCTGAAGCCTAACTGCATGTCTCTTTTTCCTAGAAAAATTAATTAATATTCACTAGACAGCATGAAAGTTGATGCACAGCTGAACCAACAATTTGCACATATTATGGCTGCAGCATTTCCAGTGATCGATAGTTCCTACTTCTAATGGGACCTGAGAGGGCAGGAATTTTTCTGGAAGATACTAGAGCAGTGGGAAGTGGGATGATGGAATCTGAGAACAATGAATGTGGGGCAGCTAGGACGGGTGAGCTGGCATCTGTGATCATTGAGAATGGTCAGGAAGGAGGAATTAGCATGGGGACAGGTGTAACAACTATAATGGGATGCCTTGGATTTGTTGATAAGCAAGGCTGAAACCTGACAGTATTTTGTAGAAGGGCAGTTGGAGCAAACTGGAGCCTGGAAGCCATCTTCATCCTACCCTGTATCCCATAACTTTTGAAATATCAGTTAGCCAGCACTGGTCAGGATGCTGTCTTTGTTGTTTGAAGCATTTAACACTTCCTGTACTTCACTTTATTTTTAAAATTACAAAATAAACATGTTGCGTGGTTCAAACAATGAAGACCTGCCATCTTGGGCAGAAAGTTGCAAGAAATGATTTGCATCATGTCCTCTAAAGGCAGCATTGCAAGTTACTAGCTCTGGTCCAAGAATTATCTTCTATGTTTCTTGTAAAAAAAAATTCTTGATCTGATTTTATTAATAAAAGTGCAGTACATGCCTTTGAAGAGTTTGAAGCCAGTTTCCAAATCATAGCATTTCTTGGATTAAGTATGAAGTAGTGAGGGAACAAAGGTTATCTGGAGACAGGCCTGGAGTAGGGCAGAGGCACTTTCACTGGCCAGGTCAAAAGTATTAGTGGGCAAAATCGGAGGTAGCAGATTCTTGCATTGAGCAAAAGGTGTGATTTTTCAATGGGTTAATGGAGTTGATGCGAACAGTGTCACTTGCAACTAACAGTTGCAAATAAGCAATTTGAGGAACTAGAACTGGAATAATTAAGAAATTGTAATCACTGAAAAGACTTGAAGAAAATTGAGCAGTTTGATGACAACTCACTGACAATTCCGGATGGGTAGAATCATGGGACATGCGCAGCTTAAAAAATACCCCAATCATGGGACATTTGCACCTGGAAAAAATATGTCATCGTGACCCAAAAGCAGAGGCCTCTGGCTTCAACCTTCCTTGAAGACAGTTGACAGCACTCAACAGAATCTACACAGGCCATGGATGGTGAGGCCATCTGCTGCTCAAGTGAAGATAAAGGACAGCCCAAAGTGTGATCGTGGCCAGAAGTCTGATCTCCTGGAACGTCACATCAATCTGTCCATTAAAATCTATTGCAGGAGGAACCTCATTTTTCTCTTGGCACCTTTGGACATTGTTGCATGACTAGCCAAACTTGACAGCTCATTAGCTTCTCCTTTCATATGGAAGTAGCATTATTGATTTATAGGTCTTTCTACCTTTCATGCCTGTTTGTACGAGATCTGTGGACAGGACTTTAAACTAACTGGGTCATGGAGAGGGAAGCATTTGACTGATTGGAGATTTAGAAATCCAAAGAGAGAAGTCAAAGTAACAGTGTAGTAGTGTGACTAAAGATGAACAGGATATAGGACAGGAAGGGACAGAGTTTAACAGTAATTGTGCATCACCGAGTACTGTCATTGGGTTTCGGGCGATTTGGAATGCCCTGAGGTTGTGAAACTCTCAATATAAATCGTCTTTTTTATGTTGCTAGCTTTCAGTTAAAATCCTCTAATTCAAAACCCTCCCCCAGTTTTACCCCCCAAGTCCTTTGTCATTTGCAGTTGAATGCTGCCTGAGTTTCTTGTTTTTCTTCCTTGTGCCTAACCAGGATGTAATCCTGAGCCAATTCTGTCAGTTTAGTGCCTCCAATTCTATTTCGGTTGTCAGTAAATAGAATTGGTCCTGATCAGTATCGTCCTTTGCTTTAATGGATTTCAGTTAGAGGCACAGACAGGCGATTCTGTGGGGGCGAACAGGACTCCAGGATGGTAGTCTGCCTACCTGGTGCTGGGGTCACGGATGTCTCCGAGTGGATAGGAGGCATATTAAAAGGGGAAGATAAAGAAACGGATGTCATTATACACATTGGTGGAAATGACGTAGATAGGAAGAGTAGGGGGATCCTAAGAGAGCAATTCAGGGAGTTGGGAAATAGGTTAAAAAGTAGGGTCACTAGGGTGGCCATCTCTGGGCTGCTCCCAATGCCTCGTGCCAGTGAGGCTAAGAATAGGGAGTTGGTACAAATGAATGCCTGGCTAAAGGACTGGTCCAGGAGGGAGGGCTTCATTTTCATAGATCAATGGGAGGTTTTCAGGAGAGGATGGCACCTGTACAAGAGGGAGGGGTCACAACTAAGTTGGAAGGGCACAAATATCCTGGCTGGGAGCTTTGCTAGTGCAGTTCGGGGGGGTTTAAACTAGTATGGCAGGGGGGTGGAGATCAAACTATTAGGTCTATAAGTGTGGTGGCTGGGGACGAGCTTGGGGCTGGGACAAGGCTGGCAAAGAAGAAGAGCACTCTGGGGGAGGACGACCTCACTGAGCCTGGAGGTCTGGAGTGCCTATACTTCAATGCAAGGAGCGTAGCAGGTAAGACAGACGAACTTGGGGCCTTAATGCGCACGAGGAATTTGGATGTGGTTGCGGTGACAGAGACTTGGTTGAAAGAGGGACAGGACTGGCAGCTGAATATTCCAGGGTACAAGTGTTTTAGGCGAGACAGAGGAGGGGCCAAAAGAGGTGGGGGAGTAGCGGTATTAGTTGGAGAGCATATCACAGCGGTGCAGAGGGAGGACAATTCAGAGGGGTCGTGTAACGAGTCACTCTGGGTGGAGCTTAGAAACAGGAAAGGCGCAGTCACTATGTTTGGGGTGTACTACAGGCCCCCCAACAGCCCAAGGGAAGTGGAAGAATGGATATGTCAGGAGATACTGGATAGGTGCAGGAAATATAGGGTTGTTGTAGTGGGAGACTTCAATTTCCCTGGTATAGACTGGAAATCGCTGAGGGCAGGGACTCTGGATGGGGAGGAATTTGTAAAATGTGTACAGGAGGGTTCGTTGGAACAATATGTAGACAGCCCGACTAGAGAGGGGGCTATACTGGACCTGGTACTGGGGAATGAGCCCGGTCAGGTCTTCAAAGTTTTGGTTGGGGAACATGTGGCAAATAGTGACCACAATTCTGTTAGCTTTAGGATAGTGATGGAAAAGGATGAGTGGTGTCCCAAGGGTAAGGTGTTGGATTGGGGGAAGGCTAACTTTATTGGGATCAGGCAGAAATTGGCAGCTCTTGATTGGGAGAGGCTGTTTGAGGGTAAATCCACATCTGGTATGTGGCAGTCTTTTAAGGAACGGTTGTTAGGGCGACAGGACAAGCATGTGCCTGTAAAAAAGGATAGGAAGGGTAGGATTAGAGAACCGTGGATAACCAGGGAAATTGAGGGACTGGTCAAAAAGAAAAGAGAGGCGTATGTTAGGTCCAAGCAGCTAAAAATGGAGGGAGCTCTGGAGGAGTACAATGAAAGTAGGAAAGTACTCAAACGGGGAATTAGAAGAGCAAAAAGGGGTCACGAAATGTTCTTGGCAGACAGGATTAAGGAGAATCCCAAGGCATTTTATTCATACATTAGGAACAAAAGGGTTGTTAGGGAAAAAATCGGACCTCTCAGGGACAAAAGTGGGGACTTATGCTTGGAGCCCAAAGAAGTAGGGGAGATCCTAAATGAATACTTTGCGTCGGTATTCACAAAGGAGAGGGATGTGTTGACTGGGAGTGTCTCTGAGGGGAGTGTTGAACCGTTGGAGAAAATCTCCATTACAAAGGAGGAAGTGTTAGGTTTGTTAGAGAATATAAAGACTGACAAATCCCCAGGGCCTGATGGAATCTATCCAAGGCTGCTCAGGGAGACGAGAGGTGAAATCGTTGGGCCTCTGACGCAAATCTTTGTCTCGTCACTGGACACAGGTGAGGTCCCAGAGGATTGGAGGATAGCCAATGTGGTCCCGTTATTTAAGAAGGGTAGGAAGGATAACCCGGGTAATTATAGGCCGGTGAGCTTGACGTCCGTGGTGGGGAAGTTGTTGGAGAAGATTCTTAGAGATAGGATGTATGCGCATTTAGAAAGGAATAAACTCATTAACGATAGTCAGCATGGTTTTGTGAGAGGGAGGTCATGCCTCACTAACCTGGTGGTGTTTTTTGAAGAAGTGACCAAAATGGTTGACGAAGGAAGGGCCGTGGATGTTGTCTATATGGACTTTAGTAAAGCATTTGACAAAGTCCCTCATGGTAGGCTAGTGAAAAAGGTTGGATCCCATGGGATAAAGGGGGAGGTGGCTAGATGGGTGGAGAACTGGCTTGGTCATAGAAGACAGAGGGTGGTAGTGGAAAGGTCTTTTTCCGGCTGGAGGCCTGTGACTAGTGGTGTACCGCAGGGCTCTGTATTGGGACCTCTGCTGTTTGTGATTTATATAAATGATCTGGAAGAAGGAGTAACTGGGGTGATCAGTAAGTTTGCGGACGACACAAAACTGGCAGGACTTGCAGATAGTGAGGAACATTGTCAGAGGCTACAGAAGGATATAGATAGGCTGGAAATTTGGGCAAGGAAATGGCAGATGGGGTTCAATCCTGATAAATGCGAAGTGATGCATTTTGGTGGGAATAATGTAGGGAGGAGCTACACGATAAATGGAAGAACCATAAAGGGTGTAGAGACGCAGAGGGACCTGGGTGTGCAAGTCCACAGATCTTTGAAGGTGACGTCACAGGTGGAGAAGGTGGTGAAGAAGGCATATGGCATGCTTGCCTTTATAGGACAGGGCATAGAGTATAAGAGTTGGGGTCTGATGTTGCAGATGTATAGAACGTTGGTTCGGCCACATTTGGAATACTGCGTCCAGTTCTGGTCGCCACACTACCAGAAGGACGTGGAGGCTTTGGAGAGAGTACAGAGGAGGTTTACCAGGATGTTGCCTGGTATGGAGGAGCTTGGTTATGAGGAGAGATTGGGGAAACTGGGGTTGTTCTCCTTGGAAAGACGGAGGATGAGGGGAGACTTAATAGAGGTGTATAAAATTATGAAAGGCATAGATAGGGTGAACGGTGGGAAGCTTTTCCCCGGGTCGGTGGTGACGTTCACGAGGGGTCATAGGTTCAAGGTGAAGGGGGGGAGGTTTAACACAGATATCAGAAGGACATATTTTACACAGAGGGTCGTGGGGGCCTGGAATTTGTTGCCGGGCAAGGTGGTGGAGGCGGACACACTGGGAACATTTAAGACTTATCTAGACAGCTATATGAACGGAGTGGGAATGGAGGGATACAAAAGAGTGGTCTAGTTTGGACCAGGGAGCTGCGCGGGCTAATTGTTCTTTGTTTCTCGTTTCAAGGCTTCATTCTATGATCATCTTGCTGGTGCCAGTACAGAGCGAGACTGCGGATAGTTGGGAACCTGTCTCGGGGGCAGGGCATTCATATGGTGTTCGTGGAAGTGGAAATGAATAGGGTTGGGAAGCATTTTCCGATCAGGGCCAGTGTGATCTCCTGGACTCGTTTCGATCGCCTCAGGGGGTCGGAGAGGAATTTCCCAGATTTTTTTTCCCCATATTGGCCCTGGGGTTTTCACTCTGGGTTTTCGCCTCTCCCTGGAGATCACATGGTCTGAAATGGGGGGGGGGTGGGGGTGAGTTAATAGGTTGTGATGAACAAAGCATCGTAGCTGTGAGGGACAGCTCGGTGGATAGGATATTAGGATGTAGATAGGCTGGAAAATTGGGCGGGGATCCTGGATTCAGGATTCAATCCTGGACCGGGGAGCGGCGTGGGCTTGGAGGGCCGAAGGGCCTGTTCCTGTGCTGTATTGTTCTTTGTTCTTTGTTACACAGTAGCTATCCAGAAAAGGTGGGTAGGGGAGGGGAGGCACTGCATACTATCCAAACATTTAATAAGTCCAAGAAACAATGGTTCACCGCTACTTTCTGGCTGTTATTCCATAGCTAATTACGTACCCAAGTTGCCAGAGTGATTTTAATACTGTACTTCTATTTCTGAATAAATCTGTTAAGTGATACTTGATCAAAATTTCAATTACCAAATCATGCTGTCCTTTGTGCTTCTCCAAGTGAAAAATAATTTAATCCTTGACAATCATCTCATTGTTTTTTCTTCACTGACTTTAAACTGACCGGCTTGTAGTTACCAGATTTATTTCTCCCCTATTTTTAAAAGTGCTGTAACAGTTGCAATCCTCCAGTTCTTTGGCACCACTCCCAATCCAAAGAGGATTGAAAGATTACAGTCAAAGCTTCCACAACTACACCCTTGGTTCCCTCAGCACCTTGGGACATATCCCATCTGGGTCAGTTGACATAATTGAGTAATGCATCCTTGTATCTCTTTTTGTCCTATACAGTATCTCTAACACTCCTCTATTACAATCAGTAATTGTTTTGTGAAGCAGGTGAAAAGCAACTGTTCAGTGCCTTAGCCTCTGCAATTTCTTTTTGTCTATTCATTTACTAGTTACGTGCCAAAGATTTTTTGTTTTCCTTTGTGTTGTCCTCTAGACACTTTCCTTTTCTATTATATCCTTTTTGTAACTTTTTACAATATCGCCTCGATTCTCTGTATTTTTGTCTGATTTTCCATTGTGTTTTATATTTGGTATTTGTCATGAATGTCCTTCTAAGTCTTTGATTCCTGCTTTATTTTAAGTCTTTATTGTCTTTCTAATTCAGGGAGTTTTGGATGCCCTATCTTACCTTTTTGGAGAATGCTTTGTTCATAGCTGAACTACCTTGGCCTTGATGGCCTGCCATTGACCATTTTTTGTTTGCTGTACATGTATGCCTGATCCCTTGTCAAATCACAGATTTGCAGTCTTCCAGTTTTTTACTTTCACTGCTAGTCTTTCTTTGTCCCTTTGACTACTTCAGACCTAATTATATAATCATCATGATTGCCCTGATGTTCTTCCACTGAAACATGCTCCACTTGATCAACTCATTCCCCAGAACTGGTTTCAGCAGTGCTTCCTTCCTCATTGTGAATCAAAAATGTATCTAGCCCAAAGTTTACGTTTGCACATTTTAGGAATTATTAACCTCCTTGCCACGTGTGGCCGGGATTCTCTGGTCTTGTTCGCCTTGCCACTGCTGCCAGTGAGAGTGAGAATTTGGTCCTTGGCCAAAACTCCATTCACTGCAGCAGGATTGGAGAATCCCAGCCGTAGGCGAGGTTGGAGAATCGCAGCCCTTTTTTTCCCCCCCCCCCATTCTTTTATTCTACCCTATGTGTTATGTCATTGCAGTTTGATTACACAGCTGTTACTGCTACTTTCCCTTGTACAAGCATATCTTTGAATCTTAATACAATTGTCTAATTATGTTTTTTTAAAAGTCAGAGGTACAAATATATATTTTTTCCTGTTTGTAGTTAACATTTGACTTTTGTTGCAGGTATCTGCTCGTTCCTGGGACCACAATGAGTTTTTTGCTCAGTTTGCAGGTGATCATACACTTTTCACATCAGGTTACTCTGCTATCATCAATAAAATCGGTGATTGTCTGGACATTCGACTTAATACTCCAGTAAGTTTTGGATTTTCAATGGCAATCCTGTTTATTATTTTTTTTGAAAAGCTGGCAAAACCGTAGGCAGTTTATTATGGTGGTGATGATAATAACAGGACATGTATTTCAATGGAAGTAAAGTGGTGATGTTTTCTGTTGGTTCTGTCAGGTTGGAGCCTTGCTAGATATATTAAACTTCAATGAAGAATGGTATTGACTTCCATCAAAGCAGTTCATTTTTACTTTGGGTATCAAAATTTGTAGTTCTGTGTGTCCACTACTTCTAAACTCTGCATCTGCTGAAATTGTTCATTTCTCAGCAACAGTATCTTCTATTTGTACAATTATGGCCTGACCATATCCTGTATAATGTACCTGTCCAAAACTTTGAGACCCTGAGCCTTCCACTGAATTGCTGTTACTTGCCTTTGTGAGGAATATGTTGAGTGGGTGGAATTTCTAAATACATTTTTCAAAATAATGTGAAAAGTTTGTATCTTTGGGAGTGAGTAATGAGAGGTAGAATGATAAAAATTGAAAAGCAGTTGCTTCTCAGTTTATTTTTTTCTTTTTTAAATAGGATGTGTAATCCTCTAGGATATATTTTCATTCGTATCTTAGCATTTTGATTTTAAATATTGTTCCTCTGCAAAGGTATTTACTTTTGACCACACAAAAAGTCAGAGTCATAATGGCACAGATGGAGGCCTGTAGAGTCCATGTCGGCTCACACGGTATTCCTGTCAACCTCATTCCCCTGATATGTCCCTGTAGCCCTGCAAATTTATTTCCCTTAAGTGCCCATCCAACTTACTTTTTGAAATCATTTTATTGTCGTCTTTTCACTGATCACGCAATGATTTCCAGGTAATTACCACTCGCTACATAAGTTCTTCTTTGCATATCCTTGCATCTTTTGCCCTAAACCTTAAATTTGTGACGCTCCATCCTTGGACCATCAGCAAATGGGAACAGCTTTTCTTGTTTACTTGATCTAATCCTATCATAATTTATCCTTAACCTTATAGCCCAAATCCTGTATGCCTGGAACCATCCTCTGCACCCTCCAAATGATCTCCTCACCTCCTAAGTTATGACGACCAGAACTGGATACATTATTCTAGTTGTGGCCTAACCAGAGCTTCCCTGCGTTTGTATTCAATATTTCTTATGAAACCAAGCTCCACATGCTTTACAAATTCTTTTCGTAATATGTCCTGCCACCTTCAAAGATCTATATGTGAGCTCTCATGTTCTGTTCTTTAGAATTATGCCGTTAAGTCTATATTGCCTCTCCCTATCCCTTCTTGCAAAATACATAACCCCATTTTTCCAACTTTGTCCAATCTACTTGACTAACTATCATATTGCAGGTGATTGGTATCATCCTCACTATTTGCCAAACCTCCAAGTGTAGTATCAAAGGGCAATTTTATTTTTTTGTTCTCTGTAGCCCAATGTAATAGAATACTAAAATAGAATGGTAGAATTCTTACAGCACTAAAGGAGGCCATTTGACTTGTTCTGTCAGTGCCGACTCTTTGCACGAGCAACTCAGCTAGTCCCGTTTCCCCATCTTTTCTCTGTAGCCCTGCACCATTTTTCTCTTCAGTTAATTATCCAGTTCCTTTTTGCAAGGCATTATTTAAATCTGCCTCCACCAGACTTCAGGCCATACATTCCAGATCTTAATTACTCTGAGTAAAAAGGTTTTACATTCATCTTAAATCGGTGTTGTCTGATTCTTGAACCTTCCACCAATGGGAACAGTTTCTCCCCATCTACTCTGTGCAGAACATTCATGATTTTGAACATCTCTATCAAATCTCTTCTCAACCTCTCTTTAAAAAGAACAGTCCCTGCTTCTCCAATCTGTCCACTTAACTGAAGTGTCTCATCCTTTGAGATCCTTATGACATAAATCTTTTTTGCACTCTCTCAAATGCCTTCATGTCCTTCCTAAATTGTGGTGCCCAAATTTGGACATAATACACCATTGGAGGCCGAACCACTGTAGTTTAAACATTGACCATAACTTCCTTGCTTTTTATTAAGCCCAGCATCCTGTGTGCCTGATTAACTGCTTTTTCAAAATGCTCAACAATTTGTTCACAAATGCCCTGAATTCCTCTGCTCCTGCATCCCTTTTAGAATTGTATTGTCTTCCCTTGTTCTCCCAGCCAAAATATCAGTTCACATTTCTCTGCATTACGTTTCATCTGGCATGTGCCCATCTTTTCCACTATTCTGTACATGACCTCTTGAAGTCTATTGCTATCCTCATCACGGTTCACAATGCTTCCAAGTCATGTGTTAGCTGCAAGCTTTAAAATTGTGCCCTGCACACCCAAGTCTTGGTCATTAATATAGATGAAGAAAAGCAGTTCCCCTCATACAAACTTCCTGGGAACTTCACTATGTACCCCTCAGTCCAGTCTGAGGCCTGCCCGCCCCCCCCCCCCCCGCCCCCCACCCCAAAAGTCCGTGGCCTGCTGCGTTTACCCCCATCCAAGGCCCGCTGTGTTCTGCCCCTTGGGTCAATATCCAAGAAAACAAGGTTGAAGGAGTAGGAGCAGATCCAAGAAAATAGGAGAGAAGAATACTAATTCAGGTCTTGAACATAGGTGGTTTCCTACGGGATGTTTGGACTTGTGGGCTCAGCAGACCAAGGGATGTGGTTGAGGCAGCTGATTAGATTGTCTCAGCCTTAATAATAAAGAAGTCCATGAGTTGCTCCAATGAGGGTGGAGAGGTCAATAGAGAGCATTATACAAAGACAGTTGTTAGTGGGGAAGAAAGTCTTTGCATTCCAGGCTTGTGAAGAGAGAGCTGGACCTGATGGTTTAAACTATTACTGGGTAATATATGTATTGTGTTGCAGCTGTAAGATGTGTGCAGTGGTGGATACCCGTGTGCTCCGTGGCAACCACATTTGCGATAAGGGTCTGCAAGCTTGAGTAATTTTGAGGCTGTGAGTTGCTGAGCTGGAGTTCAAGCTTTAAGCATTACTGTGCATCAAGGAGGGGGAAAGTTACCTCAGCAGTTTGTTCCAGGAAGCTGTCACATTCCTTGTACTAGGTTCTTCAGATTTTGTCCTTGGTCAAGGACAGGAAGGTGTGAACAAGAGAGACGTATGGGGATTAGGAAGGTGGCAGTGGAGGAAGCATCAACCTGCATTTAGTTTGAGGTTCTTGGTGCTGGTGTGGATGAGAGCAAGATCTGCAGGAAGCATGCACCAACCTGACCTCAGCACAGTGGTACAGTGGGTATTCAAATGGGGAGAGCAAAAAGAAATAAAGTTGTAGTGGGGGACAGTCAGTTGTAGCAGAGACACTGCTCTGTGCAGCCAAAAGTGGGAACCTTGATGACCATGTTGCCTGCCTAGTGCCAGGGTTAAGTATATCTCCACTGAAGTGGGTAGGGAGGGATCCAGTTTTTGTGGTCCATGTGGGTGCCAGTGACATAAGTGGGATTAAGGATGAGCTTTGAGAATATGAGCAGCTAAGGACTAAATTGAAAAGCAGGATCACAAAGATAATAAGTTGTGAAATACTACCTGAGCAAAAGGAAATTGGCATTGGGTAAACAAAATCAGAGCTGAATGTGTGGCTCAAAGATTGGTATGGGAGAAGTGGGTTTCAATTCATGGGACACTGTACTGCGGAAAGAGGAAGCTGGGATCCTCTTCATCTGAACCATGCTGGGAACAGTCTACAGGCGAATCATATAACTAGGATTATAGGGAGGATTTAAATTAAATTGTGGGGGTGAGGGAAAGTTTACATGAGGGGAAATTTGGATAGTCAAGGAGGTGCAGGATAATGCTGCAGGTAATTAGCAGAGTATGACATCAAGGAACAGAATGTACAAACATATAAGTACACCAGCAAATGAAATCGGATGAGGGGAAATAATAATATGACTGAATTAAAGGCTCTTTATTTAAATGTGTGCAACATTCGTAACTACATGGATGAATTGAAAGCACAAATAGAAATAATTGAATATATGATAGACTTTATAGTGACCGTGGCTGGGACCTGATATTCAAGGGTGATGTTTCAAAAGGCGTGGAAGAAAACAGAGGAGCTGGAGTAGCTTTGTTACACAAGGATGAGGTTGGTACAGTAGTGAGAAATTATCTTTGTTCGGAAGATCAAAATGCTTCCAATGTTAAATTGCTGCGGAGCATCCATCAGTATGTTGGGTGGGCTTGCCACTGACAACTTACGGGACGGAGGGGGGGAGCGGTGCAACACACATTACCGTTCAACTTTACTATTCCAATGCTGGTCTCCCAAGTTCTTAAACTTGAGGTTATCCAAAGCTGTGCTGTTTGTCCCTTAACTCATGCCTAGTCCTTTTTATCTATCACCCTTATGCTCGCTGACCTACATAGGCTACCAGTCAAGCAATGTCTTGCTTTTAAAATTCTCATCCTTGTTCTAAATCCTTCTATGTTCTTGCATCTCCCAATCACTGTAACCTTCAGCCCCACAACCCTCCAAGATATCTGCACTCCTGTAATTCTGGCCTCTTGAGTACCCTGGTTTTAATCAGCCCACCATTAGGGGTAGTGCCTTTATTTGCCTACCCTAAACTCTGGAATACCCTCCCTACACCATCCTGCCTCAACTTCCTTTTTAAGACACTTCTTAAAACGTGCCTCTTTGACCAAGCTTTTGGTCATTTGACCCAATATCTCCCTACATGACTTGGTGTCTTACTTTGCTTTATAATGCTCTTGTGAAACCCTGGGACATTTTGTTGCTATAAAGGTATTGTTTAAATACAAGTTGTTGTTGGTTATCATCCGTGTTACTTCGAAGCTATGTAGCTGCACCATTCCCACACGGGCAGAGCACAAATGTTACCCCCTTTGTGCAGCTGTACATATGACGCTACTTAATCAAATGTAAAAGGGGTGTGCACTTAAATGAATAGGCTATGAACAACATTTAAAAAGATCAGAGGGAAGGCTCATCATCTTGATACTGAAAGCAATTTTGAAAGCAAATTGTTCCAAGACGTGTTATGTATCAACAGCCAATAGTATTTAATATTAAATGCACTTTGTTTTAACACCTTATGCCACAAGTAAGAAAAGGAATAACCAAAAAACTTGTATGTGAGAATTGAACTCTGAAGAAAGAGGATGAGAGGAGGATAACAGTTTTGAAATATGGGTATGGCAGAGGATGCTCGTAGTCAGCTGGACGGACAGAAAGATGAAATTATGCCAGATCAAAGTATAAGTTCAGGAATCAGAGTTGTTAAGTACAGTTAGAGAGAAGAAGATACCCAAGTATGGACATTTGAAATAGAGACATTATGATATTGTGCAGCAACAATTGAAGGATAAATTGAGGGCAAAAACAAAAGGAAGAAAAAAAATCATGTTGCGTGAATAACATTCATATGGACAAAGAGGCTTGAAGGAAACCAAAGAAACAAGGCTATGCCACTTTAGGCTATGGTGACAAAGAACAAACAATACATTCTAGGCATGTTTCCTATTTGTCACAAGTAATACCTGTGATGCGTACAGAGTGGCCAAAAATAGTGGAGAATCGGAAGATTGGGAAAACTTTAAGAAACAACAAAGAATGAATAAGAAAGCGATAAAGAAAGGAAAGATAGGTTCTGAAGCTAGGCTAGTTCTAAATATAAAAAAAGATAGTAAAAGCTTTTACAAATATGTAAAAAGGAATAGAGTGGCAAGAGTGAATGTTGGATCCTTGGAGGACGAGAGGGGGGATTTAATAGTGGGAAATGGCTGAAACTTTAAAGTTTTTTGTGTCGGTCTTCACGGTGGAAGACACAAATAGTTTACCGAATATTAACGATAGAGGGTTGGTAGGAGGAGAGGTACTCGATACAATTAATGTTACCAGGGAGGCAGTGCTTGGTAGGCTAACGGGACTGAGGGTGGACAAGTCCCTAGGCCCGGATGGAATGCATCCCAGGGTACTGAAAGAAATGTCAGAGGTAATAGCGGATGCGTTAGTGGTTATTTATCAAAATTCATTGGATTCTGGGGTAGTGCTCGCGGATTGGAAAACGGCTAATGTTACGCCGCTGTTTAAAAAAGGAAATAGACAAAAGGCGGGTAACTACAGGCCGGTTAGCTTAACGTCTGTAGTTGGGAAAATGCTGGAATCCATCATTAAAGAAGAAATAGCAGGCCATCTGGATAAGAATGGTTCGATTAAGCAGACGCAGCATGGATTCATGAGGGGAAAGTCGTGCTTGACGAACTTGTTGGATTTTTATGAAGATGTGACTAGTGCGGTTGACGGAGGGGAACCGGTGGATGCGGTGTTTTTAGATTTCCAAAAGGCGTTTGATAAGGTGCCTCACAAAAGGTTGCTGAAGAAGATTGGGTCACACGGAGTTGGGGGTAGGGTGTGAGCGTGGATTGGGGATTGGCTATCTGACAGGAAGCAGAGAGTCGGAATAAATGGGTGCTTTTCTGGTTGGCAGATGGTAACTAGTGGCGTGCCGCAGGGATTGGTACTGGGGCCTCAACTATTTACCATTTATATAGACGATCTGGAGGAGGGGACTGAGTGTAGGGTAACAAAGTTTGCAGATGACCCAAAGATAAGTGGAAAAGTGAATCGTGTGGAGGGCGTAGAAGGTCTGCAGAGAAATTTGGACAGGCTGAGTGAGTGGGCGAGGATCTGGCAGATGGAGTATAACGTTAACAAATGTGAGGTTATTCACTTTGGAAGAAATAATAGCAAATTGGATTATTATCTAAATGGAAAGAAATTACAACATGCTGCTGTGCAGAGGGACCTGGGGTCCTTGTGCATGAGACGCAAAAACCCAGTCTGCAGGTGCAACAGGTGATCAAGAAGGCAAATGGAATGTTGGCCTATATCGCAAGGGGGATAGAATATAAAAGCAGAGATGTCTTGCTGCATCTGTACAGGGCATTGGTGAGGCCGCAGCTGGAATACTGTGTGCAGTATTGGTCCCCTTATTTGCGGAAGGATATATTGGCCTTGGAGGGAGTGCAGAGAAGGTTCACCAGGTTGATACCGGAGATGAGGGGTGTTGATTATGAGAAGAGACTGAGCAGATTGGGTTTGCATTCGTTGGAATTTAGAAGGCTGAGGGGGGATCTTTATAGAGGCATATAAGATAATGAAGGGGCTGGATAGGGTAGAGGTGGAGAGGTTCTTTCCACTTAGAAAGGAAGCTAGAACCAGAGGGCACAGCCTCAAAATAAAGGAGGGTCAGTTTAGGACAGAGTTGAGGAGGAACTTCTTCTCCGAGAGTGGTGAATCTCTGGAATTCTCTGCCCACTGAAGTGGTGGAGGCTCCCTCGTTGAATATGTTTAAATCACGGATAAATGGATTTCTGATTGGTAAGGGAATTAGGGGTTCTAGGGATCAGGCGGGTAAGTGGAACTGATCCACTTCAGATCAGCCATGATCTTATTGCATGGCGGGGCAGGCTCGAGGGGCTAGATGGCCTACTCCTGCTCCTATTTCTTATGTTCTTATGATATCTTGAATTCTTCCCTTCCCATAATGTTTTTAAGAGTTCAAGGTATAGCTGAAAAAAAACACGTTTATATTGTATGAGAAGAGGAAGCTGATTGGTTGGTTGGCAAGTGGACTTTGGTCGAGGTGTTAACATGGAGAATGTACCAGTTGGTGGTGATTGACAATTAACTGCCAAACATTGTATGAAATTTAAACCAGGCAGTTTGATTCTGATCAAGGTATTGCCCTTGTGGAATGAACCAGCAATTGGTAGTCACTTGTTTAGCTGAAATGGGTGCAATGTGTGTACATGTTCTTTCTCTCTGCAAAGAACATGGCCCTTCTAGTACACACAAATGCACCACACTATGAGCCCGACTGACCATCTTAAATTTGTTGTCAATGTAATTCTTAGCACACTGAGGAATGTTTAGCAAATGTTGTCCAATTGCAGAATCACATCTGATGTTGGATGCTGTGTTTTGAATTTTGTAAGCATGGGGTATGATCTGTACCTTGCCCATTGCAAGCAGCCAATCTTTTGTATGTATGACCTACATATCTAGCATCACAGTGTACCACATCATTCATTTGTGTAATAAGCAGAATGTCTTTTTGGCTTGACAGTAGTATCCAGTTATTGGCAAATATCACGCCTGTTGCTGCACAGTAGCAGCATGAAGCAGCTAGCTTCTTCTGTTGCTCACCTTTTTGAGATATCTTGCCCTTCAAGAATAATCTGAGGTAGACTGAGCACATTTCAGGTCTGAAAGTGAAGGCCTTGGGTGATTATGCAGTGGGAAATGATCCGATCAGGATAGCCATTATTCCATAGGATGTCTTTGCACCCCATTTCAGCATCAAGCTGCATGGGACAAATGGATTAGATCCTATTTATGAGGATGTCAATAAGGCCAGTCTTATGACACATGGAACTGTAAGAATCCCAAGACATATATTGACCAGCGACGGTAGGCCTGCGGTATCCTATGGTAGAGAGCTCCCTGGCAGATTTCTCAACTAGTACGTCAAGGAAAGGGAGTTTATTTGGCTCTCTTTTTCAGCAATACTGAAGTTCTGTACTACCAAACAACTATTAGTTCTAGGTATGTCAAATCCTCTCTTTATTCCCATGCCTGCTTGAAACTAACTGTCATTATTAAGGCACTTTTCACTTGAGAAGCAGCAAATTCCTCTGTCAACTCCCATGCAGTCAGAATTTTGAGCATTTCAAGTTCAAGTGTTCATTCAAGAGTTGGTGGGGAATATTACTATGCTGAAGCTCTTGTGGAAACTTTTCCAGAAGGTTCTGTCATCATTCTTTGGGGGATTGAACTTCCATTACTCTTGTGGATGTGAAGTAATCTTTGTGGATTGGATCAATATGTACTTGTTTGAAGTCTTTAAAGAGATGCCTGATGATTAAGAAATTGGATACCCATGAAGCACAAGGGCCCTGCTCTGTTCAACTGCAAATTAAAGTACTTGGATCAATTGTAGGACTTAACCTGAAAGGCTACTCTACTGTTTGGACATGAGAACTACAAGAAATAATTGGACAACACTGACGGCTCAAATTGAACACTAATATCTTTGCTAGGTTTGAGCAAAACAATGCACCATTTAAAATACACCAGTTAACAATAGGCCCACGAATAATTCTCCCGTTAGGCTCAACTATGTTAGAGGGAATCATACATATGACCACCCAGTGAGCAGTCACCTCCCTGCTGATTGAACCCTGAGGCAGTTGACTAAACTGCTCAGGCTTAATCACCAAATCACTCTTTGCAATCGTTTTTATTTGTTTCTTTCTAAAGTAGGTAAGATGTTTCATTGACAAGATTATACTGTCTATCAAATTTCACTTTGAACTGCAGTTCCCCAATGAGGTGTCTAATTTGTTCATATCTCGGCATCAGAGACTGCCTTCATCATGAGCATCTGTTTCCATCTCTTTCAGTAACCCCATCCTTCGTGAACATAACAACTATGTTTCTATGGGCGGCACAGTGGTTAGCACTGCTGCTTCACAGCG
Organism: Mustelus asterias; assembly: GCF_964213995.1. Lineage (NCBI taxonomy): Eukaryota > Metazoa > Chordata > Chondrichthyes > Carcharhiniformes > Triakidae > Mustelus > Mustelus asterias. Next base: position 133,529,948 of record NC_135802.1, read on the forward strand.
GCCAGGGACCTGGGTTCGATTCCGACCTCAGGTCACTGTCTGTGTGGAGCTTGCACATTCCCCCTGTGTCTGCGTGGGTTTCCACTCCAGTTTCCTCCCACTGTTCAAAGACGTGTGGGTTAGGCGAATTGGCCATGCTAAATTGACCCTAGTGTCAGGGGGGATTAGCGGGATAAATATGTGGGGTTAGGGGAATCGGGCCTGTGTGGGATTGTGGTCAGTGCAGACCCGATGGGCCGAATGGCCTCTCTCTGCACTGGAGGGATTCTATGATCTCGGTATCAGAGATTGCCTTCATCATGCGCAACTGTTTACATCTTTCAGTAACCCCATCCTTCATGAACATGACAACTATGTTTCAGGTCTTTACCAGTAAATACAACTGCAGTTTCTTATCCTGATCTCTTGAATGCACTCTCTCTCGTGCGTTTGCACTTTCGCATTCACTCACTATCGCTCTCTATCATTCACACAAAGATGTGAAGATTTGGGGGATTAGTGAGGTTATGGGGATGGGGTGGGCCTGGGTACGATGCTCTGTCAGAGAGCCGGTACAAACTCAGTGAACCAAATGGCCTCCTCCTGCACTCTACGGATTCTATGATTCTAAGTGGTATGTTATGTAACGCCTTTTGAAAATCGGTATACACGTTAACTGTATTGCCCCATCCACTTTACTGTTACATCATAAACTCAAAATCAAATTAGTTAAACACAATTTTGTCCAAGATGTAAATTTTCTTCTGAATTATTATTTCTCCACCATTAAACTGACTTGGCTGTAATTGTTTTTTGAACATGTGTATCATTTGCAATCCTTTAGTGCCACCTTTGTATCCAATTTCTGCCATTTCTTCAATCTGTAATTGGGAATGCATTCCAGCTAGATCAGGTTACTTATCCATTTTAAGTACTGCTCCTTTAACTACTTTTATCTCATTCAGTACCCCACAAGGGCAGCATGGTGGCACAGTGGTTAGCACTGCTGCATCACAGCACTAAGGACCTGGGTTCGATTCCCGGCTTGGGTCATTGTCTGTCTGTGTGGAGTCTGCACATCCTCCCCGTGTCTGCATGGGTTTCCTCCCACAGTCCGAAAAGATGTGCTGGTTAGTTGGATTGGCCGTGCTAAATTCTCCCTCAATGTACCTGAACAGGCGCCAGAGTGTGGTGACTGGGGAATTTTCACAGAAGCTTCATTGCCATGTTAATGTAAACTTGTGACACTAATAAATAAACTTTATAAAAAGTTGTTGCTGTGATGACTTATTGATTGAAAAACTTCTAAGAAGCCATTGTTATTAACTTGGAGTATAATAAAAATGAGTTCACCTTGTCACTGTCAACACAATAGGGATGCAGAATACAATACAAAAGAAAAGCATCGAACGGACTACAAGTTGTAATTTAGTTTTGGTGTTAGGAGCTGCAATGCAGATTCACTTTAATGGTTTGTTCCTAATTTTGTATTCAACTTTTCGTCCATTATTTTCTTTTAAACTGAGCAAAAATGGTTTTGAATTTCTTTCTGCTCAAGTGGTAGAAATTAAGTGTTTCAGATTTAGTTATGGCAATTTGATCTTTTTAAAAATCTTTTTATAGGTACAGACCATTAATTACTCAGGAGATGATATTCGCATTGGAACAGCTAATGGAATGTTGTGGACAACTCAGAAGGTAAATCTATAAAGTAGCTTTTCATGGTTAACTTGTGGGTGGAAAGTCATCACATAATCTGACCATAATCTAATCTGTTTTCCTCGATCCAATTACGTGACTACTGAAAGATAAGGGTGGCACGGTAGCGCAGTGGTTAGCACTGCTGCTTCACAGATCCAGGGTCCCGGGTTCGATCCCCGGCTCGGGTCACTGTCTGTGTGGAGTTTGCACATTCTCCTCGTGTCTGCGTGGGTTTCCTCCGGTTTCCTCCCACAGTCCAAAGATGTGCGGGTTAGGTTGATTGGCCAGGTTAAAAATTGCCCCTTCGAATCCTAAGATGCGTAGGTTAGAGGGATTAGCGGGTAAATATGTGGGGGTAGGGTCTGGGTGGGATTGTGGTCGGTGCAGACTCGATGGGCCGAATGGCCTCCTTCTGCACTGTAGGGTTTCTATGATTTCTATGATTTATTAATGCTGTAGGAGTACAGAAACTATGAATTATGTATGAAAAGAAAGGAATTCAAAAATATCTGCCTTAGTTCTAAAACAGCATAATTTGTTCTGTCAATGTTAGTGGCAAGCAAATGATCATCCAAATATGCATAGAAACTCAGTGGAGTTGCATTGTGGGGTGTAGTGGTATCCATAGAGTCGAGAAAGTTGCAGATTCTGGCCTCACTCTACTTGATTTCTTTCTTTGAGCCATGTCTTGAAGTGGATAGTCCTATATGAGGAGTCTGTTATTTCCTGGAGACTAGGTACAGGATGCATTGGCAGGGACTAGTCATGTGCAGACGAGCAGTTCTACTGGTCTTTAGTAATAACAAAAAATGCTGGAAAAAAAACTCATCAGGTAGCATCTGTGGAGAGAAACGGTTAACATGTCAGGTTGATGCCTGTAAAGGGAGAAAATCCTAATAGGTTAGTAAAGATTTTTAAACCATTAGACATCAAGACACTGACAGAACTACCTACATTGTGTTAAATGACTTTAAAACAGACTTATAAGCTAACAAGAAAGCAGTTTATCCACATATGAAATGCAGTAAGAGATTTAAATAATTGATTGTGATTTAAAAACACATGCTGATATTTTGAATGTCTTAATGTATTTTTAAGAATCATTGTTTACTTTAGCCAAAGGCAGCTTGCTACAAAGCATCATGGTAAAGAGCATTAGGACTAAGCCATATTGTAGGGGAATATTGAAGCCTTGGAAATATACAGGTTTTATCAGCAGAGTTCCTAATGGAAAGAATATTCAGAACACTTAGTCAAACTTCATGAATAGGGTTTATTCACTGTCCAGATAAGATGGATGCCTGATCAGATGTGGAGTCATGTGTTAATCTGGTTTGGCAGTGACCTATAGGGGAACTTGTGGGAATGTACACTTTGAACTGTGTGGCTGGTGTCTGGCTACTAAGGGGATACAGGATGGTTGAGCTTGCCAAAGTCTGAGGAAACGTTCAGATTCTAAGGACTAATGAAATGCCATTAAGACAGAGGGCTAAAGTATATGACAGGTTCATTTATGTATATTGAAGATGATTGATCTAAAGCTAATGAAAGGCGGGAGTAATAAGAAAATCTATAATTGACCTGTTTTGAATTGTAAACGTCAGAACCCATTGGAGAGGTCTGGCTGCTCCATCTCGGGAGCTGCGCTGACCCTTTGATTTCTCCTTGCAGCTGCTGCTCAAAATAAAGGTTACATCTTTAAACTGAGACACTGGCTTCGTGAGTCTTGTATTGTCTGAAATTTCTGACAGTACCCGGCCACCTCAAACCCCACCAGTAGCCTTTTTGGCGATGAGCGATGGGCTAGAGTCACCAGAGTCTGAAGGCGAGACATGCCTCCTAAGAAAGGGTGAATATCTTTACCTTACCACCCGAGTTAGGTAGAAGGAGTAACGTGTCAAGTTGTCGGATCTGTAAGTTGACCTATCCAGGCGAGTGTTAGGGGTTGCGAAGGCAGTGTCACTGATTAAAGAAATCGCGCTTAAAGCAATTTGGGGGGTTGGGGTGGAGGGGGGGGAAGAGAGAAAACACACACACACAAAATGTTCAGTGCGTTTAATCCGAAAGGTCAGGGACAGACTCCCTGAGCCATAGTGCAGCGTATCAGTTTACACAAGAGGTTCGAACCAATTGGAGGGGGCAACGGTCAGCCTAGGCATTAGAAGTGCCCTGTGGGTGGGGGGTTGGGGGTGGTGTTTTTAAGTTATTGGGGTGTGAAACGCAGTAAGGGGTCCCCAGTAAGGAGAAGTTAGGAGGCAAAGATCGCTCTCGACGGGGAGCTGAAGACTTTGACCTAGAGAAATTCCCAGAGAGGGGTCTGACGAATTGAAAGAGAAAGCTGATAGAAATTAGACAGAGAGAGCGTGAGCTACACAGAAGAAGTTGGTAATACAAAATTGAAAAAGACCAAGATTGGAAGGTCTAGAGCACCCTCTTGTGGTCTTATAAGAATATGGCAGATATTGCAAATTTCAAATGGAGAAGAATCATAGAATCCTACAGTGCAGGAGGAGGCCATTTAGCCCATTAAGTCTGCACCGACCACAATCCCACCCAGCCCCTATCCCCATAACCCCATGCATTTACCCTAGCTAGTCCCCCTGACACTAAGGGGCAGTTTAGCATGGTCAATCAACCTAACCCGCACGTTTTTGGACTAATGAATTGGAAGATGTTACGATGGTAATAGAGCACGATAAATTAATCAGGCAAATGATACAGAACGGATATGATTCAGAGCTTCCGAATCCGAACAAAAAGTCTTGTGGAAAGGCCAGACTAAGCAGAAATCAGAAATGGCCGCGGTGATTCTCGCAGATGAGCAGTTCTACTGGTCTTTTGTAATAACAATAAAAAATGCTGGAATAAACCCAACAGACCAGGTGGCATCTGTGGAGCGAAACGGAGTTAACATTTCAGGTTGATGCCCTTTCAATATTGCATTAAATAGTTTCTTGAGATTTGCATTTAAATTAGCAATATTTATTTTGGCTTCACTGCAAAGTCAAAAATGTCCATAACTTTGATTTTCAAAATTGCAGATACACAGAGAGCTTGTATGTAATGCCACCTTGCACTTACTGGTATGCTCCAGCATGCATCATTTGATTTTTGAAGAGCAGTCACTTTGGTGATATTAATCATCCCAGTTAAGCAATTTATGAAAGTGCTGGCAAGGTGGTACTGGGCATTTCCCATTTTAGGCATCCACAGTCATCATCATGCACTCCTATGTCGGGTATAGCACAGCCAGATGCGAATAAAACTCCCTTGGCACTGCCTCAAGGACCTTAGATGACCATTCTCTGTCTTTGCCCTCCCACAAGAGAAATGTTTTCTAAAGCCTACCCTTTCATAAGTTTAAACTTGTGTCAGGTTAGTCCTCCACCTTTTTTCTGGAGAAAGCAGCCCCAGCTTGCTCAGTCTTTGATTTTAGATAGAGGTAGTAAATCTGGTGTATAGGATTTGGGCTACCTTTTGGGTTTCATCCTAAATTATTCCTCAAGTTTTTAAGAGTTTATTCCTTTGCATGCACAGCGTTATCAGACCCAACTTGCAAATTATGCACAGTGGCAAGTGGTAGGAAAGAAAATAATTGATCTCTTCCAAATTGTTGAAGTAAGTTACAAAATTTTTTAAAAGTTTATTTATTATTATCACAAGTAGGTTTACATCAACACTGCAATGAAGTTACTGTAGAAAATCCCCTAGCTAACACTGGTGCCTGTTCGGGTTCACTGAGAGAGAATTTAGCGTGGCCAATGCATCTAACAAATGTGTTCTTATTTAGAATATCCTAATGGTGTACAATAGTCTATTTAATTGACTTAATATTTGAGTGTTGTCTCGGCAGGTTTTGATTACAGTTCCTCTAGCTCTCCTGCAGAAAAACACCATTCAGTTTTATCCGCCTCTATCGGAAAGGAAAATTAAGGCCATCAACAGTCTAGGCCAAGGGATAATTGAAAAGGTAAGTGCAAGTTGAATAAAATTGGGTGCCAACAGCAAATTTCTTACCACTGATGTCAGTTGAAAATACAAAATGCCCCAAGAAACTACGCTAGATTTTAATAGACTATGTGCAAACTTGTCAAATTGAGTTATGCATCTAAATATATTACTTTTCTTTTCAATGTAAAGCAATTTGAATGAATATCACTTATTCACTTTACATAATCATCAGTCCACTGCTGTTGGAAGATTCATGTCTGATTCGTGGAAGATTGGTTGTTTAGCTAGTGGTCAAGATCAGGGAGGATAGTCTTATGCAGTTGAATTGGCAGCTTGTAATCTCTGTATTTGTAAAAAGGCTAGTCTTTTTCCTGGGAATAAGTGAAAAATATGAGCTGTAGTCTCTTGGTATTCCTGGAGCAGGGCAATCCTTCAGAATTTTAGGCTTGTAGTTGATTAACTGATGTTGCCCTATCATATATATATCTGGGTCTATCTTGGTTCACCAATTTTTCTACTACTGTGCAACTGCTATGGAGGTTATGAGTTAATACTGTTATGTGTGAGGTCCTAAAGATGATTTTCAATCCCCATTCACTCATTTTTGGGGAGTCAATGTTTTGTTTTATTATTTGCATGGCCTGTTCTATTCAATAACAACTTTTAACCAATTTTGAACACATGCACACCTCAGCAGGAATATTAGCAGAACAGGGTGACAATGGAGAGAGGTATCTTGACATGAGGCATCAAAACACCTTTTAAGCAGACCTGTAAATGAGAGAGGGCATACTGGCTAAATGGATAAATAAGGGTGCTGTGCCAATTATAAGATCTTGATTACAAATTTTAGGTGCACCAGACATTGATCCATGTAGCTAACAGTCTAAGGGGAATTACTGGTGGTTGCTCAAAAACCAGCTAAAGAAATCTTTAATGCTTGCCGCCAATCCAGATAAATATGGAAACTAATAGATATCCCGGCATCCCCCAACTGGGATGCATCCAAGTTCAGTGTCATCAATAAAGTTGACAAAAATATTGTTTTGTAACTGAGGAAAGGAATAGGAATTAAAAGTTCTGAATGAACAGTGGAAACTTTATAGGTGATTAAACTAGTTATATTTTAAGTCATTTTTTATATTAAATTACATTTTAAGTCACTTTTTATATTGGAGAATTAGGGGGAGTGGAAAGTAGACATTATTTAAAAAATGCATTGTTCAATATTAATGAAAGCTTTAGTTTAATAAATTGACTACATTGTGGTGAAAAGTCTCTTTTCAAACTGGTGTGATGTAATGAAAGAATTGCGGGGGTGAAGTGGGGGAGAAATACATTTTGTTAAAGACTTAGTGATTTATAATTAACTAAATAGATGGAGTCTCTCATATCTTCCTTGGATGAACATCACAGACTGGGGAAATGTAGGTGCTGTGTGCTTGAATCTTTGGAAACAGACAGACACATTTCTACGAATACAATTAGTTCACAAATAGGAGATAAACCAGGTTGCTGGCCAAGGAAGAATGTTGTCCGATCTGGAGATTGAGCTGGGTGAAGATTTTTTAAAATTGTCATTTTTGTAGTATTTATAATCAGGAACTGTGCAATTAAATTGTGAGCTGTATGTGTACATAGCTAGGAGGATCTGTAAAATACAGTGATCTAATAAACGAAAATGGCAATGGGGATTTGATGAATAGAAATTATTTGCAGAATCGGAAAGATGGGAAGAAAGCTAAATGCTATAAAGCAAGCGGAAAAGATAAATATATAAAATAAAATCACTAATTAGGTCTGAAAGGATAACGTTGAAATTAGCCAAGTAGGCGACATCAACATTTAAGGGGTCCACATTGCAATTAAAAAAAAAACCTGGTACACACAAATAATCAAAATAAATGGGAGTAAGAGAATTGTAAACTAAAAATAGATTTTATGTAAATATGTAGATCTGCTGTGTTTGTGTATCTCTCTCTCTGGCTTGTGCTTTTTCTCTCTAACACATGCTTTCCCTCTCCATAGAACCATAGAAAATTACAGCTCAGAAACAGGCCTTTTGGCCCTTCTTGTCTGTGCCGAACCATTTTATGCCTAGTCCCACTGACCTGCACTTGGACCATATCCCTCCACACCCCTCTCATCCATGAACCCGTCCAAGTTTTTCTTAAATGTTAAAAGTGACCCCGCATTTACCACTTTATCCGGCAGCTCATTCCACACTCCCACCACTCTCTGCGTGAAGAAGCCCCCCCTAATATTCCCTTTAAACTTTTCTCCTTTCACCCTTAACCCATGCCCTCTGGTTTTTTTCTCCCCTAGCCTCAGCGGAAAAAGCCTGCTTGCATTCACTCTATCTATACCCATCAAAATCTTATACACCTCTATCAAATCTCCCCTCAATCTTCTACGCTCCAGGGAATAAAGTCCCAACCTATTCAATCTCTCTCTGTAACTCAGCTTCTCAAGTCCCGGCAACATCCTCGTGAACCTTCTCTGCACTCTTTCAATCTTATTTACATCCTTCCTGTAACTAGGTGACCAAAACTGTACACAATACTCCAAATTCGGCCTCACCAATGCCTTATATAGCCTTACCATAACACACCAACTTTTATACTCGATACTCCAATTTATAAAGGCCAATGTACCAAAGGCACTCTTTACGACCCTATCCACCTGTGACGTCACTTTTAGGGAATTCTGTACCTGTAATCCCAGATCCCTCTGTTCAACTGCACTCTTCAGAGTCCTACCATTTACCCTGTACCCTCTCATTGCCTATCTGGTTGTCTGTCTCTCTGGCCATCTGGCACCTGCTCTCTCTCTCTTCCCTTCTGTCTACCTGGTGCCAGGGTAAAGGACATCATTGAGGGGGTGCTGAACATTTGAGGAGTGATGGGTGTAATGTCCTGACTATGTTAGGGGTTGTGAGCTTTGAGTTTAGTTTAGGTTTTGGTTCTTGTGGGTTGTAAGTAATTTCGGGCAGAGTGACATTCCGACTCACTTTTTAATCCATTGCTTGCTTGGATATTGATCATAACTCATTTTCTGAAGTAGCCAATTTCTTGAACAGGTTTTGTTTGGCCTTTTAGATTGCCTTACAGTTTCCATACAAGTTCTGGGAGAAAAAAATTCAGGGAGCAGACTTTTTTGGCCACATCCCTCCTAGTCCCAATAAACGTGGGCTTTTTGGTGTATTCTACGAAATGGATCCACAAGTAAGTAAATTGATTTTGTTTTTTAGGACTAATTTTGTGTTTAATACATTGACCAATTTCCTAAAGCTAAAATAAAGTGAAAAATTTGATATAAAAAATATGGTTGTAATAACAAAAATAATAAGTAGGGAAAAATAACCAAAGTAAGTTGGACTTTATTTTAAAGAGAAAATGTCTCCTCACTCCTTACTTACTATCCTAAGTATTGGGGGCAAGCATGTGGCAACTAGTCTGTCAAACATAATTGACTGCTATGATATTGCAGAACTGATTTCGCAACATGCTAAAGCCAATGGTGGTTTGAATTGGCAGTATTTACATTGTTGTTTAATTCAGAGCACTGATAAAAGGGAAACTACTGCATGTGCCCAAGTAAGTTCAATGTTAACATCCCCTTCAGTTTTGACAAGGATGATGTTTCATTTTGCATCAAATTCTCAATCGTCTGAAATCTGTTTGTTTGTCTATGTCCAAGGCTAATGTTGGTATGGATCTAGAAAGGAATTAACAACAGGGAAGACCAAAAATAAAGTAGTGAACTGCTGCTGACATCATTTTGTGGCTCTGATTGTTCTTCAAATCTATCCTAGTACTGTAATGCCAACTAGTTGACAGGGACTTATTCCATACATTACCATGTACTTGCAGAACTGCAACAAGCCATTGCTCCCATTAGGCCAATGTCTTTGTTAATGCTCCAGGACAGCCTTTTCCTGCTGTCTATTTACTTGAAGGTTGAGCATTTTTAAGAATAAATAACTCAGCTGTAACAACAACTTTAGTATTCTACAATATTCCATTGTGATATTGTAGCCTGCAGAAAACCGTCATCCCGGCTTCTAGATGGTGTAAATTGAAGCCAAAACAACTAGGGGGCCAAGTGCTGATTGGTGCACTGTATTCGGTGTTGACTTTACAAATCTGTAAAGATGTGCCTTGGCCAATATTTCCTCTACTTTTTCCATCCATGTGTGGAATGAATCCTATCACGTGCCCCAATATCAAGGTAATGTGCACCATCAATAGAAACAAAGGACCTATTTGCCTTTGTTTAGACATGACTATTAAAATTATGTACTTTCAGTAACTTTCATAGGCCACCTTAACCCAACAAAATCTCACTATACCAAGCTGTATCTCATTTGAACTTGATTGCTTTAAAATGTATTAGCTGATAATACAGCATATTACCAGTTGTTGATATACTGCAGTGTTTTGATGTGCGTATGACCAGAAATTCACAAAGAGCTTGCATTTAGACACTTGCCTTTCACCACCTAAGGATGTTCCATGGTTCTTTATAGCTAGTGAAGTACAGCCATCCCTCGTTTAGCACATATAGTCATAGAGATTTACAGCATGGAAACAGGCCCTTCGGCCCAACTTGTCCATGCCACCTTTTTTTTTAAACCACTAAGCTCATCCTAATTGCCCACCTTTGGCCCATATTCTTCTATACCCATCTTACCCATGTAACTGTTCAAATGCTTTTTAAAAGACAAAATTGTACCTGCCTCTACTACTACCTCTGGCAGCTTGTCCGGACACTCACCATCCTCTATGTGAAAAACTGTCCCTCTGGACCCTTTTGTATCTCTCCCCTCACCTTAAACCAATGCCCTCTAGTTTTAGACTCCCCTACCTTTGGCAAAAGATGTTGACTATCTATCTTATCTATGCCCCTCCATATTTTATAGACCTCTACAAGATCACCCCTAAGCCACCTCCGCTCCAGGGAAAAAAGTCCCAATCTATCCAGCTCTCTTTACAACTCAAACCATCAAGATCCTGTAGCATCCTAGTAAATCAAGTAACACGGCTGCTAAACAAAAGCATGTTAAATGAAAATCACTTTCCCATAAAGCATTACATTCCTGGTCTGTAGTTTTTACATTACCTGAATATTGCTGAAGAGAGAGACTGTTGTTGATTGGTTGGCAAGTCGACTCTGACCAATATGTCACCATGGAGAACCCAATGTTAATATCCCCTTCACAGCAAAATTTAAAGTCCCCTTGCCAGTCAACCAGTATCCTTTTCTCCTGGGGTATAAATTGTTGAGATGGTTTGTAATTTGGCATTCTTGTGTCTGGTGTGATGCGTACAAGACGAAAAGTTTTGGCTCTCTTCAGCAATGTTCAATTTTTGCATTAAAAACCAATTGGTTACCGTGAACCAAACGGTCCCAAAAACCCTTTTACTAATTCTTAATGACAACTTACCAGCTCTTAACTTGCTTCCTACCATTGATTCACTGCCTCTCCTGACTTGCTGCAAAGACCCCGTGAGAGGTGACATGCCTAAGGTGCAACATGGGCCCGTGCCCTTAGCTTGCAGCTTTTGCCTTTGCCTCTACCAGAAGCAGCGTCTCTCTCCATCTCATGTGACCACTTTTTGCTTGTGTCTTGTGTGTGAGCGCATGGTTATTTTGATGTTCCGAATCTGGAACGTCCACCATGTGCTCTGCTTTGGGACAAAGTTCCAGCAGCTTAGATCCAAAAAAATTAATTCCCTAAACCTCGCTCTTCCCCTTTAAATTGGTCTTTAAAACCTACTTCCATGGCTAAGCTTTTAGTACTAATAGCTCCTTATGTTTTTTCTTATTTGCCCATGGGATGTAGGCACTGCTGGCTAGGCCAACATTTATTGCCCGCTCAGTGTAAGATTTTATCTAATAAATGTTCCAGTGAATTGCCTTTAAAACCCTAAAAGTTTCATGATTGGGAGGGTTTGCAGTCGATTAAGAGCTACACTCTTGACATTTGTCCCTAACATCAGCACCTCTCATTAAACATTACCCTCTCCAATGCTCCTTCTTTCTGTTTATAGAGTGCACTACTGAAGAGAATAACTTGTGATTTTCCTTGCGACAGATTTTGCCAAGTGTCTTCACAATGCAGTTCGGATCTTGTAGCCCTTTAGTGCACCAGCGCTGCATGGGGGGGCAAGAGTGCGGCCAAGGACGGACTACATCACTCCGAGTGCACACTGTCAAAGCAAATGGCTTGCAACTTAGAAGGAACCTGAGTCTGGGCTTGTAGCCAACTAGGAGATGGACTGCATCAGCATCATAAGAGTTGCTGGTGCTTAAGGAAAAGATCCATATCAAATAAGGTGTTTAAGGATGAGATCCATATTCGTACCAGATAGGCAAAACCTGCTGCAGTTACACCTCAATATTGTGCATTAGTCCAAGCAAATAGTTTTCAGAATTTGAGTGATAAAGCTCAGGAGCATCTTTGTCTGCATGACTCTTCTAGACCTGGAACTGTTTCCATGCAGGTGTTCACTCTTGCTGAGCTTAAGAGTCAAAGGTCTTTGAGTTTGAACTTGACCGTAGAAAGGCAATAAATATATCAATGGCATTACTGCTTAAAACTTTTGTGTTCAGCTGCATTAATTTTTTGAGGATTTTTTCCTTTGTCAGCAAGTCCTGGATTATTTTTAAGTCTGCTGTGTTAATTCCAGTTCTATATGTTTTGAAACTTTCACAGGGTGAGCATTGTGTTCTGATGTCTGTGATCAGTGGAGATGCAGTGGCCTTAATTCGGGATATGCAAGAACAACAAGTGGTGGAATTATGTATGAACGTCCTGCGAGAACTTTTTAAGGAAGAGGTAATTCAATGCAGAATTTAAATACCATTTTAAAAAAAAACTTTTGTAAAAACCGTTTTTTCCCCCTGAAACATTTCAAGGAATATTAGCAATTCTTGTGGAGATCAATTGTTTGTACCTGCATAATAGATACAACATTCTGGGCAAATTCTTGTGTTGCAAAAAATAATGTTGAAGCATCATGCCAGTGTTCAGATTGAAAGAAAGGCAGGATTACGAATATTGATATAATATTTCGAAGGCTTGGCATGCTGATATTGGATACATTCCAAAATGTGTTAAGTTTGTATAATTGCAAATTTCACTGTTGCTTAAAGATTCTTATGTTCAAAAGTTTTCAGAGCTAAGAACAAAGGTAGTAGTAGCTCAAGCAGATAATACAGCCCATTGTACCTGCTCACCCATTCAATAAGATCATAGCTGATTTTCTGCATCATCTCCTCTTTGCATCCTATCTCCATATCCCTTGATTCTGATAGTATCCAAAATTCCATCAATAATTCTATCAATCTTAAACAGCCTAATTAACTGGTTAGAGAATTCCAAAGATTTGCAACTCTTGAGTAAAGATATTTCTCCTGATCTCAGTCCTGGTTGACCAATCCCTTATCCTGAAGTTCATGATACTTCAGCCAAAGAAAACAATCTTTCAGTACTCTCAAGTTCTCTCTGAATTTTATGTTTCACTGAGATCACTGCTCATTCTTCTAAACTCCTGAAAATATAGACTCATTCAGCTCAATTTTTCTTGATAGGACTGTCCACTCATACCAGTAATCAATGTAGAGAAGCTTTGTTGCATCCTCTAAGCAAGTATATAGTTCCTTAGGTAAGGACACTAGAATTATACATAGTACTCCAGGTGCGATCCCATTAAAGCTCTAAATACTTGAACACGACTTCTTTGCTCTGATAGTTGAGAAAGATCAAACATCATTTGTCTTCCTAATTTTTTGGTGTACCTGCATATTAATTTTCTGTGATTTGTTTGCAAGGACTCCCAGATCTTCTGGCCTCACTTTTTAAATTTTCCTATTCTTCCTATCACATTTCCTAATGTTATGCTCCATTTGCAACCTTCTTGCTCAATCACTTAAACAATTTGTAACCCTTCAAAACCATTTGCATCTACCTCAAAGCTTACTTTCTCATCAAGCTTTGGATCATCAGAAAACTTGGATATGGTAAACCTGAACCTCTCGTGTAAATCATTGATACAGATTGTAAATAGCTGAGCCTTATGCACTGGTCTTTGCAGCACTCCACTAGTTTCACCCTGTTAAAACAAAAATGATCCTTTTATTTATTGGGTCCATTAACCAATCCTCAATCTCCAAGATGATATCTTAATCCCAATTCCATGAGCCCTAAGGTTATGCAAAAACCTGTCACATCTTTTTGAACACCTTTTAAAAATTCAAATATGCTAGAGGCTATGATAGGATAAAGGAAAAGAAATTGGCTACATCATTGTTATACAGTCAGCTAGATTTCACTCTTATCATGATACAGAGACCCATTAAAGTACTCATCCAGAAACCAGAATGAATTTAACTTAAGCCGTGTTGTACTACACAGACAGCTTGTTACATTTGCAGTCTAGGATCAGAGTTTATTTATTGAGTGTGTGCATAGTCACAGAGCCAAACAATGGCTTTGTCAGAAGCTAGATGAAGTTCTTCAAGCCTGCCTTCAAGTTTAGACAGTGGATCATCCGCGATGAGTTATTATTTGGACTGCAGCTCAGCTGCAACCTGGATGGTCTTGACAATATCACTGCTACTTGGTGGTCAGTCTAAAAATGGTTTAAAAGAGCCCACTGTTGCTTTTGGAGACCAAACCCAGGTGAACAAACAATGGAATCTGTGCTGAGAGAATGGCTTCTGATGGATATTTTCTTCTGGCAAGTCTGTTCCTCCTTGATGTGGTGGGTTTAACCATATGGGGTGGAGTGAGGGAAGCATACTGTTAGTGGGTTGAGAAGGCCATTGAATAAGGCAGAGTCGGAGTGGAGTAGACTGTTGCAATAAATTTCCCGAGTAACAGGGTGGCTGATGTTGCTCATGTCTGGCAACTGAGTTGGTCAAGAATACCTGTAATGATGTGATTTGTTGAGTTGAGTTTCACATTGAAAAGTTGGCTGTGGACAAATTGGTACCACTTTGGGGCACATTATTCTGCAGTTGAGTATACCATGGCATGAGTAGAAGATATTAGGGTCTTGGGCAGTGATCCCCAGGAGGTACTGGACAGTTTACTGAGAAGGTTAAAAGCCTTTCTCTCCTTACAGATGCTGCCAGACCTGCTGAGATTTACTCTTTTGGTTACTGAGAAGGTTGTTGCGTGTTTTAATTTTTTGTTGTTTTGAGCAGCCAAGAGGAGGTTCTATCAAGAGTAATATGTAGACTGGAGAGGATTGTACTTGAGTCTCTAGCCATCCAAGGCAATGTTTAGTTTCCTCTTAACATTGGAATTATGAAGATGGAATGTGCTAGACTCTTGACTGTCTGGCAATCACCCATTCCCCCTTTGCCTGTACAGTGCGATCACCTCTCTAAATGTGCTATCCGCAGTTCTTAGCCTCACCGAAGCACCACAGTGATACCTGCTGTCACTTGAGTTCTAAAATCCGGAGCTCACGTTTCTGCAGCTGGTTATGCTTCCTTCATCATCTCAGCCATAGGAGGCAGCATCCACGATTTTCCAAATGTTACAGGATGGGCATTTTGGGTCTCTGAACTGCCTTGCAATGCCTTCCTTTACTCCTCAGAATATTTGTTATAAATTGGACACCAGAAGCCTCTCCCTTACTGCTCCTTGTAAGCTTTATTGCTACTAGTAAACCTACTACCAACAAAACCTTAGAATTACTACTAAATTATTCGAGTTTGAAAGATAAATAATCAAAATAGTCACTAACCAATCATTTACCTGTTGATGTCACACTTTGACTTTTATTTCTCAGTTTACAGATTGAGCCCCAACCACTCAAATTCATCTGTGCTCTTTTAAACTCAAAAGTTAAGATAGCTACTTATGTGAACAGCACCTCCACCTTCCTTCCACGCAAACTAAATACTTGCTAACTTACTGGCTGGCCAAAAATGAAAGACGAGTCTTAGGAGAAAAAGCTTGTGCTTTCAAGAGCATGGCAGTAATAATTGGTCATTTCAACTGTTGGCTCTTTCTGAACAGTGCATTTGTTTTTCTTTTCCAATGCCAGTAGCTTCCGCTGCATTTAATTCTCATAAGTAATTTAGATGGTGCATTTACACTTCTGTAAAGTTTAAATCTTGTTGATGAATTTCAGTTTGAAATTCAGTAAAGCTGCAGGTTGTCATGTCATGAGCAAGTATGGTTAATGACACCAGGATTATGGAATACAAATATTAGTTATTACAGTTCCTTGACCGTTATCCAGCCTCTGTGTTACTTTAGAGTTGTGAAGCTTGCATCATGGTCAGTGGCAGAGCACATCTTGCATGTTAAACTTCAAAGTGCAGTTTTTCGATTTAAGGAGTTAGCATGAAAAGTGTCAATCTAACTCATGACTCATAGGTGCACCTCAAATAACCAACATTCAAACTCATAGAATCATAGAAACTCTACAGTACAGAAAGAGGCTATTCGGCCCATCGAGTCTGCACTGACCACAATCCCACCCAGGCCCTACCCCCATATCCCTACATATTTTACCCACTAATCCCTCTAACCTACGCATCTCAGGACACTAAGGGGCAATTTTAGCATGGCCACAGCTTGGCCCAATTTATCAATATTATGTTTTAGTTTTATGTTGTCCTCAACATTATCTACAATGCTGCCCAACAATGCTGCATATGGACAAAGACAGTATATGAGGAGTTGCATATGGTATTGAAAATTATACAATCAGTGGACATCCCTATTTCTAACATTATGATGGCGGGAAGATCATTGAAACAGCTGAAAATGGTTGGGCCGAGGATACTGCCCTAAGGAACTTAACAATGTCTAGAAGCTGAGATGATTGGCCTACATAACAACCACAGTCATTTTCCTTTGTTCTAACCACTGGAGAGTTCTCCCCTCCTTCTGTTAACTTCAATTTTGCTAGATCTCCGGGTGCCACAACTGGTCAAATGGTGCCTTGATGTCAAGAGCAGTCACTCAATCACTGTAACACTACAATCTGCACTCTCTTCTTCTCTTAAGAACAGTATGTTTTGTCTATATAACATGCAAGAAACAATAATTTTCACTGTATACTATATGTGACAATAAATTGAGTCAAAAAATCACCTGATTGCTTTGGTACAGCACTTTTGTCATGTTTGGACTAAGGCTGTAGTGAGGTCTGATGCTGAGTGGCCCTGGCAGAACCCACAGTGAGAGTCAGTGAGCAGGTTATTGCGGAGTAAGTGCTACTTGATAGCACTGTCAATAATGCTGTCTATCATTCTGCTAATGATTTAGAGTAGGCTAATGGGGCAGTAATTAGGTGGATTGGATTCACAAAATCATGGAATTGTCTCGGCACAGAAGGAGGCCATTTGGCCTATTGTGTCTGCACCAGTTCTCCAAACGGGCATTGTGGCTTAATGCCATTCCTGTGCCTTTTTCCCCATGCTCCTGTACATCTTTATTCAAGTACTTATCTAATGCCGTCTTGAATGCATCAGTTGAACCTGCCTCCACCACACTTCCAGGCAGTACATTCCAGATCTGAACCACTCGCTGTGTGAAAGTTTTTTTTTTTCACATCACATTTGCTTCTTTTACAAATCACTTTAAATCTGTGCTCTCTTGTTCTTGATTTTATTTCTCCCTATCTACTCTGTCCAGCCCCCTCATGATTTTGACCATCTCTATCAAATCACCTCTTAGCCTTTTCTCGAAGGAGAACAGTCCCACCCTCTCTAGCCATTTAACAAGTTTCTCATCCCTGGAGCTACTCTTGTAAACTTCTGCACTCTCTCCAGTACATTCACATCCTTTAACATGGTGTCTAGAACTGTACACAATCCTCCAGCAGAGATATAACTAATGTCTTGTATAGATTCAGCATAACCTCCTTGCTTTTGTATTATATGTCCCTAGAATACTATATGCTTTATAATTGTTCTTTCCACCTGTCCATGCCACCTTCAGTGATCTATGCACATATACATTCAGGTCCTTCTGCTCCTGCACCCCTTTAAGAATTTTACCTCTTATTTAGTATTGTCTCTGCATGTTCTTCCTACCAAAATGCATCACCTCATACTTCTCCACTATGAACTTCATCTGACACCATCTGCCCATACCACAAACTTGTCTATGTCCTTCTGAAGTTGTACACTGTCCTCTTCACAGTTTACAATACTTCCAAGTTTTGTATCATCTACAAATTTTGAAATTGTCCAAGATCTAGATCATTAATACATATCACGAAAATAAAGAGTCCCAATACTGACCCTTGGGGAACACTACTACAAACCTTCCTCCAAAAAATATTCATTGACGATTACTTTCTACTTCCTATTATTCAGCTAATTTTGTATCCACATTGCTACTGTCCCTTTTACTTCATGGGCTATAACTTTTTCACAAGTGTAGTGCTGTGCAGGCCACATTGTCCATTTCTATTTGCCCTTTTGAAGATGATGGTGAGCTGTTGTCTTGAACTTCTGCAGTCCATCTGGTGCAGATATATCCACAGTGCTATTAGGAAAGGAGTTCTGGGATCTGGGAGTTCTGAGCACTGTATTGAATGCCTTCTGCAAGTCCATGTACATCAAATCAAAAAGCATTATCCTCATTGACCCTTTCTGTTACCACTTCCAAAAAATACAAGTTAGTTAACCATGATTTCCCCTTTAGAAATCCATGTTGGCATTTCCTAATTAATCCATATTTTTCCATGTGACTATCGGGTCGGTAAGCTCAGTTGGCTGGATGACTGGGTTAGTGATGTAGATCAACACCAACAGTGCCCATTCAATTCCCATACTGGCTAAGGTTATTTATGAAGGCCCACCTTCTCAACATTGCCCCTTGGTGATCCTCTGGTTAAATCACCACCAATCTATAGTCACCTGGGACTATGGCAATTTTACCTTTTTATCTTTACTAATTCTATCCTGAATAATTCTTGAAGCTTGCCCATCACTGATAAACTGACTGGTCTGTAATTGCTGGGGCTATCCTTACAACTGTTATTGAACAATTCTCCAGTCCACTGGCACCTCCCCTGAGTCTAGAGAAGACTGGAAGATTGTGACCAGTGTTCCTGCAATTTCCATTCTCACTTTTCTCAATATTCTTGCATGTATCTCATCGGACCTCCTGCTTTGTCAACTTTCAGTATCAACAACCTATTCAACACTTCCTCCTGATCAATTTTGAACCTTTCGAGGGAGCATCTATTTCCTTGGTAAAGACCAATGTAAAGTATTCATTAATACCTCAGCAATACCCCCTGACCCCATGTGTAAATTCCCTTTTAGGTTCCTAATCAGTCTTACTCTATTTATCACCCTTTTTACTATTTATGTGCCTATGGAAGATTTGGGATTTTCTTTGTTGGCTGCCAGTCTGTTCTCATTATTCCTCTTCACTTTAATGAATTTTTTCACTTCCCCTTTGAACCTTGGTTCTCAACTGTATTTTCCTGACACCTGTCACAAACCAATCCTTTCTTCCTTATCTTAATTTCTATCTCCCTTTTCATCCAGGAAGGTCTGGATTTGTTTGCCCTACCTCCTTTTCCTTTTAAGGGAATATACCATGAGTGTGTCCGGCCAATTTCTGTTTTGAAGGTAGCCCTTTGTTCATCTGCAGTTTTTCCTGCCATCCTTGCGTTCCATTCTAACCAGCTCAGCTCCGTTCTTGCCCCATTGAAGTTGGCTCTCCTCGAGTTAATTATTTTTACTCTGGATTGCCTATTTTCCTTTTCTATCGTCATTCTAAAGGTTACAATAAATACAATGATCACTGTCTCCTAAATGTTCCCCACTGACACTTGATCAAATTGGTCCACATCATTTACGAGAATCAGGTTCAACGGGACATCCTTTCTTGTTGGACTGGACACATACTGTTGTAGAAAATTTTCCTGAACACAATTTAGGAACTTTTGTCCCCCTCTGCTCTTTACTACTGTCCCAGTCCACATTCAGATAATTAAAGTCTCCCATTAAAAATACTCCATAATGCTTGCATCTCTGTAATGTCCCTGCAGATTTGATCTTCTACATTCTTCTCACTAGTTGGCGGTCTATAGGCTTTATCGAACAACATAATCGCACCCTCTTTGTTCCTTAGCTCTAGCCAAATTGATTATGTCCTTGAATCCACTGGGACATCCAATTATAGCTGACTTTGTTAGGAACAAAAGGTATTTATTGATAATTAGAAACTAATTACAGGAGGTTGCAGCCCTCGGCTACCTGGAGTAGCGCTCCAGCCTTTACATGTTTATTATATGGCTGCCAGATGTATTCTGACTGACTTCATTCACCCTGTGGAGTGATCACCCACTCTCAGTTCCCATTGGTCCATCAAGTCAGGTGACCACTTTTGCTGTACTGTCTTAGGGACAGACACCACATACACAACATCCCTCCCCCTTTAACTTTCTTATACAAACTTAAAAATTGAATTACTCAACCTACATTCTAAATAAATATTATATACAAAGTTAGACATTAGTAAATTGAGGTAGCAATTGTTCAACGAAGGGATCTTAGATCTTGCATTTAACATACTTTTAGAAAACTCTAACTACAAATATGGGATTCTTACATAAAAGTCTGCTGTTTCCTGAGTTCTGTCCTAGTCTGTACACTGATCACGGACTATATACTTAACTCTGTGGATGGCATCACTCTCCAATTCTTCATTGATCCTTTTCTCTGTTGAGTATCTTATTCTACAATGCATGCAGGTACCTTCTTCACACTATAACACAGTCTTATGTCTTGACAGTTCTTGCACAATATCAGTTTGTCACTTGTGAAGGTACTTGGGTCCTGTGATAAAGTTTCTTCTGTTCCTCGCACTTTTATTTGGCATATGTTCCATTGACCATGTTACCATATTGTTTCCTGTGCCTTTTTTTTAGTGTAACCATTTGAGCAGTCTTATCCTGGCATGTAATTTCTTGCTCTGCCTGAATTGCTGTTTTGCCTAGTTCTCTCTAGCCCATCTTCACTGTGTGGCTTAATTTACCAATCTCTTTCTATTATCTACTGCATCAACCAACCTTCTGCTGAGACCTGAGTTCCTTATTCCAGGCATCCGCTTTCTCTTTTGCCCCTAGATTAGTCTGAGCCCATTCCAGCTCTGCCTCCCACATTTGGTTTTTTTGATAATTGTTTTCCTGTCATTCTTGATATCCCTCTGAAGTACCGTTAAGATGAACTGACAACTTGAAGTGGCCCCTCTTTGTTAAATGAGTTCCCTGCAGTGATCACAGTTCTGAAGAGAGAAAAAATGCTGGAAAATCTCAGCCGGTCTGGTAGCATCTGTAAGGAGAGAAAAGAGCTGACGTTTCGAGTCCAGATGACCCTTTGTTAAAGCCCAACATCTGCAGTAATTTGATTTTTTAATCACCGTTCTCAATCTGTTTTTGAATTTGTTCCAGCTCAGCTTTTTTCCCAACTGTTGCTTTCCCAATCTCTCACTCAGTTAAGAGCTAATTAAGCTGTTCATGTTATATTTATTGGACAATTCTCCTGAATTGCTTACTGATTCTAACAGTTGCGTTCCCTCTTTGGGTCTGGCCTTTGCCATTCCCTCCTCAGTACCCTCAAACACCAGGCCGTTTCTGTGTCGCCACAGAATGCCGATTTCTCTCGCACACAATTTTACACAACTGGTAGTTTGATCATTCGGTTGGATCTCTAAAGGATTCCCCAAATTGGCTCTGGTGGATGATAGCTCTGCTCTAATTTCTACTTCAGAGCATGGTGGCCCTTGCGGTAGATGATACAGGATGTCCTACATGAGCACCAAGAATCAAATCCTGAATGTGATTTGCTCTGAGACTAACAGTTCTCTCACCTAACATTAAACTGATATCACTGTTATGTGGGATTTCCTTGGCTCTTCTTGAGTTCCGTCGTATGATCTCTGTTGCTGAGTTCCACTTGTGCTTTTTCTGTCAACCCTTTTTACCCTTTATTCACATCTTTATGCTCTGCAGTTCCTTCACTGCTTGCTGCTGAATGTTGTACTTTTTCTTGTCTTAAGAGATTTCTTAATTATTACTACCT
The DNA here is from genome assembly GCF_964213995.1 of Mustelus asterias. Classification (NCBI taxonomy): domain Eukaryota; kingdom Metazoa; phylum Chordata; class Chondrichthyes; order Carcharhiniformes; family Triakidae; genus Mustelus; species Mustelus asterias. The sequence goes on from NC_135802.1 coordinate 133,551,656, forward strand.
TTTCATTGCCCTTGCTTTTCTCCTTGGCCTGACGTAAATAGACATTTCTCAGTTAGATTAGGATCACCAACTTTTACCTTGTTTCCTATTTGTTGTAGTTCTCAGTTAAGTTTATCCAATTTTTTCCACTCTTAGTTCGATTGCTGTGGTTGGTCTTGCTTTCAGACTAATTACAGCTTTGACTCGCTGGCCACACTGGGTTCATAACATCTTCTGCCCCTCAGGGTCTGGCACTAGCTGAACAACTCATTCATCCAAAAACAGGCACCCATGTGAGTAATGGTCTTTTCTAAACTTCAGCCAAACCAGATACTCACAGGGAGGCTGTGCTGTCAAAATTTATCCAGTACCAATATATAATAGTGTTTCACACTTCAGATGTTGTCAAGAGGCTGCAGACTTTGTTACGTGTTGGTGAGGCCACACCTAGAGTATTGTGTGCTGGTTTGGTGTTCTTATCTGAGGAAGGATGTTCTTGCTATAGAGGATGTGCAGCGAATGTTTACCAGGCTGGTTCCTGGGATGGCAGGACTGTCGTTTGAGAAGAGACTAAGTCAGTTGGGATTATATTCATTGAAGTTTAGAAAAGTCGGAGGAGATCTCTTAGAAACCTGTAAAGTTCTAACAGGATTAGACAGGGTAGGTACAGAAAGAATGGGCCCAATTCTCCCATCGCGACCCGCAACTTTTCTGGTGGGTCCGGTCCGGAGAATTGCATGTTGGCCATTTTGCTGGATTTGGGCATGCGTCGGGAACGTATGTGCGTCTCCCGGAGCTGGAGAACAGTCACAGTTGAGACTGTGCTGGAAACCGGCAGGAACTGGTGTGTACAGTTTTGGTCTCCTTACTTGAGAAAGGAAATACTGGCACTGGAGGGGGTGCAGAGGAGATTCACTAGGTTGATTCTGGAGTTGAGCGGGTTGGCTTGTGAGGAGAGACTGAGTAGACTGGGGCTATACTCATTGAAATTCAGAAGAATGAGGGGAGATCTTATAGAAACATATAAGATTATGAAAGGAATAGATAAGATAGAAGCAGGGAAGTTGTTTCCACTGGCAGATAAAGCTAGAACTAGAGGGCATGGCCTCAAAATAAGGGGGAGCAGATTTAGGACTGAGTTGAGGAGGAACTTCTTCACACAAAGGGTTGTGAATCTGTGGAATTCCCTGCCCAGTGAAGCAGTTGAGGCTACCTCATTGAATGTTTTTAAGGCAAGGATAGATAAATTTTTGAACACGAAAGGAATTAAGGGCTGTGATGAGTGGGAGGGTAAGTGGAGCTGAGTCCACAAAAAGATCAGCCATGATCTTATTGAATGGTGGAGCAGGCCTGAGGGGCCAGATGGCCTACTCGTGCTCCTAGTTCTTATGTTAAGAAAGGTAAGTCATTTGAATCTTTTTTTAAATGTATTTTTAATATATTTTGCATATTTTTATTGGGCCTGGTACGGAATTTGCCAGGCTCGATAGCATCTCCCACCCCGCCAAGAGTACTTCATTCCGGTGGGGTTTAGAGTAGCTCCCCACATTCGGGGAACTAGTGGGAGACCCCGCTGGAATGAAGGGGGGGCAATTGGGGCCCACTAGAGGGTTGGACAGCAGGGTGGTAGTGCCCCTGGGCATGGGCACCCTGGCAGTGCCAGCCTGTGCCCCCTGGCATTGCCCAAGGGACAAAGTGCCCGTGCTGAGGGGACACCTTGGCACTGCCCACCAGGCATCGGGCAGTGCCAGGGGGCAGGGCCTATTGTGGATGAGGCTTAGGGGCGATTGGTGGGGGTGGGGGGTCCTGCTGCTACTCTGCATTGCAATCGGTCTGGGCTGGAGGGAGGCCAGCGATTGGGGGGGGGGTTCTGCGGAGGGCAGTCTGCCGGGGTGAGGGAAGTGGGGGGAACGCCACTGGGAGGGACATTGGGGTGCTCGGGGGTAGGGAGGGGTTGGGTCAGGGCTGGCCCAGGAATTGTTGTGGGGGCCATGATCGGGCCGTGGGGGATGCTGGAGGGACAGCACTGCAGTGGTCCCGGGCTGACCAGTGATCGAGCTGGCCAGAAAACGGGGAGACTGACAGATCAGAGCCACTGCACATGCGCAGAGTTCCGGAGCTGTCAGACTCTGGTGTGAATAGGCCCTGTCCCCCTGGGTTTTTAATGAGATTCATGATTGTGCACTGTAGAGGTCACAGAGTGGGGAGATTCAGGTCTGAAGCTGCACTGAGTGATCTGGAACAGTTTTCCCACCAATTCAGCACTTTTGGGAGAATCGCCCCCAATGTGCCTGATGGTGGGGAAAGTCCAGAACTATGGCTCATAGTTTGAGGATAAACCTTTTAGGACTGAGGTGAGGAGAAATTTCTTCACCCAGAGAGTGGTGAATCTGTGGAATTCATCACCACGGAAAGTAGAGGCCAAGCCATTGTGTGATTTCAAGAGAGAATTAAATATTGCTCTTGGGGCTTAAAGGGATCAAGGCATATGGGTGGGGTGGAGTGGGAGGAGGCGGATCAGGGTATTGAATTTGATGACCAGCCATGATGATGAATGGCAGAACAGGCTCGAAGGGTCAAATGGCCTCCTCCTGCTTCTATTTTCTATGTATGTATGTTTTTATGTAAAAGGTATTTATTGATAACTAGAAACTATTTACAGGAGGTTGCAGCCCTAGGCTGCCTGATGTGTTCTGAGATGGGCCTTCACTCTGTGGGGTGATCACTTACTCAGTTCCCATTGATGTTTCAAATCAGGTGATCCTCTTCTACTGTACTGATTTAAAGATACAGACACCATATACGCACTAACCAATATCGCTTTTGTTGACCAGACATGCCGGGGTACTTTTGCACATTGCCAGGTAGATGCCAGTGTTATATCTGCTTGAATAGGACAACCACTGTTTCTGAGCATTCTGCCGAGATTATTTTAGGGCCCACATCCTTTGCAATGTCCAGTGCCTTCAATAGTTTCTTGATGCAATACTTGCATTGTCATATGAACAGTAAATTTTGTATTTATGATTGCTGCAACTACACAAAAGAGACCTGTTAATACACTTCAATACACTCCATTCTGTGCCTTTGATCCTTCCCAGTGTATGAATTGAATAGATTTTATTAAATGTCATTACAGGAAGTTCCAGATCCAATCAGATACTTTGTTACTCACTGGAGCAAGGATCCTTGGGCTCAGATGGCTTACAGCTTTATAAAGGCAGGGGGAAGTGGTGAAGCTTATGATATAATTGCTGAAGATATACAAGGAAAAGTATTTTTTGCTGGTGAGGTAAGTGGATAATTTAAAATGTGACAACCAATTATTTGTGAATATAGTTTTTTTAATTGCACCCATGCACATTCCCGTGAAGGTGGCAGTGTTAAAATACTCAGTAAATCATCCAATCGTCAACATACATTATTGTGCTTTAATTATTACTGAGATAGTTTATCAGTTCATGAAAAACTTTGCATTGGTGAAAATAACATTTTATCAACAATCCACATATTTCATTAAATTGAGCCAATTTAAATGTTCATGGTCTTCTGAATTAAATTTTGGTTAGAATTAACTGCTTGGAAACTGGTCTATAATGAAACCAGGTATCTGTTGTGTGGCAGATATCAATGCTAAAGCGAAATGAGACTTTTGGATTGAAGGTCATGAATAGCATTTGGTTTATAAATACAGGGTTAATTTTCCACTCCTATATCTAACAAAATCAGAATTGGCACAAACATCCATTATAAATTGCTTTTCCTATGTAAACCTAGTAGTTGTGGTGTAGTTCCTCAGCATATTTTCACCAAGAAACTCCTGGAATCCAACCAATTCCATTTCCTAAATAGTTGGAATTCTTGTTATTTAAATTTAAAATCAACCCCCTCATGATTTTTATCAACTTCTATCTTAGCTGCAATTAATTCCCATCTTGTCAGGAAATTATTTACTGATTTTAGCATTCAAAGTTGTGTTGGTAATACTTGAGAGGCCACCTTGTCAGATTTAAGGAAGTCTGACAGCATTTGAAACAGGATTTATAATCTATTTTAATTATATTCCATTATCAGAACCACACCATGGTGTTTTGTGAGGTCCTATGCCATGTTACCATCAGTGAAGACACAGTGTTAAACTGACTTCATGAATTTGATTAAACAAGTTTCTTTCTGAGTAATGCTGGCAGTACTTGACCAATAATACTTGACTTGCAAAGCCTTTGTGTTCTGTTCAATGCAGTTTTTAAAATCCATTTACAGGATGGATTTAATTTATTGCCCATCCCTGATTGCCCTTGGCTGGTGGTGAGCTGCCTTCTTGAACCACTGCAGTCCATGTGTTTGAGTTACACCTGCAGTGCTGTTAGGTAGGAAATCCCAGGTTTTTGAGCCAGTGACATTGAAGGAATGGTGATATAGTTCCATGTCAAGATGGTATGTGTCTTGGAGGATATTGCAGCAGATGGTGTTCCCATGCATTTGCTGTCTTTCTAGGTGGTAGAGGTCATGGGTTTGGAAAGTGCTGTTGAAGCGGTTTTAGCAAGTTGCAGCAGTGCACATGATAAGCACTGCTGCTATTGTGTGCTAGTGGTGGAGTGAAATGTAAGGTTGAGGTGCTGATTAAGTGGACTGCATTGTCTCGGATGATGCTGAGCTTCTTGCATGTTGTTGGAGCTGCACTCATTCAGACAAATTGAGAGTATTCCATCATCCTCCTGTCTTGTACCTTGTGGATAGTGACAGGCTTTGGGGAGTCGGGAGGTGAATTACACTCCACAGAATTTCCAGCCTCTGACCTGCACTTGTAGCTATTTATACAGCTGGTCCAGTTAAGTTGAATGTCAAGAGATAGTTAGATTCTCTGTTGCTGAATTGCTCCTGGATGTGATTCAAATTTCCTCCATTCCCATTAACCTCAATTTTGCTAGGGCTGCTTGATGCCACACTTGACATCAAGGCAGCATTTAACCATCACCTCACCCATGTAGTTCGGCTCTTTTGTCCAAGTTTGGTCCATGGCTGTAATGCGGTCTGGAGTTGAATACCCCTGACAAAACCCAAACTGCGCAATGGTGCGCAGGGCTTTGATAAAATAGTACTGCTTGATTGCACTGTCAATTTTACCTTCCACTTGGTCGTGGATTGGTTAGATTTGAATTTGTCCTGCTTTTTGGGGACAAGATACACTTGGGCAAATTTTCTCTTGATGCTTGTGTTGTAGCTGTATTGGAACAGCTTGGCTGAGGATGTGGCTAGTTCTAGAGCACACAGGGCCATTGTGTATCCTGTGCATTTATAGATTTCTTAATGTATGGAGTTGATATAGACTAGCAACTGGATGCTCGGGGATTTTAGGAGATGGTGAAGATGGATTATCTACTTGATATTCTGGCTGAATTCGTTGCAAATGGTTCAGTTTTGTCTTTTGGGCTGATATGCTGGGCTCCCTCATCATTGTGAATGGGGAACTTATGACGCCTCCTCCACCAGTTAGTTGTTCAATTGTTCACCCGTGCTCATTATTGAATGTGGTAGGACTGCATTGCTTTGATTGCTTATTTAGTTGTGGGATTGTTTTGTTCTATCGCGTGTTGCTTCCTGTGTTTAACACACATGGTTCTGTGTTGTAGTCTCACCAAGTTGGCACTCATTTTTATGTGTGTCTGGTCTGCTACTGGCATACTGTCCTGTACTACTCATTGAGCCAGAATTGCTTGCTTTCCTATTCTAATGATGGTAGTGAGGGATATGCCAGGCCGCAAGAATACAGATTGTGGGCCAGCAGGAGCAGCATTATATTTAACCAAAGAACTCGTGTGCCCAGTTTCGAGCTAATCTCTTCTGAATCTATCCCATTTAGCACAGTGCAAGTGTTATACAACACAATTGAGGGTATTCTTAATGTGAAGGCAGAACTTCCACCAGGACTGCATTGATCACCTACTATTGCAATCATGGAGATGGAACAGGTCAATTCTGTGCTCCTACACTTTGGTCAGCCATTACATGTTTATAAGACAAATTGTGGCCTGTGAGCCAACTGTCTCTGAGAACACCTTTTTGTATTTCACATTACTGTGAAGTTATGAAAGCCAACTTATCTGCTCATCGGGAACTCCATGTCCCAACAGTCTTCTGATTTCCTGTACATGTGCAGGGTGGGAATGGGTTATATGTGTCTTCAACTTTTTATTTTTTAGGTCTTGCGCATCAGGGAAAAAGGGTCAGGTGGCCAGGTGCGGATTACCATAGGCAGTAATTGTCCCAGAGAGGGAGAAGGGAGGGGATAGGGATAGGTCCTCAGATGTGCCCCAGAGATGGGGGAACAAGGGATCAGGAACAGGTCTCAGTGGACCTAAGCAAAGGAGAAACAGTCTCCAATTATAGAAAGCACTGCAGATCGCAGAGAAGCTCTTAAGATCCAAGAAGGCAGCTGACTCCTTGCTGCAGGCTGTTGGGGCAAAGGTACCCCCTTGGAGCAGTTGTGTTCTGCTTGGCATGGCTGAAGAGCTGAGATTGATTTGACTGTATTCTCGAATCCAGGAATAGAATCTTGGAAGGTGCAAAATATCCTGCGAGGTGGGGCATCATTACAAAATTCCAAGGCAGGATCTTTGAATGTGAAGATTGGAAACTTTCCTAATACACTCAGGAAACAAGTTGTGTTTACAGTTTATAAATTCAAGGTGCATTTAAATATATTTAGATTTGTGTTAAACCTGTGTAATGAGATCATCAAACAGAAGTATGAAGATGAAAACAGAAATTTTAAGCCAGAGTGGAAGATTTTGAATTGGTGTTAAAAGGCAGAAAATCCATGTGGCTGTCTGCAATACATGCTCGCGGCAAAGCCATTAACTTTAAGTGCCACTACGAAACAAATCATGAAAATTTTACATGAGTATCCTCACGAGTTAACCAACACCCACTTTCAACATTCAGTAAGGAAGCTGACACCAGTTCTGTTGCTGTTGAACGTCATACTATGATGGAGAATTGAAGAACTGGAGCTGTTGCAGTTTTAGATCCAAATAAAACAGTTTCAGCAACTAGCAACACACATTCCAATTTCACTCTATAGAATGTGAATTATTAGATTAGTGCTCATGTTACAAGCTAGAAACAAAATAACCCGAGGAATTCTCTAGCATTCAGCCTAGGCCTTGATGAATTCAGACGTACAGGACTACCCACCACTGGCAATCTTTCTTCATTGTGTTTCCATTTGTTAAAGGAGAAATGTTGGACTTATGGCAGTTACATATGTTGATGTTCCACTGAACAAACTTGTGTATTGTAACAGGTGGAGCCTGCAATGATGGAGAAAAATGTAGGCCTAATTGCACTTGAGTTTCTCTCTATTCATTGCATTGTTCATCATGAACATCTAGCATTGAACATTAGTAACTTGCAGAAGTTGTGGTACTGCTTTGCCTTCCTTGTAAACCCATTCATAATTGATAGTCAACAATGGTTGTCTGCTTCTCAAACTTCTGGTTAAGGAAACATTTCATCATAGAATCATCTTAGAAACCCTACAGTGCAGAAGGAGGCCATTCGGCCCATCGAGTCTGCACCGACCACAATCTCACCCAGACCCTACCCCCATATCCACCCCCATATCCCTACATATTTACCCGCTAATCCCTCTAACCTACGCATCTCAGAACACTAAGGGGCAATTTTTAGCATAGCCAATCAACCTAACCCGCACATCTTTGGACTGTGGGAGGAAACCGGAGGAAACCCACGCGGACACGAGGAGAATGTGCAAACTCCACACAGACAGTGACCCAAGCTGGGAATTGAACCCAGGTCCCTGGAGCTGTGAAGCAGCAGTGCTAACCACTGTGCTACCGTGCCACCCCAAATTTGCTGTAGAAATTCAACTATTGGACATCCAGGACTAGGCTGTAAAGATGATGCATAAATTGCAATCAACAAAGCAAGTGCCAGAAACAAAATACAGGAATGTCCTGGTGTTCACAGGGATTGTTCTGTAAAATCTTGCAAACAGGGAATATGCTTTTAAATGGGATTCAATTAGGTTCCAGCCATGTGAGGACAGCATTGAGTTGGGTAGTTACTCTGCAGAAAATTGTGGTGTGGTACCTGTATATGACAAATGAGTGTCTCTGAGCAAAACATGAAGATTTAAAATCAAATACAGCCATTATTGCAGCTCTGGACTCTCTGGGACATTTCCAGATTAATCTCCTCAGTTGGGCTGCAGTTCAGCTTTGTCATGGCTGCTGTCCCTTTGGGAAAGGGAGCTGAAACCACGGATAAGCAAACATTGCTCACCCAATGGATGAAGTATACAAAGCGTGTCCAAGTGAAAATGCAAACCAAAAAGTGGGCCTTTATCCTGAACTCCAAAGAACAAAACAGCACAGGAACAGACCCTTCGGCCCTCCAAGCCCGTGCCGCTCCCTGGTCCAAACTAGACCATTCTTTTGTATCCCTCCATTCCCACTCCGTTCATATGGCTGTCTAGATAAGTCTTAAACGTTCCCAAACGTTCCCAGTGTGTCTGCCTCCACCACCTTGCCTGGCAGCGCATTCCAGGCCCCCACCACCCTCTGTGTAAAATATGTCCTTCTGATATCTGTGTTAAACCTCCCCCCCTTCACCTTGAACCTATGACCCCTCGTGAACGTCACCACCGACCTGGGGAAAAGCCTCCCACCGTTCACCCTATCTATGCGGGTGTGACTCATTTCAATTTTCAGCACAACACTGCTGTGAATTGCTATAATGTAATAGAGTGCTTGTTGAAAGGTTTTTTACAGCATCTAAATTAATAGACAAAGCAAAATCTTTCCTGCAGAATGAAATGAGCAAATGACGGTTGTTTTATAACTAAACAACCAAAGCAAGAAAACACATTTTAAATCACGATCTTAGATTTATCAACCCAGAACTTGCAAAATAGTGGAATGTTGGTCAGAGTAAAGAGGATCTGTCAGTACCTAGAAAGATGGGCAAAAGAACCTTTAATTATCTCATTAGGTGCTGATCGATGTGCTTGGCATTGTTTTCTGCTTTAGTAATATTTTTGAAATGTTTATTTTCAGAGATGAGCTTAATGTTTTTGCAAAGTCTGGCCAGCTGCTTATGTTGATACTTGTTGAAACTTTCATTTCATGTTTAAAATCCTGATTCTTTTTTAAATTTTAATATAGGCAACAAATCGACATTTTCCACAGACTGTTACTGGAGCCTACCTGAGTGGAGTCAGAGAAGCAAGTAAAATTGCTGCATTATAAATGAAGATTTTCTATAATTTATAATTGTTAAAAGCACTAAATGAAAACTCTGTACATAAGATACTGTACTTGTAAACAAATTATTGCTTAATCCCATGTAGGTCTCCTAAGTTTTAAGATCATGAATGAGGATTTTTGCGAGTGACTGCATGAAGATTTTGGTGTTTAAACCAAAGTTTAAATAATAAAGTACAAGTAAATGTCACTTCCAAACTTTCAGCAACTATTATACAAAACCCCCCAGAAAATCAACATATTTCCACCTCGACATGGAAAGGACAATGTTAATAAAATACTCAAAGTTCAGTTCTATATATATGTGGTGCAAAATTTCACCCATACTAATTTATTTGATAAAGTTCACAATATCGTTAATAAATGCATGGTTAGAGTCAGCATCTAATTCATAGGATTGAACTGTTCGGTTCTGTTTTGCAATTTTTGCTTTGTAGAATTAGCAACTTGGAGGCTAGAATAGTTGCTGCAAACACTGACCAGGGCATGTGGAAATGGTCAGTTAGAGAAAGGTTGGTTTGCTGAATCTTTCAGTCACCCACCAAAAACGTGGGTGCTTCAAACAAATTGGGCTTATTCAAGATAGAACACCCACTGTAGCTTGGTGAAATTATGTTCGGTTTGTTTCTTCCAGAAAGGGTTTAATGATGAAAGCAGTAACTATTTAGTAATTTGTTCAGTTGGAACAAATCCTTACTTGAGCAACAGTTCCATAGTGCATGAAAGACGGCAAGCAACATCTCTGCACCAGATTCAACATGAGTAGATCAAGATGCAAATCATAGATCTCAGACTGAGATGAAAGATAATTTGCCTTTAAGTGAAACCCTCGTGAATTGTGTAACAGGATTTTCACTGCCTTTTGGTCAACCTGGGCTATCTATTGTAAAGTGTACAGTATGAGAAGCACAAGGATAATTGTCCTACTTTAAACATGGACAAAGTGCCTGCATATTTGATTTTATATATGGTTAAAACAGGATTTTCTAGGTCTGTAGTTTTTTTAAAAATCCTGTACATAGTTTGATGTAAATATCTGGTTCATGTTTGGATCACCTAGTGTCTGTGCTACCTGCAAATGGAAATGAGTATTGGTACGGATTAAATTCTATTGAGCACGAGTTGTTATGCAAGATAGGTAGAGTAGTATTATAATACAAAGCAAATGGACTAAATTAGTCTCATTTTAATGACATAAGCATTACTGAAAAAACCTCAGGTATTGCATTCTGAAAAGCTTTCCCCTTATTCCACTGATCAGTTACACTAGACTGAAATACAATTACCTCAGTTTTACTGTGCATCAATATCAAGAAATGATGTGTGTTTCAGGTTCACTTCAAATCCTGAATCAGTGATATACTAAACACTTAGGAAAAAAAACATTTCTGTATGTACAGATGTGGATTCAGTCCACTGGACAATAAGGTTTTCTGAACTCTAGTTTTCAATTTGTCACTCTTGCTATTTAGCATAGAGTATCTTACAATACCCCCAAACAATGTCTACCTAACAGACTTATTTAGAATGTCAAATCTGGACTGCCTATTTTAGTTACATTTGAATTAACAACCTAGGACAATGACATTAAACAGTTATTCTAGTTTGCACAGTTGTTGCAGACTATATAGTCTAACTCAAAAGCTGCTGGAAGTCAAATTCTGGAAGTTTTCTTTCAGCACAGTTTCCAATTGTGTTGAGGTTGCTTAATGATTGATTGGATTTAAGCACAAAACTGATTAACCAGAGTGGACAGTAAAACACTAAAGATTCCAACAGTAGGTGATGTACTGTGATTAAAGTAATCTTAAAGCAACTCCATTCCTGTTCTGAGCATTTGTTTCCAATCCTTTTAAATGGACTTGCAGCAAGATATTCTACTTTTTGTACGTTTTCCATTGGAAAGATTACTTTCTGTAAACCAGTAATGGTTTTGATCCTTCAACTGTTTATTAAAAAAAAGTGCTCAAATAAAAATAAACGAACTGTTTTTTTAACTTGTGTATAAAGTTTTTATTTTCTCTTGGGGAACCAAGGCAGATAAATTGCTCCACAGACAATCTTAGTTCTATAAAATAAGAACTTAACCTACAGAAGTAGACATACTGCATCTCCAATAAAACTCTCCCCATTCACAAGATTAAAACCATGGCCTTGCTCTCAAGACATTTGAATACAAAACGAAGATCAAATTAAACAGCAAAAGATATAGCACATGCAAATATGTCAACTTAAGGAAGAGGCTAAAATATTTTCCAACTCTTAACTGGATTCTAGCTAGTGAGAAATGAAACATGCCTAACAACCATAATAATAAGTAATGAGTTTACTGGGTAATTTATTCACAGCTCAATAGATTCAAATGTACACTTCCATAAACATTTAAAAAGCTAGTAGACAATTAGAATGTAACATAAAACTTAAGCCTTAAAAGTCAGATCAAGAGCAATAAGTTGAATATTCAATTTACATTGGCATACAAGACTGATTCTACGTAAATCCCACAGGTTGACAAAGAAATACATTCTCTTATTTGTGCTGGTGTTAAACAATCCCATTTCTCAATCTATGGGACCATGGTAGCGATATCGTTTCAACACTCCTTTGCTGGTTTCTTTCAACTAGGACAGTTTTATCACGAAATTAACTGAAAAATAAAATATTTACAAAATCAAGCATCACAAAAGTTCTCTCATGAATTAAGCATGCTTAAAAATATACTTTAAACCTGGGAAAACTACTTGTAAAATGAGTGCAAATGTCAGTCATATCTAATCGCCACCATTGACGATTAGAAAAGCTACAAAGCAATATAGCACAGCTATGTCAAATCTTGCTTTCTTTCAGCCCATCAGACTGCAACTTCTGTTTGTTTGGATGAAACAACCATAATTCTCTCCTGGAGGTGTTTGAATACTGGTTCCACCATGACCTTTAAAATGTACAGAACTGATGGCAATTCTTCCTATAGTTATTCTCTACCAATGATGGGCACTACTCAGACCTCAACTGTTACGATCTATATAAATGATCTGCAGCAGGGACAGAGTGTAACAGCAAAATTTGCAGATGATATAATAGTTGGGAAAGCAGGCAGTGAGAATATAAAGACTTTACAAATGGATATAGATAGGCTAGGAGAATGGGTCAAAATTTAGCAGAAAAAGTAGAAAGGCAAATTATCACGTAATTGGAAAGCAGATTTAAAATGTATCCGGGCAGAGAGACCTGGGTGACTGTTCATGAATCGCAAAAAGTCAGTATGCAGGTGCAGCATGCAATAAATGCCATGGGACTGGAGTATAAAAGTAGAGAAGTGTTGTTGCAATTGTATAAGGTGTTGGTGAGGCCACACCTGGAGCAGTGTGTCCAGTTTTGGTCTCCTTATTTGAGGAATGATATGGTGGTGGCATTGGAGGCAATTCAGAGGAGGTTCACCAGATTGATTCTGGGGATGAAAGGGTTGATGTACAAGGAGAGATTAAACAGTTTGGACTTATGCTGGGGGGGAGATGATCAAGGTATATAAAATTTTTTAAAGGGATTAATCGAGTAAATGTAGACCAAATGCTTCCTCTTATAGGGCAATCTAGAACAAGAGGTCACAGGTTTAGAGGCTGTAGATTTAAAACAGATGAGGAACTACTTCTCGCAGAAGATGGTGAATTTGTACAACTTGCTGCCCCATAACGTGGTGAGTTTGAATCATTTCGAGGAGGAGATAGATATATTTCTAATTTAAAAGAAAACAGGATAAAGGGACATGGGGAGCAGATGAGGTGGATTTGAGACCAGGGAGAGATCAACCATGATCTGATTGAATGGCAGAACAGGCTCGAAGGGCTGAATTTGCCTACTTCTGCTCCTAATTCCTGTGTACTTCTGAATTTGGATCATCCTTTAAATAAGGATAAGGAACCACAACACCAAATACAATTACTACAACTGGCAATTCAACCGCAACCCAAAAATATTAAGTGAGAAAGTAATTGAATTCAATCAATTAAAACAGGAAACAAAATGAAGCCTGCAAAAGATTTACAGAAACCCTGAAAAACTATTACAATAAAATGTAAAACACTTTCTTTCATGCTTAGGCATTATTGCTGAATGTATGCGAGTTACAATGGACATGATACAATGCATAGACATCAGTGAAAGTTGGTCAGTACAGGGAGTCAAATAATACAAATTCTCAGCTCATTTTTAATATGGCCTAATTTTCTTCAATTGTAATCAAGCTGAACTAACAGAGAACTCTTCCATCGCACCAAGTACAAAGTTGGCCAATGCCATGAGAATATCCTCAATTGAGCAAACAGCATTTTATTAAAGATTATACAAATAAGTACAGAAAGCTTGCTTTGCCAGATTTGGACAAATTCACCACTAAGAATTCTTCATGTTCAATTTCACATCAGCATTTAAATCTGGGTCACCAATTGTAGTTCCAAACAGGACTACTGATGCATTACAAGAATTAAACCCCCTTCATGAACTCAAATTTGCTAAATCATATTTTAGAATAGTTAGTGTAAAATGTCCTTAAATATTGAAATTTACCCAAATCACATTTCAGACTGAAGGCTGGGAAGAGTTCTGTAATCAAGCGATAGTCACTTATAGCCCAGACCATGCAAACCCTGTTTCTCTTTTAAGTGTCCCTTCAATTTCCTTTTAAAATAATTGTTAGCTTCTGCTTCTACCACCCTAATTAGTTTCAATTCTAACTAAGCTGGTATTTATTTTATGATTTATAAATTTAATATTTAATTAGGTCCTGTTGAGAAAAGACTACTGAACACATACCTCTTTCACGGTGTTCTTGATAAAATCTTTTTTATCAGAGAGGTCATAATCAGGATAGCTGGCAAAAACCTAAGTAAGATAGAACATTCACTTAAGTGCTTAAGAACAGCATATTGGAAATATCAATCTTAATTCTAATTAATAAAATAAAGACAGGTAATATGACGGGGCAAAGGTACCATTCAAATTACTCTGCAAAAACGTTAGTAGGCAGTTAATTAGAAAGTACAAAGTTTACACAAACTTAAACTAAAAGAAACATTGAACTCCCTGCTCTTTGGCATGACCAGCTCCCTCACCGACATCAATCCACAGTACCAGTTTTCTCCTAGTATTTCAAAAAATGGACATTCACCGGGATACAGATTTGTCCTCACAAACACAAGTTAGAAAGTGAACAGTATATAGACAAGAAATAACAATACTTCCATGTAGGGTTACTTATAACAAATCCAGTCTCATAAAGCATCATCAGGAAGCACAACATCTGAATTAGGTGACGCAAAGAATGATGGTCACCAGGAAGTAATTTCAGTTTCTTCATATAGCATTCTTTACAATCTTTTAATTGGGGTGCACCATCCCACATCAGGGAATCCAGACAAACAACAAGACATATAAGTCCTTAAGCTTACTTGCAATAAAAGTATGGTCATGTGGAAGATTTTGCCAACATGCTGTAACTACCAGTAGCCATTTAACCCTCATCTTTGATCACCTGCTTTTTCTAGTCTAGAGACTTGTTCTTTTTCTCCTGAAGCAAATCATTAATACCATAAACCTCCCTTCAGAGATTTAAAGGAGTTTCATCTGGCACTGCAGCCCAGCTAGTTTTTACTGACTTTTGTGTTGTTTCGTGGTGACACTAGGAGAATTGTTGAAGTTACTCAGGTTAAAATGAAGCTGTGAATTTGCAGCAGGAGCTGGAAGACCACAACTGGGGATAAGCACAAAATTCTAAAATGTTCCATTATAATTATAGAGAACCCTCAACTCAGAAGCTCCATTAACTCACCTATGCTCAATCATAAAATGGCACCACAAAACATGGCTCAAATGCAACAAAGATGCAGATCTTGAAAATAATTCTATGAAAACTTTAAAAGAATAAAAACATGCATTTCTGAAATAGCTCAAGAATAAAACAAATTTGAGTCGATGAGGCACTCAACACCAATTGCAAAAGATCTGTACTTTGCAGGCTCCAATGCATCATATTTGAGAATTAGTATTTGTTAAGATTTAGAATCAGACAATACAACAATTAAATACAATGAAAGTGATTGGCTGCATTGGTTTGAGATCAAGTATAATGATTTCAAAGAATAGTATGGGTGGAGTTCAATAATCTATGTTGAACATCCCTTAATATACTCTTTTTCTTAAAAATCAGATTGTGTTATACCAACACAAAGTAGGTTAATACCCATCACGTATGTGGTACAATGTGAAAATATCTTCTAAAATCAAGAGTATTGCATTCTATGAAAAGCTATACAACACAATGCCCATTATTGCCATCCGTCAGGATATACCCAGGACAAACCATTGCAGGAGTTATCAACATTTTGCACATTTTTTGTTACTGGTATTTCATGAAGTAAAAGCACCCATTATCTTTCACTTTTTAATAATTTTGGACAGTAGAACAAATTTGGGACATTACAGGACTAAGGTAGAAGTTGAACTAACAACAACTTTATGGTGGTAAAAACTTGTCTGCACCTTATTCAACAAGGTGTAACTTGAGGTTTTTTTACAGTAAGACTAAGAGCACAAGTGTAAGTGCACATCAATTCCTTATCTTCAGGGACTTCAATGGCATATCCTGTGCAGGAGTGGGGAACTACTGACAGCAACTTCTGGATTTCCATGTTTAACTGCACATTCACCTAGAAGTTTCTGTCCGTTTCAGTTTAAGCAGCTTAGGCATTATCAAATCGGAATATTATCTACTATTGGGGGGGGGGGCTTTTCAAATTTTAGGCTTTCAAACATTGAGTTTGTTTAAATAGACTAACCCAAGCTTTCTTCAGCACGGAGCTAATTTTCTAGTATAATACATAGAAGCATTGCCTCAAGTTTAAAACAAAACATCTGCAACAAACCATTAATAATTCACCTTTTTGCAGATTTGTTTCATTGTGACTTCTTCCAAGTTCGCATCAACCAACAATTTCATGACTGTTCCCTTCAATTCTTCATCTGTAGGTGGTTTTTTAAGTTTCTTAATCAGTGGTTCATCATCCGAACTATCTTCAGATTCACTTTCTGTGAAACAATGACAAGACGCAGTACATTGTTTCAAACTAACTCAATACAATTATGCACTTTTCAAAATCCTACATCAAGTTTGAGTTAGCTTTTGGGAAGGTCGGGGTGCTGAGGTGGGGGTGGAAAAGGGTACACAAAGTATTTGGAATTCACAGCTGACCAATTTGCAAACCAGTTACTCAACTGTAGACTCAGCCAATCCTCATATTAATAATTAAAATGCAATCCATTCTGGGTGCAAATAAAGCTAAAATCAACATGTATACCAAATTTAGTTACAGGTTTGGATTCTCTAAGAAGCAACATTTGAGAGGAGGGCCACAGAGGAGGAGTCTCAATTATAGTAATTTCAGAATGTTAACTTTTCTGCATGAGATCTGCCGAGCTATTGCTTGGTTAATCACTGAAAAAAATCAGGTCAATTTGATTACGACCACTTTGTTTCTAGGCACATTGCGGCTAGGATCTATACAGGTGCTAATGTGTTTTTTTCCAGCTTACAGTAACAGGAGAAAGATCTGTCGCTAATAGTTCGCAAGTTGTAACAGCATTGTTGTTCATTTTAAAATCAAGAATGCACAAAGCTGGTGTTGAATTTCAACAAGTAATTCCACTGGAGAATGCAAGACATCTGAAAAATGTTGCCGACCAACTGATGATGAGAATGATTTTCCCATGGAATTAGCATTTGCTCAACACCATACCACTGCCAATTTGCAGCACTGTAATAGTTCATATAAATTTGTTCACTTAAGTTTTAATTAGAGTTCTGTTTCTCCACAAAGTAGCCACCACATGCCTCATTTTCAGTAGAGTTTAGAACTTGAATTTATTTTAACACAATTAAACATCCCAAAGCATTTCACAGTAGCTTTATAAAACTAAAGTATGACACCGAGCCACAGAGAGATATTTGATTAGGTAACTGAAAACAAGAGGTAAATTTTAAGGAATGTTTTAAAAGGAGAACAAAGAGGTAAAGAGGTGTAGAGAAAAAATTTCAGAGCTCAAAACCTAGGCATTGAAGATGTGGCCACTAATGGTGAAGCAATTAAAATCAGGGATGCTCAAGTGGCCAGAATTGAATGAGAATAGGGTCTTGGGACTGGAGGAGAGTATAGATGTAGGGAGGGATAAGGCCATGCAGGAATTTGAAAACTAGGTTAAGAATATTAAAATCAAAATGTTGCTTCACCAGCAACAGTATAGATCAGCAAGCACAGGAATTAGATTAATAGAACTTGGTGAATGTTTGTGCATGGACAGCAGATTTAAAGTTTATTTATTAGTGTCACAAGTAGGCTTACATTAACCCTGCAATAAAGTTACTGTGAAAATCCCCTAGTTGCCACATCCTGTTCGGGTACGCTGAAAGAGAATTTAGCATGGTCAATGCACCTAACCAGCACATCTTTTGGACTGTGGGAGGAAACCAGAGCACCCGGAGGAAACCCACGCAAACACTGAGAGAACATGCAGACTCCGCACAGACAGTGGCCCAAGCCGGGAATCGAACACGAGTCCCTGGCACTGAGAGACACCAGTGCTAACCACTGTGCCACAGATTTCTGGGGGACCTCAAGTTTACAAAGCATAAAATATTCGAGATCAACCAGGAGTGTGCTAGAATAATTAAGTCCAGAGCGAACAAAGGCATGAATGAGAGTTTCAGCAGCAAATGTGCCAAGGCAGAGACAAGGTCAGGCTATGTTACAGAGATGGAAATCGGTGGCCTTAGTGTGGGGTCAGAAACTCATCTTAAAATCAAATATGATTGCAAGGTTGCAACCAGACTGGTTCAGTCTCAGACAGTTGGCCAGGAGGAGGGATGGATTCAGTAGCTAGAGGACAGTTTGTAGTGGAAACTGAAAACAATGGCTTTAGTCTTCCCGTAGGAGGAAATTTCTGCTCATCCAGTATTGGATGTCAGTTGGATCTCCAGTAAGATAATTTAGCAACAGTGAGAAGTCAAGAGAAATGGCTGGGTGTGATTAGCATACATGTGAAAAAGAACACACTGCTTTCAGATGTGTTACGAAGGGGCAGCATATAGATAATAGGAGCAGATCAAGGTCGGTGACCACAGATAAGGGTGCAGGAGGAGGAGTGACCATTGCAAGTGAGACCCTGGTTATGATTACTTAGATAAGAAGGGGAAGAGGGGAGTACAATCCCACTAGCTGAATAACGTGTTCAACTGTCAAAAACTGCAGCAAAGTCAAGGAGGATGAGGAACAATTTATTTTATCTCAGTAACATAAGATGTCACCTGACTTTGATAAAAGCTGATTTTATACTGTGGCGGGGGGTGGGGGGATACTGATTGGAGGGATTTAAACATGGAGTTTCAAGAAAGATGGTTATGGATTTAGGAGAGAACACATTCCTGAACTTTTGAAACAAAAGGGCTTTGGAGATGGGGGCGATGCTTTGCAAGGATGGTGCAGTCAAAGGTTGGTCTGTTGAGGACAGAGGTGGCGACAGCTGATTTAAAGGAGTGAGGGACACAACCTGAAAAGAGAGAACAGCTGGCGTTATTGACTAAAAAGAGCCAGAAAGGTATGGTAGGTTGTGAGCAGTTTATTAGGAACAGGGCTGAGGCAGCAGGAGGTGGATCGCATGGGAAAGCTCAGAGAAAGCTATGAGGATAGAAAGAGAAAGATGAAAGTTCAGGGCTAGTACAGAGAACCTCTAGAGAAACATATGCCCTGTGAGCTGATAGAAAGGAGGAGAGTGGCAAAGGCAGATCAGATTATGAGCAATAAAGAAGTCCATCAAGTCCTTGCATTTTTGTTGAAAGTGAACGAGGAGATGACAGGAAAAGCAGCTTTTGATGACAGTTTGCAGTAGAGAAAATAAGCCAGGATCTTTGCATTCCAGAATGATCTTCCAGTTTTAATACACAAAAGCAGGATCCAGATCTTGCATTAAAAAGCAATGTCCACCATATTCCTTTAAGTCTTTGACCCTTGGACTGGAGAGTAGATGGGGGCATCCCAGGCATGTGGCGAGGATGACAGAGGCTAATGGTTTCACTGGGGCTAGGGCAAGGGTGCAGGTACGGAAATCGGCAGCTCAGAAATGTAATGGTAAACGGAGGGCCAAAGTCAGTCTAAATAGGATTTTGAAAGCGCAGTTGTAACTGGATTAGGGATTGTATTTGAGTGTCACTGCCAAGGCCAACATTTGTTGTTCATTTCCTAACTGCCCTCAAGATAATGATGGTGATGACCTTCTTGATCCACTGTATTTCATCTGGTGTAGATAAAAATATACTGGGAGTTCCAGGTTTTTTGATCCAACATAGTAGAGAGAAGTACAGCTCCAAGCCAGGATGGTGTGCAACTTGGAGGGGAACATACAGGTGATCCTATCTGTTGCCTTTGTCCTTCTAGGTCGTAGAGGGCAAGTTTTTGAAAGATGCTGCCAAAGGAAGCTTGCCAAGTTGACACAGTGTATCTTATTTAAAAGCCTACACTGCTGCCAAAGTGCACCAGTGGCAAAGGATACAGATGTTTAAAATACTGAATGCGTGCAAATCAAGTAGCTTTGTCTTGGATGGCATTGACCTTTTGAGTGTTGTTAAAGCTGCATTCATCCAGCAAAGTGGAGAACATTCCATCACATTCCTGACTTGTGCCATGTAGATGGTGGACAAGCTTGCTTTGGGGAGTCAAGAGACAAGTTACTCCCTGCAGAATTCTCAGCATCTGACCTGCTCGTGTAGTCATAGCCATAATATTTATATGACTGATCTAGTTAGGTTCAATGTCAAGGGAGATGGGTTAGCTTCCTTTGTTAGAAATGGTCTTTGCTTGCACTTGGTTGGCACAAATACACAAATATTACTTGCCAATAATCAGCCCAAGCCTGAATGCTGCCGCACGTGAACACAGACTGCTTCAGTACCTGAGAAGTCACGAAAAGTACTGAGCACTGTGCAATCATCAGCGAACATCCCTGCTTGCTTCTCACCTCACCGTATGGATGGTTGGAAGGCCACTGCTGATGGTTGGGTCTAAGACACTGTCTGAGGAGCTCCTACATCAATGTCCTGGGATTGAGGTGATTAGCCTTGTAAAACCACAACTACCTTCCATTATATCAGATATGACTCCAATTTTGCTAGGGCTCCTTGATGCCATACTCAGCTAAATGCTACTTGATGTCATGGGGCGTCACTATCACCTCACAGACGGAGCCAGTGTCATAGTGTGGAAGTGGAATATGAGTGGAGAATGAGACAAGGAAGTAATCAGAGGTGGCTTTATTAGTGATTTACTTGATAGATAGATTGGAGAGAGTGATCCTGAGCATTATAACATTGAGAAATTATTTCATAAATCAGGCAAAAGAATACTAGTCACCTGCTTGCAACAATCACAACTGTTAAATGCTATAAAAGGGAAACAGGTAAGATTAATGGGGGAATTCTCCCGTCCCGCCCGCCATGGGAATTGTAGCGGGCGGGGGCAGGCCACACAAAGGTCCATTGATCTTGGGTGGGATTCTTCGGTTTCTGGGCGAGCACGGATGGAGAATTCCACCTTAAATCTTATAACAGCATTCATTTCCCATCAGTGGATTGACCAGATAACTCAAGTCACAAATGCATAAATAACAGGACATCCTGTGTCAACATATAGGTCTAACTTCCGACTACGGACAGGGAACTCCACTGGAAAGTTGCATTCACACCGTCAATGGACATCCTCATCACTGGTATGCACTCAGAAAATTTACACCAAAATCAGTTTCTACCATATTGTACGATTCAAGTGGGTCTTAGATTTAAAGCGTACTGATGAAATAAGTGAAGTTTTGTTTTCTCAGTGCCATTTAGAACATAGAAAAACTACAGCACAAACAGGCCCTTTGGCCCACAAGTTGTGCCGAACACATCCCTACCTTCTAGACCTACCTATAACCCTCCATCCTATTACGCTCCATGTACTCATCCAGGAGTCTCTTAAAAGACCCTATTGAGTTCGCCTCCACCACCACTGCCGGCAGCCGATTCCACTCGCCCACCACCCTCTGTGTGAAAAACTTACCCCTAACATCTCCCCTGTACCTACCCCCCAGCACCCTAAACCTGTGTCCTCTTGTAGCAGACATTTCCACCCTGGGAAAAAGCCTCAGAGTCCACCCGATCTATGCCTCTCAACATCTTATACACCTCTATTAGGTCTCCTCTCATCCTTCATCTCTCCAAGGAGAAAAGACCGAGCTCCCTCAGCCTATCCTCATAAGGCATGCCACTCAATCCAGGCAACATCCTTGTAAATCTCCTCTGCACCCTTTCAATCTTTTCCACATCCTTCCTATAGTGAGGCAACCAGAACTGAGCACAGTACTTCAAGTGGGGTCTGACGAGGGTCTTATATAGCTGCATCATTATCCCCGGACTCCTAAACTCAATCCCTCGATTGATAAAGGCCAGCACACCATATGCCTTCTTAATCACCTCCTCCACCTGCAGGGCCGATTTCAGAGTTCTACGGACCCAGACCCCAAGGTCCTTCTGATCCTCTACAGTACTAAGAGTCTTTCCCTTTATATTGTACTCCTTCATCCCATTTGACCTACCAAAATGGACCACGACGCATTTATTTGGGTTGAAGTCCATCTGCCACTTGTCCGCCCAGTCTTGCATCCTATTTATGTCCCTCTGTAACTTCTGACATCCCTCCAGACTATCCACAACCCCACCAACCTTCGTGTCGTCGGCAAACTTACCAACCCATCCCTCCGCTTCCTCATCCAGGTCATTTATGAAAATGACAAACAGCAAGGGTCCCAGAACAGATCCCTGGGGCACACCACTGGTGACCGACCTCAATTTAGAAAAAGACCCATCTATACCCACTCTCTACCTCCTTTGGGCAAGCCAGTTCTGGATCCACCGGGCAGCAGCCCCTTGGATCCCATGCCCTCTCACTTTTTCTAGAAGCCTTGCATGGGGGACCTTATCGAACGCCTTGCTAAAATCCATATAAACCACATCTACCGCCTTCCCTTCGTCAATGTGTTTAGTCACATTTTCGAAGAACTCCACCAGGCTCGTAAGGCACGATCTGCCCTTGACAAAGCCATGCTGAGTATTCTTGAGCATACTAAACCTCTCTAAATGCTCATATATCCTGTCCCTCAGGATCTTCTCCATCAGTTTACCAACCACTGAGGTTAGACTCACCGGTCGGTAATTACCTGGGCTATCTCTATTCCCCTTCTTGAAAATAGGAACCACATCCGCAATCCTCCAACACCTCTCCCGTCTCCATCGACGACGCAAAGATCATCGCCAGAGGCTCTGCAATCTCTTCCCTCGCCTCCTACAGCAACCTGGGCTACATCCCATCCGGACCCAGCGACTTATCTATCTTGATGCCATTCAAAGATTCCAGCACAACCCCTTTCTTAAAGTCCACATACTCAATCCTTTCAGTCCACCGCACGCCCGCAGTACATCCACCCAGGTCCTTCTCCTCTGTGAAAACCGAGGCAAAATACTCATTGAGCGCCTCTGCCATTTCTACTGGTTCTGTACAGACTTTCCCGCCTTCACCTTTTATTGGCCCTATTCTGTCACGTCTCATCCTTTTACTCTTCACATATTTATAGAACGCCTTGGGGTTCTCCTTAATCCTACCTGCCAGGGCCTTCTCGTGACCCCTTCTGGCTCTCCTAATTTCCTTCTTTAGTCCCTTCCTACAAGCCGTATACTCTTCTAAATCCCTATCTTCGCCAAGCTCTCTGAGCCTTTTGTACGCTTTCCTTTTCTTCTCGACTAGGTCCCGCACAGCTTTCGTGCACCACGGTTCCTTTAACCGACTAACGCCTCCCTGTCTGCTCGGAACCTTGTCCTGTAGAACTCTAGACAGACATTCCTTGAAAAACTGCCACCTCTCTTCAATACATTTCCCCGAGAATACCTCCTTCCAATTTACTCCTCTAATTTGCTGTCTAATGTCTTCATATTTCCCCATACTCCATATAAACACTTTCCTAGCTTGCCTGATCCTCTCTTTTTCCAATGCAAGCCTAAAGCAGATAGAGTTATGATCGCTATCCCCAAGATGCTCTCCCACTGAGAGATCTGACACCTGTCCAGGTTCATTGGTCAGTATCAGATCAAGTACAGCCTCGCCTCTTGTAGGCTTGTCCACATGCTGTGTCAGGAAACCCTCCTGAACACACCTAACGAACTCTTCCCCATCCAATCCCCTTACCCTAGGGATATTCCAATCTATGTTTGGGAAATTAAAGTCTCTCATCACAACAACTCTGCTATTACTGCATCTCTCCAGGATCTGTTTCCCTATCTGCTCCTCCACCTCCCTGTTACTACTGGGCGGCCTATAGAAAACTCCCAGCAAAGTGACCGGCCCCTTCCCACTCTGAACTTCCACCCACAGAGACTCGGTGGACAATCCCTCTACAGCATACACCTTCTCTACAGCTGTGACACTTTATTTATTCTCTATTGTTGGAATAGTTTCTGGAAGTATCATTGCTTACAGTGTAATATAAACACAATGACATGCTAGTCCACTACCATTTTACTCCAAATAGGAAAACTCTATGAAAATACTTTATTGTATTTTTCTCCTATACTAATTCGTACAAAAATGTCTTTTTCCCTCCGGATCATTTTAGTCTGCATGTAAAATGATATTTAAAAAGATTTACTTACTCTCAGCTAGCCTCCCAATCGAAGCCACCTTTTTGGCGCCACTGCCCAGGTCTAGGGAACAAAATTACATTAAACGGGAACTGGGTGGTGCAGTAAATTAGAATACTGTCCTTTTATTTACCAGATCTGGATTCAAATTTCAGCCCAGCTCAAAGGAGAGAAAAATTTCTCTCCGTCAGCTGCAAGCGTACTGGGTAGTTTCAATTCTGCAATTCTCATCACCAAATCAGCACTGCATTTAAGACCCAAGGACATGAGAAGATTGGGAAATTTGCTGATGCAGAAGGCATTCCTGATGCCATGAGGAAGGAGTGGAGTTACATACAGGTTTTATCCTACATCTAACCTCGAACAAACTCAATGCCAAGATTGAATGCAAATTCTAGGAATAAGTTCTGCTCTGCAGAATCAACATTCTTTTACTTACTGAGAACAAAACACACCTTTCTGCAACAAAAAAGGTCTGCTACAGTGAGTCTTGTGTGTGTATTCAGTCCTTCACTTTTACCTAAAAACAGGAGATTGTTCTCTCTCACCATGGGACATGGAAAGGCAGCAGATGACAGAGGGGTGGGGTAGTGAGAAAGAAAAGGGGGTTGGCATCAGCTACTGGACATTGTTGCCTTGGTTTTAGAAACTGCAGGCTACTTTTCAGTAACCTGGTGTTATTCGGAGGACATGCCTTAAACAACGAAGCAGATTATGTTTTCCAGGGAGACTTCTTTCCCTCTCAGCCAAAATCTCCAAAATACATTATCTGGTCAATAATGTGTTGTTTGTTAATCTCAAAACTAGATAATTCCTTTGTACTCACCCTTCTTGGCAAGAGCTGCAGTTTTCTTTGCAGTGCTGCTGTCAGCTTTTTTCACATTTGTTGCTTTAGTAATTTGTGCCTTCTTGCCTTTGGGCACAGCTTTTGGTGTGGATTTCTCTTTCTTAGACACTTTCTTGGGTGGCTGAAAAAAATTGAATGGATTCTCAATGTTTTCTTAAATATTTGGTGTCTGTGGTTTATAGTTCGTACTTTAGAGCAACTACACAATCCTTTTTTAATAAAACTGTATAGAACTGTGGATATTTTTACTTAATTATAAAGCCTGTTTTAACAGAATTAATTTAAGATCTGATAAGAATTTTGACCAAATTAAAGCAATAGTCCTCTTTAACTGACATTAACTGAAAACTTTTCACCAGTTAAAAATGTAATGGGAACGCTGTCCTGACATGGCCTGCATGCAGTCCAAGCAGATTACACAGACTGCAATACATCCCAGCCAGTCTTTGACTTTATTTCCTAGACTGTGACTAACGAACTAAACCCGATCTGTTGGTTGCTCTAGCTAATTTGTGGCACGAAAGTGAAAACTATCAAGATTAGATGATCACAGATGGATACAAATGAGGAAAGTCTCAATTTGATCCCAATCTTTTCATCCAAACATTTCTGGGAATTTAGGGTTTTGCCTCCACTCCCTGTAGGAAAATCTATTCTATGTCACTCGCTACCAAAACAAAGCAACCTCACTGTTGATCACAACACTGAAAAGACACTATTTTCTGACATCACTCAAACTTTACTTTTGCAGTTTGAACCAGTGACCTTGTCAGGATACATCAAGCAACTGACTCGAGGTTTACCTTTTCTATACAGTTTATGATGATCTTCATCTGTGGCAGTGGAACAACAGAATTCATAGAAACCCTACTGTACAGAAAGAGGCCATTCGGCCCATCGAGTCTGCACCAACCACAATCCCACCCAGGCCCTACCCCCATATCCCTACATATTTTACCCACTAATCCCTCTAACCTACACATCTCAGGACACTAAGGGACAATTTAAGCATGGCCAATCAACCTAACCCGCACATCTTTGGAATGTGGGAGGAAACCGGAGCACCCGGAAGAAACCCACGCAGACACGAGGAGAATGTGCAAACTCCACACAGTGACCCAAGCCGGGAATCGAACCCAGGTCCCTGGAGCTGTGAAGCAGCAGTGCTAACCACTGTGCTACCGTGCCACCCGTGTGACATTGGATGCAGCCATTTGGCCCTGCGTATCTGCATCTGCTTTCCAACTGAGCATTTCACTTAGTGGAATTCTCCTGCCTTCTCCCTGTAACCCTGTACATAACTATTTGAAAAGGAACAGTCTAATTCCCTTTTGAATGCCTTGATTGAACCTGTTTCCACCACACTCTCAGGTAGTGCATTCCAGACCTAAACCACTCACTTTTCATAATTTCTTTGACAATTACTTTAAAATTGGTGCCCCTCATTTGTGATCTTTTACATGTGAGAACAGTTTCATCCCTTCTACCCTGTCCAGAGCCCTCTTGATTTTGAATACCTCGATCAGACCTCCTCAGCTTTCTCTTCTCCAGAGAAAACAGACCTAACTTCTCCAATTCATCTTCATACCTGAAGCTCCTCATCCATGTAACCATTTTCATGAATCTGTCTACACTCTGTCCAATTCCTTCACATCTTTCTTAAAAGGGTCATGTCCAGAACACTCCAACTGAAGTCATGTTGATGACAAGTTCACCATTGCATGCTTGCTCTTGTAATCTATGCCCTATCAACGCCAAAGGGTTCCAGTTAGACTTCAGCACTAAAGAAAATGAATACTATTTTCAAGTGGACAGAGTTGGTACAAGTGACTGGCAGCAACAATGTTGTCATGAACACTGGCTAAAAAAGAGACTAGTTTTCAGTGCAACCATTGTAGTAGTCCATAAGACTAAAGAAACCTGTGGGATATTTTTAAAGCAAGAAATCTGGAGGTTCTGTAAAAGATTTTCAAAAGAAAATTGAGAGAACTAATGTAAGCAGATAGTGAGCAATTCAAATATCAGAGACAAAGTCAAAGGTGATAGAAGGAACAAAGAGTAATAGAATTAAGAGGTTGGAATAGCTTCACCAGAGACACAACTAGAGTTAACATTGTACTGTTCTAGTGAGAGGCATGTGGTGAAAAAAAAGTTAAATTATATTACGTTTTGGGGGAAGAAGGGTGGGGGATTGGAACCAGAGAGTTCAAATGCCTTGTCCTCTCTATAGAATTCATCACTTTCAAAGCAGACCTTACCTTAAAGACTAGGTTAGGTTTTTATTATCGGCCCATCTGCTGATCAGAGATTTGAGAATCTAGTTAATATACATCATCTGATATAGAGGAATTAAGTGAGATACAACTGACACAAACCTCCACTTCTTCCTCCGCATCACTTTCATCTGAAGATTTTTCCTTTCCTTTCTTTTCCTCTTCTTCACTGCTTGATTCATCTGTGAGAATTTCTTCCACGGTTGCTGCCTTGGATTTTTTCTTGGACCCAGAGCTGCTGTGTTCTTTCTTGCCACCCTTTGGACGTTTCTTTTTAGGTTTTGGTAGTGACTGTGAAATATATATTTTAAAGAGACTTATCGAAACACTGCACCAAGGTTACGTTGACAAACTATGCAATGTTTATATTTGAATTAATAATTAGATTAATAAAAATTAATAATGGCACATGCACACTACAAATATCACAGCGCACATACCAGACCAGGCACACTACAATACCAGACAACTATTCACAAATGCTGCATCACACTTTTTTATTCATTTACAAGATGTGGGCTCCGCTGGCTAGGCCAGCATTTATTGTCCATCCCCAGCTGTCCTTCAGAAGATGGTGGTAAGCTGTCTTCTTGAACCGGAGGTGCTGAGGGGGAGAGAATTCCAGGATTTTGACTAAGCAACAGTGAAGGAACATTGATATGTTTCCAAGTCAGGACAGTGAGTGACTTGGAGGGGAACCTCAAGGTGTCTCCTGTCCCTGTCCTTCTAGGTGGTAGTGGCAGTGGGTTTGGAAGATGCTGCCTAAGGAAGCTTGGCGAATTAAGTTGAAGTTTATTTATTAGTGTCACAAGTAGGCTTGCATTAACATTAATGAAGTTACTGTGAAAATCCCTTTCATACATCCCAAATTCCTTCCATACATCTTGTAGATGGTACACATGGTTGCCACTGTTTGTCGGTGATGGAGGAACTGAATGTTTGTGGAAAGGTAGCAATCAAACGGCTGCTTTGTCTTGGATGACACTGAGCTTCAACTGTTGTTGGAGCTGCACTCATCCAGGCAAGTGGAGAATATTCCATCACACTCCTGACTTGTGTCTTTGATGGTGGATAAGCTTTGTAGGAGGTCTGGAAACTGCAGGATTCCTAGCCTTTGATCTGCTCTGGCTGCCATAGTATTTATATGGCTAATCCAGTCCAGTTTCTGGTTAATTGTAACCCCCAGGATATTGATAGTGGGGAATTCAGCGATGATAATGCAATTGAATGTCATGGGGCAATGGTTAGATCCTCTTGTTGGAGATGGTCATTGCCTGGTACTTGTGTGGTGCGAATGTTCATTGCCAATTGTCACCCAAGTCTGGATATTGTCAAGGTCTTAGTGCATTTATCATAGAATCATAGAATCATAGAATCCCTACAGTGCAGAAGGAGGCCATTCGGCCCATCGAGTCTGCACCGACCACAATCCCACCCAGGCCCTACCCCCACATATTTTACCCGCTAATCCCTCTAACCTACACATCCCAGGACTCTAAGGGGCAATTTTTTTTAAACCTGGCCAATCAACCTAACCTGCACATCTTTGGACTGTGGGAGGAAACCGGAGCACCCGGAGGAAACCCACGCAGACACGAGGAGAATGTGCAAACTCCACACAGACAGTGACCCGAGCCGGGAATCGAACCCGGGACCCTGGAGCTGTGAAGCAGCAGTGCTAACCACTGTGCTACCGTGCCGCCATTTGGGCATGAACTGTTTTAGTAGCAGAGGAATCACAAATGGTACTGAAAATTGTGCAGTCATCAGTGAACATCCCCACTTCCGACCTTATGATGGAAAGAAGATGAAGCAGTTGAAGATGTTGGGACCAGGACACTACCCCAAGGAATTTCTGCAGTGATATCCTGGAATTGGGATGACTGGCCTCCAACAACCACAACCATCTTCCTTTGTGCCAGTTTGGTTCTAACTAGCAGAGAGTTTCCCCCTAATTCCCATTGACTCCAGTTTTGCTAGGGCTCTTTGGTGCCATACTCAAATGCTGCCTTGATGTCAAGGGCAGTTACTCTTACCTCACCTCTGGCATTCAGCTCTTTTGTTCATGCTTGAAGCAAGGATGTAATGAGGTCAGGAGCTGGGTGACCGTGACGGAACCCAAACTGAGCAGCCACAAGCAGGTTATTGCTGAGTAAGTGCCGCTTGCTGGGGTTTGATGATGCCTTCCATCACTTTACTGATGATGAAGAGCAGGCTCATGGGGCAGTAATTGGTCAGTTTGGATCTGGACTGTTTTGTGTACAGGACAGATCTGGGCAATTTTCTGCATTGCCAGGTGGATGCCAGTGTTGTAACTAAACTGGAACAGGTTGGCTTGGGGTATGGCAAGTTCTGGGGCACAAGTCTTCAGGGCGTTTACTGGACTGTCAGGGCCCATAGCCTTTGCAGTATCCAGTATCTTCAGCGGTTTCTCGATGCCACATGGAGCGAATCGAATTGGCTGAAGACTGACATCTGTGATGTTGGGGACATCCAGAGGAAGCCAGTATGGATCATCCACTCAGCACAAGATTGTTGCCAAAGCTTCAGCCCTTATCTTTTGCACTGATGTGCTGGGCTCCTCTATCATTAGGGATGGGGATATTTGTGGAGCCTCCTCCTTCAGTGAGTTGTTTAATTGTCCACCACCATTTACAGCCAGATGTAGAAGGACTGCACTCTTAGATCTGATCCACTGATTGTGGAATCACTTAGCTCGGTCCATCACTTGCTGCGTATGCTGTTTGGCATGTAAGCAGTCCTGTGCTACACCAGGTTGACACCTCATTTTAGGTATGCCTGGTTTGCTCCTGGCATGCCCATCTGCATTCTTCATTGAACCAGGCTGATCCCCTGGCTTGGAGGTAATTGTAGAGTGGGGGAAATGCTGGGCCATGAGGGTACAGATTGTGGTCGAGTACAATTCTGCTGCTGCTTATGGCCCACAACACCTTATGGATGCCCAGTCTTGAGTTGCTAGATCATTATTTATATATAATGAATGAAAAATTTAGGAGCCGAGTTTCATTTTTAGGAACCATATAGATGAAAATCAGAAGGAGGCCAAGGCAAGAATACTTTTTCAGATGTAAAATTATTGCCCCTCTATTAGACGGCCCAAATGAGCTGGTTTGTGGAAGCTTTTACATTTCATCATGCTAATTGTTAGTAGGAGCTTGACACAGACTATCCAGTGCCATTTCAAACACACTTTGGGTGCAATCGAGAAATTGTGGCCAAAGTGGAAAGTCGAAGAAATTTTATAAAAACAAAAGAGATTCACAATGAGTCTAATCAGTTTTT
The DNA here is from genome assembly GCF_964213995.1 of Mustelus asterias. NCBI lineage: Eukaryota > Metazoa > Chordata > Chondrichthyes > Carcharhiniformes > Triakidae > Mustelus > Mustelus asterias. The sequence continues at coordinate 133,582,112 of NC_135802.1, forward strand.
TGTGGAATACGCTGGGGAAGGAATGGAGATTTAGAAAGAAATGTTTAGCAGGGAGTGCTCTCTAATCTTAATATAAAACTAAACAGGCAGACAGGGCCTTGATTAACATTTCATCCTGAAGGATATTACATACCAACTATGAAAAAGGCCACTCAAAACCAAAAAAGACTTGGTTGCTCTCAGACAATTAGTCACCAGGACACCTGTTAAAGCCACTGTAGTACACTCTTCTCAGCACTAGCATCTAACAGAGTGCTAATGCTATGCAAAAATAAGTAGAATTTAATAAAAATCACAAATACAACTAACTTCCTGGCTCCATTTATAACTACTCTAGATTGTGCAGTAAAATTGATGAATACAAGGTTCAGATGGCTCGATTGAGGGTTACAAGTTAGCAAGGAATGAGCTGAAAAAGGGGCTTAGGAGAGCTAGGAGGGGACACGAGAAGTCCTTGGCGGGTCGGATCAAGGAAAACCCCAAGGCTTTTTACTCTTATGTGAGGAATAAAAGAATGACCAGGGTGAGGTTAGGGCCGGTCAAGGACAGTAGTGGGAACTTGTGTATGGAGTCAGTAGAGATAGGCGAGGTGATGAATGAATACTTTTCTTCAGTGTTCACCAAGGAGAGGGGCCATGTTTTTGAGGAAGAGAAGGTGTTACAGGCTAATAGGCTGGAGGAAATAGTTGTTCGGAGGGAGGATGTACTGGCAGTTTTGAATAGACTGAAGATCGATAAATCCCCTGGGCCTGATGAAATATATCCTAGGATTCTTTGGGAGGCAAGGGATGAGACTGCAGAGCCTTTGGCTTTGATCTTTGGGTCCTCACTGTCCACGGGGATGGTGCCAGAGGACTGGAGAGTGGCGAATGTTGTTCCTCTGTTTAAGAAAGGGAATAGAAATGACCCTGGTAATTATAGACCGGTTAGTCTTACTTCGGTGGTTGGTAAATTGATGGAAAAGGTCCTTAGAGATGGGATTTACGACCATTTAGAAAGATGCGGATTAATCCGGGATAGTCAGCACGGATTCGTGAAGGGCAAGTTGTGCCTCACAAATTTGATAGAATGTTTTGAGGAGGTAACTAAGTGTGTTGATGAAGGTAGGGCAGTTGATGTCATATACATGGATTTTAGTCAGGCGTTTGATAAGGTCGGCTTATGATGAAAGTGAGGAGGTGTGGGATAGAGGGAAAGTTGGCCGATTGGATAGGTAACTGGCTGTCTGATCGAAGACAGAGGGTGGTGGTGGATGGAAAATCTTCGGATGGGAGGCAGGTTGCTAGCGGAGTGCCACAGGGATCAGTGCTTGGTCCTCTGCTCTTTGTGATTTTTATTAATGACTTAGAGGAGGGGGCTGAAGGGTGGATCAGTAAATTTGCTGATGACACCAAGATTGGTGGAGTAGTGGATGAGGTGGAGGGCTGTTGTAGGCTGCAAAGAGACATAAGTAGGATGCAAAGCTGGGCTGAAAAATGGCAAATGGGTTTAACCCTGATAAATGTGAGGTGATTCATTTTGGTAGGACTAATTTAAATGTGGATTACAGGGTCAAAGGTAGGGTTCTGAAGACTGTGGAGGAACAGAGATCTTGGGGTTCATATCCACAGATCTCTAAAGGTTGCCACTCAAGTGGATAGAGCTGTGAAGAAGGCCTATAGTGTGTTAGCTTTTATTAACAGGGGGTTGGAGTTTAAGAGCCGTGGGGTTATGCTGCAACTGTACAGGACCTTGGTGAGACCACATTTGGAATATTGTGTGCAGTTCTGGTCACCTCACTATAAGAAGGATGTGGAAGCGCTGGAAAGAGTGCAGAGGAGATTTACCAGGATGCTGCCTGGCTTGGAGGGTAGGTCTTATGAGGAAAGGTTGAGGGAGCTAGGGCTGTTCTCTCTGGAGCGGAGGAGGCTGAGGGGAGACTTAAAAGAGGTTTATAAAATGATGAAGGGGATAGATAGAGTGAACGTTCAAAGACTATTTCCTCGGGTGGATGGAGCTATTACAAGGGGGCATAACTATAGGGTTCGTGGTGGGAGATACAGGAAGGATATCAGAGGTAGGTTCTTTACGCAGAGAGTGGTTGGGGTGTGGAATGGACTGCCTGCAGTGATAGTGGAGTCAGACACTTTAGGAACATTTAAGCGGTTAGTGGATAGGCACATGGAGCACACCAGGATGATAGGGAGTGGGATAGCTTGATCTTGGTTTCAGATAAAGCTCGGCACAACATCGTGGGCCGAACGGCCTGTTCTGTGCTGTACTGTTCTATGTTCTCATACAATGGCCAAGTTATATAGCGAGCTTTGCCTCGTTTCAAATGCCGTAAATACAAGTGTAAAAGTCAAATTTTTGAGACCGCACTGACTGTGTGGAGTCTGCACCTTCTCCCATGTCTGCATGGGTTACCTCCTACAGTCCGAAAGACATGCTGGTTAAGTGCATTGGCCAAGCTAAATTCTCCCTCAGTGTACCCAAACAGGCGCCGGAGTGTGGCGACTAGGGGATTTTCACAGTAACTTCATTGCAGTGTTAATGTAAGCTTACTTGTGACACTAATGAATGAACTTTAAAACTTTAAAGCCAAAGTCATGGGGCTGACATGACATTTTCTGGGAATTGATACACAAGCTTGATTCAGGCAAAAAAAAAGGGACATTACGATAAAGCAAAAACCAACACTGAAGAATTCAAATTATTTAACATTCATTTTATAACATTACAGCAAGTCCCTACTTAACACTGACTCACTGTTAATGTCAATATATCCATTTACCATCACCAGTTTCACTTTAACATTGCTTGCCATTGATCTCCTCTTCCGTGGCTTTTCTCAGCATGCTTACACCAAATGCCCTCAGTCCTGTTCTGAACTCACACTGATGTCCTGGCCTCCACTGCATGGCAGGTGGTTGGTGCAGGGATTTCAGCTGCTACCTGAAACAATCAACCTCTGCCACTTGATGTCACCTGGTCAGTCTAAAAATACTATAGGTGGACGTACTTTAAATATTGCATTGTATATTGTATTTCTTTTATATTCAGTAATACACTTATTTTGCAAGTTATTTCAGCTAGAAATGTACAGTGCTTTATACGATATAGTATTTCAACTTGTATATTTTTTCCTGGGCGAGAAATGACCAAAGGAACCTAACTCTGGCTTTAACATTCCTACGGGAACCTATGATTCACTTACAATCATGTCCCTTACAATCATGTCCCTTAAATTCATAATTTTTCAGGAACACAACAACTTTAAATGAGGATCCCATGTACAGATTATGAAAATGTCATCCAACTTAACATAATTAAATATGCACCATAATAAATTAACTACAACACCATGTTGAAATCCTACAAAATTGCAAACACCATCTGAATCCCTGAACAATTTATCCCAATAGTCTGGCAGTATATCACATGGATCTTAATGTTCATCATCTGTAGCAATGGTAACTCTGGCATCATTACAAATATTGTCCTTGGTACAGCCAAGTATAGTTGATGCTCTAAATATTATAAATGCTTTTTGAACTGTACTAGACCATTCCATGTAATGCATGACCCATTGACACAATGTTAACAGTGAGTGTGTTCATATTTGACCTTCGTGATTGCTTGTTTTCAGCATCCAATTGTTCTACATCTTTTGGATACTATCCTCAAGAGGTTTATTTATGCACATGTCCAAGAGCTGAACAACATTCATTCATAAGACCGCTCAGAATATCTGCTATGTTGGTGTTGGTTAACCTCATATCAGACTACATCGTCAACAAGGTGGGGTCTGAACATGTCCCAGATGAGCAAACTTCGTAGTCCTGCTGATTTCAAATTCCAGACTTCTGATCGATTTCTTGTGATGGCCTTCAGCCATACAGCCTTTTGTTAACATGGATGATAACGGCATTCTGAAATTTTTCTTTGGCTGAAGTTTTGCATTCAAATATCACATCGACTTTAATTTGGTTGGTATCATCCTCCATACAAGATGGAACCAACGTGAACCTCATCTTTGCATGGCCATCACCTTTATAAGAATTTCACCACCACTGCCCCCACCCCCAAATCTTGGTGACAGTCCGGTTTGCTGACATGTCAAACTAGGCCAATCAATACACATTCTTCTTTGCTATCAGATGATAAATGGTGGAATTTTATGATTTTACCATAGGTCAGGTGACAGACTGAATTTTGTGTTTTCCGACAGAGTATTCAATCCTCCTGCCTTTTCAATAATCTTGTGCACCACCTGGCACTGGCTGTGAATTCTGGAATAAAATCTTTCTTTGCTTCTGAAGGCAGTTCCAGATGGCTCTGTAGGTGATTTACAATTTTGCCAATGCTTATTATCCACCATCTTTTTCTCCAGATGAGGCCAGTTGCCTAGTCTCTCTCTGCTAATACATCTATCCAATAAGCTAGAAAACATACTGAAGAATATCTTTCATATATTATTTTCTTTCATATATTAAATTCTCCCGCTGCTGCACTATTATTTATCTTCTCAGCAAATGCCACACCTTTATTTTAACTTGAATTGGGTGCTTGTTATTCTTTCTCAATAGCATCATGACAGACGTCAATTGGCTGGGAGATTGCAGCCAGAATTGGTAAAATCTAAACACACCCACACGTCCCTTCAAATTAATGAACTGTGGTAATCACTGGTAAATAATTAATAATCACAATAGTTCAATTTCTGAAAAGCTAGGGCTGACTTTTACATTAAGTGTACGAAAAGTTCTTTCTGGGACCAAAAGTCATGGAGTTGACTTTTACATAAGTATATACAATAAATAGTATTTGATTTCAAAATCTCTACCTTGCCAGATGCTCTGGGCTTCATCAGGAAGTTCAAAATTTTTGATACTATTTCATCTTTTGTGCCTTTTCTCTCCAGGTCCAGAACAGTACAAATCACCTTCAGTACTGAAATTGGATTCCTACAAGTATATGGTACAAAAAGAAAACAAGCCATCTGTAGCAAATATAAACACAGCAGTACATGTGTGAACTCTAGGGAAAAGCAGGAGAAAAACTTCAGCACCAATGCTTTTTAGAAAACAACAAAGTGCATTTAAGGCCATTTCTATAGAATCGTAGAAGATGCAGGAGGCCAGTTGGCCCATCAAGACTACATTGACCACAATCCCACCTAGGCCCTATTCCCGTAACCCCACATATTATTTACCCTGCTAATCCCTGACACTAGGGTTAATTTAGCATAACCAGTCAACCTAACCCGCATATCTTTGGACTGCGGGTGGAAACTGGAGCACCCAAAGGAAACCCACATAGACACAGGGAGAATGTGCAAATTCCACACAGACAGTGACCCAAGGCCAACTGGTCCAACAATGAAACTGATATTCTCATGTGAAAAGGTATCCACTTTCAATTGCAGACTTTTTATTATACCTGGTCCAATAAGTGAGAAAGTCCCAAATTTCTCCAGTACTTGGGTCTCTGATGTTAATGATCAGAATTATGATTCTTCTCCGAACTGTTTTCCAAGCTTGAATGTCTCCCTTGTTACAATGAACAAAACTGGACATAATGCACATAATCTCTGGTTAAACCACTGCACTGTTTTCAGCAAGGCTTGATGTGGAGATGCCAGCGTTGGACTGGGGTAAACAGAGTAAGAAGTCTCACAACACCAGGTTAAAGTCCAACAGGTTTATTTGGTAGCAAAAGCCACTAACTTTCGGAGCGCTGCTCCTTCATCAGGTGAGTGGGATTTCAGTTCACAAATAGGGCACATAAAGACACAAACTCAATTTACAAAATAATGGTTGGAATGCGAGTCTTTACAGGTAATCAAGTCTTAAAGGTACAGACAATGTGAGTGGAGAGAAGGTTAAGCACAGGTTAAAGAGATGATCTTCCTCCCAGGGGGAGGATCGCAACAGACACCTCCGGACGCTGAAAGATGCCCTTATAAGAACAGGATATGGCGCCCGACTCATAGATCGACAGTTCCGACGCACCACAGCGAAAAACCCACCGACCTCCTCAGAAGACAAACACAGGACATGGCTGGCAGAGTATGCTTCGTCGTCCAGTACTTCCCCGGAGCGGAGAAGCTACGACATCTTCTCCGGAGCCTTCAACGTGTCACCGATGAAGACGAACATCCTGCCAAGGCCATCCCCACACCCCCACTTCTTGCCTTCAAACAACCGCACAACCTCAAACAAACCATTGTCCGCAGCAAACTACCCAGCCTTCAGGAGAACAGTGACCACGACACCACACAACCCTGCCACAGCAACCTCTGCAAGGCGTGCCGGATCATCGACACAGATGCCATCATCTCACGTGAGAACACCATCCACCAGGTACACAGTACATACACTTGCAACTCGGCCAACGTTGTCTACCTGATACGCTGCAGGAAAGGATGTCCCAAGGCATGGTGTATTGGGAAGACCATGCAGATGCTACGACAACGGATGAATGAACACCACTCGACAATCACCAGGCAAGACTGTTCTCTTCCTGTTGGGGAACACTTCAGCGGTCACGGGCATTCGGCCTCTGATCTTTGGGTAAGCGTTCTCCAAGGCGGCTTTCACGACACATGACAGCGCAGAGTCGCTGAGCAGAGACTGATAGCCAAGTTCCGCACACAAGGACGGCCTCAACCGGGATCTTGGGTTCATGTCACACTATCTGTAACCCCCACGACTTGCCTGGGCTTGCAAAATCTCACTAACTGTCCTGGCTGGAGACAATACACATCTCTTTAACCTGTGCTTAACCCTCTCTCCACTCACATTGTCTGTACCTTTAAGACTTGATTACCTGTAAAGACTCGCATTCCAACCATTATTTTGTAAATTGAGTTAGTGTCTTTACATGCCCTGTTTGTGAACTGAAATCCCACTCACCTCATGAAGGAGCAGCGCTCCTAAAGCTAGTGGCTTGTGCTACCAAATAAACCTGTTGGGACTTTAACCTGGTGTTGTGAGACTTCTTATTGAGCAAGGCTTCCAGCTCTGACTTATGGTTTACCATTTTGGTTATATAGTTAGCATAATTTCCTTTGTTGGTAACTATACCACTGTGGTTGGAGATGCCGGGGATCAAATCTACTGAAATATTCTACTGAAATCTAATCAAATCAACTGAAATTTTCATTTCAGTTTGTTGTTTGAAAGCATGTTCTCAAACTATTTTATCAATGCTATGTTGAGTAGCAGGAAATCCTGATCAGACCTAGTCCTGTCAACGTGACTTCAACCACAAACAGCTCCAAACACCTGTTATTGATGATTATTCGTGACTTAATACTTCACTTCACGATCTCTATTTCAGTAAAAAGAGGTAAGCAGCTACTTTGTAAGGTAATAAACAGCTTTTCTCACTTTCTCTATAAAGAAAAATGACAATGGAATGAAGGGTCCCCATTTCAACAGTTTTGTCATCAGCAATGGCATCGTTGCAGATCTTTTTTTCGAAGAGTGTAATGTCCGAGTTGATGTTTAAGGACATTTCATACCAAACAAGGCTTCCATTGACTTAGTAGACATTTTATTAAAGGTTCAAATTGCTTCTCCTAGTGGACTGCAAAGAAAGGTAATTTCTTCAAAGTTTCTATGGCATCCAAGCTTGACATGCTCCATTTAGCTCTCCAGCAGAAGGTGATCTTGTAACAGAGCGAGTTTAATTATTTAACAACCTGTGTGAATTAGCTCCAACTTAAATCAATTTTGTCATTATTTCATAATTTTGGTATATTTGCATCTGCAAATATGAAAACAAATGTGAAACTTCTTTTTTTTTTAAATCACAATGCTTTTTTGGTAATTCAGTTAATGAGTAACACATTCAAATCACTCCCCATTAACTGGTTATGCTATCAGTAGGGTCTCCGATGGCTGAATTAAATGTTTAGTCACTCACTTTTTCAGTACCTCTTCTTTTTTCTTATGCTGCTCACTGCCGCTTTCAAATGAGAACCCAGTAAACAGACGAATGTTTTTTTTCAATGTGGCAAGCTAGAAAGAATGCAACAGGACACAAAAAGGTTACAGCTAATCAATAAAACTCTTTCAGGACATACTAACCACAAACCTAAATACAAAGTATATTCATTTAGCTAATGAATAGCTGAGTCATACCAACTAAGTGTCTTGGGTTTGACTCTCAGTCTGTGTTGAGTTAGCTCTGGGCTCATCAAGTTTCATTCTTAATCCCACCTGGAAGTTCCTAAATGAACTTCAGGTGAGGACAAGATCCAGTTTGACTGTGATAACATTCCGATGTTTGAACAAATCTATAATAAAGCTGCTCATGTCCATCTGGACTGTTTTGATTAATCAGTTTAAGGGGAGTGTCTGTTGGTGGTTGATGCCTGATGCACATAGAGGCACGAAGGCCATGTGGAAAACTGGAGCATGTGACACACATGTGGCTGCCAATAGAGGGGGGGAGAAGGAGAGAGAGAGAGAGATGACAGTTGAAGGTAAATGGAGTGCAAAGTTATCCTAGTTGGAGAGATTGTTTCTGTGAAGGATGGGATAGGACTCATGGGAGGAATAGGGACAGAGAGGGATGGGAATGATGGAATTGCTTAACGTGTGGCAAAATAGTATGGACAATTAATAAATTTTTCATAATGCAAAGGTTTTAGAAAAGCTGTCAGCTGATGTAAATTAATACATTAGTTTTGGTTCTGCAGATGAAGATGCTGACAGTCTATATCTCAGGAGTTTCTACACAGTCCAACACTATCAGAGATGCACTATTGCACATACTTAAGACCCAATGAAGGTGCAATTATAATGTTGCTGCAATACTGGAATCCTAAACAAGGCATGTCATGGAACACAATTGCAGGTTAGGAAGCTATTTTCTACAATAGATGTTGAAATTGTATCAGGAAGGTTGAGGAGATAGTCCTTATTCCTGAAATAATATTCAGCCCATCAGATGCAAACCTGCCATTTCAACTCAGGAGAAAACAGTTTCAATTAGACTTTCATATTTGAATGACAGTAAACAAGTCACAAAGCAACATTCTCACAAAATTTTTATTTACATCTCCAGCTCTCTTTTCCAATGCATAGTTTGATGCAGCTTTTCTGAGTGAGAAATGTTGACTCTGCTCAAGTCTTTGGTGAAAGAGTAACTGGGATTGCTGTACTTAAAAAGTACTTTTGCAACATTGCTAACTGTTACTTATTAAGGCTTACACATGCAAATGGTACCCAGTGACAAGGAGTTAGCCTTTTGAGGCTTAGCAGAAAATTTCTCCTTGCAAAAAAGAGCATATGTTTTGCCTGGTACAGTCACTGACTAACCTGGCTCACATGTGCAAAAAAAAAATCTAAACATGGGGTTCTCTCAAAAATTAGAAAACATAAAAAGTTAATTTGTTTTTACCCAACAAATGATACACAAAGTGATCACACCCAAGTAGCGAGACATTTTTTAAAAAGTGAAATGCTGTGGATGCTGGAAAAACTCAGCAGATCTGGTAGCATCTGTGGACAGAAAATAGAGTTAATGTTTCAAGTCGTGTGACTCTTTTTCCAGAGTTATTCAGATAGTTTTCGATCATCTTACCGAACCTGGCCTGTTGTATAAAATTTTGTGAAGAGATTTGAGATCTTCGGCCTTAGTTTTGCCCATGAAATACTGTATCCTCTCAATTTCTCCCAGCCTTGTGCCTCTACCTGAAAAAAAATATTAAAAACCACATTTCACTTGTGCATTCTTTTAGAATTTGCATAATGGTTCAAAGACAAATAACTAGTATTCATGTAAAATAAGATTGTCTAATGAGGTCTCTACTAATAGCTCAACTGACTAAGTCAGTGAAGAGCTGAGCGTTGAAGACAAGGAATGCTTCAATCCCCAGCCTGTGCTGAATTAGTTACCTATAGGTCAGTATTAGATCCATTACAATAGAAATTCACCATAATTTACAACACAAGTCTACAGATGTATATGGCTTGTACAAATATCCTTCTGCCCTACTGATTTAACCTTATCAGCAGATCCTGTGCTGCTCGGTGCTTCGTTGGCCTATGGGTGAGTGTGCTGCTCGGTGCTTCCATGGCCATGTGTAAAATTGCAGCAGATGGATGAGTAGGCACCGGAAAAAGTGCCCATGGCCTTGCGCTACCCTCAACCCGCCAGCCCACCCCCCGGGCGAGTATAAAATTCTGCCCGATCTTCCCTTCCAAATTCTGCAATATCTTTAAGGTTTTACTTTTCTTGCTGTAAATAACGATTTTTGGTTAACTCATTGCTTGCCATACAGAAATGAAAATGTTCTGCGCTAGTCTCAAGGGCAGAGAATTAATTAGAACTTGAGGTTAGTCAAATATTTTAATTATTTTGTGATCAATGCATCACAATGAAGCCTGTGTGTATAACATAACTGCTATCATTCCGTAGTTCAGTATGCACAGCTTTTGGCAACATCTGCAGAACTACCTTTGAAATAAATTCAATTTTAAATTGGTGCTGAATTAATAAAGTGTTTTGCAAATTAAATTGATAAGATCTCCAGGGCAATATATATAAACATGGAAATCCATAGTAGAATGTGGTCCTGGATAAAGATCTAGCTTTAAAAGTTTAAAACAAAATAGCAGAGAATGATCGTGCAAGCTATGGTGTCAAATGAGATGTATGTGTTGAGTGGTGTATTGCGGAGGTTAGTACTTGGGTTGACATATATTTATGACTGGAATGCAATAAACAACTGAGGTGGTAGAAGTCTGTGACCAGCTTCTTGGTGTATCTTAGCCACTTCAGACACAGCTCCTGGCTGAGGTGGCAGTAGAAGTGTTCTCCGAAAGCCCTAGTTTGGTATCCCTTCAACTAAGAGTCCTCCTTCTCCTTCCCCCTCTGCGAACATTTTCCTTTCTTTGTTGCCTGTGCTCCATCTCCCTGCCATGCTGCAGCTGAATAAGGACTGCAATAAAGCCCGTTTGAGTGAACAGGTATTCAGTGTTCTGCATTCTTTGGAAAAGTCCAGCAACACTTCCTTCTGACTCCAACACCTTATCAGAACTCCTCCAACAACACTGAACACACGACTTCCACCCATTCTGCAACAATGAAGGAATGTCAAAAGCATCTTACCTGAAAGTCCTGTCCTAATGCCTTTAAACTCCCTCCACCTCTCTCCCCCTGCTCTCCTCACTGCCACGCTCCCTGCTCTCCTCAACAGCACACTGCCACACCTGGGTTTTTCTCCATCTTCCTCAGGGTCCTGCAGCACGCATAGTTTAAAACTCACCGCAGGCCACAGCACACTTGCAAACTTCCCGCCACGGCACATTAGTCAGGAACCACTGATCTAGAGCTTGTGCACAGGGCACAATTTAAATGTAGAATATAGATACAGAATCCCTACAGTGCAGAAGGAGGCCATTCGGCCCATCGAATCTGTACCGACAACAATCCTACCCAGGCCCTGTTTAACCCCACATATTTACCCCGCTAATCCCTCTAACCTACGCATCGCGGGACACTAAGGGTCAATTTAGCATGGCCAATGCATCCAACACGCACATCTTTCTGACTGTGGGAGGAAACCGGAGCACTCGGAGGAAACCCATGCAGACATGGGAGAATGTGCAAACTCCACACAGAGAGTGATCCAAGCGGGAATTGAACTCAGGTCCCTGGAGTTGTGAGGCAGCAGTGTGCCGCTGCCACTGTGCTGCCCATCTGAAATTAAACTTGGAATCATTGTTATCTGTGAGGATAGTGTAGAAGTTTAAAAGGGACATAAACAAATTGATAGAATGAGCATTCAGGTGGCAGATGAAATTGAATGTGGAGAAGTGAGGCAGAAGAACATAGAGAGACAGGAGGAGGAGGATCTGGGTGTATATGTGCATTATGAGGCTGAAAGTGGCAGAACAAGTTGACAGCACATTTGCATACAATACCCGAGGTTTTATTAATAGGGATATAGAGTACAAAAACAAGGAAGATGTTACAAACTTAGGTAGAACATTGGTTCGTACTCAATTGAAGTATTGCATCCAGTTCTGGGCACCACACTTTAGGAAAGATGTGAAGGCATGAAAGTGAGTAGAAAAGATTCACGAGAATGATTCCAGGAATGAAGAACTTCAGTCACATGGACAGACAGGAGAAGTTGGGACTGCTTTCCTTGGAGAGAAAGTTGAGAGGAGCAAAAACAAACTGAAAAATGTGGGAAAACTCAGCAGGTCTGACATCATCTGTGGAGAGAGAATAGAACCAACGTTTTGAGTCAGGATGACCCTTTGTTAGAGCTGTTTTAGATTCCAGCATTTGCAGTATTTTGCCTTTATTAAAGTTGAGTGGAGATTTTATAGAGATATTCAAAATCATGAGGGGTCTGTACAGAGTAGGTAGGGAAGAACTATTCCCATTGATGGAAGGATCAAGAGCAAGAGGGCATGGATTTAAGATAATTGTAAAAAGAACCAAGGGATTCATGAGGCAAAACTTTTTTACACAGCCAGTGATTAGGCTATGGAATGTGCTGCCTCAGCAAGGTGGAGGCCGATTCAAGCAAGACATTCAAAATGGAATTTGATCATCATTTGAAAAGGAAGACTTGTGCAGGGCTACAGGGAGAAGACAGGAGTGTGGCACTGGGAGAATTGTTCCTTCGAGGAGCCAGATGACACAATAGGCTAAATGACCTCCTTCTGCGCTGTAACAATTCAATGATTCGATGATTCTGTTTGTGACATTACGGGTGTATCATGGCAGGACAAAATCATGAATATGCTGTCCTCTCAAAGGCAGGGCTCCCAACTGTGTTGGCATCAATCAGAGGCAGCTTTGGGCGACTAGGCAGGTGAACAGGATATGGGAAGTTTGCATACCAATGGGCCTTCCTTGCAGTGACGGAGCCAGAGCCAAAGCCAAATGTCCACCTGAGCCAAATGAAACACCCGAGATTCCACTTCAAGGATGCTTGCAAGTGTGACATGAAGGACCTAAGCATCATCTATAGCATCTGGGAGTCATTAGCTGGCAAAAGAGGCAAATGTGGCACCTCTTGTAGACTAGAGTGCACTACCATGACGACCAGTACTAACAGCATTCTGGCATCAGGCACCAACACCAAAAACAACAATCCACAACGTCACTTGACAGCTTCACTTTCAACATTTGTGGCAGAACCTGTCAAAGATTGGCCTTCACAGCCAGCAGCAAGGGTGCACAAAATGAAGACACTCCACCTAAATGAATAGTCTCTTGCGTGCATACCTCATATTAATACAATGATAAACACCTTCTGATAAAGCAACAAATGCCCCATTACTTTCACATAAGTCTTTTCCCACATATTATTAAGTCTTTGATTAACAACAGTATATTTCAGAACAACTCATGATTAACTTTATTTTCCTTGGAGTTCTGCTTTTACGAATCAGAACACAATAGATCACTGCATCCTTTTACCTTGCAGTTCCAGGATTTGTATCCCCATTTGCTTCACTCATGAACATACAGCACAGAAGGAGAAGAAGCCTTCTTCAGTCCACCATGTACGCTCCTTCCACAGGTCAGACACAATAATTTGCTCCATCGCAGATGCCCCATAACCCATTTAAACTGCCACACTTCTATTGCCTTGCAACAAAATCAAGCACAAAAACATCCAAGCAACTATAAAGTTTTGAAATGTTTACCTTCAGGAATACTAAACGTCTCTTTTGCAGATGGTGTCACTTGTAAAGTCAGTCTTTCCACTTTTTTCTTTTCCCTTTTCCCTTCTACAATAGGACTTCGTTCCAGTAATCCCACTGCAACATTAAAACAAACATTCCTGTAAATGAACTTTGGTTTCAAACTCTTTAAACAAAAAAGCACTGATTTATACTTTACCCCTCTCCTCCTCTTCCTCCTCCTCCTCACTCTCCAATTGTTCTTCTTTCTCTTCTTCTTTTGTGGAAGACTTGTCGGGCTTATTTCTCTTCTTTGTTCCTTCAGCTTTGTCCCCTTTTTCAACTGCAGCCATCTTTGAATCTGCTTCCACTGACATTAGAATGTCTGTCAATGTATAAAATCAGTATCAGCTCTTAAGGAACCAAGCATTAGAACATTCACAAAATGCAGAATGCACCATGACCTGCTTAAATCATAAAACTCTAAGCCTTGATTCATAACCTTTATTACAATTTTTTTCAGTCCACAATCTGAACAATTTCATCAATAGCCTTGAAAACAAACAAGAGGGACAAGTGGCAATTTCTTCCCAAAATTGGCTCTCATCATCCTCCTTTACCACCTCAAACTTTTCCAAAATTCTCAATTTTATCATGTCAACATATACTTCCACTCTCCTCATAGCTTCCACAACAACCTACACCTCCAATGTAATAAAGTGTCCTAAGATACTTCACAGGAGCACTATGAAACAAGATTACACGGAAGACATCAGCAGATATGAATATATAAACATACAAATCAAAAACAGGAATAGGCCATTAGGCCCCTCGAGCCTGCTCCACCATTCCATCACATCATGGCTGATCTGATTGTGGCCTCAATCCCACATTCCACCTATCCCCAATAACCTTTGACTCCCTCATTAGTCAAGAATCTCTCTCTCTGCCTTAAAAATATTCAGTTACTGGGTGAGATATTAAGTTAGAAAAGCTCAAGGTGGAAGATGGTAAGCCAGCCAGGAGAACACTGGAATAGTCATTGATATACTTAACAAAAGCATATATGGGGGTTTCAGCAGTAGATGACCCAAATCAGGGGAGGAGTTGGACAAAGCTGCCAGGGAAGTGGATAGAGTTGATGACTAGCAGACAGAGTGTACATCAAGAACTGACAATGACTTTGATCTTCCGATATTTAGTTGGGAGGAAATTCTTGCTCATCTATTACAGGATGTTAGACAAGCAGTGTGACGAATCAGAAATAGTAAAAGGGTTGAGAGACAGAGCTGGATGCTGTTCTGAGACAAAGGATGTTGAGGACAGATTCCTGAAGAATCCTAGAAATAACAAGGCAGGAGTGAAAGAGAAGCCATTGCTACGGATTCTCTGACCAAGACTGGAAAGATAATTGAACCAGGTGGGGTCACCCAGACAGCTGGAAGATTGTATGGTTGACCATGTCGAAGATGAAAGCTGAGAAAGATGGAGAAGTGTCATTTGCCACAGTCAATCACAAATGATTTCATTTGCACTACTTTATTAAGGATCTCTGGCCACTTCTTTGCGCCACTGCTATTCCTATCCCCACCTCTCGCATTACTTGAATTACTATTGCTTGTAACATTTAACAGGAGTGGTATCAAGCAAAATTTGGCACTGAGCCTCAGAGATATTACGACAGATAACCAAAAGCTTGTTAAAAGAAGCTTTAAAGAAGATACAGGAGGCAAAGAGGCACAGTTGTTTAGGGGAGGAACTCCAGAGCTTAGGTCCATCAATGGAAATCAGGGATGTACAAGAGGCCAAAATTGGAAGAATGCAGAGGGTTCAGAGGACTACTGGAGGTTACACAGATAATGAGGGAATAAAAACAATAAAATATCAAGAGGTTTCACAGAGCAGGAGCCATGGAACTATACAACCCCTGCAGTGCAGAAAGCAGTCGCTCGGCCCACCGAGTCTTCACTGACTCTCCAAAAGAGCATTTTACCCATTGAACCTGGGTCCCTGGAACTGAGAGGCAGCAGTGTGCCACCGTGCCGCCCCTATGACTTAACAACATCCTTACCCTAACCTCAAACACCAAGTGCAAGGAGCTCAAGGAATTCCTTCAGCTTTCATATCCAGATCATCTATGCAACCATCTCTGCCTGTTCCATTCATGGCTCCGACCCTCAAACTATCCCAGTCGCTTACCCACTTTATCTGTAGACTTCATCTGTGTAGTTTCTCTCCATATTCCATTAAAATTTATCTTGATCTAGTCAGTGGCCTTTTCTTTTCTCTCTCTGAACCTTCTCCCCATGCAACTACCTTTCCAAGCTCCCAAGTTAATTGAGTCAATGCCGCCCTCTCCTAAGCAACTTAAACTCTCCCCTACAAAACCACTATCAATATCCTTCAACTGTAATGTCACCTATCTACCTTCTCCAACTGCTGCATTACTTAAATCTTCCTTTCTAAATTTTTCCTTAACTAAGGTTC
Source organism: Mustelus asterias (assembly GCF_964213995.1). Taxonomy (NCBI): domain Eukaryota; kingdom Metazoa; phylum Chordata; class Chondrichthyes; order Carcharhiniformes; family Triakidae; genus Mustelus; species Mustelus asterias. The sequence continues at coordinate 133,598,242 of NC_135802.1, forward strand.
CAAAACTCAGTCACCTCCTAGATCATGTTCACCTCTCCACTAATTCCCTGTTTAATTTCACAAATCCCATGTCTGTCCTACTTTTGAGATCATTTACAATCTCACAAGCCAATCTACAAAATTTGGAGGAAAAAGTGACAAACATCTTCAAGAACGCCTGACAGTTACAAAATGCTGACAACTCGATGATTGTTTTAAAATCAGCCTCAAGTAAAAGATCCATGATCAAAGTCACTGCTTCAAGGTTAATAATTCGATGCTAATAAACATCCAATAAACCAGATGAAGATTTCTTAGATCACATTTTGTAACTCAATTTATTTTCTGTGAAATGTCTATTGCGTTATATTCACCCTGCCACCCAAACTATTTCTCTGTCCACACATTTATTCAGCAATAGCATGCATTTCAATTGATAAGTGATTCAAAATTTGCAGTTGCCAAAATTTCACCTTCCAAGCAATTTTCCCGATCCCCAGTCCTGCTGCTCACAGCGGCCTGGATATCAGCTGGTTTCTAAGCTCCCACACTAAAGGGGATAACGGGGCAATTATGCATCCTGTTTGTAAATCAAATTACTTCAGCTGGCATACAAAAATGTATTGATGTAATAATGGAAATTGATTAGTATTTTACAACACATTCACAATTAACCATGGTGAATTGGCAGCACTAAAGTTGACTGTTTCCAATTTCATTTAGTTGAAATCACCAAGGTAAGGTGGCAAGGGGAACTATCAAGGGAGAAGAGATTTATAACAGAAACACAGTAAAGTAGAAAACACTATACTACAGGCTGCTGATCTTTCTATGGCACTGGTCAATTCCAGGCTATGGAAACATTGAGAGGTTGGGAATCTGAGTGCAAAAGGATTTTTTAAAATTACAACTTTCCAAATATTTGAAAAAGCAGGACAAATCCAACCCAGCCAATTACCACCGCAGCAGTCTACTCTCCATCAACAAAATTATGGAAAGTGTCATTACAAGTGCTATCAAGTTGCAACTACTCACTAACACACAGTTTGGATCTGTCAGGGCCCCTCAGGTTTTGTCCTCATTACAGCCTTGATTGAGACAGCTGAACTCCAGAACTGAGGGGAGTGTGATTGCCCTTGACACCAAGGCAGCATCTGACCAACTGTGGTATTCAGGGGCCCTTGCAAAACCTCAGTCAATAGAATCAAGGTGAAAACTCTCCACTGGTTGAGAGTCATATCTGGCACAAAGAAGGATGGTGGTGGTCACTGGAGGTCAATCTCAGCTCCGAGATATCATTGCTGGAGTCCCTCAAGGTAGTGCCCTGGGCCAAATCATCAATGACCTTCACTCCATCATGAGATCCAAAATGGGGATGTTCACAGATGACTGCACAGTGTTCAGTTATATTTGTGACTCCTCAGATACTGAAGCATCTAAACCCCCTCCCTAACATCACTGTGCATGTACCTACACCACATGGACTGCAGTGCTCAAGAAGCCAGCGAGCACCTTTTCACCTGGGATGTCTATATGCAGCAAAACCTGGGTAACATTCAGGCCTGGGATGATAATTGGCAAGTAACATTCGTGTCTCACAAGTGCCAGGCAACGAACATCTCAAAAAGGGAACCTAACCAAACCCCCATGATATTCTATGGCATTACCATCATTGAATCCCCCACTAGCATCATCCTAGGGTTTACCATTAACGAGAAATTGAACTGAAGTCGTCATAAAAATATTGTAGCTACAACAGCAGATCAGAGGCTAGGAATCCTGCGGCAAGTAATTCACCTCTGGACTCCCCAAAGCCTGTCTACTATTTATAAGGTAGAAATCAGGAATGTGATGGAATACTGCCCACTTGCCTGGATGAGTGCAGCTTCAAGAAGACACAAACTCCACACCATCCAGGGTGTTCAAGATTCTCTTACGGTTAACGTGCAGGTTCAGTAGGCAGTTAGGAAGGCAAATGCAATTTTAACATTCATGTCGAGAGGGCTGGAATACAAGAGCAGGGATGTACTTCTATGGCTGTATAAGGTTCTGGTCAGACCCCATTTGGAGTTTTGTGAGCAGTTTTGGGCCCCATAACTAAGAAAGGATATGCTGGCCTTGGAAAGGGTCCAGAGAACAAAGAACAAAACAGCACAGGAACAGGCCCTTCGGCCCTCCAAGCCCGCGCCACTCCCTGGTCCAAACTAGACCATTCTTTTGTATCCCTCCATTCCCACTCCGTTCATGTGGCTATCTAGATAAGTCTTAAACGTTCCCACTGTGCCCGCCTCCACCACCTTGCCTGGCAGCGCATTCCAGACCCCCACCACCCTCTGTGTAAAATATGTCCTTCTGATATCCGTGTTAAACCTCCCCCCCTTCACCTTGAACCTATGACCCCTCGTGAACGTCACCACCGACCTGGGAAAAAGCTTCTGCCGTTCACTCTATTTATGCCTTTCATAATTTTATACACCTCTATTAGGTCTCCCCTCATCCTCCGTCTTTCCAGTGAGAACAACCCCAGTTTACCCAATCTCTCCTCATAACTAAGCCCCTCCATACCAGGCAACATCCTGGTAAACCTCCTCTGCACTCTCTCTAAAGCCTTCGCGCCCTTCTGGTAGTGTGGCGACCAGAACTGGACGCAGTATTCCAAATGCGGCCGAACCAACGTTCTATACCTCTGCAACATCAGACCCCAACTTTTATACTCTATGCCCTGTCCTATAAAGGCAAGCATGCCATATGCCTTCTTCACCACCTTCTCCACCTGTGACGTCACCTTCAAGGATCTGTGGACTTGCACACCCAGGTCCCTCTGCGTATCTACACCCTTTATGGTTCTCCCATTTATCGTATAGCTCCCCCCTACGTTAGTTCTACCAAAATGCATCACTTCGCATTTATCTGGATTGAACTCCATCTGCCATTTCTTTGCCCAAATTTCCAGCCTACCTATATCCATCTGTAGCCTCTGACAATGTTTCTCACTATCTGCAAGTCCAGCCAATTTTGTGTCGTCCGCAAACTTACTGATCACCCCAGTTACACCTTCTTCCAGATCGTTTATATAAATCACAAACAGCAGAGGTCCCAATACAGAGCCCTGCGGAACACCACTAGCCACAGGCCTCCAACCGGAAAAAGACCCTTCCACTACCACCCTCTGTCTTCTGTGACCAAGATGTGGAGATGCCGGCGTTGGACTGGGGTAAGCACAGTAAGAAGTCTCACAACGCCAGGTTAAAGTCCAACAGGTTTATTTGGTAGCAAATACCATAAGCTTTCGGAGCACTGCTCCTTCGTCAGATGGAGTGGATATCCACTCCATCTGACGATGGAGCAGTGCTCCGAAAGCTTATGGTATTTGCTACCAAATAAACCTGTTGGACTTTAACCTGATGTTGTGAGACTTCTTTCTGTGACCAAGCCAGTTCTCCACCCATCTAGCCACCTCCCCCTTTATCCCATGAAATCCAACCTTTTGCACCAACCTACCATGAGGTACTTTGTCAAACGCTTTACTAAAGTCCATATAGACGACATCCACGGCCCTTCCCTCGTCAACCATTCTAGTCACTTCTTCAAAAAACTCCACCAGGTTAGTGAGGCATGACGTCCCTCTCACAAAACCATGCTGACTATCGTTAATGAGTTTATTCCTTTCTAAATGCGCATACATCCTAAGAATCCTCTCCAACAACTTCCCTACCACGGACGTCAAGCTCACTGGCCTATAATTTCCCGGGTTATCCTTCCTATTCTTCTTAAATTACGGGACCACATTAGCTATCCTCCAATCCTCTGGGACCTCACCTGTGTCCAGTGACGAGACAAAGATTTGTGTCAGAGGCCCAGCGATTTCATCTCTCGTCTCCCTGAGCAGCCTTGGATAGATTCCATCAGGCCCTGGGGATTTGTCAGTCTTTATATTCTCTAAAAAACCTAACACTTCCTCCCTTGTAATGGAGATTTTCTCTAACGGTTCAACACTCCCCTCCGAGACACTCCCAGTCAACACATCCCTCTCCTTTGTGAATACCGACGCAAAGTATTCATTTAGGATCTCCCCTACTTCTTTGGGCTCTAAGCATAATTCCCCACTTTTGTCCGAGAGGTCTGATTTTTTCCCTGACAACCCTTTTGTTCTTAACGTATGAATAAAATGCCTTGGGATTCTCCTTAATCCTGTCTGCCAAGGACATTTCGTGACCCCTTTTTGCCCTTCTAATTCCTCGTTCGAGTTCTTTCCTACTTTCTTTGTATTCCTCCAGAGCTCCCTCCGTTTTTAGCTGCCTGGACCTAACGTACGCCTCTCTTTTCTTTTTGACCAGTCCCTCAATTTCCCTGGTTATCCACGGTTCTCGAATCCTACCCTTCCCATCGTTCTTTTTTACAGGCACATGCCTATCCTGCAGCCCTAACAACTGTTCCTTAAAAGAGTCCCACATGCCAGATGTGGATTTACCCTCAAACAGCCTCTCCCAATCAACAGCTGCCAATTTCTGCCTAATCCCACTAAAGTTAGCCTTCCCCCAATCCAACACCTTACCCTTGGGACACCACTCATCCTTTTCCATCGCTATCCTAAAGCTAACAGAATTGTGGTCGCTATTTGCTACATGTTCCCCTACTGAAAGTTTGAAGACCTGACCAGGCTCATTCCCCAGTACTAGGTCCAGTATAGCCCCCTCTCTAGTCAGGCTATCTACATATTGTTCCAAAGAGGTTCACAAGAATAATCCCTGGAATGAAAAGCTTGTCGTATGAGGAATGGTTGCGGACTCTGGCTCTGTACTCATTGGAGTTTAGAAGGATGAGGGGGGAATCTTATTGAAACTTGCAGGATACTGCGAGACCTAGATAGAGTGGATGTAGAGAGGATGTTTCCACTAGTAGGAAAAGCTAGAACCATAGGGCACAACCTCAGGCTGAAGGGACGATCCTTTAAAACAGAGATGAGGAGGAATTTCTTCAGCCAGGGAGTGGTGAATCTGTGGAACTCTTTGCTGTGGAGGCCAAGTCATTGAGTGTCTTTAAGACAGAAATAGATAGGTTCTTGATTAATAAGGGGATCAGGGGTTATGGGGAAGGGGCAGGAGAATGAGGATGAGAAAAATATCAGCCATTTATGATTGAATGGCAGAGCAGACTCAATGGGCCAAGCGGCCTAATTCTGCTCCTATGTCTTATGGACAAAGCAGCCGGCTTGAATGGCACCCATCCACCATAATACGTATTCACCTCCTCCACCACCGATGCACAGTGGCAGCATTGTGGACTATCTGAAGATCTGACCTCTCAGCTAGAAATGGAGGGGCAGCAGATGCATGGGAACACCACTAGCACCTGCAAGTTCTCCTCAAAGCCACACGCTAACTCGATCACTATTCCTTCACTTGCTGCATCAAAATCTTAGAACTCCCTCCCTAACAGGACTGTGCATGTGAGTTACACCACATGGACTGCAGCAGTTCAAGAAGCCAGCTCACCAGTCCCTACAAAGGCAATTAAAGAAAGGGCAATAAGAGTTGGCTTAGCCTGCAACGCTCACATCTCAAAAAAAACCCAACTTACAATATTTTAACAAACTTAACCACAAAGTGCCATGTTGCCATTAGTACAAAGTGTAACGATAAAAAAGTTCCTACTGATTGCTTCAGGCATTTGGCCTGTAATTCATCTATAATAACATGCAACTTTTTCCCACCTGGATTGTTTTGATTGGTCAGTTTAAGGGAGATATCAAATGTGGTTGTTCTGTTCCTATGGGATGACAGATGGTTAATTAGATATTTTAAAACTTTATTGTAACATTTGGTTAGTAAGTGCAGAGTATTACAATTTTTGATCCAACTGATAGAAAGTACTTGGTACAAGGTTTAAGGTCCTCTGCTTACAACTAGGTGTGGCTCTTCTAATCTCTGCCATGCAGGTAATGTCAGATGTGTGCTTGCTAACTGTGACATTTAAAATGCCTCACACACACATACATAGTTGTTTAGCTATCCTATGCAAAGATGGAATGTGGATATGAAGCAGTGGGAATTCCCTCTGACAGCTATGAAGGTCCGCTGTCTTTTTATTTAAAATACTGGGATGAAAATCAACGAGAATTTGTCCTTTCCCCTCACCTCCCACCAGTGGTGTTAATATGCACAGCATCTGGAAGATGAGTATGTGCAAGCATAACCTGGAACCAGCTAAGCAACAACTGCCCGCATAGTCGGCAGCTCTGCACTAGCCCAGTATGCATGCAAGATTAGTGACAACACCTGCCCAACTCTCCTCCCCACCCCCCAGCTCGTTAAGGAATGAAGCCTAAATTTTGTTCCTCTGAGGGTCAGCACTACCTTGTGTTTAGTTAAGATATAAATCAATACTGTTGGAATTTAAGGGGTGGTGGGGGGAGCTCATGGGGAAATATCAGTGTTAATTTGGCAATTGCTTTGGAGGGGATGGCATGCATAGCTTGGGAGGGATGCACAGTAAGAAGTCTCAAAACACCAGGTTAAAGTCCAACAGGTTTATTTGGTAGCACAAAACACAAGCTTTCTGAGCGCTGCTCCTTCATCAGGTAAGTGGGAGTTCTGTTCACAACCAGGGCATATAAAGACACAAACTCAATTTACAGTCGCTGCGCAGAGACTGATAACCAAGTTCCGCACACATGAGGATGGCCTCAAACGGGATCTTGGGTTCATGTCACACTATCTGTAACCCGCACGACTTGCCTGGGCTTGCAAACTCTCACTAACTGTCCTGGCTGGAGACAATACACATCTCTTTAACCTGTGCTTAACCCTCTCGCCACTCACATTGTCTGAACCTTTAAGACTTGATTACCTGTAAAGACTCGCATTCCAACCATTATTTTGTAAATTGAGTTTGTGTCTTTATTTGCCCTGTTTGTGAACAGAGCTCCCACTCACCTGATGAAGGGGCAGTGCTCCGAAAGCTTGTGGCTTGTGCTACCAAATAAACCTGTTGGACTTTAACCTGGCGTTGTGAGACTTCTTACTGTGCTTACCCCAGTCCAATGCTGGCATCTCCATATCTTGGGAGGGATGGACAGTGGAATTGGTTAGGTACATTACTGGCAAATGTTTTAAAGGTCTCCGCAGTACAGAACAAATTATGAACTCTGTGCCCCAATGTTATGGAATAAAAAGGGGCACTCTACTCATCAGATGAATTCTAGTACCTAGGGAGGCATTGATGTAGTAGTAGTATTGTTACTGGACTAGTAATCCAGAGACCCAAGATAATGCTCTGCGGTCCCGGGTTCAAATCCCACCATGGTAAATGGTGAAATCTGAACTCAAAAATCTAGAATTAAAAGTCTAATGATGACCATGAAACCATTGTTGATAGTTGTAAAAATTGGTTCACTAATGTTCTATAGGAAAGAAATCTGTCACCCTTACTTGGTCAGGCATGTAATGACCCCCACATCCAAATTACTGCACTCTACAAGGGTCCACACTTGGTCTTAAAGTTAAACACCAGTTTTCAACCAGGTCAATGTTATGATTCTATTAACAGTATGATTGAATGAAAAAAATGTTGACCACCCATGAATGGTAGACAACAGAGTAATTGTGATGCATTAACCTAACTACAACATCTGACTTGGTCTTAGTCATTATTGTCCATCAATATCTTTCCTCTGCTCTCCTTCTCCATAGAACTACCTCTCCATTGCTCCATTCTTACTTAAGCGAACACACTTCCACCGCTCATTCTCTTCCTTTCCCCTCTTGGTCACCTCTAGATTTCCCAAGAATGGTACCAACACATCCTGATCAGTATACCATTTCTCATTCATACACACAGGGCCAGCTTCATATTAGATGAGAGCCAGCTCTATCAGACCACCCCTTTACTCAATCCCAACCGTCACACTGCTTGCTCAACAAGTCTTGAATGAGTTAATATTTTCTCGTTCAATATTAATAAGATCAAAAGAATCATCTTCAACTCCCAATCCCCCTGCTGCTCTTAACTAATAAGTGAAAAGCTCATAATCCTGTTTGCAGCTAATTTTAACCCCACATGCTCTCCAATTGCAAGGACCATTTATTTCCACTTCCAAAATGACTTGTTTCTAATCCTCAGTTTACCTCTCTGCTGCTATGATCCTTTAGCATACTACTGCCACTTCCACACTTGACTATTTTAATGTCATCTGTGTTGGTTTTCCATCCATCTCCTCCATAAATTCCAACTTGTCTAAATCCCTGCTGCTTGGGCCTTACCCTGCATGGTTTCCCCTACCTAAACTCTGCCACTCCTTCCAGGTTTATAGCTCCACTCTTCATTCAGCTGGTTATATCTTTTATACATCATCCCAACCCCTCATCTGTACCATGCTTGGTAGATCCTTCGGTCTTAATTTCACTGTTTGGAACTTTTTCCCCAAGCTTCTCCCAACTTCACAAAATGTTCTTAAAGCCCATTTCTTCAACCAAACTTGGCCTGACTTGGAATCGTTTACTTTTTGGCTTGGCATCCATTTTCTTAACCATTCATCAGGTGCTTTCGGGCCCTTTTGTTTTAAAAAAACACACACCAAATTGTTGTGAACTTTCCCATCAACTTTCTAGCTCTAAACTTCAGGAATACAACATCGGTTTGCACCAAATCCAGTTCCACATTGGAAGCCTTCCAGCACATTTTGTCTCTACTAACTTTTTGTAAGAGCTATCCCACAGTCCCCTGTGCTTTCCCGCGGACCTGCAAGATTCTTTCTTTTTCAAGTCTATGTTCAATACCTTGTTGAAAGTTACTACTGTAAGGAGCCCTAGCAAAACTGAAGTCTTTGGGAATCAGGGGAAACCCTCCATTAGTTGTAGTTATACCTGGCACAGAGGAAGATGGTTGTGGTGGTTGGAGGCTAATCATCTCAACTCCAGGACACTGTATACTAATACATGTGACAATAATAAAATCAAATCAAACATTACTGCACAAGTTTCTCAGGGTAGTGTCTGAGGCCCAACCATCTTCAGCTGCTTCATTAATTACCTTCTTTCTGTCATAAGATCAGAAGCGGGGATGTTTGCTGATGATTATATTATAGAAACCCAAGGTGCAACGAGTCTGTACCAACAACAATCCCACCCCAGGCCCTATCCCCACACATGTACCCCACTAATCCCCCTAACCTACACATCCCGGGACACTATGGCAATTTAGCATAACCAATCAACCTAATCCACGCATCTTTGGACCATGGGAGGAAACTGGAGCACCCGGAGGAAACCCATGCAGACACAGGAAGAATGTACAAATTCCACACAGATGGTGACCCAAGCCGGGATTCAAACCCAGGTCCCTGGAGGCAGCAGTGCTAACCACTGTGCCACCCAACATTGCACAACATTCAGTACCATTCACGACTCCTCAGATATTGAAGCAGTCCATGTCCAAATGAACTAAGACCTGGACAATATGCAGGCTTGCGCTGACAAGTGGCAAGTAACATTCAAGACACAGAAGTGCCATACAATGAGCATCTTCAACAAAAGATCTAACCATTGCTACTTGACATTCAATGGCATTAACATCGCTGAATGCCCCACTATCAACATCCTGGGGGTTACCATTGACCAGAAATGAACTGGACAAGCCATCTAAATACTATGGCTATCAAAGCAGGTCAAAAACGAGGAATCCTGTGGCGAGTAACTCACTTCCTGACTCTTCAAAGCCTGTCCACCATCTACAAGGAACAAGTCAGGAGTGTAATGGAACACTCTGCACTTGTCTGGATGAGTGAACCTCCAGCAACACTCAAGAAGCTCAAAACTATCCAGGACAAAGGAACCCATTTGATTGTTTGTGGAAGGGGTAGCAATCACTCGCTTCACCACTGAAGAGCAGTGGCAGCCGTGTGTACATCCACAAGGTGCACTGCAGGAACTCACCAAGGTTCCTTAGGCAGCACCTTCCAAACCCACAACCACTGCCACCGAGAAAAACAAGGGCAGCAGGCACATGGAAACAACACCATCTGGAGGTTCCCCTCCAAGTCGCTCAACATCCTGACCTGGAAATGAAATCGTCATGCCTTCACTGTTGCTGGGTCAAAATCCTGGGATTCCCTCCCTAACACTTTGTACCTGCACCTCAGGGACTGTAGCTCACCACCACCTTCTGAAGGACAACTACAGATGGGCAATAAATGCTGGCCTAGCCAGCGACGGCCACATCCATAAATGAATAAATAATTTCCAACATATTTCATTTAAACCACACTTGCAGTCAGATTATTTAAAATAGGCTGTTAGTTACAGATAGAAAGGAACACGTACAATTCAATATTAAAATTACATATTTAGAGACAATTCTGAAGCACAAAGTGAGTATCTGAAAAGTGAGGCAAGGGAGTGTGGTAGTGGAAGGAAGGAAGGGCTGGAGGCAGAGGATTAAAGAGTTTAAACAGAGTGTAGCATTAGAGAGATTTAAAGATTAAAAGCCACAGAGGGACTTAAATACAAGAATGAAAATTTCAAATGAAAGACACTGAAAGCAAATATAGATCAGCAAGGACATGGGTGATGGGCATGAAGACTTTGGTACTGTTTAAGATATGTGTAGTTCCATTTTGAATGAGAAGTTTGCAAATGTTGACAAGGCAGCCAGGACAGCATTTCAGTTTCAACTATTGCAAACCAAAGGTGTAGATGAGGGCTTCAGCTTGCAATTGAGATAGAGGCACATTATCTTTGTGGAAGAAGGAAAATTGGATGGGAAACTGAATACAATGTTTACTAGAAAGAAAGAGATGTTACAAACACCGATTCAACCTGAGATAGTGGCAGGGAGGTAGATAAAGTTGGTGTTCAGGGAATGGAGCTTGGTGTGGAATCCAAATGTTCAGCTGCAGGAAATTGCAGATTCATAGCCAACTAGAAATCAGGCAAGCAATCTGCACAGAGGCAACAGAGGGATCGAAAGAGATGTCAGAGAAAACAAAATATGGCTGTGTCAGTGTTCATGCAAGCAGATTTTGTCACTGAGCAGCATGTACATAAATATGATTTCAAGCATAGTTCTTAATGGACTACTTAAGATGATTGCATTGGAATAGGAAGAGAAAACTTAAAATTGGAGGGTGACAGAGAAGGCAAATAGTTGTAGTCACATAGCATCATTACTGAAGTTCCTAGGAAAGTGTCCTCAACCCGGTCATCTTCAACTACTTCAAAGATCTTCTTTGTCACAAAGTCAGCAGTGGTCTGGTTGCTGGTGGTTTCAGTGTTCAGTTCCATTGATAACTCTACCAATAAAATTTCCAGTAGGTTCTGGTCTACATCCATGTCTACGATGGCCTGTGCCAAATCATGACCATCTCCCAAGAAAATGCCCAGCTATTTCACCTGACCTTCAATAGCATCATCACCAGGTTCTCAACAGGGGGCTTGAAACCATATCAACACCGTGATCACACAGGCAAGACAGAAGCTGAATATCCCACAACTGCCTCATTCTTGACTTGGAGTAATCATTGCAAGTAGTGTAGTTGCAACAATGTTGAAGTAGCTTGAAAGCATCTCGATAAAGCATTCTGTTTGACTAAAGTCCTTGACAATGAACTCAACAGCCATACCCTCCACTGCTTTGAAGTTTATTTATTAGTGTCACAAGTAGGCTTACATTAACACTGCAATGAAGTTACTGTGAAAATCCCCCAGTCGCCACATTCCGGTGCCTGTTCGGGTACACGGAAGGAGAATTTAGCACGGCCAATGCACCTAACCAGCACATCTTTTGTACTGTGGGAGGAAACCGGAGCACACGCAGACACAGGGGAGAATGTCTGCGGAGTCTGCACTGTGATCCAAGCAGAGAATCAAACCCAGATCCCTGGTGCTGTGAGGCAGCAGTGCTAAGGCAGCAATGCTAACCACTGTGCCACCGTGGCACCCCATATTGTGGAAGCATCATCATCACCCCAAGGACTGCTGGCACATTATGACTGCTGTTTGCATTGCCTATAGGATCAGCTGACACAAGCAACTCACCAAGCTGACTTTGACAGCATCCTAACCCCATCGTTGAGAAAAACAAGAGAAAGATATGATCTGCCCATGTTCCTCTCCAAGTTATACTTGGAGACATTATGCTTGGTCCAAATCTAGAACTTCCACACAGTATTGTGGAAGTATCATTATCATCCCAGGGACTCAAGTAGCTGAAAGTGGATTGCAAATATACCTATAGAGTGGTACTCTGTCCATCCAGTCTTGCAGTTTGGCTTTAAAATAATATATTACCTTTATGCAGCTGGTAGCATCAGTGCTACAAGCTCCCTTCTAATTTTGTAAGTTATCAACACGTGATTGATAATCAGTGAGTATGGACCAAACAGAAAACCATCAGGAACTCCAAACATTCAATCAAAACATTTGAATAATTAGTCTAGACAAATTTAAGATTGACGCAAGATGTGAAAAGATGCCAATACCATGCCACAAAGAGAGAATAGCACAAGTAATCTGCGGTCACACTAAATAATGTCACTTTTCTGAAGATGCTGTCGCAACACTGGTTGAAGCATCTCTAAATTACCATGCAAAACTGAGTTTTCTTGCACTCCCAGTTTCAGTTCCTCTGCTTGCCCAGTGACTATAAAATGAAAACCCACAGAAAACAAGCAATACTAAATTAAGGCAATGCAATTGAAACTCTCAAACAATATGAAGATTTTCACCAGTCATTCAGATTTTCTCATTCCCTCCGGAATCTACAGATATTTTGTTAGGTAATGAAGTTGGGTGGGTGTTATCTTGAAGGATTACAAAATTTGATGTACTACTTTAGCCATGCCTAAAATTAAGAAGCATAAATGCCCCCATAAAGTCACTTACCATGTATTTGGAAGAATTTAATTTGTTATGCTGTAGTATTTAAGCAACAGTTACAAAAGACAAAAGGAATTGCCTCAAGAGTGCCTGTATCTCAAGAAATGTGATCATGCCCGGTGAAGGAGAAATTGACATTTCTCAATAATGTATCTTGCTGATTCTCATTACCCTTGCTCAACAACTATAATGTAACTCATAAAAAATGCAGTTAAGATTCACAAAGAAAGTTAGAAACCAAGGCAGTTCTAGCATATGAAGTACACAATGAACTAAATTTGAGGCCTAAAAGGTAATTAGCCACCACAAGTAAACTGCAAAATGTCTGCAGCACACTGGTGGCAATACTCTCAAATTGTGCAGCACTACAACAACTTGCATTCATATAGCATCTTTAACAGTGAAACATCTCAGCATATAACAGGAGCTTTGGCAAACAAAATGCAACACAAAACCACAAACTGGTATTGGCGCATATGGTCAAACATTTGGTCAAAGTTTAAAAAGGAGTAAAGAGAAGTTTAGGGAGGGAATATGAACATATGAATTTGGAACAGGAGTAGGCGGCTTGGCCCTGCAAGCCTGCTCCACCATTCAATAAGATCATGGCTGATCTGATTATTACCTCAACTTCACATTCCCACCTACCCCCAATAATTTTTCACCCGCTTGCTTATCAAGAAGCAATCTACCTCTACCTTTGTCTGCACCCCTGACTTTTAAAGAGTTCCAAAGATTATGACCCTCAGAAAAAATCTCATGTTTGTCTTAATGGGTGATCCCTTATTCTTATTGAAGATTTTTTTGTTTTATACAAGAAATGCAATCTCTCAAAGATTGGTGTGATACAACAGGATCAGTTTCAAACAAATACAAGTGGGAAGAGAGAGAGAAAACAAATTACCAACACATTTGGTTCAGATTATTCATTGTGTTGAGCAACTCCCACCATATAAGTAACATAATGATATATCGAAGGATTTGGGGAATATCAGGTTACAGCCACAACTGGCTGAGCGGTGCACAACCAAGCTCACAGGATAATGGCAACAGAGCCACAGACTTATGGAAGCAAATCTATATAGTAGCTACTGCCATTGTGTTTCCAACCACAAAAAATGCAGGATACTAGCACAAGTAAAATGGCAGTTAAACCGCCATGCATTTTCATGCCACACTTGAGCATGCACCAAAGGAAGCTTTCTCCCATCCCAGCCATAGTGGAAGTGCTGACAACACAATACCCAGGATGTGTAGTCTGTCTGTACCATAACAGGAGTTAAGCAAGGTTTTTATAACCCCAGAACAACTGAAATACAAAAGATACACACACCCGTAAGATCTGGGGGTGGGGGTTTCTCACCCGCAGTGAAGACTCACCGGGTCCTAACCACTACCTTCATATTAAACCACTATGCCGCCTCCTGCAATGGTACCACATATTTTAATCATAATTATAAGAAAGGGTATCTGGTGAAAAAAATCTACTATATATATATATATATATATATAGGCCACGAGGATAGGATACGATGCGCACCATCAAGCTTGATTCACGCTGCCTTCATAATCAAGGTTAAAAAGCGTGACAGGCAACTTCCAAAAAATTTAACCGGGAGCTTGCCTTCAGCTCCCTCTGGAAACCTGATCACACGGATATTCTTCCTCCAGCATCAATTTGCTAGATCCATCAGGATATCTGACATACCATGCAGCTGACTCTCTAAGGATTGCAGCCAAGCCTCGACTGAAGAAGCAGCACTTTTGACATTAAGGATTCTATCTTCCACCTCACTGAGTCTCTTGCCAGTATTCTGCAGTTCATCTGAGTAAAGATTATTGTTCTATGCCAAAACACCAACTTTGTATCTATAACTTTGATAATGTTTACAATCATCTCCTGCAACCTTTTCGAGAGCACTGGGCCCAGAGCCTGTTCCCCAGCCAGGTCGCCATGTGAGGGCCCTGGTGCCTCCAACTGCTCCTTATTGAATCGAGGATTTTCCTGACAATCCTCAGTATTCTGTCATCAATACTTCCCCAAATATATTCCAAGGACATTGTGACTATGAGCTATGCATCAGAGTGAAAACATTTTTTTTAAAAAGAGCAGCGCCAGAGCTTGTGAAAACATGATTATTCCCACACTCATCACGTGACCGCCATATCTTATTTTTAATCAATGACTCCCTAGTTCTAAATTCTCCCACAAGTGGAAATATCCTCTCCATATCACACTGTCAAGATCCCTCAGGATCTTACATATTTCAATCAAGTTGTCTGTTACTCAAGGGGATTTTCACAGTAACTTCACTGCAGTGTTAATGTAAGCCTACATGTGACTAATAAATAAACTTTAACTCTAGCAGATATAAACCTAGCCTGCCCACTCCAGGTATTAGTCTAGTAAACCTTTTCTGGACTGCTTCCAATGCATTTACATCCTTCCTTAAATCCTTGGAAAAGGAACTCTAAAGCATCTCCTTCCTCCCCGTCTACCATACATATACTATGAAACAAAAATTAATATAATAAAATTTCAAATGATTTGAAAATTGTAATGAACCCATATGGATGCTCAGAGAATCCTGACCTAGACAAATGAAGGCACATTCTTAATGGTAGAGTGACTAAAATCAATGATGTACAAGACGCCATATTGGAGGATTGCCGGTCTGGGGGTGAAGGGCTGGTGTGGAGGCGAGAGATAGACAGATGAGGACATAGAGGGGTTTGAAAATAAGGATGAAGCCAATGCAGATTAATGCTGAGATAAAGGGTGAGCACGACTTACTTCATTGAAGTATTATTTCATAGCTAGGAAGCAATGATTGAAAAATTTCTTGCACACATTTAACCACTACGTACTAGAGCTTCAGCACAAATATCACAATCATCATCAATAATGTGCATTAATTTAAGCACCTTTAACAAAAAGGAATCATAAAATCCTTTGTAGAACATCAAGGTGCATCAAATAACCAAAAGCTTTCTCAAAAAAGATATATCACAAGCTAGCTGACAGAAGCTGAAAAGTAGTCAAAACATTATAGAATCCCTACAGTGCAGAAGGCGGCCATTCAGCCCAACTCTCCAACATTTTATCCAGGTCCACCCCTCCTCCACCTATTTCTTGTAATCCTGTGCATTTACCATGGCTAATCCACCTAACCCAACACAGCTTGGGACCCTTAGGGCCAATCCACCTAACTTATATATCTTTTGGACTGAGAGGGGAAACTGGTGCGCCCAGAGGAAATCTGCACATACACGGGTAGCACGTGCAAACTCCCGTTACCAAAGGCTGAAAGAGGACCCAGGTCCCTGGCGCTGTGGGGCAGCAGTGCTAACCACTATGCCACCATTTCACTCTTTGTGAAGGCCATTCCAAAGAGCAAGGCCAAAGAGTTGAAGGCTCTAACAATAACAGAGCAAAGAAAGAGGTAGAGTCCAGAATTACAAACTATACAAGACTGAGCAGATCACAGTTTTGGAGCAACAGGAGGACGTGGGGGAGAATTTGAAAATGGGTTCAAGGATCTAGTTCAATCCATTGATGAACTGGAGCCAGTTTAGGTCAGCAAACATCGGAGGGCAAGTGAGACACGATGCCGATAATTCAGTTTTGGATGAGATGGGGATTTTGAAGGAAGAATAAGACGTGCTGCAAGAAGTGCAAGCAGTGATCAAGTCAAAAAAGATTAGATAGCAGTTTCACCAGCAGTGGGGGCAAAATAGAACAGGAGAGATAATATTATGGAGGTGAAAGTAAGCAACATTGTAAGCAAGCTTTAACACTTGGTACTGAACTGGACTAGCCACATAAAATACTGTGGCTACAAAAGCAGGTCAGAAACTAGGAATCCTGCAGCGGGAACTCACCTCCTGACTCCCCAAAGTATTTCCACTATCTACAAGGCACAGTCAGGAGTGCGATAGAATACTCTCCACTTGCCTGGATGAACGAACCTCCAACAACACTCAAGAAGCGTGACACCATCCAGGACAAAGCAGTACCATTCCTTCACTGTCACTGGGTCAAAATCCTGAAACTCCCTACTTTACAGCACTGTGGGTGTATCTACGTCAGAGCCTGCAGCGATTCAAGAAAGCAGCTCACCACCAGGCAAGGACAATTAGGGATGGGCAACAAATTTTGGCTGAGCCAGCGATGCTCATGTCCCATAAATGAATTTCAAATTGCATTGAACACAGACAAGGTTTTGCAAGTCAAGTACTAAGAACAAAGAACAGTACAGCACAGGAAACAGGCCCTTCGGCCCTCCAAGCCTGTGCCGCTCCTTGGTCCAACTAGACCAATCGTTTGTGTCCCTCCATTCCCAGGCTGCTCATGTGACTATCCAGGTAAGTCTTAAACGATGTCAGCGTGCCTGCCTCCACCACCCTACTTGGCAGCGCATTCCAGGCCCCCACCACCCTCTGTGTAAAAAACATCCCTCTAATATGAGTTATACTTCGCCCCTCTCACCTTGAGCCCGTGACCCCTCGTGAACATCACTTCTGATCTGGGAAAAAGCTTCCCACCGTTCACCCTATCTAACCCCTTCATAATCTTGTACACCTCTATTAGATCTCCCCTCATTCTCCGTCTTTCCAGGGAGAACAACCCCAGTTTACCCAATCTCTCCTCATAGCTAAGACCCTCCCTACCAGGCAACATCCTGGTAAACCTTCTCTGCACTCTCTCTAACGCCTCCACGTCCTTCTGGTAGTGCGGCGACCAGAATTGGACGCAGTACTCCAAATGTGGCCTAACCAGCGTTCTATACAGCTGCATCATCAGACTCCAGCTTTTATACTCTATGCCCCGTCCTATAAAGGCAAGCATACCATATGCCTTCTTCACCACCTGTGTTGCCAGCAGGTCAGCAT
Source organism: Mustelus asterias (assembly GCF_964213995.1). Classification (NCBI taxonomy): domain Eukaryota; kingdom Metazoa; phylum Chordata; class Chondrichthyes; order Carcharhiniformes; family Triakidae; genus Mustelus; species Mustelus asterias. Next base: position 133,615,986 of record NC_135802.1, read on the forward strand.
TATTCAAAAAGAAACATGTTTAATGGCATAGGACCTCAAAACACCATGTGGGTTCAATAATGGACTACAAGATAGTTAAAGGTCTTTTGTATACAATTGGATGAGATTGTGGCTTTGTTAGCTAAATTGCTTGACAGCTAGCTTGTGGATCAGATTAATGCCAACAGTACAATGTTTAATCCCCATTCAGCTCAGGTACTCATGGCCTGCTTCTTTGCCCTACCAGTAGTAGAAACATCACAGCATTTTGCTGTGATTCAGTGAATAAGTGCAGAGAGCTCAGGAAGAATGAAATACCATGGAGACTGCGGACCTGATACCATAGTGCCTCCTCTTTGAAGGAACTGTCATTCTATCCAACTCTTCGCGCTATACCCAAACCTCTGCAAATTTTCTCTAAGTATTTGTCCAACTTATACATTCCTTACAAGTCAAAATATAGAATCTCAATAGTTATTCTAATTGTGTTCTGGATCATTTAACATTTCTTTAAAAGAATATCAAGATGTTCCCATTCACTGCAATGATGGAACCCATTTGACACATTTCAGCAAACAAAACGTTAAACTGATATAAGCTAGTGAGTTTTTAAGGGGAGGTGTCAATTTCATGACATTAAAGTTTATTTACTAGTGTCATAAGTAGGCTTACATTAACACTGCAATGAAGTTACTATGAAAATCCCCTAGTCACCACCCTCCAGCGCATGTTCAGGTACACGGAGGGAGAATTTAGCATGGCCAATGCACCTAACCAGCATGTCTTTCGGAGTGTGGGAGGAAACTGCAGCCGGACAAAACCCACGCAGACACGGGGAAAACGTGCAGGTTCCGCAGACAGTGATTCAAGTCAAGAATCAAACTTGAGTCCCTGGCACTGTGAGGCAGCAGTGCTAACCACTGTGCCACCGTGCATTAGTTTAGCAGTTCAATCCAGGTGATACTAATTTATTTTGCTGAAAATTTGGTCTTAAAAATCATTCAGAGATCATTGGAATTTTTTTAAAAAGCTTTTCGGGTAGGCAAAATGCTGCTGCTGTTTTTGCTTTCTAACACATTATCTTTCTTCCTCCGGATGTAAAATTGGAGGTTCATCGCTTATGCATATTAATCCTGGAATGGGAGTGAAAAAGAAGCCGACTGATTCCACTGGAAGATCTGATGGCGGGAAACACAAAAAGGATAGAGAGAAAAAAATAAAGGCAGCTACAGCCAGCTTCTCTCAGACAAAAGAGGGGAGGGGGCAGTACTGACGCCAAGAGAAATTGGGTTTAATTCAGATGTACAGAGGCCTTTTAAGTTGCCACATTCCAGATTAATCGTGGTGCAGTTTTCAGCGGACACAACCGGGCACAGAGCTGCAGCCAGTCCGCCTCTTGCTGCACATCCTTCCTAGGGAATGGCGGCCTGCTCTGGCTGCCTGAGCCTCTCTGGGCGGCCGCAGGGGTTGAGACTCACTCCTCGGTTAAGCTGGGGGGGTGCGGGCAGACTTCAGTCAGCCCAGCCCGGGGCAGGCAAGTTGGATCCGGCGGCCCGCGCAGCAGTGCCTCCTCCTCCTCTCCACATTCCCCCCTCCTCCTCCCCGCTTCTGTCTCCCAGAGAAGCTTCTCCAGGGCCGGGGAAGCGCGGGCGGGCAGGTAGGCAGCCCGGTGCAGAGCTTACTTGGACAGTTTGAGACCATGCGACAGTCTCTCTCTCTCGGGCGGCTCGATCTCAGGCGCTGCAGCTCCTCAGTTCAAAATGGCAGTTGTGGCGCACGCGGGAAAACGGCGACCAATCGCCGTGAAGGATGGGAGAGAGTGTGGAGGGGCCCCTAGCAACCGGGCAGGGGGCAGAGAGAGAGAGCTTGGGAAGGATGTGCAGCCAGCCAGCAACAAGAGTGGGACTGGCTGCAGCTCTTGTATTAGGCTGTGTCCCCTGTTAACTGCACCATAATCAATCTGGAGCATGTTAAGTTTGTTTATTATCACAAGTAGGCTTACATTAACACCGCAATGAAGTTACTGTGAAAATCCCCGAGTTGCCACACACCAGCGCCTGTTTGGGTGCGCTGAGGGAGAATTTAACACGGCCAGTGCACCTAACCAGCACGCCTTTCAGACTGTTTGAGGAAACCGGAGCACCCGGAGGGTACCCACGGGGAGAACGTGCAAACTCTGCACAGACAGTGACCCAAGCTGGGAATTGAACCCAGGTCCCTGGTGCTGTGAGACAGCACTGTAACCACTATATATTCAGTTGCTTTTTCTCTACGTCCTAGCTAAGACTGTTAACACTACAAAGAACAATACAGCACAGGAACAGGCCCTTCGGCCCTCCAAGCCCACGCCGCTCCCTGGTCCAAACTAGACCATTCTTTTGTATCCCTCCATTCCCACTCCGTTCATATGGCTGTCTAGATAAGTCTTAAACGTTCCCAGTGTGTCCGCCTCCACCACCTTGCCTGGCAGCGCATTCCAGGCCCCCACCACCCTCTGTGTAAAATATGTCCTTCTGATATCTGTGTTAAACCTCCCCCCCTTCACCTTGAACCTATGACCCCTCGTGAACGTCACCACCGACCTGGGGAAAAGCTTCCCACCATTCACCCTATCTATGCCTTTCATAATTTTATACACCTCTATTAAGTCTCCCCTCATCCTCCGTCTTTCCAGGGAGAACAACCCCAGTTTACCCAATCTCTCCTCATAACTAAGCCCCTCCATACCAGGTAACATCCTGGTAAACCTCCTCTGTACTCTCTCCAAAGCCTCCACATCCTTCTGGTAGTGTGGCGACCAGAACTGGACGTAGTATTCCAGATGCGGCCGAACCAACGTTCTATACATCTGCAACATCAGACCCCAACTTTTATACTCTATGCCCCGTCCTATAAAGGCAAGCATGCCATATGCCTTCTTCACCACCTTCTCCACCTGTGACGTCACTTTCACTACATTATGCACCCTCTCCTTTCCTTCTCCCCTATGTACTCTATGAATGGTATGCTTTCTCTGTTTAGCATGCATGAAACAATACTTTTCACTGTATACTAATACAAGTGACAATAATAAATCAAAATGTGGAAACAGATAAAGAGACTTCAGAACAATGTGGATATGGGGAAGACAGTTATATACATCTTTTCAACCAACTATTTAGACTGTGTCAATCAAGAGGAATTAAGTACCCCATTGGAAAACTGACAAGAACCCAAAACTTTAAAGTGAACTTTAATCAAATTAAGATGGCATTCTCAGGGTTGATCGTCCACTTCAGTTTCCACCATGTTGCTCACTAGTCACCTGAAGTCTAATGGCAGGCACCATTTGCTGTGTCTCACCAGGGATACCCATGGCTGCAGAAGAGACCCCTCCCCCAAGCCTGCTGCCCTTGGCCAGGCCCAGAAGCTGACCCCTGCGAGGGGGTTCCTCCAATCTTCCCGATCCTCTCTGCACCAGGTGAACAAAAATCAGGAACGCGGGACCAAAGTGCTATCTGAAATTGAGCAGCAGCCTCCCCTCAGATAGTGAAACACGGTCTGCAAGCTTATACACTACATAAATGTGAAATGAAGGCTCCACAAGGCTGTAGAACTTAGAGGTGGCACCTGAATCAATGGGACTTCTGTGTGCAACACCCTCTATGCCAAATCCCTGATGTTGAAAGGGAGAGCTTGCAAAGAGAGAGAGCTTCCACAGGCCAGTTATGACATGGAAAGCTTGTATGTATTTTACATACAGTTATGATTTAAGTATTTATGTTGTCACGAACCGCGCTGATGTTAGCTGCGAGGGCACCTCAACTTGAAACACCGGTTCCTGATGGTATATAGTTTTTGGAATGGTGTGAGGTGTCACATGAAACCCCCAGTGAGAATAACCAGCTCAACCATGATGTAACGATTACTAAAAACATTTTATTGAACTAAAGAAAAGGCAAATATACATGATTATACTTGTAATACTCTGAAGACAATTAAATAAATGAATTCCTAAACATGCACACAATTTATATGAAATTACCCCTTTATTCCAAAATATATCTGCAATTTCTAAACTCGTAAGACCTTCCTGTTCCCAAACAACAACCAAATTAAATAAATCTATAATCAAATCCATCTTATATTTACCACATAATACAAGTTGGAGGATCAAGTCTGGGATATGTCTTTTCATGGTCCAGCAAAGTTATTTAAACTACCTTTACAAAGGTTTCTACACTATCTTGCCTCTAAGACTTCTTAAATGTGAACTGTCCCTCAGGCTCTGAATTGTAAACTGGCCTTTCAGGCTCTTAGATGTTAAAAATGGCCTCTCGACTGCTTGCCTCTGCAGTTGCTGGCAATTATATCCTGGTTCGTCTTTATAATTTCTGCATATTTGGGCTGTCTGTATCTCTCACCTTTCGTGACTCTCAAAATTAGCACCTATATACCTCCACTGATCTCTCAATCATCTAGGTAAGCTGATTCCTGATAATAGGGATATTTACATCTGATTCTGCCTGGATGCCTACTAATCTTGTGACTGGGAAAGGTTGCATCTCATCATCCCCTTTGAATGTTGGCTACTGCTACCGTTAGGCAAGTTTTTACCTGTTGCTGGGCAGATCACCTCTTAGACCCATTGTCACTTTAGTCATGCCAATTGATTACATACACTGCTCTATTATTTAGGGTAAGGGTTTTAACCATGTTCACCCCAGTCCAACGCCGGCATCTCCACATCATGACTATTATTTAGGGTACAGAGGAATATAGTGTGGGATAGACATTTCTGAGAGTGTAAGAAAGCAATGCTAATGCGGAGTCTGGCTGCTGAACCCCTTACCCATGTTTTGATTACCTCCAAACTCTACTATTCCAGTGATCTGACCTTGCAACTCATCCATAATTATGCTGCTTATATCCAAACTCACAACAGTTTTCCAGCTGCCAGGAATCAGACGCAGCATTTTTACCTGATTCTCCCAGCCTCCTGCCACCATGCTTGCTCTGGCAGGCTCCATTAAATTTTACCCTATGTGTGTATTGGCAGAGATATATGCAGTGGTGATGCTATGACAAGTTTTGATTTGATTTGATTTATTATTGTCACATGTATTAACATACAGTGAAAAGTATTGTTTCTATCGCACTATACAGACAAAGCATACCGTTCATAGAGAAGGAAACAAGAGAGTGCAGAATGTAGTGTTTCAGTCATAGCTAGGGTGTAAAGAAAGATCAACTTAATGCAAGGTAAGTCCATTCAAAAGTCTGACAGCAGCAGGGAAGAAGCTGTTCTTGAGCCGGTTGGTACATGACCTGAGACTTTTGTATCTTTTTCCCGATGGAAGAAGGTGGGAGAGAGAATATCTGGGGTGCGTGGGGTCCTTAATTATGCTGGCTGCTTTGCCGAGACAGCGGGAAGTGTAGACAGAATCAATGGATGGGATGGATTGCGTGATGGATTGGGCTACATTCACGACCTTTTGTAGTTCCTACCGGTCTTGGGCAGAGCAGGAGCCATACCAAGCTGTGATACAACCAGAAAGCTGGGGAATGTGTTGTTCTATATCAGTATCACGACTAAATCAATGTTTGCCCTGCGGTGCAGTACACCACCCTGATGTGACAGGAAAATTAAAATAAATAAAAAATCTGTTTATTATAGTTATGTTGGAATTGTGCTGTTAGCTTGCTGAGACCAACAAAAATACTGTTTTTTTTTGGTTTATACAATGACAACACCTAATACCAACAAGTCTGATCTGCACTGATTTGCATGTGATTGACTAGGATTTTGACATTTTGTGTTTGACATTTTGCCCTCAGCACAAGGGGACCTTCAGATCCCTGACTGGCTAAAGTTGGTGACACTGTGGCAAGTGCCAGTGCCACCTCAGGAAGTCAGTCAAATTCAATTGATTGTTTGATCCCTAGTTGACCAAGAGGAATTAGAGTGGAAGCCAGTACCAGCTCGTGGCGGAATGTCTCTAAGGGTGGGAACTTGGGGAGATAGTGCTGTAGTGGTATTGTCGCTGGATTAGTAATCCAGAGACGCAGGGTAATGCTCTGGAGACCCGGGTTCAAATCCTACCACGGCAGGTGGTAAAATTTGAATTCAATAAAAATCTGGAATTAAGAATCTGGTAATGACCATGAAACCATTTACGATTGTCATTAAAAACTCACCTGGTTCACTAACGTCCTTTAGGGAAGGAAATCTGCTGTCGTTATCCGCTTTGGCATATATGTGACTCCAGATCCATAGCAATGTGATTGACTCTTAAATGCCCTCAGGAATGGGCAATGAATGCTGGCCAGCCTGTGACGCCCACACCCAGAATGAATAGAAAAAAAAACTAATTGTGGATGGGGCTCTCAGCAACAGTGGGAGCCTCATGTGTGATAAGCTGTCAGCAACATAGGAACTGATTGTGATGATGGGCTTTCAGCAGTAATCGAAGATGACTGAGATGGTGGGTTTTCAGCAGTAGGAAGTATTGATTGAGATGGTAGGCTGTCAGCAAGGGGCACAGAGAGGCATTGGTACTGCTTCAAAGGGGAGTGGGAAGGGTAGGGTCACATGGGAGGTCCAAGGGAAGTTCACAAGAGAGGGAAGGACCAAAGGCCCTGGGACTCACCTACTCAGTCTTCTTGGATGTCCTTGCAGGGGAGGAGTGGTACAAAGAGACGGAGGACCAGGTGCTTGATGCCTCCACGGCAGCAGAAGAAGCAAGAGGGCCAGCCTCTAGCTGGACACTCCAGTGAAGGGCACATAGGGAACTGGCCGTAGCTGACCGCACCAAGAAGAGCTGATCTGCAGCTGAGAATGTATTGAATTTGCTTCATCTGTCTACAGATAAAGATTAAAGCGCATGGAATTGAGGGATGTGTATTGAGATGGATAGAAAACTGGTTGGCAGAGAAGAAACAAAGAGTAGGAATTAATAAATGCTTTTCAAATTGGCAGGCAGTAACTTGTGGGGTGCCACATGGATCAGTGCTGGGACCCCAGCTATTCACAATATATATTAATGATTTGGATGAGGGAACAAAATGTGACATCTCAAAGTTTGCAGATGATACCAAATTGGTTGGGAGGGTGAACTGTGACGAGGATGCAGAGATCCTTCAGAATAATCTGGACTGGTTGGGTGAGTGGGCAAATCAATGGCAGATGCAGTATAATTTGGATAAATGTGAGGTTATTCACTTTGGAAGCAAAAACAAGAAGGCAGATTACTACCTGAATGGCTGTACATTGGGAGAGGGGAATGTGCAGCGGGACCTGGGTGTCCTTGTGCACCAATCACTGAAGGTAAGCATGCAGGAGTAGCAGGCTGAAAAGAAGGCAATGGCATGTTGGCTTTCATTGTGTGAGGTTTCGAGTACAGGCGCAGTGATGTGTTGTTGCAATTATACAGGGCCTTGGTGAGGCCACACCTACAGTATTGCGTGCAGTTTTGGTCTCCTTTTCTGAGGAAGGATGGTCTTGCTCTCAAAGGAGTGCAGCGAAGGTTTACCAGGTTGATTCCAGGGATGGCGGGACTGATGTATGAGGAGAGATTGACTAGGTTAGGATTGTTTTTGTTGGAGTTCAGACGAATGAAGAGGGATCTCATACAGACTTATAAAAATCTAATAGGACTAGACAGGGTAGATGCAAGGAGGATATTCCCGATGGTGGGGGAGTCCAGAACCAGGGGGGGCGGGGGGGGGGGGGGGGGGTGGTCACAGTCTGAGGATTCAGGGGAGACCATTTAGGACGGAGGTGAGGAGACATTTCTTCACCCAAAGAGTGGTGAGCCTGTGGAATTCATTACCACAAAAAGTAGTTGATGCCAAAACATTGAATGTATTCAAGAGGCAGCTGGATACAGCACTTGGGGCGAAGGGGATCAAAGGTTATGGGGAAAAAGCAGGATTAGGCTATTGAGTCGGATGATCAGCCATGATCATAATGAATGGCGGAGCAGGCTCAAAGGGCCAAATAGCCTCCTCCTGCTCCTATCTTCTATGTCCAAGCAATAGTGTCAGTGAAGACTGTGAACCTCAAGGAAGGTTGCCACCAACTTATATATTGTAACCTATGAGCTTCAGTTGGTATCTATTGGTCCTATAAAATCACTGTGGTGTTGAACCTTTATGCATCCAGTTCTTTCCAGGCATCCATTGGTGAATGTTTTGTGGGATCTCCCAGGCAGCAGTTCATTGCTACATCATGGAAGTGACCAATGTCTTCATCAAGAGGGCCGGTAATTATGCACCACTGAACCAACCCCAGCATTCAGACTGAGAGCTCCATTGGGTTTGGGACCATCTGGATTCCCTCAGGAATAAGATTTCATTGATTACATGCATGTGGGCATTAAGGCTCCTATTGGCAAGCCAGCAACCTTCATCAATAAAAACACACATGCTACTCACCCCCTCATCAGCATTCTGCAGGGACCACTCTCTTTGTGACACCCTGATCCACTTCTCCATCACCCCCTGCCATTGTTACTCATACAGATATTTTTAATTATAAAAGATTGCTTTTTCGAATAATTTATGCTTCAGCCCTATTCCAAAGATGGATGGATCAGATTTTAAGTGCTCTCTCTGGTGTACAATGTTACTTGGATGATATTCCAATTACAGGGTCCAGTGAACACGACCACTTGGATAATTTAGAAGCAACATTGGAATGTCTTCAAGCACATGGTCTGCATATCAAGAAAAAAAACTGTGACTTTTTCCAGATATCGGTTCAGTATTTCGGTTACATTATTGATAGTAAAGGCTGACATAAAGCACCTAAACTTTAGGTGGATGCTTTTTTGGAAGCACCATGTCCAACGAATGTGATGTAATTGTGGTCCTTTCTAGGCTTAGTAAAATATTATGGCAAATCTGTTCCTAACTTAGTTACATTATTGAAGCCATTGCATAATTTACTATGTGTGAAACAGTCATGGACTGGACAACAGAATGTGAGAAAGCATACAATGGTGTCAAAAATGCTGTGCAAAAGTCTGAAGTATCAATTAATTTTAATCTGAAGCTACCATTACTGCTTGCTTGTGATGCTTCATCTTATGAAGTAGGGACAGTAGTTTCACATATTATGCCTTCAGGAGGAGAACAACCAATAGCTTTTGCTTCACGTACTCTGACAAGTGCTGAATCTAACTATGCTCAGCTAGAAAAAGAAGAATTATGTATAACTTTTGGCTTACGAAGGTTACATTATTTATATGTTCGTCATTTCACACTATTGAATGACCATTGAGCCTTAGCTATATTTTTGGGCCATATAAAGGCATACTGTTGTTAGCTGCTAAGATGGTCACTGATCTTATCTGCACACTCATACAATATAAAGTATCACCAATCAGAGTGCTATGCTAATGCTGGTGCATTATCACACTTACCTTTACCTATTGAGCAGATGCCACCAACCAGTTTTGCTAACATTCCTTATTTGTCGCCAGTAGATCATTTGCCTGTGACAGCTTCTCAAGTTCAGATACATACCAGAAATGAGCCTGTGATTGGGAATGTGATGGATATGGTATTGAAAGGAACGATAGCTGGAACGCATCGTCCGCATCCTGAAACCACACGTGTCAAGAAAGTTTGAGTTGACCGTCCAAGGTGAGTGCCTATTGTGGGTACTCTGGTTTGAGTGGAAGAGCTCTTGAACAACTACATGAAGGACATCTGGTATAGGCTGGATGAAGGAATTAGCCCGTAGTTAATTTTGGTGGCCGGGACTAGATGCTCAGATTGAAGAAAAGGTGGGACAATGTCAATCCAGTGCATGAATAAGAAATACATCACCACTGTCTCCTCTACATCCTTGGGAATAGCTTAAAATGCCATGGCAACGATTGTAGATAGATTTTGCTGCTCTGTTTAAGGCTTACATGTTCTTAGTCATAATTAATGGACACTCAAAGTGAGATCTACTACTTATGAACAAACCATTGAGAAACTTGACAAAATATTTGCAAGATTTGGTAATCCAGAACAGATTATTAGCGGATATCGGCAGATGCACAGTAGCCCCGCATTGCTGGCCTCCCGATCGCTGGCCAGCTCAATTGCTGGCCAGCACAAGTCCCCATCGCTGCCCCACTGCCCCCCCATGGCCTAATTGCTGGCCCCCTGGTCATGTCTGGGCCAGCCTTGACACCCCTGCTTGTTTGGAAATTTAAGGAACCAGAAGTTGCTGAGGTGGGCCTTGCTGTTGGAAGTCAGATCTGGAATACTCAAACTGAGTGGAACAATTTTCAAAGGATACTGTACAATTCAACCTGGTATGGCAGGGAAAAGTGAACCTGCTGGAAAGATGGCATTAATTTGGGACTTAATCTTGTATTGTTACATATCTGCCAGAAAATGATGTAAAGTAAAAACATTTCATAAGGCATATTAGTTTGTTAATGTGAAGGTATTTTTTCTTTAGTTTGATGTATTAGTTGCCTGTTAAGTAATGTTTATTCTATGTTGATTTTAGTTTATTTAGTAATAAACTAGTAAAAGTCTTACAATGTCAAATCTTAAGACCGTAAGAGAGAGGAGCAGAATTAGACCATTCGGCCCATCAAGTCTGCTCCGCCATTTATTCATGGCTGATAAGTTTCTGAACCCCATTCTCCCGCTTTTTCCCTGTAACCCTTGATCCTTTTACCAACCAAGAACCTATTTATCTCTGTCTTAAATGCACTCAATGACCTCCACAGCCTTCTGTGCCAATGGATTCCATAGATTCACCACCCTCTGGCTGAAGTAATTCCTCCTCAGCTCAGTTCTAAAGGGTTGTCCCTTTACTCTGAGGCTGTGCCCTCAAGTCCTTGTCTCCCCATCTAATGGAAACATCTTCCAGGCCTTTCATTATTCTGTAAGTTTCAATGAGATCCTCCCCTCATACTTCTATACTGCATCAAGTACAGACACTCCTCATACGTCAGGCTTTTGCCCAATTACTGCTCAATATCTAATTGCATGACAACATAACATAAGGTTTAATGACAAAACATCCTTTCACCTGAATTGTTCATCATGTCTATCATAAATGCTCTCTCCAATCTAAAACACACTTAAGTGAGACAAATCATTAAGCTGCTTGATTTTCATGACAGCATGCCAACAGAGCAACAGTTGTAAAAATATCCACTCATTTCAGATAAATTTACAAGGGTGTGGGAGTAGGCAATGGGATGTGGCTGGTGTAGGGGAGGTGAGAGGTGGGGCGAAATTTTCCCCAAAAATTTCAAAGTGACATAACAGCGAGAAAAATGAGGTGAACTGTGCTGGTCTCTCCAGCGTGCCCCGCATCACAATCTTTCGACACTCAGGGTGGAATTTTCCCATCCTGCCTGCCACGGGAATCGTAGCGGGCAAGACAGAACATTTGGTGGACCATACAAAGATCCGTTGACCTTGGGCAGGAATTTCCAGCCTTGACGCGAGTGTGGCTGGAAAATCCCCCAAAACCTGGAGGCCCATTGCCAGTGCCCCACCTGAACCTGGAGGCCCATTGCTGGTGCCCCCCCTTTGAACCCGGAGGCTTTGCCAGTTCTCCCCATATCCAAAGGCTCCGGTTCCCCCTCACCCTTGCAAGTGCCCTCTTTTGCAAGTGCCCTCCCTGTTCTTCACTGGAGCCCTGCGGCGAGCTACGCACTCACTTCCAAGCTCCCCTCAGAGGTGAGATTGCCAGGTTCCCGTTTTTGAAAACCTGTCATAAATGGCACCGTCATGACACTGTGCCATCATGGGCAGATTTCCAGTGTGGGTGGATCACTGCTGCATGGATGCTCAATAATGATATGCCGATGTATGCAGATAGGGTTCCCAACATTGCATGGCAGGCACCCTGTTACATCAATGGTGGGGCAGGAGCGGGGGCGGGGGGGGGGGGAGGGGGGGGTGCCGGGCGGGGTGCCGGGGCGGGGTAGCACATGTTCTGGCAATTCTGCCACAAAAATCAAGTTTCTGGCTTCTCATAATGTTCTGTGCCCCCATCGCCATTTACGCCCGTTGCGAACAGGGGTGCAAATTCCTGGCCGTTATGTCTATTTTTCTGTTCACTGATGCTGCCTGACTTGCAAGATAGTTCCTATATTTCCTGTTTTTATTTCAGATTTCCAACATCTGCAGTATTTTATTTTTCCATCATACCAATCTGCCTGATTAAGCTTTCCCAACAGTGTATCCAATGCCAATGCTGTAGCTACAATACCCAGATGTAATAATAACTCATCTAATGCTTGTCTCTTTATTGTGCATACTTTTATAATAACAAAGATGCAGCATTCTTTGGTTATCTTTAAAATGAATCAATGCCAAAAGTCACGAACACTACACAGCTGGAAAAGAAAAACATATTCGCAAGGAAAGATTAGTATTACTTTCAGTATGTTCCCATGGTGACAGTGGTGTATAATTTCAAAGTTTAATAAAAGAAGCCTAAGTCATACCATATGCTACAGAGTGACTTAAGTGGTTCAGTTAAATAAAGAGGTTCTCTGGAATCTAAAATAAGCTAATGAGAGAATTTTAAAATCAAAGCATTGCTTGACTGGAACTCAGTGTAGGTCAGCAAGCACAGGGGCCAAAGGTGAATAGGACTTGATCCTAGTAAAGACACGGGCAGAAGAGTTTTGGATGACCTCAACTGGGAGTAGAATGTTGGAGTCCAACAGGAGTGAATTGGAATAGTCAATTATAGAGGTAACAAGGCTATGAATGAAGGTATCAGCAGCAGATCTGTTGAGGCAGGCAATATTAAGGAGATGGAACTAAATGGACTTAATGATGGCGCAAATATGTGATTGGAACTTCATCTCAGGGTCAAATATAACACCAAAGTTACCAACACTCTGGTTTACTTTCTGTCAATTGCCAGGGAAAATGTTGGCATCAATAGATAGTAACTTGCAGTGGGTACAAAAGTAGATAGTAGTTTGCAGTGGGAACTGAAGTGTCCCCAATATTTAATTGGAAAAGATTTTCTACTCATCCAGTTCTGGGTGTCAGATAAGCAGTTTGGTAATTTAGCTTCAGTGGAGGATGCATGAAAGGTGAGAAATAGAGCTGGGTGTCATCAGCATGCATGTCAAAACTAACACTGTGTTTTTGGATGTTGTCACCAAGGGACAGTACAGAAATAGGAGTGGACTAAGGATAGCACCTTGGGGGACACCTGAGGTTATAGTACGGGAATGAGAAGCCATTGCAAATGAAACTCTGGTTCTGATTAGATAAATAAGAATGGAACCATGCAAGTGCAGTCACATGTAATTGTGTATCTGTGGAGAAACATTGGAGGAGGATGATGTGATCAACCATGTCAAAAACTTCATGGCTGGAGAAGAACGAGTTAAAGTATGAGAAGTCATTCGGTGCAAAGGCTGAAGGAGGAAAATAGTGAAGAAATCTTGCAAAAAAGTTTTTATTGTACTGTCAGGAATACCTTTTAAACCAAAGATAGGAAGATGGTATGCTGCCTCTGTACCAATTTCTGATATGCATTGTTAGAAGGTGAAGCTTGTCACTAATAGCACAGAGTTTCAAAGTAATTATTTTTAGTTATACTCACTGCTGTAAGTCGGCAGAGCAAAACTTTGCGGTTTTGGGCGTTGGTTTCAGCATCTTGCAGCACATGTATACAAGAAAGAGAACAAGTCTCCCTCTGTAATTACACTGGTTTCTGAGCATAACTCCAGCAGGTGGAGGGAAGAAAATTGGACAGAGTTTCTAGGATGCAATAATGCGATATCTGACACCTCTGTAATAAAGATAAAAAGGGCACTTAGTGTTTAAACATCCTCCCTAAAGAAAGTGCAATTAATACCAATCCTTCAGTCCAATAATTTCAAAATACTCTCAACATAGTCTGAGTTGCAGGAGCCTTGGACACTTAGTAGTTATTTCCCACACTTACCAAAGTGGGCTCTCCATTGTACAGATTCCCTGAACATTATTCAAATCTGCAATACATTATTTCACTCCCAAATGCATCATGTATCTAAGCTTGTAGTCCTTTGAGATTAGAAGATTAAAGGGTGATTGAATTGAGTCTTTAAGATGATTGGAGAATTTGATAGGGACGATAGAAAAATTATTTTCTCTGATGGGGTCCTGGACAAAGGCAGCATAACCTTAAAATCATAGCCCGGCGGCTGAGGGGTGATGCCAAGAACATTTCTCCACACAAAAGATAGTAAAAATTTCTTCCCTGAAAAACTGTTGAGGCTAAATCAATTGAAAATTTCACACTGGCATTGATAGATTTTTGGTAGATGAGGGTAATAAATGATATGGAATGAGGGTAGTTAAATGGAGTTGTTTACAGATCAGCCATGAGCCAATCTAATAGTAGAACAGCTCTAGATGCTGAATGGTCTGCTTTTCTGCTCTCATGTAACCAAGGTTTGCATTGGACATCACCTACCATCAGTGGTGGAGCCATTGAGTGGCATCAGAGTTTGCAGCAGGATTCTGCCCAATAGGAAATACCACCCAGGATGTAGAACAAAGAAAATTACAGCACAGGAATAGGCCCTTTGGCCCTCCAAGCCTGCACCGACCATGCTGCCCAACTGAACTAAAACCCCTACCCTCTCGGGGACCATATCCCTCTATTCCCATCCGATTCATGTATTTGTCAAGATGCCCCTTAAAAGTCACTACCGTCAGAATTGAAGCCAACTTGAAGCTAACTTCAGAATTGAAGCCAATCTCTGGATCAGAAGAGGAAGGATTTTAACCATTCTATTGGCTCACTAAGTTTAGCTCATCAGGTCATCCTTCAGCATTATCAGGAGATAAATTTACAGAGCAGTCTGTAATCTGTACGGTGGTACAATGGTTAGGGGTGGCACGGTGGCACAGTGGTTAGCACTGCTGCCTCACAGTGCCAGGGACTCGGGTTCAATTCTGGCCTCGGGTCACTGTCTGTGTGGAGTTTGCGCGTTCACCCCGTGTCTGCGTGGGTTTCCTCCGAGTGCTCCGGTTTCCTCCCACTCTCAAAAGATGTGCGAGTTAGGTTGATTGGCCATGTTAAATTGTCCCTTAGTGTCAGGGAGACTAACTAGAGTAAATAGGTGGGGTTATGGGGATAGGGTCTGGGTGAGATTGTGGTCGGTGCAGAGTCCATGAGCATGGCCTCCTTCTGCACTGTATGATTCTATGATTGACTTTCCAGTTAATGGTATCATGGAAACATAGGCCAGCATTTTCCAGCCCTTCACGCTGGCTGGATCTTCCGGTCCAAAGATGTGAACGGAGATTTCAATGGCTCGCCCAGGGCGAGGGGCTGAGAAATTCTGGCCTAGCATCAGAAAATGTCTACAGCATGAATGGAGGTCATTTGGCCGTCATGTCACTGCCAATGCTCTACAAGAGCAACTCAGCTGGTCCACTCCCCTGCCCTTTCCTCTATAGCCCTGCACATATTTTCCCTTCAGGCATTATCTAATTCCCTTTCGAAAAACATAATTGTATTTTCCTCCACCCCACTCAGGCAGTGCTTTGCCTAATTACTCACTGCATAAAGATGGTTTTCCTCATCTCTCTATTTTGCCAATAATTTAAATTGGCGTCCTCTGATTATCGCCTCTTCTGTCAATGGGAACAGTTTCTCTCCATCTGCTTTGTCTAGAGCCCTCTTGATTTTGAACACTTATCAAACTCCCCTCAACTTTTTTTTCTCTTAAAAAGAATCACTCCAGCTTCTCCATCCAATCGATATAAGTGATGTCCCTGAGACCTGGAACCATTCCGGTAAATCTTTTCTGCACTCTCTAAAGCCTTCACAACCTTTTTAAAGTGTGGTGCACAGAATTGAACATAGTACTCCGGTGGAGACCAAACCAATATTTTATAAAGGTTCCATGCTTTTGTAAGATTCTTTCTTTATAAAGCCCGGGATTCTGCTTGTCTTTTTAACTACTAACTTAATCTACCCTCCCCCCTTCAATGATTTGTACACATGTATCCCCAGATTGCTCTGTTTGTGCACTCCCTTTAGAATTGTACCCTTTAGCTTATATTGTTTTTCCTCATTCTTCCTACCAACATGTATCACTTCACACTTCTCTGTTTTAAAATTAATCTGCCCTGTGTCTGCCCATTCCAACAGCCTGTCTAATCCTCTTGAAGTTTTTCACTGTCCTCCACACAGCTCAGAATATCTCCAAGTTTTATTTTTATCTGCTAATTTTGAAACTGTGCCCTTTACACCCAAGCCTAAGCCTTTAATATTGATTTTAAAAAAGCAGTGGTCCTAATATCAAGCCCTGGTGAATCCCATTGTATAACTTCCTCCAGTCCAAAAACAACAACACGCTCTCTGTTTTCTGTCACTCAGCCAATTTCATATCCACGCTGCCCCTTTTTCTTTTATTCCATGGGCTTCAGCTTTGCTGGCAAGCCTATTAGCACAATACCGGATGTCTTATGGAAGTCAATATACATCACACAACTGCATTATCTTCATTAATATGATACCTCCTCAAACAGCTTAACCTAGTTAAATGCAATTTGACTTAAGAAATCCATGCTGGCTTTCTCTAATTCATGCTTTTCCAAGTGACTGTTAATTTTGTCCTGGATTATCATTCCTAAACCTTTCTACCCCTAACTAAAGATAAATTGACTGGTCTATAGTTTCTGGGTTTATCCTTACACCCTTTATTGAACAAAGGTGGCACAGTGGTTAGCACTGCTGCCTCACAGCGCCAGGAACCTGGGTTCAATTCTGGCCTCGGTGACTGTGGGGTTTTCTCCGAGGGTTCCGGTTTCCTCCCACAGTCCACAGATGTGCAGGTTAGGTTGATTGGCCATGGTAAATTGCCCCATAGTGTCAGGGGGAATAGCAGGGTAAATATGGTGGGGTTAAGGGATAGGGCCTGTGTGGGATTGTGGTCGGTGCAGGCTTGATGGGCCGAATGACCTCCTTCTGCACTGTAGGGATTCTATGATTCTAAATTTGCAATTTTTCAGTCCTTTCATCAACTATCTAAGGAGGATTTGAAGATTATGATCAGTACTTTCATAATTTTCACCCTTTCTTCCCTTAGCATCCTCAACACATCCCATCAGCCCTGGTGACTTATCAACTTAGCCAGCCTTTATATCACCTCTTTTTTAAATCAGTTGTTGGTCTAGTATCTGAGCTATCTCCTCTTAGACTATGATTTTGGCAGGATCTTCTACCTTGGTAAAGACATACGGATTAAATTTACTATTGTGAGAAGAGCGAAAATATTTTAAGAATTATTAAAAGTTTATTTTGAAGTTGGTAACTTTTTGAGGGCCATCGTATTGCAAGTATGCACACACTATTCTGTCAAGGCATACATTAGCCGCAGAGACCATTCACAACCTACAAATGGCGGATTTGTGAATGAATGTCCCTTATGAATATGAGACAGTGATATCCTAAATGAAACAGCTTTCTATGAAGGTTATTCAAAAGAAATAACAAAAACAGCTTTTGAAAAAATTGAGTTTACATGTTTCACACCAAGGGGCCTATCTTACCAAAAAAATTCCAAGTACCGAACGAGCGTGAAAACAAGAGAGAATTTTTTGGGTGAGCTCCCAGACGCTATCTTATGGCACTTAGAAAATAAATTCCCAAATGTGATTCTCGCCAGTAGGGGGAGTGGATGGAGTCTATTCACACTGGGAAGTCAGCTGCAGACTGTTGGAGGGCTCTATTGTGCATGTGCCCTGAAATCCCAGTACACTGCACACACACACACACACACACACAGTGCACAGGGAGATTATCAGTTCCTCCCCAACCCGCACCCCCCCAGACATCGTCGCCTCCACGCCCCCAATCAACCCCTGGACATCGCACCTCCACCCTCTCGATCGCCACCCTGAATGATCCCCCCGATTGCGACTGACCCTGATCACCACCCCCAATCCCCCTGGCCAATTGTTGCCCCGATTCCCCCCTGTGGATGATTGCCGGCCCTGATCTCATCCCGGCATATCACCGTCCCCGATTCACACCCAACCCCAGTGATTGCTGCCGCTGTTCACCCCCCTGGCTGATCACTGCCCCAGCAATCCCTGATGCAGAGTACGTAGCTCCCCATGCCCTGCCTCCCCTTCAGGCCCTGCCCCTTCCCTTAGGCCCTGCCAATCCCCTTAGACCCCACCCCCCTGGCACTGCCTGGTTCCCAGTGGGCACTGCTAGGGTGCCAGGCTGGCACTGCCAAGGGGCACTGCCCACCCCTGGCAACAACCACCCAGGGGGCCTCACTGGCCTCCAGTCCTGCCAGCACTGATCCTTGCCAGTGAGGACCTCCATCGGCGAGTGAGCCCAGATGATTGCATCCTGGGCTCACGAATTATATTGAAGTGAGAAAATTATTACTTAAATCAGCCTCATGCCTTTCCCATGTTCAGACCCAGGCCAGAAACTCCAAGGTGTTTTATGAAGATTGCCCAGACTCTAAGTTTTTATATTTGAATTTGCATGGGTGAAGATAATGTGTTTCACTCCAGGTATGATTCAAGTGACCCACGAGGAAGATTTTATCGAACAAAATTTATTTAAGAACACAATTGAAATGTAATAAAAAGAATTAGCATAACTTTTACCAATTACAAAATTCAAACATGATCCAGTAATCCTTAACAGCTAGCTATCTATGATGTTCCAAATCCAACAACATCCCATAAACATACACCCCTTCCTAGACTTGGCACAAAAAACAAGTATGCTCATGTGGTGCTGAGTTTTCAGCTTTTTAACACCTGCTGTGAATTGGTCCCTTGAATGCTGGATTAAATCTCTGGGCTTCCCAATCCTGGAACTTTTGAAAAAGCCTCTGGAGAGGGAGGCCCCACCAATCCCCTTAGGCCCCACCCCTTTTGTACTGCCTGGTTCCCAGTGGGCACTGCTAAGGTGCCAGGCTGGTACTGCCCAAGGGGCACTGCCTACCCTTGGCCCCAAACACCCAGATAGGTCTCATTACAATCATTTGGCCTTCAAATGTGCCCAACACTGATGCCAGCAGCAAATACCTGTGTTTTCCTTGTCCAGAGAGAAAGAGAGACACTGCCTGCCCCCACCAGCTTCTAACAGCAACACACAGACAGCAGACTTTCCAACTCCAAAGAGAGGGGAAAAGAACTGTTGCTACTCTCCACCTCAGGCTACTACTGAAAAGGGAAACTAAAAACTTGGACTTTTCTGTAGAAAAAAACTATCCCCAGACATCACCTGACCTGTCGGGTCTACTCAGCAATTCCAAAAGGATTATAAAACCCCAGGACACTTCATTAATCCAGATTAAAAATAAACATGCTGTACTTTATACTGCCTAAGTAACAATACAGGACACTGGCTACAGACAAAACGGTGCCAATAAAATAATTAAAGTACATTTCTTAAAGGCACAGTATCATCACAAACCCCCTTTTCCTACACCATGTGTTATGCTACACATTTAATTTTCTAATCTGTTTGACCGTACGCCAGTTGACGTGTGGCTCAGTTATCAATACAGAAATGATTGTCTTTGGTGTTCTGCATATTATTTTGGACCCTAACTCCTCAAATTCACTGAACAGAAACAGGATTCCTGTTCAACCTATGTTGTTGGTTCCCACATGGACCACAACAACTGGATCCTCCTCCTCCCAGCCAGAAAGAGATGCCCTTAACCCTGGCAAAGGGCAAGAAACACAACTTCTGGAGTTCCTGGCTGCAACTTCAGAGAACAGTACCTATCCTCCTGACCATACTGTCTCCTATCTCTATCACATTCCTCTTCATTCCCCTCGCCTGAATGGTATCTTTCACCATGCTGCCTTGGCCATTCTGTTCATCCACCTTGTAGTCCTTCTCCTCAGCCACACAGGTAGCGAGCGCCTCATACCTGTTGGACAAAGTTAGGGGATGAGGCTTGTCCATCACTACATGCTGGTTTCCCATACCTGCCTGACTCACAGTTACACCCTCCTGTCCCAAACCTATGACCAACTCTAAAGTTCTTCCCCACCTAAGAGATGTAACTGCCTCCTGGAGTAAAGTGTCCTGGTAACTCTCTCGCTCCTGGATGCCCCGCAATGTCCACAACTCAGACTCCAGCTCAGCACCTCTAGGCCGAAGTTAGGGTAACTGCAGAGACTTAGACCCTGATTTTACCGGCACGGCCGCCTGAGGCTCGTAAGATCGCGCCCGAGGCCAATGGGGAATGCCGTTCTGCAAGCCTCGCGGGGCAGCCGTGCCAGTAAAATCAGGGCCTTATTGCAGACATGGTTGTCTGGGATTGTAGTACCTTCCACAGAATCTCACATGCAGTCATGGTGCTCCACCAGCCCTGCTATTTCTGCACAACCTTATTCATTTAGTCAATCAGTTTACACAGCTAAATTGATAGAAAGTTGCATCCTCCCAGCTTGGAGACAAAGTGAGTAAAGTCACCAACCACTGGAGGGTGAAATAAAAGGTAGAAATAGGAACAGCTTTTACCCCCTGGATGCCAAACTACCTTGCCAATAGGTGGCAGTGCTGAACCTACTTTGTAAGTTCACTGTCGACATGAATGCTATGCCAGACCGACTGAGATCAAGTTGTTCCCAGTTACTGGCAAATGGGTGTTCCAAGATATGCAGGCGAGGTCATATTTCTATCTTAAGAAATGCCATGCCAAGATCGCAAGTTGTCATCTATGACTATAGATCTTTATCTCTAAGATGAAACTATAATTTCTGTTGGAACAAGCGGACAAGAAACAAGATCTAAACTCAGCTTGTTTTACTTGCCGACAAACAAAGTCTTATCTGCAAAACAACCAATGAGCTGGGAATTTGATTCCTTGGATAAAAGCAGTGTTTTCATTGATGCTTGATGATTTACTAATATTGAGCATCATTGGATGCATGCATGTGCCTATTGCAATCTTTATTTTGTCTGCTCTTTTAGAAAATTCTTTTTTACCTGCCACAGATTACCCTCCCATTAAAGACTCAACTAAGAGTAGAATCATGACAAACGTGCCGTCACTATAGTTCTTTCCTGTTGTGTTGTGGCTGTTATGGCGTCGTCAAGAGATTTCAGATTTTGTTAGGAACAAAAGGTATTTATTGATAAGGGAAACGTCAGTACAGAAGGCTTATGAGGCACAAAAGCTGCCCTGGGGCAGAGCCCAGTTGTACATGCTTACAAGATGGTTCCAGAAGTAAAATGCCTGAGAGGGGACCCCAGTGTGGCACGATGGCGCAGTGGTTAGCACTGCTGCCTCACAGGGACCCGGGTTTGATTCCTGGCTTGGGTCACTGTCTGTGTGGAATCTGCACGTCTTCCCCGTGTCTGCATGGGTTTCCTCCAGGTGCTCCGGTTTCCTTCCATAGTCTGAAAGATGAGCTGGTTAGGTGCATTGGCCACGCTAAATTCTCCTTCAGTGTACCCGAACAGACGCCGGAGTGTGGCGACTAGGGGATTTTCACAGTCATTTCATTGCAGTGTTAATGTAAGCCTAATTGTGACAAAAATAAATAAACAAATACTCACTCTCGGTCCCTTTGGTTCCTCCACACAGACAGCTAACCACTGTGCCACCGTGCTGCCCATAGTGAGAGCAATCTATACATACATCTACCTAAACTTCCAAAAGTCTTTTGACAAAGTAGTGCAACAGATGTTCCTTTCAAGTTTTAAAAACCAGGTAGCAGTGGTAATCTACTGCACTGATTGAGAATCGACTGAAAGAGCTTTAGCAGAAAGTGTTTGTAGATGGAACTGGAGTTATGTGGAGGCCAATCACTAGGATGTACCATGGGAATCACTTTTAGGGCCATTGTTGTTTGCTATTTTTTGTTAATGCTTTAGATGTGAGTGCCAAGGTAACGATCTGCAAGATATATGCAAATACCAGAACTGAAAGTGATGCTTGAGCCACTACAGGTACATCTAGATGTGCTGTGATAATGGGTCCGTAACTGGCAAATGATGTGTAGCTTAAAAAAAACACTGTTCTACATAGGGGTTAGGTAAACACATACCCTTTAGAGAAAAGTACTAGATTTGGTGATAAGAGAGATCTGGGCAGTATCTCCAAAGATTCATCACATCAATCAGAGTCAGAGTTGTCTCCAGGATTAAGTTTAATGGCCTAAGGGGATCAGCGAGGAATCTACAATCTACCAGATCTTGTCACCTTGATTGGCTCCGCTTTCATCTCCAGAAGCAAATTACATGGCTTTTAGGTCGGGTGTGAGGTATGTATCATGTGATGCACAAGGCTATATGGGAGAGGAAGGATGGATTGTCTGTCATTGCTTCTTTGTTTTGTAGAAACTAGATACCTGTGCCATTCTGAGAAAGCCTGTGACCTCCATAGGATTACATATGATATTCAGCACAGAAGCAGGCCACTTCACCCAACAAGTTGATGCCAGCGTTTATACTCCACTCCAGCTTCCTCCCATCATTCCTCATCTAACTCCATTAGCATATCCTTATATTCCTTTCTCCCTCATGTGATTATCTAGCATCCCTTAATCCATCTACACAATTCATTTCAACCACTCCCTGCTGTGGCAAATTCCACAGTCCACCCTCTCATGGTGGTGACTTTAAATTACACATAGACTAGGTTAACCAAATTAGGACAATTGCTGTGGAGGAGGAATTCCTGGTGGCGTGGCAGCACAGTGGTTAGTACTACTGCCTCGCAGCGTCAGATTGTTTGATTCCTGGTTTTGGTCACTGTCTGAGCGGAGTTTGCACATTTTCCCCGTGTCTGCGCGGACTTCCTCCGGGTGCTCCGGTTTCCTCCCACAGTCCGAAAGACGTGCTGGTTAGGTGCATTGGCCATGCTAAATTCTCCCTCAGTGTACCCGAACAGGTGCCGGAGTGTGGCGACTAGGGGATTTTCACAGTAACTTCATTGCACTGTTAATGCACTAATAAATACTTTAAAACTCTCAAGTTGATTTTTTGATGACTACCTTATATTGATGGTCTCTAACTTTGATTTGCCCACAAAGTCACGTCTACTCTATCAAAACCTTTCATGATTTTAATGATATCTGTTAGGTCACTCCGCAGCCTTCCCTTTCCTAGAGAAGTGAGACCCAGCCACTTCATTTACTTTTCCCAAAAATATGCTTTATTCGTAACATTTGCAACAGTACATCACATAACAATTCAAGTTTCATTACATAAAGGGCAAAACAGATATGTTTCTTTTAGTTATGGTACATATGATGCCTCATTAGATGTGCCTATATAGTTAATAATTACAATGTACCTTGGTTTCCCAAAAATATACTTTATTCATAAAATTTGTAAAGGTACATCGTACAACAGTTCAAATTTAACATTATATAAAGTACAATGCAGATCAGTTTCTTTCAACACTGTACATGAGCTGCCACTTGTACACTTGCCAGTACAGGTTATATTTACAATGTAAAATTACAATTCTTGACAAAAATTCCCAAGGGGTTTTACACATGTTCCAGCCCCTTAGTATACTATGGCAGGAGAACCTTAGACAGTGGCCTTTTCCCATTGAATTTTTTATCAGGTCATCTACAAATAATTTAACACCAAGTTCCACATGAACTTGTTGTGCATTAACAGGAGAGAGGTGGCATCCATCCAGCTACACTCCAGCATTGAATCAAGCAGCACTCTGCATCAACCAGAGTAAGCTATCCCAGGCTAACCTGATCTGCAATGCAACGGTATCATTACGTTTGGGAGGATTTTGATTTAGAATCATTCAGTTATAATCCCACAGATGGTAGGTTCACACCATTGGCTCTGGGACAAGTACTCCTACTGAGTAGGATTACTATTACAATAACATATCATTAGTAGGGTAAAACTAGACCCAGTCTTTACATCCTCTCCTGATAATTATGCTCCAACATTTCTGGTATCATCCTTGCAAATCCTTTTTTCACACTTCCAGCATCTCTACATGTTTTCCATAATATTGCGACCAGGTGTGGTCTAACCCGATTTCAAGATAGGTTTATACCAATACAACTTCTTCACTTTTCAATTCTATCCTTCTAGAAATAAACCCTACTGTTTCGTTTTGTTTTTAGGGCCTTGCTAACCTGTGTTGCTGCTGCTTGTGATCTGTGTATTTGTATTCCCAGATCCTATTAACATCTTGGGCATTACCATTGACCAGAAATTGAACTGGACCAGCCATATAAATACCATGGCTGCAAGAACAGGTCAGAGGCTGGGAATTCTGAGGTGAATAACTCATGAATATAAGCTGTGAATAACAGTAGTCCCAGCATTGATCCTGGTGGAACAACACTTTCACCTTCTGTCACTCAGAATATTTTTACCCCTATTAAGACCATAATAAATAGGTGCAGGAGTAGGCCATTCAACCCTTGAGCCTGCTCTGCCATTCAATAGGGTCATGTTGCTATACTTCTCTCAGCCCACATTCTCTAACTTTGTTCTTTAGTCTATTGTGTGGTTCCTTATCACAGGCTTTTAGAAATTCTAGATAAATTGCAATCACTACATTATTTTTAACTATGCTCTTTGCTACTTCTTCAAATTTTCAATGAGGTTGTTCAAGCCCTTCTGAAATTCATAATGACTTCACTGCAATTTTTTTTCTATTTGTTCTTTCATTCTTTCCATTAATAGGGATTTCAATATTTTTCCTACCATGGATGTTAAGTTAACCAATCAAGAGTTCAAGATATTTTCTATCTCCCTTCTTTTTTTAAGTATAATGTTAGTTATCCACCAATCTTGTAGTATCATAGAATCCCTACAGTGCAGAAGGAGACCTTTTGGCCTATCGAACTTGCACCAACAATAATCCCAACCAGTCCTATCCCTGTAACCTCACATATTTACCTTGCTAATCTCCCTAACACCTTTTTCTAACAAATCCAAAACATATGTACTAATGCTACCTCTTCCCTTGATTATTTTAAAGTGTGAGGATGTAACCCATCCAGACCCGAGGTTTTACCCTCTCTAAATTTGATTAGTTTATTCCACATTTCACGGGGGTGACTCTCCCAGCCCGCTGTGCTGCTTTTGCAGCACAGCAGGTGGGAGACTCAAGCGGAGGCCATTTAGCCCTGCTGGGCGCCATGCCTCCACGAGGCTCTGGCAGACAGATTTCAGATTTCTGGCGCGGAGCTGTATAAATGATGTAAATTCTCATTTTAATATGTTTAACATTGATTAGCAGGCTTGGGACTGAGGCCTCTGGGCCCGCTAGATTCTCCCCACTCCGTCAGAAGTGTCTCAGTCCAGCGAGGTTTACAATAGCTCCCCACTTGCGGGGAGCCAGCGGCCCGACCCCGCTGGAGTGAAGGGAGGCCATTGAGGCCCCCAGAGGGTCGGGGGTAAGGGATGAGTGCCTCCTGGACATTGCCACCTTGACATTGCCACCTTGACATTGCCAGCCTGCCCCCCTGGCATTGCCCAAGGGGCAAAGTGCAAATGCCCAGGGGGCATCTTGGCACTGCCCGCTGGGGGGTGTCCCACTGCCACTCTGCGTAGGGACAGCGAGCAGAGGGAGGGAGGACAGTGATCAGGGCTGGCTAATGGGGTGGGTAGGGGTCGACATGCTGGGGGTGGGTCAGGACTGTGTGGGGGAGGTCAGGACTGCGGGTGGGAGCGGTTGTGGGAGTTTGAGGCAGATTGGGGTGGGGGTGGGGTTAAGGTTGGCCCGGACATGTTGGGGGGGGCCAGCGATCAGGCCATGGGGGGGATTGGAAGGGCAGCAATAGTGGGCTGCTGTGCTGGCCACTAATCGAGCTGGCCAGTGATCGGGAGGCCAGCAGCGCTGGACTGCAGGACATGCACCAATCACAGCATTGATAGATCGGTGCATGAGCAGTGGCCTGCACAGCGCTATGCTGCTGGCCACTCCAGCGGGAAAAGGCCCCACCCTCTGATTTTTCACAAGAGTCATGCTGGTGCTCAAGATGGGTTTTCCCAACAAATTACAATGGTTTCATGGTCATCAGTAGATTCTTAATTCCAAAATTCTTTTCTGTTGAATTCAAATTCCACCATCTTCCGTGGCAGGATTCGAACCCGGGTCCCCAGAATATTAGCTGAGTTTTTGGATTAATTAGGGCGACACAGTGGCGGCATTAATTAGGGCGGCATTAATAGGGCGGTACAGTGGCATAGTGGTTAGCACTGCTACCTCACAGCACCAGGGGCCTGGGTTCAATTCCCGGCTTGGGTCACTGTCTGTGTGGAGTTTGCGCATTCTCCCTGTGTCTGCGTGGGTTTCCTCTGGGTGCTCCAGTTTCCTCCCACAGTCCAAAGATGTGCGGGTTAGGTGGATTGGCCATGCTAAAAGTTGCCCCTTAGTGTCAGGGGGACTAGCTAGGGTAAATGCATGGGGTTATGGGGATAGGGCCTGGTTGGGATTGTGGTCGGTGCAGACCCGATGGGTCGAATGGCCTACTTCTGCACTGTATGATTCTAATACCACCAGGCCATCGCCTCCCTTAGGAGTGAAAGCAATCATGTGATGGATGTTGAGGGATATGAAGTGGTGGTGGTTACTCTCTGAGTGATAAAGGATGGAGGAGTTAAGACTGTGACGAGGGACAATGCAAGAAACGTGGATAGGAGAAGCTGTACACTCTAATGAGGTCATTGCATCTCTTCCAGTATTCAACACAGGTCCTTGAAATCATACTCTGCCACTGACATTCTTTACCGTTGCACACAAACTATCTCTGGAAATCTATTGGGCATCTTCCTCCCACCTTATCCTTTCCTCGGATGGTGATGCCGCCCATAGAGGCCTGGTAATTACATTTAAATATATTCTAATGGGAATCCTGATGTTGAACATTGGGATTCCCATTCCGTCATTGGAGGGAGGCGGGGACAATCACTATGGGAAATCTCGGGACTCTGTGCAGAATTTTCAAAAGCATAGAAAATTGAAGGTGAGGCAAAAGGACGAAGCTAGGCAAAAAGACAGTTTGTCAATTTACTTTAGAAAGTTTGAAATATTGAGCAGTGCACAAACTGCTCATTCGGGACGGCACGGTAGCACAGTGGTTAGCACTGCTGCTTCACAGCTCCAGCGACCTGGGTTCGATTCCCGGCTTGGGTCACTGTCTGTGTGGAGTTTGCACATTCTCCTCGTGTCTGCGTGGGTTTCCTCCGGGTGCTCCGGTTTCCTCCCACAGTCCAAAGATGTGCAGGTTAGATTGATTGGCCGTGCTAAAATTGCCCCTTAGTGTCTTGAGATGGGTAGGTTAGAGGGATTAGCGGGTGGATATGGGGGTAGGGCCTGGGTGGGATTGTGGTCGGTGTAGACTCGATGGGCCAAATGGCCTCTTTCTACACTGTAGGGTTTCTATCTATCTATGTCTAATGAGCCCTCCCATTAGATTGTCCATGCACACCAATGTGAATCATGGCAAGACTCCCACGGTGTGCACCTGGTGAGCAGAGCTCTCTGGAAAAGTTTAGGTGAGTGTTTGGCTCAGGAGGGAGAGGGTCGTACTTGAGCAATGCCCCTGGCACTGGGCAAAGCAGGAAGCAGTGCTGGGGAAGGGGAGGGGTGGTGGGGGGGGGGCATGCTTCATGGTGAGTGAAGGGGGTGGGGGGGGAGGGGACTGTTGTGTTGGACAAAATTGTGCCATGGGATCTTTTACATCCACCAGACAGCGCTGAAATTTAACGCCTCATCTTATGGGGAAAATCTCATCTGGTGGAAGGGCCAATTTTCCTAGGACAGATACTGTTTGAGAGAAATAGTTTTTTTTTAGTTCATTCATGGGATGTGGGCGTTCTGGCTAAGGCAGCATTAAATGCCCTCAGAGATGGGTAATAAAAAGAGTCAGCCACATTGCTGTGGGCCTAGAGTCACATGTGGGCCAGCAAGCTCCTTCCCTAAAGGGCAGTGGTGAGCCAGTTGAATTTTACAACAATCGAAAACAGTTTCACGGTTATCACGGGTGACATGGCGGCACAATGGTTAGCATTGCTGCCTCACAGTGACAGGGACCCGGGTTCAATTCCAGCCTCGGATGACTGTGTGGAGTTTGCACGTTCTCCCCATGTCTGCGTGGGTTCCTCCAGGTGCTCCAGTTTCCTCCCACAGTCCAAAAATGTGCGGATTAGGTTGATTGGCCATGTTAAATTGCAGTCCCCAGATGTGTTGGTTAGGGGGATTAGCAGGGTAAATACCTGGGGTTACGGGGATAGGGTCTGGGTGGGATTGTTGTTGTAGGCTTGATGGGCCAAATGGCCTCTTACTGCACGATAGGGATTCTATGATTCTTTTAGACTCTTAATTGCAGATTTTTATTAAATTCAAATTTCACTACCTTTGGTCTCTGGATTACTAGTTCAGCAATAATACTAATACGCCACTGCCTCCCCATGAGCTTCTGTACATGGAAATGAATTAGCACTTCAGTCTACTTGTTGCCCCTCGCTGACATGAGGTAAACTTCAGGGACAGGGTCAGTGAGGGAGTTCAGGAGCAATTTGGGCCTTAAAGGCAGCTGCACCATTAAAGGAGCAGGTACTGTAAAAATTCCAATGCCAGAATTATATGGCCTGTTTACTGAAGCCTGCTATTCACCCTGTTAGTCAGTTTTGAATCATTATGAGCAATGGAAACCATGACATCAGCAGGGAGAAAAAATGTGATCATTTAATGTTCACAATTATTTTAAAGTTGGCTTCTAACTATGAATAACAGTAAGAAGTCTCACAACATCAGGTTAAAGTCCAACAGGCTTATTTGGAATCATGAGTCTCACTCACCTGATGAAGGAGCAGCACTCCGAAAGCTCATGATTCCAAATAAACCTGTTGGACTTTAACCTGGTGTTGTGAGACTTCTTACTGTGCTTACCCCAGTCCAACGCCGGCATCTCTACATTATGAATAACCAATGGCAACATCATTCCAAAACAATGAGTTTTGGAGGAAGTGGGTAGGAATGCAGCAGCAGGATTATAAGTAATAAGAGGAGGAACAGGGAAAATTGAAGTGGTAAGAAAGAACTTTGTAATTCTATGAAACCACAATACAAGAACAGGAGGTTGATACTGGTTTGACTGTGAGACTTCCCTTAATATGCCAAGTGACACAGAATGTGCTGACAGTCAGGGGATTTCTTTATTGCGAATGGGAAATCCTTAGTAGTGGTTCAGGAAAAGCCCAAGTGAATTCCTTCAGCTGTCTTACGCCTAAACCGTGGCCTCATCAAAAAAAAATCATCTTGCAAAGAGGGAAGCTCCACTGCAAGTGAAAAAGATTAACTTACGTTTTGCCACAACTGCTGAAGCAGTAAAACTATCTGTAATTCAAAAGGCCCAAAGTAATATTTCTTGACAATACTGCTCGACACAGAAGCGGCACCGAAACTACAACTCCAAAATCATTAAACAAGGCTTTTCTGGGCATGGTCTGTCTTGAATTGCACGTGGCCTTCCTACAGGATATGTGTGTGTGTGTGGAAGCCTCTGGCATTCATTCATTTGCATGGAATTTACATTGCTATGCCCATTTTCAGAAGAGCTGTGTAGAAAATATAACGATCTGTATTAAAATAAAACTCCCTCCATCTCACAAGCATCAGGGCATGACCCCCCCCACCCACACATAAGGGGAACTCACCACAATGGGGCTCCCCAGAGGGCCTGCTCCTGGCATGGTCATCATGGGACTACCATGTTGGCACTGCCACCTTGGGTCTGCCAGGCTGGCACTGCCATGGGGCAGTGTCAGGGCAGTGCCTGAGCATCTCACTCACCACCCAGGGGGCTGTATTTACCTATGTGCCCCTGCCTGGTCATCACGATTGATGTTCATTTTTGAACGTATCATGCCAGCTGGGTGAGAAGATACGTTGAGGGCAGAAGTACCAGCGTCAAGCCCACTAATTACATCATAATGTTTGTAAATCAGGCTCATGCCCATCCTGGGTGTGAACCTGATTGTGTCATCGGAGGGGGTGGATGGGGAAGTTTTGCCTCTTGAGATAATCTTTGAGCTCAAGAGTTAGGAAATCATGTTGCAGCTATATAAAACCTTGGTTAGGCCGCATTTGGAGTGTTATGTGCAGTTCTGGTTGGACATGGAAAGGACATGGAAGCTTTGGAGAGAGTGCAAAGAAAATTCATCAGAATGTTACCTCAAGGGCATTGACTATGAAGAGAGGTTGAATAAACTAGGATTGTTTTCACTGGAAAGACGGAGGCTGAGGGGAGACCTGATAGAAGTCTATAAAATTATGAGGGGCATAGACATGGTGGATGCTTTTTTCCCCCCAGAGGGTGGAAATGTCAATTACAAGAGGGCACAGGTTCAAGGTGAGAGGGGGAAAGTTCATAGGAAATGTGCGGGGGGAGGTTTTTCACGCAGAGAGTGGTGGGTGCCTGGAACACGCTGCCAGAGGAGGTGGTGGAAGCAGGCACATTAGCAACATTTAAGAGGCATCTGGATGGGGGCATGAATAGGGAGAGAATAGAAGGATATGGAGCGAGTAAGGACAGAAGTTTTTTTTTTAGTTTAGTTAGGGCAGTGGTTCCCAAAGGGTGCAGCACGCCACACTGGTGCAGCGAGAGAGGATGGCAAGTGTGGCGGGAAGATTCAAGGACAATCAAAGGAACATTTAAACATGGATAGATATTTTTCCAAAGTGAGAGCAAGAGCATCAAGTGATGCTGAGGACGATCCGAGTCCACGTTGTGATCCAGAATCGCCGTTCGAACAGAGTGCTGAAGAAGAGTCATTTAATTCTACACCAGTAGCAGGCCCAAGCAAACCTCCAAAAAAGAAAGTTCGTCGATAATATATGGATAGCTATCTGAGTCTCAGTTTCACATGGACTGGAGATGAAAACGTACCTCGGCCTATGTGTTTGATCTGTGGTGAGAAGCTTTCCAATTCCAATATGGTCCCAAGCAAGATGAAAAGATATCTGTTGTCAAAACATGGAAATCTGGCAAACAAGGATGTTCAATATTTTGAAAGGCTTTTGGAACAGCAGAAATGCCAACGATCATATTTCGAAAAACGAATGACAGTCTCAGATAAGATGCAGATTGTATCTTACCAAGTGGCTGAACTGATTGCTCAACAGACAAAACCACGTACAATAGCTGAAAAATTGATTCAACCTGCCTACAGCTTGATTGTGAAAACTTTGTTTGGTGATGATGCTGAGCGAGAAGTTATGGAAATTCCTTTGTCTGATAATACAATTCGCAGAAGAATAGTTGATATGTCAGCTAATATTGAGAAGCGTGTTTCCGAAAGTATGAAGAATTCTAAATTTGCCATTCAAGTTGATGAATCGACCGACATTAGTGGAAAAGCACAGTTGCTTGCCTATATCAGATTCATTCACAATGACAAAATAATCACACAGTTTCTATTTTGCAAGGAACTTGAAAAACATACCAGAGGACAAGATATTTTCCAAACCTTGTCTGAGTATTTGGAAAAAGTTGAGATTTCATGGGATTCTTGTATTGGAATTTGTACAGATGGAGCGCCATGTATGATAGGGAATGTGAGAGGCTTGGCAGCACTCATCAAACAGAAAAATCCAGATGTAATATCAACTCACTGTTTTTTTACACAGAGAGGCATTAATCACCAAGACCCTTGTAGCTGATTTGAAGTTGGTTCTGGATCAGACTGTGCGCATTGTGAACTTCATCAAAGCAAAACCACTAAAGGCGCGGTTATTTGCTCAACTCTGCAAAGTCATGGAATCAAAACATCAATGCCTAATTCTGCACTCGGAGGTTCGCTGGATGCCCCGCGGAAAAGTTTTAAATCGGGTGTTGGAACTGAAGAACGAATTAAGAGAATTTTTGGAACAAGAAGGGAACCCATTGTACCACCAACTGGATGACAATGACTGGTGTGCAAAGCTGGCATATTTGGCTGATATCTTTTCCCGGTTGAATGTGCTCAATGCCAGTATGCAAGGCAGCGATGACAATATCCTCACAACTACAGACAAACTAACTGCATTCAAAAAAAAGCTTCAGCTCTGGCTCAGAAGAGCAATGCAACACAAGCTCGAAATGTTCCCACTGGTAAAAAGTTGTAAAACGAGCAATGAATTGTACGGCCTCATACAGGAACATCTTGCAACACTGGTAGAAAAGATTGATCATTACTTCCCATCGTTGTCTACAGAAAAATTCGACTGGGTTAGAGACCCCTTTGCAAATTCCAGCTGTTCAGGTCTGACATTGGATGAGGAGGAGGAAATGGCCTGCATTTCGAGTGATCGCACCTTGAAAATGAAACACGGGAGTATGCCACTGGACTCTTTTTGGATATACAACCAGAAACAGTATCCACGCATCTCTTCAAGAGCATTAGCTATTCTTCTACAGTTCTCCACGACATGTTGTTGTGAACAGGGATTTTCAGCTCTGACAAATATCAAAGACCAGAAAAGAGAAAGGCTTCTTTGAGTTGATGAGAGTTTGTTTGTCTCAAATTAGACCTAATATAAATGAGATTACCCGACAAAAACAAGCTCACACCTCTCATTGAGTTTGTATACTTACTTAAGGTTACATATGTAAGAGGCTCGTCTATAAGTATATTTTGGGAATGAATCATGTTTTTATGTAGCTGCATTGTTTTAAACTTTCTGGATGTCCCATGATCATATTATAAAGTAGTTGTGTTCTATGTTATGAATCAAGCACTGCTAGGAGTTGGGTTTTTTTTGTTTTTGAATGTATTTCTTATCAATATATAATTCAGTGTGGCGCGAGCAAATTTTTATTCCGAAAGTGCGGCCCAGTGAAAAAAGTTTGGGAACCACTGCATTAAGTGATGCTTAACTGCTGAAAGATCTTCAGTGATGGTCAAGACAATAGTCAATACCAGCCTAAGCTTTTGATTGACATTGATGCCCACCGCCATGGTCTTGTTCTGATGGTGGATTCTTTCTTCACTCTCCAGTGCCAGATTGAGAAATCTGGGTGGCAGAGAGTTTGTTGTAGAAAGATTTGCCCGCAAAACAAAGCACATCAGAGACCACCACGCACCTTCTATGGTCACTTTTATGCTTCTCAGTTAGACCGATGTCAGTGCCAGATCTTCAGCTGGGGATATCCAGCATAGCCTTAGTTCTTTTCAACTACTTGTCCAATTCTATTAAAAAAATTATAATCACTGTTTTCACCACTATCAGCGGAGAAAGTGTTTCATGTTCTAAGAACCTCCTGCCTGAGGCCAACGGACCTTTGCATGGTCCACCCCTGCCCACTATGATTCCTGTGGTGGACGGGACAGGAAAATTCCACCAATGTGAAAACATTTTCTCCTCCTTCATTTTCCTAGTGCTAATCTTGAGTGAATGCCCCTATACTACCAATTCACCAACTGGCAATCAATTAATTGTACCAGTAAAGCATGGTGTAGTTTCTCCCTGCACGTGCCATTATATCACACACTTTAACATTTTCTTTTTAACATTTCATTTTCACTGAAGGAAATTTTAACTCAGGTTTGGTGCAGCGGGGATGGCAGGAGGATGAGGCGAACAGTTGCATCTGGATAACAAATTTGAAGTGAGACTTGGGCCAAATTTATTTGCTAAATTTTGTTATAACCCAAGTGTCGTGCTGCCAATCAGGCTGGTGGCGAACACAAGAGAGGAGGCTGTAGGACTGGGGGGAATGGCGACCAGGTCACAGGGGAATAGGAGTTGGGGGGGTGAATTTGGATGCTTGGGATGAGTATTGAAGACCTGGCGGCAGATTGGAAAGCTCAGGGCAGCAGAGGTCAGATGCCTAGGGATGGGGAGATTGGCAGCCTCAGGGGATGGGGTGTTGGAGGTCTCAGGTCAGAGGTCATGGAAGATCAGAAGGACTGGAGACTTTGTCTGATTGTGGGAGTTTGGTGAAGCTTTCACATTGAATCCAACAGGTCAGTGAAAAGGCATTTACATCCTTAATTCACCGGTTCTCTCATCCCTGTAGCCGCCAGGTTTTCCGGGGCTCAGGAAATCCAATCACCCAGACTTGAATTTAAAATGGTGTATAAACGTGGGATTGGCTACTTGGTCCCAGCTCTGTTAAAAACACAAATGGGTGAGTTGGACGCAGGTTAGGGTTGGGATTCAAATTTTTAAATCTTTAACCTCCCACCCTACCCAGACTTGCCTGTTTTTTAGTGTTAGAAATTCCCGGCACGGTGGCACAGTGGTTGGAGGCAGCATGGTGGCACAATGGTTAGCAATGCTGACTCACAGTGCCAGGGACCCGGGTTCGATTCCCGGCTTGTTCAGTCTGTGTGAAGTTTGCATGTTCTCACCATGTCTGCGTGGGTTTCCTCTGGGTGCTCCGGTTTCCTCCCACGGTCCAAAAGACATGCTGGTTAGCTGCATTGGCCATACTAAATTCTCCCTCAGTGTACCCGATCAGGCACCGGAGTGTGGCGACTAGGGGATTTTCACAGTAACTTCATTGCAGTGTTAATGTAAACCTACATGTGACACTAATAAATAATGGGGTTTTTCAATGGGTGTGTAAATATCAGAAGGAATTTTGAACTTATGGCAGAGTGGTCAGTGTAATAACAAAACAAAGCTTTTTACTGCTTTTGGTTCTGTGCAAGACAGGGGCCTCTCAGTGGGCGGGTCATAGAATCATAGAATCCCTACAGTACAGAAGGAGGCCATTTGGTCCTTCAAGCCTACACCATCAACAATCCCACCCAGGCCCTATCCCCATAACCCCACGTTATTTACCCTGCTAGTCCTCCTGACACTAAGGGGCAATTTACCATGGCCCTCGTTGAATATGTTTAAATCACGGATAGATGGATTCCTGATCGGTAAGGGAATTAGGGGTTATAGGGATCAGGCGGGTAAGTGGAACTGATCCACTTCAGATCAGCCATGATCTTATTGAATGGCGGGGCAAGCTCGAGGGGCTAGATGGCCTACTCCTGCTCCTATTTCTTATGTTCTTATGTTCAATCAACCTAACTCGCACATCTCTGGACTGTGGGAGGAATGATGTGGAGATGCTGGCGTTGGACTGGGGTAAACACAGTAAGAAGTTTAACAACACCAGGTTAAAGTCCAACAGGTTTATTTGGTAGCAAAAGCCACACAAGCTTTCGGAGCTGCAAGCCCCTTCTTCAGGTGAGTGGGAATTCTGTTCACAAACAGAGCATATAAAGACACAAACTCAATTTGCATGAATAATGGTTGGAATGCGAATACTTACAACTAATCAAGTGCGGAACTTGGGTGTAGTTGTGGCACTTGCACTGCAAGAAAGGATGTCCCGAGGCATGGTACATTGGGGAAACTATGCAGACGCTGCAACAACGGATGAATGAACACCGCTCGACAGTCACCAGGCAAGACTGTTCTCTTCCTGTTGGGGAGCACTTCAGCGGTCACAGGCATTCGGCCTCTGATATTCGGGTAAGTGTTCTCCAAGGCGGCCTTCGCGACACACGACGGCGCAGAGTCGCTGAGCAGAAACTGATAGCCAAGTTCCGCACACACGAGGACGGCCTCAATCGGGATATTGGGTTCATGTCCCACTATTTGTAACCCCCACAGAGTTTCACTGGCTGTCTTGTCTGGAGACAATACACATCTTTTTAGCCTGTCTTGATGCTCTCTCCACTCATGCTGTTTTGTTTCTTAAAGACTTGATTAGTTGTAAGTATTCGCATTCCAACCATTATTCATGTAAATTGAGTCTGTGTCTTTATAAGCTCTGTTTGTGAACAGAATTCCCACTCACCTGAAGAAGGGGCTTGCAGCTCCGAAAGCTTGTGTGGCTTTTGCTACCAAATAAACCTGTTGGACTTTAACCTGGTGTTGTTAAACTTCTTACTGTGGGAGGAAACCAGAGCCCCCGGAGGAAACCAACAGGGAGAACATACAAACTCCACACAGTCACTTGATGCCGGAATTGAACCCGAGTCATTGGTCAGATTTTCGTAGGTCGAAAAAAGCAGAAGAATGTTAGTAGACATTCCTGTATAAGTCGTTACAACTCGTGGTTCTGTTTACTGTCAGTGTTACAGTTTAGTGTTACAATGAATCATTGTTCACTGGGAAAGGGTGTACTTTTGTACACTTTCAGTCACAAAATATGCAGTGAAGTCATCCATTTCTTGTACTGAACACTCCCATTTCAGGTTTCTACGGAAACTAGTTGTCCTCAAACCAGTTTTCAGTTTCCAAGGAAAATAATAATTGGCCCAGAACTTCCAAGGAGTGGCAATCCTTGGCCACTTGGCTCCTTTTTATTTACCCAGATTGGGAGCTGCACATTTCACATCTATCGCAGACCTGGTGAGATACGTGCGGCTTACCCAGTTCCTGAGTCCTTCCAGCACAGGGCAGCTGCTTTGGGGGAAGTGAAGTCATGCTCCTTTTTATGGCGCTAGTTGTAAAGCAATAGGTTCAAAGATCCCTGTGTTTAAATGTGATTTTGAGAAGCCACATAGAAGGCAAGTGGGAAAAATAGGTCGAGGGTGAGGTGGTAGGATGGGTTGGTTGGGTTTCGGAGGTCGGGAGGAGATGGAATGGGTCAGAGGTGTCGGGGGGGCGGTAGGATGGATTGTCGGGGTGGGGGGGCAGAGGTTCACTCAGGGGGGTGGGTGGCTAATTGAGGGATGGGTGTAGTTGTGGAGGGGTCAGGTGGGTAGTTGGAAGCTTGGGAAAGTAGTCAGGGGCAATCAAGTCAGAAGGGTAGCCAGAGGTTGAGAGTGTGTTTGGGGGGAGGCAGGGGTCAGTTGGGGGAGTCCGGGCTATGGGTAGTAGTCAGGTGACTGTGAGGGTAGTCGAGGGTTGGGGAGTAGTTGGGAGTGATGGAGGGGTAGTCAGGAGGTTGGGAAGGCAGTTGCAGGGTGGTGGGTAGTCAGGACATGGGGCTAATCAAAGAGGGTTGGGTGTAGTTGGGTGTGGGGGATATTTTGGGAGGGAGGGAAACATGGAAGGTCATCAGTGCGTTCACTACCATAGTTACCCAAGAGTTAGAAGTCATTTTAATCTTTGTAACTTTTACTGGTTAACTATTCTGCTGAGTTGGAACCATCTGACTTCTCCAATTTAAATGGGAGTTTCAGATGGTTTCAGGTGCATGGTAACTGCCCATCCATCGGCAGTTTAAACTTCCTGGGTGATTCCAGTGCAAACCTGGTGTGAGGACTTCTGCAGGGATGGTTTGCGGGGAGGGGGGGGGGGGGGGGAGGCGGAGGTGGAGCTCCCAAGTGCACACTGCTTCTTTTGGGGTACCTCTGTGGTACAACCCCTCAACTCACCCCCCTCCCCCAGAACATAATTTTTAAGTGTTAGAAATTCCCGGCACAGTGGTTGGAGGTGGCATAGTGGTTAGCACTGCTGACTCACAGCGCCAGGGACAATT
Source organism: Mustelus asterias (assembly GCF_964213995.1). Classification (NCBI taxonomy): domain Eukaryota; kingdom Metazoa; phylum Chordata; class Chondrichthyes; order Carcharhiniformes; family Triakidae; genus Mustelus; species Mustelus asterias. The sequence goes on from NC_135802.1 coordinate 133,653,345, forward strand.
CCCAGCTTGGGTCACTGTCTGTGTGGAGTCTGCATGTTCTCCCCATGTCTGCGTAGGTTTCCTCCAGATGCTCCTGTTTCCTCCCACAGTCTGAAAGATTGCTGGTTAGATGCATTGACCATGCTAAATTCTCCCTCAGTGTATCCAAATAGGCGCTGGGGATTTTCACAGTAACTTCATTGCAATGTTAGTGTAAGCCTACTTGTGACACTAATAAACTCAAACTACAATGCCGGCCTAGAATATTCTGGAGAAAGGCATCACACAGTGTGCCTGCTGCATTTGTCAGACGTCTTTACTCAATCATAAGCTTCGATGTTTCTTGCCCTGTAAATTACTGGAAGTGATAACGGTGCAAAGAGGAATCTTAGTGAACATCAACAGTTTATCTTCTTAACCAATGTTTGGATTGAGAAAGAACCAAGGAACGATGAAATGGGATTAATTCAAGTCAAACCAGGTTCAGAAAAAGAAATAAAAGTGAACAAAAGATTGAATTGAGACAAAGCAAGAAATGATAGAGACAGAAAGGAAAAGTAATTTTACATTTTTAATATCCCTAACAACCCATTTACTGCCTGGAGGATTGAGAGTCCACAGTTTTAATTTTTCCTTTCTGGGCCATTATTGGAACATAAATCTTGCCAGTAAAGGAGTATAGTAGCAACCCTAGCTTTGGTGGATTTAATTGACAGTGAATGCGCAAGTGGAATAATTTCATGAAACTCAAAGCCGGGGGCAGAGGGGAGAGGTTGATAGAAAACTGCTGTTTGTGGAAGCTAACAATGGAACAGCACAAATTATCGACAAACGTCTGGTGATTTCTTCTACACAATCACAGAAATCACAGAAACCCTACAGTGCAGAAGGAGGCCATTCGGCCCATCGAGTCAGCACCGACCTCAATCCCACCCAGGCCCTACCCCCACATATTTTACCCGCTATTCCCTCTACAAGGTATCTCTTCTTTGACACAAGATCCATTAACAATGGTATGCATCTTAGACTTGCCCTAATTTTGCCAGCAATATCTTGAGCTATTAACTTTCCTTGCCATGTTTACGAGGAACTCATTACCATATTGTCCTGCCTAAGTGGACACTAACTGCCACCATCTGAAAAGCAGCAGGTAAGGCATGTGAGAACCATCACCTCCAAGTTCCCCTTCAAATCACGCACCATTCTGATTTATGCATATACCAATATTCCCTCTTCATTGCTCGGTCAAATCCAGGAACTCCCTACCTAACAGCCCCACGGGAGAAGTTACCAGACACAATGGGCCAGGATTTTCCAGTCCTGCCAACGGCACACACTGTCATGGATGGGACAGGAAAATTTGGAGAACAGCCACCTTTGGGCTGCTGTCCAAATGCGCCCGTCCCACTTGTGACAATGCCCGCCACTGGTGGAGCTGGACGATCTCAGCTCACAGGTTCAGGCAATGGTTCAAGAACAAGGTTTGGCACCACCTTCTAACGGGCAGCTAAGGGAGGTAATACATTCTCACCTTGCCAGCAATGCCAAGACTGAACTTCACCAGATACAAATGTTCCAGATGGAGGGAAATGACAGTTGCATTGTCTGCAAGTGAAGTGTGACATTTCTTAGTGTAGACTAAGTGTAAAAGTATTGAACTTATAATCAATTTTACTGAACACTACAATCATAGAATCACTACCGTGCAGAAGAAGCCTGCAAACCCACAACAATCTCACCCAGGCCCTATCCCCGTATCCCCACATACTTACCCTACTAATCCTCCTGACACTAAGGGGCAATTTAGCATGGCCAATCTACCTAACCCATACATCTTTGGACTGTGGGAGGAAACCAGAGCACCTGGAGGAAACCCACGCAGAAACTGTGCCACCGTGCTGCCCTACTATAACCCACTTATTATTCAATTAGTATAGACTAACTGAATAATAAATGGGTTATAGTAGGGCAGCATGGTATCACAGTGGTTAGCACTGCTGCCTCACAGCGCCAAGGACCCGGTTCAATTCCAGCCTTGGGTGAGAGCGTCGAGTTCGCACGTGCTATATATTGAAACACACTAGTGGGCAAAGTGCCAGTGAATTGAGGTGGGCCTTTTAACTAGCCCGCCATGACACTCTGCCGCTCCTCTGTGGCTGCCTCTGAAGTGTTTCTAAGTGTGGCAGGTTTGACCCAGCAGCGACCATCCTCAACCGGAATGAGGATCCCTCAATTTGGAACAGTTTTCCTCTGAGGTTGGTGTGGCGGACGTGATCGGGTGAAAAACAAAAAATATTTAATGAAAGAAATGTTGGTCCCACAGGACCAAAGTGAACGGTGATACGGCAAGAAATAAAGGGACAAAAGATTGTCTAGAACAAGTATGCTACTGACCAAAAGTGAAAATAAGAGAAAGAAATTAAACATGCAAAGAAAAGGAAACAAAACAGGGAGGCAGAGTTTACGGTCTGAAATTGTTGAACTCACCATTGAGTCTGGAAGGCTGTAAAGTGCCTAAACAAAGGATGAGGTGCTGTGCCTTGAGCTTATGTTGAGTGTCACTGGAACAGTGCAGCAGGCCAAGGACAAAGATGTCAGTAAGAGAGCAAGGTGGAGAATTAAAATGACAGGCCACTGGAAGCTCGTGTCATACTTGCAGACTGAAGGGAGGTGTTCTGCATAGAAATCACCTAAACTACGTTTAGCTTCCCCAGTGTGGAGGAGACCAGCGAACATGGTAGACTAAGTTGAAAGGAAAGCACATAAAATCACTGCTTTACCTGAAAGGTATTTTTGGGGTCTTGCACAGTGAGGAGAGAGGAGGTAAATGAGTAGGTGTTATATTTCCTGCGTTTACATGAAAAACAGCTGTGGAAAGGGTTGGCATGCTAAGGGTGATAAAGGAGTGAGCCAATCACAGATGGAATGCTCCCTTTGGAATCACAGAATCACTACAGAGCAGAAGGAGGCCAATCAGCCCATCAAATTTGCACCGACTCTCCAAAAGAGCATCTTACCCAGGCCCACCCCTGCGGTATCTCCATAACCCTACTAATCCCTCTAACCTGCACATGTTGGGACACTGAAGGGTAATTTACTATGGTCAGTCAACCTAACCTACACATTTTTGGCGTGTGGGAGGAAACCGGAGCACCTGGAGGAAACTCATGCAGACATGGGGAGAACGTGCAAACTCCACACAGACGTCACTTAAGGCTGGAATTGAACCTGGGTCCCTGGCGCTGTGAGGCAACAGTGCTAACCACTGTGCCACCGTGCTGCTCTAAACATGCCCACAATGCTGAAAAGGGAACGGAAAATGTGTTTGTTGTTGGCATTACGCCAGAGGTGGCGGAAATAGCAGAAGATCTGCATGTCTTTCATTCCTTTGTTCCTTTTCTTGCTCCATCACTATACCCTCTGGCCATAGAAGACTAACTCTTCAGTCTTCAGTCTCTCCTGGCTTCCACCCTATCACAAGTCTTCCTTCTGTTCTTGTCTCACCCCATTTTTCCAAGTTCTGATGAAAGGTCATTGACACGGAATGTTAACTCTATTGCTCTCTCCACCGATGTTGCCTAACCTGCTGAGTATTTCTAGCATTTTATCATTCAATAGATTGTCTGTTTTCCTAAGATGACAATTTCCCAAAGTGCAATCAAGGTAAACCACTGCAGAAGACCAAAGTGATACAGATTAAAAATGGCAAAGAGGCAAATTTTAGACAAACAAATTGTTAGGAATCTCTTCACAGAGTGAGCAACATGTAGACAGGTAATGTCCAAAAAGCTTGGATTTATTGAAGAAGTTAGCTGCTGTAATGGGGATCCAACTGAAGTTGTTTACTGGATCGATGAGCAAAAATGGTTTGTGTGTGTATCATAGCATCCCATTTGGCCCATCGAGCCTGTATTGACAACAATCCCACCCAGGCCCCATCTCCGTAACCCCACATATTTACCCTACTAGTCTATATGGATTTCAGTAAGGCATTTGACAAAGTCCCACATGGCAGGTTGGTTAAGAAGGTTAAGGCTCATGGGATACAAGGAGAAGTGGCTCGATGGGTGGAGAACTGGCTTGGCCATAGGAGACAGAGGGTAGTGGTCGAAGGGTCTTTTTCCGGCTGGAGGTCTGTGACCAGTGGTGTTCCGCAGGGCTCTGTACTGGGACCTCTGCTATTTGTGATATATATAAATGATTTGGAAGAAGGTGTAACTGGTGTAATCAGCAAGTTTGCGGATGACACAAAGATGGCTGGAATTGCGGATAGCGAAGAGCATTGTCGGGCAATACAGCAGGATATAGATAGGCTGGAAAATTGGGCGGAGAGGTGGCAGATGGAATTTAATCCGGATAAATGCGAAGTGATGCATTTTGGAAGAAATAATGTAGGGAGGAGTTATGCAATAAATGGCAGAGTCATCAGGAGTATAGAAACACAGAGGGACCTAGGTGTGCAAGTCCACAAATCCTTGAAGGTGGCAACACAGGTGGAGAAGGTGGTGAAGAAGGCATATGGTATGCTTGCCTTTATAGGACGGGGTATAGAGTATAAAAGCTGGAGTCTGATGATGCAGCTGTATAGAACGCTGGTTAGGCCGCATTTGGAGTACTGCGTCCAGTTCTGGTCGCCGCACTACCAGAAGGACGTGGAGGCATTGGAGAGAGTGCAGAGAAGGTTTACCAGGATGTTGCCTGGTATGGAGGGTCTTAGCTATGAGGAGAGATTGGGTAGACTGGGGTTGTTCTCCTTGGAAAGACGGAGAATGAGGGGAGATCTAATAGAGGTATACAAGATTATGAAGGGTATAGATAGGGTGAACAGTGGGAAGCTTTTTCCCAGGTCGGAGGTGACGATCACGAGGGGTCACGGGCTCAAGCTGAGAGGGGCGAAGTATAACTCAGACATCAGAGGGACGTTTTTTACACAGAGGGTGGTGGGGCCTGGAATGCGCTGCCAAGTAGGATGGTGGAGGCAGGCACGCTGACATCGTTTAAGACTTACCTGGATAGTCACATGAGCAGCCTGGGAATGGAGGGATACAAACGATTGGTCTAGTTGGACCAAGGAGCGGCACAGGCTTGGAGGGCCGAAGGGCCTGTTTCCTGTGCTGTACTGTTCTTTGTTCTTTGTTCTTTGTTCTAGTCCTCCTGACACTAAGGGGCAATTTAGCATGGCAATCAACCTTACCCACACATCATTGAACTGTGGGAGAAAACTGAAGCACTTGGATAAAACCCGGGGGAATGTGCAAACACCACACAGACAATCACCTGAGGCTGGAATTGAACCCGGGTCCCTGGCGCTGTGAGACAGCAGTGTACTTGTGTATCTTTGTCATCTGTAGCTATCATGGAGGCAAGATGGTTTAACAATGCTGCCTTGACACAAAACGTTTCAGGAATTGTGGGGATAACTTTGATATTGTGTGATACCATAAAAAGTTCAATATCATTTCAGCTACCCTTAGATCTTCCTTACAATTTTCACGGAGTTAGGACAGCTTTTCAAAGAGTTGTGGTTCACATTACTTCGAGGGCAAGTTCGAAAGGTCCTCCTCACCTCCTCATGTTGTCCCCTAAACCAACCCTGAATGCCACTTGTGCCCCTATGCCAAGGTTACCTGGCACACATTATGTATGGCCCCTCATACCCTCCCCCAATTCCAAACTCTGGCACTTCATAGAAATCATATCATAGAAACCCTACAGTGCAGAAGGAGGCCATTCGGCCCATCGAGTCTGCACCGACCACAATCCCACCCAGGCCCTACCCCCACATATTTACCCACTAATCCCGCTAACCTAAGGGGCAATTTTTAACCTGGCCAATCAACCTAACCCGCACATCTTTGGACTGTGGGAGGAAACCGGAGCACCCGGAGGAAACCCACGCAGACACGAGGAGAATGTGCAAACTCCACACAGACAGTGATCCGAGCCAGGAATCGAACCTGGGACCCTGGAGCTGTGAAGCAGCAGTGCTAACCACTGTGCTACCGTGCCGCCCCATGCCCATTTGCCCACTCTACACTTTATAGAAGCAATTAACTCTAAGGTGACAGTAGGATGTGTAAAAGAGCTTTATAGATCAGCACGGTGACACAGTGGTTAGCATTGCTGCCTCACAGTGCCGAGGATCTGGGTTCTATTCCTGGCTTGGACCACTGTCTGTGAGGATTTGATTTGATTTATTATTGTCACATGTATTAGTATACAGTGAAAAGTATTGTTTCTTGCGTGCTATACAGACAGAGCATACCGTTCATAGAGAAGGAAACAAGAGAGTGCAGAATGTAGTGTTACAGTCATAGCTAGGGTGTAGAGAAAGAATAACTTAATGCAAGGTAGGTCCATTCAATAGTCTGACAGCAGTAGGGAAGAAGCTGTTCTTGAGTCAGTGTACGTGACCTCAGACTTTTGTATCTTTTTCCCGATGGAAGAAGGTGGAAGAGAGAATGTCTGGGGTGCGTGGGGTCCTTAATTATGCTGGCTGCTTTGCCAAGGAAGTGGCAAGTGTAGACAGAGTCAATGGATGGGAGACTGGTTTGCATGATGGATTAGGCTACATTCACGACCTTTTGTAGTTCCTTGTGGTCTTGGGCAGAGCAGGAGCCATACCAAGCTGTGATACAACTGGAAATAATCCTTTCTATGGTGCATCTGTAAAAGTTGGTGAGAGTTGGAGCTGACATGCCCAATTTCCTTAGTTTCCTGAGAAAGTAGAGGCATTGGTAGATGAGTTTGCACGTTCTCCCCTTGTTTGCGTGGGTTTCCTCCGAGTGCTCCGGTTTCCTCCCACAGTCTGAAAGACGTGCTGGTTAGGTGCATTGGCCATTCTAAATTCTCCCTCAATGTACCCGAACAGATGCCGGAGTTTGGTGACTAGGGGATTTTCACAGTAACTTCATTGCAGTGTTGCTTGTGACACTAATAAATAAACTTTTTTTAAAAAGTCAATAATTGATTTCTTTCCACTATCTTAAAATAACCTCCTTTTTACTACAGCCCAAAGAAATGTCAATCGTCCAAAATAAAGTTTAGCTGACATAATTTTTTTAAGTGGCTGACGTGGACTAACCCCTATTTGAATGTTGAGGGAGGTTCAGCTACTGTTATCCCATTGAGGCTGATGTGGAATTTGTGTATAGGATCAGTTCTGTTACAGCTCAAGGCACTATTCTTGCCCGGGACCTGGAAGGAATGTGGGCCTAAATTAGGCTGCTTTTACAACCCCAGATTTGTTATGGACAGAAGATTTCAGCCCGCTGTTATAATCCTGCAGCTGATATCGAATGTGAACACAAGTGATAGGAACAGAAGTAGACCATATGGGTCATCGAGCCTGCTCTACCATTCAATACAATCATGGCTGATCTAAGGCTTCAAGTCCACTCTTATGCCCAATCCCCATATCCCTTAATTCTCTGACAGAGTGAAATGTGGAGATAGATTCAGTGACTTTTACACACCTGAACAACAAAAAACAAAGAATCAAGAAATGTACAGCACAGGAACAGGCCCTTTGTCTCTCGAAGTCCGTGCTGATCATGTTAGCTTAGCTAAACTAAAAAAAACCTTCTGTCCTTACTTGGTCCATATCCCTCTATTCCCTCCCTATTCATGTACCCATCCAGATGCCTCTTAAATGTTGCTAATGTGTCTGCTTCCACCACCTCCTCTGGCAGCGCGTTCCAGGCACCCACTACTCTCTGCGTGAAAAACCTATCCCGTACATCCCTTAAACTTTCCCCCTCACCTTGAACCTGTGCCCCCTTGTAATTGACACTTCCGCCTTGGGAAAAAGCCTCGGACTATCCACTCTGTCTATGCCTCTCATGATTTGCAGACCTCTATCAGGTCTCCCTTCAGACTCCGTCTTTCCAGTGAAAACAATCATGGTTTATTCAATCTTTCCTCATAGTCAACACCCTCGAGATCAGGCAACACTCTGGTGTACCTTCTTTCACCAGAGCTTCCACGTCCTTCTGGTAGTGTGCCGACCAGAACTGCACGTAATACTCCAAATGGTGTGATGACCAGAATTGTACGCAATACTCCAAATAATTGGAGAATGAAATGAAAGGTGGCGACAGCTTCAGCAACTGTAATAACCCTCGAGCTGCTACGGACTGGTTCAGCTACTCTTAAAACCTGAGCATTGGCGTGTAATGTGAAGGTAAATAGAACTATTATTAATGGCCTGTAAGGAATGCGGGTCAGGTTCTGCTACTGCTGTTCTAGCCCTGGAGCTGGCGTGAAGTATAAATGATGTGGAGATGCCGGCGTTGGACTGGAGTAAGCACAGTAAGAAGTCTCACAACACCAGGTTAAAGTCCAACAGGTTTATTTGGTAGCACAAGCCACTAGCTTTAGGAGCGCTTGCTGCTCCTTCATCAGGTAAGTGGGAGTTCTGTTCAAAAACAGGGCATATAAAGACACAACTCAATTTACAAAATAATGGTTGGAATGCGAGTCTTTACAGGTAATCAAGCCTTAAAAGGTACAGACAATGTGAGTGGAGAGAGCGTTAAGCACAGGTTAAAGAGATGTGTATTGTCTCCAGACAGGACAGTTAGTGAGATTTTGCAAGCCCAGGCAAGTCGTGGGGGTTACAGATAGTATGACATGACCCAAGATCCCGGTTGAGGCCGTCGTCATGTGTGCAGAACTTGGCTATCAGTTTCTGCTCAGCGACTCTGCATTGTCGTGTGTCGTGAAGGCTGCCTTGGCGAACGCTTACCTGAAGATCAGAGGCCGAATGCCCGTGACCGCTGAAGTGTTCCCCAACAGGAAGAGAACATTCTTGCCTGGTGATTGTCGAGCGGTGTTCATTCATCCATTGTCGTAGCGTCTGCATGGTCTCCCCAATATACCATGCCTTGGGACATCCTTTCCTGCAGCGTATCAGGTCGACAACGTTGGCCGAGTTGGAAGAGTATGTACCGTGTACCTGGTGGATGGTGTTCTCACGTGAGATGATGGCATCCGTGTCAATGATCCGGCATGGAGCACAATCCTCATTATCACCTACTACTGGAATAACCCTTGAGCTGCTACGGACTGCGTACATTCCAATGGTAAGCAGAAACTGATAGGCAAATTCCGCACACATGAGGATGGCCTCAACCCGGATCTTGGGTTCATGTCACACTATCTGTAACCCCCACGACTTGCCTGGGCTTGCAAAATCTCACTAACTGTCCTGTCTGGAGACATTACACATCTCTTTAACCTGTGCTTAATGCTCTCTCCACTCACATTGTCTGTACCTTTAAGACTTGATTACCTGTAAAGACTCGCATTCCAACCATTATTTTGTAAATTGAGTTTGTGTCTTTATATGCCCTGCTTTTGAACAGAACTCCCACTTACCTGACAAAGGAGCAGCGCTCCGAAAGCTAGTGGCTTTTGCTACCAAATAAACCTGTTGGACTTTAACCTGGTGTTGTGAGACTTCTTACTGTGAAGTGTAAAGACAGATAAAACTTCTCTTTTCACCCTGGATTCGGTGTGAAACATGGGAATGTTCTCAGCTGCAGCGATGCCCCAGGAACTAGTAAAAAATTGGAGGATAGAGTCTGTTGCTGCTACATGTTTAGACCTGGGAGGAAATATGTGGAATAGATAAAGTTGCCAATGTATCTGAAAGGTGCTGAATTTGTTTAATTTCTTTCGACTGGTTTCCACTGCCTTTTTTTTTTAAAGATGTGGAGATTCCGGCGTTGGACTGGGGTAAACACAGTAAGAAGTTTAACAACACCAGGTTAAAGTCCAACAGGTTTATTTGGTAGCAAAAGTGGCTTTTGCTACCAAATAAACCTGTTGGACTTTAACCTGGTGTTGTTAAACTTCTTACTTTTTTTTAAACCATGTTTGTATTACCATCATTCTTGGATTGGAGATATTCCAGGCAAGATTCCATTCTGAAGTGGACTTGGCATTATTTAATGTCTCTCCCACACATCAAAATGGCACAACAGTGAAAACATGAAACCATAGCATAAATTCCATCGTGATATTTGTGATACACAAACACTGCCTTATCTCCCACAATAAAGACTTTGTTCTGATCTCATATTTTCAGGTAACTGGAGACAGTGTGATACCTCGTTCTATACGGTATTGCATTCCACATCTACACAATCTCAATTGCCTGATCTCAAAATTTAAGTAGTGTGAATGCTACAGACCTGAGACTGACAGATGCAAAATTCTCTCCCAAACCACTGCTGTTACGACCTTATGTTGACAACTAAGAAAGACATGACAGTCTGCAGGCAATTTTCCCTCCAAAGATTTGCAATTAGTTCAAGCATTTTTGTGGGGTTGGGGTTGTCTGGGTGTGATGGTAGGGTTGGGACAGTGAGTGGCAGGTTAATAGTCACAAAGTAATCAATTACTGTGGCCAAAACATTTAGACAGCGGCCTGAATTTTGTGCACACCTTGCGTGCGTGATCGGCGGACCCAGAGGATTCCAACCAGCGTGAAACGTGGCTGGCCTTAGGCCCAGTTCTGCCCCCGGAGGGCTCGAGCTTGTCTGGCCTGACCTGGGCTGACAGTGAACAGCCTCAGGGAGCTATCCATGGGAGAATCATAAATTTGGCTGCAGTTATGGCCTCAGCGCCCACTCCATGTGCCAGGTGGGAGGGCAGTGTCGGTGGGAACTCTGCCCCCTGCTTCTTGGACCAGTGCCTATGCATTCTTGTGGAGGCAGTGAGGGCCAGGCAGGACATCCTGATGCCACAGGATGGCAAGAGGAGGCCACCCCACCTAGCTTAGAAGGCCTGGGCAGAAGTGGCTGCTAACGTCAGTGGGCAAGACATGGTACGCATGGATACAGTGCTGAAATAGGTTCAATGAAATGCGCTTGGCAAGGGTAAGCACTGAGTTAACATGGTCCAGTGTGGAGAGGTCTGGAAGGGTGGACATCCCGACTGGCACTCAGGGATCTCACATGAGGACTTCTAAATAAGAGTCCCCAGTTATTCAGCAATCATACAGCCACCATAATGTCATTGACACAGACATTGAGTATGTGTTGAGTGATAATACTGATTGTCTTCCTCCCTCAGATGAGACATTGTGCAGAGCAGCCAGAACCGCTGGGAACCCTCCACTGGCACCTGAGGAGGCATCACTGACAACCGCCCATGCCATACCCTCTCTTGCAACCAGGCACCAGCTCAGATACACCCACATTGGTGGGCTTTAGATCATTGGATCAGATGGTTGTGCATTGTGGGATGGGCACATCACACTCACATGAAGAGCTGGTGGAGGCAGAGAGTGCCCAGGGCCCAGCTGGAGACCAGGACCATGCTGAGTCTGAGACAATAATGAGCCTCTGGAATTGTCAATTCTGGATGTCTAGTGGGATGCATGGGTGGAGATCCTAATAGGTATGTGTGCCATGGCCTATGTCACTGTCGAGTCCATGAGGTGCCTGAGCACTGCGTTGACCCTGTACACTGAGCACATGGCCGTCTCCGGTGAATGGAGAGGCAGATTCAGGAACAGAATGCAGGGTTCCTGGTGCTGTGCTCGGATCTGCAATCCTAGTCACCTCAGGAGGACACTGCCAGTGAGAGAGATGGAGTCTCTCTGCTAGGTGCATATCTAGCAATGGTGAGCAGGGTAGACAAGCTGTCTGCCATCTCTGTGTGCTCCTCTAATGGCACTACAGACAAGGACAGCAGCTCCTCTGCCCTTCTTCCAGTGAGTGCAACACCTTCTGAAGCCATGACGACTTAGGCATGCCTAGCCAAGTGCATCCTCCCAGGCAGTGCCTGCTTAGGCCCTACCATGATGTGGAGATGCCAGCGTTGGACTGGGGTAAACACAGTAAGAAGTTTAACAACACCAGGTTAAAGTCCAACAGGTTTATTTGGTAGCAAAAGCCACACAAGCTTTCAGAGCTCCAAGCCCCTTCTTCAGGTTAGTGGGAATTCTGTTCACAAACAGGGCATATAAAGACACAGACTCAATTTACATGAATAATGGTTGGAATGTAAATACTTACAGCTAATCAAGTCTTTAAGATACAAACAACGTGAGTGGAGAGAACATCAAGACAGGCTAAAAAGATGTGTATTGTCTCCAGACAGGACAGCCAGTGAAACTCTGCAGGTCCAGGCAGGCTGTGGGGATTACAGATAGTGTGACATGAACCCAGCGGCCTGAATTTTGTGCGTCAGCGAGCAAGATACAATGAGATGGCGCCTGAAAAACAGGAAAACCATTGAGACGTTTTATTTTATTTACGGTTATATGTGAGAAAGGATAATCAACACATTAACCACAGAACCTGCACAATCTACAATCTCTCCAACCTAGAAGGATAAGGGCAGCAAGTGCATGAAATCACCATCGCCTACAAGTTCCATTCTAAGTCACACAACATTGTGAAATTGGAAATATATCGTTAGAATCATAGAATCCCTACAGTGCAGAAAGAGGCCTTTCAGCCCATTGACATGCACCCCCAATCCCACCCAGACCCTATTCCTGTAACCCCACGTATTTCCCCTGACACTAAGGGGCAATTTAGCATGGCCAATCGATCTATGTAACCTGCACATCGTTGAGGTGTGGGAGGAAACTGGAGCACCCAGAGGAAACCCACGCAGAAACGGGCAGAATGGGCAAATTCCACACTGTCAGCTGAGGCCGGAATTGAACCTGGGTTCCTGCCGGTGAAGCAGCAGTGCTACCCGCTGTGCCACCCTTGTTTCATTGTTTCTTCATTGTTGCTGGGATGAAACCCTTCCTGCCTAGCAGCAATGTGGGAGTGTCTCACCACATGGAGTGCAGCGGTTCAAGAGTTGACTCACCAACGCCGTCACAAGGGCAAGTCGTGATAAGCATGCAATTAATGAGGATAAATGGATAAGATGTACATTATTTTAATGGGAAGTGATAATTGTGGCTTGGAAAGGGAGGGGAGAATAATATAGGAGAGTAAACCACTTACAACACCAGTTAATGTTGGTGCCAGGAAGGGTGCCAGGTCATCAGGAGTTTATTGCGACCACAATAGAAAATGCTGGAAAATCTCAGCCGGACTGACAACATGAGTCAACATTTTGAGTCTGGATGACACATCCTGACTCTTTTCCACAGATGCTGTCAAACCTTCGAGGTTTTGCAGCATTTCCTGTTTTTGTTTCAGATTCCAGCATCTGCAGCATTTTGCCTTTATCTAGGAGTTTATTGGGAATGGGACAGAGGGAGAAGGAGGATGTTTAAATTGTGATACTGTTGCATTAGCATCTTTTTTGCCTTTGTATCTGCAAATCATGTTTTTGGAACAAAATCAGAATTGCAACATGTTATCAAAAGAATGACAGATCCATCACTGGTGGGACTAATGATAGTAATTGATTTTGACTGCATTATATGTCTTTTTAAAAAAATCTTCCTGTATTGTTTATATCAAATGCTAATGTTGAGAAATGTGTGCTCAGAGCACTGAAGCATTCAACACATCTCACCTCAGTTATTTTTAGTGCAAGTAATTAGCCTCTCAGGACCTCCCCCTAATTAGTCCCACTAATATATGTCGGATGTCTGTGGATGGTTTTAGATTGTGAAATTTGCCTTCACATGCTCCTTGCTTGCTTTAGAAACCCTGTCCATTTCAGGATACCATCTTCTTCTGATCAACTCCTACTTTCTGGAAAACTGCCCTGCTTCATATAAGGTGAATATTACGCTTCTGTGGTCCTGGCGCGTGGCCTTAACCCCCAGAAAACTGAGACAGAAAAACAAGGACTGTACCTACGTGCTATTCTAGTGTGCACTCCTCGTGGGTGAAGCTTCATATCGGAAGCAGTGATTTTATTGGATTGACTAGTAACTATTTATATATAATTGGTGGATTTCAGGGAACATGATATTTATCATATGCAAAGCTGTCTGCCATTGATGTGAGATTCAGGTGGAGTTTAAGTCTAATAAATAGATACACTTAAATGTGACAAAAACACATTGGAAATTGCTGAGATGCAAACAGAGTGACACAAAAACGTTACTTGGAGTAAGTGACACTTTAAGTGCAATTTATGCAAAGCTCTTAAGAAAACTAGGCAGACAGATGGAGTAGATACATAGACAGACAGACAGATAATTACAGTCGTTTCAAAGCACAGAATCTTGTGATTTTCCTGCCAACTGTATCTACAGGTGACTGTGATATTTGGAGGTTTTGAACTTTGCTCCATGTATCAACATCCTTTATCAGAATAGGGTTTTGTTTTTTTTAAAAAAAACCTTCAGCTGTCTTAGAAAATTTCAGTGTGAAGAAATGCTATGTTAGAGGTCTTATCACTAAAATGGGCACTGGCTTGTTGGAAAATCGTTTGGACAACTTTTCCATTTGTTAACAAAAACTCGATGAAAGGGCGTTAACCACGGTGAGTCACACCGACCTATTCCTTGCATGTGATATTTTCATGAGAAAGATAATACGATTACTTTCTCTCGCCTCCTGATGCGCGATATAACTTACGAGGCTAGAGATGCTTGAGGAAATAAAGACTTTTATTGACTACTACAATAGAGCTACCATATATAATACACGATCCCAGACTGAAGGGTCCCAGACAGAGCAGTGACCTTTATACCTCTCCCAGGAGGCGGAGCCCGACTGGGATGTACCATAATAACTATATTACAGGTAGAACAGTCCAACCCTAACCCCAACAGCAACATGTAGAACAGCCCAACCCTAACCCCAACAGTAACATATATACAGACTCATAGTACTGGCCAGACCCTGGCTCAGTGCTACCTGGTGGGAACCAACGATGGTTCACCACATTCACCCCTCCTTTGAAGACAAAGGCCGGCGGGGTACAAAAAAAACCGCAGAACAATTGGTCATCAGTCTATAAGTTCAGACGGTCAGGGGGACCGCACCGTCGTTGTGACCTCCTCAACACCGGCGATGACACCGGAGTAGGCACTCGCGGTGGCGTTCTCCCCAAGGCGGTGTCCAACGGCTCCTCCAATGTCTCATGGGCTGGTTGACCACGAGGTGGTGACAATCCGCTGAACTCGGACATGCCTTGAAGTGGCGACCATCTCCTGGACTCAGGCAAGTTGTACACGGGAGTAAAAGGGTTAAGTGATGGTCCCGATGCTGCCCGCGCCGTGTCAGGAGGGGAAACAATAGTTGGGAGGTCTCTAACAGGAGGTATGGGAGCGACAGGGGTTTCCAAGTCCCCTGCTGGCGCCAGGTCTCGAATCGAGACCGTGTCCTCTCGCTCGTCAGGGTATGCCACATAGGCATACTGAGGGTTGGCGTGGAGGAGATGGACCTGTTCAACCAAAGGGTCAGACTTGCGGGCCCTAACATGTCGCCGCAGGAGGACAGGTCCTGAGTACGTCAACCAAGACGGTAATGAGGTCCCAGAGGAAGACTTCTGAGGGAATGAAAACAGTCTCTCATGGGGTAGCGTTGGTTGCTGTACACAGGAGTGAGCGTATGGAGTGGAGCGCATCAGGGAGCACCTCTTGCCAACGGGAGACTGGAAGGCTTTTTGACTTCAACGCCAGTAAGACAGCCTTCCAGACTGTAGCATTCTCACGTTCCACCTGTCCGTTACCCCTAGGGTTGTAGCTCGTGGTTCTACTAGAGGCAATCCCGTATGAGAGCAGGTATTGCCTCAAGTCATCGCTCATGAACGACGAGCCCCTATCGCTGTGGATGTAACCCGAACAGGGTGAAAAGATCACGAAATGCCTTGATAACCGTGGCAGCGGACGTATCAGAACAGGGAATGACAAAAGGGAATCGTGAGTACTCATCAATGATATTGAGGAAGTACACATTCCGATCTGTCGAGGGAAGGGGGCCCTTAAAGTCCACACTCAGTCTTTCGAAGGGACGAGTGGCCTTAACGAGTTGTGCCCTGTCAGGTCGGTAAAAGTGCGGTTTGCATTCCGCGCATACCCGGCAGTTTCTAGTTATGGACCTGACATCCTCCACCGAGTAGGGTAGATTCCGGGCTTTTACGAAGTGGTAGAGCCGAGTGACCCCTGGATGGCAGAGGTCATTGTGGAGAGCCTGCAAACGATTCTCCTGCATACTGGCGCATGTTCCACGCGACAGGGCATCCGAGGGCTCGTTGAGTTTCCCTGGACGATACATGATGTCGTAATTATAGGTGGAGAGTTCGATTCTCCACCTCAAGATCTTATCGTTCTTGATCTTGCCCCGTAACGTGTTATTGAACATGAACGCCACGGACCGCTGGTCCGTGATCAGGGTGAACCGTTTTCCCGCCAAGTAATGGCACCAGTGCCTGACGGCCTCCACAATGGCCTGGGCCTCCTTTTCCACCGCTGAATGTCGAATTTTGGGGCCTTGGAGGGTGCGAGAAAAAAAGGCGATGGGCCTGCCCGCCTGGTTAAGTGTGGCGTCCAGGGCGAAATCAGATGCATCGCTCTCCACCTGGAAGGGGATGGACTCATCGATAGCGTGCATCGTGGCTTTCGGGATGTCGGCTTTTAGTTTTTCAAAGGCCAAACGAGCCTCTGGTGCTAGGGGAAAAGAGGTAGACTTGATGAGCGGACGGGCTTTGTCCGCGTAATTCGGAACCCACTGTGCGTAGTAAGAGAAGAAGCCTAAGCATCTTCTCAGTGCTTTTGCGCTAGTGGGCAGGGGAAGTTCGAGGAGGGGACGCATACGGTCTGGATCAGGGCCAATGACCCCGTTTTCCACCACGTATCCGAGGATAGCTAGGCGGCGCGTGCGAAATACACACTTCTCCCTGTTGTAGGTCAGATTCAGGCGAGATGCAGTGCATAGGAATCTAAGAAGGTTGGTATCGTTGGTTCTGCTGGTCATGGCCGCAGATGGTGACATTATCCAGCCCGCAGTCCGTTATGGTCCACCATTCGGTCCATAGCACGCTGGAAGACCGAGACCCCATTGGTGACACCAAAAGGAACCCTTAGAAAATGGTACAAGCGACCATCCGCCTCAAAAGCCGTGTATTGTCGGTCCTCTGGGCGAATGGGGAGTTGGTGGGCAGACTTTAGGTCGATGGTGGAGAACACCCGGTACTGCGCAATCTGGTTGACCATGTCAGAAATGCGCGGGAGGGGAGACGCATCCAGCTGCGTGTATCTGTTAATGGTCTGACTATAGTCAATGACCATCCGGGGTTTGTTCCCACTCTTGACCACCATGACCTGCGCTCTCCAAGGACTAGCGCTAGGTTGTATGATCCCTTCCTTGAGGAGCCACTGAAACTCAGATCGAATGAAGATCCGATCCTCAGCGCTGTAACGCCTACTCTTAGTCGCGATGGGCTTGCAGCCTAGCACGAGATTCTGGAATAAGGAGGGTGTGGTAATCTTAAGCGTCGAGAGGCTACAGGTGGAGCGCGTTGGGCAATTTGGAGGCTGCTGTTCTCCCACTGAAAGCGGAGGGAGTGGCCCACCGTACTGTAGGGTTACACTCTTCAAGTGGACCATGAAATTTAGTCCGAGGAGTATTGGCGCGCAAAGGTGCGGTAACACCAGGAGCTTGAAGCTCTCGTAAACCGTGCCCTGCACCGTTAGATTTACCACGCAACTCCCTAGCACGGTGACAGACCGGGACCTTGACGCCATTGAAATTGTCTACTTGACAGGCTGGATCTGGAGGCCACGGCGTCTGGGTGAATAAAGCTCTCCGTGCTCCCGCTGTCAAACAGACAATAAATCGTGCGTTTGTTTACCTGTACGTCCATCATGGACTTGTCGAGTCTGTGAGGCTTTGCCTGGTCCAGGATGATTGACGCCACCGTTGGTTCGTGAGCGCCACTGCAGGCAGCTGAGATGGATGATGGCGACCCCTGCTGGTCATTCGCGGTCGGTGCTGACCAAAATGGCTGCTCCCATAGGTCGCACGTGGGCGATGGCGCCAAAATCAGCGACCCCTGGTGGTCGCGCGTCTCTTGCGACTCCGTCGTCTGGAATGGCGACGTCCTGGCCTCGCACATGGAAGAAACCCTTGACGATGCCGACGACGAGGAACCCGGCTCCGGGGAGTCACACGCCGCACTGCTGTTCCTGGATGTAAGTTTGGATCGACATACCTTTGAATAATGCCCCTTCTTGCTGCAGGCGGAGCACAACACTGCTTTAGCGGGACATCGCTGCCGAGTGTGCTTCACTCCCCCACAGAAGTAACACCGCGGGCCACCCGGAGCTGCTGCCGTCGTCAGGCCCGAGGGTGGGCATGCCATCACGTAGCTTTTCGGACCCGCCGGATGAAGTGGGGTCTGCGACTGCCCCTGCCACGCTGTCTCCACGTGGTCGTCTGGATACATCGCCAGGCTTTTGGAGGCCGTTTCTAGCATATCCGCTAGCTCTATAGACTTAGTGAGATCGAGATTACCTTGCTCCAACAGCCGAAGTCGGATATAAGACGATCCGATTCCCGCCACAAACGCATCTCGAGCGAGGTCGTTCATGTTCTGGTCTGCCGACACTGCTTTGCAGTTACAGCCCCTGGCTAGCTGTAGGAGCTCGCACGCATACTGTTCCGTCGTTTCACCGGGCTGCCGTCGTCGAGTGGCTAAGAGATACCGAGCATGCATCTCGTTTGGCGGTTTAATAGGGCGCTTCTTAAGAAGCTCGAGGGCCCCTTTGTAGTCGGTGGCCGCACGGATCACTAAATATACAGCGTCGCTTACCCTCGCGTGGAGGACCCGGAGTCTGTCGTCGTCTGTGGTGACCGCTGCGGAGGCTTCGAGGTAGTCCTGAAAACATTTCAACCAGTGGTCGAAGGTGTTGGAGGCGCCCGCCGCACGTGGGTCCAGCGTAAGACGTTCGGGTTTTAACATTTGCTCCATGCTCTCTGTATCGTTTTCTTTTTTTTTTCAACGATGAGAGTTCAATTAGTAGTCAATAAAATTGACGCGTGATATAACTCACGAGGCTAGAGATGCTCGAGGAAATAAAGGCTTTTATTGACTACTACAATAGAGCTACCATATATAATACACAATCCCAGACTGAAGGGTCCCAGACAGAGCAGTGACCTTTATACCTCTCCCAGGAGGCGGAGCCCGACTGGGATGTACCATAATAACTATATTACAGGTAGAACAGCCCAACCCTAACCCCAACAGTAACATGTAGAACAGCCCAACCCTAACCCCAACAGTAACATATATACAGACTCCTTTTAAAAACAATTCTTCTCTAATTGTCAGCTGTAAGATTAATTGACATCCAAAAAAATAAACAGCAGATTGCTGTAAGCAATCATCTGAGGTATAAACTAAAGGCCAATTTACTGCAATGTGGCAAATTCCTGACAGATTTTCAACAACAACAACTTCCATTTATATAGCACCTCTCATGTAGTAAAATGTGGCCATGGTGCTTCACAGGGGAGTTCTTAAACAAAATTTGACACTGCACTACATAAAAAATTTTTAAGGTGTGTAACCATACTGTACCTTTAAGAAATGTATTTGTTTCTTGTGCAGGATTTTTTTTAGGAGTCAGTTCTATTTGCCTTTGTCTATAATCAGGAGCCGACATGATGATGCTGCAGTAGCATAATTGAGCCTAATTGGTGGAATTTATGGTGGGCCAATGTCATTTATATTAATGATTTGGATGAGAATATAGGAGGCACAGTTAGTAAGTTTGCAGATGACACCAAGATTGGTGACATAGTGGACATTGAAGCAGGTTATCTCAGATTGCAATGGGATCTTGATTAATTGGGCCAGTGAGCTGACGAATGACAGATGGAGTTTAATTTAGATAAATGCGAGGTGATGCATTTTGGTAGACTGAACTAGGGCAGGACTTACTCAGTTAATGATAGGGCGTTGGGGAGAGTTACAGAACAAAGAGATCTAGGGGTATAGGTTCATAGTTCCTTGAAAGTGGTGTCACAGGTGGACAGAGTGGTGAAGAAGGCATTCAGCATGCTTGGTTTCATTGGTCAGAACATTGAATACAGGAGCTGGGACGTCTTGTTGAAGTTGTACAAGACTTTGGTAAGGCCACACATGGAATACTGTGTGTAATTCTGGTCACCCTATTACAGAAAGGATATTATTAAACTAGAAAGAGTGCAGAAGAGATTTACTGGGATACTATCGGGACTTGATGGTTTGAGTTATAAGGAAAGGCTGGATAGACTGGGACTTTTTTCTCTGGAGCATAGAAGGCTGAGGGGTGATCTTATAGAGGTCTATAAAATAATGAGAAGCATAGATCAGCTAGATAGTCAATATCTTTTCCCAAAGATAGAGGAGTCTAAAACTAGAGGGCATAGGTTTAAGGGGAGAGATACAAAAGGATCCAGAGGGGCAATTTTTTCATGCAGAGGGTGGTGAATGTCTGGAACAAGCTGTCAAAGGTAGTATAGAAGCAGATACAATTGTCTTTTAAAAAGCGTTTAGACAATTACATGGATAAGATGGGTATAGAGGGATATGGACCAAATGCAGCTAATTGGGACTAGCTTGGGTTTAAAAACAAAAGGGCGGCATGGACAAGTTGGGCTGAAGGGCCGGTTTCCATGCTGTAAACCTCTGACTCTATGCAGTGTTATTTTTATGTTTTCCCCTGGGGTTTTTCAGAGTAGGATTTGAACAGATTGACAGAAAATCATGTGACTGGCCAGGGCTAGGCACACAGAAAGAAACAAACTCAGTTTCTGCTTTAGGAAGAAGAAGTAACTCTGTCATTCTCTGGATTTGGTGACTGGGATTTGTCAGAAAATAAGTCTCTTTCTCTCATGTTCTGCTGTTTGAAGATAGATCTTTCTCTGGAGGCTACTGTATGGGATTCAGAAGATGGGTGTCTTTCGGTATCTCAGAGGGGTTAAAAGGTTGGAAGTCTAGCACCCATGTGAGCCTATATTTTTGGTGCTAACTAATTCTGAAGAGGGATTTATGTCTGTGGGAATATTGCTTAAATTGGAACTATAGAAATAGCTAGCTATTAAGAATTATATTTAGTGGAACCATGCTTGGAGTCGAGCACCTTATGCCCCACTAATGCCAAGATCAAAAAAAGTTGGGGTTTAGACTAACTTCATAATATACCTTGGAGTTTTTGATTTGTCCCTAACAGGCGTCTTACAGAAAGAGGGAGAGACCTTTAGGGAAGAAATGTAAAAGCTCACAGCCAAAACACTTGAAGACATAGGGGTAAATTTTCCAGTCCTGACCACTGTGGCAATCATCGCAGGCAGGATGGAAAATTTGGCTGATCATTTAAAGGTCCATTGACTTCTGGTGGGAATTTCCGGTCTCGGGACAGGTGTGACTGGAAAATCCTACCCATAGTTGCCAACAGACAGATGAAGAATATTGGGGTAGTGCAAGAGGCCAGAATTGGAAAACCAGAGTTCTTGGTAGGTTGTAGGACTGAAGGAAATTACTGAGAGTGCAAAGAGTGAGGCCAGAGTGATTTGAGAGCAAGGATAAGCATTTTAAATTTGAGATTTGCTGGATTTCAGATGGGGGAGAAATGGGATTTGCCACAACATCTCGTTAGTGGTGTCAAAGCATTAAAAACGTTGTCCAATTGTAAATATTTCCATCTTTACCTTCAGAAACTCCAAGGTATATTTTGAAGTTACACAAGACCCAACTACTTTTAGATTTTGGCATTAGTGTGAGGATAAGCTGTTTCACTCCACATGTGATTCTATTGACCCACTAGGAAGCTTTTATTAAAACAAACTTTATCTAAGTATGGCTTAACTATAACAAAAAGGAATTAGCGTAACTTTTACCAACTGAAATGCTTAAATATGACTAGATACAATTCTTAACTGCTAGTCTATCTCTATTAGTTCCAATTTAAACAATATTCCTCATAGATGTAAAGTCCTCTTCAAAATCCGATAGCAAACAACAGGTTTACGTGCTGGTATGTGTGCTGCTAGTCCTCAAACATCCAGAACATCTCTGGAGAGAGATACATATTTTCTAGCAAGTCCCAGACTTCAATCCCCAGAGAGAGAAGAACAGCTGCTCCTTGCAAATCCAAGCAGAAACTGCCAACATTTTTTTCCTTGCAAGCCTAGCTCCTCCTATTGGCACATGATGCGCTCTTGTCAATCAACCTAATTAAACCCTACTCTGAAACCCCAGGGGACAACCAAACAAATAAACAAAACTGCATTAACTCAGATTAAAACAAACATTCCAATAACTAGGAGTAATTATTCTTCTGCATTCTCAGCATGTGGGTTGCCTGGGGCAGACAAAGCATCACTGCTTAAGCGGAGCAGAAACTTAACATCTCCTTCACAAGAAAGATGACACAAATTCATTTCTTAAAGGCAGAGTATCATCACACAACAATGAAGTTGTTCGGGTTAGGTTGATGTGCGGGTTAGGTTGATTGGCCAGGTTAAAAATTGCCCCTTAGAGTCCTGGGATGTGTAGGTTAGAGGGATTAGCGGGTAAATATGTGGGGGTAGGGCCTGGGTGGGATTGTGGTCGGTGCAGACTCGATGGGCCGAATGGCCTCCTTCTGCACTGTAGGGTTTCCATGATTCTATGATTTCTAAGTCATATGATTTCCTCTCCTCATTTATATACTTCCTTGGGCAGATGTATGATGCTACTAATCTCAGGCATAAAATTCTTAAAGTAGCACTTGATGATAGAAAGCTGATGGAATTCATAGAATCCCTACAATGTAGAAGGAGGCCATTTGGCCCATCGAGCCTGCACTGATAACAATCTCAATCAGGACCTATCCCCCTAGCCCCATGTATTTACCCTGCTGACTCCCCCTGACACTAAGGGGGAATTGCTCTCCTCCACTCCAACCTCCATAACCCTTCAATTTCTCCCCCGTATCTGCCCAGGCTTTTCGTGTAAATGCGGAGGAGAATTCTTCCCCTTGGCAATTTGAGATGGCTAAGAGTGGAATTCATCAGGTAAGTCAATGGGCAAAGTGTGTTGTTTTGATTTGATTTATTATTGTCACATGTATTAACATACAGTGAAAAGTATTGTTTCTTGCGCTCTATACAGACAAAACATTCCATTCATAGAGAAGGAAAGTCGAGGGTGCAGAATGTTACATCATAGCTAGGGTGTAGAGAAAGATCAACTTAATGCAAGTTAAGTCCATTCAAAAGTCTGACAGCAGCAGGGAAGAAGCTGTTCTCGAGTCGGTTGGTATGTGACCTCAGACTTTTGTATCTTTTTCTCGAGGGAAGAAGGTGGAAGAGAGAATGTCCGGGGTGCGTGGGGTCCTTAATTAGGCTGGCTGCTTTGCCGAGGCAGCGGGAAGTGTAGACAGAGTCAATGGATGGGAAGCTGGTTTGCGTGATGGTTTGGGCTACATTCACGACCTTTTGTAGCTTCTTGCGGTCTTGGGCAGAGCAGGAGCCATACCAAGCTGTGATACAACCAGAAAAAATGCTTTCAATGGTGCATCTGTAAGCGTTAGTGAGAGTTGTAGCTGACATGCCAAATTTCCTTAGTCTTCTGAGAAAGTAGAGGCGTTGGTGGGATTTCTTAACTATAGTGTCGGCATAGGGGGGACCAGGACAGGTTGTTGGTGATCTGGACACCTAAAAACTTGAAGCTCTCAACCCTTTCTACTTCGTCCCCATTGATGTAGACAGGAGCATGTTCTCCTTTACGCTTCCTGAAGTCAATGACAATCTCCTTCATTTTGCTGACATTGAGGGAGAGATTATTGTTGCCGCACCAGTTCACCAGATTCTCTGTCTTATTCCTGTACTCTGTCTCATCATTGTTTGAGATCTGACCCACTACGGTGGTGTCGTCAGCAAACTTGAAAATCGAATTGTAGGGGAATTTGGCTGCACAGTCATAGGTGTATAAGGAGTATAGTAGGGGGCTGAGAACACAGCCTTGTGGGGCACCGGTGTTGAGGATTATCGTGGAGGAGGTGTTGTTGCCTGTCCTTACTGATTGTGGTCTGTGAGTTCGGAAGTTCAAGGATCCAGTCGCAGAGGGAGGTGCCGAGGCCCAGGTCATGGAGTTTGGAGATGTGTTTTGTGGGAATAATAGTGTTGAAGGCTGAGCTGTAGTCAATAAACAGGAGTCTGACATAGGTGTCCTTGTTATCTAGGTGTTCCAGGGTTTGAGTGGAGGGCCAGGGTAATGGCATCTGCTGTGGATCTGTTGCAGCGGTAGGCAAACTGAAGTAGATCCAGGTCATCCGGGAGGCTGGAATTGATTTGTGCCATGACTAAACCTTTGAAGCACTTCATAATGATGGATGTCAGAGCCACCGGCCGATAGTCATTAAGCCATGTTGCTTGGTTTGTCTTAGGTACCGGGATGATGGTCATCTCTTGAAACAGATAAGGATCTCAGATTGTTCTAAAGAGAGATTGAAGATGTCTGTGAATATCTCCACCAGCTGATCTGCACAGGATCTGAGTGCACATCTGGATACCGCATCCGGGCCAGTTGCTTTCCGTGGGTTGACCTTCAAGAAAGCTGCTCTGACATCTGCAGTGGTGACCCCAGATACAGGTGCTTCCAGGGTGAAGGGCATGCTCTCGCTGACCTCTTGCTCAAAATGGGTGTAGAATGCATTGAGCTCATCAGGGAAAGGTGCGTTGGAGCTGGTGATTTTACATGCCTTCATCTTGTAGCCTGTTATGTCTTGCAGACCTTGCCATAGTCGGCGAGGGTCGGTGTAGCTAGCTTGGGACTCTAGCTTGGTCCAGAAATGTCTTTTGGCATCTTTGATGGATCTCCTTAGATCGCATCTGGCTTTCTTGTATAGGTCAATGTCACCTGACTTGAATGCCTCAGACCTGGACTTCAGCAAGCAGTGGATACCCCTTTTCATCCATGGTTTCTGGTTGGGGGACACACGGATTTGCTTCCTTGGCACACAGTCTTCTACACACTTACTAATGAAGTCAGTTACTGTAGTGGTGTACTCGTTCAGGCTGGTTGCAGAGTTTTTAAATACTGACCACTCCACTAACTCCAAGCAGCCCCGAAGGAGATCATCCGATTCCTCAGACCAATGTTGCACAACTTTCTTTGATGGATTCTCCCGCTTCAGTTTTTGCTTGTAAGCCGGGAGCAGGAGCACAGCCTTGTGGTCTGATTTGCCAAATTGTGGGCCTGCGATAGAGCGGTAGGCATGTTTGATATTTGTGTAGCAGTGGTCTAGGATGTTTGGGCCTCTGGTGGAACAGGAGATGTGTTGGTGGTAACTTGGTAGGACGCTCTTGAGCTTGGCCTGATTGAAGTCCTCGGCCATGATGAACAAGGCCTCGGGATGTTTCAACTCAAGGCTATTCTTAGTGGTGTATATTTCGTCCAGAGCGATTTTTCACGTCTGCATGGGGTGGATGTAAACTGCCATCAGGATAACGGAGGTGAACTCCCGCGGAAGGTAGTAGGGGTGGCATTTTAACATCAGGTATTCTAGGTCTGGGGAGCAGAAAGTTGCCAGTGTTCCCCCGTCTCGGCACCACGAGGTGTTGATTCGGAAGCAGACCCCACCTCCTGTAGTCTTGCCTGAGGCCGCTGTACGGTCCATTCGCTGGATTGAGAAGCCCTCTGGTTGTAGGGCACTGTCCAGTGTAGCAGGAGTGAGCCATGTCTCCGTGAAACAGAGTACACAGCAGTCCCTCTATTCTCTTTGGAAAGTGAGTCTGGCTCTAAGTTCGTCTAGCTTGTTTTCCAGAGACTGGACATTTACAAGGAGTAAGCTGGGGAGGGAGGCCTTGGGACTGAGTTGTTTCACTCTCTCCTGCACGTTTTCCACGCTTCCTGGAATGTCTGCTTCTTTCCGAGCCTGGGAGACGGTGAGAGCGGTTCGCAGTGTTAAGGATAGGGTCTGCTTATGAGGTGACTGGAAGAGGTAGCTGGTCCACTGGAATATTGTGCAGGAACAGAGGGTTGAATTGTATGCACTTAGAATCTGCTGGAGCAAGAGAATCATATCCAGATCGGCAATTCACATGTAATGGCCCTTTTTGGATGAATTTTCCATGGGCCCCAGCCAATTAGGAGGCTGTTTCAAGAATGAGGACAGTGGCCTTCTCCTTCAGTGTCAGCTTCCGCAATAGGTTTTATTGAACTGTTCCTAAGATATCTGCCTCCAGAGGCAGCCTCATGGCATAATCAAATGACTACAGAAAGCCAGAGCTGTCAATCAGACTGGTTACATTTCAAAACACAAATATCCCTCTTTACATCTCAAACAAAATATACAAACATCCTCCTTTTCCTAGCAAACAACAGACACATTTGCATGCAAGATCCTGTGTGACTGAGTTTTCCACTATGTACCCACAGTTCTCTTGTACTAACAACTGTTTCTTTCTACTTGAAGCTACGTTGGGGTGATGTTCCTTGTCTGGAGAGTGTTGTTTCCGTGGCCCGTATTGCCTTGGTGACTGTTGTTCTGTCACGGTTATTGGGGACTTGTCAACCTTTGGGATTGATGGTAGTTCTGTACTCAGTACAGCTGGGGAGGCCCCTTCTTCCCCACTGCCCAATTGGTGTGAAGGAGCAGCTTCACTGGTTGAGTGCATATACCAGTGGTTGCCCCGATACATCTGGGTGTTGACTTTATTCAACTCCTGCTTTGAGTTACCAATTGTGAAATTCCATAGAACACAAGCAGAAGGAGGCCATTCGGCCCATCAAGTCTACATCAAATCTCCAACAGAGCATCTTACCAGGCCCACCCTCCACCCTATCCCTTTACCCTGCTAATCCCTCTAATTTACACATCTTGGGACATGATGGGGCAACTTAACATGTCCAATCCACCTAACTGGCACATCTTTCGATTGTGGGAGGAAACAGGAGAACCCGGAGAAAACCCACACAGACACCGGGAGAACGTGCAAACTCCACACAGACAGTAACCCAAGGCCAGAATGGAACCCCGGTTCCTGGAGCTGTGAGGCAGCAGTGCTAAACACTGTGCCATCATTCCACTCTAATTGTGGGTCATTCTTTCCTCCTGTTACCTTTTGTGTTGTCCCTGAAATTTATTTGGTCAGGTCTTGCACAGCTTGGTTCATTGAGTCTTCAGTTTATCACAGGTTTTTATATGTATAGCTGAGGTCTTTCCCTGCAACTCTTCCAGTTCAGTTCTGATGTGTTCATTTTCCTGTGGAACTGCTTCATTTACCTTCAGCTCGTGCATTTCTTTGCGCCGACTTGTTTGGCAACCATCTACTGTAGTTTCATTGAATATTGTTTCCCTATCTCTGGGGTCTTTTTCTATCCTTTCTCTGAGGTCTTTGATTGCCCTTTCGCTGTTGGCATGTTCAGCATTATTAGTCCAAGCTTTAGACTGACTCCAGCTGAGATGAGTGGCCGTTGTGTCCCATCTATGATCTTGCCATTGCATTGGGCTGTCAGACTAACTGTCCTCTCGGGATAAGTCCTGTGCCATCATATAGCCTCAGCCTTACTTTTGAAGGCTTCATTTTTGGACCGTCATGTTGAGCCACTTCAGATAGATCTGTGAATGTCATTATGTTGTATGACGCACCTGTGTGTATCTGACATTCCTGTTCACTTGATACCCTCCCTCGGCATCATCATTGTGACAGTCACAAACCATTTGTCACCTATGAACTTGACTAAATCAACATGCTGTACTGTGCAGAGTTTTTCAGCAAATTCATATATGCTGATATCTCTCCTATGGCCATCTGCATAGGCTTGTTTGCTTTTATCTGATCAAGCACTTGTGTGTAAAATGAATTTTGATTTGACTTACTAATATCACATGTATTAGTACACAGTGAAAAGTATTGTTTCTTGCGTGCTATACAGACTATGATGACTTCAATCCGGCCATTGAGGTTGGCCTGCTAGAGTATGAACTGCCTGATTGGGCCATCAATTAGAATTCAATCAGGGAGTCTCATGCTCTATATTTTAAACAAGGGTGTCAGTCTTTCTCTGCTTCCCTAGATCCCAGTAGCACACTGGGTGCACTCTGATGTAGAGTGAGATCTTGTAAATAAAGAAACTTTTGGTGACGGGACTCTCGCCTCCATGGACTTATTACACAGACAAAGCATACCGTTCATAGAGAAGGAAAGGAGAGGGTGCAGAATGTAGTGTTACAGTCATAGCTAGAGTGTAGAGAAAGATCAACTTAACACGGGAAAGGTCGATTTTAAAATGTCTGATGGCAGCAGGGAAGAAGCTGGTCTTGAGTTGGTTGGTATGTGACCTCAGACTTTTGTATCTTTTTCCTGACGGAACAAGATGGAAGAGAGAATGTCCAGGGTGCATGGGATTCTTGATTATGCTGGCTGCTTTTCTGAGGCAGCGGAAAGTGTAGGTAGACAGAGTCAATGGATGGGAGGCTGGTTTGCGTGATGGATTAGGCTTCATTCATGACCCTTTGTAGTTTCTTGGATAGAGCAGGAGCCATGCCAATCTTGCAGTTAAAACACTGCTTTCCCCATGCTGAGCAATTCCTCTCCTGCATGTTGTGCTCTGCAGTATATGCATCCTGCTGCTTGTCTGTGATGCTCTGCTCTTTCTGTTTGGACTGTCTCAGCATAATGTATCTCCTGGTGTGATATGCCATACAACTTCCACATTTTTACACATGTCTATCACTTACTTTTATGTCAGTTTCTCCTCTTTCAGTGAAGTTGCTCTCACCTGAGGAGTCTTTTGCCTGTTGGAATTTAGGTGATTCTGCTAGCCACATAACTGCTATGGCATACCGTTCAATTGTCTCATTTTCACTCTGAACTCCAGTGTTGAGTAAATAATGTTCACATGTAACATTCACTCAGGGTGGCATTCAAGGCTTTCATAACCTCTGGTGGTTTTTATTTGCTCTCTGCCATTTTAAGTGGGAAAACTGTTAAATGTTTAAAAATTCATTCGTGGAAGATGGATGTTGCTAGCTGGCCAGCATTTATTGCCCGCCCCTTGTTACCCTTGGAGGGCAGTTGAGATTCAACCACATTGCTGTGGCTCTGGAGTCACAGGTCAGCCAGACCAGGTAGGGACGGCAGATTCCAGGTTAAGCAGCGTTTCACTTGCACCTCTTTCAATTTGAGAGCAGCAAATGCAATACACCAATGGGGTCTCCTCTATATTGGAGAGACCAAAAGTAGACTGGGCAATTGCTTTGCTGAGCACCTTCGGTCTGTGTGCAATCAGGACCCTGACCTTCCTGTTGCTTGATGTGGAGATGCCGGCGTTGGACTGGGGTAAACACAGGAAGAGTTTTAACAACACCAGGTTAAAGTCCAACAGGTTTATTTGGTAGCAAATGCCGTTAGCTTTTGGAGCGCTGCTCCTTCGTCAGATGGAGTGGATATCTGCCACAGATATCAATGCAATCCAGTGAAGATCAACGCAAACTGGAGGAACAGCATCTCATCTTCCGGCTAGGCACATTACAGCCTTCCGGTCTCAACATCAAATTCAACAACTTCAGAGGATTAGCTTTACCCCACCTCAACCCCTTTTGTTTTCATTTTATTTCATTTTTTTACTGTTCTCCACCTTTTATTTCTTGTCTGTCTTCTTTTTTCTTTTCCCTATTTTATCCCCCTTTCCTTACCTTTTCTCCACCCTTGCTTCCCCTTTCCTTTTTCTAAATTTTACCTTTCTCCCACCCATTCCCCCTCCCTCCCCCCACATCTTCATCTGTCACAGCTTACCTTCTGATTTTAGCTTATTTACCATTTGGCCGTTCACGTATTCTCTGTGGACTGCCATTTCCCTGGTTTTTCCCCTGGTTTCTGTGGCGATGACTCATCTTTCATTCCCTCACCCTGCAGTATAAATATCTCCCACTTTCTATGCCTTTCAGCTTTGAGAAAGCGTCATCTGGACTCAAAATGTCAGCTCTTTTCTCTCCTTACAGATGCTGCCAGACCTACTGAGATTTTCCAGCATTTTCTCTTTAGATTTCCTTCTCTAAATGGAATTAGTGAACCAGATGGGTTTTTCCACAATCGACAATGGTTTCATGGTCATCAGTAGATTCTTAATTCCAGATTTTTAAAAATTGAATTCAAATTCCACCATTTGCCATGGCGGGATTCGAACCCAGCAAAAAATGGCAAAACTGAGATTGCTACAGACTTGCATAACAAACCTGAACTGATAACACACTG
The DNA here is from genome assembly GCF_964213995.1 of Mustelus asterias. Taxonomy (NCBI): domain Eukaryota; kingdom Metazoa; phylum Chordata; class Chondrichthyes; order Carcharhiniformes; family Triakidae; genus Mustelus; species Mustelus asterias. Next base: position 133,683,437 of record NC_135802.1, read on the forward strand.
CTGGGGACGGACTGCTACAAAGTGTATACCATCCTAAATCTAACAGGAGAGCAAATAAAAACCACCAGAGGTTATGAAAGCCTAGAATGCCACCCTGAGTGAATGTTATGTGTGAACATTATTTACTCAACACTGGAGTTCAGAATGAAAACCCCAGAACATTACCCGAGTTTCTGGATTAATAGCTTACCGATAATACCACTAGGCCATGGCCTCCCTGTGCATCATTTTACAATTGGCCTGGAGATAGGATTGGAAAATCTACTGCAGCCATTTTTTTACTTACTCAGTAATTTACCTTCAGCATCTATGTGTTTCCATTGTTCTTTTGTTCTGCAGACAGTAATTTTACTTGCAGCCCATCCGTGCTTTTCTTTTGTCATTTTATTCAGTAGCTTTTTTTTTGTTGTTACAGATTTGTGCTTTTCTGAACTGTCTCACTTGCAACCTTTGGGTTTTCCTTTGTTCTTTTTAGCAACTTTTTTGCTCTTTTTGAACCTTCCATATTCCTGTGTTTTCAGGAAAAACATCCTTTTCCAGAGTTTGAAAATCTATTTTTATCTACTTCTACACTCCATGTTTCATGTATAAGGACAGCAATATTCTTTGATTTGATTTATTATTGTCACATGTATTGATATACAGTGAAAAGTATTGTTTCTTGCGCACTATAAAGACTAAGCATACTGTTCATAGAGAAGGAGAGTGCAGAATGTAGTTTTGCAGTCATAGCTAGGGTGTAGAAAAAGATCAACTTAATACGAGGTAGTTCCATTCAAAAGTCTGATGGCAGCAGGGAAGAAGCCATTCTTGAGTCGGTTGGTACGTGACCTCAGACTTTTGCATCTTTTTCTCAACGGAAGAAGGTGGAAGAGAGAATGTCCGGGGTGCGTGGGGTCCTTAATTATGCTGGCTGCTTTTCCAAGGCAGTGGGAATTGTAGACTGTGTCAATAGGTGGGAGGCTGGTTTAAGTGATGGACTGGGCTTCGTTCATGACCTTTGTCGTTCTTGCGGTCTTGGATAGAGCAAGAGCCATACTAAGCTGTGATACAACCAGATGCTTTGTATGGTGTCAGTTTCTTTGAGAGGTTTTATTGGACTGATGTTAAGATGTTCCCAGAAATGGCCGCATAGTATAGTCACATGGCTACAGAAAACAAGAGGTATCTATCATGTTGATTACATTTCAAAACCCAAACCATGGGAGTCTCCAGGTTCAAAGTACCGACCCAGGGGTGGGAGCTTCAAGGGAAGAATAGGGTTGGAAAGTCCCATGTGAATAATTCAGAGGAAAGACTTTGCCCATTACTACGTAGTACAGGTAAAATTATTTACTTAAATTCTGCCTCCTCGACTCCATTGGTGCCCTGAGCACTATTCCCTCATAGCTCCATGCAGATCCCCAGAGGTGCCCCAACACACACAGACATAGATCCATAGAATCCCTACATTGCAGAAAGATGCCATCTGATCCATTGAGTCTGCACCAACTCTTCAAAAGAGTATCTCATTCAGGCCTTCCCCCTCCAGCCTATCCCTGTAATCCCACGCATTTACCATGGCTAATCCATCTAACCAACACATCTTTGGAATGTGGGAGGAAATCGGAGCACCCGGAGGAAATCCACACAGACACTGGATGAATGTGCAAATTCCACACATAGTTACCCACGCCGGGAATTGAACCAAGGTCCCTGGCACTGTGAGACAGCAGTGCTAACTATTGTGCCACATCTGTCCCCAACCATCCCTTTTGCCACACACATCGAGGCCACTCTCTGCAACACCCCCTTTGAGACTACATGGACCTCCACCCCCACCCCTCCCCCCCTTCCCCATGGACCTCTTCAGAATGCCCCATGCCCCTCAGGCCTGCTTGCAGTGTTCATCCCCCTCGAGCCTGTCTGGACACCCCTCCCCCAGGCCCGCCTGGGCAGCCCCTCCACCTCGAGCCTGCCTGGACCCACTCCCCTCAGGCCCGCCAGGTCATCTCTCTCCCTCAGATGAGCTCAGAGAGTGTGCTAGCTGGCTATGGGCTGGTGTCTGCGTGTGAGCACCGTGCTGACTCTGGTCTGCATATGTGCAGCAGCACAGTGCACATGCCAGACACAAACGGTGCTCAGCAACGGCAAGAGGAGACTCCAAGCAACCTTCTTGGTCACTGCCCAGAGGAATTCGGTTCAAATGGGAAACCCACACACTGATTGTGGGACAGAAGATGAATTCTGGAACAACCCTGTAAAATCGGGATGGTCAGTCACCCTGACCACCACCTCCACATGTGTGGCAGAGTCTGTAGATCATGCAAATCAACCATTTAGAGTGAAAGCAAGTCTTCCTCCAAGGTCTGGGGAGGGGCAGGAAGAAGGACAGAAAGTCTAGGCAGAGCGTCTGAAAACATGCTTGAATTCCCCTGTTTCAGAAAATATTTGCTGGAGTTATATAGAATTACTTTTGTGTTAATATGGGAAATATTCATTTCTTTAGTAATTTAAAAAAAAATCTCCATTCTTAAAGATCACAGAATCTGTACAGTACAGAAGGAGACCACTCGGCCCATCGAGTCTGCACCGACCACAATCCCACCCAAGCTCTATTGTAACTCCACAGCTCTGCCCTGCTAATTCCCCGACACCCGCTCCATTCTTAAAATTGCCAAGCCAATGGTAAGAATGGACCGGGCAAGCAGAAATCCATCTCTCTGCTTGTTCCAAAAACCAAATTCAAATCAAACCCAATTCAGGGTCCCCACAAGAGAGATCAACAAGGTCCAGGCTGACAAAATAAGTCTTGGGCTTGATCCGATGTTCTGATCTTAGCCAAAAGGCTTTTACTAACATTCATTAATTGTAATGTTTCATTTTGGCTATTACTATTTTTGGTCTTTTTTTTTCCATTTATATTTTTAACACGTATTTTATCCATCCACCTTTGTTTTCTATTCTGAATGAGTCATTAAACTTAATTTAAAATGGTGTTCGTCCCAAAGCAAGAAATATTGACTGGTGATTAGGGATTAGCTCAATTATCCAGCGATTGTTTTGTTTTTTTTTAAAAAAAAGAAGTGAGCTCTTCTGTATTAATATTTAAATATTAACTCGCAGAAAGGAGGAAGTTCTACGCTCAGTTTCCTGTTTTACCACAAGCTTCCCATGGGTGGAGGCAGCTTCTGACGTGTGTCGGCTGAGGGAGCTTGCTCCAAAAAAAAGCAAGCGGGTGTGTTTCTGTTTGACATAACAACTTCAGCCTTTCAGGAACTTGGAGACCATGCACGCTTCACTGTGAAGGGGAATCCACCAAGAGGTTGAAGGATCCTCTTTTGCTTGCGATTGTGGGGCTGCCTCTGTGTGTGTGTATCATTGTTGTGAAGCCTTTTAGACAGAGCAGCACAGCCACTGAGGGGGGGAAAAAAACACTGCAGCAACTGAAAAGTAGCATTGTGTTCGGCCGTGTGTGTTTCTCCAAGGAACAGGTCGGCTTTCATACCAGCCTCGCACGTTAATTTCATCAGAACAACAGCTTGGTCCTGAGTTTTCTTCAGAGGCTGATCTTTGAGGTATGAAATTAAATGTTTGAAATTGAACAGTTTTCTTGGATTCAAATTTTGTGCCGTATTTACAAATAACAGGCTGTCAGGTCATAATGTTTTTACTTTGATGTGTATCCATTGTTTGAGTCACACCCCCAGACATTTACAAACGAAAGCTTATTTATTTGGAAATCTATTTGGTTTTTTTTTTGAAGTCCATTAATCTGTCCGACCCTTTGATAATCTCCAAATCACGATACCTTCTCACGGAACTACAGTATTTTGGGGAAAAAAAACTGGAAGCGATTTTTGTTTTTCAAATACCTCTCATTGTCTTATTATCTGGTGAATTTCAGCTTGGTTAATACCTAACCGCCCTCGTTACTGGTTTCAAAAACCAGAGGTATTTTGCGGTGGCGGAGTCGGTAGTTGGTTCTTTCTACACCTGAAATAATTGGATCAAAAACTCCCCAACTCCTCCGCCACTTTGCACCTTTAACGCTGTGTACTGAGCTGTGACCCTGGGGATGAAGCATATGTCCCTTGTGACAGTGGGTTGAAATGCTGTGCACTGAGATTTTAGTAAGGTCGGTAATGTAATTTAGCTGTGACATCTGTTGTTGCTGGTACTCTGAGGTCCTATTGGTGTTGTATGCATGTGTGTGTGATCCCGAGTAACAGGTTAGTCTCAAGCCTGAATCAAATGGGAGTTCAATTAGATTATATGGATCGCTATGCAGCTATCAACTGGGTCTGATTCCATTGCTGTGAATTTGGTACGAAACTGTCACACATGCTCTGAGAGAAAATATATAGTCTTCTGGTTCTACCACTGACACATGATTTATTTATTAGTGTCACAAGTAGGCTTACATTTAACACTGCAATGAAGTTACTGTGAAAATCCCCTAGTCACCACACTCCGGCGCCTGTTCGGGTACACTGAGGGAGAATTTAGCACAGCCAATGCACCTAACCAGTACGTCTTTCAGCATGTGGGAGGAAACCGGAGCACCCGAAGGAAACCCACGCAGACACGGGGAGAATGTGGAGACTCCGCACAGACAGTGACCCAAACCAGAAATCGAACCCGGGTCCCCGGTGCTGTGATAATTTGACTCAGTCTACAAAATGTTACCCTCGTGGTTGTAAGCACTTCATCAGCTGGCAAAACAGTGACTTGCTGATGACTGACTGGGTCACAGGGAAAGACAGTGTCCTGTATGAGAGGGTAGGGTGGTGGGAATACTGAGACCCATCAATGTGAACATGTCCTGATATTTTAAAATGAGTAATAATTTGGGTGATGGCCACACCTTTTTTTGAAATCAGCACAAGTACAGTTTCTGGTACTTGAGTCACATCACTAACTGATTTCTTTATAATACAGTGCTCAGGGGATAACCATCCCACACCTAGTTTTGTTGTCACAACAAGAGGAGGACAATTTGGCGAGGCTTTTCTCCTATAATCCTTTTCAGCCAGCTTTAGTATCTCCATCACCCTGCCTCTGCCAGACAGGACCTTCCCTGTTCAAGAGCCCCAGAAAAATCCTGCCACCAGCAACAAAAAAGGAAAAAAACTTGAATGCTTTTGCCATTTTGCATCTCATTGCATAAGATAACTGGAGAAAGACTTGCACTTGTATAAGATCTGAAACAAAAACAGAAAATGCTGGGAAATTTCATGAGATCTGACAGCAACTGTGGAGAGAGAATAGAGCTAACATTTGAGTCCGGATGACAATAAACTGTTTGTTTATTTATCCTACAAACTGACCAAAAGGTCATCCTGACTCAAAATATTAGATGTATTCTCTCTCCACAGATGTTGTCAGAGCTGCTGAGATTTTCCAGCATTTTCTGTAGCATTTCCATAGTGCTTTTCTTGACCTCTGGAGGTACCGAACTACTCTACAACAAATTAAGTAGTTTTGAAATCTAGTCACACTTCTAATGTAGATAGGGAGAATTTTTTATGCGATGGAATGCACTGCCTGAAAAAGGTCGGTGGAAGAAAATTCAATAGTAACTTTCAAAAGGGAGTTGGATAAATACTTGAAAGTGAAAGGGCTCTGTGGAAAGAGCAGGGGAATGCAACTAATAGGGTAACTAATAGAGCGGCACGGTAGCACAGTGCTTAGCACTGCTGCTTCACAGCTCCAGGGACCTGGGTTCGATTCCCAGCTTGGGTCACTGTCTCTGTGGAGTTTGCACATTCTCCTCGTGTCTGCGTGGGTTTCCTCCGGGTGCTCCGGTTTCCTCCCACAGTCCAAAGATGTGCGAGTTAGGTTGATTGGCCATGCTAAAAATTGCCCCTTAGAGTCCTGAGATGCGTTGGTTAGAGGGATTAGCGGGTAAATATGTAGGGATATGGGGGTAGGGCCTGGGTGGGATTGTGGTCGGTGCAGAGTCGATGGGCCAAATGGCCTCTTTCTGCACTGTAGGGTTTCTATGAACATTTTCAAAGGGCCATTACGGACATGATGAGCCAAATGGTCTCCTCTGTGCTGCTTTTTGCCGGATCCCTGGCGCTGTGCCACCATGCCGCCCTAAGTAGAGATCACCAAATCTTTTCCTTGGGTGTTAGATTCAGGGGAAATTAATAATTGAAATTAATTGCTCCAACTAATATATTATGTTCTACGTAGAGACAGATCAAGTAGGACAGATTTTCCAGGAGTAAAATTCAAGGTTTTAATTTTAGCCAGCACGGAAAAGTGCTTGCATGTAGTGTCTCTTAAGATGGGCAGGGCTGTGTTTCTATTGGTGATCTAGATGGTGAGGGTAATTCAAACCCCCATGTATAAGGTGAAATATGAGAAGTGTCTGCCCACTGTCAGATTTACCTATAGGTGGGATCAATTTACCTTTCAGATTTTTGATGAGATGAGGAAGGTGTAATTTCCAGTTTGGGCAGGAATTAAGATCAGAATGATAGAGAAATTTCCTGATGTTACTTGGTCGTACCTCTGCCACACTGGGAAAATCAGCTGGGTCCCTAGTTATCCTTCACAATCTACTCTCCTGGCTTCCGACCCAAGTCCTACCTTTGCCACATAAGAACAATGGCATTTTCAGAACCTTACTGGGATTGATACATAGCCAGGAGTATTGCTGGCAACGCACCACACCCAGTTACTGTTAGCCAGCAAGAGTCAGAAACACCAATCATGTAGTCATTTTTTAGGTGCAAGCTTAATTGATAAATGTGGGTGGTACATTTGGCTTTGGGATACCGTAAAGTCTTGCTTTGTCATGTCCTCATCTGAAGTCGAAGCCAAGGTCCTCTAGTCAGGGTGACTGAATAATGATTATGCAAGAGAATTCCAGCTGTTTCATGATGCCGCTATTGTTGCTCCTTTTACTGACTCAGCAGCAAGTAGGAATGACTTTTGTTTATTCTTTCATGGGTTGAGTGTGTCACTGGCTGGGCCAACATTCAATGCCCATCCCTAAATGCCCTGGAGAAGGTGGTTGTGAGCTGTCATCTTGAATCACTGTTGTCCATGTGGTGTGGGTATTTGTATAGTTCTATTAGGAAGGAAGTTACACAATTTTGGTCTAATGAGAACTCATGGTCTTGGTATATTCATTCTTATGTCATGTATACTCAGTGCTGCTCAGTGGGTTGGTTCAGTTGCTAGTGCTCTTGTTAATGAATCAGAAGATTGAGTTAAAGTTCCACTGCAGATTCAGGCATATTTATTTTCATTTTTTTAAACTGCATTCTTTAAGTTACAAAACCAATGCTCAGAATAGACCGGGCAAACACGAATCCATTCCTTGTTTGCTCCAAATATCAAATTCAAAACCCAATTCATGCCCTCACAAGATAGCCTGACAAGATAAGGCTTGCACCCCATCTTGGGCTCGATCTGACGCTTGATCTTAGCCAAAAAGGCACTGTAGATTCAAGCATGTAACTTGGGTTGACAGATGAGTGCAGTACTGAGAGAATTTTGCATTTTCTTTGAGATGATGGCTGGAATTTTACCGGCCCGTCTGCCACGGGAATTGAAGTGGGTGAGGGGCAGAGTGTGGGAAGGTCTGTTGACCTTGGGTGGGATTTTACGGTTTCGGGACAAGCGCTGCCATAAAATCCCACCTGCTATCTTTGACTACCATAGCCTCATTTGCCAGTTCAGCTCGATGTAAAAGATGGTCTTCATAGAAGTCCTTGGTTGACATTTTTTTCCTCTACCAGCACTAGCCCAAAAAATAGATTGACTGACCATTCATTTGTTTCTTGTGGTATTGTGCTTTGTGAAAATTAACTTCTGCCTTTACCTATTGAACAACAATGACTGTACTTCAGAAGTGATTCCAGAGATGAGGGGTTTGTCGTATGAAGAGAGATTGAACAGTTTAGGCCTACACTTGCTAGAATTTAGAAGAATGAGGGGAGATCAAATTGAGGTATACAAGATGATAAAAAGTATGGATAAGGTAGATGTGGAGCAGATGCTTCCTCTTGTGGGGCACTCTAGGATGAGAGGTCATTAGTCTTAGGATAAGGGGTAGCAAATTTAAAACAGAGTTGAGGAGAAACTACTTCTCCCAAAGGGTTGTGAATCTGTGGAATTTGCTACCCCAAAATGCGGTGGATGCTGGGGCAATGAGTAAATTTAAGGAGGAGTTAAACAGATTTTTATTTGGTAATGGGTTATGGGGAGAAGGCAGGATGAGGAGCATATCAGCCATGATCGAATGGCGGAGTGGACTCGATGGGCTGAATGGCCTAATTCTGCTCCTATATTTTAAGAACTTATGGACTCATCAATGTTGTGATGAGTTGCTATGCAAATCAAAATCCTTCTCTGTTAGTCTTTGCACAAAAATCTAGGGTGACACTCCAGTGCAAAGCAGAGGGAGTGCTGCACTGTCAGAAGAGCCATCATTTGGATGAGACATTAAACCAACGCTCAAGCTTCCCCCTCAGTTGAACGCAGAAGAATTCTTGGCACTCTTTCAAAGAAGTGCAGGGGGACTTATCCCTGGTATCCTGACCAATATTTATCACACAATCAATATCACATTTCTGTATGTGGGAGCTTGCTGTGTGTAAATGGCTGCCCATTTCCTACATTACAACAGTGACTAGGCTTCAACATTTAATTGGCTTACAATGCTTTGCGTTGTCTTAATGTTATGTGTCTTTTCTCTCTTTCACTTCACCTTCTTAACTTTTTGATAAATATAATTTGTAACTGGGATTCCTGTTCATTTACTGTGAATTTGAATGAAAATAAATACTGTAAATATGCAAACTGCTCCAGTTTGCATGTCTTATAAATACTGCACAAGTTGTTTAATGCTGATTAAGTATTTTAGAACAGTAAATTAGGAGAGAAAAGCAGAAAACAACTCTTAGCAGCAGAATAAAGCCTACGCAAGATAATGTGTCTGGATCTAGATGGGGACCCTCAGCGATTGAAGTTCCACAGTGTTTCCTTGTACCGGAGTATGGATACCTGGATGTAAAATGTAGTGTTTGAGTAAGGTGAAATAAGTGCGGATAAATTGGTTTGTACATCTCGCTGTCTAGGGCCAGCTGCTATCTGCAATATGAGTTGAATGGTGCCAGATCTTTTTTAATTTAAGTAATAATGGTTAGTGTTGAATCTTCATTGTTATGGAGACCATGTACATGATTCATACAGTCTAAATCTTGTTGTTACCTGTTCACTATGTAAATTAGCCAGACACAGTGCTTCTCCACACCCTTATAATCTCACAGAAGTCAATGAGATAAGAATCTGAGTCTGAAGAAACTTCAACATGGGAGACTGCTTGGCCCAACATCTTTTTTGTCTGTTCATCAACCAGAACTGTCTACAATAATTTTGTTTTTGATTTTCCCTACATCTTTGACATTCTTCCATTTCATATTTATCTGGTTTAGTTTGAAATGATTTCATGGTATTTACCTTGGAAGCCATTTGTAGTAAAACATTTTGACAAAAGGTCATCTGGAATTGAAACGTCAGCTCTTTTCTCTCCTTACAGATTTTGCCAGACCTGGTGAGATTTTCCAGCATTTTCTCTTTTGTAGTAAAACACTGCTGTTCTCATGACCTTTTTGTATGGAAAAGAAAGCTTTTGACTACTTGATTTGACCTATTGGTGATCTTGAAACTGTGTCCTCCATGTTACTAAAGAACAAAGAAAATTACAGCACAGGAACAGGCCCTTCGGCCCTCCAAAGCCTGCACCGACCATGCTGCCTGACTTAACTAAAACCCCCACGCTTCCGGGGACCATATCCCTCTATTCCCATCTCATTCATGTGCTTGTCAAGACGCCCCTTAAAAGTCACTACCGTATCCGCTTCCACTACCTCCCCCCGGCAACGAGTTCCAGGCACCCACCACTCTGCGTTTAAAAAAAAAAAATCTGCCTCGTACATCTCTTTTAAACCTTGCCCCTCGCACCTTAAACCTATACCCCCTAGTAATTGACACTTCCACCCTGGGAAAAATCTTCTGACAATCCACTCTGTCCATGCCCCTCATAATCTTGTAGACTTCTTTCAGGTCGTCCCTGAACCTCTATCGTTCTAGTGAGAACAAACCAAGTTTCTCCAACCTCTCCTCATAGCTAATGCCGTCCATACCAGGCAACATCCTGGTAAATCTTTTCTGTACCCTCTCCAAAGCCTCTGCATCCTTCTGGTAGTGTGGCGACCAGAATTGAACACTATATTCCAAGTGCAGCCTCATTAAGGTTCTATAAAGCTTCAACATGACTTGCCAATTTTTAAACTCAATACCCTGGTCGATGAAGGCAAGCATGCCGTATGCCTTCTTGACTACCTTCTCCACCTGTGTTGCCACTTTCAATGACCTGTGTACCTGTACACCCAGATCCCTCTGCCTATCAACACTCTTAAGGGTTCTGCCATTTACTGTATATTCCCTATCTGTATTAGACCTTCCAAAATGCATTACCTCACATTTATCTGGATTAAACTCCATCTGCCATCTCTCCACCCAAGTCTCCAACCGATCTGTATCCTCTGATGGTCCTCATCGCTATCCGCAAATCCACTAACCTTTGTGTCGTCCGCAACCTTACTAATCAAACCAGTTACATTTTCCTCCAAATCATTATTCCCAGGGCTGATGACACACTCCAGCCCCTGCAGTGACCACCAGTCATAGAAGAATCCTTTTTACATGCCCTTTTTGAGAGAAAACAACGGTCAGTAAAATAAGTTAACAATTAAGAGGGGCGACAGTCCTCGAAGGGGCAATCAAAATTTCAAAGGAAACTTAATCAAATTAAAATTTCATTCCTGGGGGCTGATGATGCACTCTCGCGCCTGTGGTGCGCACTTGTCATGGAAGAGTCCCTTAGTATATGTACTTATAAAACCATACACCAGTGAAATAAACTAATTGAAGGCATCTTTAAAGGGGCATTTCCCCTATTAAAGTCTTAAATGGCAGCCGTGGCGGGGCACTGGAAATCAAAACATCACAGGAACCTTAATTAACTAAACCAAAATATAATTTTGGGGGGAGATGATGCACCCCAGCCCAGTGGTCACAGAAGGCCTGAAGTGTACTAGCAGTCACTGTGTATCTTTCCAGGGCCACCCGCTTATGAATACAGCTGCAGTAGAGAGGCAGACACTCCATGTTCATATGACAATCAATTAAACCACTACCCTCCATCTGTTTGTCTTTTTAATTTTAACAATACAATTGACATAACGTTAATACCTTTCTTTTTTGTCACTGAAACAGAAATATTTCTTCCATTCTTAAAAGTAGTCCTGGGTTAATCCACAACTGAGGTAACAGGCAAATAACATTTCCTGGCTTATCAGATTCCTCTTTGTTTTGAACATAGTTGTAAAATTTGCCTCCTTCCTCTCCTTGGGAGCTATCCCCCATTACCAAAACTTTGAGACTTGAATGTCTGCTTTCTCCTATCCACCTCCTTCAGTATTCTGTGATGTATACCATCTGGATCTCTCCCAATGCATCTGCTGCTCTGCTCATCCCTGTCAGGCCTTAGAATATGATCCTAGTTGTGTAGTCCGTCTATCAAGGACTACTACAGGACTTTGGCACACTTGTGTCTGAGAGTGAATCAAAACCGCCAAGCATTTTGGAAACTGACTTTTAAAAAAAAAACATATGTGCCAAATTTAGGCACTGCTAAATATAAGCTAACAAGTACGCAATGAACCTGTTCAAATATTCTTATGCGAAATGATTATTTCACAGGTACTATTTCTGGGGGGTGGAAGGAAGGAGGTAGCATAAGTGAGCTCAATCGGTGAGAACTTTTCTTTTGCTAATGTATGTATTTATTCCTGACACTTAGAAAATTATTCACTTACATATTAAGTGATAAAAGTGCTTTAGTGGAGATTGAGTCCAGTCGAGTGGTACTAGCACAGTTAGTACTGGCGTAAGATGTTTGGAGGGAAGAAGGTTCTGTTTGCTTTCTCTTTCCTCCAAGGAGAACAAATCAAAACTGGGATTTTTACATTAACAATTGCATTAAAATATATATAAGTTTAAACTTGTTGGTTGAGACCCAGCTGGAATATTGTGTCCAATAGTGGGCACTGCACTTCCGAGGAATGTTGAGACCCTGGAGAGGATGCAGAGGAGATTGACTGGAATACCAAGGATGGAAAACTTTTTCAGTTATGTGGAGAGACTGGAGAATCTGATATTGGTCTCCTTTTTGTGCAGAGAGAGAATTCTCCCCTATGTACTCTATGAACAGTATGTTTTGATTGTATGGTGCGCAAGAAACAATTGGGGCAATTCACCCAGCCTGCTGCGTTGCTTTTGTAGTGCAGTGGGCCAGGAGACTCGAGCGGAGGCTGTTTCGCGGCTCCCTGCTGGGTCCCACAACCTCAGCGCATCTCCAGCAGCCAGATTTCCGGCACCATCAGCTCCACATCGATTTCTGGTGTGAAGCTGTATAAATTATGTAAATCTTCATTTAAATCTATTTAACGTATAATTAGTGGGCCCGGGACTGAAATCTCCGGGTCCACGAGCCTCCATTTGCAGGGAGCTCGCGGCCCGATCCCACTGGAGTGAAGGGGGGGGACCGTCAATACCCCCCTGAGGGTCAGGGGCTGTGGGGAGTGTGTGGCCCCTGGGCATTGCCACCTTGGCAGTGCAGCCTGGCCCCTTCGCACAACCATCCGGGGTGTGGCCTTGAGATGGGGCGATTGGTGGGGGTCGGGGGTCCCTCTGCTACTCTGCACTAGGATCGCGAGCAGAGGGAGAGAGGCCAGCGATTAGAGCTGGGCTTTGAAGTGGGGGGGGAGGGGGGGGGGAAGAGAGGTTGGCCCGGATATGTTTGGAGGGCCAGCGTCGTACAGACAGCAATGCGGGGGATGAGGGGTTGCCCAACGATCAATGGGAGGCCAGCGGGAATAGGCCCCACTGAGTTTTAACGTGATTCACGCCTGTGCATTCTGCAGTGATGATGTGGAGATGCCGGCGTTGGCATTCTGCAGTGCTCAGAGGATGGGAGATTCATTTTGAAACTCCCGCTGAATAAACCAATGGGACTCACTGCAGTTTTTACACAAGTTCAACACTTCGAATTTTTTTGGGAGAATTGCCGCAAGTACTTTTCACTTTATCCCAATATATGTGACAATAATACATCAAATCCAAATTGAATCAAATAATTGGAGATTTAATATGGTCTCCTTTTTGAGCAGTGAGAGTTAATTAGAGATTTAATAGAGGTAATTAAGATTACAAAGGGTTTTGATGAAATAGATGGGAAGAAACTGTTTCCACTGGTTAGAAGGGTTGATGATTAATAATTTAAGATAATTGGCATATAAACCAGGGAGCTATGATCTGCAGGCTGCTGTCTGAAGGGGTGCTGGAAAGAGGTAGGAACATTTTGTACTTGGGATAGATATATTTGTTGGGTCCTGGGAAAAGGGTGGGGGGTGGGGAGAAGACTAATTGGATAGTTCTTTTAAAGAGCTAGCATAAGCATGATGGCCAAATAGGCTCCTATTGTGCTGTAAAATTCTTTAGTTCCGTAATGGCATGTGTACGATTCGTTCACTGGTAAAAAAACACTCGCATTTCAAACCTGCAGTGCATCTGTGAGGTAATCCCACGTTAAAGACCTGTTTTTTCTGGTGTTAAATTTAAATCTTTCTCTCGCCAAGCTCATTAATGCCATGTCTGATGCTGATTGTCAACCTGGCTGTTCAGCTGTGGAATGCTGCAGGAGTTGATTTGATTTATTATTGTCACATGTATTAGTATACATTGAAAAGTATTGTTTCTTGCGTGCTATACTGACAAAGCATACCGTTCATAGAGAAGGAAAGGTGCAGAATGTAGTGTTACAGTCGTAGCTAGGGTGTAGAGAAAGAGCATTGTTAGAGAGTATATAAGAGTTGGAGTAGCGTTTTAAAAGCATAGAACGAGAATAAAAGATAAAGGTTATGCTGGGGACGGCTCACAAGAAGTTGCCACGCTCCGGTGCCATCTCTTCTACTGTTCCTCATAATAACTAACTCTAACAGGGAGCAATCGCTATCTTTTTAAACTGACATTTTTTTCCCCGTTAGCCCATATTAATTTTTTTTATTAGTGTCACAAGTAGGCTTGCATTAACACTGCCATGAAGTTACTGTGAAAATCCCGTAGTCGCCACACTCCAGTGCCTGTTCGGGTACACTGTGGGAAAATGTAGCATGGCCAGCACCGAACCAGCACATCTTTCGGACTGTGGGAGGAAACCGGAGCACTCGGAGGAAACCCACGCAGACACAGGGAGAACATGCAGACTCCGCACAGACAGTGACCCAAGCTGGGAATTGAACCCTGGCCCCTGGCGCTGTGAAGTCACAGTGCTATGCCACCTTGCCATCCTATTTGTATTTGTATGAAAATGTCAAAGCAGTTCTAATCATGAAAGTTGGAGCAGTCCTAACCTTGACTGATTATTCACCAACCATTATTTATAACCTAACAAACAAGTTTAAAGCATGTGAGTGAGGCTGTTTTGGCCCATTGTGTCTTTGTTGATTCTTGAGATGTAATACAGGATGAATCATCCACCCACTCCCTGCCTTACTTGCTTTTTCTCCATGGCTCTGTAAGTTTAAAGATTATTTATTAGTGTCACAGTGGATTTGTTTTAGCATTTAATATTGGCCTGGATGTTAGGGTGATGATGTTGCCATGTTTGGACAAGAATTCCTGAGAGATTTGTTTCACACCCACCCGAATGGGCAATTTGGGACCTTGGTTTAATGCCTCAACCTGGCAGCTTCGACAGTCAGGTTCAGGCAGTGGACAACGGGGGAGGCTGTCCGACCTGACTGTCTGCTCCTATACCGTGGCTACAGTCACGGCCTGGTGTCCCTGGAGAAGAAGCATGTGATGTCCACAGGCACCATCGAGGCGTCCCATGCTCATTTGGGCACCGCATGGGCTGGAGTGTGTTATTGATCCTTTGAATTACATTTTGGTTTGATGTGTTAAGTTTCATTTGTGTTTTGTTTCGGGCAGACCCCCTTTATCCCTCAGTTTGTTCAATTTAGTTTAACCTGTTACACCAAAAAGAAAGGCAGCTTCGACAGTACAGTGGTACTCCTTCATTAATGCACTGGAGAAGATGTGTGGGTTAGGTAGATTGACCATGCTAGATTGCCCCATAGTATTAGGGGGTAGCATGGTAAATACATGGGGTTACGGGGATAGGGCCTGAGTGGGATTGTTGTCAGTGTGGGCTGGATGGGCTGAATGGCCCCCTTCAGCACTATTCAGATCCTATGACTTCTAGGTCTCTGGAATGGGATTTGTTTTCATAGATTTCCAACTCTGCTCAGCTCAGTGGCAACGCACTTTCTACGGCTCTCTAAGTTTAAAATGACTGCAAAAGGGTTAACAGCAGGGTATGAGAGTTCATGCTGCAGCTTATATAGTGGCTGCTACACCGAACACTCACCCAAATTGCTAACAAGAGAATGGACTTTCAATTGATTCTTCAATGGAAACTTCTGTAATAACTAAGCCTACTTTGAAAATTTGACAATTCACTTATCGTGAACACTTCACATGTTAAGTTGAGAATTGCATGACTTATTTTTAGATATTCATAACAAAATGTTTGGGAAGTATTTTCTCATTAATCAACAAAGGTATGGCATCACGCAAACTGCTTCAGTGTATCACTTGTGCAACAACCAGTTTAGCAAAGTAACCCCAGGCGTTTCATGTTAGGAGTTGCAATGCAGCAAGTGTAGGAAGGGAGGTTGCAGAAAGCACTGTTAGGAGCTTTTCTTTAAAGCGTTTATTTTTTTATGAAGGGGAGAGAAATAGCAAGATGGAAGTATTTGGACAAGAATTCCTGTCTTATGGATTTCATGGCTGAAGGCTTGGCTGCCACTGAGAGAGTTGAGGAAGTGACGCACACCAGAGAATATGAAGCAAACCTGAATTGCAAGAGGAGACGATAGTCTGGAAGAGATGGCAAAAATGGAGAGGGGTGAAGTAACTCAAATGTATTTGGAGTACAAGGAAATTCCAGCTGATGTGTCGAACCTGCCCATTTCTGGCATACCTTGATCAAGCATGCCCTAATATCGCACAGAATGCTCGTGGAGAGATTTGAAGAAGTGGTCAAAGATGTTAAAATTAATGCAATGAAGGGTGAGATGCGCAGTTTTCTCAGGGCAATATCCTGGGCTAAATCATCTTGTACTGCTCCATTTCATGGGTAGAACTGGGAATGTTTGCACAGTACCAGAAGTGCCTTCTCAAATACTGAACCAGTTCCTGTCCGTATGTAGCAAGACCTAGGCAACATTCTGGTTTGGGCTAATAAGTGGCACTAACATTTGAACCACACAAGTGCCAGCCAATGACTATCTCCAACAAGAGAGACTAACCTTCTCCCCTTGATGCTCAAAGCATTAGCATCGCTGAAACCCCTCACATTGACATCCTGAGTGTTACCATTGAGCAGAAAGTTAACTGGACTGACCATATACATATTGTGCCTATAGGAGCAGGTCAGACCTTGGGAATCCTGCAGAACGTAACTTGCTTCTTGACTCCTCAAAGTCTATCCACTATCTACAAGCTCCAGTCAGAAGCGTATTCAGCCAGGAGTGTCTCCGCTTGCCTGGATGAGTGCAGCTTGAATTATACTCAGCACCTCATCCACCACTTTGAGCATTCACCCCCTCCACCACTGACACACAATGGCAGTAGTGCCTACCATCTACAAGATGCACTGCAGCAACTCACCAAGCCTCCTTTGATAGCACCTTGCAAACCTATAACCAATACTTCCCAGAAAGACAAGGGCAGCAGACTCACAGGAACACCACTACACACAGTTCCCCTCCAAGAAACACATTTTGACATGGAACTACACCGTTGTCACTGGGTCAAAATCCTGGAGCTCCTTTACTGTGGGTGTCACTACACTGAATGGACTGGAGCAATTCAAGAAGGCAGCTCACCGTCACCACTTCAAGAGCAATTACGGATGGGCAACAAATGCTGGTCTAGCCAGCAATGCCCACATCCTGTGAAAGAGTAACAAAAGTAATTGGGGTCAGCAAGAATTAAGGATGATTTTTGAGCAGGATTGGATGCAGATGCCATCATATCTGCAATAAAATAAAGCTCGCCTGAGTGTTGCTAATGTTTCAACTTTACAGTCATGTGAAAGCGTGTGTACCTTGGCCACAAGCAAGTATTTGTCCAAGATTAGTGTGATAATTCTGACATATTTACCATCATGTGACGAACCCAATGTTCTGTCCAGATTGTTGCCTGAATGAGTTTGACGTTACACAAGTTCAAAGGTTTATAATTCTGTTTGCAACATTAGGTTTAAATATCCTCTTGTAATTTAATTCCAAGCTTACATGCTATATCTATGTTCCTGGATTTCTCCCAGATATATCTTACAACATCTTAAGTTCATAAATAAGAGTGCTGGAAAAAAGAACCCAACAAGTCTGGCACACTGGCTGAATGAGTGAGCTTATGCATAGCGGATGCCGTATAATGTGGGTAAATGTGAGGTTATCCACTTTGGTAGCAATAATAGGAAGACAGATTATTACTTGAATGGGTGTAAATTGAGAGAGTTGGATACTCCAGTGAGACCTTAGTGTCTTCGTGCATCAGAAAGTAAGCACGCAGATACAGCAGGGAAGGAAAATGGTAAATTGGCCTTCATAGCGAGAGGATAGGAATAAGGATGTTTTGCTACAATTGTATAAGGCATTGGTGAGGCCACACCTGGAGAATTGTGTACAGTTTTTGTATCCTTATCTGAGGAAGGATGCCCTTGCTATAGGGGGAGTGCAGACGAAGACTTACCAGACTGATTCCTGGGATGGCAGGTCTGTCATGAGGAGAGACTAAGTCGGTTAGGATTGTATTCATTGGAGTTTAGAAGAGTGAGAAGGGATCTCATAGAAACTTATAAAATTCTAACAGGGTTAGCCAGGGTAGATTTAAGCAAGAATGTTCCCGCTGGTGGAGGAGTCCAGAACTAGGGGTCATAGTTTGAGGATAAGGGGTAAACCTTTTAGAACTGAGGTGAGGAGAAATTTCTTCACCCAGAGGGTGGTGAATGTGTGGAATTCACTACCACAGAATGTAGTTGAGGCCAAAATGTTGTCTGATTTCAAGAAGTTAGATGTAGCTCTTGGGGCTAAAGGGAAATGGGGGGTGGGTGTGTATCAGGATATTGAATTTGATGATCAGCCATGATCAAAATGAATGGTGGGGCAGGCTCGAAGGGCCGAATGGCCTACTCCTGCTTCTAGGATCTGCTGAGAGAGAAACAAAGGATGGGATTTTCCATGCAATCCGCCATGTGTTTTGCGGGAGGTAGAGGCGGCCCACCATTGGCAGGAGGATCTTCTGGTCCCTTCATTGTCAATGGGGTTTCCCATTGGATACACCCCTTGCCGTCGTGAAACTTGAGGCGGGGGTGCGCTGTTGGCGGGACTGGAAGATCCGATTGGCGTGAATGGCTTGAAAGCTCAAAAGTTAATCTTTTGAGTCCAGTATGACTGTGTACATGTTGGTGTATCTAATTATTTGCACTAGTTGTGATTATGGAATTTTGCAATATATAAGTAGGCCACTCTGCCCATTACTCTTGTGCTGGACTGTGTACAAGAACCGTTTCCGTAATTGCATTTCCCTGTAGCTCCCTACATGCTTCTTTATTAAACATTTACTTTGCTATTTAAAACTTGTGTGGATTCTGCATCCACCAGTGCGAGACCTCCATGGACTCATTACCCTTTGCATGGAAACTGAACACTCCATTTCATGTTATTTTAATAAATTTATTGCCTTCAACCAGAGAAATACAAAGTCAGGGAATTAACTTTGGAAAAGGGTGCTTGGTGACAAATTATAACAATTTTGTGTCCATACCAGTACTTGGTCACTAAGTGATTAAGGTGTTTCTGAAGTGTAGTATTCTACATTCTCTCTTCCTTCAGTTTGTATGCATACTCTTAAATCATTCTGTTTAATGACATATAATGAGGATTGTTATAAAATGCTTTATTGCTTCTTAATAGGTCATGTGAACCATGATGCACCTTTCTTCAGAGTTGAACAGCTGCCAATTTTTTAAGGTCTGCTCCGTGGGAATAGAGGCTACGGCGGCACGGTAGCACAGTGGTTAGCACTGCTGCTTCACAGCTCCAGGGTCCCGGGTTCGATTCCCGGCTTGGGTCACTGTCTGTGTGGAGTTTGCACATTCTCCTCGTGTCTGCGTGGGTTTCCTCCGGGTGCTCCAGTTTCCTCCCACAGTCCAAAAATGTGCGGGTTAGGTTGATTGGCCAGGTTAAAAATTGCCCCTTAGTGTCCTGAGATGCGTGGGTTAGTGGGTAAATATGTGGGGATAGGGTCTGGGTGGGATTGTGGTCGGTGCAGGCTCGATGGGCCGAATGGCCTCCTTCTACACTGTAGGGTTTCTATGTTGATTTCTATGTTTCTACGTTCCGATCCAATTAGAATCAACGTCAGACGAAATTTTGTCAATGATTTGAAATGAGAAACAATGGGCGGGAAAGACAAGAGGTACCCACTGGAAACCTCCACCCTTGCCCACGGCTGGGATTCTCTGGTGTGCTGCAATGAATGGAGTTTTGGCTGAGCGCCAAATTCTGCATCCTCACTGGTAGCAGGGCAGGAAAGTTTATTTATTAATGTCAGAAGTAGGCTTACATTTAACACTGCAATGAAGTTACTGTGAAAATCCTCTAGTCACCACACTCCAGCGTCTATTCGGGTACACTGAGGCTGAGTTTAGCATGGCCAATGCACCTAACCAGCACATCATTCAGACTGTGGGAGGAACCTGGAGGCAACCCATGCAGAGTCTGCACAGGCAGTGACCCAAGTCGGAAATCGAACCCGGGCCCCTGACGCTGTGAGGCAGCAGTGCTAACCACTGTGCCACCGTGTGGAGTGAACAAGATCGAAGAATCACACCCTCTCTTTCGAAATGAGGTTTAACCCTAAACCTCATCCTCTCCAGTTGACATTAAATCCTATGGTTCTATTTTGAGGAAGAGTGTGGAGATCTTGCTGGTGGCCTGGCCACTAGTTATCCCTCAAGTATCACGAAAACCAATTATCTGGCCATTTTCTTGTTGTGTGCAAATTGGCTCTCTGCATTGCAACAGTGACTATGCTTAAAATACTTTATTTGCTCCCAAACATTTATGGAACATCTTATGGTCATGGAAAATATTATGTAAATGCAAGTTTTAATTTTAGAAACCAAAGACGGAATCTTAGCAGCTGTGTAGGGACAGCTTTGGTTGCAGGACATTTTTGAAATCTGCCACTGGGTCTTGGGCAGATGTGTTCCCATCTCTGAATGGTCTTGCTAGAATGAAGGTCAGACTGGCATAAGCTACCCACCCAGCAATGGCAGGTAGTTCATTATCAGCAATTAAGTGCTCACCTAGGGGCAGATTGGTGACACTGCTGGAACCTTAGCTGGGGTCTGCTCACAGCCGGTGAGGAGAAATCCTGGTAAATGCCTGGCGGTGGCCTCCTGGGGCAGGCTTGGGAGCCAGCAAGGTCTCCGTTCATTCTCTTTCCTCCAGAGCTATGGTTACCTAAGGGCTGCAGTCCATTCTGCGCTTTATTTTAAGTATTCAGAAGTGTTCGGAGGGCACCTCCCATCTTGAAACATCGCCGTGGTTACCTACCTACCGACAGTAGGAGTGTTCACATCTCCCGGTGTGGCTAACTGTTGCCCACAACAGCTTTTTAGCACAATATAGCTAAAGAATCAAGCAAATATTACAACTTGGTGGGTGCAATGTGTTTTATCATGACTAAGTCAGGTACATAAATACAATCCTTTAACTCATTGAGAAAGCTGTTCAAAGTAGGCATGGAACTGGGACCATATGGTGTTGGGTAGATTCCAGTCGTCAAATCTTGATGGTAGAATCGCTGTATTACCAGTCATAATCGCCAACACTGATATTAAGGCATTTCAATGCCTTCCACTTTGCAGAGGTATGTGAATTAGAATAATGGAATTGTAATTAAACATCTTGTACTACTGGACAAACAACCAACAGCTAAGGATGATGGAATGACTGATTTTAGACTGTTGTTCAGATTCCATCTATTATCATTTTAATGTGGTGATGGTGTAACTGATGTCCTTAATGTTGCTTCAAAAATGGAGTTCTGCCATAATGTTGGCACAGTGATTGGCACTGCTGCCTCAGTGCCAGGGACCCAGGTTCAATTCCGGCCTCGAGTCACAGTCTGTGTGGAGTTTGCATGTTCTCCCCGTGTCTGCATGGGTTTCCTCTGGATGCTCCGGTTTCCTCCCACAGTCCAACTACATGCAGGTTAGGTTGATTGGCAATTCTAAATTGCTCCTTGGTATTAGGGGATTAGTAGAGTAAATGCATGGGGTTACGGGGATAGGACTGGGTGGGATTGTTGTCGATACAGACTCGATGGGACAAATGGCCTCTTTCTGCACTGTAGATTCTATGATTCTACTGAGTTTCAAAATTCCCAATCAATAAAGATCCCTTGCACATCTAAATTTCATTTATTTGGTTTCAAAAAAAGTTGAAACTTGATTCCTTATATGGCCATATTAGATACTTTGATCATCATCTGTGACATACAAAGATGAACTATACTTGTTAAACTTCAATAGTTACTCAAGGCCTGCAATCATTGACAGAGATAGATTGGGTCCATTTTTTGACCATACAGATGTCCTTTCATCCCTTCTCTAGTTTCTTTCACAGCTCTGGGAACTGCCCTTTGTTGAACGTAATTTCTAATGTTCATGAATTAAGGGAAGTGCCAAATCTCTTCAAAATTGTTCTGACAAAACCTTTGTTTGCTGGAGGGGAAAGAGTGAGAAAAGGCACAAGAGCATTATGTCATTTTTACCAAGTTGGAATCCTGAAGGTCAAGCAGTTTTTCCACTCGTGAAGCACAACTTCTACAATAGCAGATAATTGTTCACACGAGGTCTGAAATGGCTTCCTCCAAATTATTATGACTGCTGCTTGATCCAAAGCACAGCTGCCCAACTGGAATAACAAAAAAGCAAATGAAATAAAGACAAGGGATTTTTTTTTGTGCTGTGCTCTGCAATTTCCCAATGTGCTCTGATGCTAATCATTGTATAATTATGATGCCTTTTTGTGCCATAATATTGCTTTTCTCACTTTTATGGCAATTATACTGAACTTTGATTAACAGACCAATTCCAGAAATTCAGTCCCTGACTGGATTACCACACCTAGTTTCATCACAACTGGGAAACACAACAGCTTTCCGACTTGTTTATAGAAACACAGAATCATAGAACAAATGTTTCTTGGGTATTTAGCTTCAGTACAGCTATGGTCTAGTGTCTTTGAGATTCTCTGAGTTCATGTTGCAATACTGTTGATTCACACGTACGCTCTTTTTAGTCACATTTATACAGTATTGCTCTCACACAAGGTATTTGAAACTAGGGGTAGAATCTAATGGTCACGGCAGTGGGTACAGTCCGTGGGGAACCAATGGCAACCCTACCGTGAGGTTTTCTGGGGGCCTAATGGGATTAAGCCCCAATTGGACACTTGGCAGCTGCTTTCAGGCTTCCCAGCTCCAACGGGAAATTTCCCTCAGTCTAGAGATCTTGCTGCTGTCCAGCCTCTGAGTGCAGCTGGTCAATCGGAAGCACTCCAGTACTGGCAGTGCCATGGGGACTGGTGGCCCCAGCATTGTGGCCTTCAACAGGGAATGATGATGGAGCCCAGGAAGGGGGGGGCAGATTCGCTGGGGTCAGATGGGGAGGCCCTGGTGAGGTGGTTGTGAGGGGCGGGGGGAGGGCCTTTCTCCAGATCCGTCTGTTCTCACAGGTGGGATCCCATCCACCACTCTCACTGCCCCCCCCAACCTCCAGCCACTTTGGAGTCAATCATATTGCTGTGGGTTTGGAATTATATGTAGACCAGATCAGATAAGGATTTTAGATTTTCTTCCTCGAGGGCATTAGCGGAGCAGATGGGTCAGTTTCTCACAGGATGCCACAGCAATTTTGACCACTTGGGCCTTATCTGGTTCCAGGGTGGGAAGAGGACACAGAGTGATCATTGTCATTGGAAGATCATGCAGCAAAAACAGAAAATGCTGGAAAATCTCAGCATGTCTGACAGCATCTGAGGAGAGAGAATAGAGCTAACTTTTTGAGTCTGGATGACACTTCATCAGAGCATCCAGACTCAACATTAGCTCTCTTCTCTCTCCACAGATGCTGTCAGACCTGCTGAGATTTTCCAGTATTTTCTGTTTTTTGTTTCAGTTTCCAGCATCTGCAATATTTTGCCTTTACCTTGGTGCAAATCATGCAGCCATTGGCTGCCCATGTGATTTGAAATATAACATTTGGGAGGAGTTTTAATGGAGTCTTCTCATGGGAGGGGAGAGAGAGTGAGACCTAGGTAGGGACATTTGCATTTCTCCTTATGGACTCAAATATGGAAAGGTCAATCATTTACCTGGGAAGTCTCCTCCTTCTCACTGGCTGTTGACCTGCTAACATCGGGCATAATTAGCACTTATACCAGAGGAGTTAGTATTGCCAACTCTCTGGGATTGTCCTGGAGTCTCCAACAGTTAAAGATTAACCTCCGGGACAGTGCTGTGAGCAACCTGGGAGAAAATCATTGGCATATTAAAAATAGTTGTACTTTCTTATTTGTTTCTCTTAGTTATAAAAGTATTGGCAATGTGGGGGGAGGTGAGTGGAAAAGGTTATTTGGCTGTGCAGAGCAGTTGGGGACAGGGGGCCATGTGATTAAAATCTCTAGGGATGCATCTAGCCACAGTTGGCATCCTTGAATGTGCCACCTCACCGGTAGCCCATTGATTGGGATGGAGCTGGAAATGGAATTGCTCCATTTTACCTTCTCATTCCTCTGTTCTTGGGGCTCGAGCTAAAATTCTTTCTTGAATATGTAACAAAACTATGGGACTTTTACTCCTGATGTTTGCTTTCCAATGAATTCAAGTCCTCAAAATTGCTCCAGAATGTACACGCAGCTTTAAGCTTTGGCCTTCCTGCTGATAGGGTGGGACTGTGTGGAGTTTGCATGTTCTCCTTGTGTCTGTGTGGGTTTCCTCTGGGCGCACCAGTTTCCTCCCACACTCCCAGGGTGTGTAGGTTAGATGGACTGGCCATGGTAAATGTGTGGGGAAGAGGGCCCGGGTAAGATCCTCTGTCAGAGAGTTGGTACAGACTTGATGGGCTGCACCAACTCTCTTGTGGGGCAATCTAGAACAAGAGGCCACAGTTTTAGGATAAGATGTAGCCGATTCAAAGGGTCGTGAATCATTGGAATTCACCGCCTCAGAGTGCGGTTGATGTTGGGACATTAAGTAAATTTAAGGAGGAGATAGACAGATTTTTAATTAGTAATGGGTTGAAGGGTTATGGAGAATGGGCAGGAAAGTGGAGTTGAGGCGGAGATGAGATCAGCCATGCTTGTATTGAATGGCGGGAGGAGCAGGTTCAAGTAGCTGGATTACCTACTCCTGCTCCTTGTTCTTGCGTAGAGCATTCCTGAAGTATCCAAACATTTTATTTTTGAAAGGGTATCAAATATTGGCTTGGAAAGAAGGAATATTAAAGGATGGGGAGGAGGGTAACCAGTTGGTAGCTCTTCAGCAAATCACCGTGTAGGTTTGATGCACTGTTTTAAGGTGACGGTAAGAAATTCCAATTGAATTTCTCAAAGGCATCCAATTCGCTGTCCCTGATCTTCGCATTTTTGTCCAGTTCCATTTGGAGGAAAATGATTGTCTCCATAGAATCCCTACAGTGCAGAAGGAGGCCATTCGACCCATTGAGCCTGCACCAACAACAATCGCACCCAGACCCTATCCCCGCAACTCCACTTATTCATCCTGTTAATCCAGCTGAAACTAAGGGGCAATTTAGCATGGCCAAGCTACGTAACCCGCATATCTTTGGAGCCTCCTTGGGCTAATGGGCTCAGTAAACTTTCAGCTCGTGTTGTGCTGCTGAAGAGCACTAATAACTACCAAAGGTACTTAAATGCCAAAGGCATGTAGCTTTTCTTGGGATATTGATCACACTGGCAGGCCAGTCTTTATTGCCCATCCTTTGAAGCATTGAGGACTTCAAGAGGCCTCCGTCCTGCATGAGACAAAAATCCTAAAAGTCAAATCAAAGCATGAATTTTCCGTTCCCTTAAACATTAGTAAAATCATTTGGTATTTTATAATCTAGATGTTTCCAATTTCATTTTCCTCTGGTGTCAACCCACAAATTACTTCATCTGTTGACCAATTTCACAATTCTAGACCTCTGTACCATGCCTCATCCAGTACCATAACAGTAGTGCTACCTGTAGATTAAATTACTGGCCTCTCTCTTAAAAAACCTGTTGGAATCCAGTATGAAGGGTCATCTCACTTGAAGACACACCTGCACAGGTAAATATTTGCTAAACTGGATCTATGCCAGAGACCCTCCCGTTGAAAATCATGTCAATGTCAGGAAGTCCTGGAATTTTCACTCCAGACTGTTTACTTTTCTAATCTTTTACCAATTAATGTTGTGTAACCTTAGCTACTGATGTGAGTTATATTAATGTGCTTCAAATTCCTTTTCTTGTTTTCTATTGCTTTTTTTTGTTGGTACCTCCAGGGGCTAGATGGGAGCATTGTAAACTGAAAGACACGAGAATAAATTAACACGGAAACCAGTGATGTTATGACGAAACAGAATCCCTACAGTGTACTGGGCCTATTGAGCCTTCACCGACTCTCCAAAAGAACAGCTAACCTACACATCTTTGGACACTAAGGGCAATTTAGCATAGCCAATCCACCACGTACATATAGATATGGATAGAAGATAGACAAAGGAGTTGTCTTTAGAGATGAGATCATGCAATTAAGCATAGCAGAGAAAGGAACATAATAAAAAGATATTGGAATTGTACAGGGTGCAGCAGAAAAGTGACAAGACTGGCATTAAAATCATCTAGTATCTCATTGACCTGACCTCCATCTCTGCTACAGGATACTCTTTCTCTCTATTCACCTTGTAAATAATAACAGGGCTGGGCCTAGGTTCCTGGTGCCTCCATTTGCGCTGCTCATAGGGGCCACCAGTGAAGTTTGGTGCCTGGCCCTGAGTATTGGTGGAATTGACTAGATATGTGGCCCCCTTTCCTGCTAATTTGCTTCCCTAACCTATCAGCTAAAGATCTCGGCCACAGCTGAAGCTTTGTGAATGGTTTCTTTCAGCCCTGTTATCCCTATTCTAAATTGCAGGGTTCTGCCTCAGTGCCCGGGACCTAGGTTTGACTCTGTCCTTGGGTGACTGTGCAAACTCCACATGGACAGACATTCTCCTCGTGTCTGTGTGAATTTCCTCCAGGTGCTCTAGTTTCCTCCCACAGCCCATAGATGTGAAGGTTGGGTGGATTGGCCATGCTAAATTGCCCTTGGGTAAGATGTTCTTTCAGCGAGTCAGTGCAGACTCGATGGGCTGAATGACCTCCTTCTGCACTGCCACAGGAGCAGCTCCACTGCAAACGTCACCTGTAATCTCTTAGTGGACAGTATTGGGCTTCAACTTGTTGAGGGAAATCTTTCTGGGAGCCCACCGTGAATATGTTACAAATGAGGCTGGGGTTGGGATGGTGGGCTGATGTACTGTCCTGAACACGAAGTGATGAGATCAGAAATATCCAATCTGTGACAATAGCTTGGTAAGAAATAGTTTGAAAGGGAAACCGTTATCCATATGTAAGGGACTGAGGAAAATTTGTGGGGAAGACAGTTACCAGTGTTCTTTGTCCCTGGTGGGCTTCAGTGTCCTGTTTGCCGGGTGGGTGCTGTGAACAGGATGCTGTTGGTTGAGTGATGTGGGCTGGGCCAATGGGATTGCTCTGGGGGCGGGAAAAAAAAAGGCGCCAGGAAGTGAGGGAGTGCAGAGAGAGAGGGAGAGCTGGAGAGGCAGAGCTGAAGAGAGAGGGCTTTTTCCAGGCAGGGAGAATTCGGTTTGGAGTGAGAGGCTGCCAGGCGTTCCCCTGCCTGTTCTTTTCATTACTGCCGAGGAGGACAGCATTCAGCGCACTCGACCTACGTTGCTGCACGGATAGCTCGCGGCACCTCTGCCTCCTGCGGCATCATCTTCCACACGTGTGTCTCTCCTGGACTGTGTGTGGGTGTCGTGAGTAACTGGTGGGGACTATACAGTCCAAGAGGAACAGTGTCTACAAATGTGTTACTGAGGATGAGTTTCCCTATATGTGCACCAACGGAGGGCCCCCAACGATTATAGATCAGAGCTCACTGTTTTATGTCTGTTAATTATATGTGTTATTAAATTTATTTTTGATATCCCGATTACAGCACTGACATTTATGGGTAAACAGGGAATTAGCCAAATCAACATCAACCGCTAGGAATTCGGGATCCTGTTGATTGAATATTTAAATAGTAACCCCATATAGTGGTCAGCAGGGGGTTACACATACCTTTGTTACCTTTTGACTCGACGGCACGGTGACACAGTGGTTAGCACTGCTGCCTCACAGCACCAGGGATCCAGGTTCAATTCCCGGCTTGGATCACTCTCTGTGTGGAGTTTGCGTGTTCTCCCTGTGTCTGCATGGGTTTCCTCTGGTTTCCTCCCACAGTCCAAAGATGTGCAGGTTAGATTGATTGGCCATGCTAAATTGCCCCTTAGTGTCAGGGGAACTAGCTAGGGTAAATGCATGGAGTTATGGGATCTGGGTGGGATTGTGGTCAGTGCAGACCCGATGGGCCGAATGGCCTCCTGCACTGAGATTCTATGATTCCAACACCCTCATGGCAGGCCTCCTATTTTATACCCCATTAAAACTTGCCTGTATCCTAACTCTCATCAAGTCCCATTCATCCATCCCTCACTCTTGTGCTCACTGACATACGTTGCTGAATCAAGCCTCGTATTGATTTTAACTCCCTTCAGTTTTCTTTCCCTATCGCTGTAATCATCCCGTGCTCAACAAACATCCCAAGATCTCTTGTCCAACTCTGAACTTTTGCATAGACCTGATTACACTGGCCACGGCGCTTTCAGCTACCTAGGCCCTAATCTCTAGAATTCTCTCCCTGCACTCTCCATTTCTCTAACTCTCTCTGCTCTTCTTTAAGGTGCTCCTTAAACCACGGGTCCTTTACCCAGCTTTCAATTACCTGTCACAGTGACTTGGTAGTCACCTTTTTGATAACATTTCTGTGAAGTGCCATGGAATATTTCATTCCATTGTTAGTGCTTTGTAAATACTAGTTCTTGTTTGTTGCCGACTAGCTGAGATCAGCCAATTCTGGTAAAAGTTTATGGAACTTAGTGAGGTCTGTGTAGCTCATTTAGCACATCTGATACATTTACCCATTGAACTACTGAGGAAGGTGTCTTCAATAATTCTGTATGGTAGTCAGTGCAGCTACCAATTTTATGCTCGGCAAGATTCCACAAACAGGAATGCAATAAATGATTTCATGATTTGCTTTAGTGGTGTTGATTGAAGGAAGAATGTTACCAAAACAGCTCCCTGGTTAGCTCATGTTTCTTGGCTGCCAATCAAAATTCTTAAATGTCACAGGACACATTTTAGTTGGCTTCATTTGAATAGAGGTTTAATCACCATAGTTACAGTCTATACTTAGCATAGGGTGGCATAGTGGTTAGCACTGCTGCCTCACAACGACAGGGACCCGGGTTTGTTTCTCGGCTTGGGTCACTGTCTGTGCGGGATAGCTTGGTAAGAAATAATTTGAAAGGGAAACTGTGCATCTGTGCCTTTGTTATCTTTCGACTCGGCTATTCCAACACCCTCATGGCAGGCCTCCTGTTTTATATCCCATTAAAACTTGCCTGCATCCTAACTCTCAAGTCCCATTCACGGTAGCACAGTGGTTAGCACTGCTGTCTCACAGTGCCAGAGGCCCGGGTTCAATTTTGGACTCGGATCACTGTCTGTGTGGAGTTTGCACATTCTCCCCGTGACTGTGTGGGTTTCCTCCGGGTGCTCTAGTTTCCTCCCACGCTCTGAAGATGTGCGGGTTAGGTTGATTGGCCATGCTAAATTGTCCCAGAGGGATTAGCAGAGTAAATACGTGGGGCTACGGGGATAGGGCCTGGGTGGGATTGTTGTTGGTGCAAGCTCGATGGGTCAAATGGCCTCCTTCTGCACTGTAGGAATTCTATCATTCCTCCCACAGTCCAAAAGATGTGCTGATTAGGTACATTGGCCATGCTAAATTCTCCCTCAGTGTACCCAAACAGGTGCCTAAGTGTGGTGACTAGGGGATTTTCACACTAGCTTCATTGCATGTTAATGTAAGCCTACTTGTGACAGTATTAAACAAACTTTGAACATAAACTTAGCTATGCCCATTGCCTGGATTATCATTGTGCTTGAATGTCTAGCAACACTGGGGCTACAATGTCAAAATACTACATCACAGGGACATAGTTTACATGAGTTCAGATCTGTGGTTTTCTATGGAGTGAATTTTTGACCTTAATTGGGGCTAGTATGAAGATGAGAAACTATTTCTCCTCCTCAAAGGAGAGTGAAGAAGGGATCTCTGGGTTCACTAGCAAGTTTCCTAGTGATGTTGCATGGAGACTTGGTTGATTATCCATCTGCTAAACCTGTCAGTGGTGTGTACTTTGGTGAGACCTCAAAAGGATGTAGAGAAGAGCTTATGATTTTATTTGAATTGGATCATTTTTCTTATGAGTAAGCAACGTGCTCACGAATAGAAAACCTTGCATCTGCACAGCATATGATCTCACATTTGAGAAATGTTTGAAAACACGTAACACCAATTACCTTTGAAACGTGGTCACTGGGCAAACACTGAGGAAATTTGTATATAGTAAGGCCCTGTAATGACAGATAACAAGTTTGTGTGATTGCATGAAGAATGACAGGCACAGGATATTGGGACAACTCCCTGTTCTTATTGGATGAACGTGATTGGCCCTTGTAGTCTGAACAGACTGATAGCAGATACAGTTTGAAGTTGCTTCAGGATAGTGCCTATCAGAAAATGGAGCTGAAGTTTGAACCTTGATTTATAAGCTTTGAGTGCAGTTTGATGCAATAACCACCTGACTTAAAGATAAGCTACCAACTTAACCAAGCTGACACCTTTCAATTTTGCACAGAAAAAAATTACTCCAAGGAGATTTCAATGGTATGATTTGATATTGCTAATAAAGAAGTTAGATTTAAATTATTT
The DNA here is from genome assembly GCF_964213995.1 of Mustelus asterias. Classification (NCBI taxonomy): domain Eukaryota; kingdom Metazoa; phylum Chordata; class Chondrichthyes; order Carcharhiniformes; family Triakidae; genus Mustelus; species Mustelus asterias. The sequence goes on from NC_135802.1 coordinate 133,713,800, forward strand.
TGCCTCTTATTTCAACAAAGATGAAATACAGTAAAGTTTACTTATTGGTCACATTAACACTGCAATGAAGTTACTGTGAAAGTCCCCTAGTCACCACACTCTGGTGCCTGTTCGGGTACACTGAGGGAGAATTTAGCATGGTCAGTGCACCTAACCAGCACATCTTTCGGATTGTGGGAGGAAACCGGAGCACCCGGAGGAAACCCACTCAGATACTGGGAGAACATGTAGACTCCGCACAGACAGTGATCGAACCCAGGTCCCTGGCACTGTGAGGCAGCAGTGCTAACCACTGTACCACCGTGCTTGTGTTCTACCTCTTTTGTTTCCATAGTGTAAATTCAATCCATAAAGGAAGAATCTTGATATAGTTTTTAGCAATTTTGAAGGGAATCATTAGCATAGCTAAAGAGAAAATTTGTTCCCGAGTTGAGAGAATTAAAAATCCTCAAGTTAACTTGTGATTTTAAGGAGTGACTATGTAACACCTTTTTGAGTTGCAAAGTAGGTTGTCAGTTAGCAACATGATGTTTTACCGAAAAGCCGGAAACCAAGGATTCAGTAAAGTAGAAATGACTTGGTGTAAAGCCAGAAGGAACTGAAACGGGTGGGTCTCGCAAGCAAAGCTAAATAACTGCTCAACCTTTTGGAGTTCTGCCAAAACAGGTGTTCCATATTCTAGCTTATAACTTGACTTTATGATGGTGCATGAGAGGAAAAAATGGCTGAAATTCTCCGGTTTCGCACGTCCCGCTACTGCTACCAGCAAGAATGGAGAATTTGGTGCTCAGTGGGACCCAGCCGCAGGCGAGGTCGGAGAATTCCAGCCAAATGTGATTGAAGGCATTGTCATGTTGTGGAAGCATCTTCATCAATTCTTGTGATTTACTGACAGGTACAAGGGGGATCCATTGGTGTAATTCAGCAGAAGGATGGAGCCTTCCAGTAAAACCCACCACCACCCAATCTTTGCAACAGGTTTGTCAGTGGGTGGGGAGTTGGCTTTGGACCCACTGATGATGTGCAAGCTCTGCCTTTGTGAATACCCTCTCGATGGAATGACCACTTTGGAGCAATGCAACTGCATTTTCTGCACTGTGGTGAGTGTGTCCAGCAATGCATAATAACAGGGGTTTATTGAAATTGAAGCTTATTGAATGGTGTTAATGAGATCACTATTGTTTTGGTTGGGTTGGAAGGATATAGTTTTCTTTCAAGTAAGTCCTCCATAATATCAACCTGCTGAAATCCTCTTAATGCTCTTATTTTTTTATTTCCCCCTCTTCCAGATTCAACTATTTTAGTGCTCTGTTGGCTGACGCCTGACCTCCCTCTCCCAAAGTCCATTAAGCACACTCAAAACTCTGCTCATATTCTAATACAAACCAAGATCTGTTCACCCATCATGCCTATGTTCGTTGACCTATGTTTGCTTCTGATCCACTAAAACCACATTTAAAAAAATAAATTCTTATTTTTATTCCGATCACTCCATAGTCTTCGTACCTCCCTATCTCTGTAAACTTCCAATTGTCCAAGGATTCCTCCAACTTTTGCAACTCCACCTCCTACTTCCTTTAATGTACTTTTGCTGTCAACCGTCTAGTTGCCAAGTTCTGGAATTCCCTCCCCAAACTTCGCCACCTCTCCTTTAAGATTCTGAATAAAACCTGTCTCTTTGACCAAGTGTTTGCTCACCTATCCTGACACGGTTCCGTGTTTATTTTTGTTTTGCTACGCTCCTGTGAAATGCCTTGCTAGGGTTTACTTTATCAAGGGTGCTTCATTGGTGAAGAGGTAAAATGGCACAGGGTTTAATTTTCAATGACAGGTGCTACATTGCTGAGTCAACTATATTTTTGTCTATTTAGAATCCCTCCAGTACAGAAAGAGATCATTCGGCACAAGGTTACAGGGATTGGGGGGGGGGGGGGGGGTGGGGGGATATGCAGACTTGAATGGCCACCTTCTGCACTGTAGAGATTCTATGGAAGAGCCCTAATCTACATGCCTTGGGACACCTAAGGGGCAATTAGCGTGGCCAACCCAGCTAACTTGCACATCTTTGGTTTGTGGGAGAAAACCAAAGTACCTGCAGTGAAACCCACAGGGAGAATGTGCAAACTCCACACAAACAGTGACCCAAGCCAGATCTCTGATGCTGTGAGGCAGCAGTGCTAGCCACTGTGAAGTCCTAGAATGGTTTATAGCTGTATACAAACACTGGAACAGCGTCTTGGAATGATTTTGGGTGATCTGAAATTCTGACTTTGTCTTTTGGTGTTAGACTTCGGGGCTGGCACAGTGGTTATCATTGCTGCCTCACAGCACTAGGGTTCTGGGTTCGATTCCCAACTTGGATCACAGTCTGTGCGAAGTTTGCACGTCCTCCCTGTGTCTGCGTGGGTTTCCTCCGGGTACTCTGGTTTCCTCCCACAGTACAAAGATGTGTGGGTTAGATGGATTGGCCATGCTAAAAGTTGCCCCTTTAGTGTCAGGGGATTAGAAGGGTAAGTACGTGGGTTTAAGGGGATAGGGCCTGCGTGGGATTGTTGTCAGTGCAGACTCAATGGGCCAAATGGCCTCTTTCTGCACTGTCGGGATTCTATGACTTGAGGCTGAATTTGTCTGAAATTTATCAGACACTCGGAAGCCGCCAGTGACTCACTAGAGGGGAAATAAAAAGCAGCAGTCTGAGAAAATGATTTTCAACTTTTAAGTTTGATGTGGTTTCCCTTTGGGCACTGGGAATTCTCTTTAAGATAGGCAGAAAATGCTAGAAACGCACAATAATTCATTCGGCATCCGTGGAGAGATAGAATGTTTGGGCTACTCTTCAGAACTCATATGGTGGTTGTTTTATTCTATCTGGTGTCTGGGGAAAGAATGGAATAATTCTCGTACAATTTATTGTGTGGCTGTGAACAAAGTTGCTGCACAAACATAGATAATCATAGAATCTGTACAGTGCTGTTGGAGGACATTCAGCCCATCGAGTCTGCAGTGACTCTTCTCCTGTAACCCCACATATTTACCCCAATAATCTCCCTAACCTATATATCTTGGGACACTAAGGGGCAATTTAGCATGGCCAATTAACCTATCTTTGGACTTTGGGCGGAGACCAGAGCACCTGGAGGAAACCCACGCAGACACAGGGAGAACGTGCAAACTCCACACAGTCACCCAAGGCCAGAATTGAATCCGGGTCCCTGGTGCTGTGAGGCAGCAGTGTTATCCCTGTGTACAGTATTTTTCAGTATTGCTGTCAGCTAATGTGTATCCTCCTAGAATGTCATGCCAGATGATACGAAGAGTAAAACCCAGGGTTCACTGATGAAATAAGCACACTGAGACTATGTCACGTTGAATGACTGATGCACTTTCTCTTTATTCTGTTTTGACTCATCAGTGCTTAACACGGTATGTCGAACTGATGATCAGAGAAGGTTGTGGATCTCCTATCACATGCCCAGAGCTTGGATGCCCTAAAAATGGAGCCTTGCAGGATGCAGAGGTAAGAATGTTTGGCGAGTTGCAATGTTTAAGAGGATTCGCTCTTCCTAACAACCTGATGTTTGATGCTTGCGGATTGTGCTGACTATTTTTCAATGTTGTAATATTGATAGTTTTATGAACTTTCATGTTTGAAATCCACAATGTTAATGTCCTTCTAACACACAGTTCCTGATAGTCCAGCCAATCAATCTGATACAATTTATTTTCTTCCAATCTGTCAATTATTCTCACACATCCTAACTGGGTCATTCACCACTCTCCAAACAGGTACTGCTGCACCCTTCCCATTTCTTAGCTTTTTAACAATAACTGCTCTGTCACTGCCAGCAAGGACAAACTTGCAGGCGTGATTCCAGAGGGAAAATAGAACAAGGCATCCATTTGAAATTTTACCCACCTGGGTTGGATTTCCCCATTGGAGGCAGGGTTGATCCCAAGTTGCGAACCCATCCGTGATACCGGTGTGCTGTGAAGCACGGTTCTCATGGGGGTCGATGCATTATTGACCCTGGAGATGGATCTGCCACTCGATTAGTGGCTGTGGGGGTGAGACTGATGACAGGGACAGCAAGGAAGTGGGCCACGTTCTGGTTCGAATTAGCACCTATTGCTGTGGCTGACTTCTCTATGTTGTGTTACTTTTTAAAGAAAGGATCTTCATGTTCAAAGTGGCCAGGACAAATGGAATGCTGGGACCGAAGATAGATAGGGTAGGGAAAGGTTATATGTTAAGACTTTATTACTACTTGGTTTGTCCAAACTTACACTTGAATGGAACTGTTTCATTGCTGCCTCTCCTGTTTCCACTTGACTGCTGCTGCCTACCTGTATGTATATCTCGGAAGGTCTGAAGGTGAGCTCCCTGATTACTTTGAGCCGCTCAATTAATGAGGCAGGTGACTTTTTTTTCCAACCGCCGTCTGCTCTTCACATCACCCGGGTCCTCGGGAAATTTGTAAGTTGGCACGCAGATCAACATCTTTTTTTTTGTCGTCCTGTCCCATCTTGATTCAGGACTGGAGAACTCTGTCCCCTGACATAGTTTCCCTGCTTGCTGCCATGATTTTGCTTTGCAGCACAGAGCACTTCTTTATCCAAAAAGGAATTGGGTTAGAAAGATCAAGACCAAGACTGAAATTCTAAGTGATTTCCTTCGAAAGTGGATTTGACTATTTAACTGTTGAAAGACCTGCTTGAGTAGTGAGGGGTCGTCAGATGGCAGTGCTTCTTTTGGTTGAGACGAATTCTTGCCTACCATTGCCAACTTTCCACTTACCAACATGATATGAAAGTGAGTGATATTTTTACACACGAGAAGGGAATTTGGTGACAGAATACCCGGAACACAATTTTGTGCTTCCTGATGGCTGATTTTGCTGGAGATTGGCTCCTTGTTTGCCCACCCAGAGGGTGTTAAGAGACTTAAATTTTTTTTTAAAAAGGTAGACAAAATCATAGGGTTGTTTTCAGTGCTCCTCCGAAGAGTGTAACATTTGTTACTGGACTCTGAAAAGGAGTGCCTGTAAACTATGTACGGTTACACATGAACCTTTGTTCATGGATTGAGACAGGAGTCTTGAGACGAGTGGAATGTGTTCCATATTAGAAAGTGCCTGCAGTGTATTTGGTTGGGGCTAGGAAAGTGCCATATGACTTGCAGACATTTGACTTTTTGCCTCAAAGAGTTCTGATTTCCTTTTTGCCTGCTGAAATACCTTGCTGCTGTGGATTGTTTGTCTGGATTTTAAGTAGCCGCTCACCCTGTTGTTTTCATTTTTAAAAATCTATTTTGGTGGTCAATCTTGTTGCATTATGTCAGAATGCTCATCAAGTAATGCCTGTATCAAAATAAATTAAAATTAGCTAGTGCCATTCAGTCTTATGCCTGCAATTGAGTAACACTGGAAACTTGCTTTGTGTTGACATGCAGGGGGCATTCTTGTAATGCTGGACTGCGCATTTGTCAATATCCATAGGTTACCTCTGAGTTTTAATCTGCTGTATAAGAAAAATACATGTTTTGGTTTTTGTATTTGACAAAGTAAAGAATATCCATGTCAATAAAGTGCACTGTTGATTGATGAGCATCTGAAAATATAATAGAGTCAATCAGAACTCTTTGAGGCAAATTCATGCCAGATCATGGATTTTCCCACACTGTATCAAGTATCAATTATTCCCAGTTCAGGTAGGGGTGCCACAGTGGTTAGCACTGCTGCCTCACAGCGCCAGGGACCTGGATTCAATTCCGGCCTCAGGTCACTGTCCGTGTGAAGTTTGCACTTTCTCCCCGCGTGAGTTTCCTCTGGGTGCTGTGGTTTCCTCCACAGTCCAAAGATGTGCGGGTTAGGTTGAATGGCCATGCTAAATTGACCCTAGTGTCAGGGGATTAGCAGGGGAAACATGTGGGGTTACGGGAATAGGGCCTGGGTGGGATTGTGGTCGGTGCAGACTCGATGAGCTGAATGGCCTCCTTCTGCACTGTAGGGATTCTATGATTCTAACCGAGGTTTAGTGTAAAGGTTCCTCCTACTCTGCCCCAACAACATGATACAACTCCAAACTTTGACCAACATCTCATCCTGATCATCCAAGCAAGAGTTCACAAATGGGAGATATGTGCTAGAACCCCTTGATTTGAATTTGATTTATTATTGTCACGTATTAGTATACAGTGTAAAGTATTGTTTCTTATGTGCTATACTGACAAAGCATACTGTTAATAGAGAAGGAAAGGAGAGGGTGCAGGATGTAGTGTTACAGTCATAGCTGGGGTGTAGAGAAAGATCAACTTAACATCAGGCAGGTCCGCTCAAGTCTGACGGCAGCAGGGTAGAAGCTGTTCTTGAGTCGGTTGGTACATGTCTTCAGAGTTGTCAAAGAATTACTGCCCAAAGCATCTGATATTGAGTTGATTTAAATTATTACGTGGGTGCTGTTCTTTGGCAACTTTTGGGGAATTAGCCCCATGTATCTTTAGGCCCACTCTCTCTTTCTGCTCTTCCCTATCTGGTGCCTGGTCTCCTGTCCACCCTCTGACTCAGATTAAAACCAATTCCACTTCTCATCATTTTACATTGAATTTTGGAAGTGTCACTGCAGCCACCGATTATCTTCAACCTCACAAGTTAGCTTGTGGTTTTGAGAACTAACTTTTATTTTTGTACACGTACGGTAAATTCCACTGCAGCAAGATTATGTTCCTCTTATTCAAATCAATCAACATCTGAAGTTTAGTTCATTACAAAACAACTTCATTATTTGAGGAAATTAAGTTTTATTATTGTGAAGATTGGATTTTTTAAAAAGCTTTTATTCGTGGAAAAGCACCTAAACATCAGGAAAATTGACCAGGTGTCTCCCTTTTTAAAATTAACTTTGACCTCAAAATTCCCCATGATGTCCTTTGATAGTGTCAGCCTGGAAAACCCCTCCTGCTGCCTGTACTGAGACAATGTGAAGAATGTGGCCTGGTAACTTGCCCTGATGTAGCAGTTTTCGGCCCACAATACTGAACAGAGGCTGATTACAATGGATCTAGTGTTGACTTGAGGACAATCTTAAACAAAAATGTTGGGCGGGATTCTCTGATCCCATTCGTTCCCGCCCCGTTGCCAGTGAGAATGGACAATTTGGCACTCAGCCAAAAACTCCATTCACGCAGCGGCACCAGAGAAGCCCAGCCCCAAGCGAGCTCGGAGGTTTTCTGGTTATTGGGTTGCAAAACAGCCTAGTGCCCACACAGGTCAGTACCATGAAGAGTAAGAAGTGGAGGGACTAGCAAGTTGCAGTTGTTCACTGTAGCAAAGACATGCATTTATATAGTGAGCTGAGCGTTTCCCCAACGTTTCCAGCCACAGAACCTGTTTGACCTCCCGAGAGTACTGACAGACCCCCGAAGAAACAAACATTCTTCTTATGTTGGAGAGTTAAGCTACAGAGAATTGATCTTTTCTGCAGAATATGTACAAACATACAGAAGCACATTGATAAAAGCCTTTTCTATTTCTTATATGTATACATTTATATATCTACATTTATTATAAATAAAAGTTATCTTATTCAACAAAGTACTTGAGTCTTACCTTTTTGTCAATTTTAATGGAAGGAGTGATGCTGTTCCTTTTTTGCTCACATTTGTTTAATATTGGGAGTGTTACTGAAGAGCTGGATTCTCATATCCACCACACACACACACATTCTCTCTCTCTCTCTTGCTCTCTGTCAGACTGAGCCTCACCTCTTGCGCACTCGCTCGCGCTCTCTCTCTCTCTCACTCACATACACACTCGTGGCCCTCTCTCTCCCACACGTGCCCCTCTCGCTCTCTGTCTTTCTCACACATGTGCGCACACACACATGCCGCTCTCTTGCGCTCTCTCTGTCTCTCTCACTCTCACATGCCCCTCTCATGCGCGCTCTCTCTCTCTCTCACATACTCACGCCCCTCTCGCTTTTCTCTCACATGTGCCCCTCTTGCGCTTGCTCTCTCTCACTCACATACTCACGCCCCTCTTGCGCTCTCTCTCTCTCTCACACATACTCACGCCCTTCGCTCTCCCTCTCTCTCTCCCCCTCACGCTCTCTCGCACACACATACTCAACCCCCTCTCGCACGCGCGGGCTCTCTCTCACAGTCAGACACGTGCCCCTCTCGCGGTCCGTGTCTCTCTCCTCGCACATACTCAACGCTCCTCTCGCACTCTCCCTCTCGCTCTGTCACACACATACTCGGGCCCTTCTCTCTCTCTCACACACACATACTCAACCCCCCCCCTGCTCGCGCGCGCTCTCTCTTTCTCACACACTCACATGACCCTCTCACGGTCCGTCTCTCTCTCTCACACATACTCAACACCTCTCTCTCACACACACATCACAGAATAATTAGGACATTTTCCTTGTTTGTCAGTGGAATGTTTCCAGGATTAGCGCTTCTGTATCAGCAACTCGCAGTCGATATTGATGACTTGGATAAGATGACTGAGTGCAATATATCTAGTTTTGCTGGCAATATGAAGTTAGGTGGGAAAGTAAGAGAGGGTGCAGAGGTTATAAAAGGATTTAAGTGAGTGGATAGAATGTAGCAGATGGAATATAATGTGGGGAAGTGTGAAGTCTGTTGGTATTCAGAGGAATTAGGGGAGCCATGTACAAGGCGTGCAGAAAGTTGTATAGATACAGCAAGCAATTGGGAAAGCAAATTTTATTATTATTTCATTAATGTCACAAGTAGGCTTATATTAACACCGTAATGAAGTTACTGTGAAAATCCCCTAGTCGTCAATTAGATTGGATGACAGCTCTGTAGTCCCAGTACGGCTACCGGCATTGTTGGTCACTGCTGGGATGACAGACGCAGTCCCCAAACTCTCTGTCCTGGATCCAGGCTAGAGATCGGTGTGGGGCTGTCATGGCGGGGACAGGGAGGGAGGGGCTCTGATGATGGGAGGTCTTGATGGCGAGACTAGGGGGAGAGGGAGAGCTGGCTGAGGGCACTGCACTGACAACAATCCTAGCCAGGCCCTATCCCCATAACCCCACATATTTACCTTCTGGTACTAAGGGGCAATACACGTAGCCTGCACGTCTTTGGATTGTGGGAGGAAACTGGAGCACCCGGAGGAAACCTGCGCAGACACGGGGAGAACATGCAAACTCCACACAGATAGTCACCCGAGGCCAGAATTGAACTTGGCGTCGTGAGGCAGCAGTGCTAACCGTGCCAGCTTCGCCATATGAATGCTCGTGGTTTGCTCCAATTTCCTTGGGGTTTCAGATGCGTATGTACTTAAGCTGCAAATACAATTGCAGACAAGTAGTTTATGATACTTTTGGAGTCATCAAAATCATGAGGCAAGACACAACAAGTACTGCATTGATGGATATTGCATCTGAAACATGAATACATGAAATAGAAGATTTAGGCTCAAATTTCACATCCCACTCATGAGACCAATGTAGCTTTAATCAACTTCTGTGAAAGTGTACTCCAGTATTAAACTGAAATCCTGCTTGTATGACAATTTACACCTCCTGAATCATACCGTTGGCAAGGCTTCTCAAGTGGGAAATGTGATATCTATTCTGTTACCATTTGGGTTTAATTCCATGAACTCAAACTAGATGTGATATGACTGGGACAGAGTAACGCCAGACTAACAATTATTCCTTGGATATCACAGACCAGATGGTATTCCCACTTCTCTCTATTCTGAAAGCTAAGGTTCTGACAGTGTGGTATTTACATGACGTTCAGGCTAAGACTAATGTCAGATTTATTTCTAAGTAAGATGTATAAAAGCAGGAAAACATAATAAGATTCTGATTGTATAAGTATTTAGAAAGCAAAAATCGGTATAATTTAAGAGGAGTCAGAATATCTTCTTTAGCTTGTTTCTTATACCAACTAGTAAATTGCAATATTTTTGGATGAAATGGACTTTAATAAGCCACCCATTATGATGTGATTGGGACCTTTTTTTTGTTTCAAATTATCCGAAATGAAAATGATCTAAAGTTAAACAGCTTGGGAGATCTTCACCCAAGCTGTTTAACTTTGACATGTGTGATATGAAAGATCAAGCCTTTCATATCAAAGATGTCAAGAGATAGAATCCCTGCAGTGCAGAAGCAGACCATTCGGCCCATTGAGCCTGCATCTACCACAATCCCACCCAGGTCCTATTCCCGTAACCCCACATATTTACCTTGCCAATCCCCCTGACACTAGGGTCAATCTAGCATGGTCAATCAACCTAACCTGCACATCTTTGGACTGTGGGAGGAAACCGCAGCACCCGGAGGAAACCCACGCAGACACAGGGAGAACGTGCAAACTCCACATAGGCGGTGACCTGAGGCTGGAATTGAACCCGGGTCCCTGGCACTGTGAAGCAGCAGTGCTAACCACTGTGCTACCAGGGTGAGGGCAGGATTCCCTGGTCGCTCACACTATGGGATTCACCAGTCCCACTGCAGTGAATGGAGATTTTGGCTGAGTGCCAAATTCTCTGTCCTTGCTGGCAGCGGTGCTCCAACAGCCGGAAAATCCCGACCAGAGACATTAACTACCTTAATGGTCAGTCATTGAGGTAAGGAATCTCATTTGAATCCTCTAGTCTGTGGACGTTTTTCATAATCTAAAAGAAAGGGAGTATCAATGTCAAGCACATGTTGGTTTAACTAGTTTCTGAATGCTGGCAGTGTGTTCTGGATTCTACAGGACAGTGTTGTGTTATAGTTACATCCATAATATGAAGTTAAAGGAATCCTGACATGCTGTATGCATTTCATACTGATTGCTAGTTCAGTGAACTGAAGCCCTTCCTGTTGACCTGCATTCTTGCTGCATGCAAAGGTACGCATGTGCAGTCGTTGCTGCTGTATACCTGGGAAGATCTTGCAATTCTGAAGCTGCCCTGTCTTGCTGCTTTTTGACCTTCAAATGGATGGTGATGAAGTAATTGGCTCTGCTAAAGAGCACATCTGTCACATGCTTGATGCAGGCATGCAGAGCCGATTTGCCTGATGTTGCAAATAACCAACTGCTGAGAGGTGGAATAATCCTTGGCATAAAATGCACGGTGATTGTCCGCAAGGCGGCAAGAGTGAGTGTCATCTAATGTTGTACTGCAGTTCGTATTGTAGCAGGTAATAAAAGTTTTGTGATGGCTCTCTGGTAAAGCAGAACTGCCCTCACACCACTCCTCACAGGTATGAAGTTCTTGACCTGCCCGCTGCCATGGGGTCGAGGCCCTGTGCCCGCTGCCATGGGGGCGGGGCCCTGTGCCTGCTGCCATGGGGGCGGACTTCCTGTCTTTTCTGTCTGCAGCTGTAGGTGTTTGGACACTTGCCGGCTCTTCTTCCTCCTCCTCTAGTCACGATCAGCTTCATGAGTAAGCCAGAGGTTTACCAGAAGCTCTGGTTAAAATTCCACAGTAGGCTTAGCCAGATAATTTTTCAGAGGATTTAATGTCTGTCCCAACAGCCAAGAGAAATCGATGACAGGCCACAAGCAATCATCACTAACAAACAAGTGATAAAACTGAAATTAGTTGATCCCTCGAGATATCAACTGGAAATGATACTTTCCTAGCCACAATTCCTGTGTCTATTGTGGAGCTGATGAGTGGGACAATAGAGACGTTAAAAATGGCAATCAAGTCCTTGGAAAAAGGTGCAGGACCTTCCTTTGGCAATATGAACTAGGTGCCAGATGGCTTTGGACAGGTATTCTGGGGACTAAATGGCCCTGGCCAAAACAGGACTGAGTGCACTCCTGGTGCAGAACACTGTTGGGTGAGATGGTGATTTAATTTTCTGGGCTCTAGCTCAATATTTTCATGATTGAAAGCAGATATGTGCCCATTGAAAACCGCGTGTAATATTTCCAGCTGCCTATTTCTAATTCGTATTTATCTCCCAAGTACAAGAAAAGTGTAACACTGGAAGTCTTTTAACTCTTAATAGTCTCAACCTGACTTTGCATTGCAGAAATGTTCACTTCCTTAGTACTTGACCAAACATTATTGGAGATAGAAACAGAAAATGCTGTAAATACTCAGCAGCTCGGGCAAAATCTCACGAGAGGAACAGATGCTCCTGATTTTGAGTGGTTCCAGCATTTTATGTTGTTTTATTTTGGATTTCCAGCAATGACCGTATTTGTTTTGTATTACTGGAGGTTTGTATGACTCAGTGCAGCTGTAGCTTTTTGCCAAGTTCTGTACTGTATCAGACCCACCCTGCTCTTCTGTAAGCCATATACTAGGAAACCGACCTAGGCAAATATGGGATGAATTCTTTAAACAGTACAAAACCTAATGACTATTCATTTGACCTCAGCTGCCTTTCTGATTTTAAATTGTGAAAGGGTCACTGCTGTATGTAGATAAATTCCCAAGAAGTGCAGAGCTTCTGAATATGGGATTGTTTAGAAGCAGAGGGCATTGAGGAGGATGTGTAAAATGAAAGGCCAATGTACGCTGGGCGGCAGTTAAACACTAGCTAATAAAAAAAACTGCATTTACTGCAAATGTTTTATTTTTCTGAAATCAACTTTATTCTTCAATATTCATTGGTAATCATACTTTTTGACCAGTCAGGAACATAATATAACAAGAGCGCACTTTTATGTTAGGATCACAGAATAGTATAACACAACAGGAGGTCATCTGGCCCATCGAGTGTCCACTGCTCTTTTCAAGAGCAGTCCTGTTAGTCCCATTTCCTTGTACTTTCTCCACATTTCTGCAATGATTTTCTCCTTTGGGTGTTCATCCAATTCCGATTTTGAAGGTTACTATTGAATAGTATCCATCATCCTACCGGGCATGCATTCCAAATCCTAAATACTTGTAGTGTGAAATCTTTTTTCATCTGATTCTTTTGCAAATCGCCTTAAGTCTGTGTTGGCTGGTTATCAAGCCTTTAGCATTTGGAAATGATGAGCAACTAACTAAGCCCTTCATGATTTTGAACACACTTATCGTATCTTCTCTTGGCCATTTATACTGTACAATATCGGCTTCTCCAGACTATGCACCTAGTGGTAATCTTGATCCTTCGAACTATTCCAGTAAATATTTTCTGAACCCTCCCTAAAACCTTCATTTTCTTTAATTGTGGTGCCCAGAATTGAACATGATACTTCAAGTGCGGCCATACTGGTGTTTTATATAAGTTCTGTATCACTTCCTGGCTTTTGTACACTAAGCCTCAGGATTCCATATATTTTGTTAGCCTGCTTTGCCACCTTCAAATATTTGTTCACAAACTCCCCCTAGCTTCTGTCCGGTGTCCCTATTAAAATGAGCATGTATTGCCTTTCTTCCCATCAAACTTTATCGCCATTCTTTTCTGCTTTGCAATTCATCTGCCATATGTCCACCCATTCTACCAGCCAGTATATATCGTAGTCAGGTTGATTACAATCTTTCTTGCTGTTTTATCATGGGTGGAAAGTTGTGCCATCCCTTCTGGTGAGTTTGGTGACTGGGGAGCTTATATTTGGGTGGGTGGGTGGCAGATGCATGCCCTGCTCCCTTCCTGTCTCTGCTTGATTAGTCTGCGATGCTAAGGCTCGTGGATGACCTTTCTGCCCCGCTGCAAATTGAGGCTCTTAAGTGGGCATTAATTGTAGACTTAAAGGCCTCCTCTCACCACTGCTGGTATTAATCTCTACCACCTTGAAGGACACGTAGCTGGTGCACATGGACACGAGCACCTGCAAGTTCCTCTCCAAGTCACACACCATCCTGACTTAGAAATGATCAGTTTCTTCACTGTCACTGGGTTACAATCCTGTAACCCCCTCCCTAACAGCACTGTGGGTGTACCTACACCCACAGGTACTGTAGTGGTTAAAGAAGTCGGCTCATCACCACCGTAGAATCATAGAATCCTACGGTGCAGAAGGAGGCCATTCGGCCCATCGAGTCTGCACCGACCACAATCCCACCCGGGCCCTATCCCAATAACCTCGTGCATTTTCCCTAGCTAGTCCCACTGATGCTAAGGGGCAATTTAGCATGGCCAATCCACCTAACCCGCACATGGGAGGAAACCGGAGCACCGGAGAAAACCCACGCAGACACAGGGAGAATGTGCAAACTCCACACAGACAGTGACCTGAGCCGGGAATCGAACCCAGGTCCCTGACGCTGTGAGGCAGCAGTGCTAACCACTCTGCCACCGTGCCACCCACGAACTCAAATGGGCCGTAAAGTGCCCTCTCGAGGGCAATTCCTAATGGGCAATAAAAATGCTGGTCTAGCCAGCAACGCCCACATCCCGTGAAATAATTTAAAATAAACGAAGCCATGCAGAAAGCACAAGTAAACTGTCAAACTATAAATGTAATAGGCTGGAGGAGGGTGGAAAAAGAGTAAAAAGGAAGGGGTGTGATAGGGAGGAATATAGGAGAGTTTTGATGGCAAAAGAGTTGGTAGGACTGCACCAAATGAGAGTGATAATATGACGAGTAAAGAAACAAGATGTGTCCAGAGACGGTGTGAACGATGACAGAATGATGTCCTTCTAAGCAAGAGAAAAACAAGATTAAAACTGAAGCGAGCAAAATTAGGGAAACAAAAAGGTTGAGTACAGATCAATTCTGGCCTTGGGTGACTGACCGTCAGTGTGGAGTTTGCTCATTCTCCCCGTATCTGTGTGAGTTTCTTCCGGGTGCTCCGGTTTCCTCCCACAGTCCAAAGATGTGCACCATTAGGTGGATTGGCCATGGGAAATTGCCCCTTAGTGTCCCAAGATGTGTAGGCTAGGGGGATTAGTGGGGTATATTATGGTTTAAAATTGTTGAACTCGAGTGTCGAGTCCAGAAGGCTGTAAAGTGCCTAATTGATAAATGAGATATTATTCCTCAAACTACATTGGAACCCTGCAGAAGGACAATAGATATCAGCGTTCGAGCAAGGTGGTGAATTAGAAAGCCATGTCACCGGACGATGCTCAAGGACATTCTCAATGGAGGTGCCCTCAAAGCAGGTACCCCCAATTTGTGTTTGGTCGTCCCATTGTAGAGGAGAATGCATTGTGAGCATGAATACAGTACATTTAATCAAAAGAAATACGCTTAAATTGGTGTTTGACCTGTAAGGAGTGTTTGTGCCTTGCACAATGAAGAGAGAGGAGGCAAAAACACAGGAGGTGCAACACCTGCCCTTTAATTTACAATGTTTTAAAAGCTTGCATTAAAGTTCAACACGGGTTCTTGTCCTGCGATTCCGTGTGCTCCACAGCTGCAGTTAGTTGTTGCCTTGAGTCATTCCTCAACAATTTGACACCAGGATCTCCTGTTCTATGTTACATGGATGTTAGGTTTCTCATCTGAATGGAAGCTGAACTTCTTTTCTCAGTTCCAGCATTTCACACAACACAAATCCTTTTTAAAAAGGATTGGCTAGTTTCTAGAATGACATAAAAGAAGAGGCCATTTGGCCCATAGTGCTTGTACTAGCTCTGTGAAAGAACTGTTCACTTAGCCCAATCCTTGACCCTTTTCCCTCATTTTAGTTGTCCATCTCTAGTTGCCCTTGTAGTGCAGTTGAGAATCAACCACATTGCTGTGGGTCTGGAGTCACATGTAGGCCAGATCAGGTAAGGACAGCAGATTTCCTTCCCTAAAGGACATTAGTGAACCAGATGGGTTTTTCCGACAACTGACAATGGTGTCATGGTCATCAGTTGAGTCTTAATTCCAGATATTTTTTATTGAATTCAAATTCCACCATCTGCCATTGTGGGATTTGAACCCGGGCCCCGAGAAAAGTAGCTGAGTTTCTGGATTAAGCTCAGCAAGAATACGACTAGGCCATTGCCTCCTTTAACCAACGACAGAGCAGTCCGTTTAACCCCAGTGGTGGGAAAGCTATTTGAATCGATAATTCTAAAAGCCACTGTTACTTACGCAAGGGTGGATTAATTATGGAAATCCAGCAGAGATTTTCTGAAGGGAAATTGTGTTTAAAAAGTGCAAGCAGATTAATTAATACGGTAACAGAGGGTTGATAAGGGTAACATGGTTGATGTGCTGTAGATGGATTTCCAAAGGACACTTGATAAAGCACCATGTTAACTGGGGTCTGGACAGAGTAGATAAGAGAGAAACTGTTGCCATTGGCAGAAGGATCGGGAAACACCGATTTAAAGTGATTGACGAAAGAAGTAACAGTGACATGAGGAAAAAAATCTTTCTTACACAGCACGTGCTTAGGATCTGGAATGCACTGCTTGCAAGTGTGGTGGAGGCAGATTGAACCGAGTCCTCCAGAACAGTTCTGAAGGGAACAACAATTGCAGGGCGATGTGGGTACGGGGGTGGAAAGTCAGTGGTCTGGAACTAGTTTCTCTTGCTGAGAACCAGCATGAACATGAAGGGCTAAAGGGTGCCTCTGTGCTGTAACAATTCTATGGCTGGAATTTTCCAGCCCTTCACGCTGGTGGGATCTTTCAGGGTCCTATTGGTGTGAACGGACATTTCGTTGGTTCATCAACCCTGCTGGAGGTGAACCCGCCATGTGGGGGCTGGATAATTCCAGCCATGTGGGGGCTGGATAATTCCAGCCATGTGGGGGCTGGATAATTCCAGCCATGTGGGGGCTGGATAATTCCAGCCATGTGGGGGCTGGATAATTCCGGCCTAGAACTCAAAGTCTTATCTCAAATTCCCTTTTTTGAAAGTTTCTGTTGATTCTTCTTCTCACCACTCTTTCTTTCAGGTTGTGTATTTAGATCATAATTTAAAACAAAAACAATGTCCTCATCCTGTCGTGTCCCCCCCCCCGCCCCGGGCCCCAGGCCCCAGGATTCTTTTCCAGTTATCTTAAATATGTGTCCTCTGGTTATCAACTCTCCTGTCAGCTAAGATCGATTCTTCCCAACCACTTCATCCAAAGCATTCCTGATTGTTACTCAGAATAGTAACCAATGCTGGGAGGTTTTCAATTTAAATTAACTCCCCCCATGGACATGGGCACAGAGCTGAAGTTGCAGGAAGTGATCAAAGGTATGGTTGAAGAGACAGACGTGTGGTTTATTTATTTTATTTGTGCATGGGACTTGAGAGTCACCGACAAGGCCAGAATTAATGCCCATTCAGAACTGTCCTTAAGGTCGTGGTGAGCAAGATCTTGAATTGAGGGCCAAATAGCCAGCAGTTGTCAGTGAAGATGGTGACGTTGGATCTCTGGGGGAGTTGAAATTTGTGTAGGGTGGGGTTGAGAGACTGGAAAGGAGTACGTTAGTGCTGTAGAGGGTGATGGTAACAAAGGTGGAGAGGGGGCTTCCAGGAGTGGTCGGGATGAGGTAGTTTCAGCAACTAGGAACACACATTTTTGCTGGTCTTTCTTCACCTATGAACCTTGGACAGTGAATGTGGAGGTGGGTGGGAGCTATTGCACCAGGTGTACATACACAAATAGACATGCCCCGGGAGTTACTGAGGAAAAGTAGGAATTTGGACATTAAAGCAAAATACTGCGGAAGTGGGAATCTGAAACAAAAACAGAAGTTGCTGGAGAATCTCAGCAGGTCTGACAGGATCTGTGGAGAGAGCATAGAGCCAACGCTTCAAGTTGGGATGACCCTTCGTTAGAGCTCAGATCTATGTGTAGGAATCTGGGCAGTTTGTTTGGTTTCCTCATTTTTACGTAATGCTATAATTAAGAAGTTTACAGTCATCCTTGTAACTGTGGATTCAGTAGTGACTAGTCACCATGGTAACTTGGCATCACTTGTGTGATGATGACTTATCCATTCATAACCAACCCATTCATCTGTGATGCTTCATGCTGATACGATTTCCCTCCTTCTTTGAAGTGAATTTTCTGTCTGTCCTATTGTGCCCAGTCTCAAAAGTAAAATCCACAGTTTGGAGCCATTGGCATGATAATATATTTGTTATTAAACATACATCACTCTGGACCATCTTTCAGTCTTGTGTAGTCGCAAGAATCGGCTTTTACAAGCACAGCTTTTACAGACACAAATGCAATGTCCATCTAGAGTGCCTTCCACAACCTCCAGGTGTCCCAAAGCAGTTCACGGTCATCAAAACTCTATTTGATGTTTTGTCAATGTTGTAATTTAGAGAGAGGAAGTGGCTAATTTTGGGAAATGGGCCAGCTGATTTACACACCAGGAGATCCCATGAACAGCGTAATATTAATTTTTTTTTTACCCCCTTATGAGCTGGTCATTTGGTGATTGTGACCATGGGTTACCACTCCACAAGCACCATCCAGTTCTACAATACCTTGTGGATGTGCCAGCTCTCCAGATTGGAAATGGAAAAGGGCAACCAGGCTCCTTGTATTCCTTACTTTCTATCCACACGGCTGGGAGCAGTGAATAGTGATTTCCTGGGGGAACTGTTAGTTTCCTGTTCCCAGCCCAAGGATCCTCAGGCCAATGCTATCACTAAATCTGCTACACTGGCTGAAATCAGCAAATGCAGTAGAAGCCAACAATTGAACCCAGGGCTTTTGGCCTTGTATAACTTAAGCACACCAGCTGTTGTGTTCTGGCCACTTCCTTCAGCTGTTTCCATTTTGGAGAAGCAGTTTTTTTTTGATTTAAGGATGTGAATTCATCCTCTTATTAGTTTTTTTCTTGTTTAAAAATGTTAGGCAACAGGGTTTCTAGGTAACTTGCCATGTGTCTTCAATTCCCAGCATTGCCATACATCCCCGCCTGTCTCTCCTTGGTTAATTACTGTTTGGAATGCTATGCTGGGCAGGGTATAAAAACTCTTGGCCTCAGCGAGGAAATAAATCAGGCATATCTTTCATGGGTGGCACAGTGGTTAACACTGCTGCCTCTCAACGCTAGAGACCCTGGTTCGATTCCCAGTTTGGGTGACTGTGTCTGTGCAGAATCTGCATGTTCTCCCCGTGTCTGCGTGGATTTCCTCCAGGTTTCTCCAAAGATGTGCAGGTTAGGTGAATTGGCCAGACTCAATTGCCCCTTAGTGTCCCAAGATGTGTAGGTTAGGGGGATTAGCCATGGTAAGTACACGGGGTAACAGGGATCGGGGATAATGGGGGGAGGGGAGGGTGTGGGGACAGACCTGGGTAAGATGCCCTTTTGGAGAGTCAGTGCAGACTTGATGGGTCTGCACTCTTTCTGCATTGTAGGGGTTCTATGGTTCATGCACTTGATCCTTGCAAACAAATTAAGCATTTTATTTGAAGGAATACACGAGTAAGGCTATTTCATAGAATCATAGCATCCTATAGTACAGAAGGAGGCCATTGCACCAACCACAATCACACCCAGGCCCTATCCTCATAACCCCATGCATTTACCCTAGCTAGTCCCCCTGACAGTAAGGGGCAATTTAGTATGACCAATCTGCCTAACCCGCACATCTTTGCTCTGTTTGGGCTATTTGTTGGCTTAAAAATATTCTTTGTGAGGATGTGGTTGGCAGCAGCAAAGCCAGCGTTTATTGCCCATCCCTAGTTATCCTTGAAGATGGCATTGAGGCACATTCTTGAGCTGCTGCAGTGAGAGTGGCGAAGATACTTCCACTAGGTAGGGAGTTCCTCGATTTTTAAATGATAATGGCTGGGATTTTCTGCCCTCGCCCGCAGCTGGGATTCTCTGACCATGTCAGTAGCTGGGATTCCCCGGTCCAGCTGCTAGAAATGGAAATTTGTCTGAGTGCCAAATTCTCTGTTCTTGCTGGCAGTGGTGGTGGGGTGATAATTCCAGCCAACGTATCTCCAAATTGGATGGTGTGTGACATAGAGACAGACTTGGATCGTTCCCTGCATTGACTCCCTTGTCTTTCTGGGTGGTGAAGGTCACAAGTTTATATCTGGGAGTATTCAATTAGAAGTGAACACAATGTGTGCAGGTTAAAGAAAAACTGCTTTCTGATTATTAAATTTAATTAGCTCATTTATTTGACTGGACTGTAATAATTTGTAATGTGACTTTCTCGAGGATGATTCAGAACTTGCATTGTACAATTTTTCCTTTGGGAGGAGGTGGGATTACCGGAAGGAATATAGATACTAGCCAAAAGTCAGATTTTCCCATCAGTGGAAATGCGTAGGTCATCTGAGGATTCTGCCAAACTGTCAGAGTTCCAGCAGTCCCAGCAGCCACAGTTTTAGCTGTCGAGTGACAGGGACATTCCAAAGCTGCAGCATGTGACATTGCCATCTATGAGATTAGTATAATTGACTAATTTGCTGGGTGTAAAGTAAAAACATTTATGTGCTCTGCACAGCTAAGGTACCCTGCTGAATGCTCAAATATAAGCTCATTGCGGCCCAAAGAGTTGTTTATAGTGACACTGAAGTTTCTGGCTTTTTCAGTGCAAGTGCAAATAAAATACGGCAAACTAGCTGTACTGGTATCCCAGCTAGGTAATTCAGCGAATAACCAAATCACAAAGGTCCCAGCTGTGATCCCTGGGTTACACCGAGTTGACTGGTCTCAGCTCGGGTGAAGATAGGGATATTAATCTGGATTTGGAATACCCTGTTCGTAGAATCCCTACAGTGCAGAAAAAGGCCATTCCTCCCATCGAGCCTGCACTGACAACAATCCCACCCAGGCCTTATCCCCGTAACCCCACGCATTCACTCTGTTAATCTCCCTGACACTAAAGGGCAATTTAGCATGGCCAATCCACCTAACTCACACATCATTGGGCTGTGGGAGGAAATCTGAGCACCTGGAGGAAACCCACGCAGACACGGGGAGAAAGTGCAAACTCCCAGAGGCAGTCACCCTAAGCTGGAAATGAACCTAGGTCCCTGGTGCTGTGAGGTAGCAGTGCTAACCACTGTGCCACCATGCTGCCCATTGGCACATGGGTGTCCACCACCTCGTCTCTCCGTACGCATCGAACAGTCCAATGTGGCTCACTTTTATGGTTCAGGATGAGGTATAACAGGCAACCAATGCCAATGGAACCGCACCTCAGCAAGAGAGCAGATGCAAAATGCAGATAATCAAGAAAGTTCTGCCATTGATCATTTAATGACGAGCTGATCTGTTCCCCCTTCTCCGAGAATCAACGATATCTCTCTACTTTCGGTACTCGGAGACAACAACAAGTTTCATTACTAGATAATGACCCGCCTCACTGGTGGCAGCCGACGGAGAGAAAGAGTGTTTATGATGTATTTTGAGTTGCATGTGTGTCTAATTATTTATAATTTTTGTTTCCAAAGGTCTTGTTTAACTTGTGGTATTTTATATTTGTTTCAGATTGCATGTTTGGTTCCAGCTGACGCGTTTCAGTTGTACCAGCAACTGAAATTTGAACGAGGTGTGCAACTTTTTTTTAATATATGCAACAGCATGATGTCTTGGGTTCCTGCGCCGGGGATGCTGTTACCTTCTGATTCTCAAAGCAACTCGCGCCTAAAATCACTGCATCTGCTGGGGGTGTCAGTGGGCTTTTATTTTACATTGTTACAGGTATAGGGTGGGATTTTCCAACCGAGCTCGCCCCGGGACTGGAAAATCCCGCCCAAGGTCAACAGATCTTTGCATCGTCCGTGTCCCGCCCACTACGATTCCCGTGGCGGGCGAGATGGGAAAATTCCGCCCACAACCTTTCACATCCTTGACATCTTCAGCCTTTTGTCTAAGATCAAGCCCAAGATGGGATGCAATGCCTCATCTTGTCAGCTTTGGATCTTGTTTGTCTCCCTTATGGGGGACCATGAATTGAATTCAATTGGATTTTGAATTTGGTTTTTGGAACAAGCAAGGAATGGATTTGGGTTTTCCCCGGTCCATTCTGAGCATTGGTTTTGTAACTTTAAGGATGAGGTAGCAAGCTGAGATGACTTGTTTGTGCTTTGCCTATATTGCACTCAAATTTTGCTTCACTTCTCTCCTGATTCTTTCGTTATTTTCCCACACTTACTTTGTTAGCTTCTCGAATACTTTGCACACTGTTCAATGTGATATGTCAGACAAGTGGTCTCTCTTCAGACTTGGACGTAAGGTAAAATGTGGTTTTATTACTTGCACATTGAGCCATGATTTACATCCAGAAAAAAAAAATTGTTAAATTCTTGGAAAGTTTCTACTTTGATCTCGAGAATGAAAGGAAGCATAGAAAGAGAAGTTTGCCACTCCATTTCACTTCTTCCAGTCTTGCGTACTACCCTGATTACTTAATCTCCTTCTACAGTCCATGTGTAAATGGTCCTATAATGGAGTCTATCCTGACTACTTAATCTTCCCCAGTCTATTAACAACCAGTCATATCACAGGCTCTGCACCAATTATTTAATCTGCTGGTGGAAAATTCTGTGAAAATTGCATCTCCCCGCCACCCCGGCCCGAAAAAGATACTCAAGTGAATCTGCAACATATCCATTCATCCCTCCCATTCCTACCGTTCAACAATGGCCGTTTGCTTTCAGCGTTCATTTAATCTGTCCAAGAAGCTGTTATCGAGGTGAATATTGGCACCCACAGGAAGTCCAGCGTGGAAAATTGCAGGCGTACAACCTGTGACTTTTAATCAGCTAAAGTTGCAATTAATGGATGCAAAAAGTCATGAGCTGCGCTCGCTCGTGGAATTTCTCCTTTTGAGCAATTCTGCATCTGGGAATCGCCCTTCGTGTTCCTTTGAGCATCTCTGTTTATACAGGTTCCTATGATGTTCAATCCCATTCTTGACCAGGGGACGTTTAACCACAAGCTGACTCTGGCCATAGGATGTAGGAGTAGAAATAGGCCATTCGGCCCATTGAGTCTGCTCTGCCATTCCGTGAGATCATCATTAATAGGCTGAATGATTGTTTCTGCTCCTACCCCTTATGGTCTTATGGTCAGAGTCAGCTTGTGGTTGAGCTGCTATTACTCTCCGTGTGTGGGGGGGCTGGTGGGAAATGAACGTGGAAGTTTATTCTCACTTGTGGCAAATGCTACCGTCTGTACTGAATCATAGAATCCCTACAGTGCAGAAGGAGGCCATTCAGCACATCGAGTTTGCACTGAACACAATCCCACCCAGATCCTATTCCCATAACTCCTCATATTTACCCTGTTAATCCCCTGACACGAAGGGGCAATTTAGCATGGCCAATCAACCTAACCCGTGCACCTTTGGACTGTGGGAGGAAACCGGAGCACCCGGAGGAAACCCACGCAGGCGCGGGGAGAATGTGCAAACTCCACACACAGTGAACCGAGGCTGGAATTGAACTGGGGCCCTGGCACTGAGAGGCAGCAATGCCAACCGCTGTGCCACCATGCTGCCCTGTAATGATTATATTACATAAACTAGGTAGTGAAAAACCTAATGACCATCCCATTGAGCAGCCGAGTTTCTTTTTCAGCCAAAATATTGATGCTAAGGAGCAGATGGGCTGACAGCTGAGGAAATGACCACCTTTGGTTCTGGGACAGTACTAAGTTAATCTGAAATGACAGTATGAGTGCTGCATTGGCCTCAGTGTCACTGCATTATAAAGGGAGGAAAACCAGCTAGAATCCTGTTCCTGATTAATATCCAGCAACTGTTGCTGGAAGTTTGCATGAGATTATTGAGTGGGGACAGATTGGGTTCACTGGTGATGCTTTGCAGCCAAAAACCTGCTGGTGTGTACTGTCAATTCTTGCACTCGAATAGTGGTTAATTCAGCATGACACCAGAGCCCAAAAAACTATGTCCAGTGAGGGTGGTCCATACTTTCAGTAATCCAACCATCTTTGGAATGGGGTCAGGGCTTTCAATAGTCCAGTGGGGTAGGGGGGGGCGGGGGTGGGGTGGGGGGGCAGGGCTTTCTAAAATCCAGAGGGGGAGGGATTGTTCGCTGCTTTCAGTAGACCAGTGAGGAAGGGGTTTATTCAATGCTTTTGATAGTCCCAATGAGGGGTGGTGAGTACTTCCAATTGACCCGGTCACTGCCTTCAGTGGAGGGCAAATAAGAGTGGTACAATGGATGCTAGAGGGGGTATAAACTGGTCTCTGTTTGGAAATGGAGAAGTGATAAGCCTCACTTGAATATAATTGTCCTCTTTGTTGCAGCAATGTGCTAGATAATGTACCTTATCTATTTCATGAGTTCTTCTGACACTTGGTAAATAGCGACCATTTCTCTCTAACTCCTCTGGGCAATTTTTCTTAATCTATACATCCTCCATCAAATATTGCTGAGATATCTCTGATGATATATTACTAGTGGAACAGAATCCGCTCGATTGTTAGTTGGCACAGTGCTCTCTCTAAGTTGTTTCACCTGAGGCTCAAGCGGTTCTCCTCAATGGATTAAAAATTTCTCGTGTTACTTTCCTCAAACCAGTTGTTGCTTGTGACCCCCATAAACTGCAAAGTTTCCATTCCAATTGTTGTTCCATCAGTGTGGGCATTATCAAATACTGATGATGCAGAGCACACTGGTTTTTACTGTTATCTGCTAATATTAAAATAAAGGCTCAGAATGACCAGGGAAGAACCCTCACAAATATAGGTGAAGTCTTGCATTTGGAATTTATTTCCTGTAGGCGTCACACTCTCCCTTTAACCCTTTCTAGGTAGATGACACTCACATGTATCATGATTGGGAAAAAGCTCCTCCTATTAACAGACCGTGTAACTAGTTCATTATCCTCCTTCACATGTCCCCTTCAGCAGATTCTGATCATTGCATAAAGCACTTCTTTCTTTGTGATAATTGCCTCTTTCAGTTGAAGTATGGTACAGTTGTAGAATGCCTTCCTAGGTATTGGGGTTATTTTCCATTGCCGTTTTCCACACATTCGCTGCCCTCAAAATGCCATACCTTTCCGAGAAATGGAAAATCTAGGGAAGTCCCTGTTGCAGGGACCCGGGTTTGATTGCCGGCTTGGGTCACTGTCTGCGTGGAGTTTACACACAAAAATAACTCCGGGAACACTGGATAAAAGCAAATTACTGCAGATGCTGGAATCTGAAACCAAAAGAGAAAATGCTGGAAAATCTCAGCAGGTCTGGCAGCATCTGTAAGGAGAAAAAAAGAGTCCAGATGACCCTTTGTCAAAGCTAAAAGGCATAGAAAGTGGGAGATATTTATACTGCAGGAGGAGGGAATGAAAGATGAGTCAGAGACACAAAAACAAGGGGAAAGGTAAGAGGCGCTTATCCTCGCAATAAAATGCACAGCAGTTGATTTAAAACCAAACATTTAACAATTGCTTCACTTAGGTTGATTTTTAATATTCATGTCTAAGCTCTTGAGAAGAGGGTTATCCAATCCACAACAGTGAAAATTAAAACAAACACACAATGATACATTACCTGGGTGAGGGAGAAAAACTAACGCAACTGCTGATAAAATCTAATTTTTCTAATATCTAGAGGGTTAGGATTGAATATAGTTTGCACTCAATTAATCGTTGGTATTGAGAATTTGCTTAATGTCTCTTCGTTTTATTTTTAGAAGTCCATCTGGATCCCTCCAGGACGTGGTGCCCCAGAGTTCAGTGTCAGGCTGTGTGCCAGATTGACGCGGCTGATTCTCATCAGGCTGTACCAGTACAATGCCCCTCCTGCCACATCCAGTTTTGTTCCGTTTGCAAGGCCAGCTGGCATCCAGGGCAAGCATGTCAAGAGAGCCAGTCCTTCATGTCCTCAAAAGCGGATGATGCTGGGTAAGAATTATGAAGCAGGAAACAGTATCCTTCCGATTCTCAGAATAAGCAACACTTTGGATGGGATCCCCACCCCGATGCGTATTTTCCGGTGGTGGAGGTGGTCCCCATTTGCAGGCGAGTCCTGCTGATCTTTATGGGTTTTTTTGGCATGCCCCGCACCCTCCGCTGCCAGGCAACACGCGCGGAGGGTTGCCCTTGAATTCAGCATGGCCAGTACACCTAACCAGCACGTTTTTCGGACTGTGGGAGGAAACCGGAGCACCTGGAGGAAACCCACGCAGACATGGGGAGAACGTGCAGACTCCGCACAGACAGTGACCCAAGTCAGGAATCGAACCTGGATCCCTGGCACTGTGAGGTAGCAGTGCTAACCATTGTGCCACCAGGCTACCTTGACAGCTGCAGCCAGGGTTTTTAAAGCTTAAAGAGCAGGGGATTTAATAATCTTCAGATGATGACAGTATGATTAACCTTATTCCCCCTTCAAGAGCCTCTGGGTGGAATTTTCCAATCATTCTGCAGTGTGTTTTCTGGCAGTGGAGACAGCTCGCCATTGGCCGCTGGCAGGATCTTCCGGTCCCACCGATGTCTATGATAATATGCGTGGCTCACCTATCTTGCCACTGGGGGACGGGCTGGAAGATCCTGCCGACAGGAAGAGTTGGAGAATCCCGCTGCATATGCCCACCCCATAACTTCGTATACTCCTACGTTGCAGATTAAGTCTTTTGCAGCAGCCAAATTGGGGTCTGCTTGTACTCAGCACTGAGTTCAAATGGCCAGGCTGGGTCTAGGTTTACCTTGTGTGTGCATTTCACCCTGCCTGCTTTTTCCATTGGCAAAAACTGGATCTATCAGAAGTAAGAGTGGGACTTCACATCTGGGTCACACCCGCCACTTTGGAAGCTCCAATCCAGGTCATGGAGTCCTTAGACCAATTAACAATTAATCATTTGACGTGGATCAGACTATAGTCAATCGCTTTTGATGTTTATGTATATTTGAAAATTCCAAAATGAGACAATATTCAGAGAATGATTTTTTTTGATGGCAACTAATTTGTTTATATCCCGGGTGTTAATTATGAAATCATCTGATTATATTGTGTAGTAATTCTGATACGCTCTAGTATACATTAGGATTTTTTTAGAGATTGGCCGTAGTCTGTTTATTCTTTCCAAGTTATAAGGTTAAAGTTACATTTTAATATATTCTAACACATCTTCTTTGTCTTTTGCCTCTTTTTCTGATAGGGTTTCCACCAGCCAGGACACCGATGCTCCCATTAAACAATGTCCGGTGTGTCATATCTTCATAGAACGAAATGAAGGTTGCGCCCAAATGATGTGTAAAAACTGCAAGCACACCTTTTGCTGGTACTGTCTTCATAATCTGGATGTAAGTGTCTTCCTCCAAGAAGCTGTTAGTCACTCAATTCGTATTCTTATTTTATTTTTCTATTTTATTTATGTCACAAGTAGGCTTACATTAACACTGCAATGAAGTTACTGTGAAAATCCCCTAGTCGCCACATTCCAACACCTGTTCGGGAACACTAAGGGAGAATTTAGCATGGCCAATTCACCTGACTAGCACATCTTTCGGACTGTGGGGAAAACCCACACAGACATGGGGAGAACGTGCAGACTCGGCACAGACAGTGACCCAAGTCAGGAATTGAACTCGGGTCCCTGGCGCTCTGAGGTAGCAGTGCTGACCACCGTGCTGCTTCTAATTTTGTTGGAAAGTTATGGTCTAGGCAAAAGTGTTCACGGGACTGATCTGATATGCATTTGCCCCCCCATCCTGGCCCCACCATTGGAGGTTGTGCCTTCAGTTGCCTAGTATAACATTGAACTGCACGGATGGAGGCCACTTAACCTATCTTGAACCATGTTATGAACTGTAATCTGCTCCACACAAAACATAGTTCATTAGCTAACTGTTTATTATTTGTGGATTCTATGGAGAGGATTTTCCGACTCTTCCTGCTCGCGGGTTCTTCGGGTCTCGGTGACAGTCAACCCTATGCCGCGGGTCTCCCGTGGGCGGAGAGTATGAATAAGGGGGAAATCCTGTTGACAGTGGTGCGGTCAGAAGATCCTGTTGCTGGCCACCGCTACAAAACACTGCGTGTAGGGGATGCGGAAAATTCCATCCCAATGAAAGGCAAAAGAAATTCAGTGAGGGCCTCGTTAATTCATCTTCGCAACATGAGAATAAACCCTTCCAGGTTGCTCAGCAGATTGTGGGGTCAGTTTGCACCGTTGCCTCACTGGGTAGATTTCTCTTTTAATCTGTCTCCTTTGATGATAACTTTCCTGTTAGTTTTTGCATATTTACTCAAAATCCTTCATAATTTTGCACATTCTCCTCGTGTCTGCGTGGGTTTCCTCCGGGTGTTCCGATTTCCTCCCACACTCCAAAAATGTGCAGGGTTAGGTTGAATGGCCATGCTAAATTGACCCTTCGCATGAGGGGATTAGCAGGGTAAAAACGTGGAGTTACGGGGATAGTGCTTGGGTGGAATTATTGTCGGTGCAGGCTCACTGGGCCGAATGGCCTCCTTTTGTAATGTAGGGATTCTATGATCTCAATTAAATCTGTCTCTAGTTTTCGTTAGTCTTGGGAGAACAGTTGCAGCATCTATACCATGGTATAGAAACCCCTCTACCCCACTGTCACCCTTTCCTCCTCTCTGTTTCCCCCTCCGCCTTAAAACTCTATTTAACCTAACTTTTGGCCACTCTTCCTTGTGTCTCCATTTTGTTCTTTGAGATCCTTTCTTTTTATTAAAGCTCTCATGAAGCTTTGGGATATTTTCAATGTTAAAGACGCTCTGCGAATTCAAGTTGTTGTTGTTACTGCAGTGGCGGTAGTAAATGTAATTCTGTGCTGTGCTTCAAACATTATTTGAATTAATGTCATTTGAATTAATCTCTGTAACCCAGCAAACAAAACCACATGCAAATCTTCAGATCCAGTATTATTGATGACCAACTGGTATTGAACGAACACATTGTTGATGACACTCAGTAGAATGTGGCAATTCAATATAGTTTATTCAGATGCAGACAATTTGTATCTTTCAGAATGACATTTTCTTGAGACATTATGACAAAGGTCCATGTCGCAATAAACTTGGCCATTCCAGGGCCTCCGTTATTTGGAACAGAACCCAGGTGAGTGGCCCAACGGAGAAGGTGGAACCACTTAAATTCTGCATTGATGTGTTATGTGGAGATAATGGTCTAGAAGTGCAGGTGTGAAGTACTCTGCAGGATATCTGGTAACTAGTGCAGATTGAATTGGGTCTATACAGCTTGAACTATTCCCTCCTCCATCTGGGGATGAACTTAGTCCTTGACCCCGTGTGAGCAGCACCACAGGGGACTGACACGTGTTGGTGTGTTTGTGCATTAATGAGAGAAATTATAGTTAGCATGAAATATGATGATGCTACAAGTGATTGTCATAGAATCCCTACAGTGCAGAAGAAGGCCATTCGGCCCATTAAGTCTGCATCAACTACAATCCCACCCAGGCCCTATCCTTATAAACCCCGCCCCCCCTCGATTTACCCTGTTAATCCCCCTAACCTACACCTCTTGGGATGCTAAGGGACAATTTAGCATGGCCAATCCACCGAACCTGCACATCTTTGGAGTGTGGGAGGAAACCAGAGCACCCAGAGGAAACCCACACAGACACGGGGAGAACGTGAAGACTCCACACAGTGACCCGAGGCTGGAATCGGACTCTGGTCCCTGGCGCTGTGAGGCAGCAATGTTAACCACTACACCACCGTGCCGTGATTAGAAATATATAAATCAAAGCCCTATGTGCTCTACAAAAATTATTGGTGGTTCCTTTCTGGTGCAAACTTCAGGATTCAATTTGGATGTTTAAATGTTTTTTTTTGGAAAAAGCAGAAAGTGAGGAAGATGACAAGTGGGCTCGCAATCCTCCTGCATTGGAAGATAAGCTCTGGTTCTTATCATTAAAATATTCTTTATTTGGAAGTTCCTAGTGCTGATGTATCTTACCAATTGAAGAAGAAAGCACTTGGGGTTTGAATCTGAGTCTTGGTGTCTGAGCAGCTCGAGTCACTGATCCTGTGCATGATGGAAACACTAAGGCCTTTTCTTCCTTCTCTCCTTTGCAGGTTGTCGGGATCCTCTTTGGTCTAGGTCTTATTGTACTGGTCACATCTCCGCTCCTCCTCCTGGCCTCCCCTTGCATCGTCTGCTGTGCCTGCAAGTCCCTCAGAAGTAAGAGGAAACACCATGGCCCGCCATCTACTTAAAACTGAGGAAAGCCCCCGATCCAATGTCCTTCTGGTGGCAAGACTTCACCTGAGAGAATGATCAGGCGAGTGGAGAAGTGCCTGTTGGATCAGTGCTGCGGAAGCACATATAATGTAGATTATGTCGGGGGAACGGGTGTTGGGGTAGCTTAGATTGTGGATATATCATTGTAGTAACTGAAGGAAACACATCACACCAAAGTGAAGTTGGCGGATGTGTTTTGACATTGCCCAACTGTCTTTATACTGCAAGCTGCTGCAGTCCACATTTCTTAATAATCTGTGGATAACTGTACGTTCTCAGTTAGTTGTTATACCCCCCCCCCCCCTACCTCCCCACCCAGATCCATTGATTTGTTTGGCCGCCTTGGGACGGGATAAGATTCTCAATCCCAACTTCCTCCCTCCCCTGGTCAATGCAGTGTTTGACCAGAGGTAAAATTACTACAATCAGTAACATAAAGGGATTCATATGGAAGGGGCAATTTGAGGCTGGAACTCAGAGCTATCTGTCCCTTTTGGATGTGAGAAACTGCATGGTTTTACCACGAGGCCCACACTCTGATGTTTGGACGATGGTTGTTGTTTTGTTCGTGCACTTATAGACTTTGCTTTTCCCCCAAACACTAACTTCTTTGTCATTGCGAGCTCTCTGTGTTATGTGCTGATTATGTGCAAAAGCACCAGTCATGCACAGAATCATAGAATCCCTACAGTGCAGAAGGAGGTTATTTAGCCCATTGAACCTGCACCGATGACAATCCCACACAGGCCCTATCCCCATACCCGAAACCCCAAGTATTTACCCTGCTATCCCCTGACACTGTGGGCAATTTAGCATGGCCAATCAATCTAACCCGCACATCTTTTGGACTGTGGGAGGAAACTGGAGCATCTGGAGGAAACCCACACAAACACAGGGAGAACAAGGCCGGAATTGAACTTGGGTCCCTGGCGCTGTGCGGCAGCAGTGCTAACCACTGTGCCACTGTGCCAGTTGAATGACAATCTTGGGCAGCTTACCTCAATTATGACTGAATGAATGTCAAAATTCTTAACGTTGGTGCGGATTTCAAGAAGCTTTTCTGTGTTTATCTATTTGGTGTTGTTGGTCCAGGATAAGAAGCTTCATATACTGGACTTTCTCTTCCCCTTCTCCCCCACCCTATCCCCCTACCACAGTATATATTGCACTTTGTTATGTTTTACTGTTTTCTAACATCGCTCCCCCTCCTTCCCCACACATACACACTGGAGACCGCAGTGGGTGGGAGTGGGGGAGTCGGGGGTGGCCTGGAAGAATGTCTTTAGTTTGAATTGTGTTAAGTACTTTGTGAATCATGGGACACACTTG
The DNA here is from genome assembly GCF_964213995.1 of Mustelus asterias. NCBI lineage: Eukaryota > Metazoa > Chordata > Chondrichthyes > Carcharhiniformes > Triakidae > Mustelus > Mustelus asterias. Next base: position 133,745,113 of record NC_135802.1, read on the forward strand.
AGAAACAGTTCCAAAGCCTGGTAGTCTAAAGATGCAATGAGGTTACTGCATCTTTTTTGGGATCCTTAGGAAGCTCTTATTATATACTTTTGATAATTTATTAAATATCCTTAATTTAAATCCTAAGGTAAGAAAGTCACATAGCGAGAACTTGCATGCCGTTCTGACAAGGGCACAAGCTGTGGCCCTGTTTTCCCCATGCTTACCCTGCCGAAACGGATAGACTTCACCTAAGAAGGATCAGTGGGAACACTACTGATGGCTGCAGCTGGCATCTTGAGCACAATGTAACAGCAATAGAGTTGCCACCTCTGGTTGGAGGTCAGTTTTCATCACATGATCTCCTGCTTTTAATGGGTTGCTCATCATCTTCCCCCATTTTCCAGGACTCAGTAGAAATATAGTGGAAAAGGAATTGGGGGACAAACACACAACTTACCTTTTTCAATGCTTCGATGACTCCCCCCCCCCTCTTCCCGGACACAGCAAGTGTCCTGAATATTCCTCTTCAATTTCAAAAGAGACCAGGACAATCATGGAGGATTGGCAACTCCTGGGCTGCAGTCAGCTTCACTTGAGTAATGGAAAGGCCACTTACAACTGCTCTTGCAGTCCACGTCATTGACCATCTTATGATGCCTGTTCTCATTGTCATAAAATGATAAGAACAATATTGTAAATCCATGCACTTTATATCTGTGTATATACATATATATATATATATATATATATAACTCTCCATATAATTGTGCCATATTGCTGAATAATGTTCAAAGTTTGTAAGAAAATAAAAGTTTGGAAGCTTGTGTATATTTTTGTTTGATATTAAAATAAATCCTATTACTTATCCTGGTGTGTTGCTTTTTATTGACATTTGGCTGCTATCCTCAGCACGTCACTATAATATTGGAAGAACTAGCTTCAGTCTCACTGAACAGTATGGCATTGATATTCCTAGTCCGGCCTGGGGTTTATTGCAAGCTGCCTTCCCCCTCGCCCGTGATCTTCAGCAGATTTACTGTTTCATTCTTTTCTGGGCCTTGGTTAAAATTGTCTGACGCTGATCTGAGCTGGGAACCTGGAGCTCTCCGCGCTTGCCTGCAAGAAAGCAAAGGGAGTGCTAGTTGGAGGTGAGGGCTATGCCATTTGTCATAATGCACAACCCTGCCTTCTGTACAAATGAAGCATCTACCAGCAATGCTTTGTTCTCTGGATCCGTGTGAGTTTTTGTTTGATTATGTTTCTGAGCAGCTTCTTGGGACATTTTGCAGCATTAAATGCAAGGACTTGGTGTGTGTTTACAGGTGGCGACTTCTTTCTGTTACCTCATCCAAGTAAGCAATTTTCATTCATGGGTGGGATTTTACAACCTCGCTCGGGTGAGACGGGAAATTCCTGCCCGAGGTCAACGTTGTTGGACCCTCGCCTGCTCCAATTCTGTGGCAGACGAGGTGGTAGAGCTCCAGCCCATGTGTCTCAATGGCATGTATTGGCTGACTATATGAATATATGATGTGGAGATGCTGGCGTTGGACTGGAGTAAGCACAGTAAGAAGTCTCACAACACCAGGTTAAAGTCCAACAGGTTTATTTGGTAGCTACCAAATAAACCTGTTGGACTTTAACCTGGTGTTGTGAGACTTCTTACTATATGAATATAATCAGCATTACAATCAAACTTGATCTTGGCCTGTGTTCACTCACATTCATGTCAAGGACCGGTGGCACAGTGGTTAGCGCTGCTGCCTCACAGTGCCAGGGACCGGGTTCAATTCCCGGCTTGGGTCATTGTCTGTGCGGAGACTGCACGTTCTCACCGTGTTGCGTGGGTTTCCTCCGGGTACTCCAGTTTCCTCCCACAGTCCGAAAGACGTTGGAGTTTAGAAGGCTGAGGGGAGATCTTATAGAGACATATAAGATAATGAAGGGGCTGGACAGGGTAGAGGCAGAGAGATTCTTTCCACTTAGAAAGGAAACAAGAACTGGAGGACACAGCCTCAAAATAAGGGGGAGTCCGTTTAGGATAGAGTTGAGGAGGAACTTCTTCTCTCAGAGGATAGTGAATCTCTGGAATTCTCTGCCCATTGAAGCAGTGGAGGCTACCTTGTTAAATATGTTTAAGTCACAGGTAGATAGATTTCTGATCAATAAGGGAATTAAAGGTTATGGGGAGCGGGTGGGTAAGTGGAACTAAACCACTATCAGATCAGCCATAATCTTATTGAATGGCGGGGCAGGCTCGAGGGGCTAGATGGCCTACTCCTGCTCCTATTTCTTATGTTCTTATGTTCTTACGTGTTTGTTAGATGCATTGGCCATGCTAAATTCTCCCTCAGTGTACCCAAACACGCTGGAGTGTGGCGACTGGGAGATTTTCACAGTAACTTCATTGCAGTGGTAACGTAAGCCTACTTGTGACACTTATAAATAAAATCAAAGTGCTTGACTGCAATCGAGAGCAGGAATCCTGGTTGATTGAGACGAATTATGATGGCTCTGCCTCTTCCGCTGCAGAGAGTGGCTAATACAGCTCCACCTTTCACTGATATATAAACATCTGCAACCAGGAGACTTTTAAGATAACTTTCAAAATATTAACGATTGCATTGGGATCAAGCAATTGGGAATCTGTAGGAGCAGTAAACGTTATTTTATATAGTCGTCTGTTCTCTGACTTGAACCAAGGGGCAGCACGGTGGCACAGTGGTTAACATTGTTGCCTCACGGTGCCAGGGACCCAGGTTCATTTCCCGGCTTGGGTCACTGTGTGGAGTTCGCACGTTCTCCCTGTGTCTGCGTGGGTTTCCTCTGGGTGCTGTGGCTTCCCCCCACAGTCCAAAGATGTGCAGGTTAGATGGATTAGCCATGCTAAATTGCCCCTTAGTGTCGGGGGGCTAGCTAGGGTAAATGCATGGGGTTATGGGGATAGAGTCTGGGTGGGATTGTGATCGGTGCAGACCCGATGGGCCAAATGGCCTCCTTCTGCACTGTAGGATTCTAAGAAAAATGTGTTTGAGAACATGTATGACCCCCAAAAAAGACCATTTTAATCCACTGGACTAGTCCCAGAGTTCAAAGACCGAAACACAGCTAATTTCCCAAACCTTCAACAAGTTTTCTGACCAAATGCCTACCCAACCTGTGCTTAAAATAATCAATGACGCAAGCTTTCCATTCCAAGCAGCCGGTTCCAATTTCGCCAACTCTCTGTGAAGTGGTTACATTTGTTCTGTCTGTTCAGTTTCTCTCTTGATCCTAATTCCTGTTCACAGGGAGAGGATCAATTTGTTGGTAGCCTCGGCGATCTTGTTTGACTAAGATCACCTCTCCACAATCTCCAGTGTAAGTAAGTTTAGCATCTGTAGCCTTAACCTGTAGCTCAGTTATTGTTTAGGTAACTGTTTGCTGGATATATAATCCAACAGACCACAATCAGTAAGGATAGGCCACACACATCCTCCACAATCATCCTCAACACCGGTGCCCCACAAGGCTGCGTTCTCAGCCCCCTACTATACTCCTTATACACCTATGACTGTGTGGCCAAATTCCACTCCAACTCGATTTTCAAGTTTGCTGACGACACCACCGTAGTGGGTCGGATCTCAACAAGACAGGGTACATGTGCCACACCCCACCCCCAGTGGACCCCCCAGAGGTGCCCCATAGACACTCTGGTGGCAGTGCCAGGGTACAGACTGGTCATGTCTCTCTCCCTCTGGGGAGCATTACTTACCTGTGCACACCTATGGTTGGTGGGGCGGGGGGGGGGGGGTTCCTTTGGCCTGGTTCCCGTTTTAAAAAACCTGTTGTAAACCTCGCCAGGTTTAAGGGGTGACCCCCACTGCTGGGGGACGATGGTGTTTATTTAAATGGATCATGGGGGACAATCTTCCCAATAAATTCCATGTGTCAAAAAGGTCTGGCGGGAGCGTTCTGGGGGTAGTGAGGGGCGCAGGGGCGGGGAAAGCTCGCCAGGGAAACCGGCTGCAGACTCGGGGCACCAGTGTGTAGGTGCCCTGTCATCTGCCACACCGACATCACTCACTCCCATCATCAGCAGTGTAACCCCAATGGTAACATGGGTCACCAGCATCAGGGCAACGGGACCCTCCTGATGAGTTGCCCGTCATGACCCACTCTGCAGCCACCCTTGCTGATCATCCCCCCCTACATGCCCCCCACCATTGCTGACCCTTTGCACGCCGCCTCCATTGCCAATCAGCCCTCTCCCAAAGCTCCTGCTTTGCCTCCCCACTCCCCCTGCAATGCCCCCAAGCCTCTCCCTCACCCCCTGCAAAGCTCCTGCTTCATAGCTCCCCCCCCCCAACTCAGGCCCCACCCCCTTGGTGCTGCCCCTGGCATTGTTATGCTGCCTGATGGGCACTGTCAGGCTGGCAATGCATGATGGGCACTACCTGGCCACGCGCCCGACCACCCAGGGACTTCAATGGTCGCCGATGCCCCCGCTGTAGCCATCACACTTGGTCCTCGTTGGATGGGAACCACGAGTGATTCTTGTCGTAAGACCTCTCGCTGGCGAAGGGGGAGATGTCCAGAAGGTTGGAAACGGATAAGCATGTCATTAATATTCAAATCGGCTTTGTGCTCCGGTCGTGCTGGCAAAACAGGGCTGGGAAGATGGCTTTCGGTGCGGGACCAGTTTGCGCCTGGCATAAAAGCCTCGCACGCTGTCTTCCCGGCCCATAGCCGATCGGCCGGCGCAGCGGGCCAGAAGGATTGTGCCCGTAGAGCCCATACAGTGCAGAAGGAGGCCTTTTGGCCCATCGAGTCTGCACTGACTCCCCGACAGAGCATCTTACCCAGGCCCACCCCTGCCCCACCCCCATAGGCCCACGCACTCATCCCCGCTAATCCCCCCGAATTTCCATATCTTGGGGCACTAAGGGGCAAGTTAGCATAGCCAATCCGCCTAACTCGCACATCTTTGGACTGCGGGAGGAAACCATCACCGGCGGCGGGGGATGAGAGGATCTCACCAGTGCGATTCTCATTTTCTGACTCCTGTACGTTGCTGTTTGTGCCCGCAGTGAGCACAGGTGTAAAATCCCAGTCATGGTCTTTTTGGGGTGGGGCTTCCACATTTCTACCACCCTTTTTGTGAAGCAGCACTTTGCTTCTGAACCCAAGGCTCAAATGTCAAGATTGTGTCTGCTTGGTATGCACCATCTATAATTGAAAAGGTTAGAATGCAACCTGAATGAAAGGTTCTCAAATGTTATTCTCGTTGGATGTTTGTGCCAAAGGATCCGAGTTAATTCTCTTGGCATCCTCTGCTGCTAAAAAAAAGTCTTAGCCGCCTGGTCTTTGTTGGCTTAATGTCTCCCTTGGCACGCTGAGGTCAGGAACCCAAAAACTGCCACCCCTTTGGCACTGATCCATTCTGCCATCCTCTCAACCAAATGGGCTTCTAAAGACAGCGCACCGTTTTTCCACAGTGATGTTTCAGATCCATCTCCTGCCACCAGCACACCTTCAAGGGTCATTGTTGCTCGTACCGACCGGGCAACTGCTCCAATGGCACCAATTTGTGTCCAAATAAAATACTGCAGACGCTGCAAATCTGAAACAAAAACTGAAAGATGTAAGATGGAGGCTGTCAGACCCACTGAGTTTGTGAAGAGAAACAGAGCTTATGGTTCGGATCTAAATGATCCTTCTACAGAACCAATTTGTGCATGTGTTTATCAGTAATATAATGCTGACAGAGACCGGTTGAATCTCAATTGTCTATTGATAAGAGATGGACGCACCTTGCACATTTCCTTCCCACCAACAGTACCCAAGTCCGTCCCCCCCCCCGCCATGCTTTCAAACTGAACCACTTAGATTTGGTAAGATGCTACTTTTATAGATCTTCAAATCCAGAACTGAGTATGTCTTTTGCACAACGTATTTAGCCAAGCCATCAGGTCCACATTAAATGTTACTGGACTTCACTTCTATTTGCTAAAACTCTCCTTCACCACGTCATCCTGGACAATAAAGATAACGCCTAATTTTTCTTCCCCTTGAAAAGTTCCACTCTCCCCTTTACCCACCAATCTCATCTGTAGCAAGTATGAGGAGCTTGTGGCTTTCATTGCCATCACATTTGTTCAGCTCTTTTCACTCTTTCTATCCCCTCCCCGACCCCACTGAGCCAAATCTCCCCACAAACTATTGCAGTTACCTCGTGTGCCCAGCAATCAATTCTTGCCCACCTCGTCTCCCTTGCCCACATGCCACACTCCTTGGTGGCAACATTCACAGACATGAGGACACAATTCCGCTCTCCACAGAAACCCACAGCTCTTTCACTGGGTTATCATTTTGAAATGAAGAATTCAAGGATTTTGTGATGAGATGTCACATGATTCAAATCTTTTTTTTTATTGGTTTATGGGGCCACTTCTCTCATCATCTGAAAATCTCATGATGTAATTAGCAAGTACCTCAATGTTTGATGAATCACATGCAGTGTCAGCTTATACCACACTTCCCACACGCACCACTAAACTCACCAAGGAGCAGCACTTTACCAGGAACTGAAGCGTGTGTGCACATTATTCAAGGAATGTAATAGGAGCAAGAGTAAGTTATATCACAATTTGGTAAGGTTCCTGCTCTGACCAAGACCGCAAAAGAAACTACAAAGAGTTGTGAATGTAGTCCAGTCCATCACACAAACCAGCCTTATTCATAAATTCATAAGATATAGGAGCAGAATTAGGCCATTCAGCCCATCGAGTCCGCTCTGCCATTCGATCATGGCCGATATGCTCCTCATCCCCATTTTCCTGCCTTCTCCCCATAACTTTCAACCCATTACCAATTAAAAATCTGTCTAACTCCTCCCTAAATTTACTCACTGTCCCAGCATCCACCCCACATTGAGGTAGCGAATTCCACTCCCATCCATTGACTCCGTCTATACATCTCGCTGCCTCGGAAAAGCAACCAGCTTAATCAAGGACCCCACGCACCCCGGACATTCTCTCTTTCGCCTTCTTCCATCAAGAAAAAGGTACAAAAGTCTGAGATCACACACCAACCGCCTCAAGAACCGCTTCTTCCCAGCTGCCATTAGACTTTTGAATGGTCCCATCAAATATTAAGCTGATTTTTCTCTGCACCCTATCGGTAACTGTAACATTATATTCTGCACTCTCTCCTTTCCTTCTCCTCTATGTACTGTGTGAATGGTATGCTTTGTCTATTTTGTGTGCAAGAAACACTACTTTTCACTGTATCCCAATATATGTGACAATAATAAATCAAATCAAATCAATATGAACTTGAGCCTACTCTTAACTATAAATAAGGTACTGGGCTGGACTCCATTTTCCCGCTTTATCCCATGGGTTCCCTTCAAGAACTTATCAATCTCTGCCTTGAATATACTCATCACCTGAACATCCACAATCCCTCAGGGGAGAAAAAGGTTCACAACCCTCTGAGTAAAGGAATTTCATCTCATCTCAGTACGAAAAGGTCAACATTTTATCCTGAGACGATGGCGGAGGAAGGGGATTTTTTGGCTTCCCCACCGCATGTTTCTCATGGCGGGAGGTGGTGTGCTGTTCGCCGGTGGCGGGACCTTCTGGTCCTGCTGTTGTCCATGGGGTTTCCTATTGTCTTGCCTCCACATGCCGGGAAACCCGTGGCAGGGATGCACTATCGGCCGGACCAGAAGATCCAGCTGGCAGGAACAGCTGGAAAATTCCAGCCATTGACCCTTAGTTTGAGATGCTCCAGACTATAGATAGAATCCCCGAAGGAGGCCATTCGGCCCATCCACACCAAGCACAATCCCACCCAGGCCCCACATTTACCCTGCTAATTCCCCTGACATTCGGATCAATTTCGCATGGCCAATCCACCTAACCCGCACGTCTTGGGACAATGGGAGGAAACCGGAGTACCCGGAGGAAACCCAAGCAGACACGTGGAGAACGTGCAAACTCCACATAGACAGTTACCCAAGACTGGAATCGAACCCGGGTCCCTGGCGCTGTGAGGCAGCAGTGCAAACACTGTGCCACTGTGCCGCAAATCGCTCAACATCTATCTTGTCAAGAACCCCCTATATTTCAATGTGATCACCTCCGACACTTCTAAACTCCAGAGTAAATGACATCTCCTTTAATATTAATTAAATTTAAGAACACAAACTTAAATTTATTTGAAACGCATTTATCCACTAATTCATGATGACGCAAACCAGACAACCAGCCTCCGAATATCCTGTACACATGACACTAGATGCTCACAGTCTGTGGCCAGAAGTTCTCTGAGTAGTTAATGGGGTTGACCACTTGTGGCTGTGGCCAGGTTTATAAGTCTCTTAGCGACAGATCTCCAATTATTTGCACATATTGAGAGCTCTCAAATCTGGGGATATTCCTCATGTAGAACTTCCTTACAAGTGTTTTTTTTTCAAAAACATCAAGGACTGAGGTTCTGGGTTTGTAATGTCCTTAGAATCATAGAGCGTTTACAGCACAGAGAGAAATTCAGTCTTGTTGATTTACTGGCTCAAGTGTCAAATGCATTGCAAACTCGTCTGTACTGCTTGAACTGTTAGATCATATTGCTAATTCTGTACTTTCCGTGTACTTTCGGCCAGTCACCACAGGGAGAGCAAAGCAGGAAATCCTGTGCAATTGGAGGACGTCATTAGCGATGGTTGTAAAATTTCCCACTGGGGAAGAAAGTATGTGTAATTGGGTAAAGCACGTTTATAGAGGGATTGAAGTTCACATTCTTTTTAGGTTGAATGATTACTAAGTGGGTGGTGGGGCGATGGGGAGTGGGGTTTGGGGTGATATCCCAGTGAATCACTGAATGAAAGAGGAAGACTAATTTTACGAGATTTGTTTCTAAGTGTTGGGCTGGCGTGAAACTGGGAGAGTTCCAGATCCATTTTCTGGGCAGGTTTTCAAGCCCAATCGCATACACCCTGCCTGCAAAATTTTGGGCGAGTCTATTTCTCGCTACAGAAGGCGGTGGACGGGGCTTAACGCTCCCGAAAACCTGCAGCTCCGATCGGAGCCTCAAACTGCACTGCGCAGAAAAAGACTAACATAAAGCAGCTCTCCCGCCAGATCCCTCCCGGGCCGGACACAGCCTCCCCCCCAGCCCCCACGGACATTAGACCCCCCCCAACATTACTGGTCCCCTTACCCCCACACCCCGGACCCACTTGCACTTGGCCCCATCACCTCCTAGCCCTGATGGCTGCCTGACACGACCCTCTCTCCCTCTCTCTCCCCTGCCCCCAATCATCATAGAGGCACAAATTCACCTCCCCCTCATCAGCACACCTGCAAGTACTCACTTGACTTCCCCTCAATGCTGATGGGCGGCACGGTAGCACAGTGGTTAGCACTGCTGCTTCACAGCTCCAGGGTCCCGGGTTCGATTCCCGGCTCGGGTCACTGTCTGTGTGGAGTTTTCACATTCTCCTCGTGTCTGCGTGGGTTTCCTCCGGGTGCTCCGGTTTCCTCCCACAGTCCAAAGATGTGCAGGTTAGGTTGATTGGCCAGGTTAAAAATTGCCCCTTAGAGTCCTGATATGCGTAGGTTGGAGGGATTAGCGGGTAAATATGTGGGGGTAGGGCCTGGGTGGGATTGTGGTCGGTGCAGACTCGATGGGCCGAATGGCCTCCTTCTGCACTGTAGGGTTTCTATGTTTCTATGTTTCTAAGCAAACTGCATTTAACTTGCTGGAATGCTCTGCCAAATGGCCTGCAGCTTATCTGCCCTAACGACAGACAGCTCCATAAAAACCCCAAGGATGGACAGACAGGCAGGCAGTGCAGGAAGAAAGGCAGCTCCCAGATTTTCTGAATCTGACCTGGCCAGGTTGCTGGACTTCAGCAGTCACGGGCATTCAGCCTCTGATCTTCGGGTAAGCGTTCTCCAAGGCGGCCTTCACGACACACGACAGCGCAGAGTTGGTGAGCAGAAACTGATAGCCAAGTTCCGCACACATGAGGACGGCCTAAACCGGGATGTTGGGTTTATGTCACATTATCAGTAACCCCCACAGCTTGCCCCTGGTCTTGTAGAATCTCACTAGCTGTTCTGTCTGGAGACAATACACATCTCTTTAACCTGTGTTTAATGTTCCCTCCACCCACATTGTCTGTACCTTTAAGACCTGGCTGGCTGTAAGATTTGCATTCTAATTAGTATTCTGCAACTTGATTTTGTGTCTGTTTGCACTGTTTGAGAGCACATTTCCACTCCATCTGACGAAGGAGCAGCGCTCCGAAAGCTTATGGTATTTGCTACCAAATAAACCTGTTGGACTTTAACCTGGTGTTGTGAGACTTCTTACCAGGTTGCTGGAGGCAGTGGAGGCAAGACAGGACACCCTCTTCCCCCCAACAGGATATCATCCCAAGGGAAGCAATGGATATGTGGCCTGAGAGGCAGTGGCCGCCTTTGTGAGTGCCATGGCACTGGCCAGGAGAACCGGCAAGCAGTGCCGCAAGAAAATGAATGACCTCATCCGGGCAGCAAGGGCGAGTGTTTAACCCCATCTAGCATCTTCCCCCAGATGCCCCCATCCCCAGCACCCCTCATGCTTCCAACCCCTGACCCCCAAACGCCTCCTTCCTTCCCCCCCTCCAAGAGTATCACACGCTTGCCCTCTGAGGGCCACTCCCTGATACTCTGCAGGAGTCACACCATCAGATTTGTCATGGCTCCTTCTGTCCCCACAAGAGAAGAATGCCTATAATCGCTGGGAGGGGGCGAAGACAGGGGGTGGTGACCCTGACCTCCGAGTCCACTTTGAGGAGCGGGCGCTGGAGCTTGCGGGAGAGGAGGACATCTGGGCTACCAGCAACAGCATGGTCAGGCTGGAGTTGAGAAGTGAGCACCTGTCAATTTTCCACTCAGTTTGAGGCAACTTCTAGGGGGCATGGGTTTAGGTGCGAGGGGCAGGATTTAAAGGAGATGTACGAGACAAGTCTTTCACACAGAGGGTGCTGGGTGCCTGGAACTCACTGCCGGAGGAGGTCATGGAAGCGGATATGATAGTGACTTTTAAGGGATGTCTTGACAAATACATGAATAGGATGGGAATAGAGGGATACGGTCCCCGGGAGGGTAGGAGGTTTTAGTTCAGACGGGCAGCACGGTTGCTGCAGGCTTGGAGGGCTGAAGGGCCTGTTCCTGTGCCGTAATTTTCTTTGTTCTTTGTTCAATGGAGACATGTCAAGTAAGCTGCCTGCATCCCAGATTCCTCTCCCTCCCTGGCACTGAACCTTGTGTCCTGTCTTGCAGGAAGGGACCCTGATGTACCTGGGCCATCTGGCATCGCGGCCCCCACTGCTGCTCCCACCCAGCCTGCCGCTGACAGCTTGGAAGACTCCTCGGAGGAAGCTGGTGAAGGGACCTCCGAGGGGGGCACCAGTTTGGCGTCAGCTTCCACCTCACAACTCACCATCCCAGAGACTCTCACATCGGTGGGTCAAGTTCGTGGCGAGGCATCTGGGTCACTCTCTGATGCTCACGACACATCTGCTGAAGAGGGAACGCCCGAGGCCTCTGGCATGCGGAGGCGAGGACTCAGCTGGCCCCAGGCTCCATGCTGGGCCTCTGAGATCACTTCTCCCACAGCTGCTGGAGATGCAGCAACAGAGCCAGGGAATGCAGGAGGGGCTGACGGCCACACTGGACCAACTGTGAGGCTGTTGGGAGAAGTCCCAAACCTTTCAGGCTTTTTGATTTGATTTGATTTATTATTGTCACATATATTAGCATATAGTGAAAAGTATTGCTTCTTGCGCGCTATACAGACAAAGCATACCGTTCATAGAGATGGAACCAAGAGAATGCAGAATATAGTGTTATAATTATAGCAAGGATGCAGAGAAAGATCAACCTAATGTAAGTTAGGTCCATTCAAAAGTCTGACAGCAGCAGGGAAAAAGCTGTTCTTGAGTCGGTTGGTACGTGACCTCAGACTTTTGTATCTTTTTCCCAAAGGAAGAAGGTGGAAGAGAGAATGTCCGGGGTGCGTGGGGTCCTCAATTATGCTGGCTGCTTTGCCGAGGCAGCGGGAAGTGTAGACAGAGTCAATGGATGGGAGGCTGGTTTGCGTGATGGATTGGGCTACATTCACGACCTTTTGTAGTTCCTTGCGGTCTTGGGCAGAGCAGGAGCCATACCAAGCTGTGATACAACCAGAAAGAATGCTTTCCATGGTGCATCTGTAAAAGTTGATTGGACCAGCTATTGCATGTCTTGCATGGTTCCCAGGCCAACACTGCAAGGGTGGCGTCCGTGGTGGAGAGCCTGGGGCAGGGAATCCTCACCATGAGTGGCAGGGTCAAAGTGATGGTCGAGTCACAGCAGGCTACAGCTGAGGGCCTGAACACATTTCTCGAGATTTTGTTGCCCATGTTTGAGAGGCTCGAGAGCTTGCAGGAGACCCAGCGGGACAGTGCTGAGACATAGCGTGCTACGGCAGCAGCCCTTGAGAACATGGCCTAGTCGCAGAGGGTCATTGCTGAGGGGCTGCTTAGCACGGTCCAGTCTCAGAGGGCCATCGCAGAGGGCTCGATCACCATGGCTAGAACGCAAATGGTCCTCCAGGACTGGCAGAGTCAGGTGATGCCAGAGCTCCTGGAGCTCATTGCAGAAGTACTGACGTCCCATGGAGTGACCCAGGGGCCCACAGGAGCCTCAAGGGAGAAGGAAGGATTCGAGCCCATGCTGGGGCCTTCCAGCCAGGAGACTGTGGCTGTGGCTACAACTTCTGACTCCCCCCTTCCTGGCACCGGGGCATCTCAGGGGCAGTGGGATGAAGAGGGTGTCATGGAAACTTCCCAGACACCTGGAAGCAGGCCAGGGCCCTCAAGGTCCAGGGCCTCCAGAGGACACCCGCCACACGCATCACAGGCCACGGGGTGAGGTAGGCAGCTGGCCCCCTCCACCTCCGATATACATCCTGGGAAGACACTGAGACGTAGTGGTGGGCCAGGTAAATGTAGAAAGTTGTAGTGGCACTAAGATTGCACGGGTGAAGGGCATCACTATGTAGATAGAATAGTTACGTATTTTAAAGTCTCATGTTTGCATGTTATTAGTTATCATTAAGACACTTTTATTGGCACAAATAAATGTCACTTCACCACCCACCTATGACTAACTTATCTCCGATTTGTCTCCAGCAGGAAAGGCCTTATCCCAGAGGGAACCTGCATGTTGATTGGGTTGGGGGGGGGGGCTGTGGGATCACTGGCTACGATGGGTGGTATGCATTGGCAGCAACTTACATCATGGCAACGTGCCATGGCATCCCCAAAACCCACGAGAGATTCCCTCCCCTCTCCCACCCCACACGCTCCGCGGCCCTGCATGAGGGTTTAGTGATCCCTTACCCACTACCCTGATGTGGGCCCAGGTGCCAGCGTGCATAGGGAGCTCAGGTAGGAGTCAGATTAGTTTGCGCCAGGGCATCATCAGAATAGTGCAGAGCGAGTCGTCATCACCCTCCTGCCTGCCATAGAAACTCACTAACACAGAGTACCCAGGACCACCACCCCAGTGTTACAATATTGTAGGAAACTGTAGGACTTTGGGGACGGGGGAGTAGGGAATGGAACGAATGTGTGGCAACATAGACTCCTGGTGGCCTAACCGCGTGGTGATCAGGGCCTCCCTCACTGCCCGGCCCCTGCCTGACCCTTGCTGCCCTCTCCTGCCTGACCCTTGCTGCCGCCGGCCCTCCAGTGCCTGTTGCTCACCGTTGTCTTCCTCCTCCTGCTGCCCTCGCCTCCTCTCCAGTGATACTCGGCTGCGAGGCCTCCACGTCCTCCTTCTCCAAAAGGTCTCCTCGCTGCTGTGCCAGGTTGTGTAGGTTGCAGCGCACCACCACAATGCGTGACGATATCAGGGGGCTATATTGGAGGGCCCTGCCAGAGTGGTCCAGGCATCTGAACTGCGTTTTGAGGAGCCCTATGCACCGCTCTGCTATTTTACAGGTGGCAATATGGGCCTCATTATATTGGGTCTCTGCCTCAGTCTCAGGCCTCCGCACAGGCGTCACCAGCCAAGTCCGAAGTGGGTACCCCATGTCTCCCACAAGCCACAGAGCTGGGATGTCTGGCGTGGATGTGCGCAATATTCAGCTGATGGTCACACACCAACTGCACATTTATTGAATGGAAGCCCTTTTTTGTTCATGAATCTTGCTGGATTCTTGACCGGGGCCTTGAGGGTGACGTGGGTGCAGTCTATAACCCCCTCTGCACATTTGGCATCCCCGCGATGGCTGCGAATCCTGCAGCCCGGCCTTCCTGCTGAGCCCGGGCATACAGGGCACCCGTGACCTCCGGAACACACTTGTGGATGGATGATTGTGAGATGTCACAAAGCTCTCCACGGGCAGGCTAAAAGGATCCGGTGTCATAAAGGTTTTAGGTGGCCATCAATTTCACAGCCACCGGGAGTGGGTGCCCCCCCGCCCTGTGCCCCGAGGTGCCAGGTCCTGCAATAAATGGCACAGGTGTTGCACTGTCTCCTTTTGGAGTCGGAGCATTCGGGTCCCGCGATGTCCAACTGCTCGAAGGATACCCATGTGTGGAACTGCCGGATCTCTGCTCCCTCCTGCCCCCCCCCCCCCCCACCCCCCCCCCCCCCCCCCCCGCCCCCCCATCCCGGGCGAATGGCAGCCACATCCTGCCCCGGTGGCTGACTCCCTCTCCTCCTGCAAGGTTTAAGCCCTGGGCCTCCTCTGTCCGCAATGCATCCTCCTCCTCAGCTCCAGCAGCAACCAGAAGAACAGCAAGGTCAATGGGTTGCATCGCAAAAGCCATCTCGTCAACCTGGATGGGGTGGAGTGGGGGGGAAATTGAGAGAAGGGGAGAGACAGGTGGAGAGGTTAAAGAATGCTGCTCGCCCCCCCGCTTAGCAACACACACCCCCCCAACCCCCCTCCCCCCCATAGCCCCCCAGCAACACCCACCCCCACCCCCCATAGCCCCACAGCAACACACACCCCCACCCCCATAGCCCCCCAGCAACAGACCCCCCCCACCCCCCCATAGCCCCACAGCAACACACACCCCCACCCCCCATAGCCCCTCAGCAACACACCCCCCCACCCCCATAGCCCCCCAGCAACACACCCCCCCACCCCCCCCCCCCACCCACACCCCCTCCCCCACCCACACCCCCTCCCCCCCCAGCAACCCACGCTGTCCATAACCCCCTACAGGTTCCAGAATAGTAATGCAGCCCCCCCCCAACTCACAGGCAGAGACCCAGAACCCGTGCAGCAGTGGCCACAGACAGTGCTGCTTTAAAAGCCCTGAGACTGCATCACTGTCAGTTTTCAGCAAACTCCCACTTTCAACGGTGCTTCCAGCTGTGTGCATGGGTGATCCCTATGATCCGAGGTCAACACTCTGACCCGGGTCCATGCTGAAAGCCTGAGGTTGGATCCCATGAGCAACAAGAGCACCCCCCAACACCCCCCCCCCCCCCACACACACACACACACACATACTTGTAACCCCCCAACCTGAAACGCAACATGGCCGCCATGAAATAGCCCTCTCTGAGCAACACGGAGCAGTTTCAACGCAGAGACTTACCTCCTCACTCACCCGCACTAATGCAGTGCCAAACTCCCACCTATATAGAGGAGGTATTTTCCAGACCGATTGTCAGAAGTAGGTTTACATTAACACTGCAATGAAGTTACAGTGAAAATCCCCCAGTCGCCACACTCCGGCGCCTGTTCGGGTACACTGAGGGAGAATTTAGCATCTAACCAGCACGTCCTTCGGACTGTGGGAGGAAACCCATGCACGCGGGAGAACAGGCAAACTCCACGCAGACAGTGACCCAAGCTGGGAATTGAACCCGGGTCCCTGGCGCTGTGAGGCAGCCGTGCTAACCACTGCGCCACCATGATTGGATTGTTGTAAAAACCCACCTGGTTCACTCAAGCCCTTCAGGAAGAGGAAGCTGCCGTCCTTCTCCATTCTGGGCCTATAAGTGACTCCAGCCTCAAGCCAAATGTCCTCCGATGTGGCTCAGTTGTGCTCGGGTAAGACAACCACATTCCAAGAATGAATAAACATTCTGTTTTTTTTAAGAAGCAAGGCACACAACATTCAACCCGTTATAACACCCCTGCTTATGTGTCAACGTAACTCGTGGACTTAAATCTTTCAGTTCCAGTTAGAGGCTTTGTACCCAAAATGTCTTTACAGTCACTCGTATTGATGCATGTTTCCTGCACTTTAAAATTAATCATCCATTTGTGATCTTAAGTATCGATTTTTAATCATAGGTCTGTACATGGAACAGGATTTGTGTGATACCATCTTGCAACAACTACCTGTGTGATCAGTGCTCTACCCGACCACATCACTAATTTGCTTTTGATCTGGAAATGGGCACTGTGCACCCTCTAGTGGCCTATCAAAAAGCTTCAGCCAAACTAAATAGTTTGCTGCAAATTATATTAATCCTAGTGCTTGAGTTTATAAAGAGGAAACTTAGGAACTTTTAAATGCTATTTTTAAAAAAAACTTTAATGTTTAAATACATGATTTTAAGACGTGATGCATTAAGGATTCAGCAGATTTCTTCCAGAACATAAAATGATTAGTTTAAATTTGGCTTGTTCGGTTTAGATAGTGGAGGGATGATTTAATTGAGGCCATTAAAATGATAAGAAGATGGATACAGATAAGTTATTTCTCCAGGTAGAGGCATCATCTTAAAATTTCCTACAGTTCATTCAGGAGCGAATCAGGAAGTGATTCTTCACGCAAGAGTAGTGGGAATCTGGAACACTCTTCCCACAAAAAACAGTGCATTCGGGATCAATTCAACTTTTGAAGACTGTGATTGGTATATTTTCATTAAGTATCAAGGGATATGGAGCAAAGATGTGTAAATGAAATTGAAGTACAGATTAGCCGTGACCTTATTGATTGACATAACGGGCTTGAGGGGTTGAATGCCTACTCCACTCCTTGCATCCGTTAAAATGGAGAACATCATTACTTTGCCAGTGCGAGCAGAAATCTGACTGAGGCAAATCGCCACGCATTGAGCTGAAACCAATGTTAATGCCCTGTGTCTGTGCTACCATCTATAATCAGCAGTAATTCACTTCTTACTCTGCCCACCTCAGTCCTACGCCAGCATCGCCACATCTTAAAAATATTCAGACTCTGCTTCCACAGTCTCTTGAGGAAGAGAGTTCCAAAGATTCAACACCTTCTGAGAGAAAAAAATGCCCCTCATCTCTGTCTCAAATGGACTATTCCTGATTTTTAAAGAGTAACTTCTAGATTCTCCCATAAGAGGAAACATCATCTCCACATCCACTCAGTCAAGACTCCTCAGCATCTTATATGCTCCAATGAAGTTCCCTCTGACTCTTCTAAACTCCAGTGGATACAAACCTATCCTATCAAGCCTTCCCCCATAAAACAACCTGCCCATTCCAAAGAACTAATCTAGTAAACATTCTCTGAAATGCATTTACATCCTTCTTAAAAGAAAGAGATTAATAGCCAGTAAGGATGGAAGTCGACATTGGGGCAGCAGTCTCACTGGTGCCAGAGACTGTGTATAAGGAAAAACTCAGACATATTTCCTTGAAAGCTTCAAGAATGGCGTTGAAGACATACAGAGGTGAAGTGGTTCCACTGAGGGGCCGCACTGGTGTAGTTCTGGAACTTAATGGGCAAACAGTAGATTTGTCTCTACATGTCGTAAAGGGCAATTATCCAGCATTGATGGGTCAAACATGGTTAGAAAAGATTCGACTGAGCTGGGCCGAAGTTAACCTGATGATTAATTGGGCCTTACAAAAATTCTAAAGAAGCACATTGTTATGTTTTATGGAAAACTGGGGAGTATGAAAGACATCGCAGTTAAATTGAAGATTAAAGAAGGAATCCAAGCAAAATGTTAGAAGGCAAGGTCTGTACCACATGTTATCAGGCAGAAAGTGGAGGCCAACTTGGAACGACTAGTGAAGACAGGAGTCTTGGAAGCTGTCAGTATTAGTGAATGGGCTACACCAATAGTACCAGTCATGAGGAAGGATGGATCCATAAGGATTTGCAGAGACTTCAGTGTCATGCTCAATCCAGTGTTGTGTGCAGAACAGTAGCTGTTACCCCCACACTGACCTCAGCCAGGCTTAATCATAGAATCCCTACTGTGCAGAAGGAGGCCGTTCGGAGAGCCTGCACCAACTCTCCGACACAGCATCCCACCCAGGTCCACTCCCTGCCCCATCCCTGCAACCACACACAACTACCCCGCTAATCCCCCTAACCTAGACATCTTGGGACACTCGGGGCAATTTAGCACGGCCAATCCACCCCACCTACACTGGACTGTGGGGGGGGAAACCAGAGCACCCGGAGGAAACCCCACAGACATGGGGAGAATTTACAAACTCCACAAAGGCAGTTGCCCAAGGTTGGAGTCAAACCTTGGTCCCTGGCATTGTGAGGCAGCAGTGCTAATCACTATGCCAACGTGCCGCCCTGTACTTACAGATGAATGCCACTCTTTAGAGATTGGATGACTATAGTCTGAGAGCCCCAAGGATAAATGTGAGTTTTCCCAATTCTCCAGTGAGTATGTGGGACATGTGATTGACGTCATGGGCCTTCACAAATCTCCTTCGAAGGTCAAGGCTATCGCAGAGGCACTTGCATCTCGGAATATTAACCAATTGCAATTGTTGAACTACTATGTAAAATTTGTTTCAAATTTGGCCACCATTCTGAAACTATTGCATTAGTTTATGAAGTTTATTTATTAGTCACAAAGCTTACATTCACACTGCAATGAAGTTACAGTGAAATTCCCTGAGTCGTCATATTCCAGCGCTTGTTTGGGTCAATGCACTCTAACCAGCATGTCTTTCACGACTGTGGGAGGAAACCAGAGCACCCGGAGGAAACCCACGCAGACACGGGGAGAACGTGCAAACTCCACACAGACAGTGACCGAGGCCAGGAATCGAACACGGGTCCCTGGTGCTGTGAGGCAGCAGTGCTAACCACTGTGCCACTGTGCCACCCATGTGGTGCCAAAACAAGAAGTGGAAGTGGTCAGTCAGATCAATGCAATAACGCTTTTGTGGAAGCCAAAGAAGCATTACTGAAATCTGAAGTCGTTTCGTATTTTGATCCTACCTGTAGGATCCATTCATTCCTTTGAATAGGCGAGGACAGCACCTGTATGATGAATTTCTTTTATTGAACAAAACTGAAAATTAACATTACAGAAATGAAAAGAAAACTTCAAGACTGGCTGAGAAGCCAGTCCCTGTACTGTACTGGACACAATCTCGAAAACAAACTGAACTCTGAACACACACTGAAACCAAAACATATCTTAATTCTTATCTCGTGATTGGAAATTTTTTCCGTAAGCTGTCTCTGTCAGGCATGATGTGGAGATGCCGGCGTTGGATTGGGGTAAGCACAGTAAGAAGTCTCACAACACCAGGTTAAAGTCCAACAGGTTTATTTGTTATCATGAGCTTTTGGAGCGCTGCTCCTTCATCAGGTGAGTGCCACTCATATATATGGAACATATTTATTCCTGTCTCCTGGATGGGACACTCAGATGAAGTCCTTCAGGACCTGGGACTTATCAGCCCACAATGCTTTCCTCAATACCACTTTCTTGGTGATTGTAATTTTCTTGAGTTCCTCCCTTCCTTCCATTTCCTGATTTACAGCTTGGTCTGGGATGTTTCTTGTATCCTTTATAGTGAAGATGGATACCAATTACTTGTTCAATTCTTCTGCCATGTCCTTATTTTCCATTACTAATTCCAAGACTCACTTTCTATAGGGCCAACAGTCACCTTATTAATACTTTTCTTTTTAAAATATCTATAGAAACTCTTACTATCTGCCTTTATATTTCTTGATAGATTATTCTCGTATTCTAATTTTTCCTTCTTATCAATTTTCTGGTCAACCTTTGCTGTTTTTTATATTATGTCCAATCTTCTGATGGGCAGCGTGGTGGCACAGTGGTTAAACCTGCTGCCTCACAGCGCCAGGGACCTGGGTTTGATTCTGGCCTTGGGTGACTGTCTGTGTGGAGTTTGCACGTTCTCCCCATGTCTGCGTGGGTTTCCTCCGGGTGCTCCAGTTTTCTCCCACAGTCCAAAGATGTGGAGGTTAGGTGGATTGGCTCTGCTAAGTTGCCCCTTTGTGTCCAAAAATGTGTAGGTTAGATGGATTAACCATGGTAAATGTGCAGGGTTACAGGGATAGGGCGGTGGGATGTTCTTTGCAGACCTGATGGGCTGGGTGGCCTCTTTCTGCATTCTAGGGATTCTATGGTTCTGAACTGCCACTCATCTTTGCACGATTATATGCTTTTTCTTTAAGTCTGATACTACCTTTAACTTTTTTAGTTAACCACAGATGACATGTCCTCCCTGTGGAATTTTTCTTTCTCGTTGGAATTGATCTACTCTATGTATTCTGAAATATCCCAAAAAATGTCTGCCCCTATCGACTTATCCCTTAACATAATTTGTTAGTTAGTTCACTTTAGCTAGCTCTAGCCCTCATAATTGCCCATATTTAGTTTAAAATACTAGTCTTGGAACCACTCTTCGCTCCCTCAAACTGAATGTAAAATTCAATCATAATATGATTGCTGCTACCGATGAGCACCTTCACTATGAGGTAATTAATTAATCCTAGCATGGCTTAGTGGCTGCTTGTTTCATTGTCCACAGTAGCTTCTATCATCTCAATTAAGACCAAGATGTTCTGAGGAATTCAGCACTTGGATGTCAAACTGAGGCCCTTTTGCCGTGGAACAGATTAAACTGATACCCATGCAACAGAATGAAAAAAAATTGCTTTGACATCGAGTTTTCTGTTCCCTAGAGTTTTACTTACAATTAATTAAACTGTGTGGTTATGTCAGTAAAGCAGCGGTCACTAGCAAGGCTCCATAAACACAGTGAGATGAGGAACTCTTGTTTGGTGATATGGGTCATGGGTTAATATCCATAGGACCATTAGCGAGCGCTCCAATAGAAAGTCAGACCTGCAACATTCTCCCAAAGATATAACATTCGGTAAATTGAGCAGACCTGGAGTTCAATTACTACTGTAGTCTTACTCGTATCAAGGAGCCCTCAAGTGCTCAACAGAAAATATGCAAATACATCACATGTCACTTACCCACACCCCTTTCAGAATTTCGAGATGAAAACAGCTATTTTCCAAGCAGTGTGTAAACTTCGACTTTTGGGGGCCCTGTGAGGTAATGCCCACCCCCCTCAGTGATTCCATGGCCCACCCCAATGATGTCACTTCCCTCCCAATTCCGCCCACCCTCGAGCCACAGAACGCAAAGGTGCCAGCCACAAAAATACACAATTTGATCACTGCTTAATGGCTTCAGTGCTTTTTTTTAACTGATCAAAACATGTCTATGATTGCTGAATTAAAATCCAAGTCTACCTGTTCTCAGAATGATGGCAAAGATGGTCAATTTTGTGATCCGTGTGCTTTGAGGTGAGCAAACATGGAGCTGACTGATTGATGAGCTATGAGATGGGAAAATCAGCCGATGACATGACGGCAGCACAGGCCAGTGCAGGACAGAGCAAATTGGAAAAAGTCCAGTGTAAAAGCAAATACTCCAGTCGAGTGGGTTCCAATGAGTCCAAGTCCAATATCAGCAGTGTGTCTTTGTCTGGCAGGATTCTGTTCATTGTCCTAGAAGAGGCTTCCTGAAGGCCAGTCTTGAGAGCGATGAGGTCTGGTGGGTGGTTAGAACTACCTGCATGTGGCCAGCAGCCGTTATATCAGACCAGCAAGTAGTCCCTTTTGAAAAGCAGAATTTACATAAGGGAATATGAAGAGGGACAGATTTTTAAGATTTTCTTGCGTCATTCCTTGTTAGCGTGACAACTGCAGGTAAAATCTTGCAAAGATGCACTTTCAATAATCAATATTGCTGAACTTGTCAAATGTTCTTGATCCACCGTACTTCGCAAATAATTTTTCACTCTTTTCAATACAAAGAACATTCACGAGAAGCCACTTATCTAGACAGCCATATGAACGGAGTGGGAATGGAGGGATACAAAAGAATGGTCTAGTTTGGACCAGGGAGCGGCGCGGGCTTGGAGGGCCGAAGGGCCTGTTCCTGTGCTGTATTGTTCTTTGTTCTTTGTTTCAAGCATTTGTGACAGGTATTGTTAAATATATTTTCAGAATGGTGTCCACATTTGGAAAGGTTGCCTGCAAACCATCACATACAAGTCCGTACAAATTAGCTGGTGATCTTGAAGCACAGAGCTCATCATCATTGATGAAATGAATGAATTGTTTCACTTCATCTGCAAAACGATTTGTGTCTTTGTCCTCCCGGTAGAATTCACTTAATTTCTGAGATGAGGAGGAATTTCTTCTCTCAGAGGGTTGCGAGTCTTTGGAACTCCTTGCCACAGAGAGCTGTGGGGACAGAGTCCTTGTGTGTACTTAAGGCTGAGATAGATGAATTTTTGATCAGTAAGGGAAGCAAGGGGTATGGGGAAAGGGCAGGAAAGTAGACGTGAGGAATGTTGGATTAGCCATGATCCTATTGAATGGCAGTGCAGGCTTGAGGAGTTAAACAGCCTACTTCTTACTGCAGTGGGTTTTAGCATTCTCATCCAAACTTCTGTCGAAAAGCTTGCAAAATAAATCAACCGTTTTCTTCAGAGATTCACTTCTACTCTGCAATTGCACAATTAGTGTGTCATACATAACATTGACAGTTTCAATGATAATCTTCTCCTTCCCTTTTAAAGTGACTTCATTGTCTCTAGTTTCATCGAGAAGTAACTTGCTGTGTCTTGTACACTTCTCATCATCAGAGGGACATGTATTCTTTGTTGTTGTTAGTGCTTCTGCTTCCACCGAGCTATAGTCATCTTGAACTTCTATGACAAAACTTCTAACTTAAGCTAACAATTGTGCAGCATTCAGTTGTATTAATATTTTGCAGTGATTTGCTGACAGCATTAATTCTTTGAAGTAAATGGTTCCACAAAACTGTTAAAAACAGCAATATCATACTTTTTAAACTTCTTTCTCAGCTTTAACATGTGATTTTTCTGAATTTGACGTGATTATGTCTGAATGCATTTCTTTATATCGGCAAAGTTCAGTTTCAAAGCCAAAACAGCATCTGCATGAGCAGACAACCTGATTTCTCAAATTCTTTTTACCATCCAATGTTTTCCCTGTGCCTGTTACAAGTGCGATTGCAACATATTCCACTGATGCTTGGAAACTGAAAAAAAAAGCATACAACTTTTGAACAAAGTCAAAAAATGTACGGCTGCCTCACAGGATTCAGCTGCTGCGTTGCAGATTAAATTCAAGGAGTTACTAGAACATGGGATGAATAATGCACAGGGGCTTGCACTGTAGACCTAAATATTTTCCTGCCATATTTGTGGCATTATCGAAGCCCTGCCCATGACAATTTTTGATGTCCAAACCCAGATTTGCAATGATTTCCAAAACTGTTGGCTTCAGACACACACAAGTGTGAATTTTAGCTGGATAAAATGGAGAAATCGATCTGCAACTTTACCATTACTGGACACATAATGTTAATTAGTCCACATGACTCACATTTGGTATTGAATCAACTATTATGGAATAGTATTTGGCATCTTTTACTTCATTAGTGAATTGGTCTCTGAGCCGCTCTGCCATTATAGTGATGAAGTCATCGTAGGTTCCATGTGTTAAAAAGTTGGTCTCCCCTGAGCCACAAATTGATAACTTTTCAAATGCTCTTTGAGAAGTTCATCAAATTCACTGATATATTCAATGCAGGCTAAAAATGTACCTTTCTGAGTTGACAATGATGACACCTCATGTCCTCTTAATGGAAGCCCCAAAGAAGACAGCAGTTTGACTGTGGCAACAACACATCTCAGCACTTTCCTCCAACAAGAACATTCCTTTTCAAACTGAGCCAATAACGCAGAGACACTTCTTCCAGGTAATTTACATCTTTGAACAAATGCACCCATAGCTTTAATATGAGCTTCGGAAATTTCATGATCTGCAAGATTTCTTCCAACATTTGTCCAGTTAGAGTACTCGCCGACAAATGCTTGTTTCCTTTTACTAGGGTCAAGGAATAAGACTGCCTGAGAGGTTTCCAGAAAAAAACAACTTCTTGCGTGGAGTTATCCCCTCCTGCCCACTACGGGAATTGTAGCGGGCGAGACACAGAGCATGCAAAGGTCCGTTGACCTCGGGTAGGAATTTCCAGCCTTGGGGCAAGCGCGGCCAGAAAATCCCATCCTTAGTTTCCGTCATCCCATTTCTCTTCAACCTCGGAAAATGGAAGTTGAGAAGACTTCTAATCTGCTTCCATCTTCCAACCTCAAATTCTATTCTCAACTTTTTCATATTATCTATGGTTTCTGGTTTATTTAGTGCAAAATATTCTATTGTACACAGTAGAACAGATTTTGGCCACAAGGCAATGACTTCAGGGTAGGTTTCTACAGTCTCTTCAACAGCAGAATAATCTGCAGTATCTTACAGTTCCATTCCCAAGAGTCCACTTCTTCTTGTTCTTGAACTTCTTATTCAACTTTTTCAGGTGATGTGATATCTCCGGAAATTGGCAAGCCAAAGTCATCAAATAATTCACCCATACTTTTGCTCGATGAAGATGAATAACTTAGAAAACTTAGAAACCCTACAGTGCAGAAAGAGGCCATTTGGCCCATCGAGTCTGCACCGACCACAATCCCACCCAGGCCCTACCCCCATATCCCTACATATTTACCCGCTAATCCCTCTAACCTACGCATCTCAGGACACTAAGGGGCAATTTTAGAACGGCCAATCAACCTAACCCGCACATCTTTGGACTGTGGGAGGAAACCGGAGCACCCGGAGGAAACCCACGCAGACACGAGGAGAATGTGCAAACTCCACACAGACAGTGACCCAAGCCGGGAATCGAACCCAGGCCCCTGGAGCTGTGAAGCAGCAGTGCTAACCACTGTGCTACTGTGCCGCCCCGAATGAGCGGTTTGTGCACTGCTCAATATTTCAAACTTTCTAAAGTAAATTGACAAACTGTCTTTTTGCCTAGCTTCGTCCTTTTGCCTCACCTTCAATTTTCTATGCTTTTGATTGCTAGATAGATAGTGTTGCTTCATATTGGCTGATCTTTCTTGATTTTAGTGAATTAGTTTTCTGCAATTGCAGGCCTTTGTTTGCCTTCTTCAGCCCTGCGTTCAAGTTGCCCTGCTCACTCAATGACCTTGCTGTGATGCTGGCCCACTGGCTGACTGCCTGGCTTTCTGACCTCCTCATTTTTACCCTCCGCTCGTTGCCCACCAGCCCTCCTCAGCCCTACTGGCTTGGTTGGGTCACCCTGTTGCTCCCCTTGACGACCACCAGTGCCTCCTCGACCCTTGCGCCTCACCTCTGCTCGATGACAACCTCAGGAAATGTGCTGGCTCACACAGTAGTTGTCTTGGCCTGCTGCCTGGCTGGCCTGTTTTCAAATATAGAATGCTACAGTGCAGAAGGAGGCCATTCGGCCCATCAAATCTGCACCGGCCACAATCCCACCCAGGCCCTATCCCCATAACCCCATGTATTTACCCTGCTAATCCCCCTGGTACAAAGGGTCAATTTATCATGGCCAATCCGCCTGACTTGCACATCTTTGGAGTGTGGGAGGAAACTGGAGCACCCGGAGAGCTTATGCAGACACAGAGGGAATGTGCAACCTCCACACAGACAGTTCCCCGAGGCAGGAATTGAACCCGGGTCCCTGGTGCTGTGAGGCAGCAGTGCTAACCACTGTGCCACCGTGCTGCCTCCTCACCTTGCCCTCAGTTTGTTGCTTATCCGCCCTCTCAGCCTTGCTGCTGACCTGGTCGAGTCATCCCGTGGCGCTCCTTGATGACCACCAGCTCCTCCTCCTCAGCCATCACACCCAAGGCGAACTCATTGTTGGCTCAGGCTGCTCTGTCTTCGATCAACAATTCACCTGATGTGATCATGTCAGTCAAACCTGAGACAACTTGCTGCATCAACCAGAAAGCCACCAAAGACTCGTATTTTGGACAGATTTTCCTCAGTTCTGCCGCAAACGGAGAATCATTTTCACTATCCCTTAAGCACAAATCATTCAGTAATAACTAGTGGCTTTAGATCCAAATGTTCTATGAGCACTTGGGCCAACTCCCGTTACATCTTGCCTTCGGAATGGTCATTTGACTCTTGTGCAATGGATATCAGACAGCTCATTGAAATGATGCCCCTCTGCAGTGCTGAGCTGAATGTCAGCCTAGATTGCATGCTGCGGTTCTGGAGTGAGGCTCGGAGTCAGTAGCGGGGCCTACTTGGGGCAGTGGGTCACTGAGCCTCCAATAACAACACAGCCTCAGCAGCCGATAACGCAGTCAAAACCTTTAATACCTGGGTGGAAAGCAGGGAGGTATTCTTATCCTTTGCATACTTGATTTCAAATCCCTCCACAGTCTGGGTGGAGTGAGATCCCAGGGATATTGTGGGGGTGAGCGGGGAACGTGTAAGGTGTGAGTTGTGTTTGATCCCTGGATGGGTGGGGGAGGCCTATTGGGGGGGTGAGGGACTGGGGAGAGTCCCCTAGTGGTAGGTGGGTCGGGGTGGGGGGGGGGGGGGGTTAAGGGGAAGAGGGGGTTGGGAGGGGGGCTGAGTCCTGTGGTGGGTTGGTGTGTGTCTGTGCCCAGAGGTTAGAAGAAGTTTTTAAGTTTTCTAACTTTTTTTAACTTCGTATTCTTGGAACAATCGAAAGTTTGCGATTTAAATCAAAACTCTGGGCAATGAACCTGCAAGCTTTAGCTGGGAACTTCCGAAGGGGATTTCCCAGCTCATCTTTGTGGTACATCCCCACCCCCACCAACCCCCACCCCAGTATGATACTATGGCATTTGGACGTTACAGCCTAATGTATTCATAAAGAATGAGACTTGCCTTTTTATAGCACCTATTATGTCATGTTTCCCCAAAGTGCTTTGCAACCAGCAAGATGCTTGTTAAAGTATGGTCACGATTGCAACGGGGGGCAGTGGGGGAGGGGGAGGGGGGGGATGTACCATTTAAACGCCTCTGTTACTTATAATGTTCTGCTTCTTTATAGTTGTAGACCTGATCTTGGATCCTGAGTAATGTTTAAAATAGAAAGTGCTGCAATACCACTTGCTCCACTGGGTGGGGTGCTTGTTACTTTTGTGCCGACTACTAAAGTTGCAGACTGTGTGTGTGCTCTGAATTATCCCAACGTTAATTAAATACTTGAAGATAAAAGGACATTACCGAGGCACCGTTCACATTCTAAAGGACGCTCCAAAATGTTTTGTGGTCAATTAAGTACTTTTGAACTGTAGCCGCTGTTGTTATCTCCTGCATTATCTGTAAAGCACTCTGCACCACTTGGAGGGCATGAAAGGTGCTGAATATAAATCTTTATCTTTTTTGTGGGGAAATGCAGTAGTTCGGCCTCACAAGCAGGATTGAGATAAATAAATAAACAGATCATCTCTGTTGTTAGAGTTGGTTGAGGCCAGGACAATGGGAGAACTCCCCTGCCGTTCGCAAAGTAAAGTTTATTCATTAATGTCACAAGTAGGCTTACATTAACATTGCAATGAAGTTATTGTGAAAATCCCCTAGTCGCCACACTCCGGCGCCTGTTCGGGTACACTGAGGGAGAATTTAGCATGGCCAATGCACCGAACCAGCACATCTTTCAGGCTGTGGGAGGAAACCCACGCAGACACAGGGAGAACATGCAGACTCTGCACAGACAGTGACCCAAGTCAGGAATCGAACCCAGGTCCTTGGCGCTGTGAGGCAGCAGTGCTAACCACTGTGCCACCCAGAATCTTTTCCATTAACCTGGCATTGCAAACATTTAAATCCTTTTTTCAAAATGGCTTCCAACTCCAAAACGTACGAAGAAGAAAACAAAGAGTCTCAAAGCTGGTTTACTTCAGAAAAGAAACATTAGCAGAAAAAAAATTAACAAGTGTTCAATGCTGAAATAGGAAATAGAAAGCAGGTCAAATGCGAGTTAAAGTTCCCTCTGCTCTGATCCCAGGATATTTTCAGTTAGGTGGAGTGTCTCGAGATGCTGAGATTGTTCTCCTTAGACCATGGGAGATTAAGGGAAAATTAAATAGAAACATTGAACATTCCGATTAAGAGGAACCGGGAGAAGCTGTTCCCACAGGCAGGAGATTAGGGTCAGTAATCAGAGGACAGAAATTCAAGACACTTCGCAGTGGACGATGAGGATTTATTTTTAACACAGTGGCCGGGATTCTCCCAGAATGAAACCAAGTGCCCAATGGGCAGGAAAATGGGAGAATTTCCCGCTCGTTTATGGGCGTACTTACCGGAATGAATCACCGACACTCTGTGCAATGTAGAGTGCCATGGAGTGATTCACGCTGGTAAGGGGTGGGTCGGGGCCTATTCCCGCTGGAGAAGCCGGCAGCATAGTGCAGAGTGGGCCACTGCGCATGCGCTGATCTGTCAGTGTGATATCGATGTAGGTACACTTAAAAAAAGCACTGGGTGACTTGCGACCCAGGCCCCCCCCCCGTTCTTGTTTCCTGGTCGCTTTGTTATGGTCTGAAATGCATTGCTTGAAAGGGTCGTGTAAAGATTCGACAATAGGATGGAACTGAATATGCAGCTCTTACAAAGAGCAAGTATAAGCCTGATGGGCTAAGTGGCCTCCTTCAGTGAAAGCCCACCAATGCATCTACTTTCCTGAGAGGCTAAGGAAATTTGGCATGTCCTCTATGTCTCTTATCAACTTTTACAGATGCATCATAGGGCGGCACGGTGGCACAGTGGTTAGCACTACTGCCTCACAGCGCCAGGGACCCAGTTTTGATTCCTGGCTTGGGTCACTGTCTGTGCGGAGTCTGCACATTCTCCCTGTGTCTGCGTGGATTTCCTCCGGGTGCTCCGCTTTCCTCCCACAGTCCAAAAGACCTGCTGGTTAGGTGGATTGGCCATGCTGAATTCTCCCTCAGTGTACCCTAACAGGTGCCGGAGGGTGGCGACTAGGTGATTTTCACAGTAACTTCATTGCAGTGTTGATGCAAGTCTACTTGTGACTAATAACTAAATAAACTAAAAATAATAGAAAGCATCCTTTTCGGATGTATCTCAGCTTGGTATGGCTCTTGCTCTGTCCAAGACCACAAGAAATTACAAACAGTCATGAACGTAGCCCAGTCCAGCACGCAAACCAGCCTCCCATCTATTGACTCCGTCTACACTTCCGGCTGTCTTGGAAAAGCAGCCAGCATAATCAAGGACCCCACGCACCCTGGATAATCTCCCTTCCACCTTTTTCCATTGGGAAAAATATACAAAAGTCTGAGATCACATGCACTAACCAACTCAAAAACAGCTTCTTCCCTGCTGCCATCAAACTTTTGAATGATCCGATCAAATATTAAGCTGATCTTTCTCTACACCCTTTCAGTAACTGTAACATTATATTCTGCACCCTATCCTTCTCCTCTATGTACTGTATAAATAGTATGCTTTGTCTGTATAGCGCGCAAGAAACAATACTTTTCACTCTATCCCAATACATGTGACAATAATAAATCAAATCAAATCAATTCAGTGCTGTCAGATTCTATGAACTACGATACACCCTAACCTCAAGTTTGGGACTGCATTCTCTGCTGTGTCATTACAGTGCGACTTCTCTGTCTCTCATGCCATCTGGGTGGGTTCCTGTATAAGGATAGAGAGTGACATTCGGGTTGAATTCAATCACTGCTGTGCTGTGGAACTGTGTCAGCAAGAATATATGTATTGTGACTGCTTAAACTCACTTTATCTGGGGTGGTAAGCAGCTGCCAGGTTGAGAGGGGTTCTGGTATAAAAGTCACTGCCCTGAAACGTTCTTCACTCAGAGAGTTAAAGTTTATTTATTAGTCACAAGTAGGCTTACATTAACACTGCAATTAAGTTACTGTGAAAATCCCCTAGTTGCCACACTCCGGTGTCTGTTCGGGTACACTGAGGGAGAATTTAGCATGGCCAATGCACCCTAACCAGCACATCTTTTGGACTGTGGGAGGAAACAGGAGCACCCGGAGGAAACCCACGCAGACACGGGGAGAATGTGCAAACTCTACACAGACAGTGACCCAAGCCGGGAATCGAACCCGGGCACCTGACGCTGTGAGGCAGCAGTGCTAACCACTGTGCCACCCCCCCCTGGATGGATGCTTTCTATGGTGCATCTGTAAAAGTTGTGAATTGGTGGAATTCTCTGTCACAGAAAGCTGTTGGGGCCAGTTTGTTCGATATGTTCAAAGGTGAGCTGGACGTGGCCCTTGCGGCTAAAAGGATCAAGAGGTATGGAGAGAAAGTGGGATACTGAAAGTGCATGATCAGCCATAATCCCATATTGAATGAAGGTGCAGGCTTGGAGGGCTGAATGGCCTACTCCTGCACCTATTTTCTATGTTTAACTCTTGTTTCTCTCTCCACAGATGCTGTCAGACCTGCTGAATATTTCCAGCATTTTCAGCCAGTGGGAAGATATTTTTACTCCTAAATTGTCGGCGGTGGATTTTAAATCCAGGATATGAATTGGAAAGGTTAGTGCTTCGAGCTCTATTCTATTACGCTAACCTTTCTTTTCATCAAATCGCGAAAGGGCTTTTCTATACTCGGCGTCGGTTAATTATTTCCCACAGTTCCAGTCAGGAATGATATCATTCCCTCCGTGCCTTTTGGAAGTATTGATATGTTAAACTTTCTGGGAAGCCGATTCTCAGACAAGCACGTACGTGCTTACTAATGAGGCGGCATTGCCCTCCACACTTGCAGTAGGCGGTTAGGTCTGCACTTCAACTCTGCAAAACGGAAACAATTTCCGTGGAAGAATGAGTTGAATTGAAACAAAAAAGTCAAATTACAAGCGAGAGAAAGAGAAAGGCGGACTTCAAACAGGAGCTCAGCAACAACTGCAGCTTGTTGCGATGAATGATCTTTACAAAGAGCACAATGTGTTGTGAAAGGCTAGTGAATAACGATCTGCCACTCTATCCTGTCTGCCATTGTGTAACTGGAAATAAAATGAAGTACTTTTACTTAACAATGGCACTTCTGTGGCTAACTACTAACTATGCCATTAACAGACCATCAGATAACAAGCAGAGATGGCCGCAGCTCGGGTTTTAAGGGAAAAACATATAACGTTAAATTTTTAAAAGATTTGCTCCGGATGACAGAATTCCTCCCCCACTTTCCCACCCAAAACTAAAAACTAAATACCAAGGCACAAATCTACATAAAATGACATTACATTTGGTATGGGGTTGGGTGGGGGTTGGTGGGGGAGATGGTGGTGGGGTGGTTGGGGGGGGGGGGGGGGGTGGAGTGCAGTCACGGTCCTTTCCCTCACACTGGAACTAACGGTGCCAACACCTGGCATTTGGCTATTCCCCAGCATTAATAACGCATGGCACTGCCCCAAAGACTGGCGGCAGCTGCAAGTCATTAGTGATTGACGTGGGAGAGTGTGGCACTGCTGCCAGCTGTGAGGAGGGTGAGGAGGGGAGTGGGGATGGGAGTGGGGGGGGGGGGGGGTGGGGAGGAGGAAATCGCACACAATACCGCGGGGCACCTGTGAAAGGCAAGCTACCACTCTGCCAAGATTGTGCAAACAAACCGAACCACCAGATAAAATTGCAGGCGTCAAACCGAGGTGGAGATGGATAATGTTAACACGTAAGAGAATTAATAAGTTTATTTTTAAGCATCGATGCCACTGTGACAAGCAACGAGTTGGAGGTTGTGTATTTTCTGGCAGGATCTGTAAGAAATGTGAACCGCACCAAAACACAGCTTCCCAATAGAAGTAGGTCTATCTCCCGGCAATTTGCATTAAGTGGCGAGGGAAGGCGGGGGTTGGATTGCCAGTCACCTTCCCTCTGTCACCCTATTTTATCAGGGAAAGTGGAGGATGCCCTTCCTGCTCAGTTATCATAGAATCCATAGAATCATAGAATTCCTACAGTGCAGAAGGAGCCATTAGGCCCATTGAGTCTGCACCAACCACAATCCACCCAGGCCCTATTCCCATAACCTCACATATTTACCCTGTTGATCCTTCTGACACTAAGGAGCAATTTAGCAAGGCCAATCAACCTAACCCACATATCTTTGGACTGTGGAAATTGGAGCACCCGGAGGAAACCGACACAGACGCAGGGAGAATGTGCAAACTCCACACAGGCAGTGACCCGAGGCCGGAAATGAACCTGGGTTCCTGGTGCTGTGAGGCAGCAGTGCTAACCACTGTGCCACCCCAGGATAAATGATAAAAAGGAATTGAACCCATGCTGTTGGCGTAGCTCTGTATCATTAATCAGCTGCCCAGCCAACTGAGCTAACTGACCCCCTCAGTTGTGCCATTTTAGTGTGGCCTTTTATGGTTCCCTTCCGGCTGTTGCTGACATGTTGGCAGTGGCAGGTGGGCTCTTTGCTGCATGGGGAAAGCACCAGCTGGACTATGGCAGTCTCCTTATGTACTCAGCAAGCACAGCCATCCCCCTTTGCTGAGATCTGCATGACAGGCCCCAGTGACCCCAGATCCCATTCGCCTTGCTGCAAGGACAGTGTTCATTGCTGCGTCCCCTCAGCTGGGTGCACTTCCAGCAGTGGCCACCAATCCCAGTAGATAAAAGCATATTACTGCGGATGCTGGAATCTGAAACAAAATGAGAAAATGCTGGAATATCTCAACAGGTCTGACAGTATCTGTGGAGAGAGAATAGAGCTAATGTCTGGGACCCTTTGTCAGATCAAGAGGATGGGTCAGTGGGGTGGAGAAGGGGAGGGGAGGTTGGCAGGTGGAAGATTTTTTAAAAACTGATTGAATTTGCAGGATATGGATGTCACAGGCAAGGCCAACATTCATTGCCCATCCCTAGTTGCCTTCTGGTGAGCCTGTTTGTCATATGGTGAATGAGACTGTTAGGTGGGGAGTTCTAGGCTTTTGACCCAGCGACAATGAAGGGAAGACAATATGTTCAAACTGGGATGATTTGTGACTCGGTGGGTAACTCGGATGATGTCCCCATGCACATTTTGAATCATCATGCACATTTTGTCTTCTTTGATCTTCTGTGGGGTGGAGGGTGTGGGTTCAGGAGGTGCTGTTCAAGAATCCTTGGTAAATTGCAGCAATGTTCCATTGAGTAGATAGTACCCATTGCAGCCAAGGTATGCTGATGATGGGGCAGGTAGGGGGCAATGATGTTTGTGCTGGTGGATTATGTGTCAATCAAGGTGACTGTTTTGCCCTGGATGGTGTTGAGCTTCTGGACTATTGTTGCAGCTGTACCTATCCAAGCAAATAGAGAAGTTTATATCACATCTTCTTGTGAAGGACCCTCTTAGGTCGAGTGATCACAATATGGTCGAATTTCTGGTGCAGATGGAGGGGGAGAAAGTAGGGTCCCAAACCAATGTCCTCTGCTTGAACAGAGGGGAGTACGATAGGATGAGGGCTGAATTGGCTAGGGTGGACTGGAAGAGCAGACTGGTAGGTAGGACAGCTGAGGAACAATGGAGGATTTTTAAGGAGATCTTTTTCAGTACTCAGCAAAAATATATTCCGGTGATAAAGAAGGACTGTAAGAAAAGGGATAGCCAGCCGTAGATAACGAAGGAAATTAAGGAGAGTATTGAATTAAAAACCGATGCGTACAGAATGGCCAAAAATAGTGGAAACTTAGAAGATTGGGAAAGCTTTAAAAAACAACAAAGAATGACTAAGAAAGCGATAAAGAAAGGAAAGATAGATTATGAAACTAAACTAGCTCTAAACATAAAAAATAATCGTAAAAGTTTTTACAAATATATAAAAAGGAATAGAGTGGCTAGAGTGAATGTTGGACCCTTGGAGGACGAGAAGGGGGATTTAATAGTGGGAAATGAGGAAATGGCTGAGACTTTAAATAGGTTTTTTGTGTCGGTCTTCACGGTGGAAGACACAAATAGTTTACCGAATATTAAAGATCGAGTGTTGGTAGGAGGAGAGGTACTCAATACAATTATTGTTACCATAGAGGCGGTGCTTGGTAGACTAACGGGACTGAAGGTGGACAAGTCCCCGGGCCTGGATGGAATGCATCCCAGGGTACTGAAAGAAATGTCAGAGGTAATAGCGGATGCGTTAGTAGTTATTTATCAAAATTCACTGGACTCTGGGGTAGTGCCAGCTGATTGGATAACGGCTACTGTTACGCCGCTGTTTAAAAAAGGAAGTAGACAAAAGGCGGGTAACTACAGGCCGGTTAGCTTAACGTCTGTAGTTGGGAAAATGCTGGAATCCATCATTAAAGAAGAAATAGCAGGCCATCTGGATAAGAATGGTTCGATCAAGCAGACGCAGCATGGATTCATGAGAGGAAAGTCGTGTTTGACGAACTTACTGGATTTTTATGAAGGTGTGACTAGTGCGGTTGACGGAGGGGAACCAGTAGATGTGGTGTTTTTGGATTTCCAAAAGGCATTCGATAAGGTGCCTCACAAAAGGTTGCTGCAGAAGATTGGGGCACACAGAGTTGGGGGTAGGGTTTTAGCGTGGATTGGGGATTGGCTATCCAACAGGAAGCAGGGAGTTGGAATAAATGGGTGCTTTTCTGGTTGGCAGATGGTGACTAGTGGCGTGCCGCAGGGATCGGTACTGGGGCCTCAACTGTTTACTATTTACATCAATGATCTGGAGGAGGGGACTGAGTGTAGGGTAACAAAGTTTGCTGACGACACGAAGATAAGTGGGAAAGTGAATTGCGTGGAGAAAGCGGAAGGTCTGCAGAGAGATTTGAATAGGCCGAGTGAGTGGGCGAGGATCTGGCAGATGGAGTATAATGTTGACAAATGCGAGGTTATTCACTTTGGAAGAAATAATAGCAAATTGGATTATTATTTAAATGGAAAAAATTACAACATGCTACTGTGCAAAGGGACCTGGGGGTCCTTGCGCATGAGTCGCAAAAACTCAGTCTGCAAGTACAACAGGTGATCAAGAAGGCAAATGGGATGTTGGCATTTATCATGAGGGGGATAGAATATAAAAGCAGAGAAGTCTTGCTGCATCTGTACAAGGCATTGGTGAGGCCGCAGCTGGAATACTGTGTGCAGTTTTGGTCCCCTGACTTGTGAAAGGATATATTGGCCTTGGAGGGAGTGCAGAGAAGGTTCACCAGGTTGATACCGGAGATGAGGGGTGTAGATTATGAGGAGAGATTGAGCAGATTAGGTTTGTACTCGTTGAAGTTTAGAAGGCTGAGGGGTGATCTTATCGAGGCATATAAGATAATGAAGGGGCTGGATAGGGTAGAAGTGGAGAGATTCTTTCCACTTAGAAAGGAAGCTAGAACTAGAGGGCACAGCCTCAAAAAAAAGGGGGTCAGTTTAGGACAGAGTTGAGGAGGAACTTCTTCTCTCAGAGGATGGTGAATCTCTGGAATTCTCTGCCCACTGAAGTGGTGGAGGCTACCTCGTTGAATATGTTTAAGTCACGGATAGATGGATTTCTGATCGGTAAGGGAATTAGGGGTTATAGGGATCAGGCGAGTAAGTGGAACTGATTCACTTCAGATCAGCCATGATCTTATTGAATGGCGGGGCAGGCTCGAGGGGCTAGATGGCCTACACCTGCTCCTATTTCTTATGTTCTTGTGTTCTTACATTCCTGAGCGCCATTCGATGCTTAACCTGCTCTAATAGCTGGGGCATATCTTGGGTGGTCTGTCTGAGCTTCTGGTCAATGGTGACCTCTGGCCACCATTAAGAAGGGGCATTTAAGTGAGGGCATGTGTGAGGACAAGGGGGAAGAATCTGAACATCCTTGTAACCATTTCTTAAGCATCAATTCACCATTTTGAGCTCAATACAAATACAAATTGGGAGAGATATAAAATGGGCTGCCAATTTGCTGACACTTAAGTGACAACCACAAAATTGTGGATTTTGATGCAATGAATGCCATCACATTGAGTTCTTGGAAACAAATGCAAAGATGCTATGTATTGCACATCAATTTTATCCTAGGCTTGGCAGTTTTGTGAGCTAAGGGGTGGCTTAAGGATTCAAATTGTCAACACTTAGCTCTATGGTGAACCTTCTGGGAGGAGGGGGACAGCAAGTGGGAGCAAATATTGGGTTAGGGACTGAAGGAACTGTCCCCAACACTCCGTTAAGGGTTTGGACAAAGCCTTGCGATCGGGGGAATTGGCACCCTCCAGTGAGCTAGGAGATGCCTAACTATTCCTTATGGGGCCTAGAGGAGCACTCCCACTATTCCTCCCCCAAAGAAAAATAAAAATGAACTAAAAATAAGACCTGCTTTTTAGAAGAAATCTCTTCTGGCTCTGACTCTTCCTGGTAGTTTGACCTGGTAAGAAACTCACAACTACTTCTGTATGCAGACTCAGCAGTTGGGCCTGATAATGTCATCAGAGCCAGACCTGCATATTTAATGGGTCACACTGTTTTCCAATCAGGGCCCTCTTGTGCTTGGATGATCAGGTTAAAATCAGGACCTGCAGAATGAGAATGGGACTTCTGCTGGTAAGTTCCGTGACAATTTTAACTCCATGATTTCCACTGGTGCATCGTGTAGGAGCAAGATGCCTATGTTGGTGTTTGCCCTCCATCAAAGCAGTAGGCCCAATCCCATGTGCCCCACTCTGTTTCTACATCCTTTTATTCCCTTTTCCTTCAACCGCTTGATCTAACCGGTGTAGACATGGTCTCGACTCCAGTCTCTTAGTCTTTCTGTACATTCCACATACTCTGTATTAAAGAACAATGTTTCTCCAGCTTTCTGAAATAAATCTCTTGTAGTTGATTTTATAACTATGCCATTTTGCTCGAGACTTCTCAATCATCGGAACTATTCTGTCCCATCCCTTTATAATGTTAAACACCTCTATCAAATCACTTTGGCCTTAGCTTAGTGGTTGCATTCCTGCCTCTGAAGGTTTGTGGTTTGAAAATCCCGCTCTAGGCAGTCCCTGTGAATGGATCCTGTGTTGATGTGTGGGCTTACCCCCTCTCCTATTCAACAGATGGGCTGTGAGAGCTCATGAGGCCTTTAAACTATATAGGACTGACCACATAATGGGCTGGTTAGATGGTTGCAGCCATAGAAGGAGTCTGCCATACTGTTGCTCATCATGTGAATCTTTACACTAGTTGATACTATTCTCCATGGTGCAAAGTATGCAAAGAGAAGCATTGATGCTGTACAGAGAGATTAGCAAATCAACAACTTAATCAGTGGAAAGGATTATTTCATAAACTACTTCGCTATGTGGCTCGCCTAAAACTTTAAAACATATATAAACCAGGAGTTTTTAAAATCGTTTAGGCAGTTTCTGAGTCAGCCAAACTTCCAGGTTATTTTGTGTTGAACACCTGGTTCCTTTCCAGGCTGTTACTTATGCAATGTGGTGTTTGAGTTTTCATTTTAGTTGCAATTGGCAATCTGGGCTGACTGGT
The DNA here is from genome assembly GCF_964213995.1 of Mustelus asterias. NCBI lineage: Eukaryota > Metazoa > Chordata > Chondrichthyes > Carcharhiniformes > Triakidae > Mustelus > Mustelus asterias. The sequence goes on from NC_135802.1 coordinate 133,782,743, forward strand.
CAAGGCAGTGTACACAGGACCCTTCTTTGTTAGTTAGAACATGTACACTCATTGCGCCTGTGTCAGCTAAACAAAATAAGTGACAGCCATTTATTGATTCATTTCACAGGGCAATGCCTTGGCCAATCAGACTTAAACTGCCCGGTTTAAATTTCAAACAATGCTGGGCAGTTAACTGTCAGTCACCATCAACTGGTGCATTCTCCTTTGCAATGCCGCCATCAATCAGAGTCTGCTTTCCAACCATTCTGAATCCTCTTCTCATACGGTAAAATGTTGTTGTTTCCCCTGACATTGGTATTCTTATGCTTGACCTGATGTGTGTCAGACAGAAAGCTTTGACAAGATGTCTTTTTTCAGCAATTCTAATTTTTCATAGGAGTGTCTAGTCCACTACCTATGAGTAAGCTGATCTTAAATAGTTGAAAATGACTTTAAAAACAAGGATAAACCACTTGCTAGCTTCGCTGAAACATACTACTCAGTTACTTAGTAAATTAAATAACTATTAATATTTTAAAACTTTTAACATATGCCCACTGTGCCTTAAAGTATGAGCTTAAGTAGATGAACCTCCTCAAACAATTGCAAATGTGCAAACCACTGGAAACTTGCCATGCACATCATTTTGATCTGGGAGCAAGCTTTGTGGGTGAGGCTGTATTTGAATGAAATTTTTGAAAACATGGTATTAAACGATCACAGAAACTCGATTTAATGCTTGATGTAATAATTCCACCATCTTTTACTCTGTTTTCATGAATGCACCAATTGATGGTGGACGACAGTTAACTGTCAAGCACTGTTTGAAATTTAAACCGGGCAGCTTGAGTCTCATTGACGAAGGCATTGCCCTATGGAATGAACCAATGAATGTGTGCCTCAGGGATCGCTGTTGGGTGCACTGTTATTTGTCATTTATATTAATGATTTGGATGAGAATTTAGGAGACTGGTTAGTAAGTTTGCAGATGACACCAAGATTGATGGCATAGTGGACAGTGAAGAAAGTTATCTAGCATTGCAAAAGGATCTTGATCAATTGGGCCATGAATGGTAGATGGAGTTTAATTTAGATAAATGTGAGGTAATGCATTTTGGTAGATTGAATCGGGGTAGGACCTATTCAGTTAATGGTAGGGTGTTGGGGAGAGTTACAGAACAAAGAGATCTAGGAGAACAGGTTCATAACTCCTTGAAAGTGGAGTCACAGGTAGACAGAGTGGTGAAGGAGGCATGCTCGGTTTCATTGAATAAGGAGTCTTGTTGGAGTTGTACAGGACATTGATAAGGCCACACTTGGAACACTGTGTACAGTTCTGGTCACCCTATTATAGAAAGGATATTATTAAACTAGAATGAGCGCAGAAAATATTTACGAGGATGCTACCGGGATTTGATGGTTTGAGTTATAGGGAGAGGCTGGATAGACTGGGACTTTTTCCCTGGAGGCTTAGAGGTGATCTTACAGAGGTCTATAAAATAATGAGGGGCATAGATCAGCTAGATATTCAACATCTTTTCCCAATGATAGGGCTGTCTAAAACTAGAGGGCATAGGTTTAAGATGAGAGGGGAGAGATACAAAAGGGTCCAGAGGGGCAATTTGTTTCACTCAGAGGGTGGCGAGTGTCTGAAACAAGCTGCCAGATGCAGTAGTAGAGGTGGGTACAATTTTGTTTTGTCTTTTAAAAAGCATTTAAACAGTTACATGGGTAAGTTGGGTATAAAGGGATATAGACCAAATGTGGGCAATTGGGACTAGCTTGGTGGCAAAAACTGTGCAGCATGGACAAGTTGGGCTGAAGGGCCTGTTTCCATGCCGTAAACCTCTATGACTCTATGAGACAATGTAAACTTGTAGAAATTCTGTTATTTTTTTCAAAAATTAACTGCTTCTCAGCAAGCTTGCTGACTTCTACCTTGAAAATATCAGCAGCCCACAGTTCAGCTACAGTGACCTCTGACCCCGACATCCAGGTCTTCCAGAGCTGAGTCCGCTGATGCACTGTTGGCCATTCTGCCGAGCGACAACTAAAGGTCCCAGATCTACCAAGGAACGGCAGTCATCATTGGATTGCCACACCGCCTGAACATCCTCTCGCCTTAACTTTCTCTGGGTCTCCCAAGCCCAGCTTTTCTAGAAATGTGGAGCGCAGCATTTATCACAGAGCAGAAACATTTGGGGGAAGACAGGACACACCCCCTTTTTACTACATAAGCTGTCGTTTGGTAAATTTAAATGTCAAATGTGAGTGTTAGTGAATGACAGCGTGAATGGGTAGGGTGGTAGGATAGGTAGGTAGGTAGTTGAGGCAAATGGGTAAGTGGTAGGGTGGCAGGTGTGTGAGGTGGCAGCTGGGTAAGTTAGCAAGTGGGGGAGGTGGCAAGTGAACGGGGGGAGATGGAAAGGAGGTGGAAGTAGGGTATAGGTGGGTTGGTTGTCAGGCAGGTAGGGTTACAGATGGGGGAGGTAGTGGTGGATAGAGTGGCAGGTGGATGAGGTGGCAGGTGGTTGAGGTGGTGGTGGGTGGGTTGGGGGTAGTTGGGCGGGTCAGGGGTAGTTCGATAGTGGGAGGGTGCTCAGGTCTGGTCAGGGGTGTGGTTGGACGTTTAAGGTGGGTAGCCAGGTTGATGTGGGTCAATGGTTAGCTGGGTGGTCCATGGCAGGGGCATTTGGGTACTCAGTGGCCAGTCAGAGAGCTCAGGGAGGTAGTTGATGGATCTGGGAGGGTAGTCAGGGGAAGGGAGACTGGGGGTGGGGGTGGGGGCATTGGAATCAGTGTGCGTGATTCGGGGGGGCGGGGGTCAGTTCTATAGTTACTCAGATGTTCGACTTGGATGTTTATGTCTAATATTTCCAGGCAAATATATCGGAACTATCCCAAGTCTCTGAATCTAACTCTGAGTTGAAGGCACTCATGGAGGGTCCAGGAGAGCAGAGATATTGCCCGTTGGAAGTTGAAACTTCCTGGGCAATTCCCATGAAAATCTGTGCATCAGGATTTCCACAGGGTCCCAGCGCTCAGCTTGGTCTGCAACAATCCAGAGGCCAGAAGAACTGGGTCTATATAATCTCTAACTCATCCAAGAAAGTATCTTGTTCTACCCCTCATACCCATCAGCATGTCAGTAATCCCACTTGTTCTCCATCCAATGGCAATTGGCAACCCTTCATCTCCTGTGCCCTGTCTCCCTCACTCTATTTTCAGTGATAAAGCCTTCAGCCACCAAGATCTTACTGTTTGGAATGCTCTCATCCCGGTTCATGCTCTCCAACATCAAAAACCTTCTCAAAATTAGTCTCTTTGGTAATACGTTTGGTTAACTATCCCAAATTAGTCCCAGATTAATGTCCACTATTTCCATTGTGAAGCTATTGGGACAGTCACTATCTATGATACTGAGGGCTCAGGTGGTCTGGATAATGCCAATTCCTTAGGCATGACAAAGCCTCCTAAGATACAAAAACGGCGTCCATGGTACGCGCCCATTACCAAGGGGAAGGGTAAGAAATCATCCTGCGATAAAGGTTTGTGCATGCGCTTACCTAATGATCGCTGGCAGCAAGGATTAGTCCATTGATTTGGTGTCAATGCTGCCATTTTCAAATGCTATAATCCAGCTCATACCCTGTCTTAACCTTGCAAATCTGGACATGACACTAAATGACGTGAAGGATCTCCCACCAGCTCCATTTAAAGGAGTCAGCAACTACTTGCAGATTAGCTGCTGGATTCTTTCACCTAGCGCCCTACGTAGTTGGACTCATTGTTGAAGCTTTCCTCCACTTGCCTGATGTTTGCAAAGTCTACAGGAAGTGGTCTGGCTGATGCTAAAATACTTTGATGTTGATTTAAAACCTTGTGCAGAAATAAGTCGCTTCCAGACATTGGTCTTCCTCTGGGAATCGAGCAAGACTAGTAAACGGAAGAGAGGCTACTGTGAGCAGGACAAGTTGCTGGAAGAGGGAGATGGGGGGACCATGGCCAAATTTCCCTGAGTATTGATAAATGCCGATAGCGGGCTGGAAATGTGGCGTTGAAGCCGGCAGCACCAACGGCAGCTTTTTCCTCCAAATCGTTTGGGACATAGTGAAAAAAGGCAAGGAGCGGGTCACACATCGTCATGCTGGTGAGGTGGTCTCTGAATGAGACTGTCCTGTCATCAACTTAGTTTTTTGACACCATTTTTAAAGTTTGGCCCTGTACGCAAAGGTTCACTTGGAACCCCCTACCCCAACACAACCACCTTTCCATGCAAATCTCCCGGCATTGCCCAGGTAGTGCCAAGGCATGACCCTCTCCCCACAAATCAATGCACTCACCTGAGCTCCTCTGGAGTGTATGCCTGCCAGGTGCACACCTTGGGAGAGCAGAGGTGAATCACGCCCATCTACCCTCATACCAGCTTGAATGGATTTTCTTACGGAGAGAATGATTCAGGCATAGAGGTCTGATAATTAGATGTTGATATGTGGAAATGAATGTTGGGAGACCCATTACATCACTGGCAGGGAGAGGGGACAATCATGCCACACTTTTATATTGGCGTGCAACGCAATTTGGACATCTCGTGACATTTTCTGTTCCCATTGCCGAACCCCCCTGATGTAAACAGGAATGGAAAATCCTGGCTCATATCTACCAAGGATCCTTAGGGACATTCAGTGCAAAGAGTTGTCCACGACCCATGTCTTGCAGGCAGGCACACTGCAAGGTTCAGGACAATGTGCGAAGGATGTACTAAAGCTTGGGCAGCCACCGCAGAGAATCATAGAATCATAGAATCCCTGCAGTGCAGAAGGAGGCCATTCGGCCCATCGTGTCTGCATTGACCACAATCCCACCCAGGCCCTATCCCTGCTAGTCCCCCTGACACTCAGGGGCAATTTAGCATGGCCAATCCACTTAACCCACACATCTTTGGACTGTGGGAAGAAACCAGAGCACCCAGAGGAAACCCACGCAGACACAGGGAGAATGTGCGAACTCCACACAGACAGCTACCAAACCGGAAATCGAACCATGGTCCCTGGCACTATGAGGCAGCAGTGCTAACCACTGTGCCACCACGCCGCCCCGACACATTAGAGGTACATGAGGATACACAGTTTTGTGAGAGGGAGGTCATGCCTCACTAACCTGGTGGAATTCTTTGAAGAAGTGACTAGAATGGTTGACGAGGGAAGGGCCGTGGATGTCGTCTATATGGACTTTAGTAAAGCGTTTGACAAAGTCCCTCATGGTAGGCTGGTGAAAAAGGTTGGATCTCATGGGATAAAGAGGGAGGTGGCTAGATGGGTGGAGAACTGGCTTGGTCACAGAAGACAGAGGGTGGTAGTGGAAGGGTCTTTTTCCAGCTGGAGGCCTGTGACTAGTGGTGTTCCGCAGGGCTCTGTATTGGGACCTCTGCTGTTTGTGATTTATATAAAGGATCTGGAAGAAGGTGTAACTGGGGTGATCAGTAAGTTTGCGGACGACACAAAATTGGCAGGACTAGCAGATAGTGAGGAACATTGTCAGAGGCTACAGAAGGATATAGATAGGCTGGAAATTTGGGCAAAGAAATGGCAGATGGAGTTCAATCCTGATAAATGCAAAGTGATGCATTTTGGTAGAAATAACGTAGGGAGGAGCTATACGATAAATGGCAGAACCATAAAGGGTGTAGATACGCAGAGGGACCTGGGTGTGCAAGTCCACAGATCTTTGAAGGTGACGTCACAGGTGGAGAAGGTGGTGAAGAAGGCATATGGCATGCTTGCCTTTATAGGACGGGGCATAGAGTATAAAAGTTGGGGTCTGATGTTGCAGATGTATAGAACGTTGGTTCGGCCGCATTTGGAATACTGCGTCCAGTTCTGGTCGCCACACTACCAGAAGGACGTGGAGGCTTTGGAGAGAGTACAGAGGAGGTTTACCAGGATGTTGCCTGGTATGGAGGGGCTTAGTTATGAGGAGAGATTGGGTAAACTGGGGTTGTTCTCCCTGGAAAGACGGAGGATGAGGGGAGACTTAATAGAGGTGTATAAAATTATGAAAGGCATAGATAGGGTGAACGGTGGGAAGCTTTTCCCCAGGTCGGTGGTGATGTTCACGAGGGGTCATAGGTTCAAGGTGAAGGGGGGGAGGTTTAACACAGATATCAGAAGGACATATTTTACACAGAGGGTGGTGGGGGCCTGGAATGCGCTGCCAGGCAAAGTGGTGGAGGCGAACACACTGGGAACGTTTAAGACTTATCTAGATAACCACATGAACGGAGTGGGAATGGAGGGATACAAAAGAATGGTCTAGTTTGGGCCAGGGAGCGGCACGGGCTTGGAGGGCCGAAGGGCCTGTTCCTGTGCTGTATTGTTCTTTGTTCTTTGATAAGCCAATGCCTAAGGCCTTTCAGCCATGATATATCAAGTGACTGGAAACTGGGTAAAACGCTTTGGCTGCAAGTTTGATATGTAAGGAATATTGTAAAAAATAACCGTGTTTATAAATGTAATGAAACAGATTTCAATCTGCACCTTATTTAATGCCAACATTGAATAATTAAGTAATGTACTTTTATAAATCTTACAATAAAAATATAGTTTTGGAAAATTAAACTTTAGGGAGAATTTTCTTTCACCTCAACTTCAGTAATGGCCAATGTTTGAGACAAAAGAGTTTGTGAGTGAAATCTGCCAACTGCTGAAACCACATGAATAGCCTCAAGGAAAGGCAAGGACTTCACTGCCTGTGCTGTCAAGTTGCCCCTGGTGCTTAACTTTTATGCACTTTGTCCTTTCAAGACAACTGCTGAAGATATTAGCAAAATCTCAGTATTTGCAACATCAGGGAGGCCACTAAAGCTCTCCATACTTAGAGAGACATGTCAGAGACAAGCAGCTGGAGTGAACACAAACTTTGCATGGATCGCAGGCTTCCCAATTGCGCAATGTGCCATTGACTGCATGAAAATTATCATAGAATCATACAGTGCAGAAGCGGTCCTTCGGCCCATTGAATCCGCACCGACACATTAAAAACACCTGAATGCCCACCTAATCCCATCTGCGCTATCATGTGTAACTATGAGTTACCCAAGTTATCCACTGCACCATAACTGTTCCCACGCATTAACAAACTGTTATTCTCGTCAGTCTCTGCACATGCATTACACAAAGTTATTAAATGGTTCAGGGTTTTTAATGGTGCGCATACACGTTGTCATTGGCTGTTCATTTCGATGATGTTCTTTCTCCAGGGAGTGTTGTTGCCATGGTAACTGTTGATGTTGTTCCATTTCTGTTGTTGGGTAACTCTGGGAGTGATGGTTATTCTGTACTCTGTGCAGCTAGTGAGATCCCATTTTCCTGATATGCCACCTGAAATGAAGGAACAGCTTTCCTAGTTGTTTGTATATACTTGCTTGGTTCACTTTCGCTAATACGATCGAAGGAGCAATTCTCCATGCATGTCCCAAGTTGCCATATAGGCTGATTCCTGTTGAGTTTGTACCTCGACTGGCTCTCCAATGCTCAACTCTGGCAATGGTTTGACAGTCCTGTCAAAATGAAATTTGGCTTTCAGCCATTTTACCTTAATTTTTTTCACTCACACCTGTTACTATTTCTGGTTTTAGTAATTTTTTTTCTTTAGCAAGAGTATTTTGGGTGCAGCATGTCATTAGTCTTTCGACTTGACTACTTTCTATGCCTTCAGTTGGTGTGTTTTTCCAATCGAGGATTGCCTTGCTGGATTTGCTCAATTTCTTCCTTTGGTGATTTTCACTGCCACCTTAGCCTTTCCATTTGACTGGGGATAGTACACTGATGATGTTTAGTGTTGGATTTCCAAATCCTTTGTGAAGCTGCTGAATTCTTTGCTTGTGAACTGAGAGCCATTGTCACTCAGCAGAATGTCTGGAATGACATAACAACTGAAATGTGCTTTCAGGCATTCTACTACCTGTCCTGTTGTCATTGATGTCAGCTGGTCAAACTCCCAGTAGTCAGAAAGATAAACTACAGTGACAAGATAATCAGTTCCAGTGAAAAGATCTACATTCAGCTTCTTTCACAGTCTGTCTGGGAGGTCATGCGTCACTGGCTCTTTAGTTTGTTTAGCTTGGTACTCATTACAAGAATTGCACTGGCTGATGTGGTCTTTAATTTCATTGACCATGTTTGGCCAGTAAATCACTTCTTTAGTCTTCCTCAGACTTGATTCAATTCCTTGATTGCTGGCATAGACGTGCTTCAACATCTCTCCTCTCATCTCCCGAGGGATGGTAACACTATTTCCTTTGTACAAGGTGCAATCTTGGACTGCCAATTCATCTCTGTAAGCCCAATATGCTCTTGTGACCAGAGGCGAGTCCTTGATGCTCTCAGGCCATCTTTTCATCATTACAGCTTGCAACACTTGCAGGGTTGCATCTTGTTGAGCAGTTCTCTTGAATTGCGCAAGGTGCTTGTTTGTCAGGTTCAATGTTTCTGCTGTGTTGATGACTTCCACAGCAATGTTGAGCTGCCGCTTTACATTGAATCTGGAAGACTTCACATTCTGTTCTAGCAACCTCGACTCTCTTCATGGGCAGTGCTACTCTTGACAGCATATCAGCCATGTACATTTGTTTTCCTTGCTTGTATATTTGGCCAGGTGATAGCTCTGTAAGCGAAGTAACATTCTTTGCAGTTACTTTGGAGTAAATAGTAGCGGTTTGAGAAAAATGCTTTGAAATAAAGTTTTTAATGTTTATTTATTAGTAGGCTTACATTAACACTCCAGCAATGAAGTGACTGTGAAAATCCCCTAGTTATCACACTTTGGCGCCTGTTCGGCTACACTGAGGGAGAATTTAGCATGGACAATGCACCTAACCAGCATATCTTTCGGACTGTGGGAGGAAACTGGAGCACCCGGAGGAAACCCATGCAGACAAGGGGAGAATGGGCAGCCTCCTCATCGACAGTGATCCAAACCGGGAATCGAACCCAGGTCCTTGGCGCTGTGAGGCAGCAGTGTTAATCACTGTGCCACCGTGCCGCCCACGGTTTGTGCTCGGATTCCCCTGTTATTTTGCCGCTCATAAGCAGGTACTGATGAAAATGCTCACAAACAAAAACAATAGCCAGGCACTCTTTCTCAATCTGAGCGTAGTGTCATTCAGTTTGCATTAACACCCTGCAGACAAATCCAGGTTTTATTGCTGCATTATGGTTTCTCCAAGACCTGTCTCTCTGCCACTACACTGCAAGGTGACTTCATGATGGGTGTCATAGTACTTCAGTGCTGGTCTTGTTGTCACTAGTTGTTTGATTTTAGTGAATGCTGCCTCATGTTCCTGTGCCCCAATACCGTAAGAGTTTTAACAACACCAAAACTCTTACTGTGTTTACCCCAGTCTAACGCCGGCATCTCCACCCCAATACCGTTGCATAGCCTTGACAGTGAGTTTGTGTAACGACTCACAATCCAGTGACAAAGTAGGCAACATTTTCGCTAAATAGCTCACAAACCCAACAAATTGTTGCATTGCTTTCACGTCTGGTCGCTGTGTCAGATCTTACCAGGTCAGGATCCAGGTGGAGACTTTTGCTGTCAGATCATGACCTATGTATTTGACTTCAGGCATTTTTAATTGCAATCATTTCTCCTTCACCTTCAGGTTCATCAGGCAAGTTCTCTCTAGTCGTCGTATTAAATTCTGATCATGGTCCGCTATGATTCCATTGCGTCTCTGCTTCCATAGACAAGCAGATCATCCACTATGGTTTCCACTCTGGGAAGATCACTATCTGATGCTCTTCTGGGGCCCTGGAAATGCCAAACGGCATCCAAAACATAGTTAGAAAGTTGCTGCTTTCATCCAGCTTCACTTGCCAGTAACCATCCTTCACATCTAGGGTAGTAAAGATATTTGCCTTGGTAAGTTGAGGCAATATTCCATTGATGGTTGGCATGGGGTAGTGAGATCTCTTCAACAATTTAATTATATCCTTTGGGTCTGTGCATATTCTCAGCATTTCAGGTCATTTCAATGTTACCATGCTGCTGATCCAGTCTGTGGGAGTTGTCTTTCTTGAATTCTCCCTTCTTTTCCAGCTCTTGTTACTTAGGCTTGACTTGACAGCAGGTGGAACTCTTCTTGGCAAATGCTGAATTGGCCTTACATGCTAAACTACTTCGAGATAGTATTCTCCAGGTAGACATCTAAACATTGTAAACACATCTTTGTATGCCTCTAGGTTCTGTTCAGCAGTCATTGGTTCTGTGTGCTGTGACATGTTGTAAATTTCTGTTGGTACTTTTAAGACACCAGTCCAAGCTTTAGACATGCTCCGGCTGAGATGAGAGGCTGTTGTGTACCAGCTGTGATCTGGAACTCAAATCTCCATTTCAATACATTGGCCTCTCAGACTAATTTGTCCTCTCAGTATGAGTATTGTGCCATCATATTGCCTCAAGCTTATTCTCAAGGACTTGGATTTTTGGACCGAATGTTGAGTCACAGGTTTGTGAAGGTCATGATGTTGGAATGACGCACCAATGTTTATCTGATACTTGTTCACTTGATGTTCTCCTTCTGCAATCATCATAAATAGCCTATTTAGGCTATTTATCACCTTTAGACTTGTCAGAGTCAACCTGTTGTATGGTGTCCAGTGTTTTATCAGATTCTTTGGCTGATATCTCTCCAGTGAGCATCTATATAGACTTGTTTAGCTTCCTCTAGCCAAACACATGGGCAAAATGTTTCTTAAAACCATTGCTTTCCTCACACTGGCCAATTCTTCTTTTCCTTTGTATGATGTCCTCCACTGTATTTGCCTGATCTTTCAGCCTGGAAAGTCTATCAGCATAATATAAGTCCTGGTCTGCTCTGCCAAAGATCTGCTCTAGCTGGGGTTTTACAACCCCAGTATTTCTGTTGTTTTCTTGAGAGTAAGTTTCTCCTCTCTCAGTAGACTTGATTTTACTGCCGAATCTCTTATGCCTAAGCCAATTCTATCTTTAATGAGATCATCTTTTAGTTGCCCAAATTCACATGATTCGATGAGCTGTGTTACTGCGGTCACACGCTGATCAATGGACCGTTTTTCACCTTGAGTATATACTGTTCATAAGTTACATTCACTTGGGGTTCAAAGAGTGCCTTCAAGGTTTTCAAAATTTCTGAATTCTATTTTTTCTGTTCTTCAGATAGATTTAGGGTGGAATACAATTTGTGTCTTTCCCCAGCAGTGTTAAAAGTGTTGCTACTCACATTGGCTCCAGCTTGTTAATTAAATCTGCTGTAATCTAATAATTTTGCCATTGCAAAATGTCTGCCACATGTCTCCTTTCATTTCAACAGGAACTGGGAGTGGAAAGTTTACAGGCATTTTGTCTCATCCATTACTTTACTTGCAGTCTTCAGCTTATGTTAACTTTTCCTTGTGTTTTTTTGTCAGCAGCTTTTTGCAGGTTGGAACATTTCAGTCCTCCTCTTTCAATAGTTGTGTTTTTTCTTCCAGCTTTTCAAAACTCAATCTCAGCTCCACTTCTGATGCCATGTAATGAGCTCACTGACTATGGTGTTTCTAATGTAATGTCCTTTCTGAACTGAATGTAACATGGTTGCCCCCCCCAGACATTCTCTCATGGCAGAGATCACATGTCAATGGCAAACCAGGTAGGACGCTCAATAATGATTGCATTTCAAAACCCAAGCAATCCCTTTAAGAGATGCAGCTGACTTTAAGTAGCACTCGGCACTCATGATATCAGGCTGCCCTGCTGTAGGCTGCAGCCAATGAGTCAGTTTCACAAGAACAATCATTCAAACCAGCAGGTTTTACATATTTAACAAACGATCTGCAATGCAGTGAATGTATGGGTTTGGGGGGGTGTGTGTATTAACTGTGCATGATAATCTCCCAGACTGTTTTTGGTTCTTATCCAAACTAACCCCCACTGTCTATAAATGTGTTCCATTTACAAATTAGCCCTCTAAGATAATTAGATCCATTGGAAATGAAGGAACTGCTTCGAAACACTTTACTAAGTTTGGCTTGTATCCCAAACGCTTTCTTGATCAAGTCACCATGCCACGTAACCGTGCTCCTGTAGCAGCAACATGAAATAACTTAAGAGTGTTCTAGAAGTATTGTGCTTGGCCACCCTCAGATCTCACAAATACAATTGAGATTTGTAAATAAAAGGACTTGCATTCATCTTGCACTTTTCAAAACCTCAGGACATTTCAAGGACATCTTTACTGCGAATGAAGTATTTGTGAAGTGAAGTCACTGTTGTAATGCAGGAAACAGGACAGTCAGTTTGCACACAGCAAGTTCCCACAGACAGCAATGAAGTGTAACTTGTTTCAGTGTATTGGCTGCAGGATAAATATTCATTTTGATTTTTGATTTGATTTATTATTGTCACATGTATTAACATACAGTGAAAAGTATTGTTTCTTGCGCGCTATACAGACAAAGCACACCGATCATAGAGAAGGAAATGAGATAGTGCAGAATGTAGTGTTACAGTCATAGCTAGGGTGTAGAGAAAGATCAACTTAATGCAAGGTAGGTCCATTCAAAAGTCTGATGGCAGCAGGGAAGAAGCTGTTCTTGTGTCAGTTGGTACGTGACCTTTTGTAGCTTTTTCCCAATGGAAGAAGGTGGAAGAGAGAATGTCCGGGGTGCGTGGGGTCCTTAATTATGCTGGCTGTTTTGCCGAGGCAAGGGCAAGTGTAGACAGAGTCAATGGATGGGAGGCTGGCTTGTGTGATGGATTGGGCTACATTCACGACCTTTTGTAGTCTCTTGCAGTGTTGGGCAGAGCAGGAGCCATATCAAGCTGTGATACAACCAGAAAGAATGCTTTCTATGATGCATCTGTAAAAGTTGGCGAGAGTTGTAGCTGACATGCCAAATTTCCTTAATCTTCTGAGAAAGTAGAGGCGTTGGTGGGTTTTCTTAGCTATAGTGTCGGCATGGGGGGGGACCAGAACTGGTTGTTGGTGATCTGCACATCTAAGAACTTGGAGCTCTCGATCCTTTGTACTTCGTCTCCATTGATGTAGACAGGGACATGTTCTCCTCTAAGCCTCCTGAAGTTGATGACATTCTCTTTCGTTTTGTTGACATTGAGGGAGAGATTATTGCTGCCACACCGGTTCCCACGATTCACTGGGATATTTGGTATAATGCTCTTGCTCTTCTTCAAACTAATCATAGAATCCCTACAGTGCAGAAAGAGGCTATTTGGCCCATTAAGCCTGTGCCAATGCCAATCCCACCCAGGCCCTAACCCCTACTAATTCCCCTGACACTAAGGGGCAATTTAATATGGCCAATCCACCTAACCCCGCACACCTTTGGACTGTGGGAGGAAACCAGAGCACCCGGAGGAAAACCACACAAACACGGGGAGAACGTGTAAACTCAACAGTCACCCAAGGCTGGAATTGAACCCAGGTCCCTGGCGCTGTGAGGCAGCAGTGCTAACCACTGTGCCACCGTGCCGCCCTTTGCATAAAGCTGGAATTGAGAACCTGGCCTCAGTAACTGCGACCATGAAACCAGCACTAATATTATGGGATCTTTTACATTCACATAGATGACAGTGCTACCACTGAACAAAGTTCCTGTTTAGGGGGAGATTGTGGCGTAGCGGTAATGTCACTGGACCAGTAAATCCAGGGGACACGGGTTCAAATCCCACCGCAGCATAAAGCTGGGAATTGAGAAGCTGGTCTCAGTAACTGTGACGAGGAAACCATCATTAATGTCTTGTAGGGAAGGAAATCTGCCATCCTTGCCTGCTCTGGCCTACATGCGACTCCAGACCACAGCAATATGACTGATTCTTAACTGACCTCTGAAATTGTGTGACCAGCCACTCAGTTCAAGGGCAATTAGCATCGGGCAGCAAATGCCTGCCTTGCCAGCGATGCCCACACCCCATGAAATAACTTGAAAAAAAATAGTAAACTCTGATACTGTCGCTTGCTCATCGTACCGACTGCTATGTGAGACATCTGACCAAAAACAATGAACTGATTATATTTGCAGATCAATAATAAAATTACAATTGCTGATCAAAGCACAGCTCCAAGAAGAACAAAATATTAAGAATTGTTTTGCTTCAAACCTAATTTAGTTTTCACTGACATTAAAAGAAGAACCCACCCACTGCAAAGGGCAATTTCAAAGAGTTTTTGGAATTCGACGGGACTAGACGCAAGGTCGGGCGCACGAACAACAGAGCTTCTGCCGTCAAATCGTATCTGCTGGCAGTAAAATTAACAAGAAAAGTTGCATGAGAGGATTCTTTTGGCACCCTTCTTGACACACTATTAAATCATTTTCCCTATTTCTGTTGCAAGGGCAGGGGAAAAACTGGATGTGACAGATTCCTGTTCTTGCCCACATGTGTGATAACAGGCATTTATCTTGCAGGCCTCAGGGTGCCGGGAGCTGCTGTCAGGCCTACCTTTCCCAGCAACAGCTGCATCGCCTCCCACCGGCCCCCTGTGCTATTCCAAACTGTCGACAGCAGCTGGAAGAAGTCGTGCAGGATCCACGCACTGAAAACCCAAATGCCAGCACCAATTTAAGTGCTCTCGCTGGTCGCAGAGTACAGGCCCGACTCCACGAAACATCTCTTGGTGACGTCAATGTTCATATTGCAGCCCTAACATACTGAATGACAACAGCCTGCAAACATCGGCACCAGGAACTTTCACTTACACAGCGCCTTTACATTAGTAAATATTTCAAGGTGTTCCAGAGCAGCATTGACAAATGACATCCTTGATTCAAGATGGATCTGGAGCGTGACGACTTCTTGTGAGTTGTCCCCCAGCATACCCTCTAATTCTATCTTTTACCCTTGTTCTATGCTTTTGAAGCTCTACTCTAACTCTTAGAAACTCTTCAATATGACTTTAACACTATATTCTGCACCTTCTCCTTTCCTTCTTCCTTAGGTACTCTATGAACAGTATACTTTGTCTGGATGGCATGAAAGAAACAATACTTCTCACTGTATACTAATATATGTGACAATAATAAATCAAATAAAAAGTCAAATCAAATCAAATCAAACAACATTTGGCACAGAGCCCTGTAAGGAGATACAGCATTAGACCATTAGTCTAAGAGTCAGGTATCAAGGAACATCTTAGGAGGAGCGAGAGAGAGATGGAAAGGTGCAAATGTTTGGGGTGTGAATACCAGAGCTTAAAGCTGAGATTATGGTTGCCAATGGAGGCACGGTGGTTAACACTGCTGCCTCACAGCACCAGGGACTCCGGTTCAATTCTGGCCCTGAGTCAATGTTTGCACATTCTCCCCTTGTCTGCGTGGGTTTCCTCCGGGTGCTCTGCTTTCCTCCCACACTCCAAAGATATGCAGGTTAGGTAGATTGGCCATGCTAAATTGCCCTTTAGTGTCAGGGAGATTAGCAGGGTAAATACGTGGGATTACAGGTATAGGACCTGGGTGGGATTGTTGTCAGTGCAGGCATGATGGGCTGAATGGCCTCTTTCGACACTGTAGGGATTCTCTGATTCAATGAGGCAAAGGATGAGGGCAATGCAGAAGAGGCCACAAAAGGAGTAACATAGAGTTCTTACGTGGTTGTGGGGCTGGAGGAGATTACAAAAGAGATGAGATACAGTGAGTGATTTGAACACAAGGATTACAATTTTGATTTGCTGGATAAGGAGCCAATGCAGATCAGCGAGCACAGGAAAGATGGGAGTTGGGGCAAGTTAGGATATGGGCAGCAGAGTTTACTCAGGATTATCTAACTGCAGGCAAACTGTGTTCAGCATTCCTTCCAGCCAGAGTACATCAAGGATCCTCCTCTAAATATGAAACCTGTTGTTTCAGGGACACAGTTTGATGCCAAGCTCCCAACTTGGCCCAAGGATTTGAGTTTCCTTTACGATTCTGGAACTGGGATCATGAAGTTGCAATCTTTCAAAATAAAGATTTAAGCTACTGTTGAATGGCTGTCAAAGGTTCACTGGCTGCCTGCACGGCTGGTTAAAGGTTTCCATATAAAGGCAAATTTGCAGTTCCTCTGCTCTCAGTCAGGATCTATGCAGGGAATGAGTAAGATTCAGAAAGTCTCCACCAATGTTTTGTAAAAAGAAAAAGAGCTTTCATTTCTACAGTGTCTTTCATGAACTCAATATATCCTAAAGAACCTCACAATTACTGAAATCCACGTTGTAGTGTAGGGGGAACACAGCAGTCAAATTGCACACAACAAACTCCCACTTATAATAATATGATAATAACCATATGAAGGACTTCTTCTGCACTGTAGTATTCTGTGATTCTGTGAATCACAAATGGTGCTGAACACTGTCCAAATATTAGCAAACAACCCACTTCTGACCTTACGATGAAAGGAAGGTCATTGATGAAGCAGCGGAAGATGGTTAGGTCTAGGATGCTATCCTGAGGAACTCCATTTCTAATGTATTTTATTTGGCCATCTCAATGTCTGATTCTGGCAGAAACCTTTCACCATCTTCACATCTCACTACTGAGAAACTGGTAAAGCGAGGGTGAAGAAACATGGGGGTAGAACAGGGAATTAGGAATAACTGGAGAGCTCTTTCAAAGAGCTAACACAGGCGTGATGGGCCAAGTGGCCTCAATCTATCATGTATGATTCTATGCTTGCCTATAATTAATCAATGACAAAAGACTAAAGTACTGTAGACGCTGGACATTTTGGATCATTGCAGGTGAGGCAGCATGTGCTGAGAAAGTACCAGTCAGTTAATGTTTCCAGTATAAACCCTCAGATCAATATTGGGCAGTTTGATTTAATTGGTCATTTCTCTTCCCTTTAAGACAGGGGTTGTGGGGACAGGCTGCAACGTGGTCTTGAGTGCATAATCTAGGCTGACATTTCAGTATAACATTGAGATTTACTCAGCCATAAAAAAGTATTTGCTAAAATGTTGCTGGATTTATGCAGTGGGATCTTCTGGTCCTGCTGATGGCGCACCCCCTGCCACAGGTTTCCCAGCAGCAGGGGATGCATTCAACAGGAAACCCCATTGACAGCAGTGACTATTGTCAATAAGATAAGATCCCACTGCCAGCAAGCAGCCACGAAACACACTGCGGGGGGGCGGGGGAAATCCCGCCTGTTGTATTTTGGGTGAGATGTTTAATTGAGGCTCTGTCTGCTTCGAATACTACAATGCAGAAGGAGGCCATTCGGCCCATTGAGTCTGCACTGACCGCAATCGCACCCAGACTCTATCCTCATAACCCCAATGCATTTACCCGGAGGAAACCCACGCAGACACGGGGAGAATGTGCAAACTCCACACAAACAGTGACCCAAGCTGGGAATTGAACCAGGGCCCCTGGTGGCTGTGAGGCAACAGTGTTAACCACTGTGCCACCGTGCTTGCTGAGGTCTATGTAAAATATTTCATACAGCACTATTTGACGAGGAACAGCAATTCTTCTAACATTCTGTACCAACACCAAAAAAAAAGCTTTATCAAATGGCGGCCGTGTCTTCTGCTGGCCTGGCCTTAAGCATTGGAATTTCAATGGGTGTCCAATGATCTCTTGCCGTCATGTGAGAAAATTGGCAGATTGGTCACTCCCCAGGAACCTAAGGGTCACTTCTCACCTCCTTGGGAACTTTGACTGCCGTCGGGGAGGGGTGAGGGGGATAGGTGGGGGTGGGGGTGGCATCGTGTGGTGAGATTGTAAAGTGAGACCTGGTGGCTTCCCAGTGGGATCTGGGAGGGGGGGCCCCTTTGGGTGCTCCATGGTCCAGGGAGTGGCTCCTCAATAGCAGTGGTCACCAAACCTGCCCGTGCGCTATGATCTCCTCCCTGCCAATCACTGGGACTTGCCTGCCTAGCCCTGACATCCCCCAATCTCACTTAACTGTCTTCGATGATGCCTGGCCATTGTGGCGCCCTCTTCCTGCAGCTGCAGCCTCAGAACGGCCACTACTATTGATCATCTTAATGCGTTTTGGGGTGGGTCGCTGTGTTTAATTGGACACTGCTGGCTGGAGTAGGGTTTGGTGGTGGGACTTCTGCTGTCCCAGTAAAATTCAGTCCTAAATTCCATTAGGTTTTTTTGTAACAAATGAAAACAGTCTATTAGGAAATAAAGGTTTCAAATTCATATCACCATGCGATCAATTATCAGTGCAATATTCAGAGCACTGAACCCAGGCTGACACTGTGCAGTATTGAGGGAATGCTGCACTGTTGAAGGCAGTGGCTTGTGGAAAAGAAAATATAGCACAGGACCCACTCAGGTTGACATAGAACAGTCCATGGCAATATTTCTAAGCAGTGCAGGGGCATTCATGGAATCCCTACAGTGCAGAAGGAGGCTATTTGGCCCATCGAGTCTAGACCGACATCAATCCCACCCAGGCCCTGTCCCTGTAACCCCATGTATTTACCCTGCTAATCCCCTGACACTAAGGGGCAACTTAGCATGGCCAGTCCACCAAACACGCACATCTTTCGGACCATGGGAGGAAACCAAAGCACCCGGAGGAAACCCACGTCGACACAGAGAGAATGTGCAAACTTCACACAGACAGTGACCCAAGCCAGGAATCGAACCCAGGTCCCTGGCACTGTGAGGCAGGTGTACTAACCACTGTGCCACCATGCCAATCCGCATTCTCCCAGGCATCAAACCAAATCAAATCTCATTCCATCAAATGAACTAACTTGCACATTATGATAAGCCTGGACAATCAGAAAAGCCTCAGTTTAACATCTCAGCTGAACATTAACACTTCTAGCAGTGCAACGTTCATTTAGTAAATATAAAATACTTGCATTTGTACAACCCCTATCAAAACGTGTAGAGGTTCCTGTACTGTGCTGAAATGTCAGGCTGGATTTATATACTCAACTCTCAGGAGTAGGGCTTGAATCTCCAACTATCAGAGGAATGCTGCCACTAAACCATGGTTGCTACTTTTAGTTCATGTTGTGATCGACTCACTTTGAGCAACACCAGGCGAGATCTGTCAGTGTTAGTAACAAAAATATTAGCAGGATATATCATTGAAAAAATGACTTTTCATGGCGATGGATGTGGGACTAATGGGAAAGCTCTTTCAAAGTGTAAACATGATACGTGGACTCTTACTGCCCTCGTTTAGTTTTTTTGGACCCTGGGGCCATTTGCAGGTCACAAATCCAATCACTGGAGTTGCTCTTGGCCAGAGTTAACCAATTATGAGCCCACCTCCTGATTTCTCAAACAACTGGGGAGGTCGGATGGGATGACGCAGCCATTTTCTCAAAGGAATGATTGCCGCGTCAAGGGACTGTGGCATGTTTCTGAAATCCAAGTTCTGAGGAGCTTTTCAGAAACATGATCAGGTGATGAAGGAGCAGCGCTCTGAAAGCTCATGATTCCAAATAGACCTGTTGGACTTTAACCTGGTGTTGTGAGACTTCTTACTGTGCCCACCCCAGTCCAATGCCAGCATCTCCACATCATGTTTCTGAAAAGCTCCTCAGAACTTGGATTTTTTAGGCTGCAGCACCTACAGGAATGATGAAGAGACCAGACAAGGCCAACCCCCTGCAGCTGTCACTCTTGCTGGGAGGTGAGCTCGGCTCTACGGGCAGGAGAAAGAGGATATCTTTTTCAGCCAAGCAGCCATAGACGGAAGTGGCCGAGGATGTGAGCAGCAGAAATGTGTCTTCCCTCACCAGAAGGATCTAGGACATCAAGAAGGCATGACAGGTTAATAGTGTAACACTCAGTGCCACGTACCACACCATGACATGCACAGCATTCTGCTGCACCTCACGCCTCAGGTCAACACATCTTGCAGATCCATTCACTCCTGTTTCCTCACATTCCCATTCGATCCGCCAACACTCACAGTCACCCTCACCCTATTGTGTTCTCCCACCTGTGCCCCCACAGCTACCATACACAAATGTTGTCTTTCACCCCTCTGAACACAAACCATTCCTAATACTCCCATCTCCCTGCAGGGGACACAAGTCGGACAGGGCCAGAGCCGTGGCTGTGGGAGGCAGATGGGCACTGGGCCGCCAGTGACTGACACCTTGGGCGGCATTTTCCGGCTGCGCTCGTCCCGAAACCGGAAAATTCCCCCCGAGGTCAATGGACCTTTCCGTGGTCCGGCCCTTGCCCTCTCCGATTCCCGTGGCGGGCAGAACAGGAAAATCCACCCCCTTGTCGGGCACAGACAATGCATGTTCACCTGGTGGACTGGGAAAGCTGTCGTCTATCATGTAGTTGGAGATGTCAGCAGCGACCTGTCATGAGAGACTGAGCCTCCTGGGACATTGGTGCTATGAGGAGATGTTGGTATGGTGGTCGAGTCACTAGTAATCCAGAGGCACAGGCTAATGCTCTGGGGACCTGGGTTCAAATCCCACCATGGCAGTTGGTGGAATTTAAATTCAATTAATAAATCTGGAATGTAAAGTAACTATAATATTATCATTGATTGTCGGAAAAACTCATCCAGTTCACTATTGCCCTTTAGGAACGGATATCTGCCACCTGGCCTACACGTGACTCCAGACCCACCACGATGTGGTTGACTGTGAAATGTTCTAACATGGTTCAAGGGGAATCAGGGATGGGCAACAAATGCTGGTGTTGCCGGCAATGTCCACATCCCATCAAAGTATAAAGAAAAGAACATGGGGATGTGATGCGCGATTGATTCACACGGGAGGCTAGAACGTACCCGGAATAAAGACTTTTATTCACTACAAATAGGAGCACACTACTCAACCATATTATCCCAGACTAAAGACTACTAGGAAGTAGCAGTGACCTTTATACTCCTGAAAGAAGGTGGAGTCCTGGGCGGAGCCGAACAGAGTGTACCACATAAACAGTAATAACAGGTGGAATACCCAACAACCCTAACCCCAACAGTAACGAGAGTAACATATATACAAGTACCCATAGTGGTAACCATCTATGGTTCACCACAGGATGGCTGGTCCTCTGCCTGTTGACTGTCTGTTGGGGGCTATTCCCTTCTTTCACTTGTATCTCTGTAACAGCCCCCTCCTCTCCGTGGAAGGGCTTGTGGCTGAGGAGAAAGCAGCTGTTGATGTGGTTGCAGTTGCAATGAATGGTGGCTGAGTCATGCTGTAGTGAAAAGCCCCTGCTGTAGACCCTTCGCAGAGGGGGGACAGAGGAACTGCATAAACCGCTCCCATGGCGAAGGCTGTTAGGAGAGAGGTGCAGCTGAAAGAGAGGGAAGTGCTAGACAGACTAGTCCAAAGATGTGCGGGTTAGGTTGATTGGCCATGCTAAATTGACCCTAGTGTCAGGGGGATTAGCAGGTTAAATATGTGGGGTTATGGGAATAGGGCTTGGGTGGGATTGTGGTCAGTGTAGACTCAATGGGCCGAATGGCCTACCTCTGCACAGTAGGGATTCTGTGAAAGACAGTTGGCACTGACCTGGCACACACTGATGGGATTCTCTGAGAGAAGGAGTGCTTCAAACAGTCGACTCTCACCTGGCCACGTCTGCAGCTCTTCAGTGCAGCCGATAACAGACTTCACAGCTTGTCAGTATTATCGAGGGAGCTCCCACCCCCTGCTCTCACCTTCTTCAAACTGCCCAGTAGGAGACACAGCGTGAGACTGCTCCCCTGTTGGGAAAGAGGGATCCTACTTGGAACATCCCTCTGAATTGCCTCTTTATTGAGTTTTTTTGCCTCAGCCACGAGGGGAACTGGCTTCTCCATCAATACCCTCCCTCCAGGAGAGACAGAAGGAGGTGGGAACATCTCGGGATACTGGTCCAATGGCATCTTATTCCTGTTTGTTTGCCTCCCACAGCCTGGGAAAATTCCCCTTCTCCCCCACCCTCTCCGGAGTCTGAAATCACAAGAAACATATACAAAACCAGATAGCATTCCTTAATTCGTGACATATTTGGAATTTTAGAAATGTGCCATCGTACAAAATAGTTTGTGTCGGATTGGTGCACTTGTCTATTATTTCCTTTGTGAGCTTCGCACTTCATTGCACCAAATCGAAGACATGAATATACAGTGTGCACTACCCCAACCAACCACTTGGGGTCAATCCACACTAAAGGTTGGCTGAAGACACGACTTTCTCAATCAACTTGCTGTCTATATTGTATGTCTAAAGCGCAATTTAAACATGAAAGAATTCTGAAAGAATTCAAACCCTTTCTGCCCAATACTGTGATTACTTACAGTGGGCAGCAATAAGGATTCAGAATTAGAACAGACCATCGCAAATCACTACATTGATGTCAGTGTTAACATAAACACATTATAGGATTCTTACAACACACACAGGCCACCACACCTGTGCTGGCTCTTGGAAAGAGTGGCTGACTTAGTCTCATTACCCAGCCTTTTTCCTCTACCCTTTAAAAAAATGTCTTTTTTAAATCAATGATTAAATATTTTTAAAATCCTTTCGTGAATCAGAGATAGCTTGCTATTCCTTGCAATTTAAAAGGTTCAGTATTTATTGTTTGAATAGGCTTTTTTAACAAATCATTGGAATTGCTGCAAAATATCTCTTAATTTACAATATTCTCTGAGCAAACTTAAAGCTGGACCATCTCGTTTCGTGTTTGTTGGACTCAATGAAGATCATTTTAAAGTTTATTTATTAGTGTCACAAGTAGGCTTACGTTAACACTGCAAAGAAGTTACTGTGAAAATCTCCGAGTCGCCACACTCTGTTCGGGTAACACTGAGGGAGAATTTAGCACGGCCAATGCACCCTAACCAGCACGTCTTTCAGACTGTGGGAGGAAACCGGAGCACCTGGGGGAAACCCAGGCAGACATGGGGAGAATGTGCAAACTCCGCACAGGCAGTGACCCGAGCCGGGAATCGAACGCGAGTCCCTGGCGCTGTGAGGCAGCAGTTCTAACCACTGTGCCACCGTGCCGCCCATGTGCCATTCTGCCGCCTGTAAATACACGACTGCAGTCCTCTCGGGGTTAATCAGGGTCAAAACAATGACCAGCCGTGATTAATTGAAGATGACTCTTCACCAACTGATCTGCTGGTCCTCAGCCTTTGAGAAATCTGAGCCGACCTCTATGGCCTTTCCTGATGCTAGTGGACTCGTAGCACTCACTTTCAATCCAATTCTGGGAATAATTCTGTGAAAAGGAACTGCTAAGACTTAGCTGGACGGAAATCCCGCCACTACCCTGGCCCTGAACTGTGCCGTCAGCCTCATCTGTGCCCATTGAGAGACAATGAAGTTGATGTGTTGCTTTCAGGAGACATCAGAAGTGACTAATGCTTTGGGCCTGTCATTAGATCCTAATAGTTTTAATCATACAGCAATTATTGGCTTCTGTGGAGAGAGAGAGAGAGAGAGAGAGAGAAAGCGAGAGAAGTGTTTACTCCTCCACTGAAAATTGAACTAAAGAGAGCTTGGTTGTTTGCATTGATATGCCAGATGTCCTGCCGCATGCAATCCAAGGGAATGTTAATATAGTTTAGTGAAAAGATGAGTCAGACCCATTATGAAAAGGCAAGAATTTTTCAGGCCCCTTGGTCCCGGGGTACAAAGAAGCAAGGTTCCACGTACACGCTACTGATTCTCATTTCTGTGGGACAAAACACTTGTGTGGTGGTGGAATGCACTTCAGGACAGAGAGGTTATTGTTGAAAACAAGGTTCTCGAAGAAGAAGGAAAAATAAATGAACCCTCCCCCACAGCAGCACAGCCGCCGGTACCACAGCTGCCCTCGACCATTTGAGCTCTGTGCTGTATAATGATGCTAATGATGATAAATATTCATCTCGCAGCTTTCTGAGGTCATTCAGATCTGCACTCCTTGGATCCGCTTAATCTGCTTTAAACCACAGCAACTTCTTTTGGCTACTTGCGAACTCAGAAAATTTTACTGAGTGCAAGGGGCGCAGAGTCGGAGTTTTATTGAAGTCTAAGGGCCTTGGACGCTGTTCTGCTTCTTTCTGTATCCAAAACTGGGCTGGCTATAGAAGGAAGCTGCGGCTCATGATCATCAGTCATGGGATGGAGCGAGTACTGGGCTAGAATGTTTGTATTATTCAGCCTGGCAGTCGGGGATGTTTGACTGAGATGCTGAATCATAGCCATTCACTTGGGAAACAATCTGGTGTGAATCAACTTTCTCTGATCAAAGAATGTTGGCTGATGTCGGGCTGTTTAGTCAGATGTCAACGAGGCTTCTGACCCTGGGTTGCATGAATGCGTTCCAGTGACCCTTGCATTCCCACCACTTGTCCGGCCATCTGAGTATGCATTCCAGTGAGGTTCACTGGCACCGCATGCAAGAAAGCATGGAAGTGAGGAAAGGCCATTCAGACCTTGAAGCCCGCTAACTTTGCTATCAAAATGGCAACCCAGATTATATAGGGGTCCTCTGGCACAGTGGTAGCATCGCAGTGATGGGGAGCCAGAAGCTCTGGGTGGGGGACATGATGATCTTCGAAGGTATGTTTATAATATGGCCAAACAAGTTGAATATCAATCTGCAAATTCCTCCAATATGTCAACAGAAGGTGGTAAGAGGAGGAGGCCATCCAGAACTTGTAGAAGGCAATGGCAAACCACTGGAGCACCCTGTGAAGCGTAGTTATGGGCTAACACATGGAAGGCCATGGATGTCAACACCCTCTTAGGACACTGAACCAGGAGAGAGAGAACATCCAGTTTATGGTTCCAGTTTCAAGAGCTGTGTTTTTTTCAGATGTGATGTTCGCTCCCCATTTACCCTTTCGGGTGGACATCAAAACTTCCATGTCATTATTTCAAAGAAGAGCAGGGGAATTTGTCTCCAACCAATCCCCGCCATCCCACTACATCCCTGCATCCACAAACTTTCCAGGTCAGGATTTATCCCTCAAATTATTTTGCCTTTATATTAGGCCCTAACTTCCTTGGAGTGGCAATCAGCATTGGGAATCATCTGAAAATGCAATTTCAATCATTAACTTCGGATAACAGCGCGACATCAATAGTTATCATGAAAATGTTGGAAAAATTAAAATCCCTTCTAACATCTGGGTATTGTAAAGACCTCGACCGACCGACCCCCCTCATCCCTCCGCCCACCCTCAATACAGGACACCATCCATCTCCTGATTAACCACTCCCACAGGATTTTACCCACCCCGCAAACTGAAATAGGACTCCCCCCACTCGCAAGGGACTCCTCCCTGCTCCTGTGGGCCCACATCTCAGCCTCACACCCACCTGAGGCCCAGGCTGACCCGACCATCTGGGGCGGCACGGTAGCACAGTGGTTAGCATAGCTGCTTCACAGCTCCAGGGACCTGGTTTCGATTCCCGGCTTGGGTCACTGTCTGTGTGGAGTTTGCACATTTTCCTCGTGTCTGCGTGGGTTTCCTCCGGGTGCTCCGGTTTCCTCCCACAGTCCAAAGATGTGCGGGTTAGGTTGATTGGCCATGCTAAAATTGCCCCTTAGTGTCCTGAGATGTGTAGGTTAGAGGGATTAGCGGGTAAATATGTAGGGATATGGGGGTAGGGCCTGGGTGGGATTGTGGTCGGTGCAGACTCGATGGGCCAAATGGCCTCTTTCTGCACTGTAGGGTTTCTGTGATCTGTGATTTCTATGTTTGACCCTTCCACCACCCGCAGGCGCAGCCCAATCTGACTCCAACTGATTGCCACTCCATGCCCAATTGCTTCTGTCAATTTTCTTCGAAGTGCGACTTACAGTTTCTGATCTTATTTCTGCCTTTCCTTGCTTTGCCCGCAGCCTGGAAGGTTCTATGGCTTGTCCTTTCAGTGTCTCCTCATTTTCATTCAACTGCTTCTTCAGTTCTTCATCTGTTTCATCGAGATTTTGTCTTCCTCCTGGAATATGGAACATCACTGAGTCTTCTCAGCCAACTGCTTCTTCGGAGCTGATTTAAATTCATTTTGCTTCTCTTTGTAATTTTTCAGAAGCATAAACTTTGACCTGAGGGATTCTTGTGTTGCGTGAAGGTCTTTCAACAGGTTTTCCTTTTCTTTGTGAAGCTCACTTGTTTAATCTTGAGCACAGTAAGAAGTCTCACAACACCAGGTTAAAGTCCAACAAGTTTATTTGGAATCACAAGCTTTCAGAGCGCTGCTCCTTCATCAGGTGAGTGGAGGTTAGTTCACAAACACAGCATATATAGACAAAGACTCAATTGCAAGATTGGAATGTGAAGAATGGTTGGAATGCAAGTCTTTACAGGTGATCAATCTTTGCAGGTACATACAGTACGAGTGGCGAGAGGGATAATCACAGGTTAAAGAGATGTGAATTGTCTCAAGCCAGGACAATTAGTAGGATTTTGCAAGCCCAGATAATATGGTGGGGGCTACTTGTAGTGTGAGATGTAGTGTGACATTCTTTAGGTAAGCGTTCTCCAAGGCGGCCTTCAGGATACACGATAACGCAGAATCGCCGAGCAGAAAAAAGCCAAGCTCCGCACGCATGAGGACGGCCTCAACCGGGATCTTGGGTTCATGTCACACTACGTGTAACCCCCCACCCTTTGGCCTGGGCTTCTTATTGTGCCCATCCCAGTCCAACGCCAACATCTCCACATCGTTTCATCTTGAATTTTCTGATAATTCAACAGAGCCTCCTTGAGTTTCGTCTGACATGCTTCCATTCTGCTGTTTAAGATAATCTTCATTATTTCATGTTGCTGAGTGGTTACACATTTCTTTTGTATTTGATCTTGAAGGAGGGCCAGCTGCTCTTTCAACTGTTTATGGACCTCTTGCCAACTCACCTGGGTTTCAGTTAATCGTCTCGTTCCATAGAAATCATAGAAACCCTACAGTGTAGAAAGAGGCCATTCGGCCCATCGAGTCTACACCGACCACAATCCCACCCAGGCCCTACCCCCATATCCCTACATATTTACCCACTAATCCCTCTAACCTACCCATCTCGACACTAAGGGGCAATTTTAGCACGGCCAATCAACCTAACCCGCACATCTTTGGACTGTGGGAGGAAACCGGAGCACCCAGAGGAAACCCACGCAGACACGAGGAGAATGTGCAAACTCCACACAGACAGTGACCCAAGCCAGGAATCGAACCCAGGTTCCTGGAGCTGTGAAGCAGCAGTGCTAACCACTGTGCTACCGTGCCGCTCGTTGACTCAGCTTGAATCCTAGGCTTCAAATCTTCCAGTTCAGCTCTGATGGGAACATTTGCATTTATTCTTTGCACGTTTCGTTTCTTTTGAGTGACTTCAGATAGCTTTCCTTCATTCACAGCCAACTGTGCACCCTGCACTGCCATCTGCTGTTGCAGTTTGGGTACTGTGCCTGCATTTTCAAGAAACTCTGGTCGGAATTCTCCGGCTGTTCATGCCCCGCTGATGCTACCAGACAGGACAGGACGGCTCAGCCAAATCTTCATTCACTGCAGCGGGATGGGAAAATCCCACTGGCATGAACGACTGGAGAATCCCAGCAAATTGCGCATCTTTTTCTGAGTGTGTTTCATTGCACTGCATGGTCTACAACCACCTTGTGGATTATTTGACTATTGTCTTCCTCACTCGGGGGTCTTTTGGCTCCCTTGCTCTGGGGTCTCTTGTTGAGCTCAGTGCTTTGTTGGAAGTCACTCTCTCTCTCTGGGGTTTCCTGTTGCCTTTGACACTTCACTGAGGGTGTGCTGGACCATTCTTGTGTCTGATCTACCAATAAGAGTCATAGAATCCCTACAGTGCAGAAGAGGCCATTTGACCCATCGAGTCTGCACTGACTCTCTGATAGAGTATCTTACCCAGGCCCTCTCCCCCACCCTATCCCAGTAACCCCACACATCTCCCATGGCCAATCCACCTAACCTGCACATCTTTGGACTGTGGGAGGTAACCATTTCCTTAAACAAAATGTGTCTGGCTCTTCTAATTTTCTGTCTATCGTTGTTCTTTCCCCCATGTCGTTACTGCTTTAAATGTCTTTTCCCTTTTAAGACTGTCAGTGTAGTGACCATTTTTCTCACTGCAGGTTGTCTGCAGCCTGTCGATTTAGTGTCTCCAGTTTTCCTGTGCCTTTTCCAACTTTGCTGAGCTCTCCAGAGATCGTGGCTGATATTACTTTTCAAACTCGCTTTGGTTTTTGGAAAGAACCACTGAAGAAACTCTCTTTGTTTTTTCTACATGTCCTGCACTTTGAGAATTTCGGTGAGCTCCCCAGCATTTGGTTGCTACATTTTTTAAAAGTCCTTTAAACGTTCAAACAGAAGTAATTCTTTTCTGGGCAATTCTTTCTATTTTTTTCTGCAGGTCCTTTCAATTTTGAGCATCCCACGCTTTGTGAGTTTTGGCGGGTGGACGTTTTTGGAACTTGGCTGTGACGCTTCATTTCATTTGCTCTGCTTGCCATTTTTTTTATATCTTCAGAAAAGCAGCAATTTTTAAATTTAAAGTTCTGCAGGGACTGTTCTCTATTTCTGGTGGGCGGCACGGTGGCACAGTGGTTAGCGCTGCTGCCTCACAGCGCCAGAGACCAGGGTTCGATTCCCGGCTTGGGGGTCACTGTCTGTGTGGAGTCTGCATGTTCTCCCCGTGTCTGCGTGGGTTTCCTCCGGGTGCTCCGGTTTCCTCCCATGGTCCAAAAGATGTGCTGGTTAGGTGCATTGGCCATGCTAAATTCTCCCTCAGTGTACCCAAACAGGTGCCGGAGTGTGGCAGCTAGGGGATTTTCACAGTAACTTCATTGCAGTGTTAATGTAAACCTACTTGTGACAGTAATAAATAAACTTTAAACTTCTTCTTCTGCTCTGCCTGCCTTCTAACTTTTTTTTGCCTCAGCTTGGTGACCTTGTTATGGTGCCACTGGGCGTTGCAACTTTCCTCCAGCTGCCCTAGAGATATGTGGCACTGCCACCTATTCTACAATGTAAGTGCTACCTTTTTTCTCACTGTCTCGTGAACGGTCTCGTATTTCTCACACTGTGTCACTCAGAGTCTTGCAATTTTTTGCAGCGTGAATAACCATGCTTGTGATCTGAGCTGTTGTTTTGCTCTGTATCATTCTGGCGTCTTGCAGTGTTTGTAATTGCGCTCACCCGTCTTTGTGAACTGACCAGGTTTTTTACCCTGTGTTACTCGGGCGTTTTACAACTTAACTTGCATCCGCTCCAGTGGATTCCTCAATTTCTAAGTCTACAGCAAGCTTCTTCAACTGTTCCTTCAAGATTTCTTCTTAGGAGCACATCTCTCTAGTTTCGCTTCTGCTGCTTTCAATTTTTCATATCTTCACATGCTGTTCTAGATTCATTGTTTGAAATGCCACCTTTCAAATTACTGATGAGCACCATGTTGTGTTCTGGTGTTGGGACCATCTCTGCCAACCATGTTGTAATATGGGTTCTTTAGATGTATGAATGATGGGATCTTGAGACCTGTATGTTTAAATATGAACCGTTTATTGTTAATATTTAATTATTTACAGATCCCATATTGCATGGTGCTGGTTCTCCATGCTGTTATAGGCTTCTACAGTGTTCTCTCTGAGTTTATTACCATGTGACTCTCTTCATCATACCCTGAGTGATGCCATTTTCCAGTTCCACATTAACCTTTGCTGTGCCGAGCACCTTTACATTACAATGGCATGCAGGCACATAATACAACAGTATCCACTCAATGTGAAATTTCTACAAGCAAGAAAAGTCCCTTCTCAAGGACATTTGACAGAAAAGTCAAATAAAGTTATTGTAACCTAGTACAGATCATGAGCGAGTGACATTTGAAATATTATGTCTTATTTTAGTTGCTATACATTCAAAGGTTAATGGAATGACATATCAAAGTTTCAGAGAGGTTTTGGACTTGGATTCTAAGTTAGAAGACACTCTGAACAAAAGATTGATGGGAGACATGATCCAGCTCTTTAAGATGCCAAAAAAATGGAAAATATGAAGAGTTTTTCTGAAGTTTATTTATTAGTGTCAGATGTAGGCTTACTGCAATGAAGTTACTGTGAAAATCCCCTAGTCGCCACACTGTGGTGCCTGTTCGGGTACACTGAGGGAGAACTTTGCATGGCCAATGCACCTAACCAGCACCTCTTTTGGATTGGGGGAGGAAACCGGAGCACCTGGGGGAAACTCACACAGATATGGGAAGAACGTGCAGACTCCGCACTGACAGTGACCCAAGCCGTGAACTGAACCAGGGTCCCTGACGCTGTGAGGCAGCAGTGCTAACCGCTGTGCCACTGTGCCACCTATGTTAGGACATGGAATTCTCTGTCAGAAACAGTGGTGGAAGCAGAATCTGTAATAGGTTTTAAACTGGAAGTTGATACATTTTGATGGAAGAAAAATTTAAACATTTAAACAACTGCAGTGAAAGGGCAAGCCACCATAACTATGATGAGCTGAAAGGTCTGTTTTTGTGCTGTACTATCTTATTGGGAAATGTTAACACTCCCCACAACTGCCCAGTTTGCCATTCAAATGTGACAGGGAATTTACTCTGTACCCAACCTAATCTGCCGTCCACAACACAGGAAGCAAGGATATTCCCGCCAAGACCAATGTGATCCATTTTGAATACGTAGTTCCCACTCCAATTATATCATCCCAATTTTTAATTAACTGAGGCCTGAGAGGATAAGTAGTGCTGGTTTCCTAGCCTGCTCAAACCTGCTGGAAAAGCAACCAGGGCAAGAAACAGCCCAACAAACTAAACTTTAGAAATTGTCTATGATGAATTCTCCTCTGGGCCTCATAAGAAAATCATTAAACTATCCAAATCTCTCCCAATGACTGCAACTTCCCTGCTCTCCCCGAGACCCATTTACCTTGTGCCAGTCACCAGTAGCTTCTGTTGTGGGAGAATTATCACTGGAATCAGACTGGAGGTTCAATAATACAGCTTTATTTCGTACACGAAGCTTCGGGGAGAAAGCGCTGGTACTCCGCAGTACTTGGCAGCTACCTTCTCAATAATACAATAGCAGTTGGTCATTTTTATACTCCTCAGACAATGGATAGTCCGGACATTAGCCATTTAACACATCGTTATAGTTGAGTAGAGAGATCATGGTGATCGTTAGTTAACACATTGTTACAATCAGACAGATACAGACATGGGCATTTAACATGGCATTGTTTCATAGAATGGATACATTTCCTCTATCAATGACAATCAATGACTGGTTTCGGTCTTTACATATAGTGATTGGTTTTGCTGCATTTATGTATTTCTGTTCCCACCTATGGCTGATTTTATTATCAGACCTTATTGTCTTGGGTCTGTCCTTATCTTTAAAGTGCCTCAAGCTCTTACTGGCTTCCTGCAGTATATAGTTCCTGCATGTTTAACTTTAAATAACTGTCTGTGCTGCATGTTTGAACTTTAAGTAGCTGTCTGTGCTAAAAGTCAGTGCCTGTTTAATGTCTCTTTCCCAGGTAACCATTTTATGTGCCAGGCAACCATTTTGTGTGTCAGGTACCCAATTCTGTGATTTTCCCCACTGCACTTCTAACCCCTTCCATTTTAATGGCTGGCCTTCCAATCGATTCCTTTTGGTTAGGAAGTTGTCAAGTGGAATGTTAATAAGGCCTAACCACTAAAATAGGTCGAGCCTCCCTTTTGCTGCTTGCTAGATCGTGTTTGGATTCAAGAGATCAAATTGGCCCATTAGTTCTATCATAAAAAGATTGTTTGATTTAGACAGTGAAAACTAAACTGGACCTCTAGATTTATAACTGAGGCTATAGACCGAAAGAAACATTTTTTCTAAAAGATATGGGGATGAATGACATATTCTCAGTAAAAGAGGTTCAGACTACATACATTGGGTAACTGTCTATAGAGAGCAAATGACCAGAGTTGAACAGGAGCGAAAAGAGGTTGGATGAATTTGGCATGATTACCTTTGGGGGCCATTTAATCATAGAATCCCTACAGTGCAGAAGGAGGCCATTCAGCTTATCAAGTCTGCACCAGCAACAATCCCACTCAGGCCCTATTGCCGTAAGCCCATGTATTTACCCTACTAATCCTCCTGACACTAAGGGACAACTTAAAATGACCAATCCACTTAACCTGCATATCTTTGAAGTGTGGGAGGAAACTGGAGCACCCGGAGGAATCCCACACAGACACGGGGAGAATATTTACCTAAGGATTTTTCTCAGATTGCTAAATCCGTGATGCAGATGTCAGATATGGGCGCTCTCCCAAGCTATGTTATAATTTGCTAGGATTTGGAACAACTATTTCTCTAAGATATAGTCAAATTGCCCACCAAAGTGGGAGAGTGTGAAAACCCCCTCCCCCGGAAATTGGCAGGAAAGAGTGCACATGCTGGAGGTTTTTATCCATTCCTGGCGTCCCATTATTTTCCTGTTAAATTTTTATGACTTGCTGGTATACAGCTGTTGTAGCCCTCCAAGTAGCCCTCCAGGGCAGCACGGTGGCACAGTGGGGGCAGCACGGTGGCACAGTGGGGGCAGCATGGTGGCACAGTCGTTAGCACTGCTGCCTCACAGCGCCAGGAACCCAGGTTCAATTCCCGGCTTGGGTAACTGCCAGCGTGAAGTTTGCACATTCTCCCCGTGTCTGCGTGGGTTTCCTCCAGGTGCTCTGGTACTTCCCACAGTCCAAAGATTTGTGGGTTAGGTGGATTGGCCATGCTAAATTGGCCCTCAGTGTCAGGGGGACTGGCTAGGGTAAATCAAAGGGTTATGGGGATAGGGCCTGGGTGGGATTGTGGTCGGTGTAGACCCGATGGGCCGAATGGCCTCCTTCTGCACTGTAGTGATTCTATGATGATTCTATAAGTTGTGAATCTGACATTTCTACAGGTGTTTATTGGAATCCATCTTCCATTGAAGTCATTATCCTTAAATAATATTTACCTTCCATTTTTAACAGCTGGGCTTCATTACCTACCTTGTTATTTTTAAAGATCAGTTGTTGATTATTAGCCCATCACATGACCATCCACATACCATGATGTCTGCAACCAGCAAAAGCCAGAATATTAGCACAATCATGTTTCTCAGTAATAGGAATATTAGCAAATCTATTAGATATCAAAGATGTAACAAGCTGAATCATTCAGTCAGGTTACTTGATTAAAATTTCTCTTAGACCATAAGATATTGGTTCAGAATTAGGCCATTCAGCCCATCAAGTCTGCTCCACCATTCAATCTAGGCTGATATGATTCTCATCTCCATTCTCCTGCCTTCTCCCCGTAACCCTTGATCCCCTTATTCAGCAAGAACCTATCTATCTTTGTCTTAAAGACACTCAATAGAACATAGAACAGTACAGCTCAGTACAGACCCTTCGGCCCACGATGTTGTGCCGAACCTTTTCCAAAACCAAGATCAAGCTATCCCACTCCCTATCATTCTAGTGTGCTCCATTTGCCTCCACAGGGCCTCCACAGCCCTCTGTGCCAATGAGTTCCACAGATTCACACCCTCTGGCTGAAGCAATTCCTCCTCATCTCAGTTTTAATCTCCTCCTCATCTCAGTTTTAAAGGAGCGTCCCTTCACTCTGAGGTTGTGCCCTTAAGTTCTAGCCTCTCCCACTAGTGGAAACATCCTCTCCACGTCCACTCTATCTAGGCCTCTCAGTATTATATAAGTTTCAATTAGATCCCCCCTTCTGAACTCCATCGAGTATAGACCCAGAATCCTCAACCACTCCTCATATGACAAACCCCTCATTCCTGGGATCATTCTTGTGAACCTCCTCTGGACCCTCCCCCAAAGTCAGCAAGCACATCCTTGCTTAGATTTGGGGCCCAGAACTGCTCACAATACTTCAAATGTCTTACTGTCAAGTATTTTGTACCAGAAATCACAGGAGGAGCAGGATGTAAATAGTGAGAGGACTGGAGTCGAGTGGCCATAAAATCTGAAAGAAGTAGCGAGGAAGGACTTTAAATCGTGGGAGAAGTGCCAAGGAGAGGACATAAATCATTAGAGGAAGGGTGAGAGGAATAATGAGGAGAGACCCCTCTGTGTTTCAAGGAAGAAAATGAAAAAATGTAATTCTAAAAGTGACGTCAAATTAGTGGCACACCCCAAGGTGATTAATCTATTTTATAACTAAGTCAAGTGTATAATTTATTTTATGATTAAGTTTAGTGATTAACTAATTAATTAGGTCAAAAGGAATACAATTACAATGGACTAAAAAGACGCTAACGTTGTAAAGGTCCTGAATTTCTGTTGAAGTAAAATTTGACATTTATACATAACGCCCAAGAGTTGAGTAAAGGAGCTGAAAAACTGAAAGAAAACACAGGGGACAGAAGAAAAGAGCAGGGAACAAGAGGAGCTTTAAAAGGAGCCTGTCATTTTAATTTAACTTTAATCACATATTTAAATAAATAAAACAAGATTATATAGTGCCGTGCAGTTGATGTACTGGAGCGTGTCACAATCCCAGACAATCACAAGTACAACAATTGTCCACAGCTTGAGTTGTTGAGTGGAGACTGAGGTGTAAACATTGCGAGGCATCAGGCAAGAGGAGTTGCCTTGACGTGTTGAACCAGGAGACAGTCACATCCCTTAGATTGGGTAATTTTATTCATTCATGGACATGGGCGTCGCTGGCTATCCATCATTTATTGCCCATCCCTAGTTGCCATTTGAGGACAGTTGAGAGTCAACCATATTGCTGGGCTCTGGAGTAGTCCAGACCAGATAAGGACAGCAGATTTCCTTCCCTAAAGGAAGTTAGTGAACCAGATGGGTTTTTTCCGACAATCGACAATGGTTTCATGGTCATCAGTGGATTCTTGATTCCAGATATTTTATATTGAATTCAGATTCCACCATCTGCCGTGGCGGGGATTCGAACCCGGGTCTCCAGAACATTAGCTTAGTTTCTGGATTAATAGTCTCGCGATAATACCATTAGGCCATCACCTCCCCAGATGCAGGCCTAGCCTGCTAGCCTGAGGTTAGATAGTCTCTTCACCGACAGAGAAGAACTTGGAGTGGAAAAGAGAGAATCCAATTATTGCAGTCCACATGGAAACCGATGACATAGGTAGAATCAGCAACAAAGTCCTGCTGAGAGAGTTTGAGGAGCTAGACCAGGGTTGCAGAGCCTCAGAAGGAATAATCTCTGTTACCTGAGCCATGTGCAAATTGGCATAAAGATTAGAAGGTTAAATGTGTGGCTGAAGGAATGGTGAGTGAAGCACCATTCCTGGGGAAACAGGGAGCTGTTCAGTTAGGATGGGCTCCACTTAAACCAAATGAAGACTTATGTCTTGGCAAATCAAATAACTAGGACTTTAAACAAATGAAGGCATGGTGGTTTGAGAGAAATTTCAAAAGTAGTAAGAGAAATGTCATGGCTAAAGAACAGAGTAAAAATTAGTGGAGTGAGTCAGGGAGAGACTAGAGGCTGACAAAAAAAAAAAGGAAAATGTCAAAGCCAAAGCCATTATGCGTAACGTAGCCAAAACAAAATAGATAAATTAACATCGCACATAGAATTGAATGGATTCGGTCCCATAAACATTATGAAGGAATGGTTGCAAAGTGACCAAACTTGGGAATTAAATATTTCAGGATATTTGACTTTCAGAATTGGGAGTTTCAGACTTTCGCTCAGAATTGGATTGGCACTCTGTGCCCACTTCCCTATGCCAAGTTTCTCGCTGACCTTCTAACTCAGGCCGGGTGAGATCCAGGCAGTGAGGCAATCAGGATCAGTGCTGGATCCTCTGTTAGTCATAGAGGTTCAGTAAGAAGTCTCACAACACCAGGTTAAAGTCCAACAGGTTTATTTGGTAGCAAATACCATAAGCTTTCGGAGCGATGCCCCTTCGTCAGATGGAGTAGTTATCTGTTCTCCAACAGTACACAGACACAGAAATCAAGTTACAGAATACTAATTAGAATGCAAATCTCTACAGCCAGCCAGGTCTTAAAAGGTACAAATATGGGTGGAGGGAACATTAAACACAGGTTAAAGAGATGTGTATTGTCTCCAGACAGAACAGCTAGTGATATTATGCAAGATCAGGGGGAAAGCTGTGGCGAGCTGTGGGGGTTACTGATAATGTGACATAAATCCAACATCCCGGTTTAGGCCATCCTCATGTGTGCGGAACTTGGCTATCAGTTTCTGCTCAGCGACTCTGCGCTGTCGTGTGTTGTGAAGGCCGCCTTGGAGAACGCTTACCTGAAGATCCAAGGCTGAATGCCCGTGACTGCTGAAGTGCTCCCCCACAGGAAGAGAACAGCCTTGCCTGGTGATTGTCGAGCGGTGTTCATTCATCCGTTGTCGTAGCGTCTGCATGGTTTCCCCAATGTACCATGCCTTGGGACATCCTTTCCTGCAGCGTATCAGTCATGGAGGTTTACAGCATGGAAACAGGCCCTTTGGCCCAACTTGTCCATGCCAGCCTTTTTTTTAAACCACTAAGCTAGTCCCAATTGCCCGCATTGGCCCATATCCCTCTATACCCATTGTACCCACGTAACTGTCTAAACACTTTTTAAAATACAAAATTGTACCCGCCTCTACTACTATCTCTGACAGCTTGTTCCAGACACTCACCACCCTGTGCGTGAAAAAATTGCCCCTCTGGATACTTTTGTATTTAAGACCATAAGACCATAAGACATAGGAGCGGAAGTAAGGCCATTCGGCCCATCGAGTCCACTCCACCATTCAATCATGGTTGATTTCAACTCCATTTACCCGCTCTCTCCCCATAGCCCTTAATTCCTCGAGAAATCAAGAATTTATCAATTTCTGTCTTGAAGACGCTCAACGTCTCGGCCTCCACAGCCCTCTGTGGCAATGAATTCCACAGACCTACCACTCTCTGGCTGAAGAAATTTCTCCTCATCTCTGTTCTAAAGTGACTCCCTTTTATTCTAAGGCTGTGCCCCCGCGTCCTAGTCTCCCCTACTAATGGAAACAACTTCCCTACGTCCATCCTATCTAAGCCGTTCATTATCTTGTAAGTTTCTATTAGATCTCCCCTCAACCTCCTAAACTCCAATGAATATAATCCCACGATCCTCAGACGTTCATCGTATGTCAGGCCTACCATTCCTGGGATCATCCGTGTGAATCTCCGCTGGACCCGCTCCAGTGCCAGTATGTCCTTCCTGAGGTGTGGGGCCCAAATTTGCTCACAGTACTCCAAATGGGGCCTAACCAGTGCTTTATAAAGCCTCAGAAGTACATCCCTGCTTTTGTATTCCAAGCCTCTTGAGATAAATGACAACATTACATTTGCTTTCTTAATTACGGACTCAACCTGCAAGTTTACCTTTAGAGAATCCTGGACTAGGACTCCCAAGTCCCTTTGCACTTTAGCATTATGAATTTTGTCACCGTTTAGAAAATAGTCCATGCCTCTATTCTTTTTTCCAAAGTGCAAGACCTCGCACTTGCCCACGTTGAATTTCATCAGCCACTTCTTGGACCACTCTCCTAAACTGTCTAAATCTTTCTGCAGCCTCCCCACCTCCTCAATACTACCTGCCCCTCCACCTATCTTTGTATCATCGGCAAACTTGGCCAGAATGCCCCCAGTCCCATCATCTAGATCGTTAATATATAAAGAGAACAGCTGTGGCCCCAACACTGAACCCTGCGGGACACCACTTGTCACCGGTTGCCATTCTGAGAAAGAACCTTTTATCCCAACTCTCTGCCTTCTGTCTGACAGCCAATCGTCAATCCATGTTAGTACCTTGCCTCGAATACCATGGGCCCTTGGTTTCTCCACTCTCACCTTAAACCTATGCCGCCCTCTAGTTTTAGACTCCCCTACCTTTGGGAAAAGATATTGACTATCTAGCTGATCTGTGCCCCCCATTATTTTATAGACCTCTATAAGATCACCCCTCAGCCTCCTACGCTCCAGAGAAAAAAGTCCCAGTCTATCCAGCCTCTCCTTATATCTCAATACACCAAGTCCCGGTAGCATCCTAGTAAACCTTTCCTGCACTCTTTCTAGTTTAATAATATCCTTTCTACGATAAGGTGGCCAGAACTGTACACAGTGCTCCTTCCTAAAGGTGGTTTTAAGTGAATAATTAACAACTTATTTTATTCAACTAACCGGGAACTTTAACTAAACCAGTAACAATTTTAATTAAAGGATGGTTCGACTGAAATGCTGTTCAAATAAAGACAAGGATCATTTAGTACCAAAACAGTAATAACAGAATCTTAGTCACTCTCAAAAAAACTAGATACAACCTGTTGTTTGTACTACATATAAATGATCTGGAGGTAAGTTTGCGGATGGCACGAAGGTTGGTGGAGTTGCTGATAGTGCTGAGGATTGTCAGAGGACACAACAGGATATAGATAGATTGGAGACTTGGGCACATAAATGGCCGATGTAGTTTAATCCAGACAAATGCGAGGTGATGCATTTTGGAGGATCAAATTTAGGTGTGAATCATACAGTAAATGGCAGAACCCTTAGGAACATTAACATACAGGGGGATCTGGGTGTGCAGCTCCACAGTTCCTAAAAATGGTAACAAAGGTGGCCAAGATGATTAAGAAGGCATATGGCATGCTTGTCTTCATCGGCCAGGGCACTGAGTACAGGAGTTGGGAAATCATGTTGCAGCTATATAAAACCTTGGTTAGGCCGCATTTAGAGTATTGCGTGCAGTTTTAGTCACCACACTACCAGGACATGGAAGCTTCGGAGAGAATGCAAAGAAGGTTCACCAGAATGTTGCCTGGTCTCGATGGGGTTGGCTATGAGGAGAGGGTGAATAAACGAGGATTGTTTTCACTGGAAAGACAGAGGCTGAGGGGAGATCTGACAGAGGTCTACAAACGTATGAGAGGCATAGGGTGGATAGTCAGAGGTTTTTTCCAAGGGTGAAAGTGTAAATTACAAGGGAGACAGGTTCAAGGTAAGAGGGGAAAATTTTAAGGGATATGTGCGGGGGAAGTTTTTCATGCAGAGAGTGGTGGGTTACTGGAACACGCTGCCAGAGGAGGTGGTGGAAGCAGGCACACTAGCAACATTTAAGAGGCATCTGGATGGGTACATGAATTGGGAGGGAAGAGAGGGATATGGTCCGAGTAAGGGCAGGAGATTTTTTTTAGTTTAGTTAGGGCATCATGATTAGCACAGGCTTGGAGGGCCAAAGGGCCTGTTCCTGTACTGTACTTTTCTTTGTTCTTTGCTCTTGCCTCTGAAGTTCAGCAGAGATGGACTGAATTAGGACATGCCCCTTTTTTATGATACCAGCTATTGTAAACCAGGTAAGTTTAAAGGTCTGATTAAAATTGACATGCCAGAGAGAAGGTAAGGGCCTAAGGTGGGTGGATAGAATTTGGTGGGTGGGGGTGCGTTTGGAGGTCCAGTGGGGTAGGTGTTTTGGACATGGGGTGGTGGGGGAGGTCAGACATTGCGGGGAGGTGTGGGGCAACATAGCCTTCTGAACTCATACTCTTGGCTTCACAGAACAGTCTCAATCCCACTTGCATACTATCCTCTTACCATTGGAGTCCTTTTTTGCTTTCCCCATGAAAATGCCATGATCCGTTTGCTCATCTGCCTTTCAGCCACCACTCTCACCCAAACATGCAGAAAGAACCACAAATCTGTTGGTCAACTGAAAAGGCTGAGGCTCCTGTACTCCTGCCCTCTGGGTTCTCTTACCTGCCTCACTCATGGTCACAATCTCATCTCCCGGACCACTAACCAAATCAGAAGGCTTTATCTTGTGAGGTGAGGTTATTCACTTTGGAAGCAAAAACAAGAAGGCAGATTACTACCTGAATGGCTGTACATTGGGAGAGGGGAATGTGCAGTGGGACCTGGGTGTCCTTGTGCACCAATCACTGAAGGTAAGCATGCAGGAGTAGCAGGCAGTAAAGAAGGCAATGGCATGTTGGCCTTCATTGTGAGTGGTTTCAAGTACAGGAACAGGGATATGTTGTTGCAATTATACAGGGCCTTGGTGAGGCCACACCTAGAGTATTGTGTGCAGTTTTGGTCTCCTTTTCTGAGTAAGGATGTTCTTGCTCTCGAGAGAGTGCAGCGAAGGTTTACCAGGATGATTCAAGGGATGGCGGGACTGATGTATGAGGAGAGATTGACTAGGTTAGGATTGTTTTCTCTGGAGTTCAGATGAATGAGGGGGGATCTCATAGAGACTTATAAAATCCTAACAGGACTAGACAGGGTAGATACAGGGAGGATAGTTCCGATGGTGGGGGAGTCCAGAACCAGGGGTCACGGTCTGAGGATTCAGGGTAGACCAGTTAGGATGGAGGTGAGGAAACATTTCTTCACCCAAAGAATGGTGAGTCTGTGGAATTCATTACCACAGGAAGTAGTTGATGCCAAAATATTGAATGTATTCAAGAGGTGGCTGGATATAGCACTTGGGGCGAATGGGATCAAAGGTTATGGGGAAAAAGCAGGATTAGACTATTGAGTTGGATGATCAGCCATGATCGTAACGAATGGCGGAGCAGGCTCGAAGGGCCAAATGGCCTCCTCCTGCTCCTATCTTCTATGTTTCTATCTATTCAAAGTTACAAATTCATAGAATCATACAGCTCAGAAGCCTATGCTGGCTTAGTGCTATCCACATTTATCTTGATTTTTCCCCATAACCGTGCAAGGTTCAAATTAATTTAATTTGATTTATTATTGTCTCATGTATTAGTATAAAGTGAAAAGTATTGTTTCTTGCACACTGTACAAAGCATACCGTACATCGGGAAGGAAAGGAGAGAGTGCAGAATATAATGTTACAGTCATAGCTGGGGTGTAGAGAAAGATCAACTTAATGCGAGATAGATCCATTCAAAAGTCTGATGGCAGCAGGGAAGAAGCTGTTTTTGAGTCGGTTGGTACGTGTTCTCAGAAGAAGGTGAAAGAGAGAATGTCCAGGGTGTGTGGGGTCCTTGATTATGCTGGTTGGTTTTACAAGGCAGTGGGAAGTGTAGACAGTGTCAATGGATGGGAGGCTGGTTTGTGTGATGGACTGGGCTTCGTTCACGACCCTTTGTAGTTTCTTGCAGTATTGGACAGAGCAGGAACCATATCAAGCTGTAATACAACCAGAAAGAATATATATCCAATTTATCTTAAAAGTTACCAATGAATCTTCTTCCAGGCAGCGCATTCCAGATCCTAACAGCTTTCAAGAAATATTCTCTTCATCTCCTCTTTGGTGATTTTGCTTTTTATCATATTTTTTTCTCATCCAGCTGCCAACCTCTGTCAGTGAAAATAATTTCTGCTCATCTATTCGATCAAACCTCCCCACGATTTTGAACGCCTTTATTAAATCTCCCTTTAATCTTCTTGACGAAGAACAAATCCAGCTTCTCTCGTGTCTCCACAAAATGAGGCCCTTCATCATATGGAATCATTCTGGTGTACTCTCCTGCATCCTCTCCAGCTCCTTGTCATCCTTAATTAGGAGATGAGGTGCAAAACTGCGACTCTTGTTATTTTGTTCTCTTGAGCCACCAAGATCCTTTGAGAATCTCTCAGAAAGGAAGTGTAAGGGGATTAGCTCAAGATGTGAACGAAGGAAAAGAAAAGTAATAGACTTTTGTGGTTGAGAGGTGCAGCTTCAATAATGGAAAATTATAGAAATCTGAGTCAAGGGCCCATCTGCAAAGGGGCACAGACAGAAATGTGTGACTAAAAATAACGCCAGCAGGGAGTAAGGCCTGTGGGTAGAAAAGGTGCCCCACTGAAGATTTTTTAGTGATCTAGATACGTGAAGGTGTCGAACAAGGAGAAGGCCAGCCACCTCATTAAGGAGAACTCCTTCAGACCTCAGCAGCACATTATGTCCTGTGGTATAATTGGCCATGTCATTATATCCCGTTTCCTTGTTAGTTCAAATCCCATCACCAACCGGGATACGTAACCAGGTCTTGTATTGAAGTAATTTTATTGAGAAAATCTAAAGCTGGAAGCTTGAAAAATTAAGTTGCTGGCTTTGCTGACTATTCTTACTCCGTTAAACAGACCAAATGCGGCCTGTGAACCTACCGATCATATCAGTAACAGAACTCATGAAAATCCTCCATTCCAATGGGACCCTATCAGAAATGACAGACTAATAATATATGCATTTAGAAGCATATTTTAGATTGATGCCTGATCATTTATAAGTCAGAAATAAAAAAAATCTCTTGCCCAAAAATAAAATTTTGAATGCTACAAGCTCACGTTCGTTTCAATGAAAAGCAGCATCTTTGTTCTTTTAGAATCCCAGTTCACCTGGGTTCAGTTGGTCACAGACATGCCTTTGAATTGCAGATCCAGTCCACAAACATGAGCACATCCAGTGCCGTTCCGGGAACGCTGCACTGACAGAGCTGCCGGGTGGCATTTTCTGATTTTTCTGGGTTGAGTGGAACAGTGGGCATGAGAAATGATGTGGAATCTGCCAGGCCAAGGGGTGGCATCCTCTATCATATTTTTAAACTCTTAGTCAAAGAAGAGTAAGGAGCGGTTACCATGATGCCACACTGACAGGGTGGGCTCTGATCAAGCCTGCCCCGCCACCAACGTAGGTTCTTAAAAGATAGGGGCACTCTTTTTAAGATAGGAAACATTGAAAACACATTTCTCCCTCTTCCTTGCCCTGGAAAATTATTACAGGATTTCTTCTCGGCCAAGTGTTCCTGTTCTAAAGCCCCTGTGACCAAGACACCATTGAAATATACTGCCTTGGGTAACTTTTGAAGGATGTTCTCCATGAACCTTTGGAAGATGGCACATGCTGACGAGACCCTGAGAGGCAAATGGGTATACTCGTAGAGTACCTTATGTCACATATTTTGAGAGGACTCGTCCAATTCAAGCTGGAAATAGGTGTGGCTCATGTCCAACTTGGAGAAAGTCTTGCCACCTGTTAACTTGGCGTACAGATCTCCGATCCGGGGCATAGGGTATCTAGCGAGTTTGGAGACTCGTTTGGAGACAGTTTATTGTCCCCGCAAAAAAGAAATGCTTTGTTATGCTTACAAACTGGGAGTATGAGGCACATTCTGCAAATTGTACAGATCTTATCATACTCAAGCTTTCAAGAGGTCCTAGTTCAATTTCCACCCTCTCAGGCAGGGAGTAAGGGACTGGCCTGACTCTGAAGTACCTCGGTGTAGCATCAAGAGTCAATGTAGATCTTGGCCTTGGCTCCTTCTATTTTCCCCAGGCCCTCTTAAAAAAACACCAGGATATCCACTGATAATTTCGTACACACCCCCCCATGCCTCACCTGAAGATCTCCAACCAGTTGAGCCGAATGTGCTAGAGCCAATCTCTCCCCATTAGGCTTGGTCCATGTCCTCGTACAACAATGAGTGGGAGACGAGCTGTTTGCTGCTTATAACTCACTGGGGCCACCGTGGTGCCTTTTATTTGTAAAGATTCCCCCATGTAGGTAGCCAGTCTGGCCTTCGTATCTTCCAGCCTCAGGAGCTGGATGCCCAATTGGAGGTACTTGTAGGTCTGTGCAGGAAGGTGGATTAGAAAGGGCACCTGGATGTCCTTGGGCTGGCATGGGTGAGATGGGCTGAATGGCCTCCTTCTGTGCTGTAACTTTTCTATGGTCCCAAGCAGCTTCGCAAAATGAGAAAGGGAGGTGCA
Source organism: Mustelus asterias (assembly GCF_964213995.1). Taxonomy (NCBI): domain Eukaryota; kingdom Metazoa; phylum Chordata; class Chondrichthyes; order Carcharhiniformes; family Triakidae; genus Mustelus; species Mustelus asterias. Next base: position 133,826,379 of record NC_135802.1, read on the forward strand.
CTGGGAGGTGGGATGGAGGAGACGATGGACACTGAGCAAGAGCTTAGGGGAAAGTCAGTGAAGGTGGCTCACAGTGAGGCCTGAAGAGATTTTTTCTCAGGGTCCTTTCAAGGGGCTGAGATTTGGGAAGGGAACATACTGGGGGAATAAAGAATGAGAAAGAAGACCTCTATGTAAGTCTAGTCATGAGATGATGATGTGCCACTTGTGAAAGAGAGTTTCACTTTGAGAATAACAAGCGTATGGTCAAATGCCAGCAAAGGAACATTCAAATGCATTGTAACATGCAAAATCCCGACAACTGGAACATTGTCACCTGCAGCCAGCACAACAATGAGTCCATTTCAGAGTTCCTGGTTATATAGTTACAAATGTGGTCATGTAAGCCTTGTCTCACTTTCTCAGAAAAGTTTTGCATTTGGAAACTTGATTTCTTAAGAGATCTATTTATTTTTGACAGATATTTAAATAGCCAGGTTCACAGGTGTGAGTAAAATTATGGGATGCAATGACACAATAGCTGGCATAGATATATCAGGGTGGGGGAAGGTGGCGTGTTTAGCGTCAGCTGCCAGTCTGAGAGGAAGTGTGACTTACCTCCTGGTGAACTCACGAATTAGGAGAGGTTCTGGCAGGTTTGCAATGAGTGATCTTGGGAGGCAAGCAGCACATAAAGCCTGTAGAAATAATCCACTGGGTGGCGCTAACAGCCACAAATGGTTTATTTTATATCCAGCACTAAAGGTGCGTTTTTCAACATCACCAGCTAGGTGCTAATGTGGAAGAGTGATTGTTTTTTTTTATTCATTCATGGGACATGGGCGTTGCTGGCAGACAAGCATTTCTTGCCCATCCCCGAGAGCAGTTGCTGTGGATCTGGTAAGGTCAGATCAGGCAAGGACGACAGATTTCCGTCCCGAGAGGACATCAGTGAACCAGATGGGTTTTTCTGACATGGTTTCATGATCATCGGTAATCATTGAATTCCTACAGTCCAGAAGGAGGCCATTCGGCCCATCAAGCCTGCACCAACAACAATCCCTAACCCTGTAACCCCATGTATTTACCCCTGACACTAAGGGGCAATTTAGCATGGCCAATCCACCTGACTTGCACATCTTTGGACTGTGGGAGGAAACCGGAGCACCCGGAGGAAACCCACGCAGGGACAGGGAGAACGTACAAACTTCACACAGACAGTGACCCGAGGCCGGAATTGAATCTGGGTCCCTGGCGCTGTGAGGCAGCAGTGCTAACCACTCTGCCACCCCAGATTAATTCCAGATATTTTTTATTGAATTCAAATTCCACCATCTGTGGTGGTGGGATTCGAACCTAGGTCTCCAGAACATTAGCTGAGTTTCTGGATTAGTTTAGCGATAACACCATTAGGCCATCGCCTAGTGAATTGTTATAGAACTCATCCAATTTTCTTCCCATTGATTTCATTGGCTATGAAAATGAGGTGACCTCTGTAACAGACTCGAGTGGTCACCTCATCCTCACCAATCGACTTGAATCTGTTTATTATGACAGTCATGGTTGGAGTGTTCCGTTTCATCATTTAGTGTGACGCTATTCCCACCATGCTAACTGGAATCAATGAGGAACTGGAAACTAGGTGCCCATATGGGCTTTCAGCGGCAGCAGAATGGAATTCCACCACAATCCGTAACCCCACTCCTCGGCAAACCCCTCGCTCTATCATCAGCATCAAGCCAATGGACCCACCCTGGTTCAATGAAGAGCGTAGGAGAGCAAGCCAGGAGCAACAGCTGGGCCACAGGAAAATGAGGTGCTCACTCAGTGAAGCTACAACACGCTTCAGAAGGGGAAACACAAACAGTTGGACCAGTTGAAGCCTGAACTGGCGCTTTAGTGGTCTCAATTGGATTTTAATGGGAATGGCTAAGAAACCAGAGTATTTGGAAATCCAGTAGAGGCTTCCACGTTCCAAATGGTCAGCAGTGTCGGCATGCTAAATAGAGCAAGTGGCATGCTATGGACAAAGCTAAGAGGCTGACTAAACGATGAGCAGGAGGAGGAGGCTTCTCCCAGAAGGAAAAAACAGCTCAGACCAGTATCCTTATTTCCCTATTTTATTGGTGCTCCATTTTAAAGTATACAAGACCAGTTCAGACCAGTATTCTTATTTCCCCATTTTACTGTTTTCCCCCCATCCTCAATGAGAGCGGAGCCCAGTATGTATCCAAAAGTCTAAGGTTGAAATATTCGCAACCCACCTTCAGCCAGAAGTACCGAGTGGATGATCCATCTCAGCCTCGCTCTGAGATCCCGAGCCTCGCAGATCCCAGTCTTCAGCCACTCCAATCCATGTGATATGAAGAAACAGCTAAGTGCATTGGATGCTGCAAAGACTATGAGGCCCCAACAATATCCTGGTGTTTGTGCTGAAAAATTAGGGGGGCGATTGTCCCAGCCCACTGCTTTGCTCATGTAGCACAGCGGGCCAGGAGACATCGCGGGTTTCCTACTGAGCGTCTGGGCCTTCGTGCGTCTCCCAGCCTAAGCTTTTCAGCGTGAGTGAAACTGTGCTGAAAATCAGTGTGGTGGTGATGCGTTACCATACCCCTACATATAATTAACAGATTCACGACTAAATCCTACCCCACCCCCCGCTGGCGTCTCCCCGCTCCCCGGCATGACATCACACTGGCGTCGTTTACAACTGCTCGAGAAAAGTGGGACCTGGCGTGGCAGCATTGAAGAGGATCGAGGAGGTAAGCGTTATGGAGCTACAGCCCCTGGAGTGCAGGGGAGGGTGGCGGTAGGTCCTCAAAGGTTGCTGGGTGGGATGGGGGAGTTCATTGAGCGCTGGAAGGGCTGTCCCCCAGGCCCAGGGATGTTCCATTGTTCTCTCTGTGGGGTGAGGGAGTTTACTGAGTGCTAGGGTTTTAGGGAGTGAGGTGGGGGTGGGGGGGTGGGGGGGGGGGGGGGGGGTGGAGAGGTGGAGGTGAAGTGCACCATGTACTGCTTGAGGTCTCATCAAGTCAGGCAGCTGGTGCTCCAAGCAGGGACTCTGCAGTGAATGGGAACCCATCTTGTGATAATCAGGAGGCTGTCCCTGCCCCGTGTGCCTGACCTGCAACACATGCCTGGAAGGGAATGCTGTCATAGCACCCATGGCAATGGCTCAAGGGGGCGCAATGGCCACACCCGCACACCAAACTGTATGCTCTTCCTGCCTGCCGTGGCCACAATGCCAATGACAGACAACCTATTCAGGTGACGCTTGGCACCCCAGACTGTGTGGTGTTGCCAGCATCACAAGTGGAAAGGCTGGTCCCAGTGAAGGAGTGGGGGTCCCAGGATAGTAATAAGCAAAGACATGCATCTCTCTCTATAACTCCCACCGTGCAGGTGGATTTCGGACTGTTAGGTCTGGAGCTGGCCATCGTGGTGGCAGCTGCTGAGGAGGAGGAGGCTGAGGGAATGGAGGGATGTATACGGCCACTGCACGACCAGCCAGTGGCAGAACCTGCAGAAGGAGGGCAGAGGGCTGCAGGTGAGGCCCAGAAAGTGGCAGCGCAGTCTCGTTCCAGGCACCCAGTGGGGACATCTGCCTATCACAGGCAACTGTGCACAGGTGTGTTCGTCAGGTCGTGTGTGCCTTGTACGTCCGGGCAGGACAGCACATCAAATTTGATGCTGGCCAGGCGCAGCAGGAGGCCCGGGCTGTAGCTTTGCCGCCATCGTTGACATGCCCCATGTGCAGGGGGTTGTGGATGGGACGCACATCGCCCTGTGGTCCCCACGAGGTGAAGGCCAACCATTTATAAACAGGTGTCCACTCCCTCAATGCCCAGATAGTTTGTGACCACAGACTAATCATTATGCAGGTGTGTGCACGGCACCCAGGGAGTGTCCATGACAGCTATGTCCTGAGGTGTTTGGACATCCCTGGGCTATTTGAAGACCAGCCCAGGCTGCCAGGATGGCTCGTGGGGGATAAAGGCTACCCGCTGAGGTTGTGGCTGATGATGCCTGTGCAGAGGCCCAAGACCGAGGCGGAGACCCGCTACAATGAGGCCCACGCTGCCACCTGGTCTGTTGTTGAGCATTGCATAGGCCTACTGAAAATGTGGTTCTGGTGCCTGGACCACTCTGGGGGTGCCCTACAGTACGACCCTGTGTGTGCCTCATGCATCATTATAGTCTGCTGCATCCTATACAACACTGCACAGCAGTGGGGAGACCAGCTAGAGGAGGAGGAGGAGAAGAAGAAGGATTGCCAACTGCAGGATGTGGAGAAGGTGCCATATGAGGAGCCAGAGGATGGAGGACAGGCGGCGATGGTAAGGATTCGGCAGGACAGCAAGGGATGCTTTAAGTGTAGCAAGATTCACCTAGTTGCTGCCGTGCAGTGTGGCAGCTGCTGCCACCCTCCCACCACACCCCAGGAGGTGCTGCAGCTGCCCCCTCAACTCCCCAACCCTTCCCCTCCCCCACCCTCTTTCACCCCATTCCCATACCCATCCGCTCCCCAATACACTTTCATCCCACCCACCCTGACCCTTCCCCTCCCCGCCCTCTTTCAACACCTCCCCGCCCAGTTCCGAGTCACATCACAACAGGGTAATGAGCCTGGGCTGGCCGTGCTAGCGAGTTTTTGGTCAAGGCTGGAGGGTGATGATGACTCACTGGAAGGCACTCTGGGATCCTGCCCTGGTGTCATGCAGGTCTGACTCCTACCTGTTCTCTGACTGCATTTGGGCCCACGTAGGAGTAAAGGTTTTGACCACAAACGTGTGGGCCAATGGGCCAGGAGGTTAGGGCAGAGCGGAGGGGTGTTAGATGCCAGGGGGTAACATTTGACACAGGGTCTGGTGGATGCTGGGGAAAGCACGGCAGGTGGTCTGTAACTTTTGGCTGAGGGGCCGGTCTGCGTAGGATTTAATGGTGATCTTAACATCTACAAAAACCTTAACCCTGACCACTGCTAACCTTCACTCGTGCCCTCTTAGTGACCCTACAACTTTCTTATCTTATGTGGCCTACTGGTATGCCTAGGTACTTCCCCAGGATGCACATCGGAGATGGAGGCGCCCAGTTGTGATTCCCGCCCTATGGCCTGTGATGCCTTTGGTCGGCGTCCTCTGGGGGGCCCGGCTGACTTGTGGATGACACTGTTTCTGTGCCACCCTGTTCAACCAGCTGGCCCTGAAATATCCTGGTGTGAGGACGGGGGGGATTTGGAAGGTCTGGGGGCGTCTGGATCTCCTGCGTGGAAGGCCCCGGCATGGGCTCCTGCCTGCCCTCCTCCCTCAGGGTGCCCCTAGGCCCCGAGGACACTTCATCATTCGCAAGTCGGTCCTGGAGGGATTCCACAGAACCCTGGGGTTTGGGAACCCCTGCTTTAAACCATCAATGACAAGACCAGGCCACTGAGGCCAGGACAATATCTCAGTTGAATCCCAAAAGAGTTTTAGTAGCTTAAATGTAAGGACCAGTGAGGAAAAAGTAGCCTATGCGTGTTGGTCATATTCCTGGAGCTTTCATCACTTAACTTCCTGTGTCTAACTGCTCCTCCTCTGCTGTAGGTTTGCTATTATATCCATCCTCACAGCACATCAGCTTTCCATGAGAATTGCAAAAGTAACAAAACCTTTGATAACCAATTGGATGTTTTTTGACTCCGTTAAATAACTCTTTCTTTCCCCCATCTCCAATATTTTTATAATGAATGGGCAAAGAATTCTTCAAAGAAAATGAATTTAAAAAATCATTGCAGGATCCTGGAAAAATCATAGAATCTCTACAGCACAGAAAGAGGCCATTTGGCCCATCAATCCTGCACCGACAACAATCCCACCCAGGCTCTATCATCGTAACCCCACATATTTACCCTGCTAATCCCCCTGACTCTAAGTGACAATTCTAACATGACCAATCCACCTAACCTGCACATCTTTGGACTGTGGAAGGAAACCGGAGCACCCGGAGGAAATCCATGCAGACACGGGGAGAACGTGCAAACTCCATACAGACAGTCACCCGAGGCCGGAATTGAACCCGGCCCCTGGTGCTGTGAGGCAGCGGTGCTAACCACTGTGCCACCTATCCTGGAAACCAATCTTCAATTCCTGGAGACTCCTGAACTAATCCTGGAGGATTAGCGACATTAGTTGAGGCCCATCCTGACTGTTGTAATATATCTTTAAGGGATATCGGCATGACATCAGTAGAAGAGAAATGTGATCCAGTCTTAGTCTCACTCTTGCTTTGAGCGGAGCGTGCACACACACACACACAGCTCTGATGTCTTCAAGCTTTGAAGACATCAGAGCTGGGATGGCCAGTAAAAATATAAATGAGTCCTGAACAAACCTGCACAAGCAGAAACTTCAACAAATAGGTCAGACAGTGCATGGGCCTAACACAGTGGGGTGTAACACTGTGAAAGAAATCTGGAGCAGCAACAATAATGAAGCATTACACTGTTCTCAGCGGTAATACATTTCAAGAGGGACAATATCGTTCTTTTTGTTTATAACGAGGAAAGTATCCAATTTGCTTAATGTTGGCATGAAAGGACTGTGCAAACCGTTGCTGTTATTGGATAAGTAACTGATAGCTCTCCACTAATGCTGGTGGCGATCATCTGATTTACTAAACTCCTTGAGGAGCCCTCCATTTCACAGCTCTCCTGCAGTTCCCGTTACAAGCTGACAATCTGAACGGTGCTTCCGATTCAACACAAATAATTCCTTTCAGCAAACCCTGTGACTGAAGGTGGGGTTTTTAAAAAAAAAAAAATTGTAACGGCAATCTCCGTGCACGCCATCAATCTGGTAAATTTAGATTCTTAACGTGGCAAACGCGATCAGGAAAAGGGGAGGAAAGAAACCAAAATGGTTGCTGTTCATTTAAATAAATTATAAAGCGATCTTCGTGCGAGTGGGAAATCCATAATTAGCGAGCCATTCTCTAATGACACTGCAGTGGGGTTTGCGTCTGAAAGCCATTTGAATGAAGTGCGGGCCTTGAGGACATGTTTCTTTCGTTAGAAGGAGCACTCGCCCTAACGGATGAGACATTTATTTGCCACCGTTAACTCTCAGGCACCTCTGTCTGGGGACCCCTGGCCTGTTTAGCATTGTTCGCGAGATGCCGGGGACTGCTGATACGGAAAGGTGGTCTCATCTTTGTCACAGGCAATGTCATCAAACATTTACAGCACTGAATTAATTTCTGCTCCACTGAAGATGCAATTTGCATGAGTTAGGATGAAAAATGCATGAATATATTATGAACAGTGGCATATGATTTAACACTGTAGGCACTGCAGCATGCTATTGGCTGGCGCGAGCCCTACTAATTAATTGCCAAAAATCTCACTTTTCTCTGAACCCTGATCTCAGTGACTGACTTACCTTCACACAAAGGCTAGTGGAACCCTGCAACTCCCTCCCCCCCCCAAAAAAGCTGCTGAGGCTAAGTTAATTGAAAATCTCAAAACCGAGATTGGTTTAATTCTGTTAGGCAAAGTGTATTCGGTTTTAAGGAACCTAGGTGGGTAAGTAGGGATAAAATACGGGAAGCCATCATCTAGCTGAATGGTAGAACAGGTTCAAGGGGCTGAATGGCCTCCTCTTGCCTTTTCCCCTCTTTACTATCTTGCAGTCTCAGGATGGTAAATCCTGTGCAAAGCCGTGTTTCTCCAGTAGAAGGCAGCGTTGACTGGAGAGGCTTTTATCGCAAGGGGCACAGGGTTTTATTGACCATTTGTTACCTGTGTCTTAAAGCAAGGACTCCCGGCTCACTGAAAAGCAGTGGTGAAAATTCTCTGGAGCAGCTGTGACGCTAACGTCATTGGTTAGTCCCTCCAATCAGCAAAGTTGGTGTACGGTCCCTCCATTTCTGCTCATTTACATAGGAGGGCTAACCCATTTATTTTAAAATCTGTTAATGCTTGCAAAAAAGTGTGCATTGGTATGTGACACCAAGGCATGTGAAACTCTCCTATGTGAACTTTGCCAGGCACAAGTTCTGTGCCAGGTCTCTTGCCTTATCCCAAATTTTCCATCCAGTCAATACCTCTATCAGACCATTTAAGTTTAAAGTTTATTTATTATTGTCACAAGTAGCCTTATATTAATACTGCAATGAAGTCACTGTGAAAACCTCCTAGTTGCCACACTCTGGCATCTGTTCAGGTACACTGAGGGAGAATTTAGAACATAGAACATAGAAAAGCTACAGCACAAACAGGCCCTTCAGCCCACAAGTTGCGCCAAACATGTCCCTACCTACTAGGCTTACCTCTATCTTACTAACTTCCATGAACTTATCCAAAAGTCTTTTAAAAGACCCGATCGAATTTGCCTCCACCACCACTACCGGCAGCCGATTCCATGCACCCACCACCCTCTGAGTGAAAAACTTACCCCTAACATCTCTGTGCCTACTCCCCAGCACCCTAAACCTGTGACCTCTTGTGGCAACCATTTCAGCCCTGGGGAAAAGCCTCTGAGAATCCACTCTATCAATACCCCTCAACATCTTATACACCTCTATCAGATCACCCCTCATCCTTCGCCTCTCCAAGGAGAAAAGACCTAGCTCTCTCAACCTATCCTCATAAGGCATGCCACCTAATCCAGGCAACATCCTTGTAAATCTCCTCTGCACCCTTTCTATGGCTTCCACATCCTTTCTGTAATGAGGCGACCAGAACTGGGCACAGTACTCCAGGTGGGGTCTGGCCAGGGTCTTATACAGCTGCAGCATTATGTCCCGATTTCTAAACTCAATTCCTCTATTGATGAAGGCCAGTATTCCATACGCCTTCGTAACCACAGCCTCCACCTGCGACACTGCTTTGAGCATCCTATGAACCCGGACCCCAAGATCCTTCTGATCTTCCACACTGCCAAGCGTCTTACCCTTAACATTATATTCTTTCATCCTATTCGACCGGCCAAAATGAACCACCACACACTTATCTGGGTTGAAGTCCATCTGCCACTTCTTCGCCCAGTCTTGCATCTTATCTATGTCTCGTTGCAACTGCTGACATCCCTCTACACTATCCACAACCCCACCAACCTTAGCATGGTCAATGCACCTAACCAGCACGTCTTTCAGACTGTGGGAGGCAACTGGAGCACCTGGAGGAAATGCATGCAGAAACGGGGAGAATGTGCAGACTCCGCACAGACAGTGACCCAAGGTGGGAATTGAACTCAGGTCCCTGGCACCGTGAGGCAGCAGTGCTAACCACCGTGCCCCCTTTTCTGCTTCACCTCAACCGGCCTTTGACAGGAAGGAGGCACTTCAATCAGAATTAATTATCTTCCGATCCACAGGGTAGAGGGACGGTAGAGGTAGTGAGGAGGATTGCAATTCTCCGCGACATGACTTAGCGGTCAAAATGTGACACTTGGCAGCTCTCAGGTATGTGTGTATCTCGGAAACTGAGAGAATCATGATTGCCGGAATTCTACCGCCTCGCTCGCCACGGAATCGGAGTGGGCGAGGGGCGGACAACAGAAATGTCCGTTGACCTCAGGCGGGAATTTCCAGTCTCGCTCGAGTGAGGGGGTAAAATCCCGCCCGACGTGTCTTAGTACAGGGATGATCCGAGCACCATTAGTAGGAAATTCGCTGCCTCGGAGCTATGAAGCTGCTGTGGTAGAGATAGACTTAACTCACACACTGGGACTGAGAGCTTCCTCAGTCCCATAGCCGCTACGCTTTTACCAATAAATGCACTGGGAGTGTTACACCATCCCTGAATTTCAGAGAGCAGGAGCAATTAGAATATTTTAATAGTAGTTGATCATATTAAATGGCCAATAGCTTCACACTTGAGGATCGGTTTGAGGATATAAATTGGGAGTGTGAGGCCATAACATCATGGGTCAGAGCTCTGACAAAAGGGTCATCCAGACTCGAAACGTTGGCTCTGTTCTCTCTCCGCAGATGCAGTCAGACCTGCTGAGATTTTCCAGCATTTTCTGTTTTTGTTTCAGATTCCAGCAGCATTTTGCCTTTAACATCATGAGTCTTGCTCTAGTTTTATCAACCGGGTACTGTTAACATTTAGTGTAGATGCTACACCTGACCTGGGAGAACTTAATGTGCTCCTTCCCCCCACACTAACCTTTCTCATCCAGAAGAACACAGAAAATAATCCATTATTTGCATTAGTTGAGCCACTGGTGATGCTGATATCACATCTTGCCCTCTGTTGCTTGCCCAACGTTCGTATCTCCATGTCAAATCCCCCGCTAGAACATATCAGGAGTGAATCAGTACCTGATCTGACGCTGCCATTAAATGCACATTCATATTAATTGGTGCCTTTAAATTAATGGTCCCATTAACAAGGTGCCTATTAAATAGCAGCTTCTGTGCGATGTCTCTGTGTTTCAATTTTATGTTGTTGTTCCTAATCTCCAAAACATGCATTTATTAGACCACTTATGTTGACAGCTTGTGAAACTTTTGTGCTTTATTTGTGAGTGCAGATGTGTGATTAATGTGGCTGATAGAGAAAACAGATCCATTTCATTAGGTAAGCCACATAATGACTGCGAGTTCCTCGCTTAACTTATGTTCCACGTCATTGTCTGTGCTTTTAAATACAATGCTGTCTGCGTGCTGAGCAAGGAGCTCAGTAGATTGGTGAGCCATTTTAGTGAGTTTTGTTACTTTCTTTGCCCAAGCATTTGATGCTTAGGCGACAGGTTTACCTCGGTTGCACTTTGCTCCAATGCTAATGTACGGTGTGAAATAAGATGCCAAGTAAGGTCTGAGCTGACTCTGAAACAGAATCAGGGGTTGGAATTTTACCGTCCTGCTCACCACGGAAATCGGAGCAGGAGAGGGCGGACCATGGAAAGGCCCATTGACCTTGGGCGGGATTTTACGATTTTGGGATGAGTGAGGTGGTAAAATCCCGCCCAGAGTCTTTCTATTGCAGGTATAAGGAGAGCTGTACTTCTTCAGTGTGTCTCTGTTGAGAGGCTTTTATTGAAGTGATATTAAGATATCTGCCTCCAGAGAAAGAGTCCAAATGGCAGACTCACATGACCGTGGCAAGCCAGTTAGTTTAGTACAGCATTGCATTTCCAAATTCAAACAAACCCTTTTTCATTAAAAAAGATACGAACAACCCCTTTTTCACACGATAGTAAAAGACACAAACATCCCAATTGTCCTACTGAACAAAGGACACATTTGCATGCATGACCCCATTATCCATGTTACACCCACTATTCTCATGCATTATGACTGTTTGGTCTACTTGTCAGTCTCTGCTTATGCATTGCACACAGACTTTCAACCGTGGAGGCCTCTTACTGGAACACGTGTGGATTGACTGTTCTTCTGGCTGATGTTTTTGTCCAGAGAGTGTTGTTTCCCTGGCCCTTGTTGCCTAGGTGACTATTATTTTTCCATTGCGGTTGTTGGGAACTAGTGGGCCTCTAGGATGGACGATCATTTTATGCTCAGTGAAGAAGTGAATCCCTTCTCCCTGACTACCCAATTGCAGTGAAAGAGAAGCTTTGCTAGTGGATGGTATCGGCCTGCAGTTGTGCCCGTTTATTAGGATGAGTTTTTTCAACTCCTGCTTTGAGTTCCCAACTGTGGAATTATGGGTTGTTCTTGCCTCCTGATCCATTTATATTGCCCCTGGAATTTGTTTGATAAGATCTTGCACAGCTTGGTTCATTGAAAACTTCAGTTTATTGTGCATTTTCCAAGGTATATACTCAGCTGGAATCTTGCCCATCAATTCTTCCAGTTCGGCGCTGATGTGGACATTTTTCTGTGGAACATTTACCTTTGGCTCGTGCATTTCATTGCAGTGATGTGGTTGGCAACCATCTTGTGGTTTACTTGAATGTTGTCTCCTCCTTTCTGGGGTCTTCTGCCTCCCTCTCTCTGGGTTCTTTTTCTGTTGGCACATTCAGGATTGCCATTCCAAGCTTTTGACTGGCTTCAGCTAAGATGAGTGGTCATTGTGTCCCATCTATGGTCTGGAAGTTGAGATCTTCCTTCTGGCCATTGCAATGGGCTGTCAGACTAATTTGTCCTCTCGGGATGAGTCCTGGGCCATCATATGGCCTCAGTCTTACTTTCGAGGGTTTGATTTTCAGATCATGTTGGGTCACTTCACACAGGTCTGTGAAGGTCATTATGTTGAAAGACGCACCTGTGTTCGCTTGATATTCTCCTTCTGCAATCATCATTGTGACAGTCACAAACCTATTGGTGCCTATGAACTTGACTGAATAAACCTGTTGCATCAGGAATTTCTCGCCTGCTGATATCTCTCCAGTGGTCATCTATATAGGCTGGTTTTGCATTTTTCTGGTCAAGCACTTGTATGTGAAACGATTCAGCTTCTTGCAGTTAAAACACTACTTTCCCCAGGCTGGGCAATTCCTTTCCTGTGCGTGCTGCTACTCCTTGGTATTCACATCCTCCCCTTTGTTTGTGATTGCTCTGCTCTTTTGACTTGGACTGTCTCTCAGCATAATGTATTTCTTGATCTGCCCTGCCATTCATATGCTCCAGCTGTTGTTTCATAACATCCGCATTTTGACAGTTGTCCATCACTTTCATTAGCATTAGCTTCTCACCTTTCAGCAGATTTGCGCTCACTGAGGGACGTCTCACAGCCTAGGGCTAATCTATCTTTAATCAAATCATCTTTTAGCTGTCCGAATGCATATGATTCTGTTAGCTGCATTACTGCCATGACATGCCATTCAATGGTTTTGTTTACACTCTGAACTCTAGAGTTGAATACGTAACGTTCATATGTGACATTCACTTGGGATTCAAAATGTGCCCTGAAGGCTTTTAAAATCTCTGCCATCTGTTCTCTTTGCTCATTAGTTGGATTTAGGATGGTATACATTTTGTAGCAGTCACTTCTTAGCAGTGTTAAAAGTTTAGCTATTCTTATCAATTCAGGCTTCTTTTAAGTTCGTTGCAATATCATAAGCCTGTTTTTTGCACCGAGCAGGAGCACACTCTCAATGGGCCTAGAAGTGGATGCAAAACGTGTTCCCAGCTGCGGTTGGCCCAAGAGCACAATTGCTTGCTGACTGACCAATTGGCGGCCATCCAGCGGGAAACATGCGCTGGGAAAGGCTGAGAGCTGCCAGGGAGGACAGGAAGAGGCCGGGCACCAAGAAAGCAGAGGGTGTGGGCTGGCACTCCTAATGGGACTGCCACTGCGGGGCAGTGGCAGGGAGCTGCTGACCTGTGACGATATCCATGTTAGAACTATGCCATGAGTGTGCGGGGAGCACAATCGAGCAGAGACTCAGTCCCCAGACACACCAATTAATTTTATTTCAGTCCTGACAGTCCATCGCGCCCTGGATCAAGTTTGCAGCTAAAATGTAAAGGCCGTCTGGGCAATCAGCCGACCTGTGAACTGTAAAAACCACGTCAAATTGCATTCAGTTGGTCCCTTATTGGGCTAAATTACCTGTTTGCTTATCAGCGGGCACGGTTCTGACTCGCGCTCATGCCCGCTGACCGAAATATTGCAGCAATGCGTGATCACATCAGAACACACGCCCGATGTCTTCTCTCATGATTTCACAAGCTTCCGGCTCGGCCCTGGTTTTGCAATTGGGAAAACGACCAGTTTGGCCATGCAACATTTTTCAACTGGACTTGCGATGGGATTGCAAAATTCATTCCCTGCTTTTTTATTCACTCAGTAATTTACTCAGTCAGGTTCTGCGCTTCCTTTTTCTCTGGAGCCAGTGACTTCACTTGGAGACAAGTGTGTGCTTCCATCAGCTGTCTCACTTGCGGCCTGGCAGCCTTTGTCTGTTTCCTTTGTTCTTTTCAGCAGCTTTTTTTTGCAGATTTTGAATTGTTGAGCCATTCCTGGGTTCTCTGTGTTTTCTCTGCTCCTTTTGCAGGTTTCAAAAATCTATTTTTCTCTTGACATTCTCTGACACCGTGTTGCAAGCATGAGGACAGCTGTACTTCAGTGTGTCTCTGTGGAGAGACTTTTATTGCACTGAGCTTAGGATGGCTGCCTCCAGAGGCAGAGTCCTCATGTCAGAGTCACATGACTATGGCAATCCAGTTAGTTAGCATAGTATTACATTTCCAAAACCCAAACACTCTCCTCCGAGCAGACTGCTGAACTTCACTCCGGTGTTAGGCTGAACCCTGACAATAGTTTTAATCTGTATTCGTAGTGTAATTATAATGTTGGTATGAAGGGAACACCCTTCTCACTGAGGTGTGTTAGCATGTGGCCTTTTCTAAAAATGAATTCTCGGGATGTGGGCATTGTTGGCAAGATTTATATTTATTGCCCATACTTAGTCACCCATGAGAAATTAGTGCTGGGCTTCTACCTGAAGCACTGCAGTCCACGTGGTGAAGGATCTCTCTCAGTGTTGTTGGAGAGTTCCAGGTGATTCAGCATCAATGGATGATACATGCCAAAGTCAGGATGGTGTTTGCCTTGGAGGGCAACTTGAAGATTTATCTGCTGCCAATTGTCATTCTAGGTGATGGAGCTTATGGGTTTGGGAGGATTTTTTTAAATTCATTTGTGGATCGTGGACATGTATTGCCCATCCCTACTTGCCCGAGGGCAGTTGAGAATTAACCACTGTTAATTGGGGTGGCTCTGGGCTCACATGTAGGCCAGACTAGGTAAGGATGGCAAATTTCCTTCCCTAAAGGGCATTACTGAATGAGATGAGTTTTTCCGACAATGGTTTCATGGTCATCAGTAGATTCTTAATTCCAGATATTTTTTATTGAATTCAAATTCCACCATCTGCTGTGGTACGGTTCGAACCCGGGTCCCCAGAAAATTAATTCAGTTTCTGGATTAATAGCCTAGTGATAATACCACTAGGCCATCACCACCCCAGTTGTCAAAGGAGCCTCACCATTGCAGTGAAACCAGGTGTCAAGGAGGTGACTCTGTAGCGAATCTGAATCAGTGTCCTTTACCCCAGAGCCTTCCAAGGTTCACTCTGACGTCAGACTGGGCCTGACTCTGGATTTAGAGTGTTCTTGCTGAATAATTACAGTGCTGGTGTGAGGAGAATCCACTTCTCCCTTGTGCTAGTAAGAGTGTACCATAGTGGCAACTTGAAAGAAATGGGTCAAAATCGGAACGAGTGTGGATTTCCTTGGAACTTCTTCCTTTCCGCTGGTGTGACTCCACCGAAGTTCAGCGGGAACCACATTTGTACAGGACAATGAGGTTTCATCCCAGCCACATGGGGGGTTGCAGTTCTAAGTGAATTGCTGACCATTGAAAATTCCGTCCATCCGCCTCATCCATTCTGTGAACACAAAATGTTGACCTCGCCCTCTTTTTAAAAAGTGTCAGAGCAGCCATCATCTATTTCAATGGCAAACAGGCTCGAGTGGTTGATCGCCACTCCTGTTCCTAATCTTTTTCCATCACTGTGATAGTTCGCATGTCCAACATAGAGAGCCAATAAAGAGGAGGCTCCCCGTTCTGGCCCGAGTTAGTTGCTCTTAGCCGGGGCCACAGGTAAGGGGGCAACACCCTATGGTCCTGGAACACACTGCGATTGCTTGTTCAAGTGACCATTTTTTAATGTGTAAGACTAGACAATGAGTTGGAAGGCTGTTTGAACAATCCAGAAACTACTGGTGCTCCTGATTGCTGTCACAGTATTATTCCTGGGTAAGTGCACGCCATGTAGATTTTGAATTAGGCACGGTTGAACTGGGTTACAAGGCCTGCTGTAGTCAAAGACCTTGCAATACTCATTGTCCAGGCCACACACATTAAGAGTGACAAGTTTGGCAAGTGGATCAGTGCCCATGGAACCAAGCATGGAAAGGTGGAAGTGTGCTCAAAGAAAGGATTATGATTTACTTCCTACTGCAACAGTGACACATTTTATTGGAATGTAAGTCTGCTGCCACACAACTCTCTCCCTCCCTCCCCATCCCCACCCCCCCATCCCATCCCCACCTCTCAAGTGCAGAGACTTAAGTCTACTCAGAAGCAATATTTTTAGCTTAGCGTGGGAATGTCAGACATTAGTTCCGGGCACACGATTCTCATAGAGTTGGAGACAAGTGCAAGAGACCAGTCCAAATGAAAACTAACCACTAAAAAATGCAATTGCGCCTTTTCCACCTTTGGAACACAAAGGGAAGTATGGCACCACTCCTGATTTCCAGCACGCTGATGAGAAAGAAGGAAGAAAGTCACTGGACCCACACCGGAGTGTGTCTCAGTCTGCAGTAGGTTTAAATCTCTGCACTTGTCTAAAACACACAAGTCCAAGGAGGAGCTGCTCCACTTTAGCGACACACACTTGAACATGAATATAGCTCTTCACTTTAAAACGAGGACCTTCTGTAGAGCTTTCAACACGCTGCTTGTTTCCTGTTGCGATAAGTATGGTTTTCCAAAAGGAACATTTTTTAAAAATCCCCCTTTGAAATGAAGAAAACCATGTTTGACTGGGCCAATGATGGTCCTTAATTTGCACTAATCTCTGCCAAACCACAAAGATCACTTTGAAGTAAATTGTATTAGGAGTAAAAAAAAAATGCATACCCAAATTTAATCCAAGCTGCTCAGAATGTCACAAAATGGTAGTCAGAGTGGTTAGTATCACATTCCGTTCATTTTAACCAGGGTCTTCTAGGCAGGGGAGGGCCACCATCCCAGGAAGGGTGGATACCTACTTAATGTGCTGAGGTTGTGGCCCAATAAGAGAATAGCTGTTTGAATGCATGATGCCATGACGAGAGTTTAATATTGGAGGGAGTTGAAGGGTGACTTACTCTGACAGAGGATCATTCATCCTCTTCCTGCACTGGATGGTGTTTCAGGCACAGTTGCCAGTCACACTGACTTGCTCAGCGATGGCCTTCCAGGCCAGAGAGGTGAGGCTGATGTGCTTCCTGGACCCATCCCTGGGGTACAGGACATGCTTGTGGGTCTGCACTCCTCATGGGCCTGGTGGGTGAAGCAGGGTGCTGTCTTCTTCTGAGGCTTCAGCATTCTTTTTGTGGCTGGGAAACACCTCTGCCCATGTCCGGGAGATAGGTGGGCTGGAGATTGTGAGATGTATGTGTTGGATTGGCTTTTAAATATGGCGGACAAATCAACCCCTGACCAGCCGTGTATTGAGTCTGATACTCACCTGTGCATAATTATTGAGCTTCGAAGTGCGGAATCGGGTGTGAATTCCCGCCATTTTGGCCAGTGGGGTGGGAGCTGCTGACACTGCCCGCTACTGCATTGAGCTTCATGAATGGAAAATTCCCTTTCTCTGAGAGATGGATTCCAAGATCAGGAAGAATGTTAGAACAGACTGCTGACTCATGATCACTCATTTCAAAGTATCTCACAGCTCTACCCCTATGATTCTAAGTTAAAAGATCGCGTTAAAGTTGAACCACTTTCCAGACCTGCCGATAGATTTCCAGCTTTGTTACCACATTTTTAGTTAGAATTTCTTTATCGCTCTTCTGACAGGAATGTTTCTCAGCAGCGACTTGGTGATAGGACTGAAATCAGCTGCTGCCTGCGTGGGGTGTCGAGATTGCTTCCCTCTGATTCATGGTATGGAGTGTTGCATCAGTTCTGAGAGCGGCTTTCCATCGGAAATTTCCAGCAAAATCAACTGACAATCAGGGTCCAGGAACCCGGCTGATTCCGCACCTCCTTCACACAGGCTGGTTGAGATTTATTAACAATTAGGGGACATTGCATTTAGGTCTGGACGCTGCAATTGAGGAAGAATATACTGTCCTTGGAGGGGTTCTGCACAGATTCTTGTCTTAGAGGATGAAATTATGAAGCCACTCACACAGAGTCGGCTTTTATTTATTCTTTTGGACCGAAGAAATATAGATCAGAGTATTTTCAAAATGGTGAGATCTGGAAGGGCAGAGGTATTGAGGATTCTAGTACAGAAATCACCAAATAAGTTAGTGGACAGGTACAAAAGAGAATTATAAAGGCTAACTAAAGGAGATTGGAGGATAAAGGAATGGAAGTTATGTTACATTGTACAGAGCTCTTGTTAGGTTCAGTGTAGAGCACTGTGTTTAAATATAAAATCATTGAATCATAAAATCCCTACAGTGCAGAAGGAGGCCATTCGGCCCATCGAGTCTGCACCGACCACAATCCCACCCAGGTCCTATCTCTGTAACCCCAAATATTTATCCTGCTAATCCCTTTGACACTAGGGTCAATTTAGCATGGCCAACCAACCCAACCCACAGACCTTTGGACAGTGGGAGGAAACCGGAGCACCAGAGGAAACCCATGCAGACAAGGGAGAATGTGCAAACTCCACACGGGCAGTGACCCGAGGCTGGAATTGAACCTGGGTCCCTGGCGCTGTGAGGTAGCAGTGCTAATCACTGTGCCACCGTGCCGCCCAAAATTATTATGGATACTTTACCTTGCCGGTAGGACAGGTCAGGGATGGTAATGGTGGTGTCTGGGGTGTTATCTGCAAGGTATGATTCCGTGAGAATGACTATGTTAGGCTGTTGCTTGACTAGTCTGTGAGACAGACCTCCCACTTTGGCACCAGCACAACTGGCATGTTAGCAAAACTGGTATCAATGGGTTTCAGGGGGCAAACTCTCCGCTGGTTGGAGTCATACCTGGCACATAGAAAGATGGTTGTGGTTGTGGAGGGTCAGTCATCTCAGCTCCAGGACATCTCTGCAGGAGTCCATCAGGCTAGTGTCCTCGGCCCAGCCATCTTCAGCTGCTGCATCAATAACCTTCCCTCCATCATAAGGTCAGAAGTGGGGATGTTCGCTGCTGATTGCACAATGTTCAGCACCATTCATGACCCCTCAGTTATTGAAGCAGCCCATATTCAAATGCAACAAGATCTGGACAATATCCAGGCTTGGGCTGACAAGTGGCAAGTAACATTCAAGCCACACAAAAGCCAGACAATGACCATCACCAATAAAAGACAGTCTAACCACCCCCCCTTGACATTCAATGGTGTTACCATCAATGAATCCCCCACTGTCAACATCCTTGGGGTTACCATTGACCAGAGACTCAACTGGACTCACCACACAAACACAGCGGCTACAAGAGCAAGTCAGAGGCTAGGAATACTACGGCAAGCAACTCACCTCCAGACTCCCTAAAGCCTGTCCACCACCTACAAGGTATAAGTCAGAGTGTGATGGAATACTCCCCACTTGCCTGGATGGGTGCAGCTCCAACAACACTCAAGAAGCTTGACACTATCCAGGACCACATCCACAAACATCCACTCTCTCCACCACCGACACTCATTGCAGCAGTGTGTATTATCTACAAGATGCACTGCAGCAATTCACCAAAGATCCTTAGACAGCACCGTCCAAACCCATGACCACTTCCATCTAGAAGGACAAGGGCAGCAGATACATGGGAATACCACCACCTGTAAGTTCCCTTCCAAGTCACTCGCCATCCTGACTTGGAAATGTATCGCCATTTCTTCGCAGTCGCTGGGTCAAAATCCTGGAATTCCCTCCCTAACAGCATTGTGGGTCAACCCACAGCACGTGGACTGCAGCGATTCAAGAAGGCAGCTCACCACCACCTTCTCAAGGGCAACTAGGGATGGGCAATAAATGCTGGCCTAGCCAGCGATGCCCATATCCCACAAAAGAATAAAAAAAAACAATATTTTGGCTTTGAAGGGGATGCAGTAGAGATTCACCGAAACTATATCGGGGCTTAAAAGGTTAAATTAGGAAGAAACATTGCTTGTCTTCCTTTGAATATAGAAGATTAAGGGGTGATCTAATTGAGGTGTTTAAGATGTTTGAAGGATTTGACTGGGCAGTCAGAGGAAAATGATTTCCTCAAGTGGGGCCTTCCAGAACACAAAGGGACATAACCTTAAAATTAGAGTTGAGAGAAAACAATTCTTCACACAAATGGCATTGGACATCTGGAATTATCTCCTCCCCCCCCAACACCAAAATGTTGAGGTTAGGTCATTCGAAAATTTCAACCCTGTGATCAATAGGCATTTGCTAGTTAAGGATATTAAATGTAGGGAACCATGACAGACAAATGGAGTTAAGATACAGAGCAACCGTGATCTAGTTGAATGGCAGGACAAGCTTAAGGAACTGAGTGGTCCTATACCTATGGAAAAGCCTGAGTATATGGGAAAATAAATTAATAGAATGAGTGGAAGTGGGGGAGGGGAGGACAGAGAGAGAAATTGAGAGAGAGGTCGAAACTCTACCCCTGGAATCAGGGCGGGCGAGCTTCCCAGAACAGAAATCTCCATTGGCCTCTGGTGGAATTTTACGATCTCACCCGAACGAGGCACTAAAATCCCGCCCACAGAGTTTAAGTTGAAGTTTATTTATTATTGTCACCAGTAGGCTTCCATTAACACTGCAATGAAGTTACTGTGAAAATCCCCTAGCCGCCACACTCCGCCGACTGTTCGGGTAGACTGAGGGAGAATTTAGCATGGCCAATGCACCTAAACAGCACGTCTTTCAGACTGTGGGAGGAAACCGGAGCACCCGGAGAATGCGCAGACTCCGCACAGGGATGTAAAACATGAAACAAAATAATTGTTCATTTTTTTTTCACATCCGTGTTTGGGAGGAAGAAAATGATCAGTCACATTCTTCAGTGCTGGGAGTCTGGATGTTTATAAAACAGAAACATCATTGCGTTACCCACCTAAAGTGGGAAAGTACTGCCTACCTTCACATACGAGGTTCACACAGGAAAAATGATCATTTGGATGGGGTATTGCAGAATTGCACGGATCGATATTTTCAGGGATAAAAAATGACAGAGGGAAATGTAATTTGGAAAGAAAATCAGGATGGGGGTGGGGGAGGGGGGGTGGGGGAGGGGCGGGGAAGAGAATTGAAAAGCAAAGGAAAGCTTACTCGTGGAATTCAGTGTCTCTTCAGATAGAGCCAAGCACCGGGATAAAAGTCACTGCACTCTCATCAACACCGCAGTATCCCTCAGGCAAATCACCAGAGACATTTTCTAACCTCCATTTAGATTCAGGGGAACTGTACGAAGGAAAATAAGTGCAGCTAATGGCAGGAAAGCCCTGTACAGCTGGCTGTAGTTAATAATAGCAATCTGAAAGCTCGGCGCTAGCCACCCCCTTGTAATGGGAAGCATCATTGCGCAGAATTACAGACGGAAATGATTGTACATTTATTATTATTATTAAAACGGGCATAAAGTACCTCCATCGACCATCAATATATGTTACGGGCATTGAAAGGGAAGCTCAGTGTTTGAAATCCATCCCTTTGAAAGAGAGACACTATTATCCCTCAGCAGGGCACACCTGACTAGAAAATGGCAAGGGGCCAATTTGCATCTGTTTAGGGCTGGCAGAGCAATCTAGTGACTAATTGCAGAGACTGCAGGTGTGACTGGAACTGTAATAAGTAACCAATCGCAGTAATTAATCTGCTAGGCTGGAGCTGAAGAGCTAACAGCTGGACATTAGGGGACGGGCACATCTGGTAAATTGGGTTGCTCTTTGGCGCCGCATCCCCCCCCCCCATCTCCATTGTGCGGCACCATTAAGGGATAGATTAGGGTGGCCCACCCAGCCTGGGTCACCCAGTCTGAGACTGCGGCAATGCTATCCCCTGAACACATCCCGGCAGTCACTCCAGTTTCCACAGATTTTACCCTGAGTTACTGGGCAATTCAAGTTGAAGGCAGCCCCTTGCCTTCAGCACACACGCAGGTTTCTCTCCAGATAATTTGCAAATCCAGTATGAATAGTGTACAATTTCAAAAGCTGCAGTCTTCGCTCACTAGCTCAGATGCTGAATGTAGTGTCAGGCCAGGAAGTTCCCAATGCCATAACCTCTGTCTTTATCTATTTGATTTGATTTATTATTGTCACATGTATTGGGATCCAGTGAAAAGTATTGTTTCTTGCACGCTATACGGACAAAGCATATCGTTCATAGAGTACATAGGGGAGAAGAAAAGGAAAAGGTGCAGAATGTAGTGTTACAGTCATAGCTAGGTTGGAGAGAAAGATCAACTTAATACGAAGTAGGGTCCATTCAAAAGTCAGACCGCAGCAGAGAAGAAGCTGTTCTTGAGTCGGTTGTTATGTAACCTACAACTTTTGTATCATTTTTCCTGATGGAAAGAAGGTAGAAGAGAGTTGTCTGGGTTGTGTGGATCCTTGATTATGCTGGCTGCGTTTCCGGGGCAGCGGAAAGTGTACAAATCTTTGACACAGAAAATCTCTAATACGTCCACAAAATCAAAACCATCCACGCAGCCTTTGCTGCATCCTCTACCCCTTTCATTCCATTGTCCCCATGTTGCTTCTCGCCCTCTTCACTCAATCTTCAGTATCACCCTTTCCAACCCCATCAAGCTCCCTTTTTCCATTAAGGCCAGTACATTTTCCGTTGAGATCCTTTCAACAGCTCCTGGCTACCCTAATGCCCGTTGACACCGCTTACATAATCCAAAACTGTCTCTGGGTTACTCCATCCCAGTGCTGCAGGCATTCTTACCATTTATCACTTCACCAAAGTACTGCAGGTCATTCTTATCATTTGTCTCTTGATCCCTGCATCCCAGTAATATGGTGCATTCCTCCTGTATGTCGCTTTGTACCTGTGTAATGTAGGCTCTCCTTTCAGTCACTGAAACTTTGCCCTTTGGAAGTCTCTCCTTAAACAGCTTCTTCCCAGCTGCCATCAGACTTTTGTCTTGCCGTTCAACTAGATCATGGCTGTTTAAGGAGAGACTTTTGAATGAACCTACCTCATATTAAGTTGATCTTTCTCTACACCCTAGCTATGACTGTAACACTACATTCTGCACTCCCTTCTTCCCTTCTCCCCATATACTCTAAGAACGGTATGCTTTTTCTGTATAGCATGCAAGGAACAATACATTTCACTGGGTCCCAACACATATGACAATAATAAATTCAATCAAAATCAACTGCTTGAACTCGCCAACAGCGCAATGGGACTTAATGGATTTTGGTGATTCAAGGTGGTGGCTAACCACCACATTTAGCGATGGGCAACAACTACTGGCCTTGTCAGCGATGATCACGTCCCATGATCAAATAAACGAAGAAAAAACTTGCCAGCATTTTACCATCTGAACACATCTCTAGAAGAACAAGCAATGCACGATGGCACAATGGTTAGCACTGCTGCCTCACAGCGCCAGGGACCTGGGTTCAATTCCAGCTTGGGTCACTGCCCATGCGGAGTCTGCACGTTCTCCCCGTGACTGCGTGGGTTTCCTCCGGGTTCTCCGGTTTCTTCCCACAGTCTGAAAGACATGCTGGTTAGGTGCATTGACCATGCTAAATTCTCCCTCAGTGTACCTGAACAGGGTGTGGCAACTAGGGGATTTTCACAGTAACTTCATTGCAGTGTTAATTAAAGTAAAGTTTATTTATTAGTCACAAGTAGGCTTGCATTAACATTGCAAGGAAGTTACTGTGAAAATCCCCTAGTCGCCACACTCTGGTGCATATTCGAGTACACTGAGGGAGAATTTAGCATGGCCAATCCACTTAACCCACGCATCTTTCAGACTGTGGGAGGAAACCGGAGCTCCCGGAGGAAACCCATGCAGACATGGGGAGAACATACAAACTCCACACAGGCAGTGACCCAAGCTGGGAATCGAACCCAGGTCCCTGGTGCTGTGAGATAGCTGTGCGAAGCACTGTGCCACCATGCCTAATGTAAGCCTACTTGTGACACTAATAAATAAACTTAAACTTAAACTGGATTTTGCAGCAATATGATGGTGAAATTGTCACCGCTGAAACCGACGGCAATTTCCGGAGTCCGCACATGCATAGTTCTAATGTGGAAATCCAGGAATTACAACCAGTGATTCTACACTTCTCCACAGGGTGTGCTGCTGATGTCCTAACAGGTTGCAATTGAGTAGAAATCACTGAACTGATGAAAGCTTGCCTTTTCAGGTTATTAATTTTTCAGTTAAAAACTCGTGGCAAAGTTATACCATGTTGAATCAATGTAACAGAGTACAAGTTCACAATTGCTTCTAAACAGCCATACTGCCCTGAAAAACTAATTTTATGTTTGTGAAATGTCAACTATTGCCTTATGATAAGAATCATATTTTTATCATAAGGCAATAGTTAAAAATCCCTAGTTAAAAATCATATATATCAATATATTTCCATTGGTTAAGTGACGTCACGTTCCTCTGTCAATAATTCTTGAATGGCCTGTTCGATTGACACTTTTATAAGGTTGTATTAACACCAGTTCTTTTTTCCAAAAATGATAAATGGGTGTTGATTTTCCTGTTTAGTTTCACACATGCTATTGTTACTATAGGGGTTATTGATTATGTACGGAGTGTATACTGAGTAAATGGGCATAAAAGGACCACGAGTTGGCATGGAGGGTTTGATGGGCCATTGGTGTAGTTGGGGCATGGGGGCATGAGTGGGGCATGATGGGCCGTGAGGAGTGAGGGCTAGAGGGCCTGAAATGTGACCAAGCAACAGCTTTTAATGAGTTTGCCTCAGCCCTCACTTGCCAATGTGGCCGCCTCCAACTTAATTCTGCTTGGCACTGTCCCGCACCTGCCTTCCTAGAGCAACTAGGGCACAAAGGGGCATTTACACCAAGGCAGGGCTGCAGGGCCGGGAGATTTTCCCACTTCATAGTAAAAATCCAGCCCTATGTCTTTGTCTACCGTGTTCTACCTCCATCTCTTGGACATTTGTTTCCAACCTCTCTTGCCAGGCACACATTTGGTCTTTTCCCGATAATATTCCTCCTCTGCTGCTAAACATCTTCCTATCTTCCTTTTAACAACTCACTACCCTAAGTGAGGAAGATTTTACAAGTAGGTTGTTCGCATACACCTTTGACGCATATATATTTTTGTTGCTTGAATATTTAGGTGTCCTTTTTATTAAGTAGGCTCTTAACCCAAAACTATTGAATTCTCCCTGCAAAATGTCCGCAGTCCCAATTAAACCTTGTCATGCAACAATTAAAAAATTGACCCTGAGGCCAAAATGGGTGATAGCAAATGAATCCACATGTATTCTGGATTTGCACTAACTCTATCACAGGCCTTTGTTCTTCCTGTAATGTTATGAAGAGAGCCTAATTAGATGTTTCGTGTCACGGGGATTAAGCATTTGATTGAAAATAACATGAAACATGAGGAGGAGAAGAATTTGTAATCCCAAACCAAGTGCATGGCCTTTGGCTCCTCTCCAACAAAGCAAATAAGAAGAAAAGGTGGATCGGTGAGAAGAGTTGCATTCATACAATGCTTATCGTGACCTCAGGATGTCCCACAGTGCTCTCCAACCGATTTTCTACTTTCAAAGTTATCAATTTGCATGTGGCCAAGCTCCGCAAACAGAAAAACTATGTGGATCACATAATCTTTCTATTGACATTGGTTGAGGGATGAATATGGTGAGGATATCGGGGAGGACTCCCATCCTGGAGCGTCATGACACATTTTATGTCCACCTGAGAGGTCAGAGGTTGGCTTCATGTCACTTCTGAAGAGCAGCATCTCTGACAATGTGGCACTCCAAGTAAGAAGTCTCACAACACCAGGTTAAAATCCAACCTGTTGGAAAGTCAGGGTTGGACTTTAACCTGGTGTTGTGAGACTTCTTACTGTATTTACCCCAGTCCAACGCTGGCATCTCCACAATGTGGCACTCCCTCAGTGCTGCTTGGTGTCAGCCTGGATTTTGTGCTGAAGTCTCTGCAGTGGGACATACTTGAATCTGTGGGCAGTTGAACATAGCCGAGGTTGCTACCAACTGACAGTTGACACTGAACACTACAGTGCATCTTGTAAGCAGCTAGCCTGCATGGTGGAGCACCACCATGCATGACTATAGCTTGGAACTGAGAGCCTCTTACCATGTAACTGCATACATCATTGGAGACAGTCATTGCCTGGCACTTTTGTGGCATGAATATAACTGGTCACTTATCAACCCAAGCCTGGATATTGTCCAGGTCTTGTTGCATTTGGACATAGCCTGCTTCAGTATCTGAGGAGTCACGAATGATGAACATTGGGGCGGCACGGTGACACAGTGGTTAGCACTGCTTCCTCACAGTGCCAGGGACCTGGGTTCACTTCCGGCCTCAGGTCACTGTCTGTGTGGAGTTTGCACATTCTCCCCGTGTCTGTGTGGGTTTCCTCCCGCAGTCCAAAGATATACGGGTTAGGTTGATTGGCCATGCTAAATTGGTTGTAGTGTTAAGGGGATTAGCAGGATAAAGATGTGGGGTTGTGGGAATGGGGCCTGGGTGGGATTGTGATCAGTGCAGACACAATGGGCTGAATGGCCTCCTTCTGCACTATAGGGATTCTATGATTCCATTCTATGATTGTGCAGTTATCAGCGAACCTCCCCACTTTTGATCTTATGATGGAAGGAATGTCATTGATGAAACAGCTGAAGATGTTGGACCTGGGGCACTACCCTGAGGAACCCCTGCAGTGATGTCCTAGAACTGAGATGATTGACCTCCAATCGCCACAAGCATCTTCCTTTGTGTTAAGTCTGACTCAAACTAATGGGGAGTTTTACCCCTGATTCCCAATGACTCCAGCCTTGAGGACTCATTGATGTCATACTCAATCAGATGCTGCCTTGATGTCAAGGGCAGTCACTCTCACCTCACCTTCTTTTGTTCATGTTTGAACCAAGGCTGTAATGAGGTCAGGAGTGAACAATCCTGGTGGAACCCTCAAGTGAGCGTCAGTCAGCAGGTTATTGCGAAGGGAGTGCTGCTTGAAAGCTTTGTTGATAACCCCTTCCATCACTTTATTGATGATTGAGAGTAGGCCTGTTGGGCAGGAATTGTCTGGGCTGCATTTGTCCTGCTTTTTGTGTACAGGACATACCTGGGAAATTTTCCACATTTCCGGGTAGATGCCAGTGTTGTAGCTGCACTGGAACAGCATGACTAGGGGTGTAGCAAATAGTTGCAGCACTTGTATTTGTATTCAATAAAAAAGCATCATTTGTAGTGTTTTATTGATCACCTATAGGTCCTGATGATTATAAAAGCTATCTGCTATCCCTTCTATGATATTAGTTTTTGTAATTTATTACTTGTGAACATTCGTCCTTTATATCTATTTGTGAATGAGGACCTGAGATAAAACAGTGCTGGGTTAAAAGGCGCTGTATATGGACACAGTAGTGCATTGCTTCTTTTGCTAGACCGGTAACCCAGAGAACCTGAGTTCAGACACCACAATACTGGTGTGCACACTTCAGATAAAAACTGCAATTAAAAACCTGGTGCTTGTAAAAGTGACCATGGAGTTGCTGGATTGATGCAAAAATCTATTTGGCTCACTAATCTTCATGAAATAATTGCAGTAAGAAGTCTCACAACACCAGGTTAAAGTCCAATAGGTTTATTTGGAATCACGAGGCTTTTGGAGCGCTGCTGCTTCATCAGGTGAGTGGAGAGGTAGGTTTCACAAACACGGTATATCTCTCCACTCACCTGATGAAGGAGCAGTGCTCCGAAAGCTCGTGATTCCAAATAAACCTGTTGGATTTTAACCTATCTCTCCACTCACCTGATGAAGGAGCAGCGCTCCTTAACCTGGTATTGTGAGACTTCTTACTGTGCTCACCCCAGTCCAATGCCGGCATCTCAACATCATGAAATAATTAGGTAAGGATATCTGCTTCCCTTACCTAGTTTAGCCTAGGTGTGGCTGCAATCTCACAGCTAATTTGTGGCTGATTTTTAATTGCTGTTGGAGGTGGCCCTGCAAGCCATTCAGATTTATCAACTTCTTCCCACTAAGAATGCCACAGTAGTTCAAGAAGGTTCCCCACCGCCTATTGAAGACAACAAAGAATGGGCAATATTTTCACTAAAAATAGGATTCATAAACTCTTTCTTCTTTTAGGGAGAAAGAAGAAACATATTTGCACCATTTCTCCAGGCTTTTTTAGAATGGCGTTCGGCCCAACAATCAAGAGCTCACCCGTGTTGCTCACCCCTGTGATATTTCAATTACTGAAAAAGCCCGCGTTCAGGAAGAAATCAACATTGTGCGTTGAACAAAACAAAACAACCTAAATACAATTCATGGTCAGACGGTTGACTGAGGGCGAAATCTTTCGATGTCATACGCCCTGCCAACGCTGCCAGCGAGAACAGAGAGTTTGGCGCTCAGCCAAATCTCCATTCACAGCAGCGGGACTGGAGAATCTCAGCCTGAGCGGTCAACGTTGGAGAATTCCAGCCTGAGTGTCTAGGTGTTGCCTGTGGTTCATTGGAACACACTACTTGCTCTCTCAATCCTCAACTTCTACAAAACTGTTGAACACTTAAGTTCCACCCGGTTGCAATGTTAGCTCATATGGTACCTCAGATACCATCCCTATTGCCTTCAAATCTTCCAGCATCATCCCTCTCCATGAAAGCCACCCCTGGTAACCTCTCTGTTCTTGCAAAATACTGCCCCATCTCCAACCTCCCATTCTACTCCAAAATAGTTAAGTGTGCTGTCACCTCAAAGATCCATGCCCATCTTTCTTTCACCTCCATGTTTCAAGCCGTCCAATCCGGTGTGCCCCCCTGAACTGTTTGAAGTCACAAATGAAATTTTAGGTTAATGTGAGCCTGGTAAAATAATCTACATTGTCATTCTTGTGCTATCTGGACTTAGACCTTGTTGATTGCACTATGCTCCTCCAACATCTCTACTTGTTGCCCATCTGGTGGGCTGCCCACATCTGGTTCCATTCCCATCCACCTCATCATAGTCAAAGAATCCCCTGCTTTTGTTGCTCTTCCCTCTCCTGAAACCCCCTCTGGAATTCCCCATTGATCTATCCTTGGCTCCCCTATATCTTGCCTCTCAGTGATATCATTCAAAAACACCATATACATTGACACCATCACCAACCTCACCATCACCTATGTTGATTTCTTCACCAACTTTGATTTATCACTCTGCTTATTCAACAGCTTGTTAAGAATGAGTTGAGATGGGCTCTTGGGCTGACAAAGCCTCGATTTTAAAATTTGCATACTTTTTCTTAAAACCCTCAAAAGCTTTACCCCTTCTGAGCTCTATCTCTGCTCCTTCAGACCTACAACCCATCTTAATCTCTGCTTTCCTCTAAATCTTGGCTCACAGGCCAATTTTTGTTGTCCACTATTGGCACCCTTGGTTTTAGCTTCCTGCTCCCTGATCTCTGGGATTCTCTCCTTTCTGTCTTTTTCTATCTTTAAGATGCACCTTAAAATCTACTTCTTTGACTAAACTTAGCAAATTTTGTCTGGTAACTCTCCTTGGAGGGGGGCTGAATTATGTTTCAGATGCAATATAAATACAAGCTGTGTTGAGTTAGAAGGTTAGACTTCAGCGCTTGTTCTAGCCTGCACTGAAGTGTACTACTGAAGGAGATCTACGCAATTGAGTGTGGTGTTTTTCAGATGAGAAGATGTGTGGATTAGGTTGATTGGCCATGCTAAATTGCCCCTTAGTGTCAGGGGGATTAGCAGGGCAAATACGTGGGGTTACGGGGATAGGACCTAGGTGGGCTTGTTGTTGGTGCAGGCTCGATTGGTCAAATGGTCTCCTTCTGCACTCTATGGATTCTATGGAGATGTTAAACTGAGGTCTGGCCTGCTCTTCAGTGGACATAAAAAGCCTATAGCCAAGAAACGATATTCAGAAGTAAGTGAAGTAACCACACGGTACTGTTAATTTCAAGATGATGTCCCGCCATACTTGATTCTTCCATCAGACAAACAACGAAGAAAGACTTCCCTTGTATGGAAAGACCAGAGAAGCTGGAGTTGTTCTCCTTTAGAACAGAGAAGGTCATGGGTAGATTTAATAGTGGTATTTAAAATTACTTTGCACTATGATAGAGTAAATAAGGAGAACTGGCAGCAGGGTTAGTCACCAAAGGATTCATTTCCTCGGCTGAGGTGTGGTGATCCTCAGGTTAAATCACCATCAGTTAGCTCTCCTCCTCAAAGGGGAGAGCGGCCTAAGGTCATCTGGGACTATGGCGACTTTATCTTTATTGACGGTAATTGTCAAAAGAACCAGGGATTTCAAGCTAGACGAACTTAGAGCCAGACTCACTTTCCAAAGAGAACTGAGGGACTGCTGTGTACTCTGTTTCACGGAGACGTGGCTCACTCCTGCTTCACCGGACAGTGCCCTACAACCAGACGGCTTCTCAATCCATTGAATGGACCGCACAGCGGCCTCAGGCAAGGCTAGGGGAGGTCGTGTTTGCTTCCGAATCAACACCTCGTGGTGCCTAGACATAGCAACACTGGCAATTTTCTACTCCCCAGACCTAGAATACCTGTCACTAAAATACCGCCCCTACTACCTTCCGCGGGAGTTCATCTCCGTTATCCTGACGGCAGTTTACATCCCACTCCATGCGGACGTGAAGGTCGCGCTGGACGAAATATACACCACTACGAATAGCCTTGAGACGAAACATCCCGAGGCCTTGTTCATCGTGGCCGGGGACTTCAATCAGGCCAAGCTCAAGAGCGTACTACCAAGTTACCACCAACACGTCTCCTGCTCCACCAGAGGCCCAAACATCCTAGACCACTGCTACACAAATATCAAACATGCCTACCGCTCTATCGCCCACCCACACTTTGGCAAATCAGACCACAAGGCTGTGCTCCTGCCCCCAGCTTACAAGCAAAAACTGAAGCGGGAGAATCCATCAAAGAGAGTCGTGCAATGTTGGTCTGAGGAATCGGATGATCTCCTACAGGGCAGCTTGGAGTTAGTGGACTGCTCAGTATTTAAAAACACTGCAATCAGCCTGAACGAGTACACCACTACAGAAACTGACTTCATTAGTAAGTGTGTAGAAGACTGTGTGCCAAAGAAGCAAATCCATGTGTTCCCCAACCGGAAACCATGTATGAACAGGGATATCCACTGCTTGCTGAAGTCCAGGTCTGAGGCGTTCAAGTCAGACAACACTGACCTATACAAGAAAGCCAGATATGATCTAAGGAGATCCATCAAAGATGCCAAAAGACAGTACCGGACCAAGCTAGAGTCCCAGGCTAGCCACACTGACCCTCGCCGACTATGGCAAGGTCTGCAAGACACAACAGGCTACAAGATGAAGGATGTAAAATCACCGGCTCCAACGCCTCCCTCCCTGATGAGCTCAATGCATTCTACACCTATTTTGAGCAAGAAATCAACGAGAGCGTGCCCCCCACCCTGGAAGCCCTGAATGAACCTGTATCAGGGGTCACCATTGCAGATGTCAGCTTTCTCGAAGGTCAACCCACGGAAAATGACTGACCCGGATGGGGTACCCGGACATGCACTCAGATCCTGCGTGGATCAGCTGGCGGGGGTATTCGCAGACATCTTCAACCTCTACAACAATCTGAGGTGTCTATCTACTTCAAGAAGACGACCATCACCCCGGTACCTAAGAAAAACAAAGCAGCATGCCTTAATGACTATCGGATGGTGGCTCTGACATCCATCATTATGAAGTGCTTCGAAAGGTTAGTCATGGCACGAATCAATTCCAGCCTCCCAGACTACCTGGATCCACTACAATTTGCCTACTGCCGCAACAGGCTCACAGCAGACGCCATCTCCCTGGCCTTGCACTCAACCCTGGAACACCTAGATAACAAGGACACCTATGTCAGACTCCTATTTATTGACTACAGCTCAGCCTTCAACACTATTATTCCCACAAAACTCATCTCCAAACTCTGTGGCCTGGGCCTTCTGAGACTGGATCCTGAATTTCCTAACTCACAGACCACAATCAGTAAGGATAGGCCTCCTTACTTACTTACTTACACCTCCTCCATGATCATACTCAACACCGGTGCCCCACAAGGCTGTGCTCTCAGCCCCCTACTATACTCCTTATACACCTATGACTGTGTGGCCAAATTCCCCTCCAATTCAAATTTCAAATTTGCTGACGACACCACCATAGTGGGTCAGATCTCAGACAATGACGAGACAGAGTACAGGAATGAGATAGAGAATCTGGTGAGCTGGTGCGACAACAATAATCTCTCCCTCAACGTCAACAAAATGAAGGAGATTGCCATCGACTTCAGGAAACGTAAAGGAGAACATGCCCCTGTCTACATCAATGGGGACGAAGTAGAAAGGATCGAGAGCTTCAAGTTTTTAGGTGTCCAGATCACCAACAACCTGTCCTGGTCCCCCCATGCCGACACTATAGTTAAGAAAGCCCACCAACACCTCTACTTTCTCAGAAGACTAAGGAAATTTGGCACGTTAGTTACGACTCTCGCCAACTTTTACAGATGCACCATTGAAAGCATTCTTTCTGGTTGTATCACAGCTTGGTATGGCTCCTGCTCTGCCCAAGACCGCAAGGAACTACAAAAAGTTGTGAATGTAGCCCAATCCATCATGCAAACCAGCCTCCCATCCATTGACTCTGTCTACGCTTCCCGCTGCCTCGGCAAAGCAGCCAGCATAATTAAGGACCCCACGCACCCCGGACATTCTCTCTTCCACCTTCTCAAACAAAGATCTGAGGTCAAGTACCAACCGACTCAAGGACAGCTTCTTCCCTGCTGCTGTCAGACTTTTGAATGGACTTACCCTGCATTAAGTTGATCTTTCTCTGCACTCTCGCTCTGACTGTAACACTACATTCTGCACTCTCTCATTTCCTTCTCTATGAACAGTATGTTTTGTCTGTATAGTGCGCAAGAAACAATACTTTTCACTGTATGTTAATACATGTGACAATAACAAATCAAATCAAAATGATTTGCAAAAGCCAGATCATGCTGCCTAATCTACTTGAATCTTTTGGTGAAGTGATAGAAGGTGAAATTTGGAAATTTGGGACTGAAATGGGGATTGTCTTCATGAATTTTAAGAACTGGGCATTATAGGAAAACAAAATCGAGGCTCATAGAACACGCGGGTCAGTATCAGCGTGGATAAAAGATGGCTTAAGGACAGAAAATAACGCCTCACAGTAAATGGTTGTTTTTATTTGGACTGGGGAACAGTCGACAGTGGTGTTCCCATGGGTCAGTGCTATAGTCACTGATTTCTTGATATAAATAAATGACTTGGATATTGGAATACTTAGACTAGAGCAAAATCTGCCAATGATACCAAACTCAGAGGAGTGACAAAAGTGAGGATGAAACCAATCAACTGTAAACAGGATAGGCTAGCAAAATGGGCAGCCCAGAGGCTTTAATATAAAGAAATGTGAGGTGTTGTGTTTTGGCAGAAGGGATGGGGCAAGGCAATATAGACTTCATGGCCCAATTCCAAAGAGTAGAACAGAGGGATCTGTGGGATCGTGTGCATAGATCTTTGAATGTGGCAGGACATTTTGAGGCAATAATCAGGATCTAGTCATGGTGTATCGAGTGCACTCAGGGAGTCTGAGTTTCCATGGCAACAGGCACTTTCACAAGTGCATTGTAGTCTGGAACGAGGAATAGCCATAGTAGAGGCTCCAATGTTCTTTCAAAGGGCTGACCAGGAACCTCTTCCACTCTTACCCACCTTCCATTGCCATGTGTTGGAAGGAATTTGTAGTTTGATACTCAGCCTGTTTGGCCACATTGCAAAGGCCACCAAGTCCTGGGATGGGGACTCAAACCTATTTACTGAGCTTCTGACTCAGAGGCAGGGACACTACCTCCTGCATCACAAGATCTCCTCTATGTATAGAATCATAGAATCCCTACTGTTCAGAAGGAGGCTGTTTGGCCTATCGAGTGCATCGACACTCCGATAGAGCATCTTACCCAGACTCTCCACCCTATCCCCGTAACCCCGTACATTTACCCCACTAATTCCACCTCATGTACACACCTTGGGACACTAAGGGGCAATTTTGCAAGGCCAATCCACCTAACCTGCACATTTTCGGACTGTGGAAGGAAACCGGAGCACCCGGGGGAACCCACACAGACATGGGGAGAACGTGCAAACTCCAAACAGTCACCCAAGGCCAGAGTTGAACCCGAGTCCCTGACACTGTGAGGCAGCAGTGCAAACCTCTGTGCCAAGTGCTGCCCATATAGGATCCAGGGCTTCCTAAACAGAAATATTGAGCACCCCACAGAGAAGTCATGATGAATCTTTATAAAGCTCTGGTTTGGTCACAACTAGAGTATTGTATCCAATCTCGCTCACCACATGTTAGGAAGGATGTAGCGGCCTTGAGGTGGTGCAGAGGAATTTTATCAGAATGAGTCCAAGAAGAAGGGATTTTGGCTGCAATGGTAGGTTGGAGAGGCTGGGGTTGTTCTCCTGGAGGCAAAGAAGTTTGACGGGACATTTGACTGAGATGTACAAGATTAAGTCAAGTTTAGATAAGGTAGATAAAGCAAAGCTGTTTCTATTAGCTGATGGCACAAGGACAAAAGGGCTCAGATTGAATGTTTTGGGAAGAGATGTGAGGCGAATTCTCTTTACGCAGCAGGTAATAATCACATGGGACTTGCTGCCTGCAAGTACAGAGACCATCAGTGATTTGAAAAGAAAATCAGATAGACACTTGAAGGAAATAAACTTGCTGGGCCACAGAGATAGATCAGGGGAGTGGGACTGACTGGTTTGCTTCACAGTGAGTCAGCATGGGCTCAATGGGTCAAATGGCCTCCTCTTATGCAGGAATGACTCTATCACTTTAGGGGAGATGAGGAGGTTATTTCTTTCTGCAGCCACTTGTTATAATCTTTAATGTATTGCTGGAAGGGATGATGCAAACAGGTTCAATAATATCTGTCAACAAGGAATTGGATATTTAGAGCAAGCACTCGCAAATAGCAATGCATGAATGACGGGATCATTTGCTAGGTTGGGTTACCTCCACCTTTGTCGGTTAAGGTGAGGTGGAGAAGAAATGGTTAGGACACTGATGAGGACTACTCTGTCCTGCTTTGAATAAGTGCTGTGGAATATATCATTTCCCTTTGTGACAGTAGATGGGACCTTGGTTTAACATCTCAATCAAAAACAACGCCTCTGACAGTACAGCACTCCCTCAGCTGTCATGCAGTGCCAGTCTATATTTTGTGTGCAAGTCTTCGGAGTGAAACTTGAACCCACTGTTGTGATATCACTTTAAGGAATATGCAGATAAGCAAGTAACCAGGATCTAAAGCAGCATGTGACCAACGGCTAGTAGCGTGTGTGTAAGAATTGCAGCCATGCTGTCCTTGTGAGTAATAGTTACTGAATCCATAAAGTAGATCCGTCTGTTGAGCCATCATACATGGTATCTTCAAATAAATTGAAACTATGGCCAGAACTCTACCACCTCGCCTGCCACGGAATCGGAGCGGGCGAGGGTCCGACAACGGAAATCTCCGTTGACCCCAGGCGGGAATTACCGGTCTCGCCTGAGCGAGATTGCCACTGAGTTTACCAGCCCTGGTTTGAGATTGGTGCACTTGTGTAAAACAGACAGAGAAACATAACATGGTGGCAGCGATGTGAAGTTGAAGACTAGAGGATGAGCCACAGACAAGGTTTGGTGCAGTACAGAGGCTGTATGTGCATTGAAAGCCCAGGAGGCAGTGCTTTGCTGAACAGCGTGTACCTGATTTTTGGATTAGTGGATTGGCCGGATTGGTAGTTAATGGGGGCACCCAGTCAGTTTTGAATTAGACAGTAAAAGCTGCACGGTTATCGGGGTGTCCACAGGTGTCATTCCTGCGCAAAAGACAAAAGTGCCTGAAATGGGGAGAAAAACATGAACCGCAGCCACAAAATAAAAGAGGGGGGAAGAGAATAGGAATAAAGCACAGCAGCTGCATTGGTGAATCTCTCCACGGGATACTGAAGTTACAAATGGGAAGCATTTGTAAAATACAGGGAGAATCAGGAAGGTGGCTACCAAATTCTCCAGCAAGAAGTGGAAAACCAGAGCTGTCCTAACCAAATTTAGACTTTTTAACCAGAGGGAGGAACCATGCTTTTTAGATTTATTCGTCACTGAACCAACTGAACAAGTGGCGTAAATAAAGATAGCCATCAGGAATGAAGGGTTGTATAGAGTCAACACTTTGGACCTGAGGAAGGCAGGCTGGAGGATCAGCTGTGTGTAAAAGTGAGCTTCTGAATTCACCATTTGGAGCTGATGGCCAACACACAGCAGCCACAAGAAGCAATTGATCAGTTCATCAACGTGTGCTTGGATTAGAGCAAGGATTGCGATGCTTTGGAAGCTGCACTGTCTGAACGGACACTGGAGCTGGTTATAGCTTTGACAGCTTTCAAAGTCTTTGATAAAGACCTTTTGGAGAATATTGACACATTGCTAAAAGCTGACAGAAAATACAAAGCCATTGTGGCTGGACAACAACACCAGCAAGCATTAGGTGCAGTTACCAGTATTGGCACAGTACCAGGGGACAGAAAACAAGCAAGTCTTGTAGGAAGTGCAGTCTGCTGCATCCTCTGCAAAGCTGTCCTGTGTTTCAAGATCTTTGCAACGTATGTGGTATAAAGGACATTGGGTTCACCTATGTAGGAAATCTGGTGCTGGAGGTGTGACCAGAGGTTACAGTAAGGTACAACTAAACAAAAGATATAGGCAACATACTGGCAGCAACAACATGGAGTAGGACATATGTGCAAGAACATACGCAAGGTTAGCAGCCAAACAGACCAGGAAACCGAAAGTGGAAAAATCTTCAACTGGAAAGTGAATAGACTTTCCACATTGTGAATGGGCAGGATTTTCCAGACCTGCCCGCAGGTCTTCCAGTCCTGTCGAAGGTGAACCTCCCATGGAGGGTTCCCTGGTGGTGGGAAGGGCAAGCCACACAAAATACCATGGACATCCCATTGGCAGCCAATGGCAAGCTGCCTCTGCTGCTCCAAAACATACTGCGGGGCTGAATCCCTCCCAACATGTGGATGAAGTTGGAGGATTTCGCTACTACCAGCATCATTTGTCCAAAGGAAAGCATCAAACACACTCAAAACCAAAGTTGACATGGGAGCGAGCAAGAACATTTCACTGGCAAGATGTCCACAGAAAATTCCAAAATTAGACAAATGGGCCAGGATTCTCCCAAAAATAACTGAGTGCCCAATGGGCAGGAAAATGGGACTTTTTCCCACTTTTTTTTGGGTGTTCCGATGAGAATCTCTGACACTCTGTGCATCACAGAGTGTCTCAGAGAGTTTCATGTCAGCAAGTAGGGGGGAGGGGGCTTATCCCGCTGGGGACAGGGGGGGCTCATCCCACTGGAGAGGCCGGCAGCATGGTGCTGAGCGGGCCACTGTGCATGTGCCAATCTGTCAATAGGAGGAGGTCAGCGCATGCACACTGGCCTCCCCATCATCGTCCTCCCAATCGCTGGCCTTCTGATTGCTTTCCAAGCCCCCCCTCCAGATCACCAGCTTCCCAACCCCCTTTAATCGCTGGCCTCCCCAACCCCCCACGATTGTCAACCTACCCGACTCCGCGGTTGCTGGCCATCCCAACCCTGTTCCCCCTCCACAAAGTCAGCCCAATCACCAGCCCCTCATGGCCAAGCTGCCCCCCCATGGCCAGCTCATATCCCACCCTCCCCTCCCACAGCCGGCCCTGATCGCCTCCTCCATCCATCCCCCACCAATCCCATTGCAGAATGCACAGCGGGTCTCCCTCCCGACCACCGAACAGCCCCCCAGTAGGCCCCCCATTTGGTCCCACCCCCTCTGGTCCCACTGGGCCGGGCCAGGGTGCCCGGTGGGCAGTGCCAGGATGCAAGGCTGGCACTGCCAGGCTGGCACTGCCCAAAAGGGCACCTCACCCCTATACGCGACCTCTTGGGAGGGCCTCAAAGTCCTCTGTCCCCGCCAGAGGGGTGAGCACGCATGTTCCCTGTTGGTGGGGAGCAGTTTTTAACCCCACTGGCAGAAACGTCTCCTGGAGGTTGGAGGGGGTGGAGGGATCACAGTAACGAGCCCGGAGACTACCATCCTGAGCTTGCTAATCATATGGAGCATTTGGCTCCAAAGGTCTATCACATGCACAAGCTAATTATTTGAACATAGAGTGTGAGACACACACTGTGGTCTTCAGTATCACAAAGTTCCACATGCACCAATTGGTAAACGATTACATTGTGGAAACTGACCACAAACTATTGGAAAGGACATGGTGCAAGCCATTGATGAGTGCACCACCCAGACTACAAAATATGGGATGTGACTTTGACGTCTGCTACAAACTGGGTATCAAAATGGTTCCTTCAGGAGTGAAGGCACTGGTTTGAGCAGAGAGACAAACACAGGAACTGAAAGAGAAGAAAAAAATAGAAGATTTAAGCAACAGCCTAGGAATAACGCAGAGTGCGATCGGTGCAGGAGAGTCACTCCCTGGAAACTTGCAGATTTAGAGAAGCAGAGTGGAAGAAAAGGACATATGAGGCATGAGTGTGAAAACAAACAGGGCCTACCCAATAGCAGCACGGTCAATAATCCGGTACCAGTGCATAGTGTGGAGGAATTCCCAGTAGGTGCATGGAACGTTTTGTTGTTAGATAACTCAAAAGCAGGCAAAGAAGCCCCCCATAACAGTGATGTTGTTAGTAAAAGGCCACCCACTGGAGATGGAAGTAGGCACTGGGGCGTCAGCCATAGTCGTAGGTGAGCAGACCTACTGATATCTCCAAGAAGGGATTCAACCCTGGGGTTGAAAAATACTGCACCCAGCCTGGCAACGTGTACTGGAGAGGTCATCAAAATAATAGGAACATCAGTGACTCCAGTGAGCTATAGACAACAGGCTGCACAGCTACCTTTGATAGTGGTGTCGGGCAGAGGACCGAGTTTATTGGGACATGCAGTCAGATCTTTTAGGTGTATGTGTGCTAAATGGGGCATAAACTATGTGACAGCCTTGCCACATTATCCCAGATCCAAACATCTTACCGAGTGAATGGTTCACACCATTGATGCATTAATCATGAAGTGTAGCGAAACAAAATAAGATCTCTGCATTGCCATGTTACACCTAAAAACAAAACCTTTTGATATGGACTACCTCTCACCAAGTGGAAATCATGTTCATAAGGCAGGTTAAGTCATCTCTTGCTGAGCCATCACCTGTCCCAGTTCTCAGGAGAAACTTCTCGAAAAACAAGGAAGAAGGTAGACAGTACACAACCGACAATGCAGGTGTGTATGACCATCTAGTCTGCATGTGGGTCAGAAGGTTCAGATCATACACGCTACCCAGGGAATCTGGTCATACACAAAGCAACCAAAGTATGTAGTGAGCCTAGATCCCATAAGGTCACAACATTGAATGGGGTGGCATTTAGGAGAAACAGAAGGCAGCTAAGAGAATTGTCCCACTGTATAACACCCAGACTCTAATGGCATCAAAGACACATCCACAAATGAACTGAAGTGAAATTGTTGAAGACCACCATGGAAACCATCAATATTCCAATAATACAGGACATCAACGCACCTACAAGTCAAGAACACCTAAGTGATAAATCTAGATCTCAGACAGGGCAGCCATCACGAATCTTTGACGATAGTAAGCTGCCTATAAGTTATACAGCCTCTTTAACTCTTAAACAGAGATCTATCTTTTGTTTAAACAATTTTCCAACCAGCCTACTGTATTGTTACTTTTAATGCATCTAGTGTCATCTTGGAAAAAAAGGGGATGGTGTGAAATCATTTCAAAGGAACAGGCAAATAAATAAGTAACCAGAATGTAAAGCAGCATGTGACCAACAGCTAGTAGTGTGTGTGTGAATAAAAATTACAACTGCGCGGACCTTGTGAGTAATGGTTGCTGAATCTATGAAATGGATCTGTTTGCCAAGCCATCCTCCAGATACTATGGGAGCGATTCTCCCATCCTGCCATGCTAATTTTTTTGCACGGCGTGGTGGGAGAATCTCACGTCAAGGCATGCACGGGATTCGCGCATGCGTTCCCATCATGCGCGCATCCCCTAGCGCTGTCTGATCTGTGCTGGAAACTGGCGGGAACACCAGGTAAGTACTTTACATCTTA
Organism: Mustelus asterias; assembly: GCF_964213995.1. NCBI lineage: Eukaryota > Metazoa > Chordata > Chondrichthyes > Carcharhiniformes > Triakidae > Mustelus > Mustelus asterias. Next base: position 133,866,463 of record NC_135802.1, read on the forward strand.
TTTTAATGTGCTTCGTGGGCCCGGGACTGAATTCTCCGGGCCCGCTAGCCTCTCCCACCCAGCCACAATATTTCACTCTCGCGGGGTTTACAGTGGGTCCCCACTTTCGGGGAACTATCGGGACAACCCCGCTGGAGTGAAGGGGGGCAATTGGGGCCCCAGGTGGTTGGGCAGTGGGGGGGGGGGGCCTCTTGCACTGCCAGCCTGTGCCCCCAGGCACTGCCCAAGGAGCAAAATGTCCATGCTCAGGGGGCACATTGACAATGCCCACTGGGCATGGGGCAGTGCCAAGGGGGCAGGGCCTGGTGGGGTGGGGGGTTTGGGGAGCAATCTGTGGGCGTGGCAGTTCCGCTGGCACTCTTCATGGGGATTGATGGGGGCAGAAGGGAGGCCAGCAATCGGTGGGGGTGGGTGGGGTGTCTGCCTGCGGGGGGGGGGTCTGCTGTTGGGGGGGGGGGGGGAGTCATCCAGGTGGGGGGTCTGCCTCGAGGAGGGTCTGCACTGTGGGTGGGGACTGGAGTTTGGGGCCATCCAGGTAGGACGGGGGCGGGGGGGGGGTCGGGGTTGGCCCAGGAATGGTCGGGGGCCACGATCGGACGGTGGGGGGGAGGGGTCAGAGGGGCAGCATTGTGGGGGTTGCGGGGCTGGCCAGTGATTGAGCTGGCCACAAATGGGAGGCTGACAGTGCGGGGCCACTGCGCGTGCGTGGAGGCCTACTGGTTTCAGCCTCTTGGGTTTTAATAGGTCCCGCCCCTGAAATCTAATGATATTCACAGAGTGTGGGTGATTCTAGTCTGAACCCCCACTGAAAAAAACCAACGTGAATTACTCCAGTTTTCCTGTGAATTCAACACTTCAAATTTCTTTGAGTGAATTCTGCCCTATGTGTAATTTATCAGCTCTGTGGTGAGATCGGTAAGTTTGTGTAAGGCAAGACATGAGGAACACAACACCCATGACCTTCTGACTCAGAATTGAGAGTCCGACCAACTAAGGCTGAGAACATATATATTTCTTGTTCTGCGACTTATAAAGTCATTGCTTCCCACATTGTATGGGCATCTGCCCCTGACAGTTGGAAGATGGTTATGGTTGTTTGAGGCCAATCATCTTAGCACCAAGACAAGCAGGAGTTTATCAGGTTACTGTTCTAGGCCCAAATATCTTCTGCTAATCAATGAAATTCCCTCCATCATAAGATCAGAAATGGGGATGTTCGTTGATGATTGCACAATGCTCAGTGCCATTTGTGACTTCTCGGACACTGAAGCAGCCTCTGTCCATATGCAGCAAAACCTGGGCAACATTCAAGCCTGGGCTGTAAGTGGCAAGTAACATTTATAGAACATAGAACATAGAACATTACAGCGCAGTACAGGCCCTTCGGCCCTCGATGTTGCGCCGACCAGTGGAACGAATCTAAAGCCCCTCTAATCTACACTATTCCAATATCATCCATATGTTTATCCAATAACTATTTGAATGCTCTTAATGTTGACGATCCCACTACTGCTGCAGGCAGGGCATTCCACGCCCTTACTACTCTCTGAGTAAAGAACCTACTTCTAACGTCTGTCCTATATCTCTCACCCCTCAATTTAAAGCTGTGTCCCCTCGTGCTAGCCAACACCATCCGAGGAAAAAGGCTCTCACTATCCACCCTATCTAATCCTCTGATCATCTTGTATGCCTCTATTAAGTCACCTCTTAACCTTCTTCTCTCTAACGAAAACAACCTCAAGCCCCTCAGCCTTTCCTCATACGATTTTCCCACCATACCAGGCAACATCCTGGTAAATCTCCTCTGCACCCTTTCCAACACTTCCACATCTTTCCTATAATACGGCGACCAGAACTGTACGCAATACTCCAAATGCGGCCGCACCAGAGTTTTGTACAGTTGCAGCATGACCTCCTGGCTCCGAAACTCAATCCCTCTCCCAATAAAAGCTAACACACCGTACGCCTTCTTAACAACCCTATCAACCTGGGTGCCAACTTTCAACTTTTTCTGCCACACAAAGTGCCAGGCAATGACCATTTCCAACAAGAGAGAATCTAACCATCTTTCTTTGACTTTCATTATCATTACCATTGCTGAATCCCTCGCCATCAACATGGGGGGAGTTTTTATTGACCAGAAACTTAACTGAACCAGGCAAATAAACACTGTGGACCCGATTTTACCATTGTGTTGCACCCGTTTTCAGGTGCAAAATCTTGGTAAAGTTGGGCGTGAGGCGAGTAGCGAGGCCCGCCTCCGTGCTGGTTCCCCCTTTACCAAGGCCCAAAAATGGCCGCATGCATTTAAATTGAATTAATTGGCTGCGTGCCCAACTTTTCCAGCACTTCCCCCTTCACCAGGGCATTCGCCCATCCAGAATCGGCGCAAAACAGGCATGCTCCATAGAAGTCCGATTCGGGCGCTCTAGCTAGTGAGGATGTAGGTGCCTAGTGTCCGGCGGCGCTCTGCTTGAGATTGGTGGGGTGGTGGAAAGGGGGGTCTGCTGCCACTCTGTTTATGATCAGTGGAAGGGAAGGGAGGTTCGCTGCCACTCTAACTGAGATCAGTGGAAGGGAAGGGAGGTCCGCTGCCACTCTGCCTGTGATCAGTGGAGGGGAAGGGGGGTCCGCTGCCACTCTAACTGAGATCAGTGGAGGGGAAGGGGGGGTCTGCTGCTAGTCTGCCTGAGATCGGTGGAGAGGAAGGGGGGGAGGGGCTCATGATCGGTCTGGGTGGCGGGGGAATGGGGGGATAAGAGGGTCAGTAATGTTGTGGGGGTGGGGCAGTGTTTGTGGAGGCCATGGGGAGACATTATCCAGCCTGGGAGCGATGTGGCAGGGGAGCAGCATTCTATCATTTTTTTTTCTGTTCATGTGCAGTTGAAGGCTCCGATTGGAGCTGCAGCGTTTGGGCGCGTTAACCCCACTCACAGGCTTCTGCAGCGCGATTCAGGATCGCTGATTTTTTTTCAGGCAGAGTATGTATGGGGGCACCTGAGAACGGGTCTAAAAGTCAGATCTGAAACACTCCCAGTTTCAAGTCCGCCCAGCACTTAGAATCAAAATGGTAAAATAGGGCCCAATGGGTGTGACTGCAAGAGCAAATCAGAGACTGGGAATTCTGCAGCAAGAAACTCACCTCCTGACTCCCCAAAGCCTGTCCATCGGATACAAGGCACATATCAAGAATGTGATGGAAAACTCTTCGCTTGCCTAGGTGACTGAGACTCCATAACACTCAGGAAGATTGACACAATCCAGGAAAGCAGTTCGCTTGGTCAGCACATCATCTACCACCATGAACTATCGCTACCTCCATCACTGACACATGGTGGCAGCCGTGTGTACCATATACAAGATGCAATGCAGCAACTCACCAAGGCTCTTTTAACAGCACCTTCCAAACCTGTGACCTCTGCTGCCTAGAAGGACAAGGGCAGCAGGCAACACCGCCACCGCCAACTCCCCTCCACCCTGACTCCAAAATAGATTAAGTTTATTTATTCATGTCACAAGTAGGCTCATATTAACACTGCAATGAAATTACTGTGAAAATCTTCTAGTCACCACACTCCGGCGCCTGTTCAGGTACACTGAGGGAGAATTCAGCATCGCCAATGCACCCAACCAGCATATCTTTCGGATTGTGGGAGGAAACCCAGAGGAAATCCATGCAGACATGGGGAGAACGTGCAGACTACACACAGACAGTGACCCAAGCCGGGAATCGAACCCAGGTCCCTGGCGCTGTGAGGCAGCAGTGCTAACCACTGTGCCACCGTGCTGCCCAGGTTACTGGGTCAAAATCCTGAAACTCCCTCCCTAACAGCACTGTGGATGCTCCTGTGTGTCTCCACACCACCTTCTCAAGGGCAATTAGGCATGAGCAATAGATGCCGGCCTTGCCAGCGATGGCAACCTCCCGTGAAAGAATTGAAAATAGATGCAAACTGATTTGCACACACAAGTCAAATATTTTATTTTAAAATATATCATCAGTGCAGTAAAAATATAAGGTTAAAGGCAGGTTAAAAGGAACAAGGGTGAAAAGAATGAAAAGTCTTATTAAAATACCACAGTGAATCTTTGTTAACACCAGTCGTTTAGTAGGTTATGCCCGTCTGGGATTAAGGTCAGGCCACGATGGAATGTTCCACTGTATTGTGGCGAATGCCATTGATGGTGACTTGTATTATACCTGACTTGGTCAGGCTCAGTTCTATCACTAGATTCAAAGTGAAAGCTCACTACATTCTTGATTGTCTAATAAGGGGAAGAATGCAGTCACGCTGCCAGTTAAATGCATTGCGTCAGTGAATTCCTTGCTGGAAAATGCAAGTAACTGAAGCATGATTCAGAAATCAGATATGCAAAGACATCCAATTAATTACATTATGCTGAAAGGCTAATTTTAGTTTCCATATTTATTCAAAAATTGTTGGATACACAAATCAGCAGGCGACAGCATAATGAATAATTCCACCCACTTCAGAGCACTTGTCTCTATACATCATTATTGTGGGATACAGAAGAAAAGCTCCCAAGAAGTGCTTGTCTTTTGATGTACTGCATGTAATGTAGTTATGTTTGCTTCCTATCAAAACGCCCATCAATCCCTTGTCAGCAAGCAGCCTAGTCTCTCAGAAAATGCTAGTTCAAAGCTGTTAAGGTTAATATATTAATCGCTGCTCATTTTCGTTCAGTAGGGGTTTGGCAGCTTTTTGATGGAACGCAGCATGTTCGAGACTGCTTCTTTTTCCCAAAACATTCTATTGGACCTCCAGTACAATGGGCTGCAGAGTCATTAATTCTGTTGATTAGTTTGGCTCTTGGGTTTACTAAAAAAATTGACATCCGTTGACTCCAGTTCCAGCACCAGCCCGTGGAGTGAGAGAAAACAAGCTAATTAGCGGGGAACGGGGAAGAAGCAACAGCAAAGGGAGAGAGCAAAAATAAAAATCTGACAGTTTGTCTGAGCTTCACTCATTAATGAGACTTGTTTGGGTAGGCCATGTGGCAGGCTCTTCAAATATATTACTGGCAGATGCGTCATCATTTCAAAAGGCTGCTGCAGCTATTTTAAATTTTGTGCTAATTGTTAATAACGTTAAAAAAAATCAAAGGAAAAAGGGCAAGTTAAGGGTTAAGTATCAAACTCAACTGCAATTTAATGAGTTTCTTAACAATGTTAACATCATGCAAGCTGGAGGGAAAAATGATCCCCTTTTAAAATCGAGCACTGCAGAAATGAGCGACCCAGAACCTGCCAGGCACTGGGTGGCATGGTGGGTGGCACAGTGCCTCACAGAGATAGGGACCCGGGTTCAATTCCCACCTTGTCTGTGTGGAGTCTGCACGTTCTCCCCGTGTCCGCGTGGGTTTCCTCCAGGTGCTCTGGTTTCCTCCCACAGTCTGAAAGACGTGCTGGTTAGGTGCATTGGCCACGCTAAGTTTTCCCTCAGTGTACCCGAACAGGTGCCGGAGTGTGGCGACTAGGGGATTTTCACAGTAACTTCATTGCAGTGTTAATATAAGCTTAAAGAGAAAATGCTGGAAAATCTCAGCAGGCCTGGCAGCATTTTGTCAAAGCTTAATGTAAGCCTACTTGTGACACTAATAAATAAACTTAAACTTATATTTCAGAACTTTCTGTCAAAGCTCAACTGGCCATTCATGTCAGGAATGTTGAAGGGGCAAAAATTACTAGTTGACGGCAACATAGGAGAGAAGATGTTGAAGTGTGCAGGCTCCCAGTTAGTACAGGGAATAGAAAGAGGGATGACTGTTTTGGTAAGGTTTTTTTCACTCTATGTGAAATAGGGCCCTTTCTTTTCCTTCCAGCTGTGACTGACCCATTTTTGATACTTCCTAACTCTGATTTATGAAGTCAGTTTAAAGTGCATGTACTACTCTTCAAATGTGTGCTTTTCAGCTGAGTTAAAGAAATCGCAAATGCTTAGTAACATTAAACAAAAATCAAAGCCAGAGGTTTCAATCATGAGATGGGAACAGGGTGGACAGGAAAAGATCATCTGCTCCCGAAAAGTCATGCCACAATTAATGACTCCTAAAACTCCCATCCGCCCCCTCCCCACCCCTGCCCCCCCCGATAGCCGTGGGGTCGTGCGGGAGAGGCAAAACGATAGGAAGAAAATCCCTCGGCCAAATCATCAAATGAAAATTCTGCGTAATTCCCATCTAATCCCCAAAGGCATTCAAAATCAATTCAGGAGACCACAGTGATTATGGGGAATAACTCATCTACCTTGTGCATGCAGTGATATCAGATTAGTGAAGTGTTGGACCAGATCTTGCCGGAGGAAGGAAAATTGTGTTAGAGATTTTCCTGGAACCATCAAGTTCACACACCAGGAAGGCAGAGGAGATGAGGCAGTGACATCCAGGTACTACCCTGCGGGAAGGGTGTGCAGCCCTTGGACATCTCACCTCAATGATGGAGAGAGAAGCAGTGTTGAAGGTGACTGAGGCTAAGCCATGTGGCGGTGACAGATATATGTCTCTGCTGTGATTATCAGTCTTAACCTCTCGCACATAAAAATCCATTGTGCGCACATGGACAAGATTCTCCCATTACTTGTCCAGGCTGCATCAAGCATTGAAATAGTGGGACCATCAGTGATTTCCTCCAGAACCATTGAGGTGCTCTATAACATCTGGGATTCAGTGTAATTATGAGAAGTTGAAGTGCCATTGGCAGCATATATATCAGCACCTGTCATTATTGAGAAAGGGAAATCCGAATCAGCAATTGTGCATGAATGACGATACTTCAGTTGCAAGCAATAAAAGAACAAAGAACAATACAGCACAGGAACAGGCCCTTCGGCCCTCCAAGCCTGCACCGATCATGTGTTCCTAACTAGACCATCCGTTTGTATCCTTCTATTCCCAGTCTGTTCATGTGGCTATCTAGATAAGTCTTAAATGATCCTAGCGTGTCTGCCTCAACCACCTTGCTTGGTAGTGCATTCCAGGCCCCCACCACCCTCTGTGTAAAATACATCCCCCGCATATCTGTATTGAACCTTGCCCCCCTTACCTTGAACTTGTGACCCCTTGCGTTTGTCATTTCTGACCTGGGAAAAAGCTTCCAACTGTTCACCCTATCTATGCCCTTCATAATTTTATAAACTTCTATTAGGTCGGCCCTCAACCTCCATCTTTCCAGCGAGAACAACCCTAGTTTACTCAATCTCACCTCATAGCTAATACTCTCCACACCAGGCAACATCCTGGTAAACCTTTTCTGCACTCTCTCCAAAGCCTCCACGTCCTTCTGGTAGTGTGGCGACCAGAACTGGATGCAGTATTCCAAATGTGGCCTAACCAACGTTCTATATAACTGCAACATCATATGCCAACTTTTATGCTCTATGCCCCGTCCAATAAAGGCAAGCATGCCATATGCCTTCTTCACCACCTTTTCCACCTGTGCTGCCACCTTTAAGGATCTGTGGACTTGCACACCCAGATCCCTCTGTGCGTCTGTACTCCTGATGGTTCTGCCATTTATTGTATAGCTCCCCCCTGCATTAGATCTACCAAAATGCATCACTTCGCATTTATCTGGATTAAATTCCATCTGCCATTTCTCCACCCAATTTTCCAGCCTATCTATATCCTGCTGTATTCTCTGACAATGTTCATCACTATCCGCAACTCCAGCAATCTTTGTGTCATCCGCAAACTTACTAATCAGACCAGCTACATCTTCTTCCAAATCATTCATATATATCACAAACAGCAGAAGAGAACTTGCTTCACAAAGTAAATCAAAGAAAAAAGTTTAACCAAGAAACTTCATTTCACCAACACGCAAGCCACACCCTGGCCAAAAAAGCTTCCCACAATCTCCATCTGCTTTCTATTTACCGGGTCAGCTGGTCAGCTGACCGTCATAGCTTGTTATCATTGGTTACATTACAACAGATTCCAATGTTATCATTGGTTAGATTATAACTGATTTTCTGCCCTCCCTCTGGCCTCTGGCTTCATGGTATGTTCCTTCACACAAAGTGCTATGTGCCCTTCTTCAATGCAAAGTTCTTCCTGGCACCTCGATGTGTGAGTAAGTAGGGGCAAAATTAATAGCTCTGATGAGACCAGAAGACCCACTGCCTTACTTTTGCCTTCCTTGAGTTAAGGGAAGACAATTGAAATTTGTTTTGTGTTGTTTCTGGAGCTGTGAATGTCATAATGTAACCAATGATAACATTGGAATCTGTTATAATGTACCAATGATAACACTAGAATCTGTTATAATGTAACAATGATAGCATTGGAATCTGTTATAATGTATCAATGATAACATTGGAATCTGTTGTAATGTAACCAGTTATAACATTGGAATCTGTTATAATGTAACAATGATAACATTGGAATCTGTTATAATGTAACAATGATAACATTGGAATCTGTTATAATGTAACAATGATAACATTGGAATCTGTTATAATGTAACAATGATAACATTGGAATCTGTTATAATGTAACAATGATAACATTGGAATCTGTTATAATGTAACAATGATAACATTGGAATCTGTTATAATGTAACAATGATAACATTGGAATCAGTTATAATGTAACAATGATAACATTGGAATCTGTTATAATGTAACAATGATAACATTGGAATCTGTTATAATGTAACAATGATAACATTGGAATCTGTTATAATGAAACAATGATAACATTGGAATCTGTTATAATGTAACAATGATAACATTGGAATCTGTTATAATGTAACAATGATAACATTGGAATCTGTTATAGCTATTTTGGATCTGGTATTGTGTAACGAGGTAGGTAGAATTAAGGATCTTATTGTGAAGGACCCTCTTGGGTCTAGTGACCACAATATGGTCGAATTTCTGATTCAGATGGAAGAGGAGAAAGTTTGGTCTCAAACCAGTGTCCTCTGTTTGAACAGAGGGAAATATGATAGGATGAGGGATGAATTGGCTAAGGTAGACTGGGAGAGCAGGCTGGCAGGTAGGATAGCTGAGGAACAGTGGAGGATTTTTAAGGAGATCCTTTTCAGTTCTCAGCAAAAGTATATTCCAGCAAAAAACAAGGATTGTAAGAAAAGGGAGAACCAGCCGTGGATAACGAAGGAAATAAAGGAGAGTATTAAAATAAAAACAGCTGCGTACAGAGTGGCCAAAAATAGTGGAGAAACAAGTGATTGGGAAAAATTTAAGAAACAACAAAGAGAGACTAAGAAAGCGATAAAGAAAGGAAGGATAGACTATGAAGCTAGGCTAGCAATTAATATAAAAAATGATAGTAAAAGTTTTTATAAATATATAAAAAGGAATAGAGTGGCTAGAGTGAATGTTGGACCCTTGGAGGACGAGAGGGGGGAGTTAATAGTGGGAAATGAGGATATGGCTGAGTCTTTAAATACGTTTTTTGTGTCGGTCTTCACGGTGGAGGACACAAATAGTTTGCCAAATATTAACGATAGAGGGTTGGCAGCAGGAGAAATACTTAATACGATTAATGTTACCAGAGAGGCAGTGCTGGGTAGACTAATGGGACTGAAGGTGGACAAGTCCCCGGGTCCGGATGGAATGCATCCCAGGGTATTGAAAGAAATGTCAGAGGTAATAGTGGATGCGTTAGTGATTATTTATCAAAACTCGTTGCATTCTGGGGTAGTGCCGGTTGATTGGAAAACGGCTAATGTTACGCCGCTGTTTAAAAAAGGAAGGAGACAAAAGGCGGGTAACTATAGGCCGGTCAGCTTAACGTCTGTAGCAGGGAAAATGCTGGAATCCATTATTAAAGAGGAGATAGCAGGGCATCTGGATAGAAATGGTTCGATCAATCAGACGCAGCATGGATTCATGAGGGGAAAGTCGTGCTTGACGAATATGTTGGATTTTTATGAAGATGTGACGAGGGCGGTTGATGGAGGAGAACCGGTGGATGCGGTGTTTTTGGATTTCCAAAAGGCGTTTGATAAGGTGCCCCATAAAAGGCTGCTGAAGAAGATTAGGGCACACGGAGTTGGGGGTAGTGTGTTAAAGTGGATTGGGGACTGGCTATCCGACAGGAAGCAAAGAGTCGGAATAAATGGGTGTTTTTCCGGTTGGAGGAAGGTAACTAGTGGCGTGCCGCAGGGATTGGTACTCGGGCCGCAACTGTTTACCATTTATATAGATGATCTGGAGGAGGGGACGGAGTGTAGGGTAACGAAGTTTGCAGATGACACAAAGATAAGTGGAAAAGTGAATCGTGTGGAGGACGGAGAAGATCTGCAGAGAGATTTGGACAGGCTGAGTGAGTGGGCGAGGATATGGCAAATGGAGTATAACGTTGAGAAATGCGAGGTTATACACTTTGGAGGAAATAATAACAAATGGGATTACTATCTCAATGGAAACAAATTAAAACATGCTACCGTGCAAAGGGACCTGGGGGTCCTTGTGCATGAGACGCAAAAGCAGGTGATCAAGAAGGCAAATGGGATGTTGGCCTATATTGCGATGGGGATAGAATATAAAGGCAGGGATGTCTTGATGCACCTGTACAGGGCATTGGTGAGGCCGCAGCTGGAATACTGTGTGCAGTATTGGTCCCCTTATATGAGGAAGGATATATTGGCATTGGAGGGAGTGCAGAGAAGGTTCACCAGGTTGATACCGGAGATGAGGGGTTTGGATTATGAGGAGAGGCTGAGGAGATTGGGTTTGTACTCGTTGGAGTTTAGAAGGATGAGGGGGGATCTTATGGAGACTTATAAGATAATGCGGGGGCTGGATAGGGTGGAGGCGGAGAGATTCTTTCCACTTAGTAAGGAAGTTAAAACTAGAGGACACAGCCTCAAAATAAAGGGGGGTCGGTTTAAGACAGAGTTGAGGAGGAACTTCTTCTCCCAGAGGGTGGTGAATCTCTGGAATTCTCTGCCCACTGAGGTGGTGGAGGCTACCTCGCTGAATATGTTTAAAGCGCGGATGGATGGATTCCTGAGCGGTAAGGGAATTAAGGGTTATGGGGATCAGGCGGGTAAGTGGTACTGATCCACGTCAGATCAGCCATGATCTTATTGAATGGCGGGGCAGGCTCGAGGGGCTAGATGGCCTAATCCTGCTCCTATTTCTTATGTTCTTATGTTCTTATGTTATAATGTAACAATGATAACATTGGAATCTGTTATAATGTAACAATGATAACATTGGAATCTGTTATAATGTAACAATGATAACATTGGAATCTGTTATAATGTAACTTGTTGTAGAAATGGTAACATGCTGAGGGCCAGCTGACCAGCTGACACGGTAAATAGAAAGTAGATGGGGATTGTGGGAAGTCTGTTTGGCCCAGGGTGTGGCCTGAGTGTTGGTGTAATGAAGTTTCTTTTAAAAACTTTTTTCTTTGATTTACTTTGTGAAATTAATTATTTTACTGTTTGCAACTGAAATATCCTCACTGCCGGATGAACAGTGAACAAAATTTTGAAGCAAAGTTAATAGGGGACCCTACGTCTCCAAAGAGGTTCCCTGACTACGTAAAGAAGTTTTCCAAGTTCACACCTGCTGTTACCAGAGCTACTTTTCACACTTCAGGTTCTGCAGTCCGAGGTTACCAAAATCTGAGCAGAGGTGAGGCAGTACATGAACTGCACAGTCCCTCCCCTGAGAAAATGGGAAGTGCGATTTTTGGGGGCTAGATGAATGATTTTCCAGGAGTGCCGCAATTTCCATCATGGTAGAGAGGCCACGGCTTGTAGTCACTTCAGTGTAGAAGATCAAAATGTGTGTCATGACCACGTAAAAGGAGTTTCCTCAAAGTGGTCCACGTGCTATGAATGTGTGTCTGTGTGTGTGTGTGTGTGTGTGTGTGTGAGATCCCTTTTAAATTGGGAATTGTTCAGTTTAAAAATAATCCAGCAGTTAAGATTGATTCCTAATTGTTGGTTTATTATAAAATTATTGCTGAAAGCTGTTTTTATATTCATTTGTGGGATATGGGTGCCTTGGCTTAGGTCACCATTTATTGCCCATCCCTAAATGCCCTTGAGAAGGTGGTGGTGAGCTGCTTTCTTGAATTGCTGCAGTCCATGCAGTGTAGATAAACTCACGGTGCTGTTAGGGATGAAGTTTCAGGATTTCAATGCAGTGACAGTGAAGGAACGGCGATATATTTGCAAGTCAGGATGGTTTGGAAAGGAACTTCTGGGTGCTGATGTTGCTATGTGTCTGCTGCCCTTGTCCTTCCAGATGGTAGTGGTCGTGGGTTTGGAAGGTGCTGCCTAAAGGAGCCTTGGTGAGTTTTTGCAGTGCATCTTGTAGATAGTACACAGGGCTGCCATTGTTAGTCGATGGTGGAGGCGGCAGCTGTGTCTTGGGTGGTGTCGAGCTTCTTGAGTATTATTGGAGCTGCACTCGTCCAGACAAGTGCAGAGTTTTCCATTGCACTCCTGACTTGTGCCTTGTAAATGGTGGACAGGCTTTGGGAAATCAGGAGGTGAGTTACTAGGACTCCTTGATGCCATACTCGGTTAAATACTGCCTTGATGTCAAGAACAGTCACTGTCACCTCACGCGACTAAAAATAATAAGACATTTTGTCGAAGCTTTTCATCCTGCACTCATCAGGGCAATCACATCTTGCAATTGTCCTGATGAGAGCAAGAAGAAAAGTTTTGACAAAACGTCTTTTTTCAGCAAAACTCAAGTTCTGTCCCACCAAATGATTAAAAGTAATAGTTGCTAACTAAATACCTACAAAGGTAAAATGCCGATAAGGATTGAAGACACTTGTAAAGATGAAATTCAGTTCAGTCTTTAGGGATATCATTTCAGGCCGATAGCTGACAGTCGAGGTGTTGGTTATCTTTTTTTAAATTCATTTGTGGGACATGGCTGTCTCTGGCTGGTCATCATTTATCTGAAATGAAGGGTTGCAGTTAGAGAATTGTGTTCAGCAGCTGTGTAGGATCCATTCATTCCTTTGAATAGATGAGGACAGCACCTGGTATGATGAATTTCTTTTATTGAACAAAACTTAAAATTAACATTGCAGAAGCAAAAAGAAAGAGAAGAGTCGGCCCCTGTACAAAAACATGTACTGAGATGAGCAAAATCTGAGTATTGAACCGAGCTCGAACAGATCTCGAAAACAAACTGAAACCTAAGCACACAGTTCCAAACTATATTTTAATTCTTATCTTGTTATTGTGAGTGTCCTTTGCAGCCTGTCTCTGTCTAGAGAAAACAGGTTTTGCAGCTGTTGATATCAAAGCTTGTGTTGCTTGCTGGGTATTTTTCCAGAATGCAGTCAATTTTCAGCTAAATGGTAGTCAAGTGTTAGTTAACCCCTACAGTCTAGCATTTAAATGTAATTACACAGGCAGAAATATCTTAAAATGAAGTCTTTGCATAGACCGAAGCAAACAGGGTTAAGCACACATAGGATCTCTCAAACTGCATTGGCTTCTGTCATCAAATAGTCAGAATTTGCTTTTGTAGGTGGACTCAATAACTTGAGCAGCTTTGGATAATGAGTGAAAGTCCCTTTTCTCTACAGGCTCTGCTGGCACAACACTTGAAGACTTTCTGGGTTCCTTTTCAGCAGACCAGTGATGATTTCTGGACAATGTCCTCTGTGACTCCTGGCAGCAGAGAGAAACCCAGCTCTCTCACGCTGTTTACAGTTAATTCAGCTGGGAACTCAGGGCTGGAACTGTCTTCTGGCGCGGTGGCACAGTGGTTAGCACTGCTGCCTCACAGCGCCAGGGAACCGGGTTCAATTCTGGCCTCAGGTGACTGTCTGTCTGGAGTCTGCATGTGCTCTCAGTGTCTCCGTGGGTTTCCTCCGGGTGCTCAGGTTTCCTCCCACAGTCCAAAGATGTGTGGGTTAGGTTGAACAGTGACCATTGTAAATTGTCCCTTAGTGTCAGGGGGATTAGCAGGTTAAATTCGTGGGGCTATGGGGAAAGGCCTGGGTGTGATTGTGCAGGCTCGATGGGCTGGATGGCCTCTTTTGCAATGTAGGGTTGCTATGATTCTGTGAAGTCTCCTGTGTTTTCTGCACGGAATGGCTTCCACAGCCTATCTTTATCACCATAGAAACAAAATGGCTGCCATGTCAATTTCAAACGATATGGAGATGCCGGCGTTGGACTGGGGTAAACACAGTAAGAAGTTTAACAACACCAGGTTAAAGTCCAACAGGTTTATTTGGTAGCAAAAGCCACACAAGCTTTCGGAGCTCTAAGCCCCTTCTTCAGGTGAGTGGGAATTCTGTTCACAAACAGAGCTTATAAAGACACAGACTCAATTTACATGAATAATGGTTGGAATGCGAATACTTACAACTAATCAAGTCTTTAAGAAACAAAACAATGTGAGTGGAGAGAGCATCAAGACAGGCTAAAAAGATGTGTATTGTCTCCAGACAAGACAGCCAGTGAAACTCTGCAGGTCCACGCAACTGTGGGGGTTACAAATAGTGTGACATGAACCCAATATCCCGGTTGAGGCTGTCCTCGTGTGTGCGGATTCGTTAGTCTCCAACCACTCTAAAATTAGATCTAAGTGTTCCGCACACACGAGGACGGCCTCAACCGGGGTATTGGGTTCATGTCACACTATTTGTAACCCCCACAGTTGCGTGGACCTGCAGAGTTTCACTGGCTGTCTTGTCTGGAGACAATACACATCTTTTTAGCCTGTCTTGATGCTCTCTCCACTCACATTGTTTTGTTTCTTAAAGACTTGCTTAGTTGTAAGTATTCGCATTCCAACCATTATTCATGTAAATTGAGTCTGTGTCTTTATAAGCTCTGTTTGTGAACAGAATTCCCACTCACCTGAAGAAGGGGCTTGCAGCTCCGAAAGCTTGTGTGGCTTTTGCTACCAAATAAACCTGTTGGACTTTAACCTGGTGTTGTTAAACTTCTTACTGAATTTCAAACGAGCCATTGTTCCACCTGGCTAGGAAGTTAATTAGGTTGAGGTCCTTTGAAGTCCCTTCCTGATCCCAGTTCTCTGAAATGCTAAGGATTCTTCACATCTTTTGAAGATTCAGCGGACAGCCCTGGAGGAGTCTTGCATTTTAATGACTGCGTAATCAGTTCTGGAGGGAACAGAGGTTTGACAAGGTCTGAAAAAAAAGGTGCCAAGATGTCTGTCCAATCCTTAATTTTGAAAAGGCATTTTAAGCTTAATTTAAAGGTTTGAAATCAGAAAAATGTATTTTAAAACAGTTGTCCTTAAAATCTATATTATAATTGCCTGTCGTAAAAGGCGATTTGATTGAGGTAAAAGCAAATTGCTGCGGATGCTGGAATCTGAAACCAAAAGAGAAAATGCTGGAAAATCTCAGCAGATCTGGCAGCACCTGTAAGAGAGAAAAGAGCTGATGCTTCAAGTCCAGATGGCCCTTTGTCAAAGCTAAATGGCATAGAAAATGTGGGAGATACTTATACTGTAGGGTGAAGAAATGAAAGATGAGTCATAGACACAGAAACCAGGGGCAAGGCTGCTAATGGCAGCCCATAGAGAGAATAGAAGGTGTGAAGGTCCAAATGGCAGAGAAGCTGAAATTAGAGAGTAAACTGTGACAGATGAAGATGTGGGGGAAGATGTGGGGGCGGGGGGGAGGGTGATGGGCAACATTTTCTCTTTTGATTTGATTGAGGTGTTTGGGATGATTAATGGATTTGGTCAAATGGTTGGAGACAAACGATTTCCTTTTGGTCATAACCTTAAAATTAGATCTAAGGCCATTCAGGGGTGATATCAGGATGCATTGAAAGAGTAATGAAAAAGGGTAGGATGCCCTTAAGGTCCCCTTAGTAGAAGGGCCAATAACCAGGGGGCATAGATTTAAGTTAAGAGGCAGGGGATTTAGAGGGGATTTGAGGAAAAGCCCTTTCACACGGAGTGTGGTGGGAATCTGAAACTCACTGCCTGAAAGGGTGGTAGAGGCGGGAACCCTCATAACGCTCAAGAAACAATTAGATGAGCATTTGAAACGTCATAGCATAAATGGCTATGGACCAAATGCTGGAAAATGGGAGTAGAATAGATAGAGCGACATGATGGCACAATGATTAGCACTGCTGCCTCACAGCTCCAGGGATCCAGGTCCAATTCCGGCTTTGGGTCACTGTCTGTGTGGAGTTTGCACATTCTCCCTGGCCGTAATTTTCTGTAAGAAATCTAACAACACCAGGTTAAAGTCCAACAGGTTTATTTGGTAGCAAACGCCACTAGCTTTCGGAGCGCTGCTCCTTCGTCAGGAGATCTCCCACTCCACCTGACGAAGGAGCAGCACGCTCCGAAAGCTAGTGGCGTTTGCTACCAAATAAACCTGTTGGACTTTAACCTGGTGTTGTGAGACTTCTTACTGTGTTTACCCCAGTCCAACGCTGGCATCTCTACATCGTAATTTTCTGAACATTTGTCCCAGCGGAATTTTCCCATCCCATTGCAGTGAACGGAGATTTGGCTTGTCGCCAAAATCTTCGTCTTCGCTGAAGCAGGGCCGTGGTGTCAACAAGCGGTAAGACCACGCTCCCCGCTCCCCGCCCCCCCCCCCCCCACCCCATGTCTGCGTGGGTTTCCTCCGGGTGCTCCTGTTTCCTCCCACAGTCCAAAAATGTGCAGGTTAGGTGGATTAGCCATGCTAAATGTATAGGGTTACGGGTATAGGATGGGGAGAGGGCCTGGGTAAGATATTCTGTCAGGTAGTCAGTGCAGACTTGATGGCAGAATGGCCTCTTCTGCACTGTAGGGATACAATGATTCTATGATTCTAGATAGGTACTTGGTGGCTGGCATACACATGATGAGCGGAAGGGCCTCTTTCTGTAGTGTGAAAATATGGAACTCTCTCGCTCAAAATGCTGTCGATGTTATGTCAGTTAAAAATGTTAAAACTTAGATCTTTGTTCAGCATTAAAGGTCATACAACGAATGAACAAAATGTTGTTAAGATCCTGACCAGCTATGATCGAATTGAAATGTGGAACAGGTCGGAGAGGTGGAATATCCCACTCCTGTTCCTATGTCTACACTTTAAATAGGTAGATAATTATATTGGCAAAAGGGGGTAATTGTTATCCCCTTGTAATCACATCAGTTCCAAATTCTGGAGATGCTGGAGAGATGGTGGTGTAGCACGAACATTATTGGAAGAGTAATGCAGAGGCCCAGGCTACTGACCTGTGGCCGCAGGTTCAAATCCAATCACCCCAGCAGCTGTTATAGTATAAATTCAATTCAAAACCTGAAATTTAAAAGCTAGTTTTAGTAATGGTGATCATGAAATATTGTAAAATGTCAAAAAACCCATCTGGTTCACTAATGTCCCTTTCGGGAAGGAAATCTGCCGTCCTTATCTGGTCTGGTCTACATGTGACTCCAGGTCCACAGTGATGTGATTGGCTCTTAACTACTTTCCAAAATCATACAATCATAGAATCCCGACAGTGCAGAAGGAGGCCATTTGGCCCATTGAGTCTGCACCGATTCTCTGAAAGAGCATCCCTCCCAGCCTTACCCTCGTAACCCCGCCAATCCCGCTAACGTAGACACTTGGACACTGAAGGGCAATTTAACATGGCCAATCCACCCAACCTGCACACCTTTGGACTGTGGGGGGAAACGGGAGCACCCGGAGGAAACTCACGCAGACACAGGGAGAATGTGCAAACTCCACACAGATAGTCACCCAGGGCCAGAATTGAAGCCAACCTCTGGTGCCGTGAGGCAGCAGTGCTAACCACTGGGCCACTGTTTTTTGCAAGTCACTGGGATGGGTAGCAAATGCTGGCCTTGCCAGTGATGCCCATATCCCATTAAATAATTAAAAGAAAACACAGCCCCAACAATGATGGGGTATGTCAAAACAGATGGATGTGAAACCAAGCACTCTCCAGATCTGAGTGGTTCAATTCCACATTTCTATTTAACCAGCATAGGCATCTAGCAACCACAGATATCTGTGTTTCTGAATGACTCAGGTTATTCAGCCAAGTCCATTGTTCGAAAAGCACTAGAGAAAGTAGTAAGAACATATTCTCCAATGTTTTATAACCAGGTATCAATGACCCAGCAGTGTGATCATGAAAACTTTCCAATTCATCAAACAATTTACTCCCAATTCTGCCATTTTCAATTGTAGTCCCAATGACCTCAGCTGGCAAATGTGCATGAGTGCTATTTTTTTATGGATGCTTTTTTATTCATTCATGGGACATGGGCATCGCTGGCTGGACCAGTCTTTATTGTCCATCCTTGGTCACTTTTGAACTGAATGACTTGCGAGGCCATTTCAGAGGGCAGTTGAGAGTTAACACAGCAATGTAGGCCAGACCAGGTAAGGATGGCAGATTTCCTTCCCTAAAGGACATTAGCGAATCAGATGGGTTTTTCTGACAATGGTTTTGTGGTCATCAGTAGATTCTTAATTCCAGATATTTTTTATTGAATTCAAATTCCACCATCTGCCGTGGCGGGATTCGAATCCAGGTGCCCGGAACATTAGCTGAGTTTCTGGATTAATAGTCTAGTGATAATACCACTAGTCCATTGCCTTCCCTTTGCGCAGAGGCAAACGGTGCCATACATTTCTATGGTTATATAGCTTCAGAGCCAGTTGTGATACCCTCAATCAAATAGCCCATTAAAGGCCAGTGTCAGGACTTACACGTGAATAGGGAAGTACCAAAAGGACGGCAACACCCCTGCTACTGAACCCCAACACAAGTCGGAGGTTTCAGGATAGCAAGGAATTTGTTTTTACTTAATTAAAAAAGGAGGATATAAGACAATGGGAGCAGGCCAATAGCTAGTAGCAGGCAATGTAACTGTGGTGACTGGAATGCAATGGAGGGTGAAGTGCAAATTTAGTAGAGCAGCAGGAAGCCTGATGAATAATTTATAAACCGGAAATGAAAAGAAACAGAATTGGTAATTATATAATGCCTCTCGTGATATCCCAAACACAGCCAGTGAAATGTTTGAAGTGTACTGTTTTTGTGTACCCTGTGTCTTCTCCC
Source organism: Mustelus asterias (assembly GCF_964213995.1). NCBI lineage: Eukaryota > Metazoa > Chordata > Chondrichthyes > Carcharhiniformes > Triakidae > Mustelus > Mustelus asterias. Next base: position 133,885,505 of record NC_135802.1, read on the forward strand.
AACTCAAAATGGCCATCTGTGCATGCACATAGATGTCACTCTGCTCAGTCAGAGAGCAGTTAATGACTCGATCACATGCAGGACAAAATTCTACTACAAAGATTTCCAAGCAAAAAAAGATGGTGAGTGAGAGATCCGACGTACGCTTAGTTCTGTTTGTTTCAGTCTATGCAAATACTTCATCCATGCAAAAACTTCATTTTAAGATATTTCTGCCAATTATATTTAAATGCTAGACTGTAGGGGTTAACTAACACTGCTAACTTTTAAAGCTAAATTGACTACATTTTAAAACTCAGAAGGCATGCTGGGCTGGCTGAAAATTGGCCGCATTTCTGAAAAGTACACAGCAGGCAGAACAAGTTTTGATAACAACAGCCGCAAAACCTGTTTTGTCTAGACAGAGACAGCTTGCAGAAAAGATTTCCAGTAACGAGATAAGAATTAAGATATGTTTTGGTTTCAGTGTGTGTTCAGAGTTCAGTTTGTTTTCGAGATCCTGTCCAGTACAGTACAGGGACTGGCTTCTCAGCCAGTCTTGAAGTTTTCTCTTTCTTTTCGTTTCTACAATGTTAATTTTAAGTTTTGTTCAATAAAAGAAATTCATTGTACCAGTGCTGTCCTCGCCTATTCAAAGGAATGAATGGATCCTATAGTGAGCCGTAGTACATTTATTGCTGAGTAAATGGGACAGACTCAGTTCATAATCTAATGGAAATTTGAAATGGAGAAACGTAACACAAACACTAACATCTTATATTGCAGAAAGTATAATATTAACGGGATGAGTTACTCGCAAACAACCTGGAGGGAAGGGCCATGAATTGAATATCTAAATGTATAAATGCTACAGTTTTGAATGCTGTAGGTTGCTACCACCCCGTGCTCACTACCACTCAACTCTCCCAGCCCCCTCGCCCATTCCAGTTTGGAAACTTTGCAACTAGACCTGTGCTAAAAGCGTATACATGGAGAAGAAACACTAGCTGTTCATGTGCAGTGTTGGCAGCAAACACAGCCTTTAATGTATGGAACGTGGCAGCCAATTTATGCACAGCAAGATCCCATGTGCAGCATTATGCTAATGACTAGGTTTTAGTTGGAGGATAAATAGTGGTCAGTTGGACACCCAGAAGAAATCCTCTTCTCGTCTTTGAATAGTGCTATGGGCTATTTTACATCAAACTGATAAGGCAGATGGGACCTTCATTTAACATCTCCTCCAAGAGTCAGCACCTTCATGACAGATGCCGAGGTCAGGGATAGGTGTGTGATCGCTCTAGAGAATGTCAATATATCGAAGGAGGAAGTGTTGGGTATCCTAAATTGCATTAAGGTAGACAAGTCCCCAGGGCCGGATGGGATCTATCCCAAGTTGTTGCAGGAGGCAAAGGGAGAAATAGCTGGGGCCTTAACGGATATCTTCACATCCTCTTTGACCACAGGTGAGGTTCCAGGGGACTGGAGAATAGCCAATGTTGTTCCCTTGTTTAAGAAAGGAAGCAAAGATGATCCAGGAAATTATAGGCCGGTGAACCTAACGTCAGTGGTGGAAAAGCTTTTGGAGAAGATACTGAGAGACAAGATATAGACACATTTGGAAGAAAATGGACTAGTTAGTGACAGGCAGCATGATTTTGTACAGGGAAGGTCATGTCTCATCAACTTGATTGTGTTTTTGAAGAGGTGACAAAGATAATTGATGAGGAAAGGGCTGTGGATGTAGTTTATATGGACTTTAGTAAGGTGTTTGACAATTTCCCACATGGAAGCCTGGTACAAAAACTAAAATCACATGGGATTCGGAGTGGGCTGGTTGGATGGATACAGAACTTGCCTGGTCAGTTCAAGAAGACAGAGAGTAGCAGGGGAAAGGTGTTTTTCAGAATGGAGATCTGTACTAGTGGTGTTCCGCAGGGTTCAGTTCTGGGGCCTCTGTTGTTTGTAGTATATAAATGATCTGGAGGAAAATGTGGGGGTCTGATTAGTAAGTTTGTGGATAATATGAAGATTGATGGAGTTGTTGATAGTGATGGGGATTGTCAGAGGATACAACGGGATAGACAGATTGGAGACTTGGGACAGAAATGGCAGATGGAGTTTAATCCGGACAAATGTGAGGTGATGCATTTTGGAGGATCAAATTTAGGTGTGAATTATTCTGTAAGTGGCAGAACCCTTAGGAACATTAACATACAGAGGGGTCTGGGTGTGCAGGTCCACAGTTCCTAAAAGGAGCAACACAGGTGATTAAGAAAGTATATGACATGCTTGCCTTCATCAGCCAGGGCATTGAGAACAGGAGTTGGGAAATCATGTTGCAGCTATATAAAACCTTGGTTAGGGCACATTTGGAGTATTGCGTGCAGTTCTGTTCACTACATTATCAGAAGGATATGGAAGCTTTGGAGAGAGTGCAAAGAAGGTTCACCAGGATGTTGCCTGGTGTCGGGGATGTTGACTATGAGGAGAGGTTGAATAAACTAGAATTGTTTTCACTGGAAAGGCAGAGGCTGAGGGCAGACCTAACAGAAGTCTACAAAATTATGAGAGACGTAGACAAGGTGGATAGTCAGAGGCTTTTTCCCAGGGTGGAAGTGTCAATTACAAGGGAGCACAGGTGAGAGCAGGAGGGTTTAAGGGAGATGTGCGGGGGAAGTTTTTCATGCAGAGAGTGGTGGGTGCCTGGAACACACTGCAAGAAGGGATGATGGAAGCAGGCACATTAGCAACAATTAAGAGACATCTGGATGGGTACAGGATTAAGTTTAGAGGGGATTTGAGGAAAAACCTTTTTACTCAGAGGGTGGTGACAGTCTGGAATGCGCTGCCTGGGAGGGTGGTGAAGGCGGGTTGCCCCACATCTTTTAAAAAGTACCTGGAAGAGTACTTGTCACGCCATAACATTCAAGGCTATGGGCCAAGTGCTGGCAAGTGGGATTAGGTGGGCAGGTTAGGGCATTTCATGCGTCGGTGCAGACTCGATGGGTGGAAGGGCCACTTCTGCACTGCAGTATTCTGTGATTCTGTGATTAGGGAGGGAATAGAAGGATAAGGACCGAGTAAGGGCACAAGGATTTTGTTAGTTTAGTTAGGGTATCATGATCCGCACGTCTGCTGTACTTTTCTTTGTTCTTTGTTAAGGTTCATAGTGGACACTCACTTGACTGGACTTTGTTAGCTCTCTGGGGATGGGTTGGGAATTGGGATTTGGGGGTTAGAAAGTGGTTAGGGCAGGTGGAGTGCCCATTGTCTTCCTGCCATCCTGCCTTTTTGACAGGAGCTGTGAACGTGGAGGATGGTCCTCTCACTCAGAAGCCAACTGAGCCACTGGAGTGGCCAATTAAGGGCTTTGCTCTGCCACTGGACATTTTACCAGCAGCAGGTAGGCATTCTGCTGGACGGGGAGAAGGCTGGCCTCGCTGAGAACGAGTTGTGGCCCTCCTCTTCATGCAATCTTTGGGCTGCAGAGGGCCTCCTGGTGGCAATAGCTATCCCTGCAGCAATGGCGGCACTTGTCCTCACCAACCTCCTCTTTGCAGTGCGGCCATGACTCCCAATGCGCTGCTGAGCTGCTGTCCTCTGATTGGCTGGCAGTTCCTGGGGGCGGGTGGCCGACCTTTAAAGGGATGGCTCTAAAAGCATAGTGCGAGAGTAAAAGATAGAATTAGAAGGTATACTGGGCACAGCTTGCAAGGAGTCGCCACGCTCCGGTTCCATCTTGAGCGAGGGATGCTAGAAGTTAATACAGACATATGCTAAAGACTACATCAAACCTACCGAGATATAACCAAGCAACATGATACAGCTCCAGACTATGACACACCCTATCCTTGCTTTAATACACATCTTATTTAGCACAAGGCTGGTCTTTTCCAGTGCTCTCCAAACTGGCCTCCCTATTTTAACCTTCAGAAACTACAAGTCACCCAGAACATCTCTACACATATTCCAATCTTGTCAACAAACCACGTTTGCCCACGTTTGCCCACTCCTGTCCTTGTTGATTTCCACTGGGCACTTAGAGAATCACTTTCAAGTCCAATTATGCCCTCACCTTTGCCTACTTCTGCCATCTCCTTCAACTGTAAGACCTATGACACTGACATGGTTGTCATTCCCTTCCACCATCAGTGACCTCTCCTTATATATCATGTGGCAGAAATCCCTCAGTATACCTGCCTTCTATCTTTTACTCTTGCTCTATGCTTTTCAAACTCTACTCAAACTCTTATTAACTCTCTAATAATGCTCTAATTCAATCCCTTACAGGTTTGGCAATCCTTAGGATCCTGAAGACTCCTGACCTGGAGCTGACCTGGACCAACAGACCACATGTGACCTGCAGCCCGTGTTGCTTCCACCTTCTTCCGTCAGGAAAAAGATACAAAAGTCTGAGCTCACATACCAACCAACTCGAGCAGCTTCTTCCCTGCTGTCATCAGACTTTTGAATGGATCTACCTCGTATTAAATTGATGTTTCTCTACACCGTAGCTATGACTGTAACACTACATTCTGCACCGTCTCCTTTCCTTCTGTATATATGATATGCTTTGTCTGTATAGTGCACAAGAAAAAATACTTTTCACTGTATACCAATACACGTGACAATAATAGATCAAATCATATCAAATAGAACTATTTATAAATACACAATATAGGGTACAAGCTAGGAGCTGTCTCTGTGCTTAGGTCTGTACACAGCTCTGTCCAACTCCACACTGACTCTCGGTGAGGGTCATGTGGTCTCTTACATTGGTGTATGGGTGGTACTGTACTCAGTCCCACATTAACCCTGTATTGCCAGACCCTTATACTACATATCACTTGCAGGGGGAGGAAGACAAACTGAGAATGAACAGAATGCCAAGGGTTTAGAAGCTTGGGAGTTACAACAATACAGAAAGGACCCATGGATTTCAGAGAATGGAATTAAACCCTTATGAAATGATTGGTGAAAGTTCATCCCAACGCTGCTATGGCTGCTGCAAAATAATGATCTTAATCAACTTCCCTTTGTTCCCATTTTGATCAGCACTAGCTGTTCCCTTCACCGTGACCCAGTGAGTGGCCCATTTATTGAAGCAAAAACAATTTGCATTTAACAAAATGAGATGGCCTAAGGGGCTTCACAGGAGTACTATCAGATAACTTATTCACACCAGGGCGCATGACATATTAGAAGAGCTGACCGAGAGCTGGCTCAAAGAGGTTTAGGGAAGGAAATGCAGAGCTCAGCGCCCACAGGCAGCAGGAGACGGAGCAGCCAATGGCGGAGAAAGGAAATCAGGGATGTGGAAGAGGACAAAGTTGGGGGAATGCACTAAAAGGAAACTTTGTCCAACTACTTTCCAGATAATGGGAAGGGTTCAAATGGTAGTGGTGCCAGAGGGCTGCACACACTCCTTTCAAAGTAAGGGTGAGGTGGGAGGCGGGATGGGGTCTGCTTACAGGAGCAGTTAAGCTCTGAAAAGTACTGAACAGTGGGCTCTTTATTTCGGTTTGTTTTGAGGGGGGGACATGCTGTAATGCCGCTGTTACTCGTGCAACTACAACACTCAGTCTGGGGCTGCCAGTGTTTCAAGGGGAGCTTGTTCATCAGCGGCGAATGTTATTTAATTCCTGATGCTTGTCCCATCGACTGTCGGGGTGATTTTCACTTTTTGACTTCTTCACGTGGTCAGGATTAACTCTCAAACCTTTGCTGCGCCAGTGCAGGAAGAACGCTGTGCTGCATGCGACAACACTTTGAGTCAAAAATACAAATGCTAAAGGACAAAATGCATTTCTCAATGCAGGCCTGCTGGGCCTGGGAAAGAACACAGCACCTCTGAAAACAGATCTTTACAGTAGAAGACACCAAAAAATACATTGAGCTGAATAACATTCTGCCAAATTGGAGCATTCCCCACCCCTGCCGAGATATTATCGGACGGATATTATCAACGTAGAAAGCATCCTTTCTGGTTGTATCACAGCTTGGTATGGCTCCTGCTCTGTCCAAGACTGCAAGAAACTACAAAAGTTGCGAACATAGCCCAGTCCATCACATAAACCAGCCTCCCATCCATTGACTCTGTCTACACTTCCCACTGCCTCGGCAAAGCAGTCAGCATAATTAAGGACCCAGGCACCCCAGACATTCTCTCTTCCACCTTCTTCGATTGGAAAAAGATACAAAAGTCTGAGGCCTCGTACCAACCAACTCAAGAACAGCTTCTTCCCGACTGCCAAGAGACTTTTGAATAGTCCTACCTTATATTAAGTGTGGTAAACCACTGTTATATGTTATCTGTAGTGGTTAACCACCGTAGTTAGTATTTCTCAGTACCTGTATATGTGGCACATCCCTGTTGGCTCCGCCCAAGTCTCCTCCCCCTGGTCTGGGTATAAAGGCGGTGGCTCCTCCCCCTTGCCCTCAGTTCAGACCAGATCACCGACAGGGATGGCTCCAAGTTCTTGCTAATAAAAGCCTATTCGTCTTGCTCACAACTAGTCTTGACTCGATTGATAGTGCATCATTAAGTTTATCTTTCTCTACACGCTAGCTATGACTGCAACACTATATTCTGCCCCCTCTCCTCTCCTTCTCCCCTATGTAATATATGAACGGTATGCTTTCTCTGTATAGCGCACAAGAAACAATACTTTTCACTGTATGCTAATACATGTGACAATAAATCAAATCAAATCAAAACGTGATGATGATGTCAGTTCATCATCCCAACATCATTGTGCCAGGTTTGTGTATGGGCAGGTGGATGGGCTTAGAAATCAGGAACCATCTATCACAGCTTGGCATGGCTCCTGCTCTGACCTCAGACTTTTGTATCTTTTTCCCAATGGAAGAAGGTTGGAAGAGAGCACGTCTGAGGTGTGTGGAGTCCTTGATTACGCTGGCTGCTTTCCCAAACAAAAACTGCCCGAAACAAAAACAAAACATAAAGGAAATTTAAAGCAAAAATCCAAAATGTGATTAAAAGGCTCAATAGCATGGAAGGACAAATCGGGAGCTTGCTCACATCATTAAAATTTTATTTAAGTAGGAATTGAAAGTCATTAACAACCCAATTGACTGCAATAATATGTTGTGTCAACGATAGTACGCTTACAGAGTCTGGTTGATGTCTTTATTTTATGAGGAAGTTTGTTAGGGTGGGTTCAAACAGTTCAGCTGGGCCCTGAGTCTTATCCAGCTGTTTGGAGTGCTGTCACTGCTGAAAGTGCTTCATTCAATGAACAGAGAGTTTCCATTTAAAACTTATATTAATTAGAGCCCTGTTATCCATCTGCTGAGCACTCTATTTATTTCCTGCTCATCACCCAAAGCGTTAAGGTAGTTGAGAAAAATGGGCATTGTGATCTCAGTGGGAGACACAACCTCCAGTGAGGATGAGGAGAACACTAAGAGGAGGAAGGGCAGAGCTGGAGGCCAAGGATACACTGGTGGAGAATGAAGGGGCCAGAGCTGAGTCAGGCCCAGCAGAAGCATCTAATATAACCCCTCGAGTGAACAGGCAGAGACTGAGCTATCTGCAGCTGTTGGAGACACAGTGCGGGTGAAGGCTCAGGTTATTAAGAGCCACAGTCACATCACTCTGTGACATGCTGGCAGGGGCACCTCCTGCTGCATTGGGGGGGCACCCGTTGCCTGCAACTTTGTAGGTCACTATCGCTTTCAACATCCTTGCGACAGGCTCCTTCCAGGCAGCACGGCGAAACCTCGGTGGCATAACGTAGACTGCTGCACATCACTTCATCAAGATCTTCACTGAAGGGCAGGGAATTACATCTCCGCTGGACGAGCAGTGTCAACTGGACAGAGACTGAGGGTTTGCGGCGATTGCCATCTCCCCAGGGTGCAGGGAGATATTGATTGTACTCATGTCACTATAAAGGATCATGTTGTATATTCTTGCACCTTTATTAACAGGAAGGCTTCCACTCACTGAATGTCCAACTGGCCTGAGGTTACCAACGCTGGATCATGCTGGTATGTGCCAGGTACCCGGGCAACAGCTGTAACTCCTTCATTGAGCAAAACCCACAGGTTCCAGACCCTGCGGCCCTGGTGGATGGCTTATAGGTAACCATAAGCATGGCTGATGACGGCACTGAGGATGCCAGAACAGAAGCAGAGAGGAGGTACAATGACAGGCACAGAAGTACCAGGATCATTGTCAAGCAGACCATTGGCCTATTGAAGATGTGATTCAGTTACCCTGACAGATCAGGAGGGGCATTGCAGTAAATTCCCTCATGTGTGTCACTGATGGTCATGGTGTGCTGTGCCCTCCATAACCTCACTATCCAAAGAGGGGGTGCCCTGGAGAATGAGGGCATGGCAAATAGGGGCCATTCCTCAGAGGATGAGGTGAGGGAAAATGGTGCCGGTCAGGTGGAAGGCCCTGGCATTGATTGCATGGATAGCCATGATAGGGATGCCTTAATAAGGCAAAGGTCTCAATAGACTCCAAGTCCTGACATCAGAGATGTGTGTACAAACCATTGTCCATGTGCAATATGCGACTTGTCATCACCATGTCAACACACTTACCTCATCCTGCCCTGCATCAATGTTACGCTGCTTTTGATTATCTTCTGATACAAATCCCACAGCTACAGTACAATAATAAACACCAGCATGAGGGACTGTGAGATGCAGGTTTATTTAAAAATGTACAATGATTATCGACATTCCCAGGAATAAGGCACTCACCCGTTTGCCCCTCTGGGTGATCACTGTGAAGTTTTTCGGATGGGTTTATGAGTGCTCTGGTGCAGTGCTGGAGGGAGGGTGCTATTAGCTACCTCGCTTGCCCTGGGTGACATTGACAGGGCTCCTCTGTGCTGCTGTGGCCGTGAATGGCCTCCCTGCTGGCTGTCAGGAGGATCTTCTGTCACTGTGGCACTGCACGAGGACTAGGCCAATGGCGGATGGACAAAGGAGAGGGTGTCCCTATCAGAGGAACACTGAGAGATGTTTCCAGATGGCAGCAGTTGCTGATCATCCTCCACCACTCGTTCCATTTGGTTCTCCCTGCTTTAACATATAGACATGTTTGGTAACCAATAGAGGGAGTCTGGGGCAGAGAAGGTTGGAGGTAGAAGATCATGTCATTTAACTGTGGCCAAATTGGCCACCTAAGATGGTGATTTACAAAACATGCTGGGACAGTTGGCCAAATACAGAAACAGACAGGCTGCGACCTTAAATGACAGAGATAAACAGGCTGCAGCTCCAGACTATAGAATGCACAGGAAATGGGCCATCCCGAAGACAATGGATACTCTCTGGTCAAACTGGTTGTTTATCAGACACATGGGAGCCTTATCTCCTTATTGGAGAGGGGGATATGTGACCCACGTGACTCCAGCACCTACAGGCACGGCCGTTGGTTACACACCCAGAGATCGGTGAGCCAGCACCTGTTTGGACTCTACCAATCAGGGTAATCAATCCCTGATCGATTGATTGGTAATAACCAAGAGACCGCCCAAAAGGGCGCAAAACCAATGGAGAATAAAAGGTGCTGCACAACAAATGGTCCAAATGGTGGAGGATGATCACGAATCGCACGACCATGAGTGCGAGACAGGAGCAGAACAACTGTGATAACCACCAGCAACGACCAACGCGAGGAGAGCCACTACACCAACGACGGAAGGAAGACCAGAGCCAGACTATCAGACCTGACAGAAGGACCAGACTACACCAAGGATTGCAGAGACCAACATGCAGATAAAGGCCAATATCTGCCTGGGTACTTGCCAGTCACGCAAAAGTTAAGTCAAGGTCTAGTATTGAACTTGAACTTTAGTATTCTGTAAAATAATTTACATTGTGTGGTTGCTTAACATTAATTGTGTGTATGAATAAACATTGCTGTATTAACAAGAAGTCGACTCACAGTTCTTTGTCCACCATATAAGGGTTAAAACACACTGTGCGCAGTCACAATATAACCTCCAGGAATACCTCCAGCCAAATCTGAAACCCTGGAGGAGGGAGAGGTAGAGAGGTGGAAAGTTTATGGAGCGAGTGCCAAAGTTTGGGGTCTTAGCAGCTGAAGGAAATACTAACGCTGCATGGCGAAGGGATATCCAAGAGGAAAGAATTGGAGGAACGCAGTTGTAGGGCTTGAGGATGTCACAGAGATCAAGAAGGAAGGGGCCACATAAGGATTTGAGGTACGTCAGTTCTGATATGTAAACACTGGAATTGTACAGGGCGTAGGTGAAGCCATGCCTGGAGTATTGTGTGCAGTTTTGGTGTCCTTATCTGAGGAAGGATGTCCTTACTATAGAGGGAGTACAGTGAAGGTTTACCAGGCTGATTCCTGGGATGGCAGGTCTGTCATATGGGGAGAGCCTAAATCAGTTAGGATTATATCCATTGGAGTTCAGAAGAGTGAGAGGAGATCTCATAGAAACTTACAAAATTCTAACGGTTAGACAGAGCAGATTCAGAACTTGGGGTCATAGTTTGAGGATAGGCTGTAAACCTTTTAGGACTGAGGTGAGGGGAAATTTCTTCACCCAGAGAGTGGTGAATGTGTGGAATTCACGACAACAAAAAGTAGTTGAGGCCAAAATGTTGTCTGATTTCAAGAAGAAATTATATATAGCTCTTGGGGCTAAAGGGATCAAGGGATATGGGGGGGGAGGAAAGATCAGGATATTGAATTTGACGTTCAACCATGATCAAAATGAATGGTGCAGCAGGCTCGAAGGGCCGAATGGCCTATTCCTGCTTCTAGTTTCTATGTTTCTAGGTTCTATGTTCCTATGAACTGGAGGCTGTGAGCTGTTGCTTGCTGTAGTTCTAGCTGTTCCTGTTATACAACAGGCTGTTTAGCTCTTTGAGTTGCAGCATGTTCTCATTAATTATAGGCATCCATTTTTAACCCCAGCGGCTTGCTTCCAACCAGGTCTTCATGTTAACCACTGCACAAGTACATGAGACAAAAATATAGGTCCCCAAATGCTAGGGGATTTTCCAGAGGCTTCCCTCTGGTGCTATGTACTGAGCTGAACTCAGCTAATACAAAGACTCGCGAAAAACAGTATGCAGTTAAAGATGTTCTTTATTTGACCAACATGCATTGGGAGAGAGACAGCCAGAGGACTCCAACTTCTCTCTGCCGTTACAGTACATGTGTAAAACAGATACACCTTTTCAAAGGTTCGTTTCTCCTGCCCAACCTGTCATCCATACCGGATGATCCAATTAGAGTCATAGAGTCATCGAGGTTTACAGCATGGAAACAGGCCCTTTGGCCCAACCTGTCCATGCCGCTCCTTTTTTAACCACTAAGCTAGTCCCAATTTGGCCCATATCCCTCTATACCCACCTTACCCATGTAACTGTCTAAACACTTTTTAAAAGACAAAATTGTACCCGCCTCTACTACTATCTCTGGCAGCTTGTTCCAGACACTCACCACCCTCTGTGTGAAAAAATTCTCTTCTGGATCCTTTTGGATCTCTCCCCTCTCACCTTAAACCTATGCCCTCTAGTTTTAGACTCCCCTACCTTTGGGAAAAGATATTGACTCTCTAGCTGATCTATGCCTCCCATTATTTTATAGACCACTACAAGATCACCCCTAAGCCCACCCTAAGATCACTCCTACGCTCCAGAGAAAAAAGTCCCAGTCTATCCAGCCTTTCCTTATAACTCAACCATCAAGTCCCAATAGCATCCTAGTAAATCTTTTCTGCACTCTTTCAAGTTTAATAATATCCTTTCTATAATAGTGTTATGGTGAAATGAAAATGATGGACACAAAATGGACTCTGGGAAGGGACATTAAAAGGCACTGACTTTGGGCACAGACAGTTACACAGAGTTAAAACCTGCAGTATCTGAATTGCTGCAGGAAACTGGTCAGACCTGGGGCACTTTAAAACTTGAGATAAAGAGCAGACCCAGAACAATGAGTTTGATAACAAGGTCAGCCACCGATGGGGACATAAATACATAAATGTATATATTGAAACCAGTCATTGATAGAGGACATAACTGCATGAATGTATCCATTCTATGTACAATGATGTGTTAACTGTCCATGTCCGTACCTGTCTGCTTGTAACGATGTGTTAACTGTCGATGTCCTTATCTGTCTACTCAACTTGTAACGATGTGCTAACGGCTAATGTCCATACTGTCTATTATCTAAAAAGTATAAAAGATGCTGAACTACCATTGTGTAGTTGAGAAGGTAGCTGCCAAGTACTGCGGAGTACCAGTGCTTTCTCCCAAAGCTTTGTCCAAAATAAAACTGTTTTGTTGAACCTCCAAGTCTGACTCCGAAGTGGTAAATTTCCCACAACAATAGGATGACCGGAACTATACACAGTATTCCAAGTGTGGCCTTACCAATATCTTGTACAACTTCAACAAGGCGTCCCAACTCCTGTATTCAATGTTCTGACCAATGAAACCAAACATGCCGAATGCCTTCTTCACCACTCTGTCCATCTGTGACTCCATTTTCAAGGAGCTATGTACCTGTACCCCTAGATCTCCTTGTTCTATAACTGTCCCCAACCTCCTACCATTAACTGAGTAAGTCCTGCCCTGGTTCGATCGACTAAAATGTATCACCTCGCATTTACCTAAATTAAATTCCATCTGCCATTCATCAGCCCACTGGCCCAACTCATCAAGAACCTGTTGCAATCCTAGATAACCATCTTCACTGTCCATTATGTCACTAATTTTGGTGTCATCTGCAAATTTACTAACCATGCCTCCTAAATTCTCATCCAAATCATTAATATAAATGACAAGTAACAGTGGACTCAGCACTGATCCCTGAGGCACACCACTGGTCACAGGCCTCTAGTTTGAAAAAGAGCCTTCTACAACCACCCTCTGTCTTCAAGGCAATTTTGTATCCATTTAGCTACCTCACCCTGGATCCTGTGAAATTTAACCTTATGCAACAACCTACCATGTGGTACCTTGTCAAAGGCTTTGCTAAAGTCCATGTAGACAACATCAACTGCACTGTCCTCATCTACCTTCTTGGTTACCCCTTCAAAAATCTCAATCAAATTTGTGAGACATGATTTTCCATTTACAAAGCCATGCTGACTGTCCCTAATCAGTCCTATCTATCAGTCCTACTTATCAGACTATCGATGATTCAAATATCTCTGCTAGGGGACCTGCAATTTTCTCCCTAGCCTCCCATTATGTCCTGGGATGCACTTCAATTACATTAATCTATATTATTTACCTTGACCAATAGCATTCTACCTTCTGATAGAATTGGGAATTCATTGGTCAACTGGACCCAGAAGTTCTTCCACCCATTGCCTAGCATCCTTACCTATGCAAATCCGGTGGATTCAAGGGTTGTCCTCATCACCTGCAAACCATGGGAAAGGCGAAGGAGTCATTTCATCCTGCCTGCTAGTTACCCCTTATCACTAAAAGCTGAATACATCTATTCACTGCAACCAGAAGCTAAATACCTCCATTATTTTAAAACCTTGGTAGCTGGCAGCTGCAGAGTCTCTTACTGATAATAGTGAATATATTCTATACCTTATTGCTTCCAAAGAATGTGGCCTGTCTAATTCTGCTAATTTCCCATTATACTTTGGGGCAGGCTGCATCTTGGCCATTTGAAAATACATTTTAAATCTGCAATACTTATTCAATACCAATGATTATATTTGTCCCTTTGCAGACAATACCTTCACATGATATATAGAAATGTAGAAGATAGGAGCAGGAGGGGGCCATTTGACCCTTCGAGCCTGCTTCACCATTCATCATGATCATGGCTGATCATCCAACTCAATAGCCTAATCCTGCGTTCACCCCATAACCTTTGATCCCATTTGCCCCAAGTGCTGTATCTATAGATATATATGTGAGGCACTTTGTGATTCCTTATTGTATATATAAGGCACACTGTCATCCCTATTCTAAATTAGTCTACTTTGTTTAATAGTCTTCAAAATCCTAGGCATTTCTGTACCCCCTCCTGCACCATAGAAAAGGGTCGAGAATCTTCCAGAATGTTTTTAGTTTCCACTTAAATGAGAGCAGCCACGGTCCAGTTTCTTTCCGATCTAAAGATCACACTGAAATGAAGAATGGCCCAGAGGAGAAGAATAGAATGTATATGGAAATGGAAAAAGTAGCTCATTTTAAAGCGATGACAAATTGTTCTGCAGGTCAATGTTTTGATTGCGTCCTGCAGGTATGGAACCTTGCCAAATGTTTGTCTACATTGGGTACTTAGGTGTGGGATTCCTAAAATTTACTGCACATTTAGATGGGATTCCCATATAACTGGTTCTAGCAGGTGAAGGTGCAGGCTTCGAATGACCATTTGAAAAATCTGACCCTAATTAGTCTTCAAATACAAGGTCGCCATGCTCACTGAATATTGTGCAATGCTTATAAAGGTGCGTTGTTCCCCAACACAGTTGCACACAGGCAGGTAGATACTGAGATTGTCCACTTAACTGACATAAAGCAGGAGTACATTATAAAACACTGGGGAATGTCTAGTTTCTATTGACAGTTACCACTGTCAATCTGGAGGCAACATTCTTCTTGCAGCAGTCTTCTCCCCAGGCCTTGCTGTAGAGGGAATACAGCAAAGGTTTACCAGGTTGATTCCCGGGATGGCAGGTCTATGATATAAGGAGAGACTAAGGTGGTTAGGATTATATTCATCGGAGTTTAGAAGAGTGAGAGGGTTTCTCATAGAAACTTATACAATTCTAACAGGATTAGACAGGGTAAATTCGGAAAGAATGTTCTCGATGGTGGGGGAGTCCAGAACTAGGGGTCATGGTCTACCAATCAGCTAACTGCATCCAATATCTGCTGGTGGACCAACCAAACATGAGCTGCCAGGTATATTAGAGTTTATTGTTGTGGGACTGTGGAATAGAAGCCCTGCCCCTCTAGGTGTTCTGACTCCTGTTGCTCTGGTGTGGGTCTGGAATGTTGTGTGCCGTTTTGGTCTCCTTTTCTGAGGAAGGATGTCCTTGCCAAAGAGGGAGTGCAAAGGAGGTTTATCAGACTGATTCCTGGGATCATGGGACTACGCATGAGGAGGGATAGAGTTGGTTAGGATTGTATTCGCTGGAGTTCAGAAAAATGAGAGGGGATCTCATAGAAACCTATAAAATTCTAGCAGGACTAGACAGAGTAGATGCAGGAAGAATGTTCCCGATGGTCGGGCAGTCCAGAACCAGGGGTCACACTCTGAGGATACGGGGTAGACCAGTTAGGACTGATATGAGGAGAAATTTCTTCACCCAGAGAATGGTTTGCCTGTAGAATTCTCTACCACAGAAAATAGATGAGGCCAAAACATTGTATGTTTTCAAAAGGAGTTAGATATAACTCTTGGGCTGAATGGGATTAAAAGTTATGGTGGAAAAGCAGGAGAGGTTACTGTGTTGGATGATCGGTCATTATCATAATGAATGGTGGAGCAGGCTTGAAGGGCCGAATGGCCTCCTGCTGCTCCTATTTTCTATGTTTCTATGGGTCTGGACTCACATATAGGTCATATTGGTATCGCAATGTGATGCACTTGAAGGTGGACATATTGAGTGGCCAATGGAGAAGACACTGGAGCAGGGAACGTTGCAGGCAGGAATTCACATGTTTAAACCTCCAGGAATTTAAAAAAATGTTTATGGGATGTGGGCACCGCTGGTTAGGTCAGTATTTATTGCCCATCCCTAATTGCCCTTGAGAAGATATCTCCAACCAGAATTAGCAACCCAGCTTAAAGGAGGAGAGAGCGAGGGGTAGAG
Organism: Mustelus asterias; assembly: GCF_964213995.1. Classification (NCBI taxonomy): domain Eukaryota; kingdom Metazoa; phylum Chordata; class Chondrichthyes; order Carcharhiniformes; family Triakidae; genus Mustelus; species Mustelus asterias. Next base: position 133,901,308 of record NC_135802.1, read on the forward strand.
AGGTGGAAAATTGAGGGAGAGGATCTCAAATCTTAGGGTCTTAGCAGCTGAAGAAAAGTCCGCCACTGTCGGGCGAAGGAAATTGGAGATATCCAAGAGGCAAAGATTGGAGGAACGCAGTTGTAGGGCTGGAGTATGTCACAGAGATAAGGAAGAGTGGGGATACTGAAGGATTTGAGGTACGTCTGTTCTAATGTGTAAACACTGGAATTGAACTGGAGGCTGTAAATTGTTGCTTGCCGCAGTTTTAGTTATTCCTGTTATATAACAGGCTGTTTTAGTTATTTGATAATGTTCTGGCTAATTATAGTACTCAATTCTGATAACCCCAGCAGTGGACTTCACATTAACCACCCACTGCACAAGTACATTCATGAGGTATGTTAAACTGATATTAGCATATTACTTCCAGAGTTTTACACTATTAAACTTTGAACACTGCATGTGCCTCTGGTGTGAATACAAGAAAGCTATGGCAGAAGATAAGGAAAAGCTATTTAGGTTAATGACTGGAAATTAGTTGCCATGCAAAGGCAATTCTGAGCTTTAAGGTTACATCAAAGAAAATTGGCTAAAAGGTCCAGGGGCGAAGATGAGGATTCATTTTATTGTGGGGTTGTTATAATCTGGAATGCACAGCTTGAGCTGTGGAGGCAGGTACAATCCATAGTATCCTTACAGTACAGAAGGAAGCCATTTGGCCTATCAAGCTGATGCACATCAATTGGACACGAGGCTCGAAGCTTCAGTAAAAGAAGGCTTTTATTAACTAACAATGAAGGTATCAGAACTTTAACACACTATCCCAGACTGAAGGGGTCCCGTCCGAGCAGGGACTCTTATACCTCTCCCAGGAGGCGGAGCCCGACTGGGATGTGCCACAACAGTAACAAACACAGGTGTAACAATCCCACCCTAACCCAACAGCAACATTAGTACAATCCCACAGTAACCTATATACATTCCTGTAGTACTGGCCAGCCCTGGCTCAGTACTATCCAGTGGGAACCAACGATGGTTCACCACACAAGCCTGCACCAACAACAATCCCACCCAGACCCTATCCCCGTAACCCCGTGTATTTTACCCTGCTAATCCCCCTGACACTAAGGGGTAACTTAACATGGCCAATCAACCTAACACGCACATCTTTGAAGTGTGGGAGGAAACCGGAGCACCCGGAGGAAACCCACGCAGACACGCAGACACTGTCCACACAGACAGTGACCCAAGGCCGGAATCAAGCCTGGGTCCCTAGCACTGGGAGGTCGCAGTGCTAACCACTGTGCCACCGTGCTGCCCATAGATTGAATAGTAACTTTGAAAAGGGAAAGGTGTAGGAGGATGCAATAGTTAGGATAAAGACTTGGGGGTGGGCATCATGTAGAGTAAAGAGCACTTGACACTGATGTAACTATCTTACAATGTCACATGACTACAGTCAGCTCTGGTGGGAAGCAGAAATGACAACTTTGTGTAGAGTACAGAGATGTACACAGATCTGTAACTAAACAAGAATGTTTTTTATGGATAACAGTCCATGGTAGCACTCTTGGGGTAACAGGCAAACCCTAAAGAAACCCCATCTAGACCTTGAGCCCAAAATGAAACAAAGATGATACGTACTTGGAAAATAAAAAAAATAATGAACAGCAATGGGAAAGTTGCAGCAAGGAGTTAGATCAATTTTCAAAGGGAGAGCACAAAGAAGATGGGTCAAATGGCCTTTTCCAGCGTTATGTGATTCTATGAGGAATTGCCAGATTCCTCAGCAGGCACAGCCGAAGCACTGGTTATCCTTATCACACTTCGCTTTATAGAAAGTTGATGGTTTCATGCATCCTCAGAGATTTTCTGCATGACCATTAATGCCTTCTAGTTTTCGACAGCCTTCGATTTCCTGATATTTTCCAAGGGCCGAACAGTGGCACAGTGGTTAGCACTACTGCCTCACAGCGCCAGGGACCTGGGTTCAATTCCCGGCTTGGGTCACTGTCTGTGTGGAACCTGCACATTCTCTCTGTGTCTGCGTGTGTTTCCTCCGGGTGCTCCGGTTTCCCCTCACAGTGTGAAAGATGTGCTGGTTAGTTGCATTGAACAAAGAACAAAGAAAAGTATAGCACAGGAATAGGCCCTTTGGCCCTCCAAGCCTGTGCCGATCATGATATCTGCCTAAACTAAAACTGTTTACACTTACAGAGTCCATATCCTTCCATTCAATCCTATTCATGTATTTGTCTAGTTGTCCTTTAAATGCTGCTATCATACCTGCTTCTACCACCTCCAGACATTCACCACCTTCTGTATAAAAAGCGTGCCTGGCACATCTCCTCTAAACTTTTCTCCACGCACCTTAAACCTATGTCCCCTAGTACTTGACTTTTCTATCCGAAGAAAGAGCATTTGACTATCCACTCTGTCCATGCCACGAATAATTTTGTAGACCTCTATCAGGTCACCCCTCAACCTCCATCGTTCCAGTGAGAACAAATCGCATTTGTCCAACCTCTCCTCATAGCTAAAACCCTCCAGACCAGGCAACATCTTGGTAAACCTCTTCTGTACCCTCTCCAAAGCATCCACATCCTTCTGGTAGAGTGGCGACCAGAATTGTACACAATATTCTAAATGAAGCCGAACTAAGGTTCTGTACAGCTGTAGCATGACCCACCAGTTTTTTATACTCAATGTCCCGACCGATGAAGTCAAGCATGTTGTATGCCTTCTTGACCAACTTATCCACCTGAATTGTCACTTTCAATGAACGGTGGACGTGTACGCTCAGATCTCTCTGCCTGTTGGTACTCCTAATAATTCCTACATGTATTGGACCTTCCAAAATGCATTATCTCACACTTGTCTGGATTAAACTCCATCTGCCATTTCTCTGCCGAAGTCTTCAACCAGTCTATATCTTGCTGTATCCTCTGACAATCCTCTTCACTTTCTGTAACTCCAACAATTTTAGTGTCGTCTGCGAACTTACTAATCAGACCAGTTACATTTTCTTCCAAATCATTTTTATATACAATAAACAACAAAGGTCCCAGAACTGATCCCTGTGGAACACCGCTAGTCACAGTCTTCCATTCAGAAAAGCACCTCTCTACTGCTACCCTTTGTCTTCTATGGCCAAGCCAGTACTGTATCCATCTTGCCAGCTCTCCCCTGATCTCGTGTGACTTTGCCTTTTGTACCAGTCTACCATGAGGTACCTTATCAAAGGTTTTACTGAAGTCCATGTATACAACATCCACTGCTGTTCCCTTATCTATCATCTTCATCACTTCCTCGAAAAACTCGATCAAGTTAGTGAGGCATGGCCTCCTCTTCACAAAACCATGCTGTCTATCACTAATAAGTCCATTTGTTTCCAAATGTGAGTAACTCCTGTCCCTAAGAATCTTTTTCAATAATTTCCCTATCACTGACGTAAGGCTCACCGGCCTATAATTTCCTGGATTATCCCTGCTGCCCTTCTTAAACAATGGAACACCATTGGCTATCCTCCAGTCCTCTGGAACTTCACCTGTAGCCAATGAGGATATAAAGATTTTTGTCAAGGCCGCAGCAATTTCTGCTCTTGCCTCCCTCAGAATTCTGGGGTAGATCCCATCAGGCCCTGGGGATTTATCTACCTTCATGCTTTTTAAGATGCCCAACACCTCTCCTTTTAGATATTGACATGACCCAGAATATCTACACACCCTACCCATTGCCATGCTAAATTCTCCCTCAGTGTACCCGAACAGGCACTGGAGTGTGGTGACGAGGGGGTTTTCACAGTAACTTCACTGCAGTATTAATGTAAGCCTACTTGTGACACTAATAAATAAACTTAAACTTTAAATAACATGTTGCCAATAGTGTCATTCATTATAGAAGAAGGCCATTCAGCTATTCAGTTTGTACCACCCCCCTGCCCCTCGCTCTTTCCCCAAAGCTCCAAACACTTTTTCCTTCAACCGTTCTTCCAATTCTGTTTTTGACAGTTACTCCCGGATTAAGTGAAGTTTATTTATTAGTCACAAGGAGACTTACATTAACATTGCAATGAAGTTATTGTGAAAATCCCCTAGTCGCCACAATCTAATGCCTGTTCAGGTACACTGAGAGAGAATTTAGCATGGCCAATGCACCTAACCAGCACATCTTTTGGACTGTGAGAGGAAACTGAAGCACCCGGAGGAAACCCACGCAGACACAGAGAGAACATGTAGACTCCGCACAGGCAGTGACCCAAGCTGGGAATCGAACCTGGGTCGTTGGCACTGTGAGGCAGCAGTGCTAACTTCTGTGCCACCGTGCTCTCCACCCTTTCAGGCCGTGCATCCCGCATTATCCTAACTTGATGCAGAGAGTTACTATTTTCATGTCGCCTTCGGTTCTTTTGCTAATTAACTTAAATCTTTGTCCTCTGGGATTCCTGCTTATTTACTCCATCGACACACTGCATGGTTTTGAACATGATCTTTCGAAGTTGTCGATACACGCACAACCTGGCAGCTGCCTCCATGTTTCTTTGAATATAGAGTAACCTTTTGAATGGGTCTGAACTGTTCTTTTGCCTGGCTGCAATTTTGGAATCGTTGCCTGTGTGTCTCAGAGCGTGACTCCTTCATATTTTCGGAATCATATTACTGGAGTTAAAACATTCACCTCTGAGCAGACAATAATGGTATTCAGATGTAATTTTGCATGCTTCCAACCACCAGTTAAATGGTCACATTGTTTTCACAGGTCAGTTGGCTCATTTGCATTGTGAAGCATCGCAGTTTGGTGGAGTAACTGAAGTTACTGTCAACAGCAAGACTAAATCCAGGCCAAGTGAAAATGGAGCTGTGTTGGTATAGGGCCAATGGTGCCAGCTTGGTTCGGTTATTGTTACACCTGCCTTCGATATGGCTCAGACACACTTTATTCTTGGGACTCACTTGCTCTTTTTCAGTTCATTCTCAGGATACAGGCATCCATCTTGTCCTTGAGAAGATGTTGGCGAGCCCTCTTTCTGAACTTCTAAAGCTCAGGTTGGGAATGTCCTCTGAGCTCCGATTTTGACCCAGCAACAATTCCAGGCGTCGGCTAAGCAGCCGAGCAGGTGCCCCTGCTGCTGACTGTGATTTAAACTGCCCACTTACCCCATTGACGCTTCTGACCCCAGCTCCAGCTGGAATCCAGTGTTGAACCCGGGTCCCTGGCGCTGTGAGGCAGCAGAGCTAAGCACTGTGCCACCATTCCATCCATAAGCTATAACGCCCAAAGTGGGGCTTGAACCCATGACCCTGAAATGGAGGCTCTCAAGCTTTATCGATTGAGCCAGCCATGATTTACATTTTTACACAGAGCTGTCATCTCCCAGAATGCATTGCCTTATCCATAAAGAGGTGCATCCATCTCCCCCAAGAATGCTTCTCCAATTCCTTACACCCCGACCCTCACCCACCCTGACAATGTTCCCCATCCTCCCTCACCCCCCGACAATGTTCCCCAACTTCCTCACCCCCCGACCCTCACCCCCTGACAATGTTCCATAACCTTGCTCACCCCTGACCCTCACACCCCGACAATGTTCCCCATCCTCCCTTATCCCCCGACCCTCCCCCCCTGACAATGCTCCATTTCCTTGCTCACCCCCGACCCTCACACCCTGACAATGTTCCCAATCCTCCCTCAAGCCCCGGCCCTCACACCCGACCATCAACTCCTGGGGTGGGCACTGTCGGGGGAGAGGAAAGCACTGTGGAGGGAAGGGGGTGTGCACTGTCGGGAGGGGGTGGGTGGGTGGGGGGGGGTGGGTAAGCACTGTCGGGGGAGGGGGGTATGCACTGTCGGGGGGGGGGTAAGCACTGTCGGGGGAGGGGAAAGCACTGTCGGGGTAGAGGGTGTGCACTGTCGGGGAGGGTGTGAGAACTGTTGGAGGAGGGGGGATGGGCACTCTCTGGGGAGGGGGGGAGCACTGTTGGGGAGGGGGTGAGAACTATTGGGGAGGGGTGTGTGCACTGTTAGGGGAGGGGGTGTGCACTGTTGGGAGAGGGGTGTGTGTGCACTGTCGGGAGGAGGGGGTGTGCACTGTTGGGAGGAGTGGGGTGAGCACTGTTGGGAGGAGTGGGGTGAGCACTGTCGGGAGGAGGGGGTGTGCACTGTTGGGAGGAGGGGGTGTGCACTGTTGGGAGGAGTGGGGTGAGCACTGTTGGGAGGAGTGGGGTGAGCACTGTCGGGAGGAGGGGGTGTGCACTGTTGGGAGGAGGGGGTGTGCACTGTTGGGGGGAGAGGGGTGAGCACTGTTGGGAGGAGTGGGGTGAGCACTGTCGGGAGGAGGGGGTGTGCACTGTTGGGAGGAGGGGATGTGCACTGTTGGGAGGAGTGGGGTGAGCACTGTTGGGGGGAGAGGGGTGAGCACTGTTGGGGGGAGAGGGGTGAGCACTGTTGGGGGGAGAGGGGGTGGGCACTGTGAGGAGGGGGTGAGCACTATTGGGGGAGGGAGATGTGCACTATCGGGGGAGGGGCTGTGCGCTGTCGGGGGAGGGGGTGGGCACTGTCGGGGGAGGGGGTGGACACTGTCAGGGGAGGGGGTGGGCACTGTCGACGGAGGGGAATGAGCACAATTGGGGGAGGGGGTGTGCACTGTCGGGGGAGGGGGTGGACGCTGTCCAGGGACGGGGTGTGCACTGTCGGGGGAGGGGGTGTGCGCTGTTGGGGAAGGGGGTGTGCACTGTCGGGGGAGGGGGTGTGCGCTGTTGGGGAAGGGGGTGTGCACTGTCGGGGGAGGAGGTGTGCACTGTTGGGGGAGGGGGATGACCTCTGTTAGGGGAGGGGGTGGACACTGTCGGGGGAGACGGTGTGCACTGTCAGGGCGGTGAGCACTGTTAGGGGAGGGGGTTGTGCACCGTCGGGGGAGGGAGTGGGCACCGTCGGGGGAGGGGGTGTGCGCTGTTGGGGGAGGGGGTGGACGCTGTCAGGGAAGGGGGTGTGCACTGTCGGGGGAGGGGGTGTGCGCTGTTGGGGAAGGGGGTGTGCACTGTCGGGGGAGACGGTGTGCACTGTCAGGGCGGTGAGCCCTGTCAGGGGAGGGGGTTGTGCACTGTTAGGGGAGAGGGTTGTGCACTGTCGGGGGAGGGGCATGCCCTCCGCTACGCTTCCTGATGTCAATGGCTTTTTCCTTTGTTTTGTTGACATTGTGGAAGAGATTATTGTTGTCGCACTAGTTCACCGGATTCTCCATCTTCTGTCACCTTCCTTCATACGAAAATCTGAAGTTACAAACCAACCGACTCAAGAGCAGTTTCTTCCCTGCTGCTATCAGACATTTGAATGGACCTAGCTTATATTAAGATGATTTTTCGCTACACCCTAGCTATGACTGTAACATTACGTTCTGCACCCTCTCCTTTCCTTCTCTATGAACGGTATGCTTTGTCTGTATTGTGCACAAGAAGCAATACTTTTCACTGGATACTAATTCATGTGACAATAATAAATCAAATCAAATCAGATATTTCAGATGAATAACTTTTAAAAGGGGACAGAACAATGATACAGAGAGAGAAATGTGCACACACACGCTCAGACACAGGAACACGCACACGCACACACACACACACAGGAACACACGCACAGACACGAACACCAGACACAGGCACACACAGATGCACACACAAACACACATGGGGCGGCATGGTGGCACAGTGGTTGGCACTGCTGCCTCTCAGCGCCAGGGACACGGGTTCAGTTCCCGGCTTGAGTCATTGTCCATGTGGAGTTTGCACATTCTCCCCGTGTCTGCGTGGGTTTCCTCCGGGTGCTCCGATTTCCTCCCGCACTCCAAAGATGTTCAGGTTAGGTGAATTGGCCATGCTAAATACTCAGTGTACCCGAACAGGTGCCGGAGTGTGGCGACTAGGGGATTTTCACAGTAAGTTCATTGCAGTGTTAATGTAAGCCTTATTTGTGACTAATAAACAAACTTTAACTTTACATGCACAGACAAATGCACACACAGGCACACACGCATGCATAGACACGCATGCACAATCACACACACACACAGACTCACATGTACGCACAGACACACGCGGCAGATACACACCGACACTCTCACATAGACACACACACGTGTGGACACATGCACGCACAGGCACACATGCACAGACACGCACACACAAACAGACACACACATAGGCATATACACACAGACACATGGACACACATGCACAGACACATGTACAGACACATTCAAACAGACACACACACAAACGCATATGCACAATCACAGACACAAACACACACATGGGAACGGGCACATGGGCACAGACATGCACACAGATACACATGAATGCACAAGCACACATGCACACACACACAGATGCACACATGAGCACATGCACAGACATACACAAATATGTACATGTGAAGGCAAAGTTCAGAAATGGAGATGTGTCATTGTCAGATAAATTAATGCAGATGGAGAAACTGAGAACAGGGAATGAAATCCTTATTAGAAGAGAGAGTTGATGGGTTATAATCTATGTCAGTTCAAAGTTCTTTCCCACAAGAAGTGGTTCAGGAAGGGAAGAGGGGTCTTTGTTGGACTAAGTAACGGTTGAGAATGGTAGAGATTTGAAGTATAAGTAATGAAATTTTGAAGTATAATTTACAGAAACGTTCCGATCAGGGTGAGAGGAGGAAGCAACATGACATGGTCATCGATGTATCAGAGAGATGTCAGGGAGGGCTCTCCAGAGGGTGACTCAACAAAGAGAAAATGGATAATGGGGTCAGCAATATCTTAAACTCACTCATACCGACATCCCCTGTTAGTAAAACACAACCACCTGATTCAATTTGCCTTTTTCACTGCTTCTCATTGCAAGAATCATCTTGTTTAACACAGAAAAAATGCACTTTAATTATTTAAAATTAAACTAATTTACAAGTGATATCGAACACTACTGGACTTCTGCTCACCAACAATTATTTTTGTTTCTTAACTTTCTCCTGGAAATGAGAAGAAATAAAGTGAATACTTGAAAAGGAAAAAGTCGCTGGGAATGATGGACTGAGCGGGTCCTTTGTTGCTGTTTGGTTCCAGGATGACAATTTTACTGTTTGTTGCTGGAGGGATGTAAAAGTTAAGTTTAAGTTTATTTATTAGTGTCACAAGTAAGCTTACATTAACACTGCAATGAAGTTACTGTGAAAATCCCCCAGTCATAGAGTCATAGAGGTTTACATCATGGAAACAGGCCCTTCAGCCCAACTTGTCCATGCCGCCCCTTTTTTTAAACTCTAAACTAGTCCCAATTGCTCCTGTTTGACCCATATTCCTTTATACCCATCTGACCCAAGTAACTGTCTAAACGTTTTTTAAAAGACAAAGTTGTACCTGCCTCTACTACTACCTTTGGCAGCTTGTTCTACACACTCACCACCCTCTGTGTGAAAAAATTGCCCCTCTGGACCCTTTTGTATCTCTCCCCTCTCACCTTAAACCTATGCCCTCTAGTTTTAGACTCCCTTACCCTTGGGAAAAGATATTGACTAGCTGATCTATGCCCCTCATTATTTTATAAGACCTCTATAAGATCACCCCTCAGCCTCCTATTCTCCAGAGAAAAAAAGTCCCAGTTTATCCAGCCTCTCCTTATAACTCAAACCATCAAGTCCCGGTAGCATCCTAGTAGTCGCCACACTCTGGCGCCTGTTCAGGTACACTGAGGGAGAATTTAGCATGGCCAATGCACCTAACCAGTGCATGTTGCGGACTGTAGGAGGAAACTGGAGCACCTGGAGGAAACCCATACAGACACGGGTAGAACATGTAGACTCTGCACAGACAGTGACCCAAGCTGGGAATCGAGCCTGGGCCCCTGGCACTCTGAAACAGCAGTGCTAACCACTGTGCCACTGTGCTGCCCGAAAGTTTTATTTACTGCTGCTGCCTCATTATGTTAGTTTTGAACATGACTATTTGCTCGTCCAGGAGTAGAAGGAGGCAGCATTTGCTTTAAGCTTCAAGGATTTGCTGTCAGATAGTGAAGCCACAAATCTCTCTCGCCATTACTTTCTGACAGGGGACTGCCATAGCCAGGCAAGGAGGTAATAATGATCATGGCCAGTGGGAAAAGATGCAGTGGGCATGATGTGAAACCAGGCTTTGTGAAAGTTGGGATTAACCGAGATGCCACTCCCAATGTTCCGAAACCCCAAAAACCCCACAATGAATGAATCCTCAAAGCCCTGGCTTGTTACACCCTTTCTTGTGTCTTGTTGACTGCCGTGCCAGCGACTGTCATTTAGGGCCCTGGGCTGGGACACCAGTGAGTGTTTGTGCATTCATTGTTAAAGTATTGTTAAATCATCTCCGTTCACAGACGGACATTTGTAGTGAGTTAATGAAAATAAATATTGGGAGGGTTGTAAAACAAGGCTGCCATTAACACTACCAGCCGCGTAAAACAAACTCAGATCTAAGCCCTTGTGCCAATCTGGCTCATTTGGCAGCATTCTTGCCTCAGATGTTTTTTTATTCATTCATGGGACATAGTCATCGCTGGCTGGGCCAGCATTTATTGCCCATCCCTAGTTGCCTGAGGGCAGTTCAAAGTCAACCGCATTGCTGTGGCTCTGGAGTCAGATGTGGGCCAGACCAGGTAAGGACAGTAGATTTCCTTCCCTAAAGGACATTATTGAAGCAGATGTTTTTTTTCCAACAATCAGTAGACTCTTAATTCCTGATTTGTTTTATTGAATTCAAATCCCACCATCTGCGGCGATGGGATTCGAACCCGGGTCCCCAGAACATTAGCTGAGATGACTTTAGGCACCTTGAAGTCACTGAAGTGTTTTTGAAGTCTGGGTGCCATTGTACTGATGTGGAGATGCCGGCGTTGGACTGGGGTAAGCACAGTAAGAAGTCTCCTTTTGCAGAGTCTCAATTGAGTTTGTGTCTTTGTATGCCCTGTTTGTGAACATAAGAACATAAGAACATAAGAAATAGGAGCAGGAGTAGGCCATCTAGCCCCTCGAGCCTGCCCCGCCATTCAATAAGATCATGGCTGATCTGAAGTGGATCAGTTCCACTTACCTGCCTGATCCCTATAACCCCTAATTCCCTTACCGATCAGGAATCCATCTATCCGTGATTTAAACATATTCAACGAGGTAGCCTCCACCACTTCAGTGGGCAGAGAATTCCAGAGATTCACCACCCTCTGAGAGAAGAAGTTCCTCCTCGACTCTGTCCTAAACTGACCCCCCTTTATTTTGAGGCTGTGCCCTCTAGTTCTAGCTTCCTTTCTAAGTGGAAAGAATCTCTCCACCTCTACCCTATCCAGCCCCTTCATTATCTTATAGGTCTCTATAAGATCCCCCCTCAGCCTTCTAAATTCCAACGAGTACAAAACCAATCTGCTCAGTCTCTCCTCATAATCAACACCCCTCATCTCCGGTATCAACCTGGTGAACCTTCTCTGCACTCCCTCCAAGGCCAATATATCCTTCCGCAAATCAGGGGACCAATACTGCACACAGTATTCCAGCTGCGGCCTCACCAATGCCCTGTACAGATGCAGCAAGACATCTCTGCTTTTATATTCTATCCCCCTTGCGATATAGGCCAACATCCCATTTGCCTTCTTGATCACCTGTTGCACCTGCAGACTGGGTTTTTGCGTCTCATGCACAAGGACCCCCAGGTCCCTCTGCACAGCAGCATGTTGTAATTTTTTTCCATTTAGATAATAATCCAATTTGCTATTATTTCTTCCAAAGTGAATAACCTTGCATTTGTTAACGTTATACTCCATCTGCCAGATCCTCGCCCACTCACTCAGCCTGTCCAAATCTCCCTCTGTCCAAACACAAGTCCTCACTCACCTGATGAAGAAGCTTAAGACTCCGAAAGCTTGTGCTGCCAAATAAACCTGTTGGACTTTAACCAGGTGTTGTGAGACTTCTTACTGTGCTGTTGTACTGCCAGGAAATACGACAGGATATGACAACACATGGAAAGCAGCAATGGGATAATAACGAGACAACCTGTTCAAGCCCCGCTATCGACTAAAGTATTTAGCCAGGACTGAAACTTCAGTGCACCGCTGAGGGAGTGCTACATTATCAATGCTGCCATCTTTCAGATGAGACATGAGGCAGGATTTTCCTTCCTTCTGTACTCCCCTTCGTCTGACTCGACTCATCCAGGCTTGAAACGTTGGCTCTGATCTCGCTCCACAGATGCTGTCAGGCCTGCTGAGATTTTCCAGCATTTTCTGTTTTTGTTTCAGATTCCAGCATCTGCAGTAACTTGCTTCTACCAAAAGAAACGGATTGCCTGCTCAATCATTTATTTAACATAGAACATAGAACAGTACAGCACAGTACAGGCCCTTCGGCCCTCGATGTTGTGCCGAGCTTTGTCCGAAACCAAGATCAAGCTATCCCACTCCCTATAGAACATAGAACAAATAGTGAGAGCCTGTCGGGTGTATAACATTCCCGTGTATTCCTGCATGACAACAGTGAGCATTCTTCAAAAGTCCCGATGTGAAGTGCTGGACTGTCCAGCTTTTTTTTATTCATCCGTGGGACATGGGTGTCACTGGCTGGCCAGCACTTATTGATGTGGAGATGCCGGCGTTGGACTGGGGTGAACACAGTAAGAGTTTTAACAACACCAGGTTAAAGTCCAACAGGTTTATTCGGTAGCAAATACCATTAGCTTTCGGAGCGCTGCTCCTCCATCTGATGAAGAAGCAGCGCTCCGAAAGCTAATGGTATTTGCTACCAAATACACCCGTTGGACTTTAACCTGGTGTTGTTAAAACTCTTACTGTGAGCACTTATTGCCCATCCCTAGTTCCCCTTCGAGGGCAGTTGAGAGTCAGCCACATTGCTATGGCTCTGGAGTCACATTTAGGCCAGATCAGGTAAGCTTGTGACAAGATCCTGTGTAAATGCAAATATTACATGTCTGCTACAATACATTCTTGCAGATTGCGACCTACTGGGATAAGAACAATGGAAAATGCAACAAACACAGCAGCTGTCCAATCCTTTTCGAACTGAACACTGGGTTGCGAGCTTTGTACTGTGCTCTAACTATGGTGTCTGACAGCCATTTTTTTCTCCTTTGTACTTGCTCCTCTTTAATGTCCTTTTACAGAGGTTTCTTCTGCAAGAGAAGGTCAAACAGTAAACCAATTAGAGAGCAGTGAGACAACTGTGCAGTGACACTAGTTCAATAGGTTCCCTGCCAGCCTTTACCAACATGTTCTGTGCAACAAATTGTTCGACTGACCTTTAAAAATATCATTAGCACAAACATTCAGCTATGTGTGTCTTATGTGTTAGCCGCACACTTGCCTTGAACATCACACATATAAACACCACAGAGCACACAGGACCATAAAATATTTTGTTTCGAGAATTAGGATGTGAATTTACTTCAAGGAATATTCCGGGAGAAAGTCTTACTGTGGTTGCACTCCTACGAGAAAAGCATTTTTGTCTGAAACTCTTGATGCCAGTCACTGGTGTTCGAAGCTGGGACTCGAGGGCCGGATAAGATGATGTACGTGTTTATATCTCAACTGAGGGTTAGACAGGGTGGATTCAGAAAGAGTGCTCCCAATGGTGGACGAGTCCAGCACTAGAATCATAGAATCATAGAATCCCTACAGTACAGAAGGAGGCCATTCAGCCCATCGAGTCTGCACCGACCACAATCCCACCCAGGCCCTACCCCCACATATTTACCTGCTAATCCCTCTAACCACACATCTCAGGACTCTAAGGGGCAATTTTTAACCTGGCCAATCAACCTAACCCGCACATCTTTGGACTGTGGGAGGAAACCGAAGCACCCGGAGGAAACCCACGCAGACACGAGGAGAATGTGCAAACTCCACACAGACAGTGACCCGAGCCGGGAATCAAACCCGGGACCCTGGAGCTGTAAAGCAGCAGTGCTAACCACTGTGCTACCGTGCCGCCCCTAGGTGTCATAGTTTTGAGGATAATGGGCAAAGCTTTTAGAACTGAGGTGAGGAGAAATTTCTTCACCCAGGGTGGTGAATGTGTGGAATTCACGACCACAGAAAGTAGTTGAGGCCAAAACATTGTCTGATTTCAAGAAGAAATTAGATATAGCTCTTGGGGCTAAAGGGACCAAGGGATATGGGAGGAAGGGGGAAGTCAGGATATTGAATTCAATGATCAGCCATGATCAAAATGAATGGCGGAGCAGGATCGAAGGGCCGAATGGCCTACTCCTTCTTCTAGTTTCTATGTTTCTGTGAGAAATGCAGAGATCAAACTCGTTCTGGTAAAGCCAGCCAGCTATGTTATATTCATGGAGGAGGGGAGTCAGTTAGCTCAGTTGACTGGATGGCTGGTTTGTGATGCAGGGCGAAACGGAATGGCATTATGGAAGGAGGACTATTAAAGGAAGAGGGTGGGAAAAGGGCAAGAGCTCACAATGACAGGCAGGGGGTTAAAGAGGTGGATGAAGAAGGCGAACAATGGAAGGCAGAGGGTAGACTGAGGGGAGGGAAGCTGGATTCAGGCAAGGCTGCATGGAAAGCTCACAAACAAGGGGTCAAAGGATTAGCACATGTATTACTGAAAGGGGATGCCCGCACACTGTGGGGTGGATGCATGTTAGTGTGGCACCTTAGGGATGGTTCACACAAACACCAAATAGGTCGGGGCTGCAGTGGTGTGTGAAGGCCACTGTTGTCCATAGTCCTGTTTGGAAATGGGAACGATGTCAAGGTCCCTGTTCAGGTTCAGGGACTTGTAGATAGGAGTCAGAGAGTGCAGACATTCCAACTGCGAAATGGAAAGGAGTCACAATGGCAGCCAGTCCAGGGCTATGTGGATCTCACCATCTGAAGTCGGAGTTAGCAGACAGTTCAGAAGAGCAGTGGGCATGCAGCAGGAGCTGTCATTGGAAGCCTGGTGTCCCCCTGCTGCAAGGAGGGGCAAGGGCTGTGTGCTTTGCAGAAGAAACGCACAGTTTGGTGTGCAGGGCCGTCCTACATTCGATGTCCTTGGTTGTGGTGGTCTCTGTACTGAGCTGCAGAGGGTATGATGATGGACACAGGAGGCATCCATGGCCTGTGGATGGGGAACACAATACAAAGGCCAGGATGTGAAGCTATCATGGGAAGGGGTAGTCCCTGTAAGTGGCAGTGCACACTGCCTCCAAATGGGCTAGGTACAGGTCCTCATGACGCGTGGACATCTTGCAGGTGGTGGACTTGGAGGGGGAGTGTAATAATGTCAGCAAGCACAATGACAGCATCCATTTTTAGTGTGGGGAGGCTGGAGAATAACAGGTGGCATCTCGTGAGGCTCCAGGTAGGTTGGAGGCACGTGGACAATGGACAGTGACATCACACAAACCAGCCTCCCATCCATTGACTCTGTCTACACTTCCCTTGGCAAAGCAGCCAGCATAATTAATGACCCCACGCACCCCCGACATTCTCTCTCCCATCTTCTTCCGTCGGAGAAAGATACGAAAGTCTAAGGTCACGTGCCAACCAATTCAAGAACAGCCGCTTCCCTGTTGCCATCAGGCTTTTGAATGGACCTACCTCGCACAAAGTTGATCTTTCTCTACACCCTAGCTATGACTGCAGCTCTACATTCTCCTTTCCTTCTCTATGAACGGTATGCTTTGTCTGTATAGTGCAGAAGAAACAATACTTTTCACTGTATGCTAATACAAGTGGCAATAATAAATCAAATCAATCAAATCAAACCTTTGGCTTGGTGTCAATTTGCTTTTGTGATCAATCCAGTGAAACACCTTTGGACAGTTTACTGCATTAAAGGCACTATAAGTGTGCGTTGTTGTTTCAATGCATAGTCAACAAGTCACGGGGACGGGAACGTCAATCGCTGATTGAAATGAGAAAAAAAGGGGGAGTTGTTAAGATCATTATCCTGCAGCAGTCGCAGCATGCAGAGATTGTAATAGAGAAACGATTCTCCAGGAAATAGGCCCCCTTGTTGCCGGGTAGTACTGGAAGCTGTAGGTGTCTTTGCCAGTTAATTAAAGGGTTCTGCTTTAATGGTCTTGCAGTGAGAACACTCAGGTAGCTGTCTGCTATTTAAGTGATTAAAACATCACGATTGAGAAAGCAATGTTGTCTATTTTGTACCGTACGTAAATAGGCCCTTGATATTACAATTCGGATCCAAATATTGTTAAACTGATCCCCTTATTTCCTGCGACACTAAGATTACAGCAATTCTTAAGTGCAGACCTTTGTGTAATCAATCAACTCGATCAATTCGTTAGCAAGAACAAAAACACTAGATGATCAAACCAGATTCCTTTTCTCCTCCCCCTTCAAGGGGAAGTTTTAACGACCCTTTGGGACTCTTTAAAAAGAAACCTATGATCAAGAATTATTTGGAGTAATATTTTTCCTTTTGGATACAATTATTTTGATTTAAACAATGGACGCTGTTGCCATGGGCACAAGGTGTTGCTGTGTTAGGTTTTTGAGTGTAGGGAAATCGAATTAACGCACAGTCAATGCTGAATCGCCGTGTCTTGATGATTGCATTTATTCTGACACTAATTGAGCTTCTTGCAATCAAACCTGGCAACACCTCCAAGCAATTGCCCCCTGCTGATGTCATTAGGGCTCAGTGTTTAAACTAAAAAGTGTAGAGGAGAATTGATGAAAGTTTAAGGCCTTCAGTTTGATAATAAATAATTCTTTGTAATCATTTAATATTTCCGAATGTGGCAGTAGGGTTTCATTCTTATCAACTCGTTACATTCCCTCTCATGCTGTACTTGTTATTTCCCTTACCCTGTCTTACAATTAACATGCAGGGTCAACAAAATGGTCGATTTTATCACATAGAATCAGAGAACCCCTTCGGGGCAGAAGGAAGCCATTCGGTCCATCAATTCTGCATCCACTCTCCGACAGAGCATCTGACCCAGGCCCTAATCCTGTAACCGCACACATTTACCGTGGTTAAACCCTCTAACCTGCTTACCTTTGGACACTGAGGGTCAATTTTAGCATGGCCAATCCACCTGACCCGCACATCTTTGGACTGTGGGAGGAAACCGGAGCACCCGGAGGAAACCCACGCAGACACGGGGAGAATGTGCAAACTCCACACAGACTGGAATTGAACCCGGGTCTCTGGCGCTGTGAGGCAGCAGTGCTAATCACTGTGCCACTGTACCACCTACAGCAAATGGGAATGTTTCGAAATATAAGTACTAAATATTTTACCTGAACATTTTGACATTGTCCTAATTGCCTTTAATTTGCATGTAAAGTCCAATGTCATAAACATAACAAACAAAGGGAACAGATTCCAGAGCATTCTGATTTAGAAAGCTATGACAACAGTACATAGTTTTAGCAGTATCCCGTATACCAGTCCTGAGGAATTATTGCTGGGAGCTTGCAATGAATTCGAACACTTCTTGCTGGGATTGTCTGGCGCAAAACTCACACAGCCATATTCCTGCAGTCGATACTGTGGAGAATGAACTCCACTGTCACCATTGTATTATCAGATTTTAGCAGTGGCTGCGTTACCATGAAAGATGCTACACAGTGGCATGAGACTCCCAAACGACAGGGGACGCATCTGACAAATTAATTGCAACCTGCCAACGGAAATGAAAATTCACTCTGTCTGCTGCATGATGCCTGTGCCAGGGAACGATGGTTTAAATCAAGATGATTTTTGCTTGGTCCAGGGGTGGGAGAGGAGGAGCAAGGTCACGGGGTGAGAAGGGGCACGGGCACCACCGGCATTGGGCACTCGCTGAGTGGGAAATGGTCGCCATCTACTCCTCTCTGTTTCACAGTAACACTTTACCACACCCGGTCCTGTACCTACCCCCACCCCTACCTCAAGGCCCTGGGACTCCCCCCTTCCCCTCCCTTCAAGACTACTTGAAACCTCAACCCCTTCCTTCAAGGTCCCGGGACCCCCTCCCCACTGACAAGATGGGATCTGGATGCCAAACTCCAAGGTCGCCGCCAACACACTGAGCAGCCACTCAGCTGAAGTAGAAAGGGAAGGCAAGTGCTTCTTGTCAGCTTAGTTCGAATTAAACCTTTAATAGTTCGCTGACAACTCCTTTTAAACCATTGTTTTTTTGGTGGTTGTTACTTGCCCAACATTTAAATTCCCATGCTGAGGCTTGTTTGGTATGAATGGGCTGGAGCGAGAGCTCCGGACACTGTCCGGTTATGGGGTGGTCATGGAACACTGGAGGAGACCATTCTGCAAATCCAGCCAGTACTGCTCTTCGAAAGAACAATTGAGCTGTCATGACTTGAACTGTCACTTTCACGCACACCAGTCACCTGAATTTTACAAAGAACTCTTTTAATAAATCAATTAATAATAATAAAACTGGACCAATTTTGTTGAATAATGAATATCCTGCGTTTGGCGACAATTTGATCTGGTTTACCAGGGATTTGATTTGATTTGATTTATTATTCTCATATGTATTAGTGTACAATGAAAAGTGTTGTTTCCTGCATGCTACACAGACAAAGCATACTGTTCATAGAGAAGGAAATGAGAGAGTGCAGAATGTAGTGTTACAGCCATAGCTAGGGTGTAGAGAAAGATCAACTTAATATGAGGTAGGTCTATTGACGGCAGCAGGGAAGAAGCTGGAGCACCGGTGTTGAGGTTGATCATGGAGGAGGTGTTGTTGCCTACCCTTACTGATTGTGGTCTGTGAGTTAGGAGGTTCAGGATCCAGCTGCAGAGGGAGGAGCTGAGCCCCTGGCCACGGAGTTTGGAGATGACTTTTGTGGGAAAAATGGTGTTGAAGGCTGAGCTGTAGTCAATAAATAGAAAGTCTGTAAAGAAGTGTTACCATATTGTGAAAATTAAACCTTTTCTTTCTGTATCTTTAAAGACAGTCGTATTTTACGCAAACAAAATGGATTGAATATTCTTTCCTCAATGCCTTGCATGCAGATATGCTATAATGTTGCAGCTCTTAACCTCTCCTCAATGTAAACATCAAGTTATCAAAGTGTCTTGCAGTATAAAAAAAGGTGGCAATTTTAATGGTGGCCCATAATAAATAGCTGAAACATACTAAGGCACCATTTGGCACTGGCATTGGATAATTAATTTTTAAGTTAGGAAAAAACTATTTAGTCATTAGTTGCATCACCTCGCATTAGATAAATGCGAGGTGATGCATTTTGGTCAATTAAACCAGGGCAGGACTTACTCAGTTAATGGTAGGGCGTTGGGGAGAGTTACAGAACAAAGAGACCTAGGGGTACATGTTCATAGCTCCTTGAAAGTGGAGTCACAGCTGGACAGAGTGGTGAAGAAGGCATTCAGCATGCTTGGTTTCATTGGTCAGAACATTGAGTTGGGACGTCTTGTTGAAGTTGTACAAGACATTGGTAAGGCCACACTTGGAATTCTGTGTACAGTTCTGGTCACTCTATTATAGAAAGAATTTTATTAAACTAGAAAGAGTGCTGAAAAGACTTACTAGGATGCTATCGGAACTTGATGGTTTGAGTTATAAGGAGAGGCTGGATAGACTAGGACTTTTTTCTCTGGAGTGTAGGAGGCTGAGGGGTGATCTTATAGAGGCCTATAAAACAATGAGGGGCATAGATCAGCTAGATAGTCAATACCTTTTCCCAAAGGTAGGGGAGTCTAAAACTGAGGGCATAGGTTTAAGCTGAGAGGGGAGAGATACAAAAGGGCCCAGAGGGGCAATTTTTTCACACAGAGGATGGTGAGTGTCTGGAACAAGCTGCCAGAGGTAGTAGTAGAGGCGAGTACAATTTTGCCATTTAAAAAGCATTTAGACAGTTACTGGGTAAGATGGGTGTAGAGGGATATGGGCCAAATGTGGGCAATTGGGACTAGCTTAGGGATTTAAAAATAAGGGTGGGATGGATAAGTTGGGCCGAAAGGCCTGTTTCTATGCTGTAAACCTCTATGACTATTGGCAAATAATGAAAAATGAAGTGGGGTGGAAGATGGTTTTGGGGTTGGGTGTGGTGACGGGGTGGGGGGAGATGGGGGGTGCTGTGGTGAGGCTGGGGGGTGGAGAACATAAAGGAGAATGTTTATTTTCCTGAGGATGGAGTGGTGTGGGGGCGGAGCGTGGTTTGCTGAAAATGTTACTCTGTGCAGGACCCCACTCACTCTAAATCCGCCTCTGGGTTTCAACACATTCATTATTATTTCTGCTGCCCGTCATTCATGTTTGTTAAAACTGTCTTGGTGGAAAATTGAAACATAACCATTGGCGGCACGGTGGCACAGTGGTCAGCACTGCTGCCTCACAGCACCAGGGACCCGGGTTCGATTCCAACCTTGGGTGACTGCCCATGTGGAGTTGGCATGTTCTCCCCGTGTTTGCGTGGGTTTCCTCCACGTGCTCCGGTTTCCTCTCACAGTACAAAGATGTGCAGGTTAGGTGGATAGGCCATGCTAAATTGCTGCTTAGTGTCCCAAGATGTGTAGGTGTTAAGGGGATTAGCTACAGTAAATGTGTGGGGTTAAGGGGAAAGGGTAGCAGAGAGGGCCTGGGTATTACACTCTGTTAGAGAGTCGGTGTAGACTCAATGGGCCAAATGGCCTCTTTTGCACTGTAGGGATTCTATGATTGAGTGGGGCTTGAACTCACCACCTTCTAACTGAGTGGCAGGGACATAACTGACATATTCTACTGGACAATGAAATTCCAGTTCTTGTGGTCTATTGCTGTAGCTCCAGTGGAGGAGTGACCGGACACCTCCCCTCCCCTGTGATGCCCACAACTGGCACTGTGCAGTGTTTTATTTCACACGTTTGATTAGATTAGATTTATTATTGTCACATTGTTTGGCATACAGTGAAAAGTATTGTTTCTTGTGCGCTACAGAGACAAAGCATACCGTTCATAGAAAGGGAAAGGAGAGGGTGCAAAATGTGCATACTTTTCTTCAGAGGAGGAAAGAAGTTTCAAATGGATGCATCGCATCTTTCTGGTAAAGATAATAGTCTCAATGCCTATACATGTATCCCCTTTACCCTTGCTCTCCTCACAAAGAATCACATCAGGATTTGTAGGGCTGTCACACATTCGAATAGATCTTCTGTAACATTTTAGCAACAATTTCCTAGCCTGGAGCAGGCAATAACCATATTTTAATGAAGATTACTCTGCAATCCCTGGAGAGGCTGCTGATTAAGTATGTTAGATACAGCACCAAAGAGCAGTGCATCCTATGTTGAACTAATACCAACATAACCTCCTCCCCATTCAGTATCAGTCTTTGTCACTGATCAAACACAGCCACATTTGCTTTGGGTCCACAGTGTCAGAGTTGGGCCCTGTTGCTGCCCAATCACCGATGGGACCGGTTTGCGCCCTTAGTGGCGAGGCTTAGCGTCTTCCTCCTTGAGAGCCGCTCCACGGGGAGAAGGTTTCCATTCTGTACTCCCCCTCTGAACAGTGAGCACAATCAATGAAGTAATTAGCTGTGTCTGTGCTCCTCGGGCTTCGATGAAATGTTGTGCATCATTAATAAGGTCACAACAAAATCTCGTGGAAGAAGGTTGCAGATTTCCATCTTCAAAAATAAATCGCACTTGGCGTTTTGTGGTGGTTTGATCGACGGTTTTCAACTTTCATCATTCAAGATGGCGCCGGAGAGAGGCGACTCCTCGCGAGCTGTCCCAGCATACCCTCTAATTCTATCTTTTACTCTCGTCCATGCTTTTAAAACTTTAATCTAACTCTTATAAACTCTCGAACAATGATTCTCTGCTGCCATCAGACTTTTGAATAGACCTACGTCATATTTAGTTGATCTTTCTCTACACCCTAGCTATGACTGTAACACTACATTCTGCAGTCTCTCATTGCCTTCTCTATGAATGGTATGCTTTGTCTGTATAGCGAGCAAGGAACAATACTTTTCACTGTATACTAATACATAGAACTATAGAAACTATAGAAACCCTACAGTGCAGAAAGAGGCCATTTGGCCCATCGAGTCTGCACCAACCACAATCCCACCCAAGCCCTACCCCCATATCCCTACATATTTACCCACTAATCCCTCTAACCTACGCATCTCAGGGCACTAAGGGGCAATTTTAGCATGGCCAATCAACCTGACCTGCACATCTTTGGACTGTGACAATAATAAATCAAATCAAATCAAATCAAATCAAACTCCCTCAGTCCTTTCAACACCCCAACCTCGGCAACCTGGTTCATATAAAGGACAAAAGAACACTTCCTTTACAAGTTCAATAGCGCGCCAATGGCTCAGGTTTACCTACTCATCAGTATGTATGGATTAAAATCACTTATTGTGGAAACAAACATATATGAGCTGCAACTGTGACCATATATTTCTGCATTTTTGGAGAAGAACAATAATTAAGTCTTTGTGGATCCTATTACCTTAATAAACTGAGGCTGCAAGATGACAGCTGATTAGAATTCAGGGAGGTGTGGAGTGAAGTGTAACTGCAGCTCGTGGCACTGAGTGGCTGCATGTCTGAGATAATCAGATGCCCCATGGTCTACCTGCATTAATTGACAGGAGACCCAGTGGTGTTGATTGCGCACACAGCTAGCATTAACAGAACCGGCCCACAGCTCCCCCTCTCAAGCCTGACTTTGCTCATTATCAACCTTGAACCTGAAAAGGTTGTGGGACAACGCTGCTCATATCAAGGTGACAGGTGTCTCAAGGCTTTTTATCCTCCCTGGCATGATAATCCGCTCCCCCGACGCTTTCCGCCAGTCTTAAAGGGGTATGAGCATCTTTGACGTACCATAGCTGTCACTGGGAGGTTAAACAACTGTCTCCAGAGCTTTAAGGGAGGCTGATATTGTGGAGTCTTACACACACACACACACATACACACACACAGATTAATTTTAAGATGTTCTCTATCAGAACAAACCAGACACTGATTGATTCAACAGCCGACCCTGAGACTTGTTAATGCTCATGCAGGCAACATCTCCACACTGAGTTTGTGCACGGCACTTCCTCTGCTGCTAATGGTCTTCTTGTAGTGTCCTTTTCCATTCTGCTGGCTATCCCTAATGTTACAATTTCCAATCAGTTTTTTTTACTAATTTACATCCTGAAACTGACCAGTTAAACAAACTTGTTTCTACATTGGCTCAGATTTGGAAATTACTTCTCAAAAGTTTAATTTATTCATTCACTTTAATAGATTTACATCTGTGTTAAACCCTCATAGGAGAAAAATCAGTTCTAGCCAGTGATGCGCGACAATCAAGCACGTGGAACAAGGCTTCGGCTATTGAAGGCTTTTATTAGCAAACAATGGAACTAACTAACACGAGTACACCAGTTCAGACTGGAGGGGTCCTGCCGGAGCAGAGGGTCTTATACCTCTCCTCCGGAGGCGGGGCCCCACCGGGATGTGCCATAATAACATTTACCACAGGTAAACACCCTAACCCAACAACATTATACAACCCCCACAGTGACAACACCCTAACCCAACAGTAACATAAGAACAACCCCCAGTGGTAACCAACGATGGTTCACCACATTCACCCCTCCTTTAAAAACAAAGGCCGGCGGGGTGCAAAAAACAGGTCATATATGTACAAAATTCACAAGTCCAGACGGTCTGGAGGACCGCACCGTCGCTGTGATCTCCTCAACACCGGTTGCGACACCGGAGCAGGTGCTTGCGGTGGCGTTCTCTCCAAAACAGCGTCCGGCTGTCCCCTCAAGGACTCCCGGGCCGGTTGACCCTGGTGAGGCGATGGTGCAGGGGATCCTGGAACCTTCTGTGGTGGCGCCGATCTCCGAGTCTCAGGCAAGCTGTACATGGGAGTATAACTGTTATGCACTGGTCCCGGTGCTGACCGCGCCACGTCTGGGGAAGAAATAAGTAATAGTGGATTCGTGACAGGGGGTATGGGAGCGACAGGAGTTGCTACGTCCCCTGCGGGCGCCAGGTCTCGAATGGAGACTGTGTCCTCTCACCCGTCAGGATATGCCACATAGGCATACTGAGGGTTGGCGTGGAGGAGTTGGACCGGTTCGACCAAGGGGTCGGACCTGCGGGCCCTCACATGTCGCCGCAGAAGGACGGGTCCTGGGTACGTCAACCAGGCTGGTAATGAGATCCCCGAGGACGACTTCCGAGGGAATGAGAACATCCTCTCGTGGGG
Source organism: Mustelus asterias (assembly GCF_964213995.1). Lineage (NCBI taxonomy): Eukaryota > Metazoa > Chordata > Chondrichthyes > Carcharhiniformes > Triakidae > Mustelus > Mustelus asterias. Next base: position 133,925,519 of record NC_135802.1, read on the forward strand.
AGTAGCATTGGTTGCCGTACACAGGAGGGAGCGGATAGAATGGAGCGCATTTGGAAGGACCTCCTGCCAACGGGAGACTGGAAGGCCCCTGGATTTCAGTGCCAGTAGGACAGCCTTCCAGACTGTAGCATTCTCCCTTTCCACCTGTCCGTTACCCCTAGGGTTGTAGCTCGTGGTTCTACTAGAGGCAATCCCGTATGAGAGCAGGAATTGCCTTAAGTCGTTGCTCATGAACGACGAGCCCCTGTCGCTATGTATGTAGCAGGGGTACCCGAACAGTGTAAAAAGCTCACTGAATGCCTTAATCACGGTGGCAGTCGACGTGTCCGCACAGGGGACAACAAACGGGAACCGGGAGTACTCATCTATTATATTGAGGAAATAGACGTTCCGGTCCATTGAGGGAAGGGGGCCCTTAAAATCCACACTCAGCCTCTCGAAAGGGCGAGTGGCCTTGACCAATTGTGCCCGGTCCGGTCGATAAAAGTGCGGTTTGCATTCCGCGCAAATCCGACAGCTTCTCGTCACTGACCTGACATCCTCCACCGAGTAGGGCAGGTTGCGGGCTTTTACGAAGTGGTAGAGTCGGGTGACTCCAGGATGACACAGGTCATTGTGGAGGGCCTTCAAGCGGTCCTCCTGCATGATGGCGCATGTTCCGCGCGAGAGGGCATCCGAGGGCTCATTGAGCTTCCCTGGACGATACATAATATCGTAATTATAGGTGGAGAGCTCAATTCTCCACCGCAAGATCTTATCGTTCTTGATCTTGCCCCTCTACGTGTTACTGAACATAAACGCCACGGATCGTTGATCCGTGATCAGAGTGAATCGCTTCCCCGCCAGGTAATGGCGCCAGTGTCTGACTGCCTCCACAATGGCCTGAGCCTCCTTCTCCACCGCTGAGTACCGAATTTCGGGGCCTTGAAGGGTGCGGGAAAAGAACGCGACGGGCCTGCCTGCCTGGTTTAGTGTGGCGGCTAGGGCGAAATCAGATGCATCACTCTCCACCTGGAAAGGGATGGATTCATCCACCGCGTGCATCGTGGCTTTCGCAATGTCGCTTTTCAAAGCCTTGAAGGCCAATTGGGCCTCCGGCGTGAGTGGGAAGGTCGTGGACTTGATGAGCGAACGGGCTTTGTCCGCGTAGTTGGGGACCCACTGCGCATAATACGAAAAGAACCCGAGGCATCTCCTCAGTGCTTTCATGCCAGCGGGCAAGGGAAGTTCAGTAAGGGGGCGCATACGGTCTGGATCAGGGCCAATGACCCCGTTTTCCACCACGTATCCAAGGATAGCTAACCTGCGCGTACGGAATACGCACTTCTCCCTGTTATAGGTCAGATTCAGGTGAGATGCAGTGCGCAGAAAGTGTTGGAGATTCGTGTCATGGTCCTGCTGGTCATGGCCGCAGATGGTGACGTTATCCAGGTACGGGAAGGTAGCCCGCAACCCGTTCTGGTCCACCATTCGGTCCATAGCACGCTGGAAGACCAAGACCCCATTGGTGACACCAAATGGAACCCTGAGAAAATGGTATAGACGACCATCCGCCTCAAAAGCCGTGTATTGTCGGTCCTCTGGGCGGATGGGGAGTTGATGGTAGGCGGACTTAAGGTCTATGGTAGAGAACACTCGGTACTGCGCAATCTGATTGACCATATCAGAAATGCGCGGGAGAGGATACGCATCCAGCTGCGTATAACGGTTAATGGTCTGACTGTAGTCGATGACCATCCGAGGTTTGTTCCCGCTTTTGACTACCACGACCTGCGCTCTCCACGGACTAGCACTGGCCTGTATGATCCCTTCCTTGAGGAGCCGCTGAACCTCAGATCTAATAAAGATCCGGTCTTCAGCGCTGTAACGCCTACTCTTAGTAGCGATGGGCTTGCAGCCTGGTACCAGATTCTTAAATAAAGAAGGTGTGGTGATTTTTAGAGTGGAAAGATTGCATGCGGGGCGCTTTGGGCAATTTGGAGGCTGCGGCTGATTCCCTACTGCCAGTGAAGGGAGTGGCCCACCGTACTGTAGGATCACACTCTTCATGTGGACCATAAAATTTAGTCCGAGGAGAATTGGCGCACAAAGGTGAGGTAACACAAGGAACCTGTATTGCTCGTAAATTGTGCCCTGTACCTCTAGGGTTACCATACACCGTCCTTGGATCGGTACAGACCGGGACCGTGATGCCATGGAAATTGTCTGCTTGGCAGGTAGAACCCGGAGTCCACACCTTTTTGCAGTGTCAGGGTGTATGAAACTCTCGGTGCTCCCACTGTCAAACAGACAATACACAGTACGACCATTTACCTTGATGTTCATCATGGAATTATCAAGCCTGTGGTGCTTTGTCTGGTCCAGGGAGATCGACGCCACCGTTGGCCCCTGGGCGTCACTGCATGCAGCCGATGTTGATGCTGAGGACCCCTGCTGGTCGCTCCTAGTCGTCGTGGACCATGATGGCCGCCCCATGAATCGCACGTGGGTGAGGGCGCCAAACGTAGCGACTCCTGGTGGTCTTCCTCCTCCTCCGTCAGCCACGATGGCGCCGTCCTGGATTCGCACGTGGTTGGACCTCGTGGGTACTGCGACGCCGAAGGAGATTGTCTCCGCTCTGGAGGGTTACAAGCTGCACTGCCGTTTTTGGACTTCGACCTGCAAACTTTAGCATAGTGGCCCTTTTTACCACACTGGCTGCAGATTGCCGTTTTTGCAGGACACTGTTGCCGTGGATGCTTGGCCCCGCCGCAAAAATAGCATCGCTGGCCGCCTGGAGCTGCCGCCGTCGTCGGATCGATATGGGAGCGCGAGCCCGCGGGGCGAGGAGGGATTTGAGCTTGCTCTTGCCACGTTGTCTCCACGTGGTCCTCGGGGTACAGAGCCAAGCTTTTCGACGCTGCTTCCAGCATCTCAGCCATCTCCATCGCTTGGGTCAAGTTGAGGTTCCCTTTCTCCAGTAACTTAAGCCGGATGTACGAGGACCCTACCCCTGCTACGAACGCGTCTCGGGCGAGGTCGTACATATATTGTTCGGCTGATACGTCTTTACAATCGCAACCCCTGGCAAGCTGCAGGAGCTCATTGGCGTAGTCCTCCATGGTTTCGCCTGACTGCCGACGTCGTGTAGCGAGGAGGTAACGAGCGTGTATCTCGTTGGGTGGTCTCGTGTATCGTTTCTTCAAGAGCTCGATGGCCCTCGGGTGAGTGATGGCCGCACGAATCGCAAGATAAATCGTGTCGCTTACCCTTGCGTGGAGGACCTGGAGTTTGTCGCTGTCTGTAGTAACAGCTACAGAGGCTGCCAGGTAGTCTTCGAAACACTTCCACCAGTGGTCGAAGGTGTTAGCGGCACCGACCGCACGTGGGTCCAACGCCAGACATTCTGGTTTTAATATTTGTTCCATACTCCCTTTTACTGTTGAGAGTTTTATGTTTGCTAATAAAATTGATGCGCGACAATCAAGCACGTGGAACAAGGCTTCGGCTATTGAAGGCTTTTATTAGCAAACAATGGAACTAACTAACACGAGTACACCAGTTCAGACTGGAGGGGTCCTGCCGGAGCAGAGGGTCTTATACCTCTCCTCCGGAGGCGGGGCCTCACCGGGATGTGCCATAATAACATTTACCACAGGTAAACACCCTAACCCAACAACATTATACAACCCCCACAGTGACAACACCCTAACCCAACAGTAACATAAGAACAACCCCCAGTGGTAACCAACGATGGTTCACCACAGCCAGTTTGTCGGGGCATTTTGTCACACCGCTCCTTCTAGGTTATACATCTCATGAAATTCATTGTGTGTGATCCCTGAATGCAAAATTTACAGTGTGTGGAGACTGTAACATTTAAGGTACAGAATGTTCCAATGCGTGTCACATTGTTTTTAAAGTTTATTTACTAGTGTCACAAATAGACTTACATTAACACTGCAATGAAGTTACTGTGAAAATCCCCGAGTCGCCACACACTCCGGCACCTGTTTGGGAGGGAGTGAGGGAGAATTTAGCATGGCCAATGCACTTAACCAGCTCATCTTTCGGACTGTGAGAGGAAACCGGAGCACCCGAAGGAAACCCACGCTGACACGGGGAGAATGTGCAAACTCCACACAGTGACCCAAGCCAGGAATCGAGCCCAGATCCCTGGCGCTGGAAGGCAGCAGTGCTAACCATTGTGCCACTGTGCCGCCCCTGCCGGGTTCCTGCCAAGTGTGTGCTCTGTCATAGCCCCAGACGACCTTGGCTGCTCTCCCCTTTGAGAGCAAGCTGACTGGTGGTGATTTGACCTGAGGGTCACTACACCTCAGGCAGGGGCAAGATTCAGCAGGCAGGACCTTCATGGATAACCTGAGCTGGTGTGGTAATCGAACTCACGCTGTTGGAATTGCTCTGCATCACAAAACAGCCGTCCGGCCAACTGAACTATCAATCCTGCCTAGTATCAAGGGTGAGACCCTGTGGGAGCATTTTGATAGGTCACCAGGTCAGTTCAAGGGTCAGTGAACAGCAGTTGGCAGTCAGTCAGTTTGGGGGGGATCGGCCAGCCAAGGTGTGGCAGGAAAAGCGACACAAACAGTTCCCAGTTAAGTTGAATAAAGACCTGTGGAGACCACACCTCAAATAAAGAGGGCCATTGGGGCAAAGATACCACTTTGGAGCGGTGGGTTTCTGCTTGGCACAGCCATAGATCTGAAAGTGTTCTTCTGATTTAGTGCTGATTGTACTCAGGGGAAGGAATCTCAGAAGGCAGGATTGTAACACTACGAGAGGGGCCATCGTTAATGCCATCTGGCTCCTGGAGAGAATTTTGAGTAGAGATCGTTGAAGGTGAAGTTGGGAATCCCTCATGAGACAGCGTTTTAACAAAATTGTTTGACTTGGGTGTTCACTGATTTCTGGTTTGCGTTCTTGAGAAATCCATAGGCACTGTCTTGATTGCATCTGTCATTTACCCTGTAGTGTGGTGTGTCTGACCACAGTATCTCTGTGAATGGGCCAAATGGCCTCCTTCAGCAATATAAGGATTCTAATTTCCATTCCCATGGGAATTTCTTCCCAGGTATAATGTCACTCACTGGTGGGATTCTAGATCTGCCCAAACTTTGCAAAATACACCATAGGTTAACTAGGAACCTACTACATCCTATGGTCAGATGAAGAAAGATTAACGGTTCTAAAACATTTAGGTTTAAGGATCAGTAAAGAGAAACTCCGTACCTCAATTATAATACTATATAATCCTCATTACATGAAAGTGTTGCATATGAAGTGTTTAATAATGCTTTTCAGAAAATCGGTATTCATTAGTGATTACTGGAGGAGCAGCTTCCAAGAGCTTAGTGAGAACAGGAGATTGGGGCGATCAGGAGCTCATCGAGAGCAGGAGACTGGAGTGTTCAGGAGCTCAGTGATAGCAGGAGATTGGGGCGATCAGGAGCTCAGTGAGAACAGGAGATTGGGGCGATCAGGAGCTCAGTGAGAACAGGAGATTGGGGCGATCAGGAGCTCATCGAGAGCAGGAGACTGGGGTGCTCAGGAGCTCAGTGATAGCAGGAGATTGGGGCGATCAGGAGCTGATGCGTGTTATCACACACGAGGCTTGATGCTAAGGAAATAAAGGCTTTTATTTGCTGTAACAAAGCAGCTACTAATTATATACACGATCCCAGACTGAGGGGTCCCAGACAGAGCAGAGACCTTTATACCTCTCCCAGGAGGCGGAGCCCGACTGGGATGTACCACAATAACTATAATACAAGGTGTAACAGCCCAACCCTAACCCCAACAGCAACAAGTAGAACAACCCATCCCTAACCCCAACAGCAACATATATACATACTTGTAGTACTGGCCAGACCCTGGCTCAGTACTATCTAGTGGGAACCAACGATGGTTCACCACATTCACCCCTCCTTTGAAGACAAAGGCCGGCGGGGTACAAAAAAACAGAATAATTTGTCATCAGTCTATAAGTTCAGACGGTCAGGGGGACCGCACCGTCGTTGTGACCTCCTCAATACCGGCGATGACACCGGAGTAGGCACTTGCAGTGGCGTTTTCCCCAAGGCGATGTCCAACTGTTCCTCCACAGACTCACGGGCCGGTTGACCCTGAGATGATGGTAATCCATGGAGTTCTGACACGCCCTGAAGTGGCGACCATCCTCTGGACTCAGGCAAGCTGAATGTCCATCATAGACTTGTCAAGTCTATGAGGCTTGGCCTGGTCCAGGATGATCGACGCCACCGTTGGTTCATGAGCGCCACTGCAGGCAGCTGAAATCGACGAGGATGACCCCTGCTGGTCGTTCGCGGTCGGTGCCGACCAACATGGCCGCTCCCATAGGTCGCACGTGGGTGATGGCGCCAAACTCAGCGACCCCTGGTGGTCACACATCTCTGACTCCGTCGACCGTAATGGCGTCGTCCTGGCCTCGCACGTGGATGAAACCCTCGACGATGTCGACGACGAAGAACCGGGCTCTGAGGAATCGCAGGCCGCACTGCTGTTCCGAGAAGCAGATTTAGATCGGCACACTTTCGAATAGTGCCCCTTCTTACCGCAGGCGGAGCACAACACAGCTTTAGCGGGACACCGTTGCCGAGTATGCTTCGCTCCCCCACAGAAGTAACACCGCGGGCCGCCCGGAGCTGCTGCCGTCGTCTGGCCCGAGTGTGAGCACGCCATTACGCAGCACTTCGAACCCGAGGGACGAGGAGGGATTGGCGACTGCTCCTGCCACGTTGTCTCCACGTGGTCTTCAGGATACAATACTAGGCTTTTGGAGGCCGTCTCCAGCATCTCCGCTAGTTCTATTGCCTGGGTGAGGTCTAGGTTACCTTTCTCCAGTAGTTTAAGTCAGATGTACGATGATCCGACTCCCGCCACAAACGCATCTTGAGCGAGGTCGTTCATATTCTGCTCTGCCGACACTGCTTTGCAGTTACAGCCCCTGGCTAGCTGTAGGAGCTCGTTTGCGTATTCCTCCATCGTTTCGCCAGACTGCTGTCGTCGAGTGGCTAAGAGGTAACGAGCGTGTATTTTGTTGGGCGGTTTAATATAACGCTTCTTAAGAAGCTCGAGGGCCTTTGTGTAGTCGGTGGCCGCACGGATCGCGAGGTAGACAGTGTCGCTTACCCTCGCATGGAGGACCCGGAGTCTGTCATCATCTGTGGTGACCGCTGCGGAGGCTGCCAGGTAGTCCTCAAAACATTTCAACCAGTGGTCGAAGGTGTTAGAGGCGCCCACCACACGTGGATCTAGTGTAAGGCGTTCAGGCTTCAGTATCTGCTCCATACTCCCTTTTTTTTTTCTTCGACGAGAGTTTATTTACAGCAAATAAAATTGATGCGCGTTATCACACACGAGGCTTGATGCTCAGGAAATAAAGGCTTTTATTTGCTGTAACAAGGCAGCTGCTAATTATATACACGTTCCCAGACTGAGGGGTCCCAGACAGAGCAGAGACCTTTATACCTCTCCCAGGAGGCGGAGCCCGACTGGGATGTACCACAATAACTATAATACAAGGTGTAACAGCCCAACCCTAACCCCAACAGCAACAAGTAGAACAACCCATCCCTAACCCCAACAGCAACATATATACATACTTGTAGTACTGGCCAGACCCTGGCTCAGTACTATCTAGTGGGAACCAACAGGAGCTCAGTGGGAGCAGGAGATTGGGGTGATCATGAGCTCAGAAGGAGCAGGAGATTGGAGTGGTCAGATGCACAGTGAGAACAGGAGATTGGGGTGATTAGGAGCTCAGCGAGAGCAGGAGATTGAGGTGATCGGGAGCTCAGTGAGAGCAGGAGATTGGGGTAATGAGGAGCTCGATGGAGAGCAGGAGATTGGGGTGATCAGGAGCTCAGCGAGAGGAGGAGATTGGGGTGATCAGGAGCTCAGCGAGAGCAGGAGATTGAGGTGATCAGATGCTCTGTCAGAGCTGGAGATTGGATGATCAGGAGCTCAGTGAGAGCAGGAGATTGGCTTGATCAGGAGCTTGATGGAGAGCAGAAGATTGGGGTGATCAGGAGCTCAGCAAGAGCAGAAGGATGGGGTGATCAGGAGGTCTGTGAGAGCAGGAAATTGGGGTGATCAGTAGCTCAATGGAGAGTAGGCGATTGTGGTGATCAGGAGCTCAGCGAGAGCAGGAGATTGGGGTGATCAGGAGTTGAATGGGAGCAGGAGGTTGAGGTGATCAGGAGCTCAGTGGGAGCAGGAGGTTGAGGTGATCAGGAGCTCAGTGAGAGCAGGAGATTGGGGCGATCAGGAGCTCAGCGAGAGCAGGAGACTGGGGTGTTCAGGAGCTCAGCGAGAGCAGGAGACTGGGGTGTTCAGGAGCTCAGTGGGAGCAGGAGCTTGGGGTGATCAGGAGCTCAGTGAGAGCAGGAGATTGAGGTGATCAGGAGCTCAGTGAGAGCAGGAGATTGGGGCGATCAGGAGCTCAGTGAGAGCAGGAGATTGGGGCGATCAGGAGCTCAGTGAGAGCAGATTGGGGCGATCAGGAGCTCAGTGAGAGCAGGAGATTGGGGTGATCAGGAGCTCAGTGAGAGCAGGAGATTGGGGCGATCAGGAGCTCAATGGAGAGCAGGAGATTGGGGTGATCAGGAGCTCAGTGAGAGCAGGAGATTGGGGCGATCAGGAGCTCAGTGAGAGCAGGAGATTGGGGGGATCAGGAGCTCAGTGAGAGCAGGAGATTGGGGTGATCAGGAGCTCAGTGAGAGCAGGGGATTGGGGTGATTGTGGTAAACCACTGTTATATGTTATCTGTAGTGGTTAACCACCGTAGTTAGTATTTCTCAGTACCTGTACATGTGGCACATCCCTGTCGGCTCCGCCCAAGTCTCCTCCCCCTGGTCTGTGATGCACTATCAATAAGGCGAAAGACTACCGATATGCCAATATAAGTGTAGGCTTTTATTCACAACAGAATCAGGAGCAGATCCCAACAATTAACCGACCTGGACTGAACAAGGGGGAGGAGACAGCCACCTTTATACTAGGTGCTGAGGGGAGGAACCAAACTGGAAGGGGATGTGTCCAGGTATGACAAACACACACAACGGTGGTCCATATAGGACAAAGGCACAACTGAGGTCCACCACATTCACCCCTTCCTTTTAAAAAAACAACACGGGGGTGAAGCGGAAACAATATCACAAGTCCAGACGAACCGGTGGCTTGATCCGTCGTCGCGATCGTCGTAGTGCAGGTCGCAGAGTCGTCCGAGCAGGGAGCAATGTCGGCCCAGGCTCCGTACAGTGAGCGTCGAGAGAAGGCGCTGGGTGGTGTGAAGCGGACCGATCCGTCGTCCCGTCCAGTCGTCGGGTACTGCGTGGCGACGGCTCCGGCGAATCAAGCGAGCTGTACATAGGGGCGAGAGGAATGGGCTGTGGCCCTGGTGGCGTATGGGGAACAGTGTGAACCGGAGCTGGGGGGTGGGGGGCTGCAACAGGCTCTGGGCACACTACATTGGGGACAGGGACTGAGGGAGGAAGAGGCGTAGCAGTCTCCGAATGGACGACACCAGGGACCGTGGGGCGGAAGGACGTGGTGACCTCCGGGGCACCCGCGGGTGCCAAGTCACGGACAGAAACCGTGTCCTCCCGCCCATCAGGGTACGCTACATAAGCATATTGGGGATTAGCGTGGAGCAGTTGGACCTCCTCGACCAAGGGATCTGCCTTATGGGTCCGGACATGCTTCCGAAGCAGGACGGGTCCCGGGGACATCAGCCAATCCGGGAGCGAAGTACCCGAGGAGGACTTCCTGGGAAATGAAAACATCCGCTCGTGAGGGGTCGTATTGGTCGCTGTGCACAAGAGTGACCTAATGGAATGTAATGCGTCCGGAAGGACGTCTTGCCAACGGCTGACTGGAAGGCCCCTAGACTGTAATGCTAATAGAACGGCCTTCCAGACGGTTGCGTTCTCCCGCTCTACTTGACCATTGCCCCTGGGGTTATAGCTAGTGGTGCGGCTGGAGGCAACGCCTTTGGTGAGCAGGTACTGCCTCAGCTCGTCACTCATGAAAGAGGACCCACGGTCGCTATGAATATAGGCTGGGAAGCCGAACAGGGTGAAGAGCTTGTTCAGGGTCCGAATCACTGTAGCCGTGGTCATGTCCGAGCAGGGGAAGGCAAAAGGGAAACGTGAGTATTCGTCAATGATATTCAGGAAATAAACATTGCGGTTAGAGGAGGGGAGGGGGCCTTTAAAATCAACGCTAAGGCGCTCGAACGCGCGAGTGGCCTTTACAAGGTGCGCCCTACCTGGCCGGTAGAACTGCGGTTTGCACTCAGCGCAGACCCTGCATTGCCTGGTAATCGTCCGGACTTCCTCAAGGGAGAAGGGCAGGTTACGGGACTTGACAAAATGGAAAAATCTGGTGACACCCGGGTGACAGAGGTCGTTATGGAGGGACTGTAGCTGGTCTAGTTGGGCACTGGCACATGATCCACGGGACAGGGCGTCTGGGGGCTCATTGAGCTTCCCAGGCCGGTACATGATGTCATATCTGTAGGTGGAGAGCTCAATCCTCCACCGCAAGATCTTGTCATTCTTAATCTTGCCCTTTTGCCTGGTGTTAAACAGGAAGGCAACTGACCGTTGGTCCGTAATTAAGGTGAATCGTTGGCCCGCGAGATAATGGCGCCAGTGCCGGACGGCTTCCACGATGGCCTGGGCCTCCTTCTCGACCGAGGAGTGTCGAATCTCAGGGCCTTGTAAGGTCCGGGAAAAGAAGGCCACCGGACGGCCCCTCTGGTTAAGGGTGGCAGCTAGGGCAAAGTCAGACGCATCACTTTCCACTTGGAATGGGATGGATTCGTCCACAGCGTGCATCGCGGCCTTCGCGATGTCCGCTTTGATGTCACCGAAGGCCCGACAGGCCTCCTCCGCCAGGGGAAAAGAGGTCGATTTTAGGAGCGGACGGGCTTTATCTGCGTAACGGGGAACCCACTGGGCATAATAGGAGAAGAAGCCCAGGCATCTCCTCAGTGCTTTGAGGGTAGTAGGGAGGGGAAGCTGCATAAGGGGACGCATACGGGCTGGGTCGGGGCCAAGGACACCATTTTCTATCACGTACCCAAGGATGGCGAGGCGGCGTGTCCGGAAAACACACTTCGCCTCATTGTATGTGAGGTTCAGGAGAGTGGCCGTACGAAGGAATTTTTGTAGGTTGGCATCATGGTCCTGCAGGTCATGGCCGCAGATGGTGACGTTATCCAGATACGGGAAAGTGGCCCGTAGTCCGTGCTGGTCCACCATTTGATCCATGGCCCGTTGGAAGACTGAGACCCCATTGGTGACACCAAAGGGGACTCGGAGGAACTGGTAGAGGCGGCCATCCGCCTCGAAGGCAGTGTATGGGCGATCCTCCGAGCGGATAGGGAGCTGGTGGTAAGCCGATTTCAAATCGATCGTTGAAAAAACCCTATAGTGCGCAATGTGGTTGACTATGTCCGCGATACGGGGAAGAGGATATGCATCTAGTTGGGTATACCTGTTTATGGTCTGGCTGTAGTCAATCACCATGCGGTGTTTCTCCCCCGATTTAACTATGACCACTTGCGCCCTCCAGGGGCTGGTGCTGGCCTGGATAATCCCTTCCTGGAGCAAACGTTGTACCTCGGACCGAATGAAGGCCCGGTCATCCGCACTATAGCGCCTACTCTTGGTGGCTATAGGCCTACAATCCGGGGTGAGGTTATCAAATAACGGGGGGGGGGGTGATCTTGAGGGTCGAGAGACTGCAGGTGGTGCGCGAGGGGCGCTGCTGTGACGGCGCCTTGCAGACAGAGAGCGGGGGATAAGGGCCATCGTACTGCAGGATGACGCTCCTATGATGGCTGAGGAAATCTAACCCCAGCAGTACAGCTGCGCAGAGTCGCGGCAGCACGAGGAGCCGAAAACGCTCGTAGACTGTGCCCTGTACCGTCAGCGTCACCAAGCAGCACCCGAGGACCTCCACTGAGTGAGAATTCGAGGCCATGGAGATGGTCTGGCTCCAGGGTCGCACGGGAAGGGCATATTGACGCACTGTGCGAGGGTGTATAAAACTTTCCGTGCTCCCACAGTCAAACAGGCAGTTTTCTGCATAACCATTTACCTTGATCTCCATTATGGACTTGGAGAGTTGATGTGGCTGCGACTGGTCCAGGCAAATCGATGCCACTGTTGAATTAAAGAAGAATCCATCTTCGTCGCCATCTGATGACGTCACGGATGAAGCTTCCTGCTCAGCTTGCCTTGATGCCAGTCTCAAAGATGGCGACTCCCGCACTTCCGGTGACCGCATCAAAGATGGCGATTCCCGCACTTCCGGTGACCGCATCCAAGATGGCGATTCGCGCACAGCCGCCGCCTGCATCAAAGATGGCCGCGCCCTCGGAGCACACATGGCTCCACGAGTCTTCAGAAGCGGCTTTGCTCTGCAGACTTTAACAAAGTGGCCTCGCTTACCGCATCCGGAGCAAATCGCGTCCTTTGCCGGGCAGTGACGCCGAGGGTGCTTAGGGAGGCCACAAAAGTAACATTTGGGCCCTGCTGGAGCAGCCGTCGCAGTGGAGCCGTCGGTGGAACGGGATCCAAGGTAAGACCCGAGATTATGGGAGGCTGCTTCTAACGTTTCAGCCATCGTGGCCGTTTTCCGGAGGTCTAGGTCATCTTGTTCCAGCAGACGCTGCTGGATGTATGTAGACTCAATGCCCGCAACGTAGGCGTCGCGGATCAGATCCTCCGTGTTCTGAGCTGCTGAAACAGCCTTACAGTCGCATGCTCGGGCGAGGACTCGCAGGGCGCGCAGAAATTGGGCGCACGATTCTCCTGGCTGCTGTTTGCGGGTAGTTAGGAGGTGTCTGGCGTAAACCACGTTAGGGCTCTTTCGGAACTGCCCTTTTAGGAGTTCGATAGCGTCCGCGTAAGTAGCAGCGTCCCGGAAGATTCCATAGACAGTTTCGCTTACCCGGGCGCGGAGCACGTGGAGTTTAGCAGCGTCGGTGTCGATGGCCGTAGCGGTGTCGACGAATGCTTCGAAGCAGTCCAACCAATGATCAAATTTATCAGAGGCTCCAACCTCTTGAGGGTCTAAAGCTAACTTGTCGGGTTTTAGAAACTGCTCCATACTAGTAACTGTTGTGAATAAAATTGATGCACTATCAATAAGGCGAAAGACTACCGATATGCCAATATAAGTGTAGGCTTTTATTCACAACAGAATCAGGAGCAGATCCCAACAATTAACCGACCTGGACTGAACAAGGGGGAGGAGACAGCCACCTTTATACTAGGTGCTGAGGGGAGGAACCAAACTGGAAGGGGATGTGTCCAGGTATGACAAACACACACAACGGTAGTCCATATAGGACAAAGGCACAACTGAGGTCCACCACAGTCTGGGTATAAAGGCAGTAGCTCCTCCCCCTTGCCCTCAGTTCAGACCAGCTCACCGACAGGGATGGCTCCAAGTTCTTGCTAATAAAAGCCTATCTGTCTTGCTCACAACTAGTCTCGGCTCGATTGATAGTGCAGCAATTTTATTGGCAAGTTTTCTTTGAAGAATGGAGCAGTTACTGAAACCCGAAAGGCTGAATCTGGACCCACAAGCTGCCGGAGCCTCTAACATGTTTGACCACTGGCTACAATGCTTCGAAGATTACATCGAAGCCTCCGCTGCCATCAGTACAGACGCTGATAAACTACGGGTGCTCCGCGGCCGGGTAAGCGACGTAGTATACGCTACGATCCGAGACGCGGAAAATTACACAGCCGCTATCGAAATGTTAAAGGGCCAGTATAATGAACAGCCTAACGAAGTCTACGCGAGACACCTCCTCACTACGCGCAGACGGCAGCCAGGTGAATCAGTCGACCAGTTCCTGCGGGCGTTGTGTCTGCTCGCCCAGAACTGTAACTGTAGGTCTGTGACAGCCGCCCAATATACAGACGACTTGATCCGGGAGGCCTTTGTCACGGGCATCAGAACTACTTATATCCGGCAACGGCTGCTGGAACAGGGTGCGCTGGACTTAAAGAAAACAGTACAACTGGCTGAGTCCCTAGAAGTGACCTCACAATACCTCGAAGCCTACTCACCTGACCACGTGGACGCACCGTGGACACCGCGGCCGTCGCTACCGGGAGGGCCACAGCCCGACGCCACCCCACACCTCACTGGAGACCTGACCACTGCTGCAACCTCTGGAGGCTCGAAATGCTACTTCTGCGGCCTGGGTAAGCACCCCTGACAACGCTGCCCGGCGAGGGAGTCGTTCTGCTCCGCGTGTGGGAAGAAGGGCCACTACGCCAAGGCCTGCCGCAAGTCTACCCCCAAATCCATGAGCGCCGCATGTGACCCGCGGGGGCCGCCATCTTGGACGCCCCCGGCTGTGTGTGACCCGCGGGGGCCGCCATCTTGGATGACCCCGGCCGTGTGCGACCCGCGGGGCTGCCATCTTGGATGACGTCATCGGCCATCGGCGACCCACAGGGGCCGCCATCTTGGCCGACAACGACCATGAGTGACCAGCAGGGGACGCCATCTCCTACCTCATCAGCCCCCTACAGCTATCTGCAGGATTCAACAGTGGCATCGGTGACCCTGGACCAGACGAAGCCTCATCGTCGCGCCGAGTCCATGATGGACATTGAGGTAAACGGGCACAGGGAGCATTGTTTGTTTGACAGTGGGAGTACGGAGAGCTTCATTCACCCTGATACGATGCGCCGATACGCCTTTTCCGTACGGCCGTCCAGCAGATGATCTCCATAGCGTCGCAATGCCACTCTAAATGTCCTCGGCTACTGCGTGGTGACCCTGAAGATGCGGGGCACGGTATATGATAACTTCAGGCTCCTCGTGCTGCCACACCTCTGCGCTTCCGTACTCCTGGGGCTCGACTTCATGACCCATCTGAAGAATGTCACGATACAGTATAATGGCCCTTTTCACCTGCTCTGGGTCTGCAATCAGCAGCGTCTAAATTGCCCACCACGCACCACCTGCAGTCTCTCGACTCTTAAGATCGCCCCTCCCTCCTTGTTTGCGAATCTCACTCCCGACTGCAAGCCCATCGCCACTAAGAGCAGGTGGTATAGTGCTGGAGACAGGGCCTTTATCAGGTCCGAAGTCCAGCGGCTCCTCAGGGAAGGGATCATCGAGGCCAGTACCAGCCCCTGGAGAGCACAAGTGGTAGTTGTTAAATCCAGGGAGAAACACAGAATGGTCATTGACTACAGTCAGACCATTAACGGATATACGCAGCTGGATGCGTACCCTCTTCCCCGCATATCTGACATGGTCAATCAGATTGCACAATATCGGGTGTTCTCCACCATTGACTTGAAGTCGGTGTACCACCAGCTCCCTATCCGCCCGGAGGACCGCCAATATATGGCGTTCGAGGCGGATGGTCGCCTTTACCACTTCCTCAGGGTCCCCTTTGGCGTCACCAACGGGGTCTCGGTCTTCCAGCGCGAAATGGACCAAATGGTAGACCAGAACGGGCTGCGGGCTACCTTCCCGTACCTGGATAACGTCACCATCTGCGGCCATGACCAGCAGGACCACGATGCCAACCTCCACAGATTCCTGCACACGGCTAGTCTCCTTAACCTGACCTACAATAAGGAGAAGTGCGTGTTCAGTACACACCGTCTCGCCATCCTCGGGTACGTAGTGGAGAATGGGGTCCTCGGCCCCGATCCCGACCGTATGCGTCCCCTCCTGGAACTTCCCCTCCCCACTAGCCTCAAAGCACTGAAAAGATGCCTGGGCTTCTTCTCGTATTATGCACAGTGGGTCCCCAACTATGCGGATAAAGCCCATCCGCTCATAAAATCCACCCTTTTTCCCTTGACGGCGGAGACCCGTCTGGCCTTCGACCGTATCAAAGCTGACATCGCGAAGGCCACGATGCACACTATAGACGAATCCATCCCGTTCCAGGTGGAGGGCGATGCATCTGATTTTGCCTTAGCCGCTACCCTTAACCAGGCGGGCAGACCCGTGGCCTTCTTTTCACGAACCCTCCAAGGCCCCGAAACTCGACACTCCTCTGTCGAAAAAGAGGCCCAAGCCATAGTGGAAGCTGTGCGGCACTGGCGCCACTATTTAGCTGGTAAACGGTTCACCCTACTCACGGACCAACGATCCGTTGCCTTCATGTTCAACAACACGCAGCAGGGCAAGATCAAGAACGACAAGATATTACGGTGGAGGATCGAACTCTCCACCTACAATTACGATATCTTGTAGCGGCCCGGGAAGCTCAATGAGCCACCTGACGCCCTGTCTCGTGGAACATACGCCAGTGCACAGGTGGACCGGTTACGGGCTCTCCACAACAACCTCTGGCACCCGGGGGTCACCAGGTTTTTCCACTTTATTAGAGCCCGAAACCTGCCCTACTCAGTCGAGGATGTCAGATCCGTAACTCGGAACTGCCAGGTCTGCACGGAATGCAAGCCGCACTTCTACCGACCAGACAGGGCGCATCTCATAAAAGCCACCCGCCCCTTTGAACGCCTCAGCATCGACTTCAAAGGCCCCCTCCCCTCATCTGATCGCAACATATACTTCCTCAATGTCATTGACGAGTACTCACGTTTCCCCTTTGCAATTCCCTGCCCAGATATGTCCTCGGCCACAGTCATTAGGGCCCTGTGCAGCCTCTTCACCCTGTTTGGTTACCCCAGCTATATCCATAGCGACCGGGGATCCTCCTTCATGGGTGAGGAGCTGCGACAGTACCTGCTCTCCAAAGACATAGCCTCAAGTAGGGCTACCAGCTACAACCCCTGGGGTAACGGACAGGTGGAGAGAGACAACGCCACTGTCTGGAAGACCATTTTACTAGCACTACGGTCTAAAGGCCTTCCAGTCACCCGCTGGCAAGAGGTCCTACTGGAGGCACTACACTCCATTAGGTCCCTCCTTTGCACAGCGACCAATGTCACCCCCGACGAACGGATGTTCATGTTCCCCAGGAAGTCTTCCTCAGGGACTTCACTATGATCGTGGCTGGCATACCTGGGCCCTGTCCTGCTTCGGAAGCATGCCAGGGCCCGTAAGTCTGACCCCCTGGTCGAGTGGGTACAACCCCTCCACACCAACCCCCAGTACGCCTACGTGCAGTGCCCTGACAGGCAGGAGGACACAGTATCTATCCGTGACCTAGCACCCGCAGGTGACTCAGGGACCCCTATAGCCCCCAACTCCTCACCCCCAACCCCCGACTTTGTCCCCACCATGTCACAACCACTACTCATTCCTCTCGCCCCCGTGTACAGCTCGCCTGAGCCCCAGGCGTCGTCACCATGCACCCGATGGGCGGATGAAACCACGGATGACAGCTACGTTACGGCGCTCGAAACGACACCGCGACCTGAAACCACGTCGGAACCGGCACTACGGCGATCGCAGCGGCAGAGCAAGCCTCCGGATAGACTCAATCTGTAAATATTGTAAATATTGTTCACTCTGCCTCACCCCCGACGGACTTTGTTTTAAACAGGGGGTGATTGTGGTAAACCACTGTTATATGTTATCTGTCGTGGTTAACCACCGTAGTTAGTATTTCTCAGTACCTGTACATGTGGCACATCCCTGTCGGTTCCACCCAAGTCTCCTCCCCCTGGTCTGGGTATAAAGGCGGTGGCTCCTCCCCCTTGCCCTCAGTTCAGACCAGATCACTGACAGGGATGGCTCCAAGTTCTTGCTAATAAAAGCCTATTTGTCTTGCTCACAACTAGTCTCGGCTCGATTGATAGTGCATCAGTGATCAGGAGCTCTGTGAGAGCAGGTGATTGGTGTGGTCACAAACTCAGTGACAGCAGGAGATTGGGGTGATCAGGGGCTCAGTGAGAGCAGGAGATTGGGGTAATCAGGAGCTCAGTGAGAGCAGGAGATTGGGGTGATCAGGAGCTCCGTAAGAGCAGGAGATTGAGGTGACCAGGAGCTCAGTGAGAGCAGGAGATTGGGGCGATCAGGAGCTCAGTGAGAGCAGGAGATTGGGGGGATCAGGAGCTCAGTGAGAGCAGGAGATTGGGGCCATCAGGCGCTCATTGAGAGCAGGAGATTGGGGCGATCAGGGGCTCAGTGAGAGCAGGAGATTGGGGTGATCAGGAGCTCCGTAAGAGCAGGAGATTGAGGTGATCAGGAGCTCAGTGAGAGCAGGAGATTGGGGTGATCAGGAGCTCAGTGAGAGCAGGAGATTGGGGTGATCTGGAGCTCGATGGAGAGCAGGAGATTGGGGTGATCAGGAGCTCAGCGAGAGAAGGAGATTGGGGTGATCAGGAACTCAGCAGAGCAGGAGATTGGGGTAATCACGACCTCAGCGAGAGCAGGAGATTGGGGTGATCACGAGCTCAGCGAGAGCAGGAGATTGGGGCGATCAGGAGCTCAGTGCGAACAGGAGATTGGGGCGATCAGGGGCTCAGTGATAGCAGGAGAATGGGGTGTTCAGGAGCTCAGGGACGGCAGGATATTGGGTTGATCACGAGCTCAGCGAGAGCAGGAGATTGGGGCGATCAGGATCTCATCGAGAACTGGAGATTGGGGCAATCTGGAGCTCAGTCAGAGCAGGAGATTCGGGTGCTCAGGAGCTCTGGAAGAGCAGGAGATTGGGGTGATCAGGAGCTCAGTGAGAGCAGGAGATTGGGGTGATCTGGAGCTCGATGGAGAGCAGGAGATTGGGGTGATCAGGAGCTCAGCGAGAGAAGGAGATTGGGGTGATCAGGAACTCAGCAGAGCAGGAGATTGGGGTAATCATGACCTCAGCGAGAGCAGGAGATTGGGGTGATCACGAGCTCAGCGAGAGCAGGAGATTGGGGCGATCAGGAGCTCAGTGAGAGCAGTAGATTGGGGTGATCAGGAGCTCAATGGAGAGCAGGGGATTGGGACAATCAGGAGCTCCGTGAGAGCAGAAATCCACAGAGAGTGAAATGCTTGTTTGGAGAATTCACTCGCTTCGTCTTTAACAGGGTACCCTTGATGATTCACGCATGTCAGACCCGAATGACGGTCCCTTGCAGATCATCTCATCTCTGCAGAGCCCCGGGGTCCATGCAGCCCAGTTTGTGAAGCACTGTTCTTGTTCTGCTTCTGGGTCATACCAAAGTGCATTAAAATGAGTGAACTTGCTTTAGGATATACATCGCCCCTTCCTCCACTGCGAAGAATGGGATCTGGAAAAGACATTCTTTTGAAGCGTTGGAAAATTTGTCATTTATTTCTCCAACATGTGGGCAGCACGGTGGCACAGTGGTTCGTGCTTCACAGCACCAGGAACCCAGGTTCGATTCCCGGCTTGTGTCACTGTCTGTGCAGAGTTTGCACGTTCTCCCCGTGTCTGCGTGGGTTTCCTCCGGGTGCTCCAGTTTCCTCCCACAGTCCAAAGATGTGTGGGTTAGGTGGATTGGCCATTCCAAATTGCCCCTTAGCTGGGGTAAATGCATGGGTTTATGGAGATAGTGCCCGGGTGGGATTGTGCTCGGTGCAGACTCAATGGACCCAATGGCCCCCTTCTGCACTGTAGGGTTTCTATGATTCTAACTCTGACAGAGCACCAGTCGCGCTTTGGAAAAATTTACTCATCTTTTGACTTCCTTTCTTTTCTCTGCAACTGGGAGCAAGCTGCTCCCTTAAAAAAGAGGGCACATCTTACTTTTTTAGACTTGCTGCGCGTCTGACTGAGTTACTCGACAAATGGGAAGTTGCTGCTTCCCCGGGGACCTATTTCAATTTAGGTTGCAAGTGGCAGCAAGCCAGTGTATCTTCACCCAGCGTCAAGATATTTCCATGTAC
This sequence comes from Mustelus asterias, assembly GCF_964213995.1. Lineage (NCBI taxonomy): Eukaryota > Metazoa > Chordata > Chondrichthyes > Carcharhiniformes > Triakidae > Mustelus > Mustelus asterias. The sequence continues at coordinate 133,945,340 of NC_135802.1, forward strand.
CTGCACCAATTTGTTTTGAACCCTCCACTGAATTGAAACATTCGCTTGTCAAGCCTGATTTATGCTGCAACACAGTTAATGAGCGGAGTGAAACATCTAGCTCACTGATGCTTGCATAGCCCGATCCCCTGTGCACAGGGTTAGTGCACCGATATTAATCCAAGGTCAAATAGCTTGTAGTCCTATTGTCCCCATGATACAGTGCCAAGGAACAAACAGCTTGCATTTGTATATCACCTGTCACAACCTCCAGGCAACTCAAAGCACTTTACTTCTGAAGTGCAATCAGTGGGGGGAAATGCAGCAGTTTATTTGCGCACAGCAAGATCCCACAGCAATGTAAGAATGATCAGGTAATCTGTCTCTGCGATGTCGTTCGAGGGATAAATACCGGACACCTCCCCCGCCCCACCGCTGCACTCTTCTTCAAAATATAAGCACGTTCGCCTGAGGCGGGAAATGAGACCTCAGGTTAATATCTCATGAGAATGACAGCACCTCTGACAATGCGGTACTCACTCAGTGCGGCACTGTTTTGTCGGCCTAGATTATGCGCTCAGTTTTCGGGACTGGGGCTTGAATCCAGTGCCTTGTGAATCAAAGATAAGAGTGCAACAACTGAGCCAAAGCTAAACACCTCTTAAAGTTGAAAGTTTATTTATTAGTGTCACAAGTAGGCTTACATTAACACTGCAATGAAGTTATTATGAAAATCACCTCGTCGCCACACTCTGGTGCCTATTCGGGTACGCTGAGGGAGAATTTAGCATGGCCAATGCACCTAACCAGCACGTCTTTCAGACTGTGGGAGGAAACCGGAGCACCCGGAGGAAACCCACGCAGACACGGGGAGAACGTGCAGACTCCGAACAGTGACCTAAGCTGAGAATTGAATATGGGCCCCTGACACTGTGAGGCATCAGTGCTAACCACCGTGCCACCCATGTGCATTCAGCATTACTGCAGCTTCTGGAACAATGGAGTGTAAGCTCAAAAGGTGATTTTCGGGTCCTCTACGGAGATTGCAGTATTGCCAATGGAGATGCGTGGAAACACTTTGTGGCTGACACAACACACAAGCGGTCAACAAAGTGGTTTGCAGCTTATTAGTTTGTCTGACGCTCCCCTGGGCATTAGCGAAGCTGGGCATCTTGAGCTACCTTGTGAAGGTGAGGTTTACTTTGTTCAAAAATTGGATTGGTTTTGTGGAAAATGCATTGTGGGGAAGATTCTGCAAGATGGGAAACTGAACTTTAAAGACAGTTATTATAATTATAAAATGATCACCCTTTCAGAAGGTGCTGAGGAGATTTAGATTTCATAGATTAAATTTCATAGATTCCCTACAGTACAGGAGGAGGCCATTCAGCCTGCACCAACAACAATCCCACCCAGGCCCTATTCCCGTAACCCCACGTATTTGTCCTGCTAATCCCCCTGACACTAAGGCTCAACTTAGCATGGTCAATCCACCTAACCTGCACAGCTTTGGAGTGTGGGAGGAAACTGGAAGAAACCCATGCAGACATGGGGAGAATGTGCAAACACCACACAGACTGTCACCCGAGGCCGGAATCGAACACGCGTCCCTGACGTTGTGCGCTAACCACTGTGTCACTGCCTCCCTTTACCAGAATTATACCAGGAATGAAGGAGTTCAGGTCTGTGAAGAGATGAAATAAGTTAGGATTATATTCTTTCGAGCTAGAGTTGTTGACTTGAGTCAGTGACATGGAATCAAGTCAAATTTTCCTTGACTTGTAACTTGACTTGAATAAAAGTGAGTCCTGTCCTGATTTTACTTGGACTAAATGGACTTGGGGACGTTCTTCAGTTAAAAAACACATTGTTTTAATCCCAGCACGATACAGTCGATCGACCTTTGAATGTGACCCAAGATGTATGTAATCCAGCACAGAGTTCTGTTCTTCCTCTGCTTGATCCCATCCATTGCCACCATTGATTGGCTGCTTTGGAGACTGGACTACCAGATCTAGGCCAGTGATTGGCTGAGCAGCCTATCAATCGGGGAAAGTTTAAGTGCCAGATACCCCACAGCTGACCCTGACCTGAGGCTTCCATGGCAGGCCCTGAACCTTTCCCTCCCTCCACCTCCACTAACTGGAAAGGTTCTAGTTTTTGGGTATCTGAAATGGAAAAGGGGCAAAAAGTTTGATTGTGGTGATGAGGGAGGAGATTGTAAGTCATGCAAGCTTACATCATTCGCAGCTTGTGAGACAGAACAAATTATAGGATGAGAAAAATGGGATAAGAAGATTACAGATGAAGAACCCTAATCATTGATCTCTCCAATCCTGTCAATGGTCATGGCTTCAGAAATGGCCCATTCCATGATATTTAAAAATTAATTCAAGTGATGTGGGCTTCGCTGGCAAGATCAGAATTCATTTCCCATCTATAATTGCCCTTGAGAAGGTGGTAGTGAGCTACCTTTGTGAACTGCTGCAGTCCAGATGGTGTACATACACCCACGGTGCTGTTTGGGAGGGAATTCCAAGATTTTGGCCAAGCGGTAGTAAAGGAACGGTGATAAATTTCCATGTCAGGATAGTGAACGACTTGGAGGGGAACGTTTGGGTGGTGGTGTCCCCGTGTATCTGCTGCCCTTAACTTTCTGGATGGTAGTGGTCATGGGTTTGAAAGGTGCTGAGGAAGGAGCCTTGGTGAGTTCCTGCAGTGCATCTTCTAGATGGTACACTGTGTGGAAGGGATAGAATTCAAGCGGGCTGCTTTGTCCTGGATGGTGTCAAGCTTCTTGAGTGTTGTGGGAGCTACACTGATCCAGACAGGTAGAGAGTGTTCAATCGCACTCCTGACTTGTGCCTTGTAGATGGTGGACAGGCTTTGGGGAGTCAGGAGGTGAGTTACATGCCACAGGATTCCTGGCCTCTGGCCTGCTCTTGTAGCTACAGTATTTATATGGCTGGTCCGGATCAGTTTCTGGTCAGTGGTAAAACATGTGGGTGTACTTGTCCTTTTCCATTCTTTCCTACTGTCTCCTGTTTGGTGTCATCCTTTCCTGCAATAAATAGGGAAGCGTGTCAGTGAGTGTCATAGAACATAGAACAGTACAGCACAGAACAGGCCCTTCGGCCCACGATGTTGTGCCGAGCTTTATCTGAAACCAAGATCAAGCTATCCCACTCCCTATCATCCTGGTGTGCTCCATGTGCCTATCCAATAACCGCTTAAATGTTCCTAAAGTGTCTGACTCCACTATCACTGCAGGCAGTCCATTCCACACCCCAACCACTCTCTGCGTAAAGAATCTACCTCTGATATCCTTCCTATATCTCCCACCACGAACCCTATAGTTATGCCCCCTTGTAATAGCTCCATCCACCCGAGGAAATAGTCTTTGAACGTTCACTCTATCTATCCCCTTCATCATTTTATAAACCTCTATTAAGTCTCCCCTCAGCCTCCTCCATTCCAGAGAGAACAGCCCTAGCTCCCTCAACCTTTCCTCATAAGACCTACCCTCCAAACCAGGCAGCATCCTGGTAAATATCCTCTGCACTCTTTCCAGCACTTCCACATCCTTCTTATAGTGAGGTGACCAGAACTGCACACAATATTCCAAATGTGGTCTCACCAAGGTCCTGTACAGTTGCAGCATAACCCCACGGCTCTTAAACTCCAACCCCCTGTTAATAAAAGCTAACACACTATAGGCCTTCTTCACAGCTCTATCCACTTGAGTGGCAACCTTTAGAGATCTGTGGATATGGACCCCAAGATCTCGCTGTTCCTCCACAGTCTTCAGACCCTACTTTTGACCCTGTAATCCACATTTAAATTAGTCCTACCAAAATGAATCACCTCACATTTATCAGGGTTAAACTCCATTTGCCATTTTTCAGCCCAGCTTTGCATCCTATCTATGTCTCTTTGCAGCCTACAACAGCCCTCCACCTCATCCACTACTCCACCAATCTTGGTGTCATCAGCAAATTTACTGATCCACCCTTCAGCCCCCTCCTCTAAGTCATTAATAAAAATCACAAAGAGCAGAGGACCAAGCACTGATCCCTGTGGCACTCCGCTAGCAACCTGCCTCCAATCCGAAAATTTTCCATCCACCACCACCCTCTGTCTTCGATCAGAAGCCAGTTACCTATCCAATCGGCCAACATTCCCTCTGTCCCACACCTCCTCACTTTCATCATAAGCCGACCATGGGGGACCTTATCAAATGCCTTACTAAAATCCATGTATATGACATCAACTGCCCTAACTTCATCAACACACTTAGTTACCTCCTCAAAAAATTCAATCAAATTTGTGAGGCACGACTTGCCCTTCACGAATCCGTGCTGACTATCCCGGATTAATCCGCATCTTTCTAAATGGTCGTAAATCCCATCCCTAAGGACCTTTTCCATCAATTTACCAACCACCGAAGTAAGACGAACCGGTCTATAATTACCAGGGTCATTTCTATTCCCTTTCTTAAACAGAGGAACAACATTCGCCATTCTCCAGTCCTCTGGCACCATCCCCGTGGACAGTGAGGACCCAAAGATCAAAGCCAAAGACTCTGCAATCTCATCCCTTGCCTCCCAAAGAATCCTTCAGTTTGTTTGCATTATGTGACTGTCATGATTGAACAGCTGCCAGTGTGTATGGTTCAGTGTGTGTGAAGCGTGCAACAGTGCTAAGTGTCTGATAGTGAGGGAAAGTATATGATGTAAGTGGTTGAATGCTGACTGACAGAGATGGTTGATGGGTGTGTGATGGGGGCGTAGTGAATTGAGCAGTGGATAAGGTGAATGGTAGTTGTAGATATTTAAAGATGAACTCAGTCACCTTGACTACTCATGTTAGATCATTAAACTTATTCCTGCACTGTATTCATTTCTTGGAGCAATATTCTAGACATTGACATTGTTCTCAATCTCTCCTGAGCACAGTTCCGGCGTGTCTCCTGCTTCTCTGTGGATACAGGATGTCTGTCCTGCAGGAGTGAGCCAATTTAAATTTCCCCATATGTCATGAGAGTAAAACCAAGGCCGGAATCTTGTGGAGGTTATGGGGGGGTCTTACCACCTGCTGGAGAGCCAGCCAGGGCCCAGTGCCACCTCTTTCAAGGAAGGACCACCGCTAATACCACTAGGTGATGGCATTTTGATATTATTGCTCGGCTATTATTCTAGAAACTCAGCTAATGTTTTAGGGACCCGGGTTCGAATCCTGCCACTGCAGAGAGTGGAATTTGAATTCAACAAAAATAAATCTGGACTTAAGAATCTACTGATGACCATGAAACCATTGTCGATTGTCAGAAAAAGCCATCTGGTCACTAATGTCCTTTCGAGGAGGAAATCTGCTGTCCTTAACTGGTCTGATTCCAGAGCCACAGCAATGTGGTTGACTCTCAACTGCCCTCTGAAATGGCCCAGCATGCCACTCAGTTGAAGGGCAACTAGGAATGGGCAATCAATGCTGGACAGCCAGCGATGCCCATGTCCCACAAATGAATAAAAAATAAAGCTTGTTCCACTCAGACACTTGGTAGGTCAGTGGCAGACCTTCCCCTGTGATCAAGTACCCCACTCGAAGTCCCACCTGCTGGGAGCTGCCAGCCAATCAAAGGTTGGCCGCTGTATTGGACGGCTGCGACACTGGGGAAAGGGTGTTTACTGCTGTTATGACACCCACTTGACGCCTAGGATTATTACTGGATATCAGGTCACAGGTAAGTAAGTGTCTGGATGGTGGGGAGGTTACAGGGGAAGGATGTCAGCAGCATGGGCAGCAGGTGATCACTGCCCGATGTCGCTGGGTCCCTTGCTGAGGTACTGAATGTCTTTGAATGAGGATCCCCCCCCCCCCCCCCCCCCCCCCCCCCACCACCACCACTCCGCACCCTGTGAGCCCACAAGCAACCCTGCTCCCTGCATGATGAACTTCCCTTCCACCCAGGCTTAATCGGGGTGGGTGGGGGGAGGGGGAGGGGGGGGAAGGGGGGAGAAGGAGGAAGTGCAGGTCCCAACCTGCCATCTTCCTGTCTGTTTAAATGTCTCCACCACCAAACCTACCACAGTAGAGGGTTCAATATTTCACCCTATACATCTCCAACTGCAGAAACAGAAAATGTTGGAATTACACAGTCACCAACTGACCTCTAACGAAGGGTTAATCTAATTTTAAAAAAAGAGAAACTTACATTCATATTTATCTCTAGACCTGTGAGTTTGTTGCTTTTAATAGCAACCAAGAAGAGAACGAAATAGCAAAATTAGTGTTGACACATTGTGCTCTTCAATGCAGCTATATGATATACCACACGGTGGGATGTTGCGGGGGCCGGGGGTGGGGGGTGGGGGGGGGGGGGGGGGGGGTGGCTGTGAGGGTGGGTGGGGGCCAATGCATCTAACCAGCGCATCTTTCGGATGCGGGAGGAAACAGGAGCACCCGGAGGAAACCCATGCAGACATGGGGAGAATGTGCAGACACTGCACAGACAGTGACCCAGGCAGGGAATCGAACCCGGATCCTTGGTGCTGTGAGACAGCAGTGCTAACCACTGTGCCACTGTGTGTGCTGTTTTAGATGGGTATGAGATACTGCTACTGTAATGTTATAAAACTGCAATAAAAGGGCTGTGCTTACATAGCAAACAAGTGGAACAACAGTGCAGGGTGCCCCTAAATTGGCAATGACACTCATGATGGCTGATATGGCCAATGGCAACATTACTCTAGTGCAGTAGAGGGCATCTTCCCAAAACCAGGGTCACTATGCCTTGTTGGGGGTAGAAGGAAGGAGGTTCTTGTTTGCAGTAATTGTACAATCCCTGACCTGAGAATGGCAAGTATTGACTCTGGACGCCTGGAACTGTTCTTTTCATCAACACTACAGTTTTTGCTTATTCCATGACAATTGTAGCAACTATATCGAGGTGAAAAGTAAAGTGATTGTCTTAACAAATGGCACTGTTATTTACCATCTTCGTAGAAATATAGGAAATATGTTATTAAACTGGAAAGAGTGCAATAAAGATCGACAAGGGTGTTACCAGGACTGGAAGGTTTGAATTATAAGGAGAGGCTGGTTGGGTGGGACTTTTTTTCCCTGGAGTGTAGGAGGATGAGGGGGTGACCTTACAGAGCTTTATAAATTCATGAGGGGCAGAGATAAGATGAATAGTCAAGGTCTTTTCCCCCGGGTAGGGGAGTCCAATACTCGAGGGCAGAGATTTAAGGTGAGAGGGGAAAGATTTAAAAGGGACCTGAGGGGTAACTTTTTCACACAAAGAATGGTGCGTCTATGGAATGAACTGCCAGAGGTGGTAGAAGTGGATACAACATTTTAAATACATTTGGACAGGTACATGGATGGGAAAGGTTTAGAGGGATACGGGCCAAACACAGGCGAATGGGACTAGTTCAGTTTAGGAAACCTGGTCAGCATGGACAAGATGGGCTGAAGGGCCTGTTTCCATGCTGCATATCTCTATGACTCAATGACTAAATAGGAATTTGTATAATGGCACCTTGGCATCAAGCCTAATCATAGACGGTTACTAGGCATTGATATTTCCAATGATAAAACAACATTTTGAGTGGAAGCAGGTATTAAACAAATTCAGTTTGTTTGGTATCTGGACCATTATCCATTCTACAGTAAGCAGTTTCAACAAATCATAGAAATCATAGAAATGAGGCAGTTTCTAAATCTTTTTTGTTTTGACATTCATTTGTGTCAGGTTGATCTTCTTCCCCATTACATTGGCGGCCTTTTAAAGAAGTCACATGTCAGGGGTTCATCCTGGCACTGAAACAAAATGAAAGGGAAAGTTAATATATTCCAGTCGGCCTTCACGCTATGTTTCCCATTTTAGAGAATTGCAGAATTCCATAGATCAAAGTCAGTCAAGCAAACCACTCAAAAACATTACTGTTGAAATGCTTTTTCTCACAGGTCCTCCCCAATGGAAAGCTTGGATTTGGCAGAAGCCCTGTTTACCGAATTAATCCAGGGTTTCCTCCAATGTTCTGCTGAGGCAGGAGAATGCCGAAGGAACTTCCCAGTGTGCAGGCTGAGGTGTGAAAATGAGATTACGTCATGTCCCACCAGAGGCAGTTCTGTGGCCAAAGGTTAATACCCCTCTGGTTCTGGAAAGCTTCATAAAAAGCCACTCAGAGTTCTCCTCTACACACACAATGAGGAGATAAAAGACAGGGAAAACATCCCTGATCAGGCTAAAATGAGAATGGAAAAGACGCACAAGGGGCAGGATCTTGTGGAGGTGATGGGTGGGGTGGGGGGGACTGGGATCCCAGCTACTGCCCAGCTACTGTCTGGAGAGCTGGCAAGCCCCCCACATTGCCTCTCTTCGAGAAGCATTGCTGCATATTAACAGACCAGAGGCGAGCCTTTCCCCGGCATCAAAGACCCCCCCGAGGCAGAAGTCTCGCCCACTCAGAGCTGCCATCAGGTCTGAGGCTGGCAGGCCTTCCCAACACAGCTGTGCCACCAGGCAGGTGGTGCCTGGTGCCATGACGAGACCCACACGAGGCCTTGTGTTCGGGAGGCATAGAAGAGCGACGGCTAGGAGGGGGTCATGGAGTGGGGGATCACGGGGTTCAGGGGAGGGTGATTGGCAGCAAGGGCAGACCGTCCAACCCCCTCCCCCCACATCCCAATGTCGGATCCCTCGAAGAGGAACTGAATGCCTTTACAGGAAGTCTCCAATAAATCCTCAGGCAAACGTGCCATCACAACTCCGATTTTCGCTGTCTTTCATGAATCTGATTTAAATACATTTTAATACATATACATTTCATTAACTCCCCATTCGCTGTATATTGGCCCCCTGCTGTAATCAAACCACACAGATGTGACGCACATCAGCGAGGTTTACAATGGGTTCACCCAAATGTGAACCTGTCATGGGCATCCCCAAGGTGGCACAAATGGAAAGGAACGTGGTCAGGCAGGGGCCCTGGCACTGCCCTAGGCACTGCCCCTCAGCACAGGTTGTCATTGCAAGGTTGGCACCATGCCCTTGTTCATCTGGCAATGCCCTGGGCAGTGCTCCTCAGCACTGGTTGGCACTGCAAAGTTAGCACCAAGCTCATGCCCATCTGGCAATGCCAATCTGTGTTAAAGGGCAGTAACAGGGGCAGACCCCAGTGGGAGCCTCATGGGGGAGTTGGGGATTTATTTATCTGTGGTGGTGGGAGGGAGCAGACGTAGGAGCTGGGGATGCCGGCGGTGGCAGTTTCCGGGCAGGGAGTTGGGGGGGGGGGGTGGGGTGGTATATGTGCAGTCAATGGCTGTGTAGGTGGGGTGGGGGGGTGGTGGGTTGTGGGATAGGGGTCTGATGTTCAGGGAGAAGGAGGGGAACAGGCACTGTCTATTGGAGGAGGGGGTGGCGGGGGCGGGGGGGGGGGGGGTGGATGGTGAATGCTTGTTCTGATCATGAAAGGGTACAGTGTATAGGTCATTCTCCAGTCTGTATCAGTAACCCTGGAGCTCATAGTGATTGTTGTGGACATTACTGCCCTCCTTGCTGAACCCATCACTGTGGATGTCTCCATGCCCCATGTGGACCTTGCCACTCCCCAGCTGGAGGTTGAGAGCACAGTCACATATAGAAATGCCCCCCAGAGCTGCAAACAGACTCCCTTTATGATGTTTTCCCTATTTGCAGGCTGCAGATGCCTCCCCTGACCATGACTATTCCATCTGCAGCCCAATACTGACCCAACTAGCCACAGAACCCCAGTGTGTGAGGCACTGACCAGACCCTGAACACCAAGCTGTGCACAGCCTCCAATGAGCAGACAGGCCTTGATCCTCCTGGGACTGGGACCTCGATATGTGTGCCATACACAGTCTGGTAGCATGGCTTACAGAGCCCCAGGCCTGCCGATAATGTCTCACCCCAACAGTGAGGTCCACAGAGCCCCAGGCCTGCCTTTAACCTCTCACCCCAACAGTGTGGCCCACAGGGCCCCAGGCTTGCCGTTAACCTCTCACCCCAACAGTGAGGTCCACAGAGCCCCAGGCCTGCCTTTAACCTCTCACCCCAACAGTGTGGCTCACAGAGCCCCAGGCCTGCTTTAACCTCTCACCCCAACAGTATGGCCCACAGAGCCACAGGCCTGACTTTAACCTCTCACCCCAACAGTCAGGCCCACAGAGTCCCAGGCCTGCCTTTAAACTCTCACCCCAACAGCAAGGCCCACAGAGCCCCAGGCCTGCCTTTAACCTCTCACCCCAACAGTGTGGCCCACAGAGCCCCAGGCTTGCCTTTCATGTCTCACTTGACCAGTTAGCCTCAGTCCCAGGCCTATGACTGTGTGACACTCTTTCCCCAGCATTTCTTTCAGAACTCAAAACTCCCCCATCCCACCATCATGAGCCTGAGTACGTTTTACTCTCATGGGCTACCTTAAACCCTCCCAGTTATAAGTCGATGTGAAGTCTTTTCCTCTAATGCAACATTCCCCTTCCCTTTAGCCCTGGAGCCTGCATGTGCACCCTCTCTCTTGTGCCATACTCAACCCACCCACCACCCCCCCCCCCCCCGAGACTGCATGTATCCACCCCTCTGATACAGGCTCCAGCTCCCGTACTCATAATCATCCCTCTGCCTGTCAAACCCCTCCCTCCCTTGTTCCTAATACCCCCACTAAATCCCAGTGATCCCCCGGTCTGTCATGTCCCCTGTTCCCTGTGCCCATATGTCTCTGCCTATTGACCATGTCACCATTGCCGTGCAGCATGATAGCACAGTGGTTAGCACTGCTGCCTCACAGTGCCAGGGACCTGGGTTTGATTCCCAGCTTGGGTCACTGTGTGGAGTTTGCACATTCTCCCCGTGTCCGCGTGGGTTTCCTCTGGGTGCTCTGGTTTCTTCCCACAGTCCGAAAGATGTGCTGGTGAGATGCATTGGCCATGCTAAATTCTCCCTCAGTGTGCCCGAACAGGCGCCAGAGTGTGGCAACTAAGGAATTTTCACAGTAACTTCATTGCAGTGTTAATGTAAGCCTACTTGTGACACTAATTATAAATAAACTTAACTTAACTGGTCTCTGCTGGTACAGTCTGGGTTGTGACCCACAGTGTGAACAGTCCTTCCCACAGCACCCAATGTGAACAGTCCTGCCCACATCACCGAGTGTGAACAGTCCTTCCCACAGCTCCCAGTGTGAACAGTCCTTCCCACAGCTCCCAGTGTGAATGTTCCTGTCCATAGCACCCAGTGTGAACAGTCCTTCCCACAGCTCCCAGTGCGAATGTTCCTGCCCACAGCCCCCAGTGTGAACAGTGCTGCCCACAGCCCCAGTGTGAACAGTGCTGCCCACAGCCCCAGTGTGAATCTTCCTTCCCACAGCCCCCAGTGTGAACAGTGCTGCCCACAGCCCCAGTGTGAATCTTCCTTCCCACAGCCCCAGTGTGAATCTTCCTTCCCACAGCCCCCAGCGTGAATCTTCCTTCCCACAGCCCCCAGTGTGAACCTTCCTTCCCACAGCCCCCAGTGTGAACAGTGCTGCCCACAGCCCCCAGTGTGAACAGTGCTGCCCACAGCCCCAGTGTGAATCTTCCTTCCCACAGCCCCCAGTGTGAATCTTCCTTCCCACAGCCCCCAGTGTGAATCTTCCTTCCCACAGCCCCAGTGTGAACAGTGCTGCCCACAGCCCCCAGTGTGAATCTTCCTTCCCACAGCCCCAGTGTGAACAGTGCTGCCCACAGCCCCCAGTGTGAATCTTCCTTCCCACAGCCCCCAGTGTGAACAGTGCTGCCCACAGCCCCCAGTGTGAACAGTGCTGCCCACAGCCCCAGTGTGAATCTTCCTTCCCACAGCCCCCAGTGTGAATCTTCCTTCCCACAGCCCCCAGTGTGAATCTTCCTTCCCACAGCCCCAGTGTGAACAGTGCTGCCCACAGCCCCCAGTGTGAATCTTCCTTCCCACAGCCCCCAGTGTGAACAGTGCTGCCCACAGCCCCCAGTGTGAATCTTCCTTCCCACAGCCCCAGTGTGAACAGTGCTGCCCACAGCCCCCAGTGTGAATCTTCCTTCCCACAGCCCCAGTGTGAACAGTGCTGCCCACAGCCCCCAGTGTGAATCTTCCTTCCCACAGCCCCCAGTGTGAATCTTCCTTCCCACAGCCCCAGTGTGAACAGTGCTGCCCACAGCCCCCAGTGTGAACAGTGCTGCCCACAGCCCCAGTGTGAACAGTGCTGCCCACAGCCCCCAGTGTGAATCTTCCTTCCCACAGCCCCCAGTGTGAATCTTCCTTCCCACAGCCCCAGTGTGAACAGTGCTGCCCACAGCCCCCAGTGTGAACAGTGCTGCCCACAGCCCCCAGTGTGAACAGTGCTGCCCACAGCCCCCAGTGTGAACAGTGCTGCCCACAGCCCCCAGTGTGAACAGTGCTGCCCACAGCCCCCAGTGTGAACAGTGCTGCCCACAGCCCCCAGTGTGAACAGTGCTGCCCACAGCCCCCAGTGTGAATCTTCCTTCCCACAGCCCCCAGTGTGAATCTTCCTTCCCACAGCCCCAGTGTGAACAGTGCTGCCCACAGCCCCCAGTGTGAACAGTGCTGCCCACAGCCCCCAGTGTGAACAGTGCTGCCCACAGCCCCCAGTGTGAACAGTGCTGCCCACAGCCCCCAGTGTGAACAGTGCTGCCCACAGCCCCCAGTGTGAACAGTGCTGCCCACAGCCCCCAGTGTGAACAGTGCTGCCCACAGCCCCCAGTGTGAAGTGTATCAGACTGAAGCTTTCCTGGATTTTCACCACAATGGAGAGCCTCTCTCTCTTCTTTTTCTGGAAGAAGTGGCAGAAATGCTCATCATAAGTCCAGCTCCTGAGTTCGGTACGTCTGATTTTCACGAAGCAGGGATGGGGGAAGTTCACGTTGCGCACGTGTGTAGCTCACAGAGGCAGCTGGCCACTGACAGCAGCAGATGTCTTCGCTGAAGGCAGATTTTGGCAGCCCAGGAGTGTGAAACCCATAGGACGGGATTTTCGGGCCGTTCCCACCGGCTGGATTGTCTGGACCCGCCAGACGGCGGGCTCCCTTCCCAGGGTTGCAAACAACAGGAAACCCTGCTGACAGCGGCAGGACTGGAAGATCCCAGCGCCTGGCCAATGGGTGGCTGCCTCTGCTGCCACAAAACATGCTGTGGGCTGGGGGAGGAGGGGGGGGGGGAGGTGGGGGTTGGGGGGAGAACATCCCACCCAAAGTGTCCAGGGTAGATCTGATAGGTCTGAACTTTGTGCATTTCTTTGGATAGCTCGTGTTCCCCTTTGGAGAGGTAAGGTACTTCTTTGGAAATGGTCCTGAGCCACATTTAGGGGGAGTCAGGTGCCCTTTTAGGGAATGTATGGTGCTCCTTGGAATTGTTTGAATTAAGCATTAATGTACATAAAAAGTACAGGGGTATATGTTGGCATGGCGGGTATGAGGGGCCATGGGTGTGGGTACAGGGCATGATGTGGCCTGGGTTGGTATGGATGGGCCACTGGGAGTGTGTTGGGGTTGAAGGGGGTGTGAGGGGTGGGTGTTTTATTGTATCATTACATTTTTAGACAGTGTGCCAGAGCCCCGAGGCAGTTTTTCCACTGTGCTTGCCTCTGCAACTGGAATCCTCCTTACTACTTCCAGGGTCTCCTGTTGTCCCAACTTGTTCCCCCCACCACCCCCTGGACTGAAAATCTGACGTCCGGGCAGCCATTTTTAAAAGTTGGGGATCATGGTGCCAGGAATTCACCTGAATCCATGCAACCAACTCTCGGCCGAAGATCCAAGCTGCGATCTTTGATCATAGCACTGATGATCTTTGGCAGGTCCTCGTGATGAAGAATGATCTTTGATGGTTTTTGAGATGGCTCTCAGCCCATTGTGTGACCTCATAGAAACCCTACAGTGCAGAAAGAGGCCACTCGGCCCATCGAGTCTGCACCGGCCACAATCCCACCCAGGCCCTACCCCCATATCCCTACACATTTACCCGCTAATCCCTCTAACCTACGCATCTCAGGACACTAAGGGGCAATTTTTAGCATGGCCAATCAACCTAACCCGCACATCTTTGGACTGTGGGAGGAAACCGGAGCACCCGGAGGAAACCCACGCAGACACGAGGAGAATGTGCAAACTCCACACAGACAGTGACCCAAGCCGGGAATCGAACCCAGATCCCTGGAGCTGTGAAGCAGCAGTGCTAACCACTGTGTTACCGTGCCGCCCTTAACATTCACACAATGCTACCTCTGCCACATTCGGGGCAAATGGTGCTTTGAAGGGTTGGACAGTTGAGGCGTTTGGAAGTTTGGGAACTTGTTCCAAAGCCTCAGTCCCTCCTCCGCACACTGCCTTCCCCAGGAAACCTTCTCCATTTTTTTCAATCGCAGGGCAGCGACTCCCATGAATGTTTTAGAGATGCTCGGAGGACATCCTTAAAGCATTTCCACTGGGAGACTCCAGCCACGACTGAATTCTGAGCAGAACACGTGGGTATATGAACTATGCGGACCCAGCATCATGATACTTGGCAAAGATTAATATCGGAATAAATCCATCAGAAATGAGCAAAATATAAACTGTTAGCAACAAGCAAGGTCCAAACTCATTTCATATTAGTGTTTTTTAAAAATTCTTTCCATAGATTGTTGGTTGAAACTAATTAATTAATATAGTGAAGAGGTTGCCAAGGAAACAGTTTAAAGTATGTCTTCCAGACTAATCACATGACTGCTAATAGTACAAGTGCCATCTTGTTTAAAACTGTGGGTGGGGTGGAGGCAAAAGCATGCTGCAGTCATCATTTCTCTACATCCCTTTGGGGCTTCTTGTGGCTTCAATCAGAGCCTAGAATCGTACAGGGGAATATGTTTAATATGAAAGATATGGATCACTTGAAAATTCTGCATGGGGAATTGACTGCCTGATTGCATTTCATGGAGTTGGGGGAACGTATGGACACAATGGTCCTCAGTGTCCCTGAGGTGTAAGAGAGGGTGGTGTGACAAAATGGAGTGACAGAGTTGAATAATGCCCTTGACAGGCTAAATGCTGAGAGGATGTTTCCCCTTGTGTGGGAGTCTAGGATCGGAGTGCATTGGCTCAGAATAAAGGGACGCCAATTTAAGTTTATTTATTAGTAAGAAGACTCAAACACTAGGTTAAAGTCCAACAGCTTTATTTGGAATCAAGAGCTTTCCGAGCTCTGCTCCTTTATCAGGTGAGTGGACTCACCTGATGAAGGAGCAGCGCTCCGAAAGCTCGTGATTCCAAATAAACATGTTGGAATTTAACCTGACGTTGTGAGACTTCCTACTGTGCCCACCCCAATCCAATGCCAGCATCTCCACATCTTATTTATTAGTAGCACAAGTAGGCTAATATTAACACTGCAATGAAGTTACTGTGAAAATACTGAGATGAGGAGGAATTTCTTTTCTCAGAGGGTTGCAAGTCTTTGGAACTCCTTGCCACAGAGAGGTGTGGGGGCAGGTTTCTTGGGGATGGTTTTGAGCCTGGACTCTCCGTCTGTGGGAATAGCGGCATGCACTCAAAATCCAGAAAGTGAGATTCACGCCGGCGAGTTCCCAAGTTCCAATCTCGCTGGCTCTGGTGGATTGACGCGAAACATGCCATAGGGCCCCAGGAAGCTCAGTTAATACATTAGCATGCCATTAGCAAGCACTCTCTCCGAGGTTTCCCTTTTCTCCAGATATTCAGCATGTGCACCAACACCATTTCCAACAGGTTCACCCAGATGTGAACCTGTCGTGGGGTCTCCCGGGGGCATAAAGGTGAGTATAGTCTCCAGGGGAGAGGGACATGGCTAGGCAGTGGCCTGACAGTTCCCCCTGGCACTGCCCCTTGGCACAAGATGGCACTGCCATATTGGCACCATGCCCATGCCAATCTGGCAATGTCAACCTGTGCCAACGGGCAGGTCCCAGTGAGAGCCTCATATGAGAGGGAGAGTGGGGTGAGGGGAATTCATTCATATTTGATTGTGGACCAGGAACAGATGGAGGAGCAGGGGATGCCGGCGATGGTGGGCATGGGCGGCTTGTTCTGACTGTGGGGGGGGGGAGGGGAGGGGAGGGGTGGGGGGGGGAAGGGACTGTTGATCTGGGGGGGGAGGGGAGGGGCTGATGATCAGGTTGTTAGAATGTAACTGGTGATAACATTGGATCTGTTGTAATGTGACCAAGGTAACAAACTGTCAGGGTCAGCTGTCCCAGTAAGCCATGTAACCAATGACAGAATGATGTGATGATCAGCTGACTCAGTATAAATTAGAATATGTTGGGAATTGTGGGGAACGTGGAATGGCCCAGGGTGAGGCCTCAAGTTTGGAGTAATGAAGTTTCTTTATTAAACCTTTTCTTTGATTTAGAAATGTTTTGTTATATTTTTATTGCCTATACTGGAAGAGTTCCTTCTGGATTAACACAGGTAGGGGGGGGGGGGTAAAGAAGTGTTGACTCCGATTGGGGGTGGGGGGGGCTCCTGAAACCTCCGTGGTGGGCTCGGGGGGAGGTTTTATTCTTGTTACGATCGGGGCACCCTTTAAAGATGGCACCCCGATCTCAATGCAGCCTGATTTTGCTGGTGTGTTGAAGCCCCGCTCCCTTGCATGACGGCGTGAAACACACGCTCGTGATTATTTTAGACAAAGTGTTATAAGATCTGGAGAGAAACACACCGGTTTTCTCACCAGAAAGAACACTCTGCCATTTATTGGTAAGATCCCCCCTGCCCCCTTGTGTATATTTATGGCTGAGATGGAAAGATCTTTCGAAAAGACATTTTGAAATCTTTGCAAAATATAAAACTTGGACTCAAACAGAAATTGTGTTGCACAAGAATTGGACATCGATGGACTGCTTTAGTCGGGTCAGTTGTTTGGGAAATGTGCAATAAAACCTATGAGGGGAAGAAAAAGAGGAGGAGGAATCATTTAATTAATGAATGGTTGCCTGGAGCCTAATTAAACATCCTTCTAAATTAAATAAAGCGAGTGCAAAGCAATGATCTCTTGAAATGCAGATCCTAGCACAACATGCCCATTTTTTTCAGTTAGCAACTGAAATATTTTAAATAAACAAACTGAATAATTATAGTCAGCACCAGATGTATTGTTTTTATTTTAGCACATTCCGAGTGTTTGAACGATCAGGTTTGAATTCTTTCCACACGGTACAGTTTTGGTCTCTGTAGACTGGCCGGTCATGTACATATCGGAATGGTGTGGACGCTGCAAGTGATTTGTCAGTCGTGTGGGAGTTCTCCCCCAGCACAGACAGACACATTGGGCGGGATTTTATGGCCTTGTTCGGGCGAGATCGTAAAATCCCACCCGAAGCCAACGGAAATTTCCATTCTGGAACCTCGCCTGCCCCGATTCCAGGATGAGCGACGTGGCAGGGTTTTGGCCATAGGGCGGGGTTTGCTTGCCCCGAAACCGGAAAATCCCATCCAAGGTCAACAAACCTTTCTATGGTCCAACCCTCGCCGGCTATGATTCCCGTGGTGAGCAGAAAGGGAAAATTCACCCATAGCCTGGAAGAGCGGCTAAGATTGTTAATAAACACTTCTGCTTGGTAGTGCTTTGTCATCAGTCTATACAACCTAGCAACGGCTACAAGCTTCCTTTTGTTCCTGCACCATGGCCCGGTTTTTCAGATGGGCTGGAGTTTTTAAACACCATGGGCCGGATTCTCCGACCTTATCCGTGGCTAGGATTCTCCAGTCCCGCTGCAGTGAACGGCGATTTGGCTGAACGCCAAATGAACGTGAATGGCCAGAGAGTTGACTGGTGTGGAAGTTCAATCACTGGACCCTGTACCTGGAAAATTGAACACTGATGGGGGTGTTTTCCTGTCTTGCCCGCCACGGGAATCATAGTGGGTGGGCGGGGCGGTGAACCATGCAAAGGTCCATTGACTTCAGGCGGGATTTTCTGGTTTTGGGACAAACACGGCTGGAAAATCCCACCCCGAATGCAATTTATTTGATTCTTTCAAAGAGTGGGAGATTGTGACATAAAAGGAGTTGAGAGATCATTTCATCAATAGCATATGAGGAGGCAGTGGTGCAGTGGTATTATCAATGGGCCAGTAATTCAGAGACTCAGGGTAATGCTTTGGGGACCCAGGTTCAAATCCCACTCATGGCAGATGGTAAAATTTGAATTCAATAAGGAAAATTGACAATGAAACCACTGGTTCACTAATGTCCTTCAGGAAATAAATCTGCTATCCTTACCTAGTCCGACCTGCATGCAACTCTCAAATGGGGGGCAGTTAGAGATGGGCAATAAATGCCAGCCCAGCCAGTGACACTCAAACTGTAAAAAGGAATTTTTAAAAAATTACATGTTGTCTTTAATATAGTAAAGTGAAGATTATCAAATGAAGAGTTCCATGTTTTGGAGGCTTGTCCACAATGATGATGAGCTTACTGCAGTCAGACAAAGGGAAAGTTACAGGAATTTGTGTAATGGGAAATTAAATAAATGGAAGAGCAGAAGGAGGGAAGCCAGACATTGAATTGCCAATGGAGTTGAACCAACCATAAGCTTTCAACACTATGGACGAGATTTTCCAGGCTCCCCGCGGTGTGTTTTCCAATAGCAGAGGAGGCTTGCCATTGGGATAATCCTGTCCCATCGACGTCTATGGTGTTTTATGTGTCTCCCCGTCTCACTGCCAGGGAATCTGCCACAGGGGGGGGATTGGGGGGTAGGGTCACCTTCGGTGGAACTGGAAAATCCCATTGGTGGGAAGGACTGGAAAATCCTGTCCATCCACAAACATTATTCAGTTGATTGGGTGCAGCCGAGTAGAGCAGCTTATAGAATCATAGGACCCCTACAGTACAGGAGGTGGTCATTTAGCCCATCAAGTCTGTACCGACCACAATCCCACCCAGGCCCTGTTCCCGGAGCCCCACATATTTACCCTGCTAATCCCCCTGACACTCGGGTCAATTTAGCATGGCCAATCCACCTAACCCGCACATCTTATACCTTGGAGAATTGGGTTGGGAATGGCTCTGATTGGCTAGCTGAAGCTGTGCGACGTACCAGACGCACGTGGAAACTGACATCTGCCGGCCTCACCTATTTCACTGTGCCAGGGGAATAAAAAAAACCCCAAAAGCACCAAAATACTGGAGTTAATGTCAAAAAGGAAAGTGGAGGGGGCCTGATTAAAAATAATGGACACCAGGTTCTGGGGCCAAATTCATAAAACCTGCACAAACAAACATTTCCGCCTAACTGGAGGTGTGATCTGTAGCTCCTTCAGGACAAATGAAGTACTGAGCTATAATGAAAGCTGACATTGTGCACGGCTGAGCTGTGTTGTCTGCTTTTTTTGCCCTCCTTTACTCCGATCAGGTTAGCACATCCCACTGGTTGGAATTCCCATAATTATTTATGCGATGGTGGTCTTTCTTTCCCCCAGGTAAATTTTTCGCAAACGTTTATTGACGTAATCTGCTTCCTGACAATACCTCGGCTGGGTCAGCCAGAGTACAGAGTGCTCAGTAACTGGTACGCTGTGAACGTTCGGGACACTGGCCTGCTGATTGGTAGGAATCCAAGCCAGCTCCAGCGATAGAGAAAAATACAGTTTAATGTTGGCAAGCGTGCAATGCATTTTCCAGAAAAACAAAACAAAACTGCTACGCTGGGATCAGGCTTTGCTTCAGTGAAGATTTCTACTGAGCCTGAGTGAGCAAAAATGATGCATTAGAAAATCCTCGGCTGAACCAAGCATATATTTGTTACATCTCAGACCCCATGGTGGTCCAAAATAAAGCTTGAATTTACATAACATTTCAAATTGCTTTACAGCCAATGAAGTGGTGTTGCCACCTTTTTAAAGTTTATTTATTAGTGTCACAAGTAGGCTTACATTAACACTGCAATGAAGTTACTGTGAAAATCCCCACACTCTGGTGCCTGTTCGGGTAGACTGAGGGAGAATCTAGTACGGCCGATGCACCTAACCAGCACGTCTTTCGGACTGTGGGAAGAAACCAGAGCACCTGGAGGAAACCCACGCAGACACAGGCAGAGCGCACAAACTCCACACAGTCCCCAACTGGGAATCAAACCTGGTCCCTGGTGTAGTGAGGCAACAGTGTTAACCACTGTGCCGCCCCTCTGCAATGTAGTGCCAATTTCCACAAGGCAAGATTGGGGAGGTAAAATGCCAGGTATACTGCTTTAATGAGGTTGGTTAGCGATTATTATTAGTCACGCTAACAGGGAAAGTGTCCCTGCTCTTCTTTGAATAGTATCCGGGGACCTCTCTCGTCCCCCTTTCAGTTGTGAAGATAGAATGCCTTACCCGAAAGTCAAGTGTTGCTTGTTTATTTACAATACACTGATCTAGTTTTCCTGATTAGAAGGATGGCATGGTGGCATAGTGGTTAGCACTGTTGTTTGGGTGCTCCGGTTTCCTCCCACAGACCAAAGATGGGCTGGTTAGGTGGATTGGCCATGCTAAATTGCGCCTTAGTCTCCAAAGATGTGTAGGTTGGGGAATTAGACATGGTAAATTGCACTTTAGGTCCAAAGATGTGTAGGTTAGGGGGATTGGCCATGGTAAACTGTGCCTTGGTGTCCAAAGATGTGTAGGTTAGGGGGATTAGCCATGGTAAACTGTGCCTTGGTGTCCAAAGATGTGTAGGTTAGGGGGATTAGCCATGGTAAATTGCACTTTAGGTCCAAAGATGTGTAGGTTAGGGGGATTAGCCATGGTAAATTGCACTTTAGGTCCAAAGATGTGTAGATTAGCCATGGTAAATCGCACCTCAGTGTCCAAAGATGTGTAGGTTAGGAGGTTTGGTGAGATAAATACATAGGGTTGCGGGGACAGGCTTGGAGGTCGCTCTTTTGGAGAGTCTGCGCAGTCTTGATGGGCTGAATGGCCTCCTTCTGTACTGTAGGGATTCTATGGTTCTAAATTTAAACCCCAATACTTTCCTCCAGCCTCTGATTCCATATGGATGCAAGGTGACTAATAGGCCACTGCTGTCATCAGACACTGAATGGGTGAGGCCTGGAGCTACAACATCAAGTTAGATACATTCAGCAAAATGCTGGCAGGTGATGTACAATATTGACAATTGTAAAGGAAGAAATATTCATGACAAACATCCGATAGAATAAAAAGAAAGGATGACATTCCAAAGAGCTTCACAGCCTATGAAGCATGTTTGAAGTGGAGTTCACTTTTGCAAAATAGAAAATATGGCAGCAAATTTCTAAATAGCAAGCTCTCACAAACACACACTGACGATTCCTTTTCATGGTGCTGGTTAAAGGATAAATATGTCTGTCTAGCTCTTCTTCCAGACTGTGCCACAGTATCTTTTACATCTGTCTAAGAGAGCAGAAAGCCTCTCGGTTTAACATCTCATGAAAGAAAATGGGTGACAGAAACGTTACCTTCCAGGCTTTCCCCAGCTCCTTTTACTTACCATCACAGTGAAATGCAGTTTCTATCGGCAGAGTTGTTCCCCCATGATCTGAAACGGACTCTCTTATCCATGCCTTGAATTGGTGTAATGGGCTCGGCAATCATCTTTTTATGATGAGGTTTCATGCTTTGTAATCTGCACATGCTCCCCACCAGCCACCTTATACATAAAACCATTAAACATAGGAGTAGAAATAGGCCATTCGGCCTGTTGAGTCTGCTTCGCCATTCATTGAGATCATGACTGACCTGACATTATCCTCAACTCCACTCTTCTGCCTGATCTCCATAATCCTTGATTCCCTTATTGTTGATTAAAAGTCTGTCCATCTCAGCCTTGAACATAGAAATCACAGAAATCCTACAGTGCAGAAGGAGGCCATTTGGCCCATCGAGTCTGCACCGACCACAATCCCACCCAGGCCCTACCCCCACATATTTTACCCGCTAATCCCGCTAACCTACACATCCCAGGACTCTAAGGGGCAATTTTTTTACCTGGCCAATCAACCTAACCCACACATCTTTGGACTGTGGGAGGAAACCGGAGCACCCAGAGGAAACCCACGCAGACACGAGGAGAATGTGCAAACTCCACACAGACAGTGACCCGAGCCAGGAATCGAACCCGGGACCCTGGAGCTGTGAAGCAGCAGTGCTAACCACTGTGCTACTGTGCCGCCCCATACTTAACAACCCAGTCTCCACAGCTTTCTGCAGTAAAAAATTCCATAGATTCGCTACTCTCTGTTAGAAGAAATTCCTCCTCATCTCAGTTTTAAATGGGTGACCCCGTATTCTGAGATTGTGCCCTCTGGTCCGAGACTCTCCCACAAGGGGAAACAACCTCTCAGCATCTACCCTGTCAAGCCCCCTGAGAATCCTGTATGTCTCAATAAGGTCACCTCTCATTCTTCTAATCTCCAATGAGTACAGGTCCAACCGACTTAACCTCTCCCCACAAGCCAATCCTTCCATATCTGGGATCAACCGGGGTGGCGGTCGCAACCAAGGTCCGGGGTCGCGGTCGGAACCAAGGTCAGGGGTGGTGGTCGGAACCACGTTCCAGGGTGGCGGTCGGAAGCAAGGTCCGGGGTGGCGTTCGGAACCAAGGTCTGGGGTGGCGGTCCGAACCAAGGTCCGGGGTGGCAGTTGGAACCAAGGTCCGGGGTGGTGGTCGGAACCAATATCCGGTGTGGCGGTCGTAACCAAGGTCCGGGGTAGCGTTCGGAACCAAGGTCCGGCGTGATGGTCGGAACCAAGGTCCGGCGTGACGGTCGGAACCAAGGTCCGGGGTGTCGATCGGAACCAAGTTCAGGGGTGGCGGTTGGAACCAAGGTCCAGGGTGGCGGTCGAACCTTGTCTGGACCGCCTCTAATGCCAGTACATTTTTCCTTAGATAAGGGGACCAAAACTGTTCACAGTATTCCATGACAGGTTCACGTCTGGGTGAACCTGTTATAAATGGCATTGATGTGAGGTCAGGCCGGCGCCAGCTGAATATCTGGTGAGGGGGTGAGCCCCGGAGAGAGTGCCCACCAATGACATGCTAATGTATTAAAATGAGCTTTCTGTGGTCCTGCACCAGAGAGGGGGCCGGTAAGATCAGAACTTGGATCCATGCTGGCATGGATCACTCTCTCCGGATTCTGAGAACATGCTGCCATTCCCACAGATGGCACCCTTCCCCTGGATTTCCCCGTGGTGTGGGGTGGAGTCAATGGGAAATCTCATTGACAGTGGCGGGACCAGATGACCCCACAGCCGCGCCACCTCCTGCCACCACAGGGAGGCCAGAGAATCCCACCCAATATCAAATTTTTTAAAAGACATTTAAAATTTCCCTCTTCTCACCGTACCACCACACTCTGTCCACAGCCGCACTCGGTGCTGGTCACACAGAGAATGCCTGAATTTATCCATTCCAAAAGGTTGAAATACTACAAAATTAGGCACAACTGAATTAAATGTTCAGAGGCAAAAGTCCCATCAAAATCCCTTTATTTACAAACTCTAACAGCAGTACACAGAGTGCTAGCAGTTAGCAGTCTACCTCCGGGGGGGTGTCAGAGGAACTGACACTCCCAGTTAAATACAAGGCAAAGACTCCCTGATTGGCCCCTCAATTGGATCCTTAATCAGGGAGTTCATACTCCAATAGGCCAACCTCCATGGCCTGATTGAAGTCATCGCACTTCTTCCCCGCAAAGTCCGAGGAATTCCCGTGGTCCGAGTGCCTCACGGGTCTCTTCCTCCATTTCAGCGCTAGGTCCGGATCCTCCAATTCGGCATCCGACGTAGAAGGAGTTATCTACAAGGCGCCCGTCTCTTCTGTGATGAGCGCCAGAGGGCCGGTTCACCCTCTCCCTCTGGCAGTAGGGGAACAGCTGCGGCTTCGTTCACCGTGTCCATCTTGGAATCCGAGGCTTTCACCAGAAGCTGGCCCATCAGGGAGGACTCTCCTAGGTTCTTGACCCGCTGAGCTGAGTCGGCTCTGGGACTGGTGATGAATTAGAGGCCCGCACCTGGTCTAGATGCTTTCTTAAGATGGCCTCTGCCAAGTTTACCTGGTAGGATACAGGTCCCATCCTGGACTCGACCTTTCCCACTATCCATGTGGGACCATTTGTGAAGTTCTTCACCTCGACTTTATTGCCAGCATCAAAATGCCTCTCCCGACGACTGTTGTTGTGGCTCCTGCAATGGGCCTCTTGATGCTTTCCCACCTTAACCCCCCAGATTTGGGAATAACAGGCTCAGGCTGGTGCGGAGTCATTTTCCCAGGAGTAATTCCCGTGGTGGCATGTGGGGTTGTCCAACAACCAAACAACCAATGGGAGAGTTTGGTGTCTATTGACACCACTGGCTGTTTCTTTAACCTGGCTTTTAAAGTCTGGACAGCTATCTCCGCGAGCCCATTCGACGCTGGATGATACGGTGCTGTTTTGATGTGTCGAATCCCATTCAACTTCATGAGCCTGGTGAATTCTTGATTGGTGAAAGCCAATCCGTTGTCCGAGACTAACACCTCTGGAATTCCATGTGTCGAAAATGAGGCGCTCAGCTTCTCGACGGTTGTCGTTGTGTTTACCGAATTCACCTTGTAGATGTCCAACCATTTTGAATGGGCGTCTACTATTATCATGAACATGGAACCCATAACGAGCTTGCAAAGTCAACGTGCAGTGGAGTCCATGGTCTACCTGGTGCAGCTGGACTGCTGGTGGTACCTTCTGCCCTTGTTGGCATTCCTGGCACCGACCCACCAATGCCGCTATATCTGTGTCCAAGTCTGGCCACCAGACATAGCTCCTGGCCAGCATCTTCATCTTGGTCACTCCTGGGTGCCATGATGTAATTTGGCTAGTATGGCCTGATGGCCCTGACTTGGGACTATGACCCATGCCCCCATAGCAATATCCCATCTTTTATGGTGATCTGCTCTCTTCTGCTCCAAAAGGGGTGGAATTGTGATTGGACTGGTCTTTCCATTTCTCCTGTTAATGCCAGGTGTTTTACTTTTGCTAGTACCGGGTCCTTTTGTGTCCACAGACGTATGTTGGGTGCGGCTATCGGGAGGGCATCCAGAAAGTTCAGCGTCTTCACCATTTCCCCTACTCTGGGTACCAACAGTGTCTGGTAATGGTAGCCTGCTTAGAGCATCTGCATTTGCCACCCGAGTTCCTGGCCAGTGCTCCTGCTGATTCTGGTTTGCTGCCAATAATAATGTCCGGTGCTGGACCCTGGCTGATGCTATTGGTGGCACCAGTTTGTCCTCCTTGAGTAGACCAGCAAGGGTTTGTGATCAGTGTTGATCGTGAATTTCTGCCCATATAGATTCTGGTGGAATTTCTTTACTGCAAAAATTACGGCCAGTCCTTTTTTTGCGATCTGGGTGTACTTCCGTTCCACTATTGACAGAGTCCTGGAGACGTATTCCATTGGCCCTTCCTCTCCGTTTTACCATTTATGTGCCAGAACTGCATCAACGCTGGATGGAGACGCGTCACAAGTGAGAACCAACTCTTTCCTGGGGTCATAATAAACATGTTGTCGAGTTTATTATGACATTTATAATTACACAGGAGCAAAATAACATGGTTCCTAAACAGCAACACAGTGCTTGATTTACACAACAATTAAAACTATTTTTAAACATAACTTTAAATTAAATCTTGTTGAGCACTTGTGTTATGAATTTCCATCTCATCACAATGACGTTGGAGCAAGGAAACTACAGAATAGAATATGGAACCAAAAATTTTACTTTGTTCCAAGTTGGCTCCTGACATCTCGATCAAAGTAATAACCTCAATCTGGTTTTGTAAATTTAATCAATTTCAGGTTTCAGACGGGTAGATTGTGAATAATCTCCCTCTCTCTGTATTTTACTTCAGACTTTCAAAAGCCTCTTCAAATTTTATTTTTTGACCTTGCCTTTGGCTTTCCACTTTGCTTTTTCTCTCTACCTTTGTAAAGTACCTTCGCTTGGCTTGGTGGTTAGCACTGCTGCCTCACAGCGCCAGGGACCTGGGTTCAATTCCAGCCTCGGGTCACTATCTGTGTGGCATTTGCACATTCTCCCCGTGTCTGTGTGGGTTTCCTCCGGGTGCTCCGGTTTCCTCCCACAGTCCAAAGATGTGTGGGTTAGGTTGATAGGCCATGCTAAATTGACCCTTAGTGTCAGGGGATTAGCAGGGATTAGCAGGGTGGTATTGTGGTCCCTGCAGACCCGATGGGCCGAATGGCCTCCTTCTACACTGCAGGGATTCTATGGTTGTCTCTCTGCATACAAGATGCACTATAGCCATGTCACCTACTGTTGCAAAAATGTATTGGGGTCTGCATTCTGTATCAGTGAGACATACCTGTCTGCTATAGATCTGTTTGTAGTGTTGGTTAAGTCAGTAAACTAGTGACTTTGTATTAGGTTTGTGATTGTTATTTGATGAATTGATTTGTGTAATGATACACATTCAGAGATTTCAGTAGAAACCTCAATGGTATTTATTAATTAAAAAAGCTATACAGAGGCCAGCTCACAGCTTGAGAGGACCCTGGGTGATTACCTACTCAGAGGCGAATTTCTCATTCCGCCTGCCACAGGAATCGTAACAGGCAAGGGGCAAACAATGGAAAGATCCATTGACCTCGGTTAGGATTTTCTGGTTTTGGGGAGAGCGTGGCCGGAAAATCCCGCCCTCAGTCCCCATTGGTCCAAGGTGACCCTTCTTCTGTGTGTTGCCCTTAAAGGGACAATCACTATAAATTGCGACACTCGGGCTCCATCACAACAGCCAATCATTGACTTGAAACAAAATGCTTAAGCAGCTGTTACATTTGACACTCGCCCAAGATGAGACACAGGCTCAGGCATGGAGAAGTGTTAACATTTAAATTAACACAGCATGAATTCTGCCGGTACAGCCTTCATTGGGACTTTTTGAAATATAAAAATATACTTGCTTGTCAATGATACATATATTAAGCACTACAATCTGCTTTAATAATGGATTCAGGATTATATCAGGCAGGTTATTTTGAGCCATCAGAGTACAGGTTGAACCCTGGAAGCAGAAAGTGCTCCTTATTGCTGTTCGATCACATTTTCTATTCTATTAATTTGTAAGTGCATTAATACATTTAAAAACTTTTATAATACATTGTGCAAAAGTTCTAAGTTGATTAAGCAACTTGGAAGCTGAAATGTCATCATGGAATACTGTTAAATATGCTTCATTTTTTCACTGTGTTCACAGTGCGCCCTTAATCCCAATGAGCTCAATTTCACAGGCAGAATTTAGTGCCTTCCCCAGATGTGAGATTGGATGGAAGGAAGGCACGGTGGCACAGTGGTTAGCACTGCTGCCTCACAGCACCAGGGACCCAGGTTCAATTCCAGCCTCGGGTCACTGTCTGTGTGGAGTTTGCACTTTCTCCCCGTGTCTGCGTGGGTTTCCTCCGGGTGCTCCGGTTTCCTCCCACACTCCAAAGATGTGTGGGTTGGGTTGATTGGCCATGCTAAATTGACCCTAGTGTCAGGAGGATTCGCAGCATAAGTGTGTGGGGTTATGGGAATAGGGAATAAGTGGGTGGGTACAGACTGGATGGGCCAAATGGCCCCCTTCTGTACTGTAGGGATTCTATAATTCTAAGACATTTGATCAGATGGGAGGTTGTTGGGTAGGGCCCCACTTCCTTCCTGCCTCTGACCTGGTCAAGATTAAGTGGATTGGCCATGCTAAATTTCCCAAGATGGTTTGGGGGATTAGTGGGTAAATACATGGGGTTATAGGAATAAGGCCTAGGTAAGATGCTGTGTCAGTGCAGACTCATTGGGTTGAATGGCCTCCTTCTGCACTGTAGGGATTCTATGATTCTAAGTTTGGGACAAGAAGGCTTGTGCACAGCCTTCCCACTCGCTGCCAATTGAGGCTCTTAAGTGGGCAATTAGTAACCACTTAACAGCCCCATCTCATTGTTGCTTGTATTCAACCAATGGCGAAGAAGGGTCTTGCTATGGTGGAAGCTTGAAAAGCAAATCCTCTGATTGGCTGGCAGCTCTTGGTGGGGTAGGATTTCCACACACGGGATCCTTCATAGAATCATAGAAACCCTACAGTACAGAAAGAGGCCATTCGGCCCATCGAGTCTGCACCGACCAAAATCCCACCCAGGCTCTACCCCCATATCCCTACATATTTACCCACTAATTCCTCTAACCTACGCATCTCAAGACACTAAGGGCAATTTTTTTTTTAGCGTGGCCAATCAACCTAACCCGCACATCTTTGGACTGTGGGAGGAAACCGGAGCACCCGGAAGAAGCCCACGCAGACACGAGGAGAATGTGCAAACTCCACACAGACAGTGACCCAAGCTGGGAATCGAACTCAGGTGCCTGGAGCTGTGAAGCAGCAGTGCTAACCACCGTGCTACCGTGCCTAAGATCCTTGATCTCAGGGAAGGCCCAAAGCTGGCCATTTAGGTGCCTGTCTGTAGTAGGGCAAACCCAGGGAGTGTGGGCTGCAGTAGGAGAGGAATGTATGGAAAGGTTAAACACACAGCCTGACGATAGTATTCACACTCACTGTGGGCAGACATGACAAATTGCCATATCCCAGACAGCACTAACACAGTCACACCCGAGGTGAGATATTTCCGAGGTTACAGCAACAATAAGAGAATCGATATCTTATCAAGGCTCCACAATGTCTAGAGGAGCCATTGTGCCTCTGGAAAACTAATCAAGTATCAGGGAGATGGGACAATTAACACAGCATTGAAATCAATTTGACAAGCACAATGCTTTGGTGTTCCAAAAAAGGTAGACAAGATATGTCCAGAAAACTTTAGCGAAAACTTTAAATAACGACTAAGAAAGCGATAAAGAAAGGAAAGATAGGTTATGAAGCTAGGCTAGCTCTAAATATAAAAAATGATAGTAAAAGCTTTTACAAATATATAAAAAGGAATAGGGTGGCAAGAGTGAATGTTGGACCCTTGAAGGACGAGAGGGGGGATTTAATAGTGGGATATGAGGAAATGGCTGAAACTTTAAATAAGTTTTTTGTGTCGGTCTTCACGGTGGAAGACACAAATAGTTTGCCGAATATTAACGATAGAGGGTTGGTAGGAGGAGAGGTACTCGATACAATCAATGTTACCAGGGAGGCAGTGCTTGGTAGACTAATGGGACTGAAGGTGGACAAGTCCCCGGGCCCGGATGGAATGCATCCTAGGGTACTGAAAGAAATGTCAGAGGTAATAGCGGATGCGTTAGTGGTTATTTATCAAAATTTGTTGGATTCTGGGGTAGTGCCGGCGGATTGGAAAATGGCTAATGTTACACCGCTGTTTAAAAAAGGAAATAGACAAAAGTCGGGTAACTACAGGCCGGTTAGCTTAACGTCTGTAGTTGGGAAAATGCTGGAATCCATCATTAAAGAAATAGCAGGCCACCTGGATAAGAATGGTTCGATTAAGCAGACGCAGCATGGATTCATGAGGGGAAAGTAGTGCTTGACGAACTTGTTGGATTTTTATGAAGATGTGACTAGTGTGGTTGACGGAGGGGAACCGGTGGATGCGGTGTTTTTGGATTTCCAAAAGGCGTTTGATAAGGTGCCTCACAAAAGGTTGCTGAAGAAGATTGGGTCACACGGAGTTGGGGGTAGGGTGTTAGTGTGGATTGGGGATTGGCTATCCGACAGGAAGCAGAGAGTCGGAATAAATGGGTGCTTTTCTGGTTGGCAGATGGTAACTAGTGGCGTGCCGCAGGGATCGGTACTGGGGCCTCAACTATTTACCATTTATATAGACGATCTGGAGGAGGGGACTGAGTGTAGGGTAACAAAGTTTGCAGACGACACAAAGATAAGTGGAAAAGTGAATCGTGTGGAGGGCGTAGAAGGTCTGCAGAGAGATTTGGACAGGCTGAGTGAGTGGGCGAGGATCTGGCAGATGGAGTATAACGTTAACAGATGCGAGGTTATTCACTTTGGAAGAAATAATAGCAAATTGAATTATTATCTAAATGGAAAGAAATTACAACATGCTGCTGTGCAGAGGGACCTGGGGGTCCTTGTGCATGAGACGCAAAAACCCAGTCTGCAGGTGCAACCGGTGATCAAAGGCAAATGGGATGTTGGCCTATATCGCAAGGGGGATAGAATATAAAAGCAGAGAAGTCTTGCTGCATCTGTACAGGGCATTGGTGAGGCCGCAGCTGGAATACTGTGTGCAGTATTGGTCCCCTGATTTGCGGAAGGATATATTGGCCTTGGAGGGAGTGCAGAGAAGGTTCACCAGGTTGATACCAGAGATGAGGGGTGTTGATTATGAGGAGAGACTGAGCAGATTGGGTTTGCATTCGTTGGAATTTAGAAGGCTGAGGGGGGATCTTATAGAGACCTATAAGATAATGAAGGGGCTGGATAGGGTAGAGATGGAGAGATTCTTTCCACTTAGAAAGGAAACTAGAACTAGAGGGCACAGCCTCAAAATAAAGGGGGGTCGGTTTAGGACGGAGTTGAGGAGGAACTTCTTCTCTCAGAGGGTGGTGAATCTCTGGAATTCTCTGCCCACTGAAGTGGTGGAGGCTACCTCGTTGAATATGTTTAAATCACGGATAGATGGATTCCTGATTGGTAAGGGAATTAGGGGTTATAGGGATCAGGCGGGTAAGTGGAACTGATCCACTTCAGATCAGCCATGATCTTATTGAATGGTGGGGCAGGCTCGAGGGGCTAGATGGCCTACTCCTGCTCCTATTTCTTATGTTCTTATGTTCTAAAACAATTAAAGTTAAAGCACACAGGATAATGGATCCACATAATGTGATCAAAACAGAACTGTAACAAATTCAAAGTAACAATATTATGACCTCATGCTTTGTAACGTGAAAAAAAGGGATATAAGAATGTGTAACAACCAATGATTAGCAGAGCAGCCCGGAAGCAAGCTGGAATTACAGCTCCGAGTTCTGCTCTCCCTCATGCATGTTGAATAAAGCTGTTTTTGTTGAAGTTCTACATGGTCTCTGAAGATTCAGTTTGTTCATTCCCTCTAACACTGTCTGATACTTCACTGGGCAGGCCTTCTGAAAGGAGGTGACGGGGGATCTCTCACCAGCTCTCCAACCAGCAGGCAAATTGTCTGCCACCTGACGATGGCCATTGACGGGGGTGGGGGGGGAGTGGTCTGTAGGAGGGAAGAGTGAAGGAACCGATGATCGGGTGGGAGTGGGAGAGAAGTGCCGACTCCAATCAAGGGGAACCCCTGAGACCTCTGGTGGGCTTGGGGAGAGCTTTCTTCCTTTAAAGGCGGTGTCCTGATCTTAGTGCAGCCATGTTTTGCAGGAGTGTTGAGGCCCCGCCTCCTTGCCTTATGGTGTGAAACACTCCCCCTTTGTTTTTTTTAGGCAGAGTGTCATAAGATCTGGAGAGAAACATACCGTTTTCCGGCTGGAAACAACACTGCCACTTTTTGGTAAGATTTCCACCAGTGTTACTCTTTTGAGTCAAATATGATTCTGCCTTATGCTGTTTAAAAGGGGTGGGGGCAGGGGAAGTGTTATAAAATCCTACTTAATTAAACAAAAATGTCTTTGAGTAGTCTGAAGCTACAGAATAGGTTTAAAAAAAGAATCAACTGAGTCTCAGAATGGCTGAATATTTACATAGCTACAACTGACAATTTACAAAGCTATCAGGATTGAGACAGGTTGTTTGAGAATAGCCTACCTGGAAAAATAAGCTAAAATGATTGCGAATTGCCTTCCCCTGAACTACTTCAAAGACATTCAGACATAATTCAGGCGAGTGAGGACCAAGCCATTAAATACAATCACACACAGCATGGTGGCACAGTGGTTCGCACTGCTGCCTCACAGCATCAGAGATCCGGGTTCAATTCCAGCTTTGGGTCACTGTCTGTGTCGAGTTTGCATGTTCTCCCTTTGTCTGTGTGGGTTTCCTCCGGGTGCTCCGGTTTCCTCCCATGGTTCGATGGATTAGCCATGGTAAATGGGATTGCGGGAATAGGGCGGGGATGGGCCTGGGATGCTCTTTTGGAGAATTGGTGCAGACTTGATGAGCTGAATGGCCTCCTTCTGCACTGTAGGAATTCTATGATTCCATGGACAATGGGTCTCGGTATAATCAATCCCTTAAACAAATCATTTTAAACGTTGGACCTGAAATTAGCTTGTTACATTTTGAGCTCAGTATGGCAGTGAGCTTCTCTTCTGTTGCCCTCGCCTCTTTCTTTGGCCAGGATTCCTAACCTGCACATTTTGGACTGTGGGAGGAAACCAGAGCACCCCAAGGAAACCCACGCAGACACAGGGAGAACATGGAGACTCCGCACAGACAGTGACCCAAGCTGGGAATCGAACCTGGGTCCTTGTGCTGTGAGGCACAACTGTGCTAACCACTATGCCACTGTGCTGAAGCCAATACAGGGGGAACACTAGACTCTGATTGAACAAGGAGCTTCATAGCTTTTTTCAAATGTTAAATGCCAGCCTGGCCCTTGGATGCATCCAATGGAACCCCAGGGTTCTGTGGAACTCAGTTTGAGAAAGCCTATCTTAAACAATGCCAGTAAAACAGATTATCTTGTAAATTATTTCCTTGTTATTCAGGCAACCTTTGACTGGCCCATTTCCTATATTAAAGCAGTACGAAGTCTCACAACATCAGGTTGGTCAGCGCTCCGAAAGCTCGTGCTACCAAATAAACCTGTTGGACTTTAACCTGGTGTTGTGAGACTTCTTACTGTGCCCACCCCAGTCCAACGCTGGCATCTCCACATCCTATATTTTAACAGTAAGCACACTTCAAAAGTACGCCATTGGTTGTAGAACATTTTGGGATAATTTAAATTGAAGAATGACACTACACAAAAATGAGCTCTTCCTTTCTTTCTCGAAACATGATAGAGAATGTTCCAGAACCTGAAGAGTGTAATAGTGTATGTTTGACGTACTGAGCTGTCACACACATTTTGAATATCCTCAGTTGAATCATTGGTCAGTGTTACTCTAAGGTGGGTACAAGACCCAATATTCCAGGCTGAAAGAGATCTCTGCTGCTGACTCTTGACAATAAAGTTTAAAGTTCATTTACTTAGTGTTATAAGTAGGCTTACATTAACACTGCAATGATGTTACTGTGAAAATCCCAGAGTCACCACACTCCGACGCCTGTTCGGGTACACTGAGGGAGAATTTAGCATGGCCAATGCACCTAACCAGTACGTCTTTCAGACTGTGGGAGGAAACTGGAGCACCCGGAGGAAACCCACGCAGACACGGGGAGAACGTGCAGACTCCGCATAGACAGTGATCCAAACTGGGAATCAAACTTGGGTCCCTGACACTGTGAGGCAGCAGTGCTAACCACTGTGCCACCGTGCCATCCCAAGGTTCACATTGGACTTTGGGTAAGAACATGATGCCCTCTACAGTCAAATAGCCTGGCAACAGGCTGGTCATTGCCAATGGAAAAATGCCACAGCAAGAGTGACGGCAGTGACAATTAAGGACAGAAGGACAACATGTTTTTTTTACCAAAAGTATCATGCAGAGAAGGCTATTGAGATTGCCTTGTACGTGACTATAAAACCAGCATAGAGAATGTTGTCTGAGTTTTTATATCTACCAGCACACCAATTAGAGAAATCTCCAGAATAATAATATTTTGTTGGGAGCAGATTCATTGTGATGAGTGTAGATCAATATGGTCAAGGATTACAGGATCCTCATCCATGGAATATGATTGGCCAAGTCAGAATATAGTAAAAGTGTGAGTTTAGAAGGATATTTTTCACTTGTTTTCTCAGATGATCCAATAATAGGAGGTTTATCCATAGAAGGAGAGTTGGGCAAATGATTGTTATCCAATAAGACCATGTGCCTAAAGGCATGATAAGAAGTCTTACAAAGACAGGTTAAAGTCTAACAGGTTTTTATAGAATCCCTTCAGTACAGAAGGAGGCCATTCAACCCATCGAGCCTGTACTGACAACAACCCCACCCAGACTCTATCCCTGTAACCCCACATATTTACCCTACTAATCGCCTGACACTAAGGAGCAATTTAGCATGGCCAATCAACCTAACCTGCACATTTTTGGAGTGTGGGAGGAAACTGGAGCACCCGGAGGAAACCCACGCAAACACAGGGAGAATTAGCAAACTCCACACTGGCCCAAGCCGGGAATCGAACCCGGGCCCCTGGCGCTGTGAGGCAGCAGTGCTCACCACTGTGCCACTCCAATTTGGAATCACGAGCTTTCGGAGCACTACTCCTTCATCAGGTGAGTGGAGAGGTCGGTTTCACAAACACAGCATATATAGACAAAGACACAATTGCAAGATAATGGTTGGAATGCGAGTCTTTACAGGTAATAAAGTCTTTACAGGTACAGACAGTGCGGGTGGAGAGTGAGATAATCACAGGTTAAAGAGATGTGAATTGTCTCAAGCCAGGACAGTTAGTAGAATTTTGCAAGTCCAACACTGGCATCCCAACATAAAGGCATGATGGATTAAATATCATACCTAACGTAGAATTGCAACAATCTATGAAAATTGTCGCAGCAACGTTTAAGGTTAATTAACTGAGATTTCTCTGGGCTGGCTGTATTAGAAAGATTGAAGATAGAAATGACGAGTTTAGGTTCCATGGAACTATGCTACACTTGGGGAAATAGACATAAGTGCAGAAGGAGGGCAAGAGTAGGGGAAAGAGGACTTTGGGAACTGGATTGCAGCATCTCTAGATAGTAATACAGTACAACGAGTATTAAATTAAAAGCTGATGCTGCGGCTCAGTGGTAATGCTCTTGCCTAAAGACTTAGAAGGTTGCAGGTTCAAATCCCTCCCCCCTTCAGATGTTTAACCCAATTGAGGCTATCACTATTTGTTGATGGGGTGCTTTATTTTGGTTCAGACATTAAACCCAGGCCTCAGCAGCCCTCAGGTGGATGTGAAATATTCAGTGGCATTATTTTAAGAAAGAGAAGGTATTTCTCAACCAACATTACACAAAACAATTTATCTATTCGTTACCACGTCTCTGTTTGCTGCGTGCATATCAGCTGCCGCTATTTCTACCACAATGATCACACTTCCAAAGTATTTAATTGGCTATAATGTGCTTTCAGACATCCTGAGGTCATGCACGGTACTCTATAAATGCAAATTTTTCTGCCTTTTTTCCCCCCTCTTAACCAGTGTTACATGTCAGAAAGCACAAATCATGTCAAAGTTACAAAGAGATTTTGTACTGAGCAAAGGAGTCCATTTGCAAAGAGCACTACTTCACTGGGTTGTAAATCACTTCAATGTGTTTTGATAAGCAGCTTAATCCAAAATGCAGCAAATCAGATGTGTTTTTAAATATTTCCAAAGTGATTGATGGTTTCTAAGACATCCCCAAATATTTTAGAAGCTCAGTGGAGCTTTGGTGAGGGGCCGGCTCTGCTGACCCCATGTTGATTCTGTCATTGCCAAGTCTGACTATGAGAATTGTCATGGTGTTTTGACTCCATCTCTGAAAGCTTTTTGGCTGCACGGTGGAAATGCACAAGGGAATAATACAGCCAAATGAACAAAAAAAAATTGTAAATTATCCCAGACAGCTCATCACATGTGAGCACTCTTTTTTGCCTTAATAGCAGTCAGAATAATGATATTCTCACACAAAATGTGAGCAGCGAGATACTGCTTGATGTTACGAATCTTGATGAATTCTGTCTATTAAAAAAAAACAGACTTCATTGGAGCTCTTATAGCGAGCAAGACAAGGGTTGAAGAGGGTTTTATTTTAACCAAAAAAGGGGAATAAGTCAAGAGAAGCCTTCAAATATAAATTCTGATGTGACTTTTGTTTGCGGGGTCATGGTTTTGGATGAATGGCACCGCACTCCAGTGACAAGCGAATACTTTAGTTTTGTTCAGTAACAGTTATTTTTCTCCCCTTTGTGATCGATGGCATTTTCCCTTCTGGAGTGTCACATATCAAGGGTACATGGAGTTGGAACATGAGTCAGCAAGAAACCAAACTCAGTGGGGCGGAGGGGATTGTGGAGGGGCAAGTCAATCCGATTAACTTTTTTCTCCTCATCAGCTGAACCTCAGGAGGTGGATTTTGGATAATGCTGACATATATAAACTTCGCCAGTTGGCGATCATTTTTAAAATCTATTTTTCTTCGTTTACAGCCCTTGTCCACTGGCTCAAACACCTACTAAGGATTGAACCCATTGCTAATGCTATTTCGAACTGTTCACCCTGACTGCCCCTCCAATGGCAATGTGCATTCACTCTGCACTGGGGGATTGGGGTCGGAACTCACCGGTTAAGGTAAATGTAACCCAGGTCATGGTCTCCACACCACCCCCCACACCCCCCTCCCCCAACCGCACACTGTAAAAAAGATGATGAAGTGGAGATGGTCGAGAGCTTCACGTTTTTGAGGTGTTCAGGTCACCAACAACCTCCATGCTGACGCTATATTTAAGAAAGCCCACCAACACCTCTACTTACTCAGAAGGCTAAAGAAATTAGGCACGTCCACTACGATTCTCACCAATTTTTACAGATGCACCATAGAATGCTTCCCTTCCGGATGCATCACAGCTTGGGATGACTCCAGCTCTGACCAAGACCACAAGAAACTACAAAGAATGATGAACGTAGCCCAGTCCATCACACAAACTAGCCTCCCAACCATTGACTCTGTCTACACTTCCTGCTGCCTTGGGAAAACAGCCAGCATAATCAAGGACTCCACATACCCCGGACATACTGTCTTCCACCTTCTTCTGTCGGGAAAAAGATACAAAAATCTGAGAACACATATCAACCGACTCAAGAACAGCTTCTTCCCTGCTGCCATCAGACTTTTGAATGGACCTACCATATATTAAGCGAATCTTTCTCCTCATCCTATCTGTAACTGCAACACTATATTCTGCACCCTATCCTTTCCTACTCCCCTGTGCACTCCATGAATGATATGTCTTGTCTGTATAGCTCACAAGAAACAATACTTTTCACTGTATCCCAATACATGTGATAACAATAAATCAAATCAAATGTTTCTTGATCAGGCTCTTGCATGTGATTGCTCTCAGTAGAGTCAGGCATTCTTTTTACTCTTACCAACTGGCAGGAAGTTGAGTGCTTCTTCCTGCAAACCATGAAGAATAGGAAAGGTTACTTTTTTAAAATTACAACAAAGTATGTTGAACAATAAAGAGGATTTGCAGGTTAAATTGCAAAAATATTCATGCCCCTCCCCCTGCTGCCCACTCCCCAGTGCCTCTTCCCCCACTGCCCTCTACCCCTCCACCTCTCCTGCCCCTCCACCCCCACTGCCCCTCCACCCCCTCCACCCTCTTTGCTGGCCTCCTCCATGCAATATCTGAATAGTAAATCGGAACATCCTGACGGAATTGTCAGTCAGGGCACTGAAAATCAAACCAACCAGGGCAACAACTAACTGTCCCATTGAGAACCAATCCATCTTGTGGACCCTGGTGTTGGAACTGGATGCCGGTGAGAAAGATTTCTGCTCATCCTGGAGCACCCATTTAACGTTTGACGAGTGGGTGGCATTCCGCCTCACTGAGCAAGGTGTCTTTTTTTGGCGATTTGCCAACAATAAATGGAGCGTGAAGTAAAGGGGAGCGGAGAGAGGAAGCGGAGAGTAGAGAGGCTGAGGCTGTGAGGAAGAGATGAAATGCTGACAGAGATCTCTGCTGTGGTTCATGTGAAGAGGGAAAAGCAGCAAAGTGGGACATTTGAGCTATTTTGAGCAAATTGTCAGCACACCAGGACATTTGATGAAAGACTGGCCAGTCCCGGCAAAACCTGGCTGCCTGATCATCAGACTGCCAACGTCAGAACGTGAGGTAAGGCCACTTTAAGACCCAACTTTGTGGGTTTCAGTTACAAGCTTTTAAAATAGGAGGTCGATGCAGAGGAGAGCACTTTCAATGTAAAATACTCCTGGAACGTACGTAATATGGTGAAGAAAGTTCCTACCTGGTGGGAAATAAATATATATTTTAAAATGTTTTCATTTACCCTTTTCATATCTCCACACACACAGCTGTGAGCCACTTTACTGTCATCAGCAGCGAGACCTGTTAACAGGCACTGCCTGCAGAGCCGAGGTAGATTGGAATCTGGGCTAAAGCTGATGTCAAGGAGAAGCTGAGAAGGCAAAACTCAGCACCGGCTGAATACAGATCAGGGACAATCATCCGAACAGCAAGTACCTCTTTTGCGCCGTCGCTGTGCTATTTTAACAAAGAATGCCATTAAAAGCATGTTACGACTCCGTGTCGCCAAAACATGAATTAGGAACCAAAAAGAAAAGACTTTTGTTTTGGACCAGCAATTGATGACCAGCATTTCAAACCAATTACTGACTTCAAATCCAAGTTAATTTGAACTAATAAGGAGACTGATACATAGACAGTCAGAGGCACCACAGGGAAGAATTCCTTCAGACCTCATTAGTATAGAGAAATCTCTGAAGCTAATTTGTGCTGTGAAGATGGAGCTCTAGCCCTCTTCTACTGAAGCAAAGATAACTCAGAGCAGAGGAAAAAAATTGCACGCAGTAAATATTTAATGAATGGTGCTACAATACCCTGTGGCCGTAAAATATTATTTCTCCACTCGGCTACTAAATAAAAGATGATTTTCTTTCTCGCTGCTTACACTCAAATCATTTTATATTGAATTCTTCAATTACTGCGAAGCATTCCTGAGATGTTTTTCTGTCTGTTGTGAGGAGTGTTGTGTCAACTCGAGTTGAATAGTTTCACAGTGGGTAAGCTCGTCCGACTGAAAGGCAAAGCTGGTTTGCTTAAAGGAGCACAGGATTATATTCAGTTAGCGTGGTGCATACAGGGTGTGCTCTGTTGTTGCCAAAAGACATTTTTATCTTCCAGAAACAATGGGCGGAATTCTCCCAATTTGAGATGAAGGTCCCTTGGAAGGGTTAGGAACATGGAGTGTTTTCCACTGCGGTGGCTGGTGGGAAGTACACCAAGACCTCCCGCCTTGACCTTATTAATTACGCACCCGAGTGTTTCTCGTTGTATTCAGTGGCGGGTCAGACTTGGATGCCGAGTAGTCCGCCATTGTGACCGGGTGCCATATTGAAAAGGAATCCGACATCATTGACCTGCCATTCAACAAAGAAGGTGGACCTGCCGAAAATGAAGATAGATCTCCTGGGACCACTCTGAGTCCAAAGATGTGCGGCTTAGGTGGATTGGCCATGCTAAGTTGTCCCT
This sequence comes from Mustelus asterias, assembly GCF_964213995.1. NCBI lineage: Eukaryota > Metazoa > Chordata > Chondrichthyes > Carcharhiniformes > Triakidae > Mustelus > Mustelus asterias. The sequence goes on from NC_135802.1 coordinate 133,984,658, forward strand.
CAGTGTCAGGGGGACTAGATAGGGTAAATGAATGGGATTATGGGGATAGGGCCTGGCTGGGATTGTGGTCGATACAGACTCAATGGGCCGAATGGCCTCCTTCTGCACTGTAGGATTCTATGCTTCTATGAGACCGGAAGATGGGGCTCCTGAGAACAAAGGTGGGTCTTCTCAAAAGTGGGTCTCTTGGAACATTCTTAGGCTGGAAGGTGGACTCCCTCTCCCCTAACCCGCTCCAGGGCATCGCATCTGGAAGGTCCACCTACAAATGTACCCCTGACCCACTGCTGTCGTGTTCCAAGGGTGGCAGATGACCTCCATCCCGAACTCCAGAGGCAGCTCCAGGCATTGTTTAGACAGGTCCCAACATCTGCACAGCATGTTGTCCCGAATGTGTTTCACGCTGGTGTGTTTTAATGGGGGAGGGGGGGGTTAAGTCAGGCCTTCATCTGCATGCCATTAACAGGATGCAAATGAAGTCACGCTGGCCCCTGGTAGGAACCAGCGGAAGATCCCGCTGTAAATTCACACTGGCATGGAAACAATTTCTGGGCTTCCCGCTGTATTCTTTCACCATGCTCACTATCGAACCTGCTGGGAGGGACTTGGGAGAATGCCACCCGACAGAATGAATACCAGTCAGATTCTGTATTTGAAACTTCTCTTTCATTATTACTCCTCAGCTGAGCAGTAGTACTATAAGTCAGAAGTTGTAGTTTTCAGTCCCACTTTAGGGAAGAAAATCTGCCATCCATAACCAGCCTGGTCAACATGTGACTCCAGACCCACACAATTCAGGGCCCTCATCCTCTTTCTCATGAGGGGAAAGGGCCTCTCCGCATTTACCCTGTCAAATCCCCTCAGAATCAATAAGATCCCACCAAATTCTTCGAAACTCCAGTGAATGCAGACACAACCTGCTCAACCTTTCCTCACAAGGCAATCATTTCATCTCAGGAATCAACCGATTGAATCTTAGAACATAGAACATTACAGCGCAGTACAGGCCCTTCGGCCCTCGATGTTGCGCCGACCAGTGGAACCAATCTAAAGCCCCTCTAATCTACACTATTCCAATATCATCCATATGTTTATCCAATAACCATTTGAATGCTCTTAATGTTGACGAGTCCACTACTGCTGCAGGCAGGGCATGCCATGCCCTTACTACTCTCTGAGTAAAGAACCTACCTCTAACATCTGTCCTATATCTCTCACCCCTCAATTTAAAGCTATGTCCCCTCGTGCTAGCCATCACCATCCGAGGAAAAAGGCTCTCACTATCCACCCTATCTAATCCTCTGATCATCTTGTATGCCTCTATTAAGTCACCTCTTAACCTTCTTCTCTCTAACGAAAACAACCTCAAGCCCCTCAGCCTTTCCTCATACGATTTTCCCACCATACCAGGCAACATCCTGGTAAATCTCCTCTGGACCCTTTCCAACACTTCCACATCTTTCCGATAATACGGCGACCAGAACTGTACGCAATACTCCAAATGCGGCCGCACCAGAGTTTTGTAGAGTTGCAGCATGACCTCCTGGCTCCGAAACTCAATCCCTCTCCCAATAAAAGCTAACACACCGTACGCCTTCTTAACAACCCTATCAACCTGGGTGCCAACTTTCAGGGATCTATGCACATGGACACCCAGGTCCCTCTGTTCATCCACACTACCAAGTATCTTACCATTAGCCCAGTACTCTGTATTCCTGTTACTCCTTCCAAAGTGAATCACCTCACACTTTTCCGCATTAAACTCCATTTGCCACCTCTCAGCCCAGCTCTGCAGCTTATCCTCTGTAACCTGCCACTTCCCTCCGCACTGTCTACAACTCCACCGACTTTAGTGTCATCCGCAAATTTACTAATCCATCCTTCCACGCCCTCATTCAGGTCATTAATAAAAATGACAAACAGCAGTGGCCCCAAAACAGATCCTTGCGGTACACCACTAGTAACTGAACTCCAGGATGAATATTTCCCATCAACCACCACCCTCTGTTTTCTTACAGCTAGCCAATTCCTGATCCAAACCACTAAATCACCCTCAATCCCATGTGTCCATATTTTCTGCAAAAGCTTACCATGGGGAACCTTATCAAACGCTTTGCTGAAATCCATATACACCACATCAACCGCTTTACCCTCATCCACCTCTTTGGTCACCTTCTCAAAGAACTCAATAAGGTTTGTGAGGCAAGACCTACCCTTCACAAAACCGTGCTGACTATCCCTAATCAAATTATTCCTTTCTAGGTGATTATAAATCCTATCTCTTATAATCCTTTCCAATACTTTGCCCACAACAGAAGTAAGGCTCACCAGTCGATAATTACCAGGGTTGTCCCTACTCCCCTTCTTGAACAAGGGGACAACATTTGCTATCCTCCAGTCTTCTGGCACTATTCCTGAACTGTAATTATATTCCTCCTTCAATAAGGATATCAAAACTGTACATGGTACTCTAGGTGTGGTCTCACCAACACCCTGCACAGGTGTAACAAGAATTCCATACTTTTATATTCCCCCTTGCAATAAAGGCCAACATTCCATTTTCTTCTTAATTACTTGCTGCATTTGTGTACTTTTTGTGATATATGTATGATGAAAATTCTGCAGTCTCTCTCCACTTAAATAATATTCAACTTTTCTACTCTTCCCACCCAAGTGACGAACTTTGCATTTTTTCACATTATACTTTATCTGCCAAATATTTGTCCACTCATTTAACCTCTAGATGTGTCGCACTTGGACTTCCAGAAGGAGTTCGAAAGATAGCTCACTTAATCTTAAGTCATAAGTTAAGTGCCCATGGTGCTGAAGGTAACATATTGACATGGATAGAGAATTGACTAATGGGCAGGAAACAGCGAGTCGGGGTAAATGGTTCTTTTTCAGGTTGGCGACCTGTAACCTGTGGGGTTCCCCAGGGGTCGGTGCTGGGACTGCAACTGTTTACAATGTATATTAATGACGTGGAGGAAGGAAGCAAATGTACTGCAGTCAAATTTGCAGACCACACAAAAATAGGTGGAAAGGCAAGCTGCGAGAGGGATACAAACAGTTTGCAAAGAAATATTGATAGGTTAGGGCAAAAAGTTGGCAAATGGAGTACAATGTGGGAAAATGTGAAGTTATTCATTTTGGAAGGGTGAACAAAAGAACAGAATGATATTTAAATGGAGAAAAACTGCAGAAAGCTGCAACACAAAGTGACTTGGGGATACTTGTGCAGGAAGCACGGAAAGCTAGTACAGCAGGTGATCAGGAGGTTAATGGAATGTTGGCCCTTATTTCAAGGGGGTTGGAGTGTAAGATTAGGAAATGTCTTGCTGAAACTGTACAAGGTACTGGTGAGACCACGTCTGGATTACTGTGAGCAGTTTTGGTTTCCTTATTTAAGGCAAGATACTGGGGACGTTTTTCCCAGAAAGAAGATAAATGCCCAGTGAGCGGGAAAATGGGAGATTTTCCCACCTGTTTTTTGGGCATACTTAATCGGATGAATTTCCAGCACTCTGTGCTTCACAGAGTCCACCGGGGGGGGGGATTCACACCGGTAAAGGGAGGGCGGGGCCTAATTCCACCCAAGAGGCTGGCATTAGCCGGCTGAACAGGCCATTGCGCATGCGCTGATCTGTCTGTAGGGAGATTGGTGCATGCTCACTGGCACTCCACCCCCCCCCCCATCGCCGGCCTCCCAATCACTGGCCTCCCAATCACCGGCCTCCCAATCACCGGCCTCCCAATATCATCCCGACCCCTCTCTCTGATCACTAGCCTCCTGATGTCATCCCTGACACCGCCTCCATGGCTAGCGCCGACCCCCCACCCATGGCCAGCCCCAATCCCCCTCTCCCCCCCCCCCCACCCCCCCCCCCCACCCCCCCTACCCCCCCCCCCCACTGATCCCCATCACTGATTGCTGCCTCAGTAGGCCCCGTGCACCTCTGGCCCCACCCCCTTAGCGCTTTCCAGTGGCAGTACCAGGATGCCAGGCTGGCAGTGCCAAGATGGCACTGCCTATGGGACAGCCCCCCGCCCCGATATCCCGCAGGGGGAGCCTTAATGACCTCTGTCCCCACCAACGAGGTGACACACCTAATTCCTGTAGATAGGGACCAGCTTTAATCCCTGCTGGTGGGAACCTCTCCCAGCGGAAGGGAGGTGGGGGGGTTGGGGGAGGACATTAGCGAGCCCGGACGACACTGTCCTGGGCCTGCTAATGACATGGAAATTCAGATTTCCATACAATAATCAGCCTCACACTGATTTCCTGTGCAAGGCTGACTACATTTAAAAAAATGGCCTGGGAAGGTCACGATCGGCAAGATGCCAGTCGCAAATCCTGGAACAGGGCCCCTCCCGCCACTGACATTTTGTGGCTACTTGAGCAGCGCAGCGGGCTGGGAAAATAGTGTCCATTATTTCATCAGAGGCAGTTCAGAGAAGGTTCACTCGGATGATCCTTGGTTTGGAGGGATTGTCTTATGAGGAAAGGTTAAACAGGTTGGACTCTACTCATTGGAATTTAGAAGCATGAGAAGTGATCTCATTGGAACATATAGGATTCTTAAGGGGATTGACAGGGTAAATGCTGAATGGATGCTTCCCTGCATGGGAGCGTCTGGGACCAGAGGACATTGTCTCAGAATAAAGGAGTGCCAATTTAACACTGACATGAGAAGGAATTTCTTCTCTCAGAGGGTTGTGAATCTTTGGAACACCCTGCCACAGAGAGTTGTGGGGCCAGAGTCCTTGTGTATATTGAAGGCTGGGATAGATGGATTCTTGATCAGTAAGGGAATCAAGAGTTACAGGGAAAGGGCAGAAAGTGGACATGACGAAAGTGGGATCATCCATGATCCTACTGAATGGCGGAGAAGGCTTGAGGGGCTGAACAACCTGCTCCTGTTCCTATTTCGTATGGTCTTATGGTCCATTCACATCCCTTTGCAGACTTCTTGGGCAGAATTTTCCCGTCCCGCCCGCCACGGGAATCGTAGCGGATGGGGCACAGACCGTGCAAAGGTCTATTGATCTCAGGCGGGATTTTCCGGTTTCGGGGCGAGCACGGCCGGAAACTCCTGCCCTTTGTGTCCTCCTCACAACTTGCTTTCCTACCTAACTGTGTTTTATCAAAAGATTTGGCTGGAATACAATCAGTGCCTTCATCTAAGTCATTAATATAGATAGTAAATAGTTGAAGCCCCAGCATTGTGGCACACCTTGACTAGTTTGTCAATCTGAAAATAACCCATTTAACCTGACTCTCAATTTCATGCTAATTATCCATGTTAGTATATTAAATCAAACATCATGAGTTCTTACCTATTGTGTGACACCTTACTGAATGCCTTTTGGAAATCCAAATATTTATTTGTTCACGGGATGTCGGCATCGCTGGCTCGGCCGACATATATTGCTCATCCCCAATTGCCCTGGAGAAGGTGGTGATGTGCCACTTTCTTGAACCGCTGCAGTCCACGGGGTGTAGGTACACCCAGAGTGCTGTTAGAGAGGGAGTTCCAGGATTTTGACCCAGTGATAGTGAAGGAACAGCGATATGTTTCCAAGTCAGGATGGTGTGTGGCTTGGAGGGGAACTTGCAGGTAGTGGCATTCCCATTCATCTGCTGCCCTTGTCCTTTTAAGTGGTAGAGGTCATGGGTTTGGAAGGTGTTGTTGAAGGAGCCTTGGTGCAGTGCATCTTGCAATGGTACATACCGCTGCTACTGTGCAACCCATCCCATTTCTTTTCTTGAATCTGTACCTGCTTATAAACTGCAAACTCTCTAACTTCTAGTTTTGATGAGAGGTCATTAACCTGAAATACTTTCTCTGTTTCTCCCACGATAAATGCTGCCAGGCCGACCGAGTTCTTTCTTCATTTTCTGTGTTTATTTCATGCTAAATTTAGCTCCTTATGCAAATCAAAAATCATGTACCACCAAAACCTTGTTATCTTTGTTGTGGATTCCCTGGGTAGTCTCTGAAAAGTTTATTGATATAAATTAGTGGAAACTGGCGTCACGGTGGCACAATGGTTAGCACTGCTGCATCACAGTGCCAAGGACCTGGGTTTGATTCCGGCCTTGGATGACCATCTGTGTGAAGTTTATGTCTTCTCTCCTTGCCTGTGTGGATTTCCTCTGGGTTCTCTGGTTTCCTCCCACACTCAGATTAGATGGGTTGCCCATGGTAAATTGCCCCATTGTTTCCCAAGATGTGTATGTTAGATGGATTAGCCATGGTAAATAAGTTACGGGAATAGGGCAGGGTGGTGGGCCTGGGTAAGATACTCTGTCAGAGAATCGGTGCAGAGTCAATGGACCCAGTGGCTTCCTTCTGCACTGTAGGGATTCTATGATTCTACAAAATCATTGCCAAATATTGGAAATAATTCAACAAGTGCACACAAACATATCTATCCACGCATACTGTAGTTCACTAAGGTTCCCTTTTGTATTTGATGTCCAAATTTGAGTTTACCATACATATGCAGGCCTGAATTTACAATTTGAAGGTTTATTTTCAGCTAAGGAGCATTTAAAAGGAAAACAATTTAAGATTTCATCATATTGTATTCTGGCTGCTGCATTCACCTGGCTATTGGCCACACTACTTGCTACTATGGAAAAAAAGTGGTAAAACCAGGTCTGCAACAGGCCAACATGTTCTTATGTTTTTAGTAGAATTTGTACCATCCCCTATTTACAATTATTCAATAATAGGAAAGCACAGAGGGACGGATTCTACGGTTTCATCCGTGGTGGGATCATTGCGAGTGAGCATGGGAAATTTGGTACCCCAGACAAAATTCCATTAACTTTCAGCGGCACTGGAAAATCCTGGCGGCACAGGAAAATTCCTGCAGCACTGGAAAATCCTGGCGGCACAGGAAAATTCCTGCGGCACTGGAAAATTCCTGTGGCACTGGAAGATCCCAGCGGCACTGGAAGATCCCAGCGGCACTGGAAGATCCCAGCGGCACTGGAAGATCCCAGCGGCACTGGAAGATCCCAGCGGCACTGGAAGGTCCCAGCGGCACTGGAAAGTCCCAGCGGCACTGGAAAATCCCAGCGGCAAATGAGGACGGAAGATTTTGGCCATCAGGATCAGCAAAAATCCTCTGGATTTGTCCACTTGTTCAAATACCCAATTCTCTATTTCTCACTCCTTTGAATGTCTATTTGATTCTCATTTGCTCACGCCCTCAAACTCCTGTCTAATTCTCCTTCATGTTTTGCCAAACTTGCCATCTGTTGTGTAAAGTAGTCAAATCTGAAATGCTCCATCCCTCTTTGAGTTTGAGTTTGGGTCCCTTGGTTTTGGTGTCATAATGTTCTCGGACCTATCAGTGCTCCAGTTAGATGGAGGGTTTATTGTTCTCTTTGGAATCTCAAAAAAACCCATGTCAATCTCCAACTTGAAAGATTTCTCTTCTCTGAGAATGTAGAGACCACGAAGTTACAGGCCAGTCAGTCTAACCGCAGTGGTGGGGAAGCTATTGGAAACAATTCTGAGAAAGAAGATTCATCTGCATTTGGAGATGCAGGGATTAATCAAGAACAGTCAGCAAGGTTTTGTTAAGGGGAGATCATGCCTGACCAACTTGATCGAATTTTCCGAAGAAGTGACCATTTTTAAAAAAATCATTCATGGGTGTCACTGGCTGGCCAGCATTTATTGTCCACCCCTAGTTGCCTGAGGGCAGTTGAGAGTCAACTACATTGCTGTGGCTCTGGAGTCACATGTAGGCCAGACCAGATAAGGTCGGCAGATTTCCTTCCCTAAAGGACATTAGTGAACCAGATGGGTTTTTCCAACAATTGGCAATGGTTTCATGGTCATCAATAGATTCTTAATTCCAGATATATTTTATTGAATTCAAATTCCACCATTTGCCGTGGCGGGATTCGAACCCGGGCATTGGTTGAGTTTCTGGATTAATAGTCTAGCCATAATACCACTAGGCCATCACCTCCCCCAATGATGTAGTCGACTTGGACTTTAGCAAGAGTTTTGACAAGGTGCCATATGGGAGACTGATAGCAAAGGTAAAAGCCCATGGGATCCAAGAAAATTCAGCAAATTGGATCTAGAATTGGCTGAGTGGCAGGAAGCAGAGGGTGGTGGTCGAGGGGTGTTTTTCAGACTTGAGGACTGTGTCCAGTGGGATCCTTCAGGGATGAGTGTTGGAGCCCAAACTGTTTGTGGTTCATATAAAGGATTTAGACTTGAATGTCGGAGGGTTTATGAGTAGGTTTGCAGATGTTACAAAAAATGATAGGGTGACAAATAGTGAGGAGGATGGCTTTAGATTATGGGTGGATATTGATGGGATGGTCAGATGAGCTGATCAGTGGAAAATGGAATTCAATCCGGATGAGCATGAGGTGATGCACTTGAGTAGGACAAACAAGGCAAGAGAATACATGATGAATGGTAGGACCCTGGGAAGCACTGAGGATCAGAGGGACCTTGGTGTGCATGTACACCAGTCCCTTAAGGTGGATAAAGTGGATAAAGTGGTTAAGAAGGCATATGGTGTACTTGCCTTTATTAACCAAGGTGTAGAGTTTAAGAGCAGGGAGGTTATGCTGGAACCATATAAAATGTTCATTAGGCCACAGCTAGAGTATTGTGTGCAGTTCTGGAATCCACATTATAGAAGGGATGTGATAATACAGGAAAGGGTGCAGAGGAGATTTACCAGGATGTTGCTTGGGCTGGAGAGTTTTAGTTATGGTTCTTGTGGCAATTAATATAAATTGGTTTCCTCTGGTTAATGACAGTTCCTCTTTATTTACTCTGTCAAGTACCTTCACTATTTTGAATATTAACCTCAAATCTTTAACCTTTCCTGTTCTCAGAGTAGAAGCACAGGCCTCTCTGAAATCTAATAAATCTTCTCTACAGCCTGGCCCAGGCTTTGTAATCCTTCCTAAAGTTGGGGTTAACCAGTATTTTGTGGAGGTTCAGCATAACTTTCTTGCTTTTGTACTCTATTAATAAAGCCAAGTATTCCAATACCTTTTAACAGCCTTCTCAATTTGTCTTGCCACCTTCAACGATTTACGTACATGGAGTTTCAGATCTCCCTGTTCCTGTACCACTGTTAAAATTATATCACTTAGTTTATATTATCTCTCCTGATTCTTCCTGTGAAAATGAATCACTTCACACAGTTCTCTGTTAAACTTCATCTTCTATGTGTCTATCCGTTTCACAAGTTTGTCTGTCATCCTGAAGTATGTTTCCACCCTCTTGTCGGTTTATCACATTTCCAAATTTAGGGTCATCTTCAAACTTTCAAATTCCGTCCTGTATAACCAAGTTCACACCATTCCTGCAGAAAGATCACTGGTCCTGATACCAACACTCTACGGGATACCATGGTCTACTTCCCTCCAGTCGAAAAAAAGTGCAACCATTCACCCCATACTCTCCACTTTCTGCCCCTCAGTCTGTTGCATATTCATGCAACCCTGCAATTTTATGGGCTTCATTTTGCAAACAACTTCTGGAACCATATCAAATGCCTTTTTACACAACATCAACTACCGTACCCTCATCAACCCTCTTATTACTTCGCTAGAACAAACGGTATCCAATCCAAACCTGAGATGCTGCTATGTTCAAGTTTCCGCAACAGCGTAGCTTCACTGAACCCACGTCATTTACTCTGCTCAAGTTGTTTCACTATGGGGCACATTGCCAATGCTTATTTATGGCTCTGACTAATTTGCTCGTTTGCTAGGTAGAAAATAGCTAATTAAAATCCACTTCAGATAACAAGCTGTCTGAAACTATATAAACGCTGTTCTCATCAGTTTGCTATTGCCTTTGTTGATGCCTCCATTATTAGTGTCATTCTTATGTATCTTTTATATAAACCAATCATGGATGGAGACATAGTTTTAGTATCGTTCTGCAGGTGTGCAGATGCACATCATTATCTACAGGAAGGTGCTACTTTTGTGAGGCACTTAAAGCTTAATTAACATTATTAGTACCAGCCGTTAATGGGTGACGTACATTTGCTTGTTATTTCTAGACTGTTAAAGTGCTATATCTACTATTCTACTTATACAAAGGTTGTATAGCTCGCTGCAGCTTCCATTTCTTTGGACTCATCACCATTACCTCATATTAACACTTCGCTGAAAGAAAGTGGATTTTCAGCCTGAAATAATTACTCCGACATTGTGCATTTTGAAAGTTGCATTTGCCCTGAGGCCACTCTACCTCTATGTACGGTTCAGTTTGGATCATGATGCTTCACAGAATAATATGTGCTAATGAATCTGCTGCTAATACTTTGAACGTCCAGTGTGGATATGTTAATATTGAAAATAGTATATTATGGCTGGCGCATTTAATCTTATTTCCAGAATACTTTCTGGTTTGAGATATTACAGTTGGTTTAGTTTCAGTCCCTTTGTTTGGCCAATTTTAATTCTTCTAATCCTTTGGAGGCAATTGTTTCTAATATAATATTTTGGGGAGGTTGTCGGTGGAGGGGGGGGGGGGGAGGGGGGATGGAATTGCAGGTGGAGGGGGAGTGGGTTGATATGCAAGGCTGAGATTCCTTTTCATTATTTCCATACTTGTCACTCTGTTTCATTGCCCTCATTTTGTCCAGCCCCAGTAGAATTTTAATTTTTCCCATTCCTGTCCTGCTTTTAAGAATTCTGCCCATTTGGCCTGTAAATGGCGTGGTGGGAATCTCTGTTAGCTGTAACCCAGCGGGTAGGACTCTTGCCTCTGACTCTGAACATTTCTGGGTTCACAGCCCCACTTGAGCATAAAATCCAAGCTGGCACTCCAGTTCAGTACCGTCGGACAGGCTGTCTCTGGAATGAGATGTTAAACCAAGGCCCCATTTGTCCTCTCAGACAGATATAAAAGATCCCATGGCACGACTTTGAAAAATCGAGCAGGGAAGCTCTCTCAACTACCCTGGTCAATATTTCTCCCTGAACCAATATCACTAAAAGGCAGGTTATCTTGTCATTATCACATTGCTGTCTGTGGGATCTTGCTGTGTGTGCAGGATTGGGAGCCATGTTTCCTACATTACAATAGTAACCACATTCCAAAAGTATTTCCTTGATTCTAATGCACTTTGCGATGTCTTGTGGTCATAAAAGGTGCTACATAAATGCAAGTCTTTCTTTCTTCAGCTGAGATGATTTCTAACAGCATATTCAGTAGCACTAATATATTTGATGGGCGTGGTAGCATAACAAATACAGTGTTGAACATCCCAGCTGAGAAATAAAAGCGTAAAGACTGGGGTTGCCCTGGTTTTTGGTTGCAGATTTGGCGACCCGTGATCTGTCTGTGTCCTTTGCAGGTTGAGGAGGGAACCGCACAATTTCGAAATACCCACCTCACCTGCATAAGTGTAACATTGGCCCAAGTAGCTCCACCGCTGCTTCCTACAGTCCCAAACAGCAGGGGGAGTTGGCAGCGCTGTCTACCGACCATGTGGTGGAGCGAGGCTGCTCTTCTTAAAGGCAGGTTGCAAGTAAAGGGAAGAGGCACAAAAATACTGCAACAGTTTGTGTTGTTGCAAAATGAACATCAGGACACACAAAAGGTTCTCGGCCGACAGTGGTGGTACAGGCCTGATGAAATATATCCTAGGATTCTTTGGGAGGCAAGGGATGAGATTGCAGAGCCTTTGGCTTTGATCTTTGGGTCCTCACTTTCCACGGGGATGGTGCCAGAGGACTGGAGAGTGGCGAATGTTGTTCCTCTGTTTAAGAAAGGGAATAGAAATGACCGGTTAGTCTTACTTCGGTGGTTGGTAAGTTGATGGAAAAGGTCCTTAGGGATGGGATTTACGACCATTTAGAAAGATGCGGATTAATCCGGGATAGTCAGCACGGATTCGTGAAGGGCAAGTCGTGCCTCACAAATTTGATTGAATTTTTTGAGGAGGTAACTAAGTGTGTTGATGAAGGTAGGGCAGTTGATGTCATATACATGGATTTTAGTAAGGCGTTTGATAAGGTCCCCCATGGTCGGCTTATGATGAAAGTAGGGAGGTGTGGGATAGAGGGAAAGTTGGCTGATTGGATAGGTAACTGGCTATCTGATCAGCAGACGCTGCGACAACGGATGAATGAACACCGCTCGACAATCACCAGGCAAGACTGTTCTCTTCCTGTTGGGGAGCACTTCAGCGGTCACGGGCATTCGGCCTCTGATATTCGGGTAAGCGTTCTCCAAGGCGGCCTTCGCGACACACGACAGCGCAGAGTCGCTGAGCAGAAACTGATAGCCAGGTTCCGCACACACAAGGACGGCCTCAACCGGGATATTGGGTTTATGTCACACTATTTCACATAAATATTTCTGCTTTTTTCCTCCTGAGTCTTTATCATGCGATCCTAGAATCAGAATTTATGTCACACTATTTGTAACTCCCACAGTTGCGTGGACCTGCAGAGTTTCACTGGCTGTCTTGTCTGGAGACAATACACATCTTTTTAGCCTGTCTTGATGCTCTCTCCACTCCCATTGTTTTGTTTCTTAAAGACTGGATTAGTTGTAAGTATTCGCATTCCAACCATTATTCATGTAAATTGAGTCTGTGTCTTATAAGTTCTGTTTGTGAACAGAATTCCCACTCACCTGAAGAAGGGGCTCAGAGCCTCGAAAGCTTGTGTGGCTTTTGCTACCAAATAAACCTGTTGGACTTTAACCTGGTGTTGTTAAACTTCTTACTGTATCTGATCGAAGACAGAGGGTGGTGGTGGATGGAAAATTTTCAGACTGGAGGCAGGTTGCTAGCAGAGTGCCACAGGGATCAGTGCTTGGTCCTCTGCTCTTTGTGATTTTTATTAATGACTTAGAGGAGGGGACTGAAGGGTGGATCAGTAAATTTGCTGATGACACCAACATTGGTGGAGTAGTGGATGAGGTGGAGGGCTGTTGTAGGCTGCAAAGAGACATAGATAGGATGCAAAGCTGGGCTGAAAAATGGCAGATGGAGTTTAACCCTGATAAATGTGAGGTGATTCATTTTGGTAGGAGAAATTTAAATGTGGATTACAGGGTCAAAGGTAGGGTACTGAAGATTGTGGAGGAACAGAGAAATCTTGGGGTCCATATCCCCAGATCTCTGAAGGTTGCCACTCCAGTGGATAGAGCTGTGAAGAAGGCCTATAGTGTGTTAGCTTTTATTAACAGGGGGTTGGAGTTTAAGAGCCGTGGGGTTATGCTGCAACTGTACAGGACCTTGGTGAGGCCACATTTGGAATATTGTGTGCAGTTCTGGTCACCTCACTATAAGAAGGATGTGGAAGCGCTGGAAAGTGTGCAAAGGAGATTTACCAAGATGCTGCCTGGTTTGGAGGGTAGGTCTTATGAGGAAAGGTTGAGGGAGCTCGGGCTGTTCTCTCTGGAGCGGAGGAGGTTGAGGGGAGACTTAATAGAGGTTTATAAAATGATGAAGGGGATAGATAGAGTGAATGTTCAAAGACTATTTCCTCGGGTGGATGGAGCTATTACAAGGGGGCATAACTATAGGGTTCATGGTGGAAGATATAGGAAGGATGTCTGAGGTAAGTTCTTTACTCAGGGAGTGGTTGGGGTGTGGAATGGACTGCCTGCAGTGATAGTGGAGTCAGACACTTTAGGAACATTTAAGCGGTTATTGGATAGGCACATGGAGCACACCAGGATGATAGGGAGTGGGATAGCTTGATCTTGGTTTCAGATAAAGCTCGGCACAACCTCGTGGGCCGACGGGCCTGTTCTGTGCTGTACTGTTCTATGTCCTATGTTCTAGGTGGGCAGCAGGAGAGACATCATTGTTACATGGGTGTCAGGATTCCCTCAAGGGGCACCTTAAGAAGGGATTGAAAGGAGATGACTGGTAGGTCAACTCTTGGATTCTGCGCCTGGAGAACTGACAGCAGCACCACAAGAAGTGTAATGACCTGAGAGGGGCGGTCAAGGTCAGTGACTGCATCTTCACATGGCATCCCTTACCCACCACACCCCCAACCTCCCACACTGCTCAATGCACCACACCCCATTTACTCAGCATTCCCAGGACATGGACATAACATCCACCTATTACATCCCATTCTCGTTCTTTGGTTTGATTTATTATTGTCACATGTATTAGTGTACAGTGAAACGTATTGTTTCTTGAGCGCTATGCAGACTAATTATACCGTACATAGAGAAGGAAAGGAGAGGGCGCAGAATGTAGTGTTACAGTCATAGGTACAGTGTAGAGAAAGATCAACTTAATGCGAGGTAGGTCCATTCAAAAGTCTGATGGCAGCAGGGAAGAAACTGTTCTTGAGTCGGTTGGTACATGTCCTCAAACTTTTGTATCTTTTTCCTGATGGAAGAAGGTGGAAGAGAGTACCTCCGGGTGCATGGGGTCCTTAATTATGCTGGCTGCTTTTCTGAGGCAATGGGAAGTGTAGACAGAGTCAATGGGTGAGACGCTGGTTTGAATGATGGATTGGGCTTCATACATGACTCTTTGTAATTGAACAGAGCAGGAGTCATACCAAGCTGTGATACAACCAGCATCTAAGCAAGACCAATGTTACCCACCTCTCACTGCATTCATATTCCTCCAGCTTTCAATCACAAACATTCAACCTTCTCTCTTTCAGGATAAGATGGCACACAGTGAAAGGAAGCAGCGTAGAACCTGCAGGGCATAAGAAGTCCTGATTTTCCCGAGCCCTGCAGGGCATCATGGGGTCAGCTGTGATGGGGCCTCTAGCATTGAGGATCACGTTATCTTCTTATTTTATGGCTCTTCTCAGCATCCAACACATCCTTATCCCACTGGTGGATACGATAGGCAAGGTTCATGAGCAAGAATTGCCTTTGTGTGGTGTCTTTTAGAGGCACCTTTCTCCCAGATTTCATTGATCAGGTGAGGTTGTATTATTGAGGGCAATGCCCTGTTGCAACGTTTTGCCTGCTTTCCCAGCCATCGGCTGATCCACCATTGAAAGATTGTGGGAGGACTTATTGAATTCTGGCCCTTGCTTGCCATGTCACAGGGTGCTGTAAAATTGGTTTCAAGAGGTTTTGACTGATGTATTGGTACTACCCTATCAGCCTACCCTGCCACTATGATCCATGATTGCTTATTCGTCAGGAGAAGTCTTGCTTATATTGCAGCTAGCTTCCATATCCGGGGGATTTTTCCCAGCTGCCCACCCAGCTGGTGCAGTTTGTATCTGTGGTTGACACCAAGCAAGGTTCACTCTGCAAACAACAAGCGTGAGGCTGCAAGATGGGTTCCAATTAAAGAGACAGCCACTAAACATGTCGGTAAAGTCAATTTATGGAACTTTTTTTATTGCTAGTGTCTGTGGGGGCTGGTGTGACCATGGACGTCCTGCTTGACACTCTAATCCCAGAAGTGCCTTCTGCCCAGCCACTGCCAACTTGGCCAGGAGGAGGGTGGGGTGTGGCAGCACAGCCTGAAGATGCCTTGTCTCTTGCTCTGGCTCTCATAGCTACCAGGTCAGATACTGCTACTGTGCTTAACCTGGAGGCAAGTGTAGAGTTGGGATCAGCACAAGGTGGGCATGACTGGGCTGTGGCCAAGCCAGGGGTAGAGGTTGGTTCATTTGCCAGCTTTCTCGAGAGCATGTTAGTAGGTGGTTCCTGCTGCAGGATGCTCAGATGAGGACCTCAATGGGGAAACATACAGGACAGTACTGATAAACATGAGATGCTGGCTCTAATTGTTGGCTTGTCAGACAGTCAAGGAGCATGAAGCAGTCCGACTCCAGTGCGGCAGAGGGCAAAGTACAGATCTAACCTCTCCACAGCCTCTGCTCCATCCTTCTCTCAAACTGCAGACTCAGAGGCACTGTCAATACTGACCCTGTACTCCTCCACTCCCTCTCCCCGCCAATCCCCCAGTACCTTGTTGTGGCGCTTGTGTGAGCAGGTCGCCTTACTGGCTGCAGCCCCTATAGACACTTTGCAATAAAAAGTTCCAGAAATTGACCTTACCGGCATGTTTAGTGCCTGTCCCTTTAAGTAGCACCATCTTGTTGCCCCATGCTTGCTGTTTGCAGCGTGAAACATGAAAAAGCTGCTTGCAGGTTTGTTGTCCAAATTTGGGATTTTGGCGTAACGTCAGTTCAACTTTGTAAGGTTAGGATAGCATCCCTTCAAAGCCTTTTGGCACATGGAGGTGATATGCCTGCATGCACCATCCTAATGCTGCAACACCGTATCCAGCAACACACGGAGTGGCCACCCTAAGAATAGTTTTTAAATTGCAGTTGGATAGTTGCTTGAAATAAAAGCAAAACTATGTGGGATTGAGCAGGAGCCTGGGCTACAGAGACATGATGGGCTGAATGGTCTGTTTCTGAGCTGTAACATTCTGCGATTCAATGGTGCTGAGGTCAAGTCTTTTGCTGTTTTACTTTTCTTCTCTGTCACAGCACGTCTCAAAGGGTAGAACCTATCTCAGTGACAGACAGGAGCAACGTAGCCTGAAGGATGTGATTGCATGAGAAAGGGTACAGGGGAGATTCACCAAGATGTTGCCTGGGATGGAGTGTTTCAGCTATGAAGAGAGGCTGGGGTTTGAGGAAAACGATTTTCAGCGAGAGGGTGACGGGAATCTGGAACTCGCTGTTTGAAAGGCTGGTAGAGGCAGGAACCCTCACAACATTTAACAAGCATTTAGATTGAGCACTTGAAATGTTACAGCATAAAGGGCTACGGACCAAGTGCTGGAAAATGGAATAGGAAGGATAGGTGCTTGATGGTGGCACAGACACAATGGGCTGAAGGGCCTCTTTCTGTGCTGTATGACTCTATGAATGTCCAGGCCCAGCAGTGCCAGGATTTCTGGCCCCCTTAGAGAGCCTGACAATGAAATAGGTGCAAGAAAATGGAGCAGGCCTCATAGATTGGGATCGTCAGCGACCATTGAATGTTTAAGTCCAATTGGGGCCCTCTGGCTGGTCTTCAACATTGTGTGGGTGGGAGGGGAGGCCGTGCGGCTAATTAAATGAAGAAAAGAATTGGTGAGGGCTGGGGCAGTCTTTGTGCTGGGCCCTTAGTCAACATTGGCCTCAGGAAACGCAGTGTGCTGTTGGTAACTGTTCATCCTCTATCCCCTTTGCTCCATGTCAGTGGCTCCAACTTGACCTTACAGGAACAGTCCAAGCTCCACATCTACAAGAAATCCCTCTGGGAAGCAGGGCCTTTACCCAGGGGAGCAAGGGTCATGAAGGAAGGGCCCTTTGCTCTTATTGGATTGGGGAGTTTCTATCTGAAGCAGATGAAAGAAACAAAAAAGGTTTGTTTTTTTGTCGCTAAGCAATGCCCCCTTCTGACTGTGGTGAACCACTATAATACTGTCTGTGTGTGGGATATGCCTGGGCACGCCCCTGCTGCCTCAATCCGGGGCTTCGCCCTCCTCGGGGTATAAAGGTGGCTGCTCTCCGCCCCTTTTGCCTCAGTTTGGGTTAGCCATCGGTTTGGGATTGCTTCTGTTCTTGTTAATAAAAGCCTGTTGTTCCGCAACATCTAGTCTTTGCGTAAATCAATGGTGCATCAATTTTATTAACAAAATTTTTGAAATGGAGCAACTCCTGAAACCTGACAAATTGGATTTGGATCCGCAGGCAGTTGGCGCCTCTAACTCTTTTGATCACTGGCTGCGCTGTTTTGAGACCTTCATCGGCTCCTCATCCTCCGTCGTCATAACAGACATCGACAAACTACACGTGCTCCACGCCCGCGTCAGGGCTCACGTCTTCGCGCTGATCCGAGACGCAGAGACTTACCAGGAGGCAATCGATCTCCTCAAGAGCCAATACAACCAGCAGCCGAATGAGGTCTACGCCAGACATCTGCTGGCCACTCGCAGACAGCAGCCCAGGGAATTGACTGAGCAATTCCTGCGCGAACTGCGTGCTCTCGGCAGAGCCTGCAACTGCAAGGCCGTTTCAGCCGCCCAAAACGCTGACGACCTGATCAGAGATGCCTTTGCCGCGGGCATCAGGTCGACCTATATCCGGCTGCTGGAACAAGGTGGGCTGGACCTGAAAAAAACTGTGGAACCTGCCGGCTCACTGGAGGTAGCGTTCCGGAACCTCGAGGCCTACACCCCCGACCACGAGGGCGCACTGTGGACACCGTGACCTCAGCCATTGCTGTACCCAGGAGGGCCGCAAACCTACGTCACGCCCCGTCCCAAAGCCGAACGGACCATTGCGGCAGTCCCCGGAGGCTCGAGGTGCTACTTCTGCGGCCTGGAGAAGCACCCATGACGACGCTGCCCGGTGAAAGACGCGATCTGCTCTGGCTGCGGTAAGAAGGGCCATTACCTGAAAGTTTGCAGGGCAAAATCGGCCCCCAGGCCCAGCAGCACCGCATGCAATCCGCGGGAGGGGCTGCCTTCGACGTCATCGACTGGGTGCGATCCACGGGTGCCACCATTTTGGATGCCAGCGGCCGCGTGCGACCCACAGAGGCTGCCATCTTGGACGCCATCAGCCACGCGCGACCCATGGGAGCCGCCATCTTGGGTGACGTCAGCCGAGTCACGGGGGCAGCCATTTTGGGAACCGTCCACCACATCGCCTAACCCGACAGTGGCCTCGGTCGCGTTGGACCAGTCCAGCCCTCACCAGCTCACCTGGTCGATGATGGACATCAAGGTAAATGGCCACACTACTAACTGCCTATTTGACAGTGGGAGTACGGAGAGTTTCATCCACCCTAACACAGTGAAGCGCTACGCACTTCCAATACGGCCAATGCAGCAATCAATCTCTATGGCTTCGATGTCCCGGTCAGTGAATGTCCTCGGGTACTGTGTAGCAAATCTGACTGTACGGGGCACGGTGTACGACAAGTGCAGGCTCCTCGTGCTGCCACAGCTCTGCGCTGCCGTACTACTGGGGCTAGATTTCATGTGCCACCTTGGGAGCGTCACCATGGTGTATAATGGGCCTTTTCCCCCAATCTCCGTCCAAAATCCACAGCTAACAGACCAGCCACCGCGCACCACCTGTGGTCTCTCGACCCTCAAAGTCGCCCCTCCCTCATCCTTTGAGCACCTCACCCCCGACTGCAAGCCCATTGCCACCAAAAGCAGACGGTACAGCGCTGGAGATAGAGCGTTCATCAAGTCCGAGGTGCGACGCCTCCTGGGGGAGGGGATCATTGAGGCCAGTACCAGTCCCTGGAGAGCCCAAGTGGTGGTTGTCAAGACTGGGGAGAAACTTCGCATGGTCATTGACTACAATCAGACCATCAACCGATACATGCAGCTGGACGCGTATCCTCTTCCCCGCATATCTGACATGGTCAATCAGATTGCACAATATCGGGTGTTCTTCTCCATTGATTTGAAGTCTGCATACCACCAGCTCCCTATCCGCCCGGAAGACCGTCAATACACTGCCTTCGAGGCGGATGGCCATCTCTACCACTTCCTTCGGGTCCCCTTCGGCGTCACCAACGGGGTCTCGGTTTTCCAGCGTGAGATGGACCGAATGGTGGACCAGAACGGGTTGCGGGCCACCTTCCCGTACCTGGATAACGTCACCATCTGCAGCCATGATCAGCAGGACCACGGCGCCAACCTCCAAAAATTCATCCACACTGCGGCACTCCTCAACCTGACCTACAATAAGGAGAAGTGTGTATTCCGCACGCGCCGCCTCGCCATCCTTGGTTGTGTTGTGGAGAACGGAGTCATTGGCCCCGACCCCAACCGCATGCATCCCCTCCTGGAACTTCCCCTCCCCATCACCCTCAAAGCGCTGAGGAGATGCCTAGGCTTCTTCTCATACTACACCCAGTGGGTCCCCAATTATGCGGACAAAGCCCGTCCGCTGATCAAATCCGTATCTTTTCCCCTGGCGGCGGAGGCTCGGCTGGCCTTTGACCGCATCAAAGCGGATATCGCGCAGGCCACGATGCACGCCGTAGACGAATCCACCCCATTCCAGGTGGAGAGCGATGCGTCTGATTTTGCCCTAGCCGCCACTCTTAACCAGGCGGGCAGACCCGTGGCCTTCTTCTCGCGCACCCTCCATGGCCCTGAAATTCGACACTCCTCTGTCGAAAAAGAGGCACAAGCCATCGTGGAGACTGTGCGACACTGGCGCCACTACTTAGCTGGCAAACGGTTCACCCTGCTCACGGACCAATGGTCCATTGCCTTTATGTTCAGTGACGTGCAGCGGGACAGAATCAAGAACGATAAGATTTTGAGGTGGAGGATCGAGCTCTCCACCTACAATTACGACATTTTATACCGGCCTGGGAAGCTCAATAAGCCCCCAGACGCCCTGTCCCGGGGGACCTGTGCCAGCGCGAACCTAGACCGGTTATAGACCCTCCACGATGACCTCTGCCACCTGGGGGTGACCAGGTTCTTCCACTTCATCAAGGCCCGGAACCTGCCATATTCCATTGAGGAAGTCAGGTCTGTAACCAGGCACTGCCAAGTCTGCGTGGAGTGCAAGCCGCACTTGTATCGGCCAGACAGAGCGCACCTCATCAACGCCACCCGCCCTTTCGAACGCCTGAGCGTTGACTTCAAAGGTCCCCTCCCCTCCTCTGACTGCAACGTATACTTCCTCAACATCGTTGATGAGTATTCGCGGTTCCCCTTTGCTATTCCCTGCCCGGATATGACCTCGGCCACGGTCGTCAGGGCCCTGCACAGCCTCTTCACCCTGTTTGGTTTCCCCAGCTATATTCATAGCGACCGGGGTTCCTCTTTTATGAGTGACGAGCTGCGCCAGTACCTACTCTCCAAAGGCATAGCCTCGAGTCGGACCACCAGCTACAACCCCAGGGGGAACAAACAGGTGGAGAGGGAGAATGCGACACTCTGGAAGGCCGTGTTATTAGCTGTCCGGTCTAAGGGTCTTCCAGTCTCCCGCTGGCAAGAATTCCTCCCTGATGCGCTACACTCAATTAGGTCACTACTGTGCACGGCTACCAACGCCACCCCTCATGAACGAATGTTTGTTTTCCCCAGGAAGTCCTCCTCGGGGACCTCACTACCGTCATGGCTGACGTCCCCTGACCCTGTCCTGCTCCGGAAGCACGTGCAGACCCATAAATCAGACCCCCTGGTCGAAACGGTCTGGCTCCTCCATGCTAACCCCCAATACGCCTATGTGGCGCATCACGACAGGCGGGAGGACAGGGTCTCCATTCGCGATCTGGCCCCTGCAGGTACTACGTCCCACAGCCCCTCACCCCCAACGTCGTCCATGATGCACCAGAGTCGCAGCACGCTCATTTAGCCCCCGTGTACGGCACGCCTGAGCCCCAGGAGCAGCCTCCTCACACCCGGCAGTCTGAAGGTGCTACGGACGGGCTTCACCGGTCATGGACTGGCATCTGACCCATCACTGCAGCCTCCTGAACCGGCGCCACGGCTGACATTGCGGCGGTCGCAGCGGCAGATCAAACCCCCGGAGAGACTGAACTTGTAATTTGAATCAATAACTTGTGACTGTCGTTCCACCACCTCGCCCCCGCTGAACTCTTTTTTAAACAGGGGGTGAATGTGGTGAACCACTGTAATACTGTCTGTGTGTGGGATATGCCTGGGCACGCCCCTGCTGCCTCAATCCGGGGCTCCGCCCTCCTTGGGGTATAAAGATGGCTGCTCTCCGCCCCTTTTGCCTCAGTTCGGGTTAGGCATCGGTTTGGGAGTGCTTCTGTTCTTGTTAATAAAAGCCTGCTGATTCGCAACATCTAGTCTTTCCGTGAATCAATGGTGCATCATTGACTAAGTACAAAGATTAGAGAAGAATCTCCTCTGGAAAACTCTCCTTTTCTCCACCTCTCTTTTCCTCCCAGAAGTCGTTCCATAAAATGTACATCTTCGACTCAGTCATCCTTATTATCTTCTTTATTGGCTTAGTGTCAATGTTTCTCTGATTACACTCCTGTGAAGCAGCTTGAGATGATATACAAAGTTAAAGATGCTATATAAATAAGTGGATGTTGTTGTTGCAGGCCTGAGTTATGCAACGTTATAAATCCAGCAGGCATCATAGGGCGCAACGAGGGTTGGCAGAGATCTATGATAATGCCTTGAACTGAGATCACATTATAGTCTCAGTACGAACAACACTGGGCTGTACGTTACAGGGGCGTAACAGCCCCCTATAATTCTCTCCTCTAGTTTAGTTTAATGAACAAGTGCTAGCATCATGCATTGTTTAGCTGTTTACAGCCCTTCCTCTGTAAATTACATCCAGCAAAAAATAAAATCCAATCACAATATTAGTAAATGTTTGCGTCGGATTTGTAAGTAGAATATATTAGCACTGTAAATTTTACAGCAAAAATGACGACACCTATTTCACCACCGCTGCCCTTTGTGGAGATAATGACAGAGGGTGGGATCGATTAGTGAAAGTGCCATCTTCTTTTTTATGCAGGGAAAGACATTCCCTGCATGATCCACGAGATTGCCGAGAGCTAGTCTCTTTATTTTTCAGACCTCGGCGTGTTGAGTTAGTAATTCGCACGGGAAGGAGAGCTGAGTTAATAAAATTCCGCATAGCAGCAAATCTAAACATCCCGGATCGACTTGCCTTTTAACGATCTTCGCATCTGGAAAAGATGTGTTTACAAACAATATCCTGTTAATGAGCCTCAGATAACGCAGTGATATTAGAAAGTGCACCAATATCAGCTGTAATTGTGTATTCACTGTGTATTTAATGAACCACACGGACCACTACATTTCACATCTCCATTCTTCCTCCAGTTGCTCTTCATTATGGGAAACACTTGTATTAATCACTCAGAAGTGAAGGTGATTAAAATATACTTAGAATTTCCACATTTATGAAAATTTTCCATTGAGAGCGATTCATTTATTGCTCTTCTTTAACCACTGCAGTGGGGGAATGCTTGCTATTCATTTTTCAGTAGGGGGCCCTAGCTATCTTCGAATGGAAAATGACTGCACCACACAAAAGACTTGAGTATTAAATGCGGTTCTGCACCTAGCACGGCTGCAGGACTCCTGCATTCTTCCCCATATAATCCATTCATTAGTTATCTCCTCGTTGTAGCTCACATCCAAACTGTTTAGGATAATTAATAAAGTGCAGATCTAGCTACTGAAAATGGTTTTTAGTGGGTCCACAAAAAGGGGCCTCTCTGACTGCACGTTCTCATTCAATGCGATATTAATAATGCAGAAAGCATTCATCTCCTCCTAATGCTTCATAGTGCATTAGTCACAGATGTATTGGATGCCTGGGACAGAATAGATCAACATGCACCGCCATTGGTAGAAGAACATCTCTGCGTCCCTTGGAAATAGTTTTGTGTTTGACCTGAGTACAGCGTGGCTGAGGGTAGAATATGCCCATTGCTGAAAGCCAAAAGCTAAGAGGAATTTTAATTCCAGATTACTCCTTCCCGTTTTGGAAATATTATACACATTAATATCGCCGGCTGGATTTTATTAGGTGTTTTGAAAGTGGGCAAGCCCCGGGAAGGCATTAAAAAAAACATGCATAGACATGCAACGGAGGAACCGCATTAATACACCTGAGAGTTTGAAAGATAACAACACAAATTAGTATGATCATTTAACTAAATTTAGATTCTAAAGAAAAGGAAGAAAGACCTTTCATAACCTCAGGATTTCCGAACAGACTTTACCCAATGAAGTACGCACACTGTTATGGCTAGCACGGTGGCACAGTGGTTCGCACAGCTGCCTCAGGTTCGATTCCAGCCTTGGGTGACTCTCTGGGCAGGTTTTCCAGCTGCATTCTCCCCAAGACTGGAAAATCTTGCCTGAGGTCAATGGACTTTTGCTCTCACCCTGCCCGTTCCAATTCCCGTGGCGGGCAGGACGGGAAAATTCCGTCCAATGTGTGGAGTTTACCCGGTTCCAGCTGTTTTGCCCCCTCTTATACAGGATAAAATCCATCACATTTCTCCCTCTCTTTAGCTCAGAAGAAGCGTCAAACAGACTCGAAATGTTAACCCTATTTTCTCTCTCCATAGATGCCGTCAGACCTGCTGAGATTTTCCAGCCTTTTTCTGTTTTTATTTCCAGCGTCCGCAGTGTTTGGTTTTTAATTTCATATTTTTATCACTCGTTCTGGTGATCTCGTGAACAAGAAGCAAAAGGCAAAACTAGGAATCATCAAACAATAGCTTATCCTTACTGACAGCAGTCTGCGCTACAGTAAAATTCCAAAATGTTCCTTTGATTAACATTTTATTTAAAAAATTAAAACCCAGGGAAATCAATCAAAGTTTTTTTTTGTTTCCTGTTGTTTTTTAATTTTTTATGTTAAGACCCAACGATTTAAGAAACTGTGAGCTCTTGTATCTTGTGAAGTGAAATTATTTCATGGTAATCTGGCGGCTGTTTTGCTACATAAATGCAACACTGAATTGTTACAATGGGCAATGGCCGGGTTCAATAAAAACTGATGAAAATCGCGTAATTGATTTTCAGGTTCAAAGACGCGTGGGTTAGGTTAATTGGC
This sequence comes from Mustelus asterias, assembly GCF_964213995.1. Lineage (NCBI taxonomy): Eukaryota > Metazoa > Chordata > Chondrichthyes > Carcharhiniformes > Triakidae > Mustelus > Mustelus asterias. The sequence goes on from NC_135802.1 coordinate 134,009,196, forward strand.
CATCCTAAATTGACCCTAGTGTGAGGGCAACGAGCAGAGTAAATACATGGACTTATGGGAATGGGGGGGGGCGTGGGGTGCAATAGGACCAAGGTGGGATTGTTGTCAGTGCAGGTATGATGGGCCGAATGGCCTCCTTCTGCACTGTAGGAATTTTATGATTCTATGATTGTTGCAACAACATGGAGGCATGGTGGCATAGTGGTTGGCACTGCTGCCTCACAGTGTCAGGGACCCAGGTTCATTTCCGACCTAGGGTCACTGTCTGTGTGGAGTTTGCACGTTCTCCCCGTGTCTGTGTGGGTTTCCTCCGGGTGCTCCGGTTTCCTCATTCACATTCACATATAGGATGCCATCGCTCCTCGCCATTCTGAAGAGACTATAATAGCGGCACATCTTTATTGTTCCACTGACATACAATCATAGAATCCCTACAGTGCAGAAGGAACCCCATTTGGCCCATCGAGCCTGCATCAATAACAATCCCACCCAGGCCCTATTCCTGTAACCCCATGTATTTACCGTGCTAGTCCCTCCTGACACTAAGGGGAAGTTTAGCCTGGCCAATCAACCTAACACGTACATCTTTGGAGTGTGGAAGGAAACTGGAGCACCCGGAGGAAACCCACGCATACGTGGGGAGAAAGTGCAGTGAGCCGAGGCTGGAATTGAACCCGGGTCCCTGGCGCTGTGAGGCAACAGTGCTAACCAATGTGCCACTATGTTGTGCCACATCCACCAAGGTCCACACTGACCTTTATATGCAGATGCTATTCAGAAAAATAATATTGATTTTATATAGCGCCTTTCATGACCTCAGAACATCCCAAAGTGCTTTACAACCAATGATGTAATAGAAACCATAGAAACCCTACAGTGAAGAAAGAGGCCATTCGGCCCATCGAGTCTGCACCGACAACAATCCCACCCAGGCCCTATCCCCGTATCCCTACATATTTACCTGCTAATCCCTCTAACCCTCATATTTACCCACTAATCCACGCATCCCGGGACACTAAGGGGCAATTTAGCTTGGCCAATCAACCTAACCCACACATCTTTGGACTGTGGGAGGAAACCGGAGCACCCGGAGGAAACCCATGCAGACACAGGGAGAATGTGCAAACTCCGCACAGACAGTGACCCGAGCCAGGAATCGAACCCAGGTCCCTGGAGCTGTGAAGCAGCAGTGCTAACCATTGTGCTACCATGCCGCCCTTTGATGTACTTTGAAGCTTCGTCACTACTATAATGTAGGAAATGCATCAACCACTTTTTACATAGAAAGCTCCCACAAACAACAATGTGATGATGGCCAGATCTGTTTTCTTGGCGTAGGGATAAAATTAGCCAGGACAGCAAAAACACTCATCTGCCCTTCTTTGAGTTCGTGCCACTTTATTCATCTGAGAGTTCACATGGGACATTGGTTTAATATCTCCGGAAAAAGGAGCGTCGGCCTGGATTTTTCTGCTCACTGACTGGTGCACATCTTGATTCCACAACCTCCTGACTGGAGGTGTAAATAGCACCAAGGAGCCAGACTTTGTTTAAATCCGTTCATTGAGATATGGTGGCTCTGCTTAATATTCTCAATGTCTTTCCAGTTGGTTTCTTGCTGCATTCCCTATGTCAGCCTTTATTTGTACTGATCCCTACCTGCTCTATTCCAGTTGACTTAAAACAATGTTTCAGTTCTGTCGTGACTTCCCATTTGCAAGGATTAGTCCGGTGTTTGGAGGACAAGTACTGAGGGATGACTATTTATCTCTGAGCCGTGGTGAAAAACACTGACTTGTTTATTTTTGAGAGACGCCGGGGATTCAAAACAGAGTGAATAGAGCATGGTCCCAGAGCTCAGGTGGATGATCTTGTTCAGGTAGTGCAACATCATTTCCTCATTATTCCAATTGGCAGCTGTGTGTTAAACATCAGGAGTCTGATGGGAAGTTGGCTTGGATGGCAGCCAATTGGTTCTCCTTGATAGAGCAGCTGTGAAGGCAGAACTGTTCCAGACATGAGAGTTTAAGATGTCAATATAATCACATTCAAGAGCACTTTGGTTAACTGAACGTATCGCTGATTAGGATGATTGGTCAGCCTATCTTATTGTAAATCTATACAGAGGCACAATAGTTCTCCCATCAGCACTAAAAGCATTGACACAATTTCTGTCATTTACATCTTATTTAAAGCTTGTTTATTAATGTCACAAGTAGGCTTACATTAACACTGCAGTGAAGTTAATGTGAAAATCCCCACACTTCTGCGCCTGTTCGGGTACACTGAGGGAGAATTTAGCATGGCCAATGCATCTAACCAGCACATCTTTCGGACAGTGGGAGGAAACTGGAGCACCCAGAGGAAACACAAGCAGATCACTGGGAGAACGTGCAGACTTTGCACAGACGGTGACCCAAGCCAGGAATTGAACCCGGGTCCCTGAGTAACATACAAAATCATAGAATCATAGAATCCCGATAGTGCAGAAAGAGGCCATTTGGCCCCTTGAGCCGACACCGACAACAATCCCACCCAGGTTCCCGTGCCACTCCTGTATTCAATTGTATTCAATTTGTATTCAATTTAAAGAGATATGTTGAAGGGAAATAGCTTTAATTTCTCACTTCACACCAAACCAGTTTAAAACATGTTTTCTTCACTTTGGACCAACATATTAAGAAAGTTATTGTAGTCCAACCCTCTAAACTGGCAAAGGTGTATTGAGAAAGGTGAATAGGGATGTACCAAGGTAGCACAACTTGCTCGGATCTCTGACTTCTTGCACAGCTCCCACATCTTTTGCCTGACCATGGAGTCTTCAACCAACTGGGTCTTAAGTTCTGGAAGTCCCAATTAGCCTCCCCACTTCGCACACCTCCTTTAAGAAACCTCAAAATCTATCTCCTCAGACAAACTTTTGATTGCCTGTCCAAATATCTCCTTCTGTGGCTTAATGTCCAATTTCATCTGATACGTTCGAGGTGCTATTACGAACGTAAGTTGTTGCCGAAACATGAGATGGGAAGGGAGATCTTTTTCAAATAATATTTACATTTTCTTATTCTTTTTAATCATCTTTGGGCTGCAAAGGGATCTTGCAGACTTAAGAGGTTAAAAATTACATAGCCCCATTTTATGGGTGTGGTGGGGCTTGCTACAGCTTGTTACAATCCTACACCCATTCAGATTGAGTTGGGAAACATGCAAAATTTGTGTGGCCATTTGTCAGCATTCAGGACACACGGCTAACATCCAGATGCTCCACCCCACACTCACACACCTACCAATGCTGCCAACTTCAAGCCCACTTCTCAATGCCTCCACATGGTATAAAAGGTACATTACCCAAACAAAAGCAACAGCACAGTACAAATCAAGAGGCCCTGTCACTTCATCTGGCACTTGCAGTCATTGGCTCAGATACTGGCACTGCACATACCATGGAGGTGCGCATGGAGTTGGGTTATGTGGTGGGTCGCTGGGCATGGGTGGACTGCAACTAAGCCAGAAGAAGGTAAAATAAGGTCTATTTGTCACTATGGAGGGGGAGGTGGCAGATGAAGACTGCTGCAGAGGACTCGGTTGAATTCATTGAGGGGACGGCATGCAGGAGAGAGCTAAATGGGCATGCACACTGAGATGTTTGGAGCATTGACTGGCCTTTAGGCAGCCTCATGTCACTGTCAAGGGACGTGGAGATATCCAGCTCCAATGGCAGAAAGGATGGTGCCAATCTTGCCCTCTATGCAAGCCTCTGTTCCATCTCCCTGTTGTGCCTAAGATTCAGAGACACTGCAACTATTGCTGCCATACTTGCAGCCTTTGTGTACACTGATCATCAAATACATTTGCTGATACGTTCACTGTCCAAATTTGGGATCTTGGTGTCACAACAACTAGTCTGGGTGTGAGGATCAGGAATGGCACCAAATCTACATTATCCATTGCATGCAGGATGGGAAGTGATTTGGGATGACCCATGGTGATAAATCCTGACATGAATTTTTTTAAAATCTTTCACGGGATATGGGTACCGTTGGCTAGGCCAACATTTAGAGCCCATCCCTAATTGCCCTTGAGAAGTTTGTAGTGATCCTCCTTATTCAATCGCTACAGTCCATGTGGTGTAGGTACACACAGTGCTGTTGGAGTGGGGATTCTAGAATTTTGACCCACCAGCAGTGAAGGAACGGTGATATATTTCCAAGCGAGTGACTTGGAGGGGAACTTGCAGGTGGTGGTGTTCTCCTGTATCTGCTGTCCTTGTAGTTCTCGGTGGTAGCAGTCACAGATTTGGAAGATTTGCCATCTAAAGAGCCTTGGTGAGTTGCTGTAGTGCATCGTGTAGATGGTACACTCTGCTGCTGCTGTGTGTCGGTGGAGGGAGTGAATATTGAAGGTGGTGGATGGGGTGCCAATCAAGCGGACTGCTTTTTCCTGCATTGTGCCAAGCTTCTTGAGTGTTGCTGGAGTGTCTGGGACCCGAGTTCTATTCCAGCCTTGGGTGACTGTCTGTGTGGAGTTTGCACGTTCTCCCTGTGTCTGCGTGGGTTTCCTCTGGGTGCTCTGGTTTCCTTCCACAGCCCAAAGATGTGTGGGTTAGGTTGATTGGTCATGCTTAATTGTCCCTTAGTGTCAGGGGGATTAGCAGGGTAAATACATGGGATTAAGGGGATAGGGCCTGGGTGGGATTGTTGTTGCTGCAGGCTCGATGGGCTGAATGGCCTCTTTCTGCATTGTTTTGATTCTGTGATCCCATTCTAGCGAGCCAAGGTGGCTTAAACCCAGGGCTTTAATCTCTGCTTGATGTCCCTTCCACATCTCTTTCTTGTCTGTCCTGTTAGGGAACTATCTTTCCTTCTAAATAACAGGGTTTTTCTGCCTCTTCTTTTTCAGATGTGAAGTGTATATTTTTCAGCCTGTTCTGTTTTGTGTTGGAATGCGCTGACAGCATTTGTCTGCTAGTATGTGCCTGGCTGGTTCAGATATTGGAGCAGGGCAGCTGCGGATCACTTATTTCAAGGTGCAAACCATCGCAGAACTGCTAATTTGCCTTGCTGGATGGAATCAGGGCAGTTCAATTCTTTCAATAAATCGTTAGCCTGTCCCTGCTACTTGACTCAGCCAGCAGGTGAGCTCTCACTCAAGGCTCCAGGCAGAGACTCAGTTGAAATAAGTTATTTTCTGAGCTTCACTGAATCAGAAGTTTGTCTGAGTTGGCTCTTTAACTGCTTTAGATACTTGATGGTCTCCAGTACCTAATTAGTGACTGCAGTCTCATCCCTATACTCACCTCCATGTCCTTGTTGGGGTAATGAGAATCCTGTCACTCTCTATTCTAGAAGGATTGCAGATGAGTGATGTTGAGAAAATAAAAGAGTGCTCACCAAGATGCCCGGGTAGATTCATTTGATTCCTCTGTGGAGGACTGGACACACTGCCTAGGGCACCTTGGGTATTACTTCTAAGCGAATGAGATAAGGGAGGAGGTGAAGTGGAGGTCAACTCTCCTGAGTGCGTGTGGAACTCAAACTTATAATCTGTTTTGCAGTCTCATAGCCCCAAACGCAACTGACTCCAAATCATTCAGTGAGCTCATGGAATTGGCGAAGTCACATTTTTAGCCTAAACCATGAGTTACACTTCAGAGGTTCAAGTTTAATTCAAGGGGGAGAGCCCCAGGTGAAACAATTGCGACTTACATCGCTAAATTGAAACAGATGTCGGAGTATTGTGATTTTGGAGCCCTCTTGAATGATATGTTATGGGACAGATCTGTCTGCGGGGTGAATAATGAGATGATTCAATGGAGCTGACTTGCAGAGGCCGATATAAATTTTATGTGAGCAATGGAGATAACACAGGCAATGGAAAGTGCTGAGAAAAGTGCACAAGAGTTACGGAATGGTATTGTTCACAAATTAGGGTGGGAACCTGCAGTTTGCAATGGCACTAAAACCAAAGAAATAGTTGCGAGATGGGAAACGAGTTCAGCCACAAATAAGAAAAGAAGGTTTAGAAGGGATAATCAATCAGCAAAATTTGAAGCGTAATGTTACTGATGTAGAGGTAGCTAGTCCCCTGAATCCTGCATGTATAAGGAGGCTGAGTGTTTTCTTTGTCATAAGAGAAGGCACTCAAGGCACAGGTGCAGAGCCAGGTCAAGCTTACCAAGTAGCCAATTAAATAATGCAGCACCAGTATACAATGTGGAAGAGCTTAGCACCAACGATTTAAATATTCACTCACTGTTCAACATAAAAGCAGACAAGATAGCCCCTATTACTGGAATGCTCCAGGTAAATGGAAAGCAACTAAAGTTGATACAGGGGCACCAGCCACTGTGATAGGTGAGCATACATATTTGTACTCGAGAGAAGGAGTTTAACCATTGAATTTGAAGAGTACTGCGCCAAGTTAACAATTTAAACTGGAGAAATGATAAAAATAGTGAGCGCTGCAAAGGTACCTGTAAGCTATGGGCAACAGTCTGCTCGATTTCATGTGATCATAATTACAATGTCATGATGTGGAGATGCCGGCGTTGGACTGGGGTAAACACAGTAAGAGTTTTAACAACACCAGGTTAAAGTCCAACAGGTTTATTTGGTAGCAAATGCCATTAGCTTTCAGAGCGCTGCTCCTTCATCAGATGGAGTGGATGGTATGCCCTGTTTGAGAGCAGATTTCCACTCCATCTGACGAAGGAGCAGCGTTCCGAAAGCTAATGGCATTTGATACCAAATAAACCTGTTGGACTTTAACCTGGTGTTGTTAAAACTCTTATCATAATTACAGGCAAAGGACCAAGCCTTCTCGGCCACATTTGTCTTAAGGAAATCAAATTAAGTTGGACTAAGATTTTCTTAGTATAGAAAGGAGGGCTGCTCGAACTGGAGAAGAAATATGAGAACATCTTTAAGAACGAATTAAGCAAAATAAAAGGCCTGCAGGTGAAGATATATGTGGTTCCAGAGCTGACTCCTCGATTCATTAGGGTGAGACCAGTACCATATGCCTTATGAGAGAAAGTAGATATTGAATTAAAGCAAGTGGAAGAACTGGACATCATCCAGCCACAACAGTTCTTAGAATGGGCAGCACCCATGGTTCCCATATTGAAACCAGACAAGGCTGTCTGCATTTGTGGTGATTACAAGTTAACAGTTAATCTATGTGCCAAGTTAGCTAAATATCCAATCCCAAAGATTGAAGACCTGTATGGAAAGCTGGTTGGAGGTCAATCTTTTACAAAGCTGGATATGTGTCACGCATATCTGCAGCTCGAATTAGACAATGCTCCCCAAGGTTATGTCACAATAAACACACACAAAGGTTTGGTCCAATGTATGCACCTGCCTTTTGGCATGTTTTTAGCATGTGTAATTTTCCAGAATACTTTTCAAGCCACAGAGGTAACCTGTCTGGGGCACTGTGTAGATGTACAGGTACGTGACCATGGAAGACAAGGCCAAGGCCATAAAGGAGGCACTGGCCCCCAAAAAACACATCTGAGTTCAAGACAATTTTGGGCATTTTTTTTTTACCAAACTTGTTGATGTTATTGGTCCCCTTGCAAATTCTGCTCAAGGAACACCTGTGTTGGTCTTAGAAGACTCCCCAGAAAGAAGCTTTCAACAGAGTAAAACAATTGCTGCATTCTTCGCACTTGTTTGACCTATTTAAGGAAGTGGTGTTGACCTGCGATGACTCTCCATTTGGCGTTGGTGCAGTGTTGTCCCACGAGATGGACGATGGATCTGAGAGGCCAGTAGAGTGTTTCAAGAACCCGAAAAAGGCTACTCACAAACTGTGAAAGAAGGATTTTCAATTGAATTTGGTGTCAAAAAATCCCACCTGTACTTATAATGTAGGCACTTTACCATTGTTTCTGGGCACAAAGTCATGGAGGTGATCTTGAGCCTGTACTCCCTGTCCGCAGGAATAGTGGCGGGGCTCAAGATCCGGCGAAACCCGAAAATCATGAATCTCGCCGGCGAGATCGCGATTTCCGATTTTTGCTGTCCTTTGCCATAATGGGAGTGAACCTGATTTGAATATATTTTAATATAATTAAAGATGCCCGCGCCATATTTTGACTCCTTGCCATATTTTCAAACCTTGCTAACACGACATCAGGTCGGTATGGTTTACAGCAGGTTCACCCAGACATAAACCTGTCGGGAGCGTAAAGGTGAGTACAGTCCCCAGGTGGAGGGACATAGAAACCATAGAAACCCTACAGTGCAGAAAGAGGCCATTTGGCCCATCGAGTCTGTACCGACAACAATCCCACCCAGGCCCTATCCCCGTATCCCTACATATGTACCCGCTAATCCCTCTAATCTACACATTCCGGGACACTAAGTGGCAATTTAGCTTGACCAATCAACCTAACCCGCACATCTTTGGACTGTGGGAGGAAACCGGAGCACCCGGAGGAAACCCACGCAGACACGGGGAGAATGTGCAAACTCCGCACAGACAGTGACCAGAGCCAGGAATCAAACCCAGGTCCCTGGAGCTGTGAAGCAGCAGTGCTAACCACTGTGCTACCATGCCGCATGCTACATGGCCAGGCATTGCCCCCTAGCACAGGTTGGCACTTCCAGGTTGTCACCATGCCCATCCCAACCTGGCAGTGCCAACCTCGTAGTGACAACTTGGCAGTGCTAACCTGTGCAGGGGACAGTGCCAGGCGGACCCTAGTGGGAGACTCATGGGGAGGGAGACTCATTTATTTGTGGTGTTGGTGGGGGGAGTAGATGTAGGAGCTGGAGATGCTGGCGATGGCTGTTTGGGAGGGAGGGGGAAAGGGTTCTGATATCCGACCGTGACGTTCGGGGGAAGGGGTGTGGATGTTGGGGATGACTGTTTTGTGGGGGTGGAGGGGATGGAGATGCCAGCTTTGATCATGGGTGGGGGGTTACTGGCTCGGATTGCTGGGGTGGCGAGCCCCTGAGACCTCCGTGGTAGGATGAGGGGAGGTTATTATTTGCTCTGATCAGGGCGCCCTTTGAAAAGGACACTGTGATCTCAGTGCAGCCGGCAATACCGGTGTGTTTAGGCCCCGCCCCTCAACATGATGGCATGAAACACGCCCACCTGTCAGAAGATCTGGAAATAAATCTGGCTTGTTTCAGTCAGATCCTGACACTTTGGGGAGAATTTTCCCATCCTGCCCACCACGGGAATTGTAGCAGTCGGGGGCGGACCATGCAAAGATCATAGAGTCATAAAGTCATAGAGTCATAGATGTTTACAGCGTGGAACCAGGCCTTTCGGCCTAACTTGTTCATGTCGTCTTTTTTTTAACCACCATGCTAGTGCCAATTGCCCGCTTTTGGCCCATATCCCTCTATACCTATCTTACCCATGTAACCGTCTCAATGCTTTTTAAAAGACAAAATTGTACCCGCCTCTACTACTACCTCTGGCAGCTCGTTCCAGACACTCACCACCCTCTGTGTGAAAAAATTGCCCTTCTGTATCCTTTTGTATCTCTCCCCAATCACCTTAAACCTATGCCCTCTAGTTTTAGACTCCCCTACCTTTGGGAAAAGATATTGACTATCTACCTGATCTGTGCACCTCATTATTTTATAGACCTCTATAAGATCACCCCTCAGCCTCCTACGCTCCAGGGAAAAAAGTCCCAGCCTATCCAGCCTCTCCTTATAACACAAACCATCAAGTCACGGTAACATCCGAGTAAATCTTTTCTGCACTCTTTCTAGTTGACCTTGGGCAGGATTTTCCGGTTCTGAGGCGAGCGCAGCCGGAAAATCCTGCCCTTTGCCATTTTTTGGTAAGATTCCAATAATGTCTGACAATGGAACATTATTCACAAGTTCTGAGTTTCAAAACTTCACCACAGTAATGGTATCAGCACATCAGAACTATGCCTTACCACCCAGCTGAGTGAGCCATACAAACTTTTAAGTCTGGCCTAAAGAAGCAGTCATGAGGAATCCTAGAGACTAGAATCTCACCATCATTCTTGGTTGCCAGACCACCCCACATGCAACAACTGAAATCCTACCAGAAGAGTTGTTAGTGAACCATGGTCTCAGAATAAGACTGAGCCTTGGATTTCGAAATTTTCCAGGGAGGGTAGAGGCCAGCCAAAGCAATCAGAAGTTTCATGTCCTGATTCACGTCAGCCACCCCGGAGGCGTTGATGGATGGATGTTGCCATGTATGTGAGGAATTTTGTTCATAGGTCAAGTCGGGTCACTGAAATCATTGTCTCTAACAGTAGACACTCATTTGTGTCACTGGCTGGCCAGCATTTATTTGCCCATCCCTAGTTGCCCTTGTTCAGAGAGCAGTTAAGAGTCAATCACATTGCTGTGGCTCTGGAGTCACACGTAGGCCAGACCAGGTAAGGACAGCAGATTTCCTTCCCTAAAGGACATCAGTGAACCAGATGGGGTTTCCCGACAATCGACAATGGTTTCATGGTCATCAGCAGATTCTTAATTCCACATATTTTTCATTGAATTCAAATTCTGCCATCTGCCGTGGTGGGATTCGAACCCGGGTCTCCAGAACATTGAGTTTCTGGATTAATAGTCCACCCGGCCTGCGCCTCCCCATATCAAATGCATGTAGAAGGAAGGATTGTTTGAAAACGCATAAATGCTTGTGAAAAAGAGAGATGACACACCAGCCAATTTTGCCGTCAGGAAGTATGTTGTTATTACGAAATGTTGCCGACTGTTTGAGCACTGAAGTACCTGGTTGTCCTGTGACAGGCACAACCAACGTCTCCATGGAAACAAACAGAGCTGAATTGCCTATGCCTGAAGAGGCACCTGTCATTGTAGCTCTGCTGACAGCAATCCTGTGGAAGTGCCCCAGGCGCACTTCCACAAAGATTCAGAAACCCCCTGAAAGACTTGATTTATAATTGACTAAATTCATGTACTTAATGCTTCATTATCTGGGACTGTATAAATTGAACATTGACTTTTGTATAAAGGGACTTAGATGGGGAGGGATGTGGTAATTGTCCCTTTGAGGATCAAACTGCAGAGTAAGAGTCACATGACCTGGGGAATTAGTCGGGGAGCAGGGTGGGGGAATCACCCTGCTAAGCGTGGGTTTCTGATTGCAGCCACGAGGCCACAAGCCTCTGTGTAGTTTAACTTGTAAATAAACCAGTTGTGTTTGCCCTAAACTGGTGAATGAGCATCTTTACACCATGACAGTGTTTAAAGAAGAACAGGAGAGGTTTCCCTCAATCATAGCTGATATTTATCCCTCAGTCAACATCACTAAAGCACATTATATGGCTGTTGTTACATTGTTGTTTGTGGGATCTTGCTGTGCATAAATTGGCTCTCACATTTCCTGCACACCCCAAAGCGCTTAACTGTCTGTAGAGAGCTTTGGCGGAGGGGGGGGCGGGGGGTGGGGGGGGGTTCTGAGGTTGTGAAAGGCACTATATAAATGCAAGTCTTTTTTTTCTAACGCGCACATTTTTTTACACAGTGCATGTGTAACGGGCATGTTGATGTAGCATAATATGCACAGTGTGAAATATAATTAACAATGTCTCTCTGTAAACACATCTGTTCTTCACAGTTTCAACCCATTACAGGCTTCCTTGCCAAAAACATTCGACTGTTGCTTGTTCACATGCACCAAGCTGTTCCTGGATATTTGACGTGCTCCCTATTCCATTCAGTGCCCTCCAGTTAACAGGTTGTCCGATAAACATAAGAGGCTTTGGCCTGGAGGTAGAGTGATTTGATTGATTTAAAGTTTCTTTCTGCCATAGATTAGCTTCTTCTATGACATATATTTCAGTTTTGTTCCACAAGTTCCCCATTTTCATTTATAATTTCTTACATCCTCACTAAAATTTCTTTGTGTCAATATGCCATTTTCCCATGTATGTCTTTAGCAATTATTTCACATTTCCTGCATTACGTTGCAGTAATATTCAGGACATAACTATTTTTCTGCTTCTTATTTCAGACATGAAGAAGGCCCTTTAGTTCATTGTATCTTTGACAGTGGGTGGCACAGTGGTTAGCTCTGCTGCCTCACAGCACCAGAGACCCGGGTTCGATTACCAGCTTGAACTACTGTCTGTGTGGAGTTTGCACGTTCTCCCCATGTCGGCGTGGGTTTCCGCCGGGTGCTCTGGTCTCCTCTCACAGTCCAAAGATGTACGGGTTAGGTGGATTGGCCATGCTAAAAAAAAAATGCCCCTTAGTGTCAGGGGGTAAATGCATGGGTTATGGGGATAGGACCTGGGTGGGATTGTGTTTGGTTCAGAGTTGATGGGCCAAATGGTCTCCTTCTGCATTGTAGGATTCTATGATAGGCTTTGTTTCCTTTTATTATTGAATATGGTCCTTCATGCGAGAAGTATGACCACAGCTGCCCCAATATTAGAGGTCGGAGGGGATGGAATTGGTCCAAAGAGTACAAAGGTGTTAAAATCACCGGGCAGGTCTCGCTGCTGCGAGTGTGGAATGGAGATTCACGGTTTGCCCTGACAATGGCATCCCAAAGCTCCTGGCAAAATTCAGTGCCCTTTCCTTCATTTCTCTCACCAGAGATGCTGCCAGACCTGTTGAGAATTTCCAGAATTTACTGTTTTTTATGATACCGGGAATGCGGGACTAACCTTAGGTGGAGAGGATAGAGGAGATGTTGGTGTTCTCCTCAGCGCAGAGAAGGTTGAGTGGAGTTTTATGAAGGTTCTGATAAATTAAAGAATGAGAAGCTCTTTTCAGTGGCAGAAATGCCGGTAATCCCAGGACACAAATTTGAAGTGATCGTTGGATGAACTAGAGGGGTGATGAGGAGAATATTTTCATGCAGTGAATAGTAATGAGCTGGAATATACTAGCTTATAGAAGCAGGTTAGGGAGGTCTTTTCCCAGGGTAGGGAAGTCCAACACTCGAGGGCACAGGTTTAAGGTGAGAGGGGAAAGATTTAAAAGGGACCTGAGGGGCAACTTTTTCACACAGAGGGTGGTGCGTCTATAGAATGAGCTGCCAGAGGAGGTGGTAGGGGCGGGTACGATTACAACAGTTAAAAGACATTTGGACAGGTACACAGGTAGGAAAGGTTTAGAGGGATATGGGCCACATGCAGGCAAATGGGACTAGTTCAGTTTCGGAAATCAGTTGGGCCAAAAGGCCTGTTTCTGTGCTGTAGATCTCTAATCATAACTTTAAAATTGGATAAGTGCTTTACGGGTCTGTAGAGGAATGATAAGGGAGTGGGGGTAATTGGAGAGCTCTTCCAAAAAGCAACACAGGGAAGAGGGGCTGCCGAATGGTCTCCTTATATGTTGTACCATTATATGATTCAAATGGAGAGCTCCTTTATGCATTCATCATGGCTTTCTGTTCCATTCACAGGTCAGGGAAAGCCACGAGACGAATCACTTGCACCCTTTGGCAGACAATGGCCAATCACCTCCACTGATGGAAACCAGGCACAGGCAGCAACAAATACAAGACCACAGAAGCTGGGAAATGCTGATGAGAAATGGATAGCATTGGTGGGATGATAGAGTCTAGAGTATGTTGAGAGTCTCGACTGCGTCATATTCTGTGGAAAAATCAATCGGGCATGGTGCCAAACAGGCCTGCTCATCTGCTCCGAGCTCATTTCACATGACCATCACGGGGCAGTTTCACCTCCGGCCAGTATAGCCAGGGGCCTCATCACATTGAGCTTTCCTCAATTATTATCGATCCTTTATCTATAAGGATTGTATACCACAACAATATGTCGGGGCTAAGGTATATGACAGGTGTTATTAATGACTACTGTAAACTGAAGATGGTTGGTTCAAAGCTAATGAAAGAGAAATCCTAATAGGTTCGAGAGAAGTTTAAATAATTAGACATGAAGGCACTGACAGAACTACCATCATTGAGTTAAATGGCTTTTGAAACAGGCTTATGAGCTAACAAGAAAACAGTTTGCAAACATATGAAATGCAGTAAGAGATTCAAACAACTGATTATGATTTCAAAACACATATGCTGATATTTTGAATGTATTAATGTATTTTTAAGAATCATTGTTCACTTTAGCCAAAGGCAACTTGCTGTGAAGCAAAAAAGGGCATTAGGTCAGAGCCATATTCTAAGAGAATGTTCAAGCCTTGAGAAATGCAAGATTTATCACAAGAGTTTAGAACATTTAGAACACTAGATCAAATTTCACAAATAGGGTTTATTCACTGTCCTTATAAGATGGATGCATGACCAGACATGGAGTCATGTGTTAATCTGGTTTATTTGGTAGCAAATACCATTAGCTTTCGGAGCGCTGCTCCTTCGTCAGATGGAGTGGAAATGTGCTCTCAAACAGGGCACAGAGACACACCTGTTTGAGAGCACATTTCCACTCCATCTGACGAAGGAGCAACGCTCCAAAAGCTAATGGTATTTGCTACCAAATAAACCTGTTGGACTTTAACCGGGTGTTGTTAAAACTCTTACTGTGTTCACCCCAGTCCACCGCCGGCATCTCCACATTAATCTGGTTTGGCAGTGACCAAAGGAGAACTCATGGGAACATTCATTTGAACTTTAGGCTAGTGTCTAAGGTTACTAGGCAACATGGGAAGTGGGGTCAGCCAAGACAGGAGTTAGCTTCCAGATTTTATGACTAATAAAATGCCATTATGTCAGAAGGTAAGATCCAATTGGCTAAGGTATATGACAGGTATTATTAATGACTACTGTAAACTGAAGATGGTTGGTTCAAAGCTAATGAAAGGCAGGGGAATTTGATAAGATAAGTGTGTAATTGATCTATCTTGAACTGTATATGTCAGAATTCATTGGAAAGGTCAGGTTACTCCATGTCTGGAGAGGCTTAGAACTCTTTGATGACTTCTCCTAGTGGCTGCTGGTCAAATAAAGTTACGTCATTGAACTTGGACACTGGCTTTCGTGAGTCTTGTATTGTTTGAATTTCTGACATTGCCTGGCCACCTCAGAAACCCCCCTAACACAATATTTATCACAGTGAACCAACAGCATTACAATGGTGTCACAGGATGCACCCTAAAGTGTGAAGGAAAACAGGCATTTTCTGATCTAGGTATCAGTAACACTCTGCTTTTGGCCATGAGTTCGGACCCCAATCTAAGCACTTGAGCACAAAATCGAAGCTGTCACTCCCAGCATAGCACTGGTGAGTGCTGTTTGAGTGGAGGTGTTCAGGTGGGGGTCAGTGCAAGGCCCTTTCTGCCCTCTCAGGCGAATGTAAAAGATCCCATCACACAATTTAAATAAGAACAGGTGGTTTCTCCCGGGTGCCCTGGCCAGTTGTTTCCCAAACAAAATCCCCCCAAAAATCCAGTAAGTTGTTTTGATTTGACCTAATTGGATTTATTATTGTCGCATACAGTGAAAAGTATTGTTTCTTGCTCGCTATACAGACAAAGCATACCGTTCACAGAGAAGGAAATGAGAGAGTGCAGAATGTAGTGTTACAGTCATAGCTAGGAGAAAGATCAATTTAATGCCAAGTAGGTCCATTCAAAAGTCTGACGGCAGCAGGGAAGAAGCTGTTCTTGAGTCGGTTGGTACGTGACCTCAGACTTTTGTATCTTTTTCCCGATAGAAGAAGGTGGAAGAGAGAATGTCCAGGCTGCGTGGGGTCCTTAATTATGCTGGCTGCTTTGCCGAGGCAGTGGGAAGTGTAGACAGAGTCAATGGATGGGAGGCTGGTTTGCGTGATGGATTGGGCTACATTCACAACCTTTTATAGTTCCTTGCGGTCTTGGGCAGAGTAGAAGCCATACCAAGCTGTGATACAACCAGAAAGAATGCTTTCTCTGCTGCATCTGTGAAAGTTGGTAAGAGTCGTAGCTGACATGCCAAATTTCCTTAGTCTTCTGAGAAAGTAGAGGCGTTGGTGGGCTTTCTTAACTATAGTGTCAGCATGGGGGGACCAAGACAGGTTGTTGGTGATCTGGACAGCTGAAAACATGAAGCTCTCGACCCTTTCTACATCGTCCTCGTTGATGTAGACAGGGGCTTGTTCTCCTTTACGCTTCCTGAAGTCAATGACAATCTCCTTCATTTTGTTGACATTGAGGGAGAGATTATTGTTGCCGCACCCAGTTCACCAGATTCTCTATCTCATTCCTGTACTCCGTCTCATCATTGTTTGAGATCTGACCCACTATGGTGGTGTCATCAGCAAACTTGAAAATCGAATTGGAGGGGAATTTGGCCACACGGTATAAGGAGTTTAATAGGAGTCTGAGAACACAGCCTTGTGGGGCACCGGTGTTGAGGATGATTGTGGAGGAGATGTTGTTGCCTATCCTTACTGATTGTGGTCTGTGAGTTAGGAAGTTCTTAATCCAGTTGCAGAGAGAGGTGCCGAGGCCAAGACTACGTAGTTTGGAGATGGGTTTTGTTGCTGTTAGTGGCACTTTGCTGTGCACAGATGATTTTCTGCAGTGTTTTCCAACATATGGCAGCAGCATGGTGGCATAGTGGACAGCACTGCTGCCTCATAATGCCATGAACCAGGGTTCGATTCCTGGCTTGGGTCACAGTCTGTGCGAAGTCTGCGCATTCTCCCCGTGTTTGCGTGGGTTTCCTCTGGGTGCTTCGGTTTCCTCCCACAGTCCGAAAAACATGCTGGTTAGGTGCATTGGCCTTGCTAAATTCTCCCTCAGTGTACCCGAACAGGTGCCGGAGTGTGGAGGCTAGGTGAGTTTCACAGTAACTTCATTGCAGTGTTAATACAAGCCTATTTGCGACACTAATAAATAAAATAAAAATGAATAAAAATATAGCAGTGACCACACTTCAAAAAATACTTTATTGGTTGTAATGTTGCTCTGGGATGTCCTGAGGTCATGAAACTCGTTATATAAAGGCAAGTTCTTTCCTCTTTTCTCTCTCCTTTTTTTAGGGAAAAAGTGATTGTTAAGTTTTTCAATCCTGAGCACGAGTGATGGTGAAATTCATGCTCTATTGTAGGTTGGCCTGCAGCACTGGTTTTTGAAGAATCTTGCTTCCAACACGATGAAGTTGGCTTCCCAGTTTTGAGTATACGACCAGCAAGTCTTTAGTAACAACTCATAGCCAATATATATAATACATATAGAGCGTAGAGGGTGCAGGTATGGAGCTGACTCCATCCTAGGGGTGGGGTGTTCTGACCCTTCCAGTCCCCCTGATGGCGGCCCCACCCCTCCCACCACGGTGGGGTAGGATGAGTGAAACATGCAAAACGCTGTAGACATTGGTGGGACGGGTAGATCCCACTGGCGGCTATTGGTGAGCGGCCTCCACTTCTGGAAAACAGGCCTCGGGGTGGGGGGCGGGGGGGGGGGGGGGGGAAGGAAAATCCTGTACTCAGTCCCACGCATACCCTTCTTGTACCAGGCCAATATACACATATACCCTTCATGTACCGACTACGATAATGTTCTAGTCTGCTCTCCCTTTGAGTGGAGCATGGTCCTGCATGTGCTGGAGCGGTGAATTTAGCTTTAATTCTCATTGCCTAATTCACTGCTCTGCCATTTTGTTTCTGTAGAAATCTCTTAGTAGTTGAACTGCTGTTGAGGGATTTTGAAACAAACCTGTTGCCTCTACCTCCCCCCCCCTCGAGTATTGTTGTTGACTCTGGACTTGATAAAGTTTTCACATCGTTGCAACATTTGACGGTTGACATCTTGTCCTGACACATTCAGTTATTCTGTAGATTTTGGGAAATTATATTCTGCTCGATCTTCCAGCAGTTCTAATAACTGGCACAGTGGTTAGCACTGCTGCTTCACAGAGCCAGGGACCCGGGTTTGATTCCCGGCTTGGGTCACTGTCTGTGCGGAATCTGCACATTCTTCCCGAGTCTGCGTGGGTTTCCTCTGGGTGCTCCGGTTTCCTTCCGAAAGACGTGCTGGTTAGTTGCATTGGCCATGCTAAATTTTCCCTCGGTGTACCCGAACAGGCGCAGGAGTGTGGCGACTAGGGGATTTTCACAGTAACTTCATTGCAGTGTTAATGTAAGACTACTTGTGTCACTAATAAATAAATTTAAACTTAAACACTCAAACTACCAGAATGACCCACTGTACAGCAAGTACAGTTATAACAAATATCCTAATGAATAACTATTAAAATGGGACAAGCTCTTTAAACGTCACAACCTGTTGAAACATTTGCCCACATGAGGTTCTGATTGATGGGCAATTAATTCGATAAATCAATGGTCAAAATCAAGCTTCATCTAACACCCGAAAGTGTATTGCAACTAAAAACAACACTGAAATACAATTATTTTTGGATTGTTTTGTGTCTTATAACAAGCGTCAGGTTTGTGAAATAGTGAATAAAGGAATTTAAATAACACAGCAGGAAAACTGCTGCAATGCCTGAACAACTTGGTTTAAAAAGCAGCTGTTCCAACAGCTGCCATCCCTGAACCAGCACAACATTTTAGCTTAACCTTATATCCCTGCGTTGTAGTTGTCCAACCTGGCCCTGACTTCTATAACAAGGCAACTCAGAACGACATGCAATTTGTTGTTATTTTTAAGTGTTGCAGCATTTTTATTTCTGACCTGCTATTTCCTTCTGTCTCCAATTTTATGGGTCTGGAAGATTAGAAAACCTGGATTTTAGGGCTCTTTCTCAGTTCGGGAATCAAGACTCCAGGATCCATTATAATTGGCAGATTAACATGAAACTGAGTTTAATGTTTAGCCTCCATGATTCATATCATAGTCATACAGATAGAGGTATATAGCATGGAAACAGGCCCTTCGGCCCAACTCATCCATGCCGACCAGGTTTCCTAAACTGAGCTAGTTTCATTTGTCTGCATTTGGCCCACATCCCTCTGAACCTCTCCCATCCATGTACCTGTCCAAATGTATTTTAAATGCAATTGCACCTCCTCCGGCAGCTCATTCCATATACGCACCACTCTCTGTGTGAAAAGGTTGCCCCTCAGGCCCCTTTTAAATCTTCCCCCTCTCACCTTAAACCATGCCCTCAAGTTTTGGGCTCTCCTATCTTTGTGAAAAGACCTTGGCTATTCACCTTATCTACGCCCCTCATGATTTTATAAACCTCTATGAGGTCACCCCTCGTCCTACTACGCTCCAGGGAAAAAAGTCGTAGCCTATCCAGCCTCTACTTATAATTGAATCTTAATACGTCAACATAGTTGGGCATCCTTCCCCTACATTTTCTTTCTGTTTTCTGAGGATATTGATATTAGACATCTGTTTGGCTACACATCCTGATACAAGTGTTGTGTTAGGGCCATCCTGAACCTTCATCACTGACCCCGATTGGCAGGGTCAGGAGACATGGAAACGCATAGCAATTGTTGGCTCTCATGCCACAGGGGTACATCCTGGCTGTGTACATGCTCAGGATGCTGCATATGTGCCAGCTGTTGACCAACAAGGGGAAAGGCTGATTGTCCTAGCATTCCAGGGAGAAAACATCAAACTTTCCCAAGTGGTCCTTTGGAAAGGAATCATATTTAAACATATTTTTAAAAAATCCTCTTCAAGGGTCAATAGCCTCCTCTAGACCCCTAGATGGGTTTGTCAGCCACTGCCGATGATATGCTATGGGCGGAATTTTCCCTTTTTTATGCAGAGTAGGCGGGAAAAGCGGAATTGTGACTTTCTCCACTGTATTGCTGAGAGCTTAGTTAAAAAAAGCTTGAAGGATCGGGACCCACGACATTATGCTACTGGAGTGGGCTCTGATTGAGCTCACCCCCACCAGCAACTTTTTAAAGCATTGTTTGAAAGTTTATTTATTAGTGTCACAAGTAGGCTCACATTAACACTGCAATGAAGTTACTATGAAAATCCCTAGTCGCCACACTCCGGCGTCTGTTTGGGTACACTGAGGGAGAATTTAGCACGGCCAATGCACCTAACCAGCACGTCTTTCAGACTGTGGGAGGAAACCGGAGCACCCAGAGAAAACCCATGCAGACAATTTGCAACTCCACACAGACTGTCACCCGAGGCTGGTATTGAACCCGGGTCCCTGGCGCTGTGAAGCAGCAGTGCTAACCATTGTGCCACCGTGCTACCCTTCCCGTCTTAGGATTGTATCACCATTCCTTCACTGTGGCCGTGTCAAAATCCTGGAACTCCCTTCCTAACAGCACACGTGGATGTTCCTACACCATAGAGACTGCAGCGTTTCAAGAAGGCAGCTCGCCACTGCTTTCTCAAGGACAATGAAGGATGGTCAAGAAATGCTGATCTAGCCAGTGATGCCCACGTCCCATGAATGAATTTTTAAAAAGACAATACCGACACCATTCCTTGTTGTAAGAGTTGGATTGTGCATTAATTATTTCCAGATATTGGACAGTTATTTTAGTATGCATCAATATCAATATTTCAAATTTGTGTGCTGGTTGTTTCTAGTATACACTTACCCCCCTCCCTTCCCTGCCCTTTATGTTACAGATAGCCAGGGACATCTCATGTTGTAGACTCATCAGTGCCACCTTGCTAAAGTATCAAAGTCCAAAGCTGACTGTTGCCAATCATCGGAAATTAGTTCGAAAGAAGAATCATATTGGATTCAAGGGCCAGAACTCTAACCCCTCGCCTGCCATTGAATCGGCACGGGCGAGGGTCCAACAATGGAAACCTCCATTGACCTTGGTGGGAATTTCCGATCTCGCCCGAGTGAGACCATAAAATCCCGCCCAAAATGTTAATGTTCTTCCCTCTCCGCAGATGCTGCCAGACCTGCTGAGTTTTTCCAGCACTTCCTGTTATTATTTCAGATATCCAACACCCACCGGGTTTTGCCTTTGTCTGAAATTAGTTGCTGGGAGATTTCATTGATTTCTTACCTGACACTAGATTTACCGTCAGCTGTGCTCCCACTTGGAACAGGAATAGTTTGGGACCACAAAGTGATTACTACTTTGTCAGTGGTCGGCCCAAATTTTCCAACTGGTCAACCATGCAGACATGAGGCTGCGGTGGGCTGACAAGATTTGATTCTCGTAGTGTTTCTGCACAACTCCTTCAAATCTGTTGGCCATGTTGTTTTGTGATGTCTTAATTTCCAACTTATCAAAGAGAAAATGAATTTAGAATCATAGAATCCCTACAGTGCAGAAGGAGGCTATTTGGCCCATCAGGTCAGTACTGACCACAATCCCACCCAGGCCCTATCCCCATAACCCCATGCATTTACCCTAGCTAGTCCCCTTGACACTAAGAGGCAATTGAGCATGGCCAATCCACCTAACCCGCACATCTTTGGACCTGTATTTGTAGAGCACATTTTACAACCTCAGGATGTCCCAAAACACTTTACAGTACTTCAAGAAAAGTGCAGTCACTGTTGCATATTGGCAAGGGGCGGCCAAATTACACCCAGCAATATCCCATAAACAGCAATGTGATGAGGGCCAGATAATCGGTTTCAGTGATGTTAGTTGAGGAACAAAGTAGTGGCCACAAAGGAGAACGGGCAGTGGGTGGGGGCAGGGGGCGGGGGAGGGAGGGAGGGGAGGAGGAGGAGTTCCCCCTGAGCGTCTTCAATATAGCCCATGGATTATTTTATGTTCATCAGAGAGAGCAGACAGGGCTGCAGTCTAACATATCTTCCAAAGGAGCACCTATGACAGTGCAGCTCTGCCGCAGTACAGAACCAGAGAGTCAGGTTAATTGAACATAAGAACATAAGAAATAGGGGCAGGAGTAGGCCATCTAGCCCCTCGAGCCTGCCCCGCCATTCAATAAGATCATGGCGGATCTGAAGTGGATCAGTTCCACTTACACACCTGATCCCCATAACCCCTAATTCCCTTACCGATCAGGAATCCATCTATCCATGATTTAAACATATTCAACGAGGTAGCCTCCACCACTTCAATGGGCAGAGAATTCCAGAGATTCACCACCCTCTGAGAGAAGAAGTTCCTCCTCAACTCTGTCCTAAACTGACCCCCCTTTATTTTGAGGCTGTGCCCTCTAGTTCCAGCTTCCTTTCTAAGTGGAAAGAATCTCTCTACCTCTACCCTATCCAGCCCCTTCATTATCTTATAGGTCTCTATAAGATCCCCCCTCAGCCTTCTAAATTCCAACGAGTACAAACCCAATCTGCTCAGTCTCTCCTCATAATCAACACCCCTCATCTCTGGTATCAACCTGGTGAACCTTCTCTGCACTCCCTCCAAGGCCAATATATCCTTCTGCAAATAAGGGGAGCAATACTGCACACAGTATTCCAGCTGCGGCCTCACCAATGCCCTGTACAGATGCAGCAAGACATCTCTGCTTTTATATTCTATCCCCCTTGCGATACAGGCCAACATCCCATTTGCCTTCTTGATCACCTGTTGCACCTGCAGACTGGGTTTTTGCGTCTCATGCACAAGGACCCCCAGGTCCCTTTGCACAGTAGCATGTTGTAATTTTTTTCCATTTAGATAATAATCCAATTTGCTATTATTTCCTCCAAAGTGAATAACCTCACATTTGTCAACGTTATACTCCATCTGCCAGATCCTCGCCCACTCACTCAGCCTGTCCAAATCTCTCTGCAGACCTTCTACGCCCTCCACACGATTCACTTTTCCACTTATCTTTGTGTCGTCTGCAAACTTTGTTACCCTACACTCAGTCCCCTCCTCCAGATCGTCTATATAAATGGTAAATAGTTGAGGCCCCAGTACCGATCCCTGCGGCACGCCACTAGTTACCATCTGCCAACCAGAAAAGCACCCATTTATTCCGACTCTCTGCTTCCTGTCAGATAGCCAATCCCCAATCCACGCTAACACCCTACCCCCAACTCCGTGTGACCCAATCTTCTTCAGCAATCTTTTGTGAGCCACCTTATCAAACGCCTTTTGGAAATCCAAAAACACCGCATCCACCGGTTCCCCTCCATCAACCGCACTAGTCACATCTTCATAAAAATCCAACAGGTTCATCAAGCACGACTTTCCCCTCATGAATCCATGCTGCGTCTGCTTAATCGAACCATTCTTATCCAGATGGCCTGCTATTTCTTCTTTAATGATGGATTCCAGCATTTTCCCAACTACAGATGTTAAGCTAACCGGCCTGTAGTTACCAGCCTTTTGTCTATTTCCTTTTTTAAACAGCGGCGTAACATTAGCCATTTTCCAATCCGCCGGCACTACCCCAGAATCCAACGAATTTTGATAAATAACCACTAACGCATCCGCTATTACCTCTGACATTTCTTTCAGTACCCTGGGATGCATTCCATCCTGGCCCGGGGAGTTGTCCGCCTTCAGTCCCATCAGTCTACCAAGCACTGCCTCCCTGGTAACATTGATTGTATCGAGTACCTCTCCTCCTACCAACCCTCTATCGTTAATATTCGGCAAACTATTTGTGTCTTCCACCGTGAAGACCGACACAAAAAACTTATTTAAAGTTTCAGCCATTTCCTCATTTCCCACTATTAAATCCCCCCTCTCGTCCTCCAAGGGTCCAACATTCACTCTTGCCACTCTATTCCTTTTTACATATTTGTATATTTGTATATTTTATATATTTGAACAGCTCAAAGCTCTGAAGTGATACTTAACCCAACATCTTCAGGATCAAAGGTACGAGTACTTATTACCGCTGAGCCCCAGCTGACAACTTGGATTGCGCTTTCACTTACTACAGCAGATGGGTCAGAAATTCATGGTGAGAATGAAGGCCCACAATTCACACGTGACTTCAATCAGATCCCTGCCTGGAAGCCGGGCTTCATTGATAAGCTTAGCTTCAAGTCAGGCAGAGAATGATCAGGCCTCACTCCCCTCCCCCACCAGAGAACGATCTGGCCTCACTTCCCCCCGCCCCTAACCAGACAATGATCGGGCCTCCCACACCAGAGAATGATCTGAACCGCCTCCCTCCCCCCCCCCCCCCACCGATCTGAGTCAGAGAGCGGTTGGAACCTCTGAACTCGCCTCTTCAGCAGCTGGAGCGCCCGATTCAGACTTTTATTCAGCATGTCCATTTCGGCGCGATTCCGGATCGGCGAACACGGTGGTAAAGGGGGAAATTCTGATAAAGTTGGGCGGGCAGTTCATTAATTCAATTGAAATGCATGCAAATGCATTTAAATCGCTGTTGCGCCCGTTTCGGGCCCGAATCGGATCATGGCCATTCCCGGGTCTTGGTAAAGTGGCCATCTGCCTGGATGCGAGCGCGGATGGCATTAATGGCTTCACCTGACTTTACCACGTTTTCGTGCCTGAAGACGGGCGCGTCGCAATGGTAAAATCGGGCCCATAGTCTGCAAAGATGTCGCCTCTGTGTGTTATGACATTATTGCCATGCGCGATGATGTCTTTCCCCCACCCCCATGCCGATAGCCTGCCGGGCCTGGTGCCCAGTATTCTCAGCCTCTGACAGTGGCCACTCAATGTAACCAAGCAGAACTAAAGTTGAAAAATAGGCTGGAACTCTCTGGCTGTTCACGCTGGCAGAATCTTCTGTTCCCAGCCGACGGCACACCCCCCACTGCAGGTTTCCCAGCGGTGAGGGGTGCATTCAATGGGAAAGCCCGCTGACAACGGTGGAACCATAAGATCCTCCTGCTGTCCAATGGCGGGACACCTCTCATTCGCGGCGGGTTGCGCAGCAAATCCTGCTCACATATTTATCCTAATGATCACATTTCAAGTGCCAACTCCTTAAGTGATTTGATGGCCTGCTCAGTTCACCTCAATTAAATCCAGAAGAAGCCAGGCTGAAGGCAGGGTTTGGGTCAGGAATCTGATTTTTAAGACTTTAACCCTCACCATCCGACCGAAACCCATCTATTTTTTAAGGATAAAGTTCTCCCTTTCCTGTAAATTTAGGATAGATATCACTGGGTGATTACCTTTCAGGATTAAACCCTCTTCATTGACAGTTTACTTTTCAAAGTCCAGTATGGCTTCAAGCTAATTTCAGTTTCTTTCTCATGGGCTGCAGGACCCCACATCATGGCCGAATGGCAGCCACAACTCCACATTTGCTGGGAGTCAGACTGAGGAGAAGTTATAAGGGACAGCATGGCAGCACAGTGGTTAGCGCTGCTACCTCACAGCGTCAGGGACCCTGGTTCGATTCCCGACTGGGCCACTGTCTGTGCGGAATCTGCACGTTCTCCCTGTGTCTGCGTGGGTTTCCTCCGGGTGCTCCAGTTTCCTCCCATACTCTGAAAGATGTGCTGGTTAGGTGCATTGGCCAAGCTAAATTGCTCCTTAGCGTCAGGGGAAATAGCTAGGGTAAATGCATGGGTTACGGGAATATGGCCTGGGGTGGGATTGTGGTCGGTGAAGATTCAATGGGCTGAATGGCCTCCTTCTGCACTGTAGGATTCTATGTCTATTCTTCTTAAGGCAGCCTCCTAGTTGGCCACCTCCGTGTTTGTGGTCTCCTGATGCTGCCTACCCAATCACAGGCCAAAGGCGGGTGCTGCTGAGGTAGATCTGAGAACACGAGGGCACCTCAAAAATGAAACCTGAGGAAATTCACCCACTGGATGGGAATTTCCGGTCTTGGGGCGTGCGTGCCTGGAAAATCCAGCTGTGCGCACCCCAAGACCAGAGATTCCCACCCTAGGACGACAGACCTTTGCATGTTCGGCCGAATTTTCTGTCCCACCCGCTACAATTTCCATGGTGGGCGGGATGGGAAAAATCCACCCGTTGTGTTTGCTCTGGCAATTTGCCCATTTTAGAAACCAGCAATCATTAATCTCAGGAGAGAAACTTTACAATTCACAGTATTGAATCTTTAACGGCCAAATTCTCTCTTTTCTATTTGTGCAAAGCTTCCTGATTTGTAAAGGTAAAGTTTATATGTTTCCTATCTTGGTGGGGAACAAGCATGTGGAAACTACCATCAAGAACTTGGGTGTGGATATTAGCATGGCCTGCCAGATTGCCGGCCTACTGATTTTAATAGATGCAAAATTTGCCTCTATGTCTCGACAACCTGATATCTTCTCTCAGTCGCCTGATGGTGTGATTTCTACCTTTGAACTTACTGGTTACCCAATGCCCTTATTGTGGTTTCTCCAGCAATATAACATCTGTTGACATGCCAGTCTCTATTCCGTTATTTCTTGATGTTGAAGACTATTACATTTCTAAATATTGTTTTATACAGTATATCCCTGAGAGCTTATGATTTCTCCATTGATGTAAAATTTGCCTCGCAGGTTCATTAACCTTGGGAATTATTATTGCATTCAGGTGTGGAGACGTACTGATGATTTCCTGTGTTCACTTTTCACTTGTGTCGCTTTTGATGCATTAATCATATGAACTAAAAACAGCCTGGTTCCCTTAAGAACTTGTGCTCGCTATTCAGGTACTGGTGTTCTACAAGAACTGTCTAGAGTCAGTAATCATGCTCTCCTGGTCTCCCCATCTACCCGGTTACCATCTTTCCAATTCTTTTGGCAACCCCTCATCAACTAACGTCCCTATTGTACTTGATCCATATCCTGTAGTGTAGGAATATAGGAAATAGGAGCAAGAGAAGACCACTTGACCCATAGACATAGAAACATCAAAAATAGGTGCAGGATTAGGCCATTCGGCCCTTCAAACCTGCACCACCATCCAATATGATCATGGCTGATCGTGCACTTTCAGTATCCCACTCCCGCATTCTCTCCATACCCCTTGATCCCTTTAGCTGCAAGAGTCACGTCCAGCTCCCTCTTGAACATATCCAACGAACTGGCCCCAACAGCTTTCCGTGGTAGAGAATTCCACAGGTTCACAACTCTCTGAGTGAAGAAGTTCTTCCTCTTCTCAGTCCTAAGTGACCTGCCTTTTATTCTGAGATGTTGTCCCTGGTTCCATGCACCCCCAGCCAGGGGAAACTTCCGTCCTGCATTGACCCTGTTGGGCCCTCGCTGTCAGAATTTTCTATGTTTCAATGAGATCACCTCTCATTTTTCTAAACTCTTGAGAATATAGGCCTCATATCCGCAGTCACTCCTCATTGAACAACCATGCCATCCCAGGAATCAGTTTGGTGATACTTGTTGCACTCCCTCTATGGCACGTATATTGTTGCTTAGGTAAGGAGGCCAAAACTCGACACAATACTCCAGTTGCAGTCTCACCAAAGCTCTATACTATTGCAGCATTACCTTCTTTACTCAATTGCTCTTGCAATAAAGGCCAAGAGACCATTTTCCTTCCTAATTGCTTGCTGCACCTGCAAGTTAGCTTTCAGTGACTTATAAACAGGGACACCCAAGTCTATTTGGACTTCAACACCTTCCAATCCCTCACTATTTGAAATATACTCTGCATTTCTGTTTTTCCTACCAAAGTGGAAAACTTCATAGGGGGAATTCTCCCGTCCCGCCCAACACGGGAATCGTAGCAGGTGGGGGCGGACGATGGAAAGGTCTGTTGACCTCGCCCTGGTTTTAGGGCGAGCGTGGCCAGAGAATCCCACCCCACATCTTTCCACATGACATCCCATCTGCCATGCTCTTGTCCACTCACCGAAGCTCTCCAAATCTTTTTGGCGGGGAGTGTTTCCTCCCCAAGTTCCCATTAAAACCCTTGGATGACAAAAATAAGACACAAGCAGCAAATTAAATTTTTGCTTTGTCCATGCGAAGCAGTGTGAGCATGCAGAGTTCCACTGTCCCGAACACAAACCGAAACTCTACATAATGCAACTGTTTTCCCACGTTGACTCTGATCAATTTGTTGTTATTTCCAATGGAGGCAGAATTGTTACATATAGCAGGCTGTTTACTGACCTCACAGAGCAGAATGCCGCTGATCGACGCTCCTCGCTCTCCTGCAGTGTTTGTGTATATATGTTAAACAAGAATTGAAGATAGAATGATCCGTCTACACTTCCTACTGCCTCGGAAAAACAGCCAGCATAATCAAGGACCCTGGACATCCTGTCTTCAACCTTCTTCCCTCGGAAAAAAGATACAAAAGTCTGAGCTCACGTACCAACCAACTCAAGAATAGCTTCTTCCCTGCTGCCATCAGACTTTTGAATGGACCTACCTTATATTAAGTTGATTGTTCTCTGCAGTCTAGCTATAACTGTAACACTACATTTTGCACCGTTTCATTTCCTTCTCTATGAACGGTATGCTTTGTCTGTATAGCGCACAAGAAACAATACTTTTCACTTTATGCTAATACATGTGATAATAATAAATCAAATCAAATCAAACATTCGTTCACAATGCCATGGGATTCCAAAGCGCATTCTTATGAGACTTGAATGTGGGCCTGACTATTTACCAGGATGGCTGACAGAGCTAGAGGTGACACTTCAGGCAAAGTAAGAGGTCTCACAACACCAGGTTAAACTCCAACAGGGTTTGTCTGGAATCACGAACTCTCGGAGCGCTGCTCCTTCATCAGGTGACTCACTTGATGGAGGAGCAGCGCTCCGAAAACTCATGATTTCAAATAAACATGTTGGACTTTAACCTGGTGTTGTGAGACGTCTAACTGTACCCACCCCAGTCCAACGCCGGCATCTCCACTTCATGACTTCAGACAGAAAACCAGGAAGTCTGCTTTGACGAAGGGTCATGCTGACTTGAAACATTGGCTCTATTCTCTCTCCACAGATGCTGTCAGACCGGCTGAGTTTCTCCAGCACTTTTTGTTTTTCTTTCTGATTCCAGCATGCTCAGTATTTTGCCTTTATGTCAGGGGGAGCCTGGGTCTCCCCACATGCTGTGGAGTCTTGACTCTGCAGTGTGTGTTTTTTAGCCTTTGCCGGTTCCCTGTCCATTTGGGGCAGTCTGATTGCCAGGCTTGGCTTCCTGTTCAGTGAGCAGCACTGTCAACATCACCAAGTCAGTCCAATTCCCAACCCCTGATCCCTAATCCTCCTTCTCCAGTGATTTTTGTTATTAAGGGTCTGGTGGGAAAGAATGATTGCTCCTCTTGGCCCACAAGCTGTGCTGTGAAGGCACTTATCTTTTCACTGAAGCTATGCTCATCTTACTTTGTAGAACCTGCAAAGCAGGTTGAATCAGAAGTTGCTAGCCTCATTAAGATGGAAGCGTGTTGATTGCCCATCCACTTGTTCCCACCCCTGCAAAACCCAGAAGTCAGCTACTATGTCTGAGGTCTAATTGTGGACCTAATTAAAGAGACCACCCGGTAAGTAGGTGTAAAATGAACTGGAACGGTTTATTCAACATCACGTCAGCAGTAGTCAGTAAAGGACTGCCCTAGCAAGTTCCACACTGGGGTCACCTGACCCATTCTCTTAAAGGGGCATATGCATAATGATATACATAACGCTAGCAAGGTGGAATCAGCTTCCCAAGCACTTGGAATCTTTCCCAATTTAAAGCCACGCCCATACACAATGCCACATGCTCACCCATTTTAAAAATCTCCCCAGTGTGCCTGACTAAAGATAAAACTGATGCCCAACTCTTTTGGCTGTTCTCCTTTTTTCAGTCAGGCAAATGCCAAAAATATTTTAAATGAACACGATACCCCTTTAAATTCTCAAAGAGTCTTTTCTTTGGAGGGTATAAAGTGTTTTGGACGCTTGATTGGATTTATGATCAAAAACAACCTATGTGTGATAAATAGAAGTGGTGAGAAATATTGCCACAGGACATTGATTCCTGAAATGAAGAGAAGAAAATAAAATGAAATGTAATGATTTAGCAATTATTAGTTGAGCAAAATGCTGCATTAATGTGCTCAGATATTAAACATTGTTTCCTCGTAGTAAGGATGTGGTAAATTAGAAAGTATTTTTTAAATCAATTTTATATGCTTTATAATGCACATTAGTGCAATAAAATGTGACTAATTTATTTTTTTCTCTAATGTACGGCAATCACAAACCAATATAAGCAAACATACCCAGGAGAAATAAAGTTGACTTGATAACGATATATCTGACCTTCAGTAATGAAATGACAGTCCTCCCCAAATTGAAGGAATTTTTAATGATATAAAAACAGCTTTTGTTTTGTGTTTTTTTCCCCAACCATTCTAAACAAAGTGTTGAAATGTGTTTCTTTTTTTCTACTTGCTCTGTCTTGAGCACATGAACGTTTCCAGATAAAGCGGATTTAAGCTAATACGTCAACAAACCGGTTCACCATAAAAGTGATTTGTATGCACAGAGAAGTAGGCAGAAGTTTTGAGGTCGGGCTGACAGTTGGTTTAATCATTACAATGAACCTTGGCCTTCTCGATATTATGATGGGAATTTTCCCCCCCTCCCCACACCCCATCAGAAAAGGCCACGCCCTGGCCTTATTTCATTTATTTATTAGTGTCACAAGTAGGCTTACATCAACACTGCAATGAAATAACTGTGAAAATCCCCTAGTTGCCACACTCTGGCACCTGTTCGGGTACACTGAGGGCGAGTTTAGCATGGTCAATGCACATAACCAACATGTCTTTCAGACTGTGGGAGGAAACCGGAGCACCTGGAGGAAACCCACGCAGACACGCAGGAAACTCCACACAGTCACCCAAGTTGGGAATTGAACCAGGGTCCCTGGTGCTGTGAGGCAGCAATGTTAACCACCATGTCACCGTGCCGCCTTCTGATCCCAGCATTACTCCCCCACCCTCCACACACATTTGCACCTCCCCCACCATCCCTTACCCGGCCTGCCTGACTGACGCCTGCAAGACTGCATTACTTCATTACTCACCGTTGGCCTTCTCCAGAGCTTCACGTTGGGGACTGGGTGCAATCCCAGCAGCGGCCGCAGTCCCTGGTGGTACTGCTGGCGCTGGAGAGATGCCAGGCCTCTGATTGGCAGGACATCCTCCCACATGAGAACAGAACCCACAACCTGAGGGAATTAACTGCGTGTTGGTGGTAAAATCTCCTCATGGTTTCCTGGGTTGGGGGCATGGACTGCCCCCTAACTTTTCAGTTGGTGAACAGGGTCACAGCCTCCATGTAAAATACATTTAAAGAATCTAAGAGTGTTGGTTTGATTTTTTGCTGTTTAATATCACTGGGTGGTGTGCATATAGCATCCTTTGTTAATAAATAATTACCACCTGCAAATGAGGTACAATCTCAGTTTATATATAGATCTTGCCTGTTTTGGACAGAACGCTGGATGCCACTTGAAGCCCCTTTGGAAACTGAGTTGGGCAAGCCACAAACAGCCAATGGGAAGAAGGGTGCCTGCCTGCTGCCTTTTTTCGTCAGCATTAAATGAACATTGACCCCAGAGGATGATCCGAGTTTGAAGTCATTTTGAAAGAAAAAAAAAAGATGGGGAGAGCCTTTCCTCATCCAAATTCATTTTTAAAATTTAAAAGCAATGAATTCTCACGTGATTATTCTGTTTTTTATTGATAATTTGAAAATATAAACATTAGAATTCTGAAGAGTCCTATTTGACTCAAATGTTTCAACCCTGTTTCTCACTCCATAGACAGTTCATAGAATTATAGAAGCCCTACAGTGCAGAAAGAGGCCATTTGGCCCATCGAGTCTGCACCAACCACAATCCCACCCCACCCCTACCCCCTTATCCCTACATATTTACCCGCTAATCCCTCTAACCTACGCATCTCAGGACACTAAGGGGCAATTTTAGCATGGCCAATCAACCTAACCCGCACATCTTTGGACTGTGGGAGGAAACCGGAGCACCCGGAGGAAACCCACGCAGACACGAGGAGAATGTGCAAACTCCACACAGACAGTGACCCAAGCCGGGAATCGAACCCAGGTCCCTGGAGCTGTGAAGCAGCAGTGCTAACCACTGTGCTACCGTGCCGCCCCACAGTTTCTGCCTCACAGTGCCAGGGACCCACGTTCAATTCCAGCTTGGGTCACTGTCTGTGTGGAGTTTGCATGTTCTCCCTGTATCTGCCTGGGTTTCTTCCGGGTGTTCCGGTTTCCTCCCACTGTCCAAAGATGTGCAGGTTAGATAGATTGGCCATGCTAAATTGTCCCTTAATATCACAAGATGTGCAGTTTTAGGTGATTAGAGGGTAAATATGTGGGTTAGGGGGATAGGGCCTGGGTGAGATCCTCTGTTGGAGATTCAGTGCAGACTTGATTTGACTTGATTTGATTTATTATTGTCACAAGGATTTAGCATACAGTGAAAAGTATTGTTTCTTGCGTGTCATACTTGATGGGCTGAATGGCCTTCTTCTGCACTCTAGGGATTCTATGGGCAGGATTTTCCAGCCACGCTCACCCCAAAACTGGAAAATCCCACCCGAAGTCAATGGACTTTTTCATGGTCCGCTCCTCGCCCGCTTCGATTCCTGTGGCGGGTAGAACGGGAAAATTCACCCCTATGATTCGATGATATTGCTAGACCTGCACTATTTTATTTCAGATTTCTAACATCCGCCACATTTTATTTTTATTAAAATTCTAGCTACTAGCAACTGTTGGAGTAAAACACAAGGATAAAATGAGACGAAGTGCCTTTCCCTACCATACTATGAGTTGAAATGGAACTTTGAAAGCAAATAGAGAGAACTTTAATGATCACCTGTTTTGTTGATAGTGAAGTAGAGAGGCGATACATATTCCCAGGAACCAGACACAAAAATACCCATATATGTATCCCTTAGAAAGTCTCAAACCAGTGCTACAAGATGTGGGATCATGCCAATGTTATCAAGTCCATGCCCTGTTACTTCCTCCCTTCATTGCTGACATACCAATGAATGAAACAGTATTGTCCCCAGTTGTTCTAAAGGTTCACATTCCACAGCTCTGTCAGCACCCCGACTCCTCCTGTATAGTGAAGCCAGATCAAAAGACGTCTCCCTGTGCTATCAAACACTCCAGCCCCAATGAGCAAGCATTTGAGAGATGTTTCTCATCTTAGCAAGTGGGAGACTAATTAAAAAAAAAATAACTGCCAGGAAGTCAGAGGGATGAGCAGCAACATGGAGCTTCCTAGTCTGGGGTAAAATATCTATACGGGAAGTAATTCATAACGCGTCTACTGTACTAGTGGCCAACGGAGCTACAGCGAAATTCATAAGAGGCACTTATAGCTTTTGACTGATTTCTTCCACGAAGCTGATTCTCCCAGTGTACAAGACTCATATAACTGTATTTGATAGAAAATAAATCATGCCTGGCTACAAGTTAATCTCTGCAATTTTGGAGGATAAGGCTGGGTAAACTTTTTATATAAAATTCATTACTATCGAAGTCACTTTGTCCTCAAGAGATAATTGATGTGTCTATCTAAAGGCAACTAGCATGAAGTTCCAATTTCGCTTTCTCCTTGGGCTGAACTATTTCTATGCTGACTCGAAAAAAATGGCATTTCCTTTCCCAGAACATGAAGGAAAAGCTGGTTCTTATTTTTAAAAATACGACTTGCCTTTATATAGCGATTTTTTTTGACTTTAAGTCATTGCATGTCTCTCGCAGTCAATGAAGGTACCTTTGGATAGTAGTCACTGTTATGATGAAAGAATAGCAGCTGGAA
Source organism: Mustelus asterias (assembly GCF_964213995.1). Classification (NCBI taxonomy): domain Eukaryota; kingdom Metazoa; phylum Chordata; class Chondrichthyes; order Carcharhiniformes; family Triakidae; genus Mustelus; species Mustelus asterias. Next base: position 134,042,664 of record NC_135802.1, read on the forward strand.
TTACAATGATTTTTTCTCTCTGATTATCAGCAGCCCTTTGAGCACCAATTTTCAACTATTGATGTAAAGTACAGAACTGTTTGCCTTGAACTGGTTCCATGTTAACCTTGTCTCCTGATGCTGGAGAGTTGTTTGATTTTGTGGATCAGATTCCAGAGCACTGGAGCAACAGACTTACATGAGGTTGCCTTCATTGAACTGCTAAAGCAATAAAGTGGTGGCTAGAGGAGAGTGTGCCCTTTTCAGGGAGATGTCTATCATGGGTCATTTGCACCTGAGGGATTGGACCTTGTGATGGAGGCTAAAGCAATAATAATAAGGCTGTTTGTTTTAACCTGTTCTTTCATCACCGGTTCTGCTTTTATACAATGTTGCTGCTGCCAATTTGTTTTATTTTTCAGGGTTGGAAAAGAGCCACGCCTGTAATATGCCATCCATTTCCAAGTAGATGGAAGGTTTTAAGTTTATTTATTATTGTCACAAGTTGGCTTACATTAACACTGCAATGAAGTTACTGTGAAAATCCCTTAGTCGCCACACTCCGGCGCCTGCTCGGGTACACTGAGGGAGGATTTAGCCTGAGTCTTTCGGACTGTGGGAAGAAACCGGAGCACCCATAGGAAACCTAGGCAGACATGGGGACAACGTACAAACTCCGTACAGTCAGTGACCCAAGCCGGGAATTGAACCCTGGTGCTGTGAGGCAGCAGTGCTATTTACTGTGCCACCGTGCTTGTATGCCTATCGGTGCCCAATGTGTATAGCAGGCCGAAAAGGCTTCCTGCTGGCAGCATTATTGCAGAAAACTACTCCCAATTATTTATCAGTGCCCATTTCCTGCACTTGACCCCGAGAAATGTCTTTCTGTGACCACAAAGGGTAGGAAAAGAGAGTGGAAGCCCATTCAGCTGGATTTTCACCCAATCGGAATGACTCGGGAGCCCTTTAAAAATGGCAGCCTGAACTGATTCCATGAATCCTGACCCCATTCCCAGGTTTTCTGTTTTTCAGTTGTTCCTTTTTTGGATGTGGGCTGGTTGGGGCCAAACCGCAAGCTCCATTGCGAGAATAGGCATGTCCTACTCCTCTGCCATTTTACTGGAGTCGGCCAGGTTTTCAATGAGCCATGCTTCAACACACCTTAGAGGTTTCCTGAAGCATAGGTCACATGAGAGAACCCTTTCAAAGGTAAATTCAAAAGGTCCTCCTCATGCTCCCAATGCTAAGGTATACCCCCAAAAACCCCCCAATGTTCTCTCTTCCCTCCTATGCTAACCTTTACCCCTCCATGCACCCTAGGGTCCCTTATGCCCCCATGACAAGCTTTGGCACAGCTTGACGCTTCCATGCCCATTGACCCAATGTGCACTATCTTGAAGAAAAGCCCTCACAGTGGCAAAATATGTAAAAATAGTCATTATTCATAGCTTTCCACTATGTCAATTATGTTATTTTACAACAGGGTAATAAAAGCATTAATCGTCCAGACTCTTTGAAGCTTCAATAGTTCAAATGCAAGCACTCAAAACCTCTTACCCTTATGGAAATAAGCATTGTGAAATTGACAGCAAGGATGAAAGAGCCGGGGCTGTCAATCAAGCAATGTTTTTTCTGGAGCTCAGGTGTTTCAGTATTCCAATTGATGCCTAGGCTCCTCGCCAAGAATACATAATGAAACTTGGGATATCATTGAATCATAGAATCTCTACAGTGCAGAAGGAGGCCATTCAGCCCATTGAGTCTGTACCGACAACAATCCCACCCAGTCCCTATTCCCATAACCCCACACATTTACCCTGCTAACCCCCCTGACACTCTCGGGATTCTATAGGTGGGATATTCCAGCCACACTCACCCCAAGGCTGGAAAATCCTGCTCGAGGTCAACTGACTTTTGCTTGGTCCGTGTCCTGCTTCCTACGATTCTCATGGCGGGCAGGACGGGAAGGTTGCGCTCTAAGGGTCAATTTAGCATGGCCAATCATCCTAACCCGCACATCTTTGGAGTGTGGGAGGAAACTGGAGCGCTCAGAGGAAACCCGCACAGACACGGGGAGAATGTGCAAACTCCACACAGACAGTCATCTGAGGCGGGAATTGAACCAGGGTCCCTAGCGCTGTGAGGCAGCAGTGCTAACCACTGTGCCACCATGCCAACCTAAACCTTCTGGTTTTAAGAACAGTCAGAGGGACAATTTTCTGTTGGGGTCTGCCAGTGATATTGGTCAGGCACAAGGAATTTAGGCAATTGCAGTATTTGATAAATGTAACAAATTTTCCAGGCAAACTGCTCCTGTCAGGCACCGGCATGGAGGAGGGGATAGATTCGGCTTATCACTTTAACTGGCTACAAAAGTGTGAATGGCTGAGAGTGCATGTTTCACAGCTGCTGAACATACTTAACCAACAGATGGTATTGAGCATTGTACGGAGTGAATGTGCTGGAAACCCTGATGTCTAGTATGCCAAACATCAGATAGACACATTACTTTGAGTTGATTATCGGTGAGTAAACAGGAGTTTGGATAAAAGCTCCTTGGCAGGAAAACTTTGCAATTTGGACTTTCACCCAACAGTCTTCACTCCGGCCCATTTGTCTTGTTATCTGAAATATAATCATATGCATGAAGTGAGTGGCATCCGGTGTGCCTCAGAATGAACAATCAGTGCTGAACGCAGAAATGGATTGCCTATCGTGAAGTGTTCCCACTGTTAAGAGTGGGAACACTGCTCTTAATGACATTTGCCCATTGCGGTGGGCGATGGAAAAAGAAAAGGCTTCTTAAAAACATTTCCCACTCAGTCCACACATCTCAATAATTGCAGTGATTGTTGTGTCTGGCTCATTAAGGCAGCACAGCAGAAGAGGGTCACCTGGCTTGAGGGACCAATCACACCAGAGGGTGGAGGCCTCTCTCAGGCAGAATCATCGAGCAGTCATGTAGTAAATATGTAAAAACTGGGGCTCTGCCTCAAAGCATCCTTGGGCTTCAATCTCTTGTACCTGATTTATTTTTATCAATAAATACCTTGTGTTCCTAATGAAGTGTGACGTTTCTTGACACCGCCTAAGGGGTGTTACAGTATTACAATGATGATCCAAAGGTTAGAAAGACAGAGAGAGGCAACAGATTCTGGACAATTTCACCTGTACAGCTGGAGAGTTGAATGAAACCGCCATACCCAGTGGCAGTCTAATGAGGTGTGAGCAGATACTTGAACTGCCCCATGTAGTTATAATCATAGAATCCCTACAGTGCAGAAGAGGCCGTCGAATCTGCGCCGACTCTCTGACAGAGTATCTTATCCAGATCCTCTCCCCCACATATTTACCATGGCTGATCCATCTAACCTTGAACACTAAGGGGCAATTTAGCATGGCCGATCGACTTAACCTGCACGTCTTTGGACTGTGGGAGGAAACCCACTGTGCCACTTTGGTGCCCATTGGCATGCTTAATGCAGTTTAAAAAGGAGTGTTTGTAATTGACAACCACAAAGGGCTGTGAACACAGCCTAGTCCATCACGCAAACATTGACTCTCTTCCCGCTGTCTCGGAAAAGCAGCCAGCATAATCAAGGACCTCACGTACCCTGGACATACTCTCTTCCACCTTCTTCCATCAGGAAAAAGATATAAAAATCGAAAAACACGTACCAATTGACTCAAGAACAGCTTCTTCCCTTGTCATTGGATTTTTGAATGATCCAATCATATATTAAGCTGATCTTTCTCTTCTCCCTAGCTGTAACTGCAATACTGCATTCTGCACTCTATCCTTCCCTTCTCCCCTATGTACTTTACGAATTATATGTTTTGTCTGTATAGCGTGCAAGAAACAATGGGGGTGATTATCCCGTCCCGCTACCCTGTTCGAATAGTGCAGCAGGCCGGGAGACATCAGTGGGGGGTGGGGAGGAGGGGGAGGGGCTGTAGCAGGAGTCGCCACCGGCGTCCAGCCAATCGCGAGTCTCCCAGGCCCTTTTTTTTAATGTAATCAGCCTTGCATCGGAACTCAGCGCGAGGCTGATTACCATATTGAAATTCACATTTCATTATGATTAGGGAGTCTCGGACGGTATTCTCCAGGCCTCGCTAATGTTTCTCACCCCGCCGGAAGGTGTTCCCACCTGCGGGGATTAAAGCTGGTCCCCATCAAAGGGGACCAGAAGTGGTCAACTGCTGGGGAGTTGAGGAAGGGGATTCTGGGTTAATGGGCAGAGCCATAGGCAGATTCTTAGGTTGAGTAACAGTTGGGAAGGAAAGAGTTCAGATGACTTACACCGTACAAGATAATGTTAACAGTTTGCTCATATGTGAATGCTAAACGCTATTAAAAGGAATGAAAGATCATTTTAATGATAAGAATCTATATTGATGTTAAATGATAATAGTATATTGATTTAAAATAAGTTTACAATATTCACCACAGCCAACGTACAAACATTGCAGAGACTTTAGAAGTTCAAAAGTTCATAACTAAAAGCCATTTAGTCAGCAGGAATATAATAAAGTTTCAAACTCAGGACAAATGTTGAAACATTTAATGAAACATTTAATATTAAAATGTAAAGGCTCCATTGTCAGGACATGGAAAGTATCGGCTCTAAGGTCCAGAGCTGATGCTACCTATTGTTCTTGCAGTGTGCTGGTGGGAAAGGTATTTGAGTGGTAGCATCCTTAGAGAGGCATAGCAATGAGGAAGTTAACCATGCCGGGGGAAGACATCTGGTTTTTGGGTTAACAAATAAAAGATCATTAAGTCAAGTAGTGCTTCGCAATTGGCTGAGGTATTGTTTTGGACTGACATGTTAATATGAAATGAAATCAAGTCTAAGCTAGTTAGAAGGAGTACCTTAGATATCAGAAAGATATAATTGTAATGAATTTTGGCCCAGTGCCTCAGATCTTTGGAAAGGTCTTTAACACCAGCCGATGTTATTTGACCCTTCGAAGATGTCCTGCGGCTGAGGTTAATGTCTTGTTTGTCTTGTATGTCTTTTATGTTTTTAAAATAAATTTTATTCAAAGTTGAGAGGTATTGCCTTTGTGAAATTAATTTAAGTTTCCTTAAGTTTTTAAGTGAATCAGGCCACAAAATTCCCCACAACAGGGGTACAGAGGCCATTGAGGCCGACCCGGGAGTTCGGGGATGGGGACGGGGGTGGGGGGGGGGGCGGTGTGTGGTGCTGGCGCAGATGTCGGAATCCCAGGTGTCGGAATCCCAGATGTCGGAATCCGGTTTCCTCCCACAGTCCAAAGATGTGCAGGTTAGGTTGATTGGCCATGCTAAAATGGCCCCTTAGTGTCCTGAGATGCGTAGGTTAGAGGGATTAGCGGGTAAATGTGTAAGGATATGGGGGTAGGGCCTGGGTGGGATTGAGGTCGGTGCAGACTCGATGGGCCAGATGGCCTCTTTCTGCACTGTAGGGTTTCTATGATTCTATGATTGTATTCAGAGCCTGTCCATTGGTGGACTCTGTGATGCACAGAATGCCGAAGATTCATTCAACTCAAAAAAAGGGTGGGAAAAACTCCTATTTTCCTGCCTGTTGGGCACTTAATGTTTTTGGGAGAATTTTCCCAATACCCAATACATGTGATGATAGTAAATCAAATCAAATCAAATGATGCTTATGGTAATAGTGAATGCTTAGTGCCATTTTCTTGATCTAGGTCATTATTAAGAGAATATTATAAGCGTGGGGACTATTCCTGATAAATCTGATGGATGAAGAATTGGCATCACATTGACATGCCATGTATTTTAGGTAAAATTGCAAATTGGCTGTTACAATAAAGAAATATATAGATGGGCAGGTTGAATCAGTAGATAAAAGAGCAACACAGAACTTAACCTATGCCATTAGCTCCCTGAAGCTCCCTGAAAGTGGCCACACAAGTAGAGAGAGTGGTGAAGAAGGCATATGGCACGCTTGCCTTTATTGGTCAGGGCGTTGAGTACAAGAGTCAGGATGTCATGTTGCAGTTTTATAAAATTTTGGTTAGGCCACACTTACAGTATTATGTTCAATTCTGGTCACCACATTACAGGAAGGATATGGATGCTTTGGAGAGGGTGCAAAGAAATTTACCAGGATGCTGCCTGGATTAGGGGGTATGAGCTATAAGGAGAGGCTGGACAAACTCGGGTTGTTTTCTCTGGAGCGGAGGAGGCTGAGGGGAGACCTGATAAAAGTGGATAAAATTATGAGAGGCGTAGCTAGGTAGGGTTGACAGTCAGAATCTTTTTCTCAGAGTTGAAATATCTAATGCTAGGGAGAAAGTTCAAAAGAGATGTGAGGGGAAAGTTCTGTACACGGAGAGCGGTAAGTTTCTGGAATGTGCTGCCAGGGGTGGTGGTGGAGACAGATACAATAGGATTGCACAAAGGCCTTTGGATAAGCACAGGAATATGCAAGGAATAGAGGAATATGGACCAAAAATAGGCAGAAGGGATTAGTTTAATTTGGCGTCATGTTCGGCACAACATCGTGGGCCGAAGGGCCTGTTCCTGTGCTGTACTGTTCTTTGTTTATTGTTCTATTATATTTAACTGTTTACTGCCATCAAATTCTTTCAAGATTTTCAATTATTCTTCAGATTTTATTTGAAGAGCTCTTTACGTGTGTGCCTGCTTTGCACTCAAGGAGTTGTGACTCCTCATCTCAGAGTTGCCGCGCTGTGAACCACACTTGAGAGATAGGTGAAAATGCTTTATGGAGGCTTATTTGCCACCAGCCGCTACCTAAGTGTATCCGGTAGGATTTTTAGGAAGACGAACATCCTTCCACAGGCTCCAAAACTTTGGAGGAGGTGGCATGGGGAGAAGTAACGTTCATTCTCAGTTACGAATGAAGCCAGGAAGGGCATAAACTCGGTGGAAAAAAGATTTTGCCCCCAAATTTCCTTCTTCCTAAATTATACTAATTGTGGAATGTGGAAAATCGCTCCACAGAAGATTGACCGTTACGTAAGGGATGTGCATAAAATGCGGCAAGAGTTGAGATGTGAATTAACCATAATCAGTTAGAATGGTGGATCAGGCTTGAGGGGCTGAATGGCCTACTCCTGTTCCAATTCTTCCAGAAAGCAGCTACCAAGAACCACTTTATATTTGCAGACAGGCTTGTGTGTATTCATGTGAAACGCACATATACATATAGAACAAGTTTCTTCCAGACAACAATTACCAGAGAATGTTTATACTTACTGGATTTGGCCCAGTTCAACTCTGAATGAAAAGATATGAGCGTTGTAATAGAATGCTATAATTTGAAACAGAACAGATCTCAGTTCCAAAATACTGAGCCGTATTTATTTATTTTCCTTTGCCGTTTGTTATCTTTTAACTCCACTGCTACCCTGATGTAAAACGCCTAGCAAAACTGTGCATTTGGTTCTGTCAAATTACTTAGGCTTGTCCATTATTTAAAGCAGTGTAAACACTGGGAGGATACAGTTGAAGTGCAGTCAAGTAGTGTCACTCGGTGTAGACACATCTATGATGTGACCAACTTTGGAGGTATTTGCAATCAAACAAGAGACGAGTAAGTTGGTAAGACTAATGCATTTCAGATCTTAATAAGTTATCTACGAGCTACTTACCCAAAACTCATTAATGTAGGAAATGATGGCAAGGGAATGACATGCCCACTTTCATGGAAGAGTCTTCCATAGGCCATTTGTCATGATATAACTGGAGTAATTGGATCTTAGGTACAGGCTAATGGGATAATTAGGCAAACAAGATAAATCTGGCATCATTTACAAAAAAACCTCTGCTCAGTGTCTGGAAGCAGCATGTTTGGCAGCTTGTGTTCAACTTAATATTTAATTTGTACGGGCAGTAAAGTGAGTAATGAGTGAACACAGCTGCAGGTGATATAATCTTTCCTGTAGATGCTTCAAGTCGTTTATTGTGAATGGTATGGAAAGCACAAGGTTATCAAGGCAACACATGCTGGGAAATATCCATACCTTGCCGTTTCACCCCGCCCACCTTTAATTCTTGACTCATGGTCGATAAAAGGTGACTGATTACTTTGTCTTACAGTAAGTGCCTTAATGCAGAGTGATGCAATAAAAATGACAGAGAATTTCATCTAGAACATTCTTCAATGTGCTGGGCCAAAGTTTTACGATGGGATACATGAAATATAGAGCGTAGGTTAGAAATGTGTCAGTCTTCAGTAATTGTCACTGAAGAACTTCAGTTATTAAGAAGGAATTCAATATCTGCCTTCAACAAGAATGACAACTTACATATAAGTTAAGTTTAAAGTTTATTTATTAGTGTCACAAGTAGGCTTACATTAACACTGCAATGAAGTTACTGTGAAATTCCCCGAGTCGCCACGCTCCGGCGCCTGTTCGGGTACACTGAGGGGGAATTTAGCGTGGCCAATGCATGTAATCAGCACATCTTTGGACTGTGGGAGGAAACCGGAGCACCCAGAGGAAACCCACGCAGATACGGGGAGAACGTGCAGACTTCGCCCAGTGACCCAAGCTGCGAATCGAACCCAGGTCCCTGATGCTGTGAGGCAGCAGTGTTAACTCTGTGCATATGTAATGCCTTCTAATGTAATAAAACACCCAACGGGTGTCACAGAGTGTTTTCAGACAAAAATTGATACCAAGCCAAAGAAGGACAGATTCCCAAACACTTGATTTAGTTTTAAGAAGTCTCAAAAGCATGATTGGGGAAGTATAGTGGTGCACTGGGTAGTGTCCCTTCCTCTGAACCAGAAGCTCCAGATTTGAGTCCCCAGGATTTGATGACCAAGGAGGGTGGGTTTATAACACGGTCAAACAGGTTAAATGTCAACCTGCAAAATCCTTCCAACACATCAGTGGCAGGCAGTAAGAATGGAAGAGACTCCTGGTCAGCCATGCTTAGAACCACAGAATCCCTACAGTGCAGAAGGAGTCCATTTGGCCCATTGAGTCTGCACCGGTCACAATCCCACCCAGGCCCTATCCCCATAACTCCACTGCTAGTCCCCCTGACACTAAGGGGCAATTTACTATAGCCAATCAACCTAACTCGCACATCTTTGGGAGGAAACCGGAGCACCCGGAAGAAACCTGCGCAGACACTGGGGAGAATGTACCAACTCCACACTGACAGTCACCCGAGGCCGGAATTGAACCCGGGTCCCTGGGACAGTGAGGCAGCAGTACTAACCACTGTGCCACCACACTGTCTTGCTTGATGTGGAGTGGCACCCCTCAAGCTATAAGCTTCTGGTGACAGGATAATGACCTGTTCCAGGAAAAACTAGCTGTAGAAAAAAATGAAAGTCTGCCTTGTGCACCACTAGGTGTGGGATGAATGTCTGTCAGTTAAATGACGTGAAGGTGATTCGATGAATCATACTGCTGCTACACTAAATGTACATATTTACATAAAATTAGAGTGTTGTACAAATGGGAACAGTTCAACAGCCATTTACTTGAGTAGATATTGAAAAGGACATATCAGGGCCACCATGAATATTTTATTGTTCTCCACATTAACAATTGACTAAAGCTTGACTTGCCTTGCCGTATCGAATAGACGGGAAGTGCGAGTAAAACAAACAGGATTTGATTATTGCCTGGAGTCTTCTCCACATCACCCATTTAGCGCTGACAACGTGGCTGAGACCAGACAGGATCTCTCCAGGAGCGTTCAGTTCCATTTAGTTAAAATTGCTGATTCCTCAGGAGTTTGTTTTATTTTCAGTATCTGCCAGGCTCCCAGAGCTAAAAATACTAAATCTGGCAGTTTCTCCTGAACTTTAACCCTCAGCAGGCCCGTACTTTAAAACATATGTGATTACATTTGTTGCGTTAAATTTTTGCAGGCTTTGTTTTCTCTTTCACCTGTTAATAATCATTCTGAAATATTGAATGTTTTTCCTTGGATAATCCGATTTTGAAACCCACAAAAAAAACTGCATGTTTTTTATTTGTGTCACAAATAGGTTTACATCAACACTGTCACTGTCCGTGCGGAGTCTGCGCGTTCTCCCCGTGTCTGCGTGGCTTTCCTCCGGGTGCTCCGGTTTCCTCCCACAGTCCGAAAGACGTGCTGGTTAGGTGCATTGGCCAATGCTAAATTTTCACTCAGTGTACCCGAACAGGCGCTGGAGTGTGACGACTAAAAGTAAAAAAGTTTATTTATTAGTCACAAGTAGGTTTACATTCACACTGTAATGAAGTTACTGTGAAAATCCCCTAGTCCCCAGGGTGGCACGGTGACACATTGGTTAGCACTGCTGCCTCACAGTGTCGGGACTGGGTTCCGGGTTCAATTCCTGGCTTGGGTCACTGTCTGAGTGGAATTTCCACATTCTCTCCGTGTCTGCATGGGTTTCCTCCGGGTGCTCCACTTTCCTCCCACAGTCCAAAGATGTGCTGGTTAGGTGCATCATGTCATGCTAAATTGTCCCTCAGTGTACCCAAACAGGTACCGGAGTGTGGCGACTGGGGGATTTTCACCGTAACTTCATTACAGTGTGAATGTAAACCTACTTGTGACACTAATAAATAAACTTTTTTTACTTTTAGTCGTCACACCCCGGCAAGTCGTGGGGGTTACAGATAGTGTGACATGAACCCAAGATCCCGGCTGAGGCCGTCCTCGTGTGTGCGGAACTTGGCTATCAGTCTCTGCTCAGCGACTCTGCGTTGTCGTGTGTCTTGAAGGCCGCCTTGGAGAACGCTTACCCGAAGATCAGAGGCCGAATGCCTGTGACCGCTGAAGTGTTCCCCAACAGGAAGAGAACACTCTTGCCTGTGACCCCCACGACCTGCCTGGGCTTGCAAAATCTCACTAACTGTCCTGGCTGGAGACAATACACATCTCTTTAACCTGTGCTTAACCCTCTCTCCACTCACATTGTCTGTACCTTTAAGACTTGATTACCTGTAAAGACTCGCATTCCAACTATTATTTTGTAAATTGAGTTTGTGTCTTTACATGCCCTGTTTGTGAACTGAAATCTCACTCACCTGATGAAGGAGCAGCGCTCCTAAAGCTAGTGGCTTGTGCTACCAAATAAACCTGTTGGACTTTAACCTGGTGTTGTGAGACTTCAAAGGTGAAACACACTGCACCACAACATCTCCCCCAGACCCATGGGTTAGGGATCTACTGCCTGGACCTATCTCTGTGGTGATTGTGGCACTATGGGTCACACTGCCTTTGCGTAGAGAACGGAAGAAGAATATGAGTTTGCTTTGTCATTCGGATAGAGGGCGGGATTTTTCAGCCGCGCTCGTCTCAAGGCCAGAAAATCCAACCTAAGGTCAATGAACCTTTGCATAGTCTGTGTCCCACCCATCACAACTCCCGTGGTGGGCGGGACAGGAAAGTTCCACTCAGAGTGTCCTCAAGTGACAGTCAGAGGCAGTTCTCAAACAATCAAGTCACTAAGCTTGACTGTTGTCTGTCTAAAGGATAATGAGGGGATTTTTAAAATTGATAAATGTTTATTAATGAAACAACATGGTTAAAAAACAGAAAATGACTCGAAGATCAAAGGCAACCAGGATTTTCACAATGTCCAAATGGTTTCTCTTTAATTCACCTGTAACCTGTTCCCTGCACTCTTTGTGGAAGACCTCCAGTCAGTCCACAAGCATGACCCTGATCTTCCGCCTGCCATTTGAATTCACCACCTTGCTCTCCTGCTCACATTTCTGTCCGCGGCCTGCTGCAATCTTCCGATGAAGCCCAACACAAGCTGGAACGAACAGTCCCTCATCTTCCAGTGAGGCACGTCTGGACTCAACAGCCTTCTGGACTCAACATTGAGTTCAACGGCTTCGGACCCTGAACTCTCCCCTCCACTTAGATTTTTTTTTATTGCCCAGTGCCAGTCTGCATCTTGTTTTCATGTTTTTTGCTTCCAGAGAGACCTGTCCTTTATTCTGCCATTAACACGTACTCTGGACAAATGATTTGTTTCTCTACTACATGCGGACTAGCAACTTCAGATTGAAAAGTTATTCGGTGAGGGAGGCACAATTGGGCACCACCTGATTGGTGCTTTTAATTGACTGGATGGTATTATAACCCAAACCATCCACATTTGGCCATTCTAGATTCACTAACTCAGCTTATTATTCAATCCAAGTGTGCAGATTCTGCCCCAAGATCCTGAACGTTAGGACTGGAATTCTCTGGCCGTTCACGCCGATGGGATTCTCCAGTCCCGCCGGCAATGCACCCCAGCCACAGGTTTCCCGCTGACGTGGGGTGACGTCAATGGGAATTTCCATTGACAGCGGCGGGATCAGAGAATCCCACCGCTGGCAAATAACGCACCACCTCCTGCCAACGGGAAACACGCGGCTGGGAGGACGGAGAATCTCGCCCAAGATTTTCCAAATCTGACACAACAGCACAATATCGTAGACGCGGGAAATCTGAAATAAGAACAGAAATGCTGGAAATACTGAATGACTCCAACTGCATCTGTGAAAGGAGAAACAGAGGCAAAACTTTCAGGTTAATGACCTTTCATAACAACGAATCGGAACTGTGCTGATTAATATCTATTTGAGAAAAGGCAAATATTTAGTTCTTTTTATCTCTTTTTGAGACAAAAGCTGATTCATGCAGAGTAACAGTTTGTGTTTTGCTCCAGCATATGTTTGATGCCAGGTTGTTCCGTTCTGCATACACAAGGGGGCCCATACGGTCGACTAAGTTGCCAACAGCTAGCGCACGCCCAGCTGTTGATTCCAGCTTTCTTTGATCTCAGCTGGAGGGAGGTGACAATTTTACCCAGTATTTTCCCTCTGGCCATTTAGTGTCAGCTCTGACTGCTCCCCTCCAACTAGATTTTCAAGTTTGCTGATGACACCACCGTATTGGGTTGGATCTCAAACAATGATGAGACGGAGTATAGGAATGAGATAGAGAATCTGGTGAACTGGTGTGGCAACGATAGTCTCTCCCTTAATGTCAATGAAACAAAGGAAATAGTCATTGACTTCAGGAAGCATAGTGGAGGACATGCCCTGTCAATGGAGACCAAGTAGAAATGGTCGAGAGCTTCTGGTTTCTAGGTGTCCAAATTACCAATAACCTGTCCTGGTCTCTCCATGCCGATGCTACAGTTGAGAAAGTCCACCAACACTTCTGCTTTCTCAGAAGACTAAGGAAATTTGGCATGTCCACTACAACTCTCACCAACCTTTACAGATGCACCATAGAAAGCATTCTTTCTGGTTGTATCACAGCTTGGTATGGCTCCTGCTCTGCCCAAGACCGCAAAAAACTACAAAGGATCGTGAACGAAGCCCAATCCATCACGCAAACCATCCTCCCATCCATTGACTCTGTCTACACTTCCCGCTGCCTTGGAAGTGCAGCCAGCATAATCAAGGACCCCACGCATCTCTTCCACCTTCTGTCAGGAAAAAGATACAAAAGTCTGAAGTCACATACCAACCAACTTAAGAACAGCTTCTTCCCTGCTGCTGTCAGACTTTTGAATGGACTTACCTTGCCCCAAGTTGATCTTTCTCTGTACCTCAGCTATGACTGTAACACTACATTCTGCACCCTCACCTTTCCTTCTCTATGAACAGTATTCTTTGTCTGTATAGCACAAGATCAATACTTTTTACTGTATACTAATACATGTGACAATAATAAATCCAATCGAATCTTGCCTCCTGAGCCAGAGGTTATGGCTTCAAGTCTGGAGCCAAAGTCTTGAACACATTCAGGGACAGTGAATAACCCCTGAAATTTAGCGTGATGATCATGATGCATGTCCCTTTTGTGCTATCTGGCACTTATAGTGAGGTACATAGTGCAGTACTGAACCTGCTGCGAAATAGCTACATGTCTCAGCAGAAAGTGCAAATTCATGCAGGGCTAGCACCACTGGAAGCTAGGTTGCATCTTTTAAGGTGAGGTGCATTCTTAAATGTGAAGTACGTTGTGAATGCAGCAGGAATTGCAACTGATTAAAGAGAGTTGAAGATCAAAGCTACATAAATGGCAAAACAGGCCAGAGAGCAGGCCCCAAGATTCCCTGATGAAGTGCAGGAGGCCTTGGGCATGGACAGAAAGAGGGAGGTCCTCTTCCTGCAGGTAACCAGTAGGTCCTCTTGGCAGATACTGAGAAGAGGGCACAGTGGCTCAGTGGCTAGCACAGCTGCCTCACAGCACCAGGGACCCAGATTCAATTCCAACATTAGGTGACCGTGTGAAGTTTGCATGTTCTCCCTGTGTCTGCGTGGGTTTCCTCCGGGTGCTCCAGCTTCCTCCCACAGTCCAAAGATGTGCAGGGTAGGTGAATTGACCATGCTAAATTGCCCCTTAGCGTCCTAAGATGTGTAGCAGGTCTCCAGCTCTCCTGTGACATCTTGCTTCCCTCTGGTGAAGTGGAATGCATGGGGAGAACCAGCAGCCTCAGTGATGACTGCCATGGGTGTTTACATCTGACTTACCTCTGTTCCCAGTTACACGGTGGCACAGTGGTTAGCACTGCTGCCTCACAGCGCCAGGGACCTGGGTTCGATTCTCGGCTTGGGTCACTGTCTGTGCAGAGTTTGCACGTTCTCCCCATGTCTGCATGGGTTTCCACTGGGTGCTCTGGTTTCCTCCTACAGTCCAAACGACGTGCTGGTTAGGTGCATTGGCCGTGCTAAATTGCCCCTCAGTGTACCCGAACAGGTGCCCGAATGTGGTGACGAGGGGACTTTCACAGTAACTTCAATGTAAGCCTACTTGTGGCACTAATAAATAAACTTGCAACCATTGGCTTTCAGTAGAAAGGAAACCATTTCCATATCAATTAAGGTTCACAGGCCTGAAAATCTGAACTTTAATCAGCTTCCTCGTGGAGGCCGGTTTCTGATCCAGTAACAGACCCAGCGCCTGTTTCCCACCTCCAGGGCAGAAATCCGGCCTGTGGATTCATGTTGAGGTGATATGCAATCAACTGAGCCATGACTGAAAATCCTTTCACAGTTTCTATTCAGTTCCCTTTCTTTTAGTATCTCAAGGTGTGCAGGTTAGTTGGATTGGCCATGGTAAATGTGTGGGGTTTAGAGAATAGTGGGGGGCACGGGCTTGAGTAAGATGATCTTTTGGAGAGTTGGTGGAGTCCTGGTGGGCTGAATGGCCTCTTCCTGCACTGTAGGGATTTCTATGGGTTTTTCTGTTCTTTCTGAATTTATATTGTGTTAATCCAGCTGGAGTTTCCCTCGTTAATGGTTGTCTAAGCACTCAGATTCACTGCCTAAGAGTCAGTGAGTAGCTTACATCTCTTTTTCAGTTTTGGACTGACAAGGGGTTAAGTTTAAAAGCATTCCTGTTACTTCAGCGTCTGGCAGCCACATTACAGTTCATAGCTGGTGCTGATTCCATGTCACAGAATTGCCAATGAATGGCAAAATGTCACTCAAAAAGATGCAGATGATTTGTGTGGGAAATGGAATAATTCATATGGCCCATCAGAATGGGGTGAGTTTCACTTGACATCTGTTTGGTCGTTCCTGATTTTTTAAAATTGAGGGAGCGTGACGTAGGGTCAGGGTGAACCAGCAACGTGGTTGTAAAGAGTAGCAGATCACATAGAACCATAGAAAGGGTACAGGGCAGAAGGAGACCATTCAGCCCAAGGACACCCAGATGCCCTTTCTAACCCACCTTCCGGCGCCCGATCCATAGCCACATGTGACAGATCAGATGGCAACGATCAGATGATGCCAAGCTTGGAACTTAAAATTTTAATAATTACAGAGCAAAAGAAAGACTAAGGGAGGTGGGGGGGTGGGGGTGGGGGTGGGGGGGGGGGGGGGGGGGGGGGGGGTGGGGGCGGGGTGGGGGGGTGGGGGGGGTGGGGGGTGGTGGGGGGGTGGTGGAGGGTGGTGGGGGGGTGGTGGGGGGGTAGAGGGGTGGGGGGGTGGGGGGGGGTGGGGGGGGTGGGGGGGGGGTGGGGGTGGGGGGGGTGGGGGGGAGGGGGGTGGGGGGGGTGGGGGTGGGGGGGGTGGGGGGGAGGGGGGTGGGGGGGGTAGGGGGGTGGGGGGTGAGGGTGGGGGGGTGGGGGGGGGTGGTGGGGGGGGTGGGGGTGGGGGGGGTGGGGGGAGGGGGGTGGTGGGGGTGGGGGGGGTGGGGGGGTGGTGGGGGGGCTGGTGGGGGGGGGTGGGGGGTGGTGGGGGTGTGGGGGTGAGTGGGGGGTGGGGGAGTTGGGGGTGGGGGGGTGGGGGGGTTGGTGGGGGGGTGGGGGAGGTGGTGGGGGGGTGGTGGGGGGGGTAGGGGGGTGGGGGGTGGGGGTGGGGGGGTGGGGGGGTGGTGGTGGGGGGTGGGGGTGGGGGGGGGGGTGGGGGCGGGGTGGGGGGGTGGGGGGGGTGGGGGGTGGTGGGGGGGTGGTGGGGGGTGGTGGGGGGGTGGGGGGGGGTGGGGGGGGTGGGGGGGGGTGGGGGTGGGGGGGGTGGGGGGGAGGGGGGTGGGGGGGGTGGGGGTGGGGGGGGTGGGGGGGAGGGGGGTGGGGGGGGTAGGGGGGTGGGGGGTGAGGGTGGGGGGGTGGGGGGGGGTGGTGGGGGGGTGGGGGTGGGGGGGTGGGGGGAGGGGAGTGGTGGGGGTGGGGGGGGTGGGGGGGTGGTGGGGGGGCTGGTGGGGGGGGGTGGGGGGTGGTGGGGGGGTGGGGGTGAGTGGGGGGTGGGGGAGTTGGGGGTGGGGGGGTGGGGGGGTTGGTGGGGGGGTGGGGGAGGTGGTGGGGGGGTGGTGGGGGGGTAGGGGGGTGGGGGGTGGGGGGGTGGGGGGGTGGTGGTGGGGGGTGGGGGTGGGGGGGGTGGGGGGAGGGGGGTGGTGGGGGGGCTGGTGGGGGGGGGTGGGGGGGTGGTGGGGGGGTGGGGGTGGGGGTGAGTGGGGGGTGGGGGAGTTGGGGGTGGGGGTGGGGGGGTGGGGGGGTGGTGGGGGGTGGGGGGGGTGGGGGGAGGGATGTGGTGGGGGTGGGGGGGGTGGGGTGGGGGGGGGTAAAAAAACATTTCCAGATCAGAAGGGAAAAGGGGTCAACAAATTACAGGAGGGAGGGGGTGTAGGTGATAAAAGCCATGGGCAAAACTTAATGCCCTCCCCTGAGGTGAGTTGGAGAAGGGGGTTATTTAATTTGGCGGGAGGGTGCTGGGTGGGTGTACCACCAATTTCTTGCCCCAAATAGGTATGAGGGAAGGAGGCTCATGGGCAGGCTCCGCACACAGCTGACAACTGAGGTCCTCAAGTGGGTAGCTAATGCCCCCTTAAGGGCCTCATGCTACTGCTGCTCACTGAATACTAGCGGTGGGACAGTCGCCACGTGGGGAGTCTGAAAAGCAAACCCCACTGTGTTTGCTCGCTGGATCTATGATGAGGAATGGGGGCTGGAGTCGGGTGTGGTCCCCTGTTCAAAGGGCTGAGTGTAGGGTCTGATCGAGGGACCCAGCATCAGAAATGGGTGGGCCACTTAGAGTCAACCTGAGCTCTTGCTTCTGACACCCCTCTCCTGAATCCCCTCACTCACCTGTGGCCTGGGTCCCTGGTGGATCTGAGGCCTCCAGTGGGTACATTGCTGGCAGCTACCACTGCCCTCCCTGATAGTGCTGCCTGCAATGCTGCTGGCTTACAATTGGCTGGCAGCTCTTGTGAGTGGGATTTGCGCTCCTGAGGTCCTTGATCTCAGGACAGGCCCATCACTGACTCTAGTGCCTGGTTAGCACTTAATATGACAGGCCTTGCCCCGAGGAGGTGAAGCAGGGCTTTCACCAGCTCTGCAACTGGCACACAAGACACTCAATAACTGGATTAAATACCGCCTAGAGTGTGGCTATCACAGGAAAAGGAACAAGAGGAACGTTGGGGTGTTAAATTTATTTATTAGTGTCACAAGTAGGCTTACATTAACACTGCAATGAAGTTACTGTGAAACTCACCCAGTTGCCACACTCCGGCACCTGTTTGGGTACACTGAGGGAGAATTTAGCACGGCCAATCCACCAAACCAGCATGTCTTTCAGTCTGTGCGAGGAAATCGGAGCACTCAGAGGAAACCCATGCAGACACGGGGAGAACGTGCAGACTCGGCACAGACAGTGACCCAAGCTGGGAATTGAATCTGGGTCCCAGGCACTGTGAGGTAGCAGTGCTAAACACTGTGCCACCGTGCCATGCCATTAAGGATGACACGAAAAAATAACAATAGAGGTGCAAATTCTTTCTTCTTTACCTGATATGGGAGCAGAATTCAGGTTTCCCGTGGGTTTGAATATAGAGAAACTTTAAAAGTTGTGAGGTTGCACCAGTACCTTGTGATGTTATCATGTTCATTTGATATTCTTCTGTGTCCTATTTAAGATAAATGGGTTGCTAGGCTTTCTGAAAGAGCAGAAAAAGCAATTTCACACTTCAACTCACCTTCATAGGAAGAAACTGTGCATTTTGAAGATATTTGGTTAGGGAAGGATATTCAAACTCTGATAAAATAGTGATGCCAATAATGTCAGTACATTCTCCTCATAATTCAAAGCTGCTTAATTCAAATTGACTGAAAATGATTTTGTTTTTAGCACCATATTCCTCTATTGCTGCAATATTTGGATTGCTAAATTCAAATTATTTGATAATCCAATCTTTTCATTGAATTCCTACAGTGCAAAAGAAGGCCATTCTGCCCATTGAGTCTGTACTGACAACAATCCCACCCTATCCCAGTAACCCCACATATTTACTCTGCTAATCCCACTGCCACTAAGGGGCAATTTAGCATGGCCAATCAACCTAACCCACACGTCTTTGGACCGTAGGGGGAAAACTGGAGCACCCAGAGGAAACCCACGCTGACACGGGGAGAACATGCAAACTCCACATGGACAGTCACTCAAGGCCAGAATTGAACTTGGATCCCTGGCGCTGTGAGGCAGCAGTGCTAACCATTGTGCCACCGGGCCGCCCGGGAGCTGTCAAAGAGATCTGTCAAGGCATTTAAATCTCCTGCCCTTTAACTATTTGGAAAAAAATGTTTGCAGTGTTGAAAATAATCTGTGAGGGCTACCACTACAGGATCTTTACTGCATGACTGACTTCATAACCTATCAATATCACAGTTGGGTGCATTTCAGTTCATAGTTTGACTACTCCAAGTATTTATAAAATGTTTGAAGTGGGACTATGAATACAAATGCTTGTTCTTAGAAAGGATTAAAGGAAGCTAAATGTAGAGAACATTTTGTTTTATCAATGAGAGTGTTCTTTTTAGATAGTGGATTCATCAGTTGACATTTAAGAATTTTATTTCATATCAGCATGGGTCCTGAGGTCTGCCATGGTGGCTATTGGGTGAGTTGGCATAGAGGGTGTTTGTGCAAAGGTTGGTGAGTGGGGGAATGGTTTGGCATGGAGGGCATGAAAGGTCATGGGAGGTGTGGAGGGACATAGATTGGCATAAAGTATATGAGGCACCATGGAGAGTGGGTGGAGGGACATGGGATGGCATGGATGGGGCATGGGGTGTGTTGAGGAGGGATTGAGGGGTCGTGAAAGGTGAGGGCTGGAGGATATTTTTTGCTTCCTATTTTATTCACAGCTAGGACCGAGTGAGGCTGGCCTTTCGCACAGCCTGCCTCTGTACCCAGCAGACCCTGTGGCTGCTGGCAAACTGTTTCCGGGGAGAAGGTGCACGATTCCCACTAAACCAGCCCCTCCCGGAATGAAGATCCAAGCTTCCAAGGAGTTTTTCCAGGTGTTGTGTTCGTGGAATCAGGAATTCTCCAAACTCTGCACACCCCAGAGTGAAAATTCAGGCCTGTGTCTTTGAAGGAAAAATGGGCCTGAACTTTACTTGGCCAGCTGAGGTCCCATTGCCGAGACTGAAAGCAGGAGGTAAATATTTATCCCAAAGTCACTTAAAAAAAGATTAACCGATCATTATCACATTGTTGTTTATGGATCCTTACGAAGTTCAAAGCGGCTGCTGCATTTCCCATATTCCAATGGTGACTACACTTCAAAAGCACATCATTGTTTGCAAAGTGCTTTTGGATTTCCATGGCCATGAAAGATGTTAAATAAATGCAAGTCCTTTCTTCTTTCTCTCAACCTCTCTTTTGGTTTTCTTCCTTTGTACTTTCCTCTTCCACTCTCTCTTTCATTTGCTTGTCTTTTCCTCCTGTCTTCAACTGAAGCCATCAACACTGATCCCAATAAAAATCTAGAATTAAAAGTCTAACCATAACTGTTGCTTATAAGAGTGAGGGGTGACCTTATTCAAACATTCTAAAGCCAAATAGGGAAGGAAGAGACAGAGACTTTTGACACTGGGGGTGGGATTTTCCAGCCGTGCTTGTCCCAAGACCAGAAAGTCCCGAGATCAACGGATCTTTGCACGATCCGTGTCCCACCGGCTACAATTCCTGTGGCGAATGGGGCAGCAAAATTCCGCTGTGGGTCTCTGCCCCGTTTCAACTGAGGTTTCCACTTACTGGAGAGAGAGAGGCCTGCAACAAATAGAAACACTCAAACGCCATTTCATGAGGGAAGGCTCCTCACTGGGCTGTATGTTTGTGGGCCACAGATTGTATGTGGTGTCCCTGTTGCTAGGGACCGTACATGACCCTCACCGGTGAGGACCTCCACTAGTGATGCCGTGAGTTCAAGTGAGCCCGGATTATTCCATCCCAGGCTCATTAATAGAGAGCTGAGAAACTGGGCATGAAGCTGGTATTTCCCCTCTCTTGTGATCTTATTAGCTCACCATGCTGAACAATCGGTGGGATAAGCCAGTATGATCGCCTCCAAAGTCTTCTGATCAGATAGTGGAACTGGTCAAAGACTATTTTAACTCCCGACCTTCAAGCATGGGGTATAAATTTCATTCTGCTGCCCAGTATTAGTTTAATAAACCTTTTCTTGTTGGAGCCACAACACTTCTGTAGTTATTACATGGGCCTTACGATGTCTTGTTGCTGGGTGGATGTAGATGACCAATTGAATATGTCTGCAATCTATCCAGCAGGCATCAGTCCCCCGCATGGAGGACTGATACAGATGGAGTGATACAGATATTACTTAAATCTTTGACCTGAATGATGACATAACCCAGGAGGTGCCAGTGCTTTGATCTAGGGTGCCTCTGGGTGGTTTTGTTATAATGAGGCCACGCTGAGCATACTTTTGTCAGCAGCAGGATGTCATTTGCATTGGCTTTTCCCACCCCATGTTTCCCAATGGTTTCACTCCAGTTATTGGAGTCACACCCAGTTAAAGGAGTCACAACCAAGCCTGGCCTTAAGCTTCCCCCAGAAGGATGAAATTTCCTTCTTTTGGGATGGCAGTGAAGACTTCATCAAGGTCAGAAAAGAACTTTTCATTGACATCGTCATCGGAGTCAGGGGTTGTGGTGTAAGTGCTGATGACCTTGTGAGAGATCCTATGTATGCTTGGCTCTGTTTGCTTCAGTCTATGCAAAGGCTTCATTTTAAGATATCTCTGCCTATGCAATGAACTCCGCTAACTTGACGACATGTAGAATCAGAAGGCTAAAGGTTAGCTAAAAACTGACTGCATTCCTGAAAGGTACACAACAGCAGGCAAACATGCTTTTCATAACAGCAGCTGCAAAAATAGTTTTTCTAAATCAGTGACAGCCTGAGGAAAACATTTCCAATAGCGAGATAAGGGTTGAAATATAGTTTGCATTTTAGTGTGTTTTCAGTTTGTTTTGAGACCAGTTTAGTGTGATCAGTATTGGCACTGGTTCGCTCAGAAGCCAGTCTCCAAGCTTTGTTTTCTCTTTTCGCTTTTGTCATGTTAATTTAATTCTTTTAAGTTCTATTCAATAAAAGAAAACCATTGTTAAAATTGTATCAGTGCTGTCCTCTCGTCTATTAAAACGAATGGATGGACTCAACACTTTGGCCTATTGGTTGTAGCTGAGCTTTAGCAAAGTGTCATGAGCCTTTCATTTATACAACTGAGGCTCGCTGTTAGCTTTTTCTTTCCAATAGGTGTCTTCTTCTCTTCTCCGGCGATCACTCACTAATGAGTATGATCGACCACCTAAGAATCTCCATGCCGCTGGTTACAGGTTCTGTGGGTCATTGCATGCTGTTGAGCCCAATCCTAGAGCCACATCTCGGACTGCACGCTCGGCCATTGTTTTTCAGTACACCAATCGGTGTACCACCTCTACTCAGAGGATTGTTCTTCTTCCTAAGGATGGCAATGCCATCCATCGAAGTGGAAAAGAACATTTTCAAAACCATGCGGCTGTCAGTTCAGAGTGACACCCTCCAAGCCACCCCCCCCAAGTTTCTTGGGTGAACCACCGTTGATGGGAGAACAGCAACAAGCAATCAAACAAGTGAAAAACAACAAAACCTATGTCCCAAACCTCCAGCAGAGATCTTCAAAGCTGGGGGTCTTTTGCTCACATCCGCAAAAGTGACATAGGAGGGTCCAGGGGTCCAGCAGCATGGTGATGTCCATGAAGGCCAGCTCAGCATGGAGATAGAGGGCAGGGATTAGTCTCCCCTGGCAGAGTGGGGAATAGCGCATCGGAGCAGCACAGTGCTATGGCAGAATGACTTTGTTGCTCTCACCTTCCAATCTCTTGCGAACTGAGGACCACTTTGTGCACACCACTCATTAACTGTTCAGACTGACGTTTAGGCTGGCACCATACAAGATTGGAAGGCCTGACTGGATTCCAGTGGACAGCTGTCTTAATGAGCATTCATGAGATGCAAATGAATGCACATGACATTCACGCCACCTGTCAGTGGGAAGACCGACCCGCCATTAGCCCGCCACCAGGGGAATAGTGATTGTACGCTGGCGGTTTTCCGACATTTTGGCTCCCGCTAGATTCTCCGCTCCTGCCCACCGCCAAACCTGCCACAGGAGGGATGGGAGAATTCAGCCCACAGTGTGGCTGCAGACCTTGCAGAGCAACCTCATTGAGCTGACTTTCACTCAGTAAATCACGAGGTTCTGGGGATTGTGCTCCATAGATTTGAATGTCCAAGCCTGCTACTGCTTCATCATTATATCACTGCCACAGTTTTGATTGGGAGATCTGAAATGGATGGCTTCAAAATCTAGACTGAGGTCAAGCAAGGCTATGTGATGGCCCCCACGCTATATACAATCTACCTGACATTGGCTATTCGCCTCATTAAAGATCAACTACCCTCTGGTGTAGGTGTTAAATACAGCCTGGATGGAAACCTATTTAACCTCAGTCGTCTCCAGACCAAAGCCACCACTAATATACATGATTTGCAGTTTGCAGCTGACTGCAGTCTCATTGTCCACTCTGCATAAGATTTGCAAGTCACTCTTGATCTCTTCAGTTGTGCATACGAGCAACTCGGTCTGTCCACAATAATGCCAACCAAGACCACAAGAAACTACAAAGGGTTGTGAACGTAGCTCAGTCCATCATGCAAACCAGCCACTGACTCTGTCTACATTTCTCGCTGCCTCAGGAAAGCAGAATCAAGGACCCCTCGCACCCTAGACATTCTCTCTTCCACCTTCTACTGTTGGGAAAAAGATACAAAAGTCTGAGATCATGTGCCAACCGACTCAAGAGCAGCTTCTTCCCTGCTGCCATCAGATTTTTGAATGGTCCTATCACATATTAAGCTGATCTTTCTCTCCACCCTATTGGTAACTACAACACTACACTCTGTGCCCTCTCCTTTCCTTCTCCCCTATGTACTCTATGAATGGTACGTTTTTATCTGTAACAGCTCGCAAGAAACAATACTTTTCACTGTATACCAATACATGTGACAGTAATAAATCAATCAATCAATAAATCAATCAATCAAAACTCAGATATCAGCCCACACCTGTCAGCCAAATATTCCACCTCCCATTTTTGTGGAAGGAGAGATTCTGGAACATGTTGAGCATTTGCCATACCTTTGGTAGCTACCGCTCTCAGAAGGTCACCATTGATGAGAAGATCCAATGGTGGAACCGATTCAATGCAGAGAGTTTGACTTTAATGTTACCAATCTGCTTCATATCCATTGAGGACTTTTTGGTTAAGAATAATATAAATATAATCACAATGAAACAAAGTTAATCTGACGGCTTCTATTGGACATTTACTGGGCCATCAGTGCTTGGGCTCCTCGTAAGTCACCTCAGCCACACCTTCAAAGAGTAGTAGCCCTTGTCTCTAAAGAGCCCTTTGCTGTTTCTGCTCCGAACTGTGGTTATCTCTGGGAGACTTGCTGCAGGATGAAAGCATTGTGTCTGCTCTCTGGGAATCGTGCTCACACACGTATGAGGATATTTCAATGGTTACAGACTGGTTGAACACTGGTGAAGCAGAATCCCTATTGTTTGATGAAGACTCCAGTGTGATCATAGAATCCCTACAGTGCAGAAGGAGGCCATTCAGACCATTGAGACTGCACTGACCACAATCCCACCCAGCCCCTAATCTCGTAACCCCACGTATTTACCCTGCTAATCCCCCAATTTAAACATCTTGGGACACAAAGGGGCAATTTAGCATGACCAATCCACCTTACCCGCATATCTTTGTGGGAAGAAACGGGAGCACCCGGAGGAAACCCACGCAGACATGGGGAGAATGTGCAAACTGCACACAGACAGTGACCCAAGGCCAGAATTGAACCCAGGTCCCTGGCGCTGTGAGGCAGCAGTGCTAACCATTGTGTTACCATGCCACCCCGATATGGTGGTGCTGTGGTCACCACAGATAGGTCGTTCATGACGTGGGCAGGAGCAGCAGGAATGCCAACCGAGCAGTGAATCTGAGAGCCTACTCGTTCTAACTGGCCTCAACAGCTGAAAAATGCACACAGGACCGATCCTGGCATGAGTCACCTCATTGCACTATGGATACACGGTCAGCAAGCAGCACTGGCAGACCTCTGGAAGGAGTCAGCAGTGACTCTGGCAATGGTTGCAGACTATCTCTTGGCAAGAGGAAACCTCTGGACTTTGAGACACTGCTGCCCAGTGTATATGCAGGAGGTTTATGGTCTATCTGGGGAGTGTAACCTGCTGCATGCTCTATGCTAATCCTGCTCCCCCTCATCCTGTGGAGTGGGGGGTGGTTGGGAGAAGGTAACTGTTGTTGATGGTGTTGCAGTTACTTGTACTAATCCTCTTGTTCCTCAATGTTGCTTCCAGGTAGAATGACATAAACTAATCTGGGGCTCCAGAGCCGAAAAGTGAAGATCAAAGGGAAATAATCCCAAAGTAAAAAGAAAGAAGAGAAAGAGTTGTGTTTAATTAGCACCTCTCCCGACTGTTGGACATCTCGAAGATCTTTACAGCTAACAAAGCACTTCTGAAACATAGTCACTACAGCAATGGAGGAAACACAGCAGCAAATTTACGCACAGCAAGATCCCACAGTGGCAATGTAATAGTGGCTGGATAATCTGCTTTTGTGATTTAATTTGAGGGTTAGGTTAGGAGAAGTTAGGTTAGGCCAGGACACTGGAGATAATTGCCCTGCTCCCTTTCTTTGATATAGTGCCATGGGAATTTGTTTTTACATCCAAACAACGGCACCTCTGACACTGCAGTGCTCCCACAGTGCTGCACCCAAGTGTCGGCCTAGATTTACTTGTGCTCGGGTCCTGAACCTTGTGATTCAGAGGCGAGAGTGCTACCAGCTGAACCTTGGCGGACACAGGTGTTAAAAGCCACCTACAAAGCAGTGGAAGATTATGCTCGGAGCAAGGAAAGCGAGGGTGTTAGCTATCACTTGTTGTCGAAGTGTCATGTCGAGTGTCGTGTGAGCGCCATGCGGCTGTCAGCATTTAAAGACTATCTTGCCTGTCAATCGCTTAGCACTGATAAATTCACTATCCTCTTGCCGTGTTTTCCCAGTCCAGTTCCAGAGCCCAGGAAACCCATCTCACACAATGTTGAATTCTGGATTGAATTTAAAAAAAACTGTTCACATGTCTGAACAGCAAAGCTGCCTGTCCCCATGGGGGTTTCTTGCACGCTGCAGTCAATGCTCAGGTTAAAGTTGAGAGTCGGTAGGTTCCTGCTGGATTCCTAACACACCAATAGGAACATAGAAACATGGGAATTAGGAGCAGAAGTAGATGGCATGGTGGCACAGTAGTTGGGGCGGCATGGTGGCACACTGGTTAGCACTGCTGCCGCGCAGCGTCAGGGACCCGGATTCGATTCCCGGTTTGCGTCAATGTCTGTGAGCACATTCTCCCCGTGTCTGCATGGGTTTCCTCCCACAGTCCAAAAGATGTGCAGGTGAGGTGAATTGGCCACGTTAAATTTCCCCCTAGTGTTAGGGGGACTAGCTAGGGTAAATGCATGGGGTTATGGAGATAGGGCAGGGGTGGGATTGTGGTTGGTGCAGACTCGATGGGCCGAATGGCCACCTTCAGTACTGTAGGATTCTATGATTCTATGAAATTCAACCCTTCGAGTCTGCTCTGCCATTCAATCAGATCATGGCTGATCTCTACCTGGTCTCAAATCCACCTCCCCACCTTTTCCCCACATCCCTTTATTCATTAGAGATATATCTATCTCCTTCTTGAAATTATTCAATGATTCAGGCTCCACCGTGCTATGCGGCAGCGAGTTCCACAAATTCACCACCCTCTGCGAGAAGTAGTTCCTCCTCAGGAACATGTGGCAAATAGTGACCACAACTCTGTTAACTTTAGGATAGTAATGGACAAGGATGAGTGCTGTCCTACGGGCAGGGTGCTAAATTGGGGGAAGGCTGACTATAGCCGGATTAGGCAGGAATTGGTGGATGTTGATTGGGAGAGGATGTTCGAGGGTAAGTCCGCGTCTGGCATGTGGGAGTCTTTTAAGGAACTATTGATAAGGCTGCAGGATAGGCATGTGCCTGTAAAAAGGAAAGATAGGAAAGGTAGGATTCGAGAGCCGTGGATAACCAGGGAAATTGAGGATCTGATTAAAATGAAAAGGGAGGCGTACGTTAAGTCCAGGCAACTGAAAACAGATGGAGCTCTGGAGGAATACAGAGAGAGTAGGAAAGATCTCAAACGGGGAGTTAGAAGGGCAAAAAGAGGGCACGAGATGTTCTTGGCAGGCAGGATTAAGGAGAATCCTAAGGCATTCTATTCATACGTTAGGAACAAAAGAGTTGTCAGGGAGAAAATCGGACCTCTCAGGGACAAAGGAGGGGAATTATGCTTAGAACCCAAGGGAATAGGGGAGATCCTAAATGAATACTTTGCATCGGTATTCACGAAGGAGAGGGGCGTGTTAACCGGGAGTGTCTCGGAGGGAGGTGTTGACCCGTTAGAGAAAATCTCCATTACGAGAGAGGAAGTGTTAGGTTTTTTAGGGAACATTAAAACTGACAAAGCCCCAGGGCCTGATGGCATCTATCCTCGACTGCTCAGGGAGACGAGAGAGGAAATTGCTGGGCCTCTGACGGAAATCTTTGTCGCTTCTTTGGACACGGGTGAGGTCCCTGAGGATTGGAGGATAGCGAATGTGGTCCCGTTGTTTAAGAAGGGTAGCAGGGATAACCCAGGAAATTATAGGCCGGTGAGCTTGATGTCCGTGGTAGGGAAGTTGTTGGAGAGGATTCTTAGAGACAGGATGTATGTGCATTTAGAACGGAACAATCTCATTAGTGACAGACAGCATGGTTTTGTAAGAGGGAGGTCGTGCCTTACAAATTTGGTGGAGTTTTTTGAGGAAGTGACAAAAACGGTTGATGAAGGAAGGGCCGTGGATGTCGTCTATATGGATTTCAGTAAGGCATTTGACAAAGTCCCACATGGCAGGTTGGTTAAGAAGGTTAAGGCTCATGGGATACAAGGAGAAGTGGCTCGATGGGTGGAGAACTGGCTTGGCCATAGGAGACAGAGGGTAGTGGTCGAAGGGTCTTTTTCCGGCTGGAGGTCTGTGACCAGTGGTGTTCCGCAGGGCTCTGTACTGGGACCTCTGCTATTTGTGATATATATAAATGATTTGGAAGAAGGTGTAACTGGTGTAATCAGCAAGTTTGCGGATGACACAAAGATGGCTGGAATTGCGGATAGCGAAGAGCATTGTCGGGCAATACAGCAGGATATAGATAGGCTGGAAAATTGGGCGGAGAGGTGGCAGATGGAATTTAATCCGGATAAATGTGAAGTGATGCATTTTGGAAGAAATAATGTAGGGAGGAGTTATGCAATAAATGGCAGAGTCATCAGGAGTATAGAAACACAGAGGGACCTAGGTGTGCAAGTCCACAAATCCTTGAAGGTGGCAACACAGGTGGAGAAGGTGGTGAAGAAGGCATATGGTATGCTTGCCTTTATAGGACGGGGTATAGAGTATAAAAGCTGGAGTCTGATGATGCAGCTGTATAGAACGCTGGTTAGGCCGCATTTGGAGTACTGCGTCCAGTTCTGGTCGCCGCACTACCAGAAGGACGTGGAGGCATTGGAGAGAGTGCAGAGAAGGTTTACCAGGATGTTGCCTGGTATGGAGGGTCTTAGCTATGAGGAGAGATTGGGTAGACTGGGGTTGTTCTCCTTGGAAAGACGGAGAATGAGGGGAGATCTAATAGAGGTATACAAGATTATGAAGGGTATAGATAGGGTGAACAGTGGGAAGCTTTTTCCCAGGTCGGAGGTGACGATCACGAGGGGTCACGGGCTCAAGCTGAGAGGGGCGAAGTATAACTCAGACATCAGAGGGACGTTTTTTACACAGAGGGTGGTGGGGGCCTGGAATGCGCTGCCAAGTAGGGTGGTGGAGGCAGGCACGCTGACATCGTTTAAGACTTACCTGGATAGTCACATGAGCAGCCTGGGAATGGAGGGATACAAACGATTGGTCTAGTTGGACCAAGGAGCGGCACAGGCTTGGAGGGCCGAAGGGCCTGTTTCCTGTGCTGTACTGTTCTTTGTTCTTTGTTCTTTGTTCTCAGCTCAGTTTTAAATCTACCGCCTCTCAACCTATACCTGTGACCTCTTGTTCTCGATTGCCCCATAAGAGGAAACATTTGGTCTACACTTACTCTATCAATCCTTTTTAACATGTTATACTCCTCGATCAGATCCCCTCTCATCCTTCTACACTCCAGCGAGTATAAACCCAAACTGTTTAATAGCTCAATAGTTTTGACAGTTTTGACCTGCCTCCCGCCCACATTAATTGTTTAAAATATATCAACTCCCCCACCATGTCTTTGTGCACTAATGGTGAAAACATTGGCGCCTTGCCCCCCACACACCCTAACATAACTCCTCCAGCAATACTTTTGCTGTCTCATACCTATCAGCTGCATTTTTAGTGTGTGATCAACATTGCCATTAAACCACTCACTCGGTGCTGGATGGAAAAATAGCAACAACAGATACCTGTCTGTGCAGAATTTTCAACTTGTCCATATGAAGGGATGGAGGTTCAAATCTCAGATGAAGAATTGACCTCCGACCTCCCTGTCCATGGTGCAATGCACAAGTGGCTCGAACCTCTGGGCCTCATGTTGGAAACAAAGACATTTATTACCAAGGAACAGAAAACATTTGTAATTCATTTAAGTTAGCCACAAATGCGCTACTGATTAAGATGCAGCATCTTCCTTAATCTTCTGTGATACAGCACGGAATAAAAATAGCAATTATAGTGAGGGTGATGGATTATTATTACATTTCTACAGAAATTTGATTAAGGATTGCTTCTGTTGATGCAGTGGTGTCATGGCAACAGACCTTTGTGGAATTAATTATCTATGCCAAGGGTGGGGATTTAAACAATTTAATATGAAATTTCACTGGCTGTACCAGGGGAACAAATTAAAACCGTGGATTCTTGAAGATGTTAGGAAAAAATAAAATGCAGTTAAAAGTAAAACGGGGAGACATTTGTTGAGAAATGTTGTATTGACCATTATGCTTTACCATTTTACACTGTAATGAGAGAAAACCTTGCACAACCGTGAGACATAATTCAGAGGAATTTAACACATAGAATTGAGAGCACCACTGAGTTTGGGAGTGAAATGATGGAACCCTGTACCCAAATTCCCGATACCGTCTCCTGGTGCGTGAAACTCCATATTAGTTTGCAAAATGAAACTCTCATGGTGTTCAGCGCAGCAAGTTCAACATCCCCATCGAAGTAGCATGCCAAGCGGTGAGAGATCAGGACAGCACTGCACCCTCAGTGAATCAGAGTTTGACACTGGGCTATAATACTGTAGCTCCAAATATCTGACCCATTGTCCTGTGAACGCAACTCTCCACTGTGGTCAAGGTATTCGAAGATTATTCCTCTGCATTAAATGGAGGTAATTGTAATCCTTTAGAAAAGATTGCCTGGTTCATAAGTTCATTAGATATCGGAGTAGAATTAGGTCATTCGGCCCATCGAGTCTGCTCCGCCATTCGATCATGGCTGATATGTTCCTCATCCCCATTTTCCTGCCTTCTCCCCATAACCCTTCAACACATTACCAATTAAAAATCTGTCTAACTCCTCCTTAATTTTATTCAGCATCCACCGCACTTTGGGGTAGTGAATTCTACAGATTCACAACCCTTTGTGAGAAATAGTTTCTCCTCAACTCTGTTTTAAATTTGCTACCCCTTATCCTAAGACTATGACCTCTCATCCTAGAATGCCCCACATGTGGAAGATCTGCTCCACGCCTACTTTATCCAAACCTTTTATCATCTTATATACCTCAATTTGATCTCCCTTCATTCTTCTAAATTCCAGAGAGCATACAGGCCTAAAGGGTGAGACGTTAAACATTTATATTTCATAGTCCACCTCAGTCCTGTCCACTACTGGTTTTAAACTATAGTCTGCTGGGGTTCAGGAAACTCGTCAGGTAGAAGAAGATGAGATGTGTCAATGAGGTAAATGCCTTTTCTTTCTTCTTCTGAGGGATGTGGGCATCGCTGACAAGGCCAAAATTTGTTGCCCGTTCTGAATTGCCCTTGAACCGAGTGACTTGCTCAGCCATTTTGAGGGGCAAGCACAAGACCAAGTAGGGATGGCAGATTGCCTTCGCTAAAGAATATTAGTCAACCAAACATGTCTTTGCAACAATTGAGCATAGCTTCATGATCACCATTATTGAGACTAGTTTTATATTCCAGATTGATTAGTCTGGTGGGATTTGAACTCATAACCCCTGGGCATTAGCCTGGGCCTGTGGTTTACTAGTCACCATTACCCCCGACTTCCACAATCACCTCTGACCCCCACAATTAGCCCAAGCACCACAATCTTTCCCTGACCTCCATGATCCTCCTGACTTTCACAATCCACAATCATCCTTCCACATCCATTACCTCCCTACTGCAATCTGTCTCCTGACTGCCAAACCATCCATCACCCAAGATCTATCCCTCCTCCAATGCCCTTCTCCACTCCCCAGCCTTTTACCACCTTTCCTGTCCGTCAGGCAGTCAGACTTTCAAACAGATGTCAGGAAAACACATTCCCATGTTTACTCTCCTTACTGTGGGGACGGTGGTATAGAGAGCCAGGCTAATACTCTGGGTACTTTTATTCAAATCCCACCATGGCAGCTGGTGGAATTTGAATTCAATTAATAAAATCTTGGATACAAAGTTAATCTCAGTGATGGTAACCATGAAACTATCAGTGATTGTCGTAAAAACCCTTCTGGTTCACTAATGTTCTTCAGGGAAGGAGATCTGCCATCTTTAGTTGGTCTGGGCTACACGTGACTCCAAACCCTCAGCAATGTGGTTGATTCTTAATGGCCCTCAGATGGTGTGCCAAGCCACTCAGTTCAAGGTCAATTAGGGATAGGCAAAAAGTGCTGGCCTTCCCAGAAGGTGAAACAGCTAAAATGGGGAAATAAGAATACTGGTCCGAACTGGGCTGGTATACCTTAATTGGTATACACCAATGAAAACAGGGAAATAGGATTATGGGTCTGAACTATTTTTTTTCCTGTTGGGTTGCCAGCGATGTCCACATCCCGAGAAAGAATAAAGATTTTTTAAAATCCTCCTGCTCTTTCAAAGCCCCAAGTAAATAGTGGGAGCAATAAGTGTGCACCTGCTAATCTTACACACAGTCATTTCTAGGATTATGTCAGTTTTGTATCTTAACCTCTGTTAATTAATGATGACTCTCACAATAAAGAGGGTAAGGACAGGGTGAGGCTTTACTCCTGGCATGAAGATTGACAATAAGGAACAATGGGTGGACTGGAAATGGGGTCAAAGCAGTGCAGGATTAATTCTTTCACACACCTCATGAGGCACCACACTGGGAATAGAACCACTGGGAATAGAACCACTGGGAATAGAACCACTCAGAATGGTCTCTGAAATGCATATTAACGTGAAGCAGTTTTGTTTGCCCCTGCTACTGAGGCAGTTGGTAACTCCTGTGCCCTCTTGTAAAGTTTCCGGTCCACATCCAGTGTTAATGTTGGATCAGACCTTATTCTGCAGTCCGCAAAATGTGGCACAAACATGGATTCCATTGATGTATTCAGGGAGCCGACTCACCTTCTTCATCCTCCTAACTTTGGGATCAGGTGAAGCAGCAAACTCAGCTCTTAGGCTTCTAACATGGGGACACACCTACCAACAAATCATTCATGAATGGAACAAGTGGGTGACATTAATTTTAAAAATCATAGCGTTGTGGATTGGTATATTTTCCATTTGTCAGGGAATTTTGTCCCAGAAATGTTATGGTGCTGCATTTAGTTGTTTTAAGTGTACAACACATGCCTAAGCATGCAATATGGCAAGAACATCACACAAACTAATAATGTGCTAATATGTTGGAATTTTACCGGCATGCCTGCCTCAGGATCGGGGCGGATGAGGCTTGCAGAACGGCATTCTCTGTTGGTCTCGGGCAGGATCTTACGAGCCTCGGGCAGGCGTGGCGCTAAAATTCCGGCAATAGTGTTTGTCTGCCATGCTTTTAAATCCATAAAAAACACCCGTGACTTTACTCTTTCCACATGCACATAGGATCTAACACTCGTTTGGGGCTCTCTTTACAAAATTGATTGGCCTAACATCTAGGGTGGAGGGGGTTGGCGGAGGGGGGGAGGGGGGGGATGGTGGGGGTGGTTCTGCCAGAGAGAGGGATGGAGGAGAGAGGCCAGAAGCAAGGGCAGGGTACGGTTTTTAGCGTATCCCACTCTTCCTGAAGCGAGGTCCCTCGATCAGGCAGAGAATGATGGAACCCCATCCCCAAGTATCCACAATGCCATACACAATCCCAACTGGGTTTGCTAGGCAGTAGATCCACATGGCAGGTACTGCACCTATCACTGGCTGAATGAAGTGGTACTTAAGGGTCGCAACAGGACTCTGGGTAGAAAGGTCTCCTTCCACCCAAACCCCCACCACCAAATGTAATTGAAAGGTGAAAGTCAGTAGGGTCCCCAACCCTCCCTCTCCCCCTGATCAAATAGCACTCGCCAGCTCTGAACTCCTCTCCAGGGGCCATCTCCCCAATAGACCATAATTTGCTGTAGGAGCGAACATAACAATGTCTGCCATTAGTTAGATTTGCCCTTGCCTGTTTAACTGCAACAATGTTTTGCAATGCCACTCTTGGGATGGTACAGTGGCACAATGGTTAGCACTGCTGCCTCACAGAGCCAGGGCCCTGGTTCGATTCCCAGTTTGGGTCACTGTCTGTGTGGAGTTTGCACATTCTCCCCGTGTCTGCGTGGGTTTCCTCTGGGTGCTCCAGTTTCCTCCCACAGTCCAAGGATGTGCAGGATTGGCCGTGCTAAATTTCCCCTTTGTGTCTGATGCGCGACAATCAAGCACGAGGTACAAGGCTTCAGCGATTGAAGGCTTTTATTGACAAACAATGGAACTATCTAACACGAGTACACCAATCCAGACTGGAGGGGTCCCGCCTGAGCAGAGGGTCTTATACCAGGAGGCGGGGCCCGACCGGGATGTGCCATAACAACATCCACCACAGGTATATTAATCCCACAGTGTAAACACCCTAACCCAACAACATTATAACAACCCCCACAGTGGCAACACCCTAACCCAACAGTAACATTGGAATAACCCCACAGTGGTAACCAACGATGGTTCACCACAGTGTCAGTGGGATTAGCAGGGTCAATACTTGAGGTTACGAGGATAGGGCTTGGGTGGGATTGTGGTCAGTGCAGACTCGATGGGCCGAATGGCCTCCTTCTGCACTGTAGGGACTCTATGATTCCTGAGAGTGTGAGGTGATGGTGTTTCAGTGAAGGCAGCTAGGCACCTGGCACTTGATTGAAGCAGGCAAGCACATGGGAATCTTTAACCAATCAGATTAAAGGATTGTGAAGTAATCCGTACAACTGAGAAGGAAGTGTTAATTTGAGTGGGTGAATTCAGCACCCCCCAAACCAAGAATCTGATGTGTGGGCGGTCAGGTCAGGTCACAGGGTGAGGAGTTCTTCCTTGTCTGAGCACCAGAATTGAGACCAAAAATCAGGGCTAGAGAACATGCGTCCATCTGTGGGGAAGAGAAAAACTGGATCCTTCTGTTTTTACATGGACACAAACATTTGAAGTTTCAAATTAAAAGGCTGGATATAAAAGGCAAAACAGAAATGAAGCATCTGTGAAAATCAGGCAGCTCACAGACTAGCTGATAAAGGTGCGGCACGGTGGCACAGTGCTTAGCACTGCTGCCTCACAGCGCCAGGGACCCGGGCTCAATTCTGGCCTCGGGTTATTGTCTGTGTGGAGTTTGCACGTTCTCCCCATGTTTGCGTGGGTTTCCTCCCACAGTTCAAAGATGTGCGGGTTAGGTTGATTGGCTATGCTAAATTGACCCTAGTGTCAGGGGAATTAACAGGGTAAATATGTGGGGTTATGGGGGTAGGGCCTGGGTGGGATTGTGGTTGGTGCAGACTCGATGGGCTGAATGGCCTCCTTCTGCTCTGTAGGGATTCTATGAAATTCTATAAATGAAACTCAATTGAATGACAAAATTTAGAATGTTAATATATGCAGGGTTGATAAATGGTGCTATTCTCTTTCTAAGGGTTACGCTGTGCCATATTTTGTGGCAAACAAAATTT
This sequence comes from Mustelus asterias, assembly GCF_964213995.1. Taxonomy (NCBI): domain Eukaryota; kingdom Metazoa; phylum Chordata; class Chondrichthyes; order Carcharhiniformes; family Triakidae; genus Mustelus; species Mustelus asterias. Next base: position 134,077,715 of record NC_135802.1, read on the forward strand.
CACTTGAGTCTTCAGGGCTCAAAATGAGTTAAAGACTCATCAGATTTCAAAAACTTCTGCCCTTGGAGTTCACTCCTAGATATAGTTCACTCCAATAAAATGGTGATGTCATTAATCCTCATAGCTGACTGGCAGAAGTAGGTTTTGAAAAGGGCAATTATTTTCACACACTTTGCGGGTAATTTTGAGAGTAAGCAGGCAATATTGATTCAGTCACCTTTTATACATTGATGGAAATGATGGGGTTAGTGTACGGCAGGTGATGGAACTGATATCAGCTACTTTATACATTGAGCCAAAGTCAAAATTTGCCCATTTCCTTTGCAACTTGGAACTTTTTGAAGGCTTGCAACAACATTTTGCTGAAACCATTAACAAGTTTTAATGAGCAGTTCACTGTTTTGGCTGTTTTTGTCTGTCGGGACTTCCCTTAGGGGAAGAGAAGGTTGAGGGAAGATTTGATAGAGGTATTCAAAATCATGAGGAGTCTAAACAGAATAGATAGGGGAAAAATGTTCCCATTGGGTGGAAGAATCAAGAAGCAGAGGACACTGATTTAAGGTCATTGTCAAAAGAAGAATAGCGACATGAGGAAATATTTTTACACGCAGCGACTGGTTGAGATCTGGAATGCGCTGCCTGAGGGTGTGATGGAGGCTCGGTCATTTGAGGCTTTTAATAGGGAATCTGTTCATCATCTGAAAAGGGGAAAAAAAAATTGCAGAGCTACAGGGAAACGGCAGGGGAATGACACGAGGTGAATTGCACCATCAGAGGGCCAGCACAGATATGACTGGCTGAGTGGCCACCTTCTGTGTGATAACCATTCTATGATTCATTCTCCCTGATTGCTGCTGGCATTAAATAGTTTCAGACAAAGTGGGAAAGGTTGGAGTTTGATTGGAACTTTCAAAAGTATTGCCTGATTGAGGTGAGGAAAGTAGCTTCATGAAAAAAGACGTTATGTAGACATAACGGTACCTACGCTAGTTTGTGCACACTTATCAAGACCCCATTGATCCCCCCCCATATCTGTTTAGACCCATTTTTGCTGCATAAATGGTGCTATCATAGAGTTAGACCATTTGCTGCAGTGACTTACAGACTACCAGAGGAATGTAAAGTTGATCAGGAGAACGCTGTGGTAATGGCTTGTTAAGCGCCATGCTGATAGGATTGGTGGAAGATTTTGGTGAAAATGAGGAATAATCACATGTTGAGGAAAATCCCGCCACGGCAGATGGTGGAATTTGAATTCAGTACAAAATATCTGGAATTAAGAATCTACTGATGACCATGGAACCATTGTCGATTGTCGGAAAAACCCATCTGGTTCACTAATATCCTTTAGGGAGGGAAATCTGCCGTCCTTACCTGGTCTGGCCGACATGTGACTCCAGAGCCATTTACTTTCAACTGCCCTCCAAGGGCAACTAGGGAGGGGCAATAAATGCTGGTCAGGCAGCAAAGCCTATGTCTCACAATGAATAAATAATCATTCCCCACTCGCGATATCTGATTTTCTTTCATGTTTCAGTTCAGGAAAGAACCTGGAACACCCTATTGCGTCCCCACCACAAAATGGGCGGCACGGTAGCACAGTGGTTAGCACTGCTGCTTCACAGCTCCAGGGATCTGGGTTCGATTCCCGGCTTGGGTCACTGTCTGTGTGGAGTTTGCACATTCTCCTCGTGTCTGCGTGGGTTTCCCTCCGGGTGCTCCGGTTTCCTCCCACAGTCCAATGATGTGTAGGTTAGGTTGATTGGCCATGCTAAAATTGCTCCTTAGTGTCCTGAGATGCGTAGGTTAGAGGGATTAGTGGGTAGAATATGTAGGGATATGGGGGTAGGGCCTGGGTGGGATTGTGGTCGGTGCCGACTCGATGGGCTGAATGGCCTCTTTCTGTACTGTAGGGTTTCTATGATTCGATTCTATGATGTGCACCTGCCTCTTGCAAGAATGCAATATTTTGTGGGAACTGGAGGCAGAACAAATGGGAATTACAGGGGGATAATGCCATCCCAATTGTCCCTCTTCCATTCATGGCTAAGGGTGGATGGGAACATGGTGGAAACAGCACCCCTCCAACTGTGGAAGGAGATCCTGAGGGTAGGTTGAATGGGTTCAGATCCAATATATTTATGTCCCACCAGAACCACCCTCCCACCATGTCAAGTCTCCACATGGCTATGTTGCACTCTCAATCCACGGGTAAGTTATGTTGTATGTTTATTCATTTGTGTCACAAGTAGGCTTACATTAACACTGCAATGAAATTACTGTGAAAACCCCCGAGTTGCCACACTCTGGCGCCTGTTTGGATACACAGAGAGAATTTAGCACGGCCAATGCACCTAACCAACATGTCTTTTGGACTGTGGGAGGAAACTGCAGCACTTGGAGGAAACCCACACAGACACGGGGAGAACGTGTAGACTCCACACAGACAGGTGACCCAAGCCAGGAGTCGAACTCAGGTCTAACACTATGCTTGCAAATTCAACTGCCTCGCAAATAACCCAGAACAGTTGCAATGTAACACACCTTTCTCAAACCAGATTCAGAATAAATGTTATTATTTTATTTTTGAGCTGAACTGTTTGCTTTGATCTGTTCTTATGCAAACCAGCTTTTGGTCAATAGACAGGATGCTGTGTAACAGGAGTCAGACAAAAAACTTTTAACCCCAATGATAATATACGGAATAAATTTTATATGTAAATACAGCACCCCATAAGCAAAATAGTGCAGCTATAAACTGTTATACTGACTGGAAAGTCAATGGATAACCGTGTTATTTGAGTTATTACAGAAACCTTACCTTTTGAACTCCAGTGAGAGGAGTAGAAATAGGATGTACAGATACCATTTTTGCAGGTGAACTTTAAGCATTTTGATCTGTTGGCTAATCTCTTTGATTATGCCAATGGATTCTATCAAAAAGGGGCGTTAAAGCACTCTGAGCTCATTATACATACCAAGGACTGATTCCTTCAGGTTCTCTTGTTGAGAAGTAGAGATCTGGTTGAGAACTGCTGACTTTTGACACCTTTGTATTTTCCATCCACTTTAATAAATAGGAGGAAAATCTAGGGCGGTGGATTTGTGATTTCCTGATCACAAGCAACTCCCCACCCCCCCCGCCCCCCCTTCCTTACTACTCCCACCAACCCAATTCATCCAGAGTCCTTGATTGGGAAATGAACCCTCAATTACATGGCCACCTCTGATTTGATGTGATCCTGAAGATTTAATTATGTGGCCTCTCACCTCTCATATCTTAGCTTCCAATTCTGAACCTCCTTCCTGTTGGTACTGCTTCCAGGTCAATTATCACCAAATCACTTGACCAGTATTTCTTATTCCAATTCCAATTTTTTTCCCATACCTAATGGTGCTCTAAATCAGACTTTCGTCTCTTTCCACAGCTAGTAATTCCCAGAACAGGTCGCTAGTCTGTCACCAGGGGCTTATAGCTTGAGGGACTCCACATCAAGCTTGGCTTACCATAAGTCTCCCCTGCTATTACCACCAGCCATTAGCCTGTTTGGAGGATTTATAGGTTGACGCGGTCAACCTGTTTAACCATGTTATGAATGCACATTCAGTATTTCTTACATCCCAAGAAAATTACAATTGATCCATTGGCACTTATGTACACTCTTAAATGTCCTTTACAACATTTTTACAGATTTTCCAGACATTTTAAAGAAATTACAAATTTTTATTGCTACTGCTTCTTCTGGGTCAAAGGCCATGAGACATAGGGACAGAAGTACAGTACAGTTTATTTATTAGTTACAAGTAGGCTTACATTAACACTGCAATGAAGTTAGTGTGAAAATCCCCTAGTCGCCACACTCTGGTGCCTGTTCGGGTACACTGAGGGAGAATTTAGCACGGCCAATGCACCTCACCAGCACATCTTTCTGACTGTGGGAGGAAACAGAAGCACCTGGAGGAAACCCACGCAGACACGGGGAGAATGTGCAGACTCTGTCCAGACAGTGACCCAAGCCGGAAATCGAACCCGCGTCCTTGGTGCTGTGAGGCAACAGTGTTACCACTGTGCCGACCTTGTAGGCCATTCGGCCATTGAGGCTGCTCTGCCATTCAATGAGATCATAACTGACCTGAATGATAATCCTCAACTTTACTTTCCCACCTTATCCCCTCTTACTGACTCTCTTACTGATTAAAAATCTTAGCCTATCTCAGCCTTGAACATACTTACGGACCCAGCCTCTACAGCCCTCTGAGAGAGATGGTCACACTGTCATAGAAGTTTCCTGGAGATTAATTCTTTAATTCCTAGAAGCTCTGGGATAAGATTAAATTGGCAACTCTAAATGTGTAACCGAAAGATTGACAAGTGTGAGGCATTGATGTGCAATGTGGGGGAGGCAGGTGATAAATAGAAGTCAGACTTCCCTCCCCTTTTTCTGTGATTTCACCATCTTTAAAATATATAGGACATTTTTAAAGTAAGAAAAAATAGACAAAAGATGGTTCCACCCATTGGACATCTTTGAAAGGCTTTTTCCCACCCCCAACCCTGAGCATCTTCGCGGAACATGAGGAAAACAGTGCCTTCCTGTGATCCCCCTGTGAGGAACTGAAGTCCAGCAGGCTCACAGCTATGAGTTTCCTAGATTTACATGATAAATTGTAAATTATTCTGAGAACTTTAAAAAAATTAATTTGTGCATCATGGGTGTCGTTGGCTGGCCAGCAATTATTGCCCATCCTTAATTGCTCAAGAGCCAATCACATTGTTGTGGCCCTGGAGTCACATGTAGGCCAGACTAGGTAAGGATGGTAGATTTCCTTCCCTGAAGGACATTTGTGAACCAGATGGGTTTTTCCGACAATCGGCAATGGTTGTCAGTAGATTTTTAATTCCAGATATTTTGTACCATCTGCCGTGGCGGGATTTGAACCTGCGTGACCAGAACATTCGCTGAGTTTCTGGCTTAATGGTCAAGCAATAATACTACTAGGCCATCGCCTCCCCAGCTATGAAGAGCAGAAGCTGTCAGCTAGAATCACCTTATCAAGTAAGAAGTCTGGGAGCTTGAAGAGTCTAGAAAGTTTAAACACTTGTTTCTGCAGCTTGTGAGCACGTTTTGCATTTTGTGGTGCAGATTTATCATTACAAATACCTGGATTTGCTTCTGACTGCATCACATGTGGCCAGCTTACTGGGAGATTTTCAAATCTTCCCATTTCTGCATCTCCCCCCTTCTCCCTCACTCCCATCTGCAGTCAGTGTGCGTCAGAAGCAGGCTTGGCTTTGTGTTTGGCTATATCACTCAATGCCATTATCATGTTCTCCTTTTTCAATTCCCATCTGTAATGGTGTGAGGTGGAGCACATGAGATGCTACTGGATTTTGTTGATTGTGTAGAATACACATACACACCTATATGCTGCAAAGGCAATGACCTCGTGATATAATCACTGGACTATTAATCTAGAAAGTCAGCCAATGTTCAAATCCTGCCACAGCAGATAGTGGAATTTGAATTCAATTAACAAAATCTGGAATTCAGAATCTACTGATGACCATTGTCGATTGTTGGAAAAATCCACCTGATTCATTACTGTCCTTTAGGGAAGGAAATCTGCCATCCTTACCTGGTCTGGCCTTCATGTGACTCCAGAGCCACAGCAATGTAGTTGACTCTTAACTGCCCTCCAAGGACAACTAGGGATGGGCAAGAAATGCTGGCCAGGCAGTGACACCCATATCCTTTGAATGAATAAAAAAAAATTGTGTTTACATCAACCTTCATTGGCTTCTTCTATGATATGTTGCACGAACGTACTAGTTTGCCAAGTCATGCACTTTAACAAGTAGTGTGATGTTTTGTAAACAGTTGCTTCAGCTCAATCATGAACTTGCCATTCTCCTGTCAATTTGTACAATCAGAAGTAGCAAGCTAAGCAGCTTGGTTTGGATAACTGAGATTTGTTGCCTAAATTAAGATGAGGCACTTGAACTATGAAGGGCTAAATTTGTGAATCGAGTACCCAACTCATTCAAGTGAAACAAAAACAGAAAATGCTGGAAAATCTCAGCAGGTCTGACAGCATCTGTGGGGAGAGAATAAAGCCAACTTTTCGAGTCTGGATGACCCTTCATCCGAACACTCGAAACATTGGCTCTATTCTGTCCCCACAGATGCTGTAAGAAATCTAACAACACCAGGTTAAAGTCCAACAGGTTTATTTAGTAGCAAACGCCACTAGCTTTCGGAGCACTGCCCCTTCGTCAGGTAAGTGGGAGATCTGCTAACAAACAGCAAACAGGAACAAACAGAGCCCCGTTTGCTGTTTGTTAGCCGATCTCCCACTCACCTGACGAAGGAGCAGCGCTCCGAAAGCTAGTGGCGTTTGCTACCAAATAAACCTGTTGGACTTTAACCTGGTGTTGTTAGACTCCTTACTGTGTTTACCCCAGTCCAACGCCGGCATCTCCACATCATGACTCCCACAGATGCTGTCAGACCTGCTGAGATTTTCCAGCATTTTCTGTTTTTGTTTCAGATTCCAGCATCCACAGTATTTTGCTTTTATCATTCAAGTGAATGAAGTTTCAGGGTGTGATTATTTGTTTTCCACAATAGATCCTTAGAGATCACAATCTGGGCACGGTATTTTACAGTAAGAGTTTTAACAACACCAGGTTAAAGTCCAACAGGTTTATTTGGTAGCAAATACCATTAGCTTTCGGAGCGCTGCTCCTTCGTCAGATGGAGTGGAAATGTGCTCTCAAACAGGGCACAGAGATACAAAATTAGAATGCGAATCCCTACAACCAACCAGATCTTAAAGATACAGACAATGCGGGTGGAGGGAGCATTAAGCACAGGTTAAAGAGATGTGCATTGGCTCCAGACAGGATACATATCTCTTTAACCTGTGCTTAATGCTCCCTCCACCCACATTGTCTGTATCTTTAAGATCTGGTTGGCTGTAGGGATTCGCATTCTAATCAGTATTCTGTAACTTGATTTTTGCGTCTCTGTGCCCTGTTTGAGAGCACATTTCTACTCCATCTGACGAAGGAGCAGCGCTCCGAAAGCTAATGGTATTTGCTACCAAATAAACCTGTTGGACTTTAACCTGGCGGTTGTTAAAACTCTTACTGTGTTCACCCCAGTCCAACGCCGGCATCTCCACATCACAGTATTTTAACCAGACGAGTAACCCAGAAGTGGGTACTAATTATCCAGAGAATGTCAATTCAAATCACATTGAGACAGTTTGAGAATTTCAAACTCAATTTTATTTAAAAAGCTAGAAATAAAAAGCGTGGTCTCAGTAAAAACGTCCATGAAACATTCAGGCAGCACGGTGACGCAATGGCTCACAGCGCCAGGGACCCGGGTTCAATTCCGGCCTCGGGACACAGTCTGTGTGGAGTTTGCACGTTCTCCCTGGCTGGGACTCTATCACCTCACCTGCCACGGAATAGGCGCAGGTGTGTGTCCGACAAAGGAAATCTCCGGTGACCTTAGATGGGAATTTCCAGTCTTGCCCCGAGCGAGGCTGTAATATCCCACCCCCTGTGTCTGGGTGGGTTTCTGCCGGGTGCTCTGGTTTCCTCCTCCAAAGATGTGATGCAGGATTTTCCAGCCGCGCTCACCCCAAAACCAGAAAATCCCGCCCAAGGTCAATGGTCCACCTCCCACCCGCTATGATTCATGTGGTGGGTGGGATGGGAAAATTCCCTCCCCGTGCAGGTTAGGTGTATTGGTCATGGTAAATGTGCATTGGTTATGGGATAAGGCTGGGGAGAGGACCTGGATAAGATACTCTGTCAGACAGTCAGTGCAGACTCGATGGACCGAATGGCCTCCTCCTGCACTGTAGAGATTCTATGAAGCATTTGGATTGGTGAAAAGCACCTTACAGATTCACAGATGTCCTCAATGGAAGGAAACCTGCCATTTACATCTGGCCAGTTCTGCACCAATTTGGTTGATAGTAAGAAGCTCATTTCTTTGGGAAGCATCACCAATATCTGAGAATGATTTTTTCATTCTATCTTCATGTTTTTGCTGGGATGTATTGCCATGATTGGAGCAACTTGAACACTTCTGACTATAAAGAGCGGTACTGAGGGTTTTGAGTGTCACTTCTTAACATTATTGTTTCCTATGCATATCAAATAGCACCAGGACTGCATGACTCAATTGTGGGTATGACATTGGAGGAACGAATGATGGACACAACTGAAAGGCAGTTTTGATGGCATTGGTCACTTGGCCTAACCACTACCCTAGTGCAAGGCTCAAATCTCCAGACCTCATTAAGGAGCAGTATTTGATGGGGCTCAATTGACCAGGGAGACTATCAGATGCAGCAAGAGCTTTCTTTAAAAATTCAATTATGGGTCATGGACATTGCTGGCTGAGCCAGCATTTACTGCCCATCTCTAGTTGCCCATGAGGAGGTGGTGGTGAGCTGCCTTCTTGAACCATTGCAGTTCCTGAGGTGTAGGTACACCCACAGTGCTGTTAGGGAGAGAGTTCCAGGATTTTGACCCACCGATAGTGAAGGAACATAAAACCGTAAGGCCATAAGACATAGGAGCAGAATTAGGCCACTCGGCCCATTGAGTCTGCTCCACCATTCAATCATCCCCATTCTCCTGCCCTTTCTCTATATAACCCCTGACCCCCTTATTAATCAAGAACCTATCCATCTCTGTCTTAAAGACATTCAATAACTTGGCCTCCACAGCCTTCTGCGGCAAATAATTCCACAGATTCACCACTCTCTGGCTGAAGAAATTCCTCCTCACCTCTGTTTTAAAGGATCGTCCCTTTAGCCTGAGGTTGTGCCCTCTGGTTCTAGTTTTTCCCACTAGTGGAAACATCCTCTCCACGTCCCCTCTGTCCAGGCCTCACAGTATCCTGTAAGTTTCAATAAGATCCTCTCTCATCCTTCTAAACTCCAACGAGTACAGATCCAGAGTCCTCAACCATTTCTCATATGACAAGCCCTTCATTCCAGGGATCATTCTTGTGAACCTCCTCTGGACCATTTCCAGGGCCAGCACATCCTTCCTTAGATACGGAGCCCAAAACTGCTCACAGTACTCCATATGGGGTCTGACCAGAGCTTTATACAGCCTCAGAAGTACATCCCTGTTCTTGTATTCTAACCCTCTCGACATGAATAATAACGTTGCATTTGCCTTCCTAACTGCTGACTGAACCTAGATGTTAACTTTAAGAGAATCTTGAACAAGGACTCCCAAGTCCCTTTGTGCTTCTGATTTCCTAAGCATTTCCCCATTTAGAAAATAGTCTATGCCTCCATTCCTCCTTCCAAAGTGCATATCTTCAACTTTTCCACATTGTAATCCATCTGCCACTTCTTTGCCCACTCTCCTAACCTGTCCAAGTCCTTCTGAAGCCCCCCCCTGCTTCCTCAATACTACCTGTCCCTCTACATATCTTTGTATCATCTACAAATTTAGCAACAGTGACTTCAGTTCCTTCTTTCAAATCGTTAATGTATATTGTGAAAAGTTGTGGTCCCAGCACCGACCCCTAAGGCACACCACTAGTCACCGGCTGCCATCCTGAAAAAGACCCCTTTATCCCTACTCTCTGCCTTCTGCCAGTCAGCCAATCCTCTATTCATGCCAGGATCTTACCCTTAACACCATGGGCACTTAACTTATTTAACAGTCAAAGGCAGTCTGAAAATCTAAATATATCACGTCCACTGGTTCTCCTTTATCTAACTTCCTTGTTACCTCCTCAAGGAACTCTAACAGATTTGTCAGACATGACCTCCCCTTGACGAAGCCGTGCTGACTCAGTCCTATTTTATCAAGTACTTCCAAGTACTCGGCGATCTCATCTTTAATAATGGACTCTAAAATCTTCCTAAGGAACAATGACAGGGGAATCTCCAGGTGGTGATGTTCCCATGTATCTGCTGCTCTTGTCATTCTAGATGGTAGCAGTTGTGCTGCCTAAAGGACCTTGTTGAGTTCCTGCAGTGCACCTTGTACATGGTACACAAGGCTGTGATTGTTCATCGGTGGAGGAGGGAAGAATATTTGTGGAAGGAGTAGCAATCAAGCAAGCTGTTTTGTCTTAATGGTGTCTTGAGTGTTGTTTGAGTGTTGCTGGAGTTGCATTCATCCAGGCAAGTGCAGAGTTTTCCATTACACTCCTGACTTGTGCCTTGTAGATGGTGGACAGGCTTTGGGAAGTCAGTAGGTGAGTTACCCACCACTGGAGGCAATACCAGCCAGGGCACTATTGATAAAAGCCACAACTTACCAACTCCTTCCAGGTGTTTGGCAGGGAACAGGCATTACATAACAAATTGCTGCACTCATAATATGATTGAAGCTTTCCATTGGAAAGCAACCTGTTTCATGACCAGCAGGAATAAGGACAGCTCGGATCCACCAGTCAGCTAGGGTGAAACTTCAATGTAATACTGAGGGAATGCTGCACTACCAGAGGTGCTTCTCTTTTATCATAGCATTCCTACAGTGCAGAAAGAGGCCATTCGGCCCATCAAACCCACACTGATAACAATCCCACCCAGGCCCTATCTCCGTAACTCCACATTTTTACCCTGTTAATCCCACTGACACTAAGGGGCAATTTAGCATGGCCAATCAACCTAATGCACAAATCTTTGGAGTGTGGGAGGAAACTGGAGCACCCAGAGCAAACCCACGCAGACACGGGGAGAACGTGAAAACCCCACAGACAATGACCTAAGGCGGGGATTGAACCTGGATCCCTGACGTTGTGAGGCAGCAGTGCTAACCACTGTGCCATTTTGCCGCCCATTGGCTGAGATGAGATGTTGAACAGAGTCTTTGCCCTCTCAGGTGGACATGAAAGATCCTATGGCACTGTGCAAAGAAGAGTATAGGCAATCTTCCTGGTGTTCAGGACAAAATTTACCCATCAATAAAATGGATTACCTCGTCATTATTACAATGCTGCCTCTGAGAGTTCTCTGTGTGTAAACTGCACATGCTTCCTAATTCACAACAGTGCCGACACTTCAGGAGTATTTACTTAGCTGTAAAGCACTTTGGGATGTCCTGATCATGTGGCAGGCTCTACATAAATGCATTTTTTTTTATTATTGAGGCTTCAATTCTCTCAAGCCACTGATGATTTGCATCCAGTAGCTGAAAATCATCCATATCAAAGCATACTACCCACTGATTGCATGTAAATTCATGATCACCTTTGATGTTTATGGGTTTGAATCGAGGGAATCAGAAAGCACAGGCAATGCCTCGATTCAACATTCTGTTTTCTGACTGGGATCTCATAGTTCTTGGTGGCATGGACACGAAATAAAATGTCCTTTTTGGTATCAGCGCATGGCTTCCTAATCCAGGCACAGGCTGTCTGGTTATGGGTTAGTAAATGCTTCATTGGAAGTTCAGAAGCAGGAAGGGCAGGGAAGGAAATGAAGAAACAGTGAGGATAGTCAGCAGGATACTGCACGTTGTTATACCATTAATTCATCTTTACCGTGCACTGCATTCACATTATTCAACCTGGTCCTTCAAGACATTGCAAATGTTGCCAATGAAAACCATGCATTGTCCCCGCAACCAAATCACATTTAAACATCTCCTTTTAGCAGGGCAAAGTGTTAGGGTGGTTAAGTCCTTCTGTCCCTTTAGCTCTGGAATTAGCTTCAGATCATTAATTATCTTTAAAAAGAATTACACTGTTAATATTTTACAAATATTACATAGCAGTTCTGCATGATACATTGCTCTCTAATGATAGGAGTGTTGGACTGTACTAGGTGGACTGTACTATCTCTTGTTAAGGGGGAGTTATGCTTATCTCGATCTGTTCCTTTAAGGTTAGCGTACTTGCTAAAAATAAGTACCACTTGGAGCCAATTGTTGTCTGATGGGGGACGTTAATAACTTTAAGAGAAGTTGGCCAAAGAAACATGGCCCATATGTTGGGCAGAAATTTGTGGACGTTGAAATGATAGTGGTGGCAAGAAGATGGGGCAGGCAGAAATCTCTGTGTGGCTAATTCAATTACTCGATGGTTCGAATGATGAAATTAAGCAAAAGAAGGTTTGGCACACCTTATAGAATTATATAATCCCTTCAGTGCAGAAGGAGGCCATTCGGCCCATCGAGCCTGCACCGACAACAATCCCACCCAGGCCCTATTCCCATAACCCCATGGATTTACCTAGCTAATCCCCCTGACACTAAGGGGAAATTTAGCATGGCCAATCCACCTAACCTGCACATGTTTGGACTGTGGGAGGGAACCAGAGCATCTGGAAGAAACCCACGCAGACATGGGGAGAAAGTGCAAACTCCACACAAACAGGTGACCCGAGGCCGGAAGTGAACCCGGGTCCATAGAATCATAGAATCCCTACATTACAGAAAGAGGGCATTCGGCCCATTGAGTCCCTGGCGCTATGAGGCAGCAGTGCTAACCAGTGTGCCACCATGCTGCCTCTAGGTGACAATGTTTTGTGCAGGCTGGAAACTTGTATAAGTGCTGAAGCAGTTCCAGATTTGAACACTTTGAATTGAAGATAGTGCATGAGCTGAGTGTCAGGAAGAGAATTCAGTTAATCCTCCCCAGAGGGCAGCAGTGCAGCACTTGGCTGGAGCTGCTAAGATGTAAGACCTTAAGGAAGTTAGTATAAGTAGCTTGTTGCACTATATTATTCAGCGGATAGCCCCAAGTTTCCATGCCACAAAAAGTTTCCTGTCTCTGTTACACGTGCCCATGCTGCCCTTACAATCTTTCGTGAAACCATGCATGTCATATTTGGGGAGGGCCACTTTCAGCTTAAACTATATTTGATATTTTAAAAGGGCTTCACACAGCAAACTATTGTAATACAACCTAACTACAGTTACTGATACAAATGATGGACTGCAGGTTGCCTACATGTGTGTTGTCATATGTGTACCTTTGATTTAGTACATTTTGAGGCTACCTTTCTGCTTGCAAAGGAAGATGGATCATTATCCATGAGACTTGAATTGATGGGCCCAGGAATTATAGCCATTTGAGTGAATGCTTATGAAGAGACAGAAAGGTTATTTTTGCCTATGGGAATGTTGAGGGAGTGATGATACTGTGCCATTAATATATTTTATGTTTGAGAGGGACAGCTTTAAGATATTTTGTTACAAGCGGTCGGTTTGTTTGGAAGGAATAAAGCAGATGCTGGAAAGCAGGATAATTACTCATTTAAGACATGTAAGTCATTATTTGACAGAAGGCTTAACGAGCTTCTGTTTATCAAGGAAAAGGACCCTTGGGGTGTTTTCTTGATTAAAGTCATGGAAAAGTGAGTTAGGTATAGAGGGTCATACAGTCACGTGATATTAGAAATGGGAGGAGTTAGGTTTGTAGCTGAGAAAAACAGCTTTGAGTTCAGTTGCTGGAGAGGGCTGTTTAACGAAAGAAGCCTACAAGCATCTCTCTCTCTCTTTCTCACTCGCTCTATACAAAGTCTCTCTGAAAGCTCCAAGCCTGTTAACCCAAGTCAAAGCATGAATGCCTGGAGTTGCTAGCTATTTTTTAAAGTGGTGTTTAAGTCTGTGAAATAAATATTGCTTAATTGGAACTGAATAGTGTTAAGTTAGAAGTTTTCATGTTTAAGGATTGTTCAATTGTTAAGAGTTAAATTGTTTCACTATGTTGGAGCTATACTTAAACTGTGTTATGAATAAAGCTTGTTTTGATAAAAAAGATCCCTAATTTGTCAGTGGAATTACCCTTGAGGTGAAGCATCCTACCTTCACATTTATGCCAAAAATAAAAATTGTTGGAGTTTCGTCTGGCTTCCGAATGTTCCCTGGGGTTTCTGATCTGGCACCCTAACAAGGGAAAGAGGAAAGGGGTTGAAGGAAAGGAGGATAACTGGAGGGCTCCCCAAATCCACAGTTACCATTCAGTTTAATTATGCCTTAAACTCCTTTTCACTCAGTCACCAGCAGATATGAACCTGGATGCAAGTATTGCTCACTGTGGTTGGGACTTTGCAGCCCTACTGTGGCGGGTTCAGAAAATTCTGGCCTGTAGGTTGAAATTCAAGCTGTGGTTGAAAACCGATCTTGCACGTCATGCTAACAGTTACTCTGTAACTTTGGGGCTAGAAGAGCAATCTGACAGCAGTGCCAGTGGACCAGAATACCGTTAATATCTTGTACCCTTCTCATCAATGTTTCCAAGCATCAACGCAACTACATATATCCAAACTCAAAAAGAGCAGTCAAATAAATGCCAGGTCAAAGGCTGGGCATTCTGAAATGAGTGCCTCAGCTCCTGGCTCCCCATAACCTCAGCACCAACTGCAAGACAGGCGTGTGCTAGAATACTCTCCACTTTCTTGGATGGGTGCAGTTGCAACAACACTCAAGATACTCAATAACATCCCAGGGCAAAGAAACCAGCTTGATCGGTAACCGATCCATCACCTCAAACATCCAGTTCCCCTTTATTTCCACATATACCACCTTTCATGACCTCAGGTTATCCCCAGTGCAAGATGCAAGGCTGTGAAGACAAAGCAGGGCAGTTGAATTAGTTTGGATAGTTATAACAAATATCCAGTGTAGACAGATGGGCTGAATGTCCTCCTCTACTGTTCTAATAACAAAGTAAAGAAAATCAACTTACAAACTTGGATTATAATGGCAGCTTTTATGAACTCAGGATATTCCAAAAAATTATACAACACAATAAGAACTTTTGAAGAGTGATTATTGGTGTAATGTAGGGAAACACAATGGTTAACTTGTAGACAGCAAGCCCACACAAACAGAATTGGCATAAATGATCAGATAATCTGTTTAATGATAATGGTTGAGGGATAGAACATAGATAAGTGTTGGCCAGAATCACTGGAGAGTGTCCTGGCCAATACTTCTTTTCTTCTTTTCATTAAATATTACCACAAGATCTTTTACTTCACTTGAGATATCAGAAGGGGCCTTGCTTTATATCTCACTTGAAAGATGGTACTGCCAACAGTGCAGCACTCCCTCAGAACTGAATTAGACTGTCAGCCTAGAACATATGTTTCCCTGGAGTGGACCTTGAACCTTAAATTATCTGACTGGGAGCTGAGAGTGCCATCATTGAGCCAAAGCCATTGAACCTGTGCCAAATGAGGGCCAATAAGACCATAGATATAGGAGTGGAATTAGACCATTCGGCCCATCGAGTCTGCTTCACCATTCAATCATGGCTGATAAGTTTCTCAACCCCATTCTCTCACCTTTTCCCCAATACCTTTGATCCCTTACCAATCAGGAACCTATTTATCTCTGTCTTAAATACGCTTCCACGGGCTTCTGTGGCAAAGAATGATTCACCACTCTCTGGCTGAAGAAATTCCTCCTCGTCTCGGTTCTAAAGGATCATCCCTTTACTCTGAGGCTGTGCCCGCAGATCCTAGTCTTTCCTACGAATGAAAACATCTTCCCCATGACCACTCTATCCAGGGCCTTTCAGTATTCTGTAAGTTTCAATGAGATCCCCCCTCATCCTTCTCAACTCTATCGAGTATAGACCCAGAGTTCTTAACCACTCCTCATATGTCAATCTGACTGATAAAAGCCTTGATGTGGAGATGCCGGCATTGGACTGGGGTAAACACAGTAAGAAGTCTCACAACACCAGGTTAAAGTCCAACAGGTTTATTTGGTAGCACAAGCCACTAGTTTTTGGAGCGCTGCTCCTTCATCAGGTAAGTGGGAGTTCTGTTCACAAACAGGGCATATAAAGACACAAACTCAATTTACAAAATAATGGTTGGAATGCGAGTCTTTCCAGGTAATCAAGTCTTAAAGGTACAGACAATGTGAGTGGAGAGAGGGTTAAGCACAGGTTAAAGAGATGTGTATTGTCTCCAGCCAGGACAGTTAGTGAGATTTTGCAAGCCCAGGCAAGTCGTGGGGGTTACAGATAGTGTGACATGAACCCAAGATCCCGGTTGAGGCTGTCCTCATGTGTGCGGAACTTGGCTATCAGTCTCTGCTCAGCGGCTCTGCGTTGTGTGTCATGAAGGCCGCCTTGGAGAACGCTTACCTGAAGATCAGTGGCCGAATGCCCGTGACCACTGAAGTGTTCCCCAACAGGAAGAGAAAACTCTTGCCATGAACTCCCAAATGTTTTTCTAACTTCTCACAGGGTGTATGTAACCAATTGCAGTGAATGCTAAATCCACAGGAGACATGAAGTTAAAAGTTTTTTTAAAGTTTATTTATTAGTGTCGCAAGTAGGCTTACATTAACATCACAATCATAGAATCCCTACAGTGCAGAAGGAGGCCATTTGGCCCATCGAGCCTGTACCGACATTGATCCAACACAGGCCCTATCCCTGTAACCCCATATATTTATCCTGCTAATCCCCCTGACACTAATGGATAATTTATCATGGCCAATCCACCTAACTCACACACCTTTGGTTACTGTGAAAATCCCCTCGTCGCCACTCTCCGGTGACTGTTCAGGGGGAATTTAGCATGGCCAATGCATCTAACCGGCACATCTTTTGGACTGCGGGAGGAAACCGGAGCACCCAGAGGAAAGCCACGCAGACACGGGGAGAACGTGCAAACTCCACACGACAGTGGCCCAAGCCGGGAATCAAATTCAGGTCCCAGCGCTATGAGGCAGCAGTGCTAACCACTGTGCCAGCGTGCCATCCAACTGAAAGTAAAGAGCAATAATGTGAGACTGATTTCCTGACTGTCTTTTAGTAATGTGCTTTTTCACTGAAGTTTCTATTTAGGTTGTCCTCAACAACAAGTAACTTTCAGCTTGGTGTTGCAATCTTGCTGGCCTGAATGCTTGACGTGGAAACTTTTAGTGGTAGTTCTAACACATCTGTTGCGTGGAAAGTTTTTGAAACAAGATTGAGAGATCAAGTGAACATTTGTCAAAATGTAAAGAGCTGATCATTATAAAGTGCCTCTCCCGGGGTCCTGACCAACAGTCAGCCCGAAACCATCCCACAAAACATAGGTCAACTGACCATTTATCTCATTTACTCTTGAAATTAAACTTATAGAGTTATGACAATACCACACTTAGCAAACATGCCAGATGCTGCATGTGAAAACTGTTAATTTAAAACACCAGACTCTTTCTACAGGATTTTGCACACAGCTGACTCCCATTCGCATCTGGCGACCAAAATATCGGGTGAGTGCGTGATGACATCAGGACGCACGGCCGATGTCTTCTCGCGCAATTCCATATGCTTCCAGGTCAGGCATGACCCTAACCAATCAATGTTAATGTTCCTGAATTGAGGATGAAACTCCAGCCCATTTCTCTCACCTTGCAACATGCTGTGCGTTTGTGTTTAATAAATGCGAGAGAAATTAAAAAGGGGATTTTTTTACCTTTCATTGACTGAGAGCAAATGAATGAAGTGGCTTCACCTCCTACTCTGTGCCTATCCACCTGTGTCAGTTTTGGTAGCTAGGTGAGTTCTTTGGGAATAGGCCAATAGGCCAAAAGGCCAATTTCTGGTCACATGAAAAATGTGCAGCTAAATGTGGGTGGCACGGTGGCACAGTGGTTAGCACTGCTGCCTCACACCACCAGGGACCCGGGTTCGATACCCGGCTTGGGTCACTGTCTATGTGGAGTTTGCATGGTTTCCCCATGTCTGTGTGAGTTTCTTCCGGGTTCTCTGGTTTCCTCCCACAGTCCAAAAGATGTGCGGGTTAGGTGGATTGGCCACGCTAACTTGTCCCTTAGTGTCAGGGGGACTAGCTAGGGTAAGTGCATGGGGTTATAGAGATAGGGCCTAGGTTGGATTGTGGCTGGTGCAGACTCGATGGGCCAAATGGCCTCGTTCTGCACTGAAGGATTCTATGATAACTGAAATGTGAGGCTGCTAAAGATAATCTTTGAAAATATATCTCAGCACTCCTACTCCTCCTGGCTGCACTAGGGATATCTGAAACTCTCCAAGTCCCGGTCTTCCTTACCTTACCCACTCCACTGCCAACAGATTCTTCAACCCCTAGTCTTGATACCAGTGTGTGACACCTGAGCAGCGAATTTTGAACGCCTTCCCCTGCACCCCCCTGCCCAATTCCCCCAACCCCCTCCAGCCTCCGACCACACTGTCCACTTGGAAATAGACCAGCAGCTGACAATCAGTATTCAAAGAAATTCGAAAGCGTTGGATCCCTGACTCAGACAGCCTGGGTAGGAATGCCAACCACCCCTGCTGCCTTCCAGCTGGGAGTCCAAATCACCCCTTAGGTGTTGTCGAATTTTCGATTGGAAGATTGAGCACTAACAGGGATCTGGTAAATGGGATTCCCTGCCTCAATTTGTTGACATTGGCACATAGACTGGCTGTGCCAGCTGGCAAACCTAACCTTATTCATGAGATACCAAATGATTTGCAAGATTGTTTGGCTGGGAAAAAAATTTGCAGATTTGACTGCTAATACTGGCATTATAATTAGAGAAGTTCTGCGCAACCCACACACATAATTTTCATAATGGATGAGATATTGTTCCCAACAAAGCCCTTTATTCAGGTTATCAACTGTTTCTCTGAATAATGGAGGAAAATATTACAGAGCAGGTGTTCAGAATCGAACAATGAACAGAGCAACAAGAGAAGTACTGAGGCACATTTTCTGTTTCAGAGGTGGAAGAGGTAGATCTCCCCTCTCGTGGATGACTACAAAGCAACACTTTAAAATGGCAACCTGGCTTATTGCCTCTGACTGGAGGGCTTCTTGAAAAATGTTCCCATTCAATTAACATCTGAAGCCTGGTCAAATCCAAGTGCATATGAACGAGTGATCACATCCCAATTCCAATGTGTTTTGTCAGCTGCCTAGCTGGTAACACATTTATAGGAGATGGTGGCATTGCGGTAATTTTTAAAAATTGTTCAGGGGATGTGGGCGTCGCTGGCTGGGCCAGCATTTATTGCCCATCCCTAATTGCGAAGTGGTTTGCTAAGCCGTTTCAGAGGGTATTTAAGAGTCAGCCACATTGCTGCAAGTCTGGAGTCACAAGCAGGCCAGACCAGGTAAGAGTAGGAGATTTTGTTCCCTAAAGGACATGAGAGAACCAGATGGGTTTTTGTGACAATGGTTCCATGGTCATCATTAGACTTTGAATTCCAGATTCTTTTTAATTGCATTCAAATTTCGGCATCTGCTGCGATGGGATTCGAACCTGAGAGCATTACTCTAAATCTCTGGATTACGAGTCCAGTGACAATACCACTACCTCACAACCTCCCTTAACATCACTTGACCAGTAATCCAGAGGTGTAGGCTAATGCTCTGGGGACATGGGTTCAAATAGCAACTGGTGGAATTTGAATTCAACTAATAAATTTGGAATTGAAAGCTAGTCAGTCATGGTGACCATGAAATCACTGTTGATTTTTAAAAATTCATTTGTGGGACATGGGTGTCGCTGGCTGGCCAGCATTTATTGCCCATCACTGGTTGCCCAAGGGCAGTTGAGAGTCAACCACATTGGTTGACTCTCAACCAATGTGGTTGACTCTCAACCATCTGGCAAAAACCCATCTGGTTCAACGTTGTCCTTTAGGAGAGGAAATCTGCTGTCCTTACCTGGTCTGGCCTACATGTGACTCCAGGCCCACAGCAATGTAGTTGACTGTTAGATGCCCTCTGAAATAGCCGAGCAAGCTGCTCAGTTGATGGGTATTTAGGGATGGACAACAAATGCTGGCCTTCACGCCACATTCCATGAAATAATTTTTTAAAATATGGGCAATAGACCAACTGTGGAATGTCCTTGACTTTATTGATTGTCGGGTGGATGGAGCGGTGCTGCACTTCTCAGGAAAGATGTTTTGACATTGAAGGAGGATTCACCAGAACAATACTTTAGTTTAAGGGGTAAATATGTGTTAGGTTGCACAGAAATAGTTTGTACACCCTTGAATTTAGAAGGTGGAGGATGTATTAATGAAGATCTTTCGAACTATAAAGTGATTTGATCGTGTAGATGGACAGGAAAATTAATAACAAGCAAGAATGCGTCTTGATGAAATAAGATCATTGGAATAAGAGCCATTTGGGGGCAAAATTAGTAAGCGACTTTTCAAAGAAAATCTGAAACTCTCACCCTCAAAGGGCTATAGATTCTTGGTCAATAAATTCTCATGACTGGGATAATGATTTGATTTTTGTTAAACATTGTGGTGAACCATTGTTGGTTCCCACTAGGTAGTGCTGAGCCATGGTCTGGCCAGTACTATGAGTCTGTATATATGTTACTGTTGGGGTTAGGGTTGGGCTGTTCTACCTGTTAATATAGTTGTTATGGTACACCCCAGTCGGCTCCGCCTCCTGGGAGAGGTATAAAGG
Source organism: Mustelus asterias (assembly GCF_964213995.1). Lineage (NCBI taxonomy): Eukaryota > Metazoa > Chordata > Chondrichthyes > Carcharhiniformes > Triakidae > Mustelus > Mustelus asterias. The sequence goes on from NC_135802.1 coordinate 134,098,118, forward strand.
TCACTGCTCTGCCTGGTGACCCTTTAGTCTGGGATCGTGTACTGTATATGGTAGCTCTGTTATTGTTGGCAATAAAAGCCTTTATTTCCCGAGTACATCACGCCTCTCGTGTGTTATATCGCGCATCAAACATATCAAGAGAGGAGGAGGAAAGATGAGAAATAGATCAGCTGGTCTGACTGACAGAGCAGACTCAAGGGAGTAAAAACCTGCTCCTGCTTTTGTGTTTTCCATGGTTCCCAGTGCGGAACTTGCTGGTGGAGGATACACCTTATATCAGTGATGTTATTCTGCAACCTGTTACTCATGTCAAATTAGCAATGTACTGGGAGTGCAACATGCTTTTATTTACCCCCTGCGTTTCAGTAGCGGAAATCCAGTTCGTTGGTGGAAAGTGAATTTTTTAAGAGGTGTGATGGGATGGTGGTGGAGATGGTGGGTGGGGTGGTGATGGGGACAGTGGATGGGGTGGTGGGGGGGCGGTGGGTGGGGTGGCAGTGGGGACGATGGTGGGGGAAGGGGGAGGGGGAGGGGGGGGAGAGTTATGAAATACCTACTGAAGTTCCACATTAAAGGTAAGGCTTTTTTTTTCAAATGAGCTCTCTGGTGGTCTCCATTGAAGTCCAATGATAGGCCATAGGCTGATCAGATAACCCAGGATGCAGCAGGCCCAGAACCACCTTCTGTATTATCACCATGGTGACGGTTCAGCAGCGCAGATTTGGGATGTGCCCCATGATGCGCGATTAAATCACTCGGGAGGCTAGAATGTACCCGGGAAATAAAGGCTTTTATTATTGACAAGAATGGAGCACACTGTATACAATACAATCCCAGACTAAAGGGTCTCCAGGCAGTGCAGTGACCTTTATACTTCCCCTGGTAGGCGGAGCCAACTGGAGTGTACCACAGAACAATATCAACAGGTAGAACAGCCCAACCCTAACACCAACAGTAATTACAGTAACATATCTACAAACCCCATAGTGCTGACCATCCATGGCTCAGCACTCATAGTGGTAACCAACTATGGTTCACCACACCCCATTCATATTATTTTCACTGTTTGCACTGCGGCCAATAGAGAATAATAGAATGTTCTCAATGTCAGTGTGGCCCCACCACTGGGGCTGAGAGCAGGTGGCAACCAGCGATGGATGGGCGGCAACGTCAGCGTACTATCAGAGACCATCATTGGAACCGCCAGCTAGTTGAGGATGGCAGTCTCCCACCTCTCAGAATGGCAGGCCCCGTCTGAAGGCCAGCAGCCTCGGCAGCACAACTGATAGAGCAGCCGCTGCTGAAACTGCAGGAGGAAGGAAAGTGTACCTCCATGTTGAGGTAATTGGAGGGATGCCCATTGCAATTTAGTGGTGGCTCACGGAATGAATGGAGGCAACATGACTTTCCTATGCACTTGGAAGGCGAACCCCTGATGAGTTTGCCAATAACCCTTGGGGCGGGAGTGGGTTCCCTCATAGACAAGTACTCTGTGTCAAACTAAAGGACCCAGCATCGGGAAGGTGTGGAACTGCTGAAAGCCACTCATCTGCCTTTACCTCTGGTCTCCCCTGAACCCCATCTCCGGTGACTACCTACCCCCACGATCCCGATCCTGTCTTTGGTCTGGAGTTCCATATTGATCCTGGACCTCTAATGGATGCATTTTTGCCATTGCCCCACTCACACTGGTGCTGGAAGCATAAGGAGCTCCTGGCCTCTGATTGGCTCTTGGAGTGCTGGATGTCCACTGCCAGGGACCTCAGTGGCGGGGTAGGCCCAACGGTGGCCACTTAAGTGCCTGAGGGGACTTGATTCCATTGATCCTCCCCCGTGGAACTAATGTGAGTTCCCCACTGGACCCCCACCAGTGAGTAAGAGCCCCGTTTACCTCATAGAACCCAGGCTCATAATTTCAAACCATATTGCCTGACTAAAGCAAGCCTTCATTAATACATTGTCAAAATTCATGAAGCAGAAAATGACTTGGTTTAAGGAACATATTGAGGAATGCTGGAACAGACTGCACCACAGAGTGATGGGACATGTGTTCATGCCCACAGCCTTGACAATTGCTGAGCAGAGGCCAGGAAAGAGGGGAATGAGTAATACTGACTAGATAATTACATCAAAGCTACAGTCTACAGTTTTATTAGAGCCCTTTCAATAAATTGATAGACATTGGAAATGCTTTTAAAGATTGCCTTGTATCATTTCACTGGATGGTGATAAGGTTTACCAGAAGTGACTACTAGCTCTGTTATTTAGTTGGATAGGAATTTCATGAAGACCAAGGGATCCAGGAGCAGCAGTTCTGTTGAAAACTACAAGTGAAAGGACCATGGTCACGAGGCCGTTGGGTCATTGACTGAGTACTGTTGATTTATACACACTAGCTAAATATTGTCACAAGGATATGTGACAATAATAGAAACTACAGTGATGTTCACATATCATTCAGTACAGTGCAAAATGAACGTGTTTACAATATCACGTCCTTAGTGCTGTGGCCAATCAGAAACCTAAACAAACACAGGACCTCCTATCTCTGTGTTTTTTTAAAGTCATTTGTGGAACATGGGCATCGCTGGCTGGCCAACATTTATTGCCCATCCCTAGTTGCCCAAGGGCAGTTGAGAGTCATGTTGCTGTGGCTCTGGAGTCACATGTATACCAGATAAGGAGGGCAGATTTCCTTCCCTAAAGGATATCAGTGAACCAGTTGGGTTTTTCCAACAATGGTTTCATGGTCATCAGTAGATTCTTAATTCCAGATATTTTTTATTGAGTTCAAATTCCACCATCTGCTGTGGCGGGATTCGAGCCTTGATTCTCAGAACATTAGCTGAGTTTCTTGATTAATAATCTAGCGATAATACCACTAGGCCATCGCCTCCCCTCTTGTGGTTTGATGTTCTAAACCACAATTATGCCAGAGGACTGGAGGATTGCTAATGAAATCTGTAAACTAGGTAACTAAACATCTAACATTGATAATGAGGATACTTCTAAAAGGCACAACATACTAAACTCTGCTGCCTGTATGCTAACTCTGCACAAAATCCCATTCACCCAACACCCTGTGCTCAGAGACCTGGGTTGAGGCAATGCTACAATCTTAACATTTAAAAAATACTTTAAATTTAAAAGTTCTCGTATTATTTTCCAATCCTTCCATGATCATATCCCTGTGATCACCTCCAGCCCTCCAAGATCCCTGCACTCCTCCAAAATTGCCCTATGGCTGGCTGTCATGTCTTCAGCTTCCTAAGCCCCAGCTGTGGAACTTCATCCCTACACCTCTCCTCAATCCTATCTCCGTCTCCTCCTTTAAGGCATTCCTTAAAGTCTATCTTTTTTTTTCCAAGATTTAGACCATTTAACTTAAGATCTTTTTATGTTATTCTGTATTAAATTTTGTCTGATAACATTCTCAATTGTTCCATTTTGTCGTTATTCATCCAGGAAGTCTCATTACTGTTTAGTATGTTCCTTTTTAGGGCGTGGAGATGCCAGTGTTGGACTGGGGTAAACACAGTAAGAAGTTTAACAACACCAGGTTAAAGTCCAACAGGTTTATTTGGTAGCAAAAGCCACACAAGCTTTCAGAGTCCCAAGCCCCTTCTTCAGGTGAGCACTCACCTGAAGAAGGGGCTTGGGGCTCCGAAAGCTTGTGTGGCCTTTGCTCCCAAATAAACCTGTTGGATTTTAACCTGGTGTTGTTAAACTTCTTACCCTTTTCAGGGCAGCATAGTAGCACTGATTAGCACTGCTACCTCACAGCACCAGGGACCCGAGTTCGATTGCGGCTTGGGTCACTGTCTGTGTGGAGTCTGCACGTTCTCCCCGTGTCTGCATGGGTTTCCTCCAGGTGCTCTGGCTTCCCCCCCACAGTCCGAAAGAAGTGCTGGTTAGGTGCATTGGCCAATGCTAAATTCTCCCCCTCAGGTGTACCCGAACAGGGTGTGGCGACTGGGGGATTTTCACAGTAACCTCATTGCAGTGTTAATGTAAGCCTACTTGTGACACTGATAAATAAACTTCAAACTGGCAGAATACCTTCCTCTTGCACTGCGTTGAACATTATTTTCCCCTTATTGCTCTGCAGAACATTACCAACATCATTGCCCATTTTTGTTTTCCAAGTTCTACTCCCAGCGTCTCAAAGTCAACTTTTTTCCAAGCTGGCTTTTGACATACACCTGTCATTCTCTATTATCATCTTAAACCATATTATGATTGCTATTGTCCAGCCTGTTCCTCTATTTGTAATTCACTGAACTCAACTGGTTCATTCTCCATTACCAATTGTTATCTATTTTTGCCTAGTTGAAATCAGCATCCATTTTCTTGATTGCCATTATGTCATCCCTAGTAAGTAATTATTCTACCTCCCATTTTGTTTTCTCTCTGTAGCTTTTCTAAATATGTCTAATTCCCAGTCCAGGTTTCTCTGTCGCCATATTTCAGTAATCCCTAATATATCTGATTCCACCCAATGCTTGATTATCTTCACTTCCCCTTCCTCGCCATGTGTTGCTGCATGGACAGTTCAATTCATTTCAATAGGATTTCCTTTTATTTTATGTTTAACTGTTCTGAAATTCTATTCACTCTCTTGCTTTATTCTCTCTTACCTTGTTCTTTCCTACGCTCTCTTTTGCTGTTTTGTTTGCAGTTGGATGGTTTACGTTTCTTATAGATTCCTTGAGGTCCATCTTACTAGATTAAAGACTTTGCCTTCTTATTATTTACCATTTTCATGATACACGGGGCCTATCGCAGTTTGGGTTGAGTGCATCCTACCAGTATTGCTCCTTCCTGTCCCAGGGCTGATGCGAGTATCCCCTAAAAGTAAACTCCTCTTCCCCATGTCATCCCTTTAGCCATGTGTTAATTCTCATGATTTTTGGAACATAGGGGGAGAAGCACTACATAAATGTAAAACATCTTTCCCCTTTGGATTCTCTGAAGCCAAAATCACTAATTGGAAGATTTATAGCAAACTGACATGAATAATGGAAGGCTTCATTTTATTGTCAGTTGTCAGTGTTGGCACAGTGGTCGCATTCTCAGCTCTGGCCAGGATTATCTGTCGTACTCACAGGAGAGCTTGGAGGTGAGTGCTGAGCTCAGGAGAGAGAGGGTCATGCCAGTGGATGCTGGGGGTGCCAGGGCAATGCCAGGGGGTGCAACGACAATGCCAGGGACCTGTCAGATTGATGCCAGGGTGATGCTTAGGGGTGCAATGGTGGTTCCAGGGGGGTACGGTGGGATCGTGATGGGTGAGGATTGTTACCTGGTGTTGTCGCTGTGCCCTGGGGCAGCCTTTAAAAATGGCGCAGGATCATCGAACCGCTCAGTTGACGCATTGTGGTGTGGAACCCTTGCCTCCCTCCTGTTTCTTCAAAGTGCTGCACTTTATGGCGGAAAAGGCTGCCATTGCTGTGACGGCCTCAGTGCTGTTTTTCTCACCTGACATCAGCTTTTGCCAATATCGGAGAAGATTTTGCCCAGTCAGAAAACTGTGGGTTCAAGTCCCACTCCTGACACTTGAGCAGATAATTTGGGCTGCCAATTCTGTGTGGCACTGAGGGAAGTGTTGGAATTAGCTACTGTCTTTGGGATGAGCTATTTGGCAAAGGCCCCTTTCATCCCCCCTAGTGGACATAAAGATTCCATGACTCTATTTGAAGAATAGGAGGAGATTCTACTCATCAGTGTTAAGACCCAGGCCAGAAATTCCAAGGTGTTTTATGAAGTTAGCCTAAACCCTAAGTTTTTATATTTGAATTTAGCATGGTGAGCATTAAGTGTTTCACTCCAGGTATAATTCAAGTGACCCATTAAGAAGCTTTTATCAAACAAAGTTTATTTAAGAATACAATTAAAATATAATGAAAAGAATTAGCATAGCTTTTACCAATTGCAAGATTCAGACATGATACAGTGAACCTTAACAGCTAGCTATCTATGATGTTCCAAGTCCAACAACATCCCACAAACATACACCCTTTTCTGGACTTGCACAAAAAGTAAGTATGTTCACGTGATGCTGGGTTTCCAGTTTTTTTAACACCTGCTGTGAATTGGTCCTTTGAATGTTGGATTAAATCTCTGAGGCTCCCCAATCCTGGAACTTTCCAAAAAACCTCTGGGGGAGAGAGAGACAGAGACACTATCTGCTTCCACCAGCTTCCAACAGCAACACGCAGACTTTCTAACTCCAGAGAGAGGGGAAAAGCAGTGTCGCTCCTCTTCTCCTCAGGCTACTACTTAAAAGGGAAACTAAAAACTTGGACTTTTCTGTGGAATAAATGTCCCCAGGTATCACCTGACCTGTCAATCATGCTCCACCCAGCAATTCCAAAAGGGTCATAAAAGCCCAGGATGCTGCATTAATCCAGATTAAATATAAACATGATGTCCATTATATTGCTTCAGTAACAATCAGAGGACATTGGTTAGAGACAAAAAAGGTGCCATTAAAATACGAGGAGCCGCTTGAAAAACCTGCAAAGAAACATAATTAAAAATACATTTCTTAAATGCACAGCATTGTCACGTCAACAAACTGCATTCTCCAATTATTGCTTTGGGAAGTATACTGTGTGCTACTCAGCTGCCTATATGTCCCACATTACAACAGTGACTGTACTTCAGAAGTTCCTTACTGGATGTAAATTGCAATGGAACATAAGTGGAAGTCTTCCATTCCTTATTATCACCATAGAAGTTTATAGGATACAAGGAGGACATTAGGCCCATCCTGTCTATACTGGTTGTTTGCATGAAGAGCCTCAAGCTAATTCAGCTGTCCTCCTTTCTCTTCTAGCGCTATATCTATTCTGCTTTAAATATTTATCTAATTTTCCCTTAAAAAATGCAATTTTCTCCACCTCAGCCGCCCTCTGTGATATCCCAGGCTCCGGCAAATTACTGCACAAAGAATATCTTTCTAATTTACTCAGGTTCATACTGGTAATTAAATATTGCTAACTCCTTACCAATAACTCCCCAATAGTCTTCCCCTATCAGCACAGTGGCACGGTGGTTAGGACTGCTGCCTCATAGTGCCAGGGACCCGGGTTCGATTCACAGTTTGGGTCACTGTCTGTGCGTTCTCCCTGTGCCGGCGTGGGTTTCCTCCGGGTGCTCCAGTTTCCTCCCACAGTCCGAAAGATGTGCTGGTTAGGTGGATTGGCCCTGCTAAATTCTCCCTCAATGTCATAGTTTGAGGATAAGGGGTAAACGTTTTAGAACTGAGATGGGGAGAAATTTCTTCACCCAGAGAGTGGTGAATGTGTGGAATTCGCTACCACAGAATGTAGTTGAGGCCAAAATGTTGTCTGATTTCAATAAGAAACTAGACATAGCTCTTGGGGCTAGAGGGGTCGAGGGTTATGGAGGGAAGGTGGGATCGGGATATTGAATTCAATGATCAGCCATGATCAAAATGAAGGGTGGAGTAGACTCGAATAGCCTACTCTTGCTTTTATTTTCAATGTTTCTATGTTTCTGTGCTGCATGGTGGCTGTTGCAATAAGTGCAGTTGTGATAACAAAAGGAAATGTCCTTATTAATTTCTGCAGAAAATACAAGGATGATTTGCATTCAAATGCATGGCTTTGAACTTGATGTAGACAATGTACGCTCAAAATGCAAATGACATGTGTTAGTGCACTTCAAACGGCTGCTAATCTGTTAATTGTTCACTTAAACCTGGCATTTTAACACCTCATTGTTCAATAATAAGATAAGGCCAACGTAAGTGACTTTAAACAATCCTCATTTCCTGAATGTAGATTTCCTCGATAAATCCGCATTCGCATCCCGGCACTGCGCCACCGTGCTGCCCCTCAGGATAGGGAAAGGAAACAGTTAATCCCATCAGGTTCCTAGATGGAGCAAGAGTTCCTGTAAAACAACAGGAGTGTTACCGACAGCACTTGGCCCTCATTCTTTGATAGACAGGTAGGTGAGATCTGGGGATAGGTTGGTTCTTATTTATACTTTTGAAGAACTTCCAGAGATTACAGAGCAGGTCAGACATCAGGGAATTGGGATAGCATCCTCCGACAAATTGGCCAATGTCTTCCTTATTAAACTCTTAGGTATCAGGCAATGTCTCCCCGACTAAACCCTCAGCGATCAGACACTGTTCTCTATTGAACTCTTAGATATCAAGCAATGCCTCTCTGGCTCACACTGGAAGACGAGATCTTCCAGGGTTCTCCACTGGGTCATATCACAAACGTGTGGTGACTGACAGTGAGCTAGGAGGCAGCGTATCAGAAACTTTTTATTATAGTGCCTGAGCTGTGATATAATCAAATGGGCAGCATGTTGTAACGAAAAGCATTGCACTGATAATGGCTACACTGTGAGAATGAGTTCTTTTCTGTTGTGTGTGCACAGACTGTCAGTAAGTAACTAGCATTTCCAGAGGTTAGGATAACAGTTTGTACAGCAGCTGTTTCCAGGACACTTGAAGAATGCATTCTTTTAGGGCATCAATCCACACATTTGCATATAGAATCATTCCAGCAAAATGTACCATTTACGTTCTGGAAAGAACCGACCTATCCCCAGATCTCACTTACCTGTTTATCAGGGCCAAGTGCCGTTGGTAACACTCCTTTTTTTTTCACAGGAACTCTTGTTCCATCTAGGAACCTGATGGGATTAACTGTTTCCTCTCCGGATCATGAGGTGCGGCACGGTGGCACAGTGATTCGCACTGCTGCCTCACAGCGTCCGGGACCCTTGTTCAATTCCGGCCTCAGGTGACTGTGTGGAGTTTGCACGTTCTCCCCGTGTCTGTGTGGGTTTCCTCTGGGTGCTCTGGTTTCATCCCACATTCCCACAAAGATGTGCGGGTTAGGTGGGTTGGCCGAACTAGATTGCCCCTTAGATGTGTAGGTTTGAAGAATTAGTCATGGGAAATGTGTGGGGTTACAGGGATAGGGCAGGGTAGAGGGCCTGGATAAGATGCTCTGTCAGAGAGTCGGTGCAGATTCGATGGCAGAATGCCCTCTTCTGCACTGTAGGGATTCTATGATATTGCTGCATCATCAGGGTTGTGATACACAGTGCATTTAGAAAGAAAGAACTTACATTTATATAGCGCCTTTCAAAACCTCAGGCCATCCCAAAGTGCTTTACAACCAGCAAAGTAATTTCGAAGTTTTGTCATTGTTGCAATGGAGGGAACTCAACTCATGAAAGTTGCAAATTAGAGCCTTAAGTAGGCAAGATCTTCTCACACCATGGACAGTCGTACTTGGCTAGAAATTGTGTGCCTCATTTTATGTGGGTACAGGAATCAGAATTTAATAATGCCCATTTAAGATAAATCAACTCAAATCACAATGATAAGAACACTTGCATCAAATTCACACTGATTCTATACCACTTCAATAGTTTGTAGAGAGTGTGATGATATTCATGAGAATATGCAGCTCATGAGTCTGCCCATGTTTGATTGATTCCATGTGCATAGTTATTAATACCTCTGATATGTGGCTGACTCAGTCCTTCCTTATCTAGCCAGATGTTAAACAGGAAGCTGTCCACAAAATAAAAATGGCTCTTTGCTTCATCCCAGATTTTTTTTCTTGCTTGCTACGACTGCTGATGTGAATTAGCCTTAAAGGCAACACAAATTTCTTGATTTTAGTGTTAATTTTGAAAATGCACCACCTAACTGAAGCTTATGTCCAGCCACCATCGCTGAACTGAATTTTAAAACTGCCCTTTGGTAAAACTTCCTTTCATTTTCCATTGCATTCAGTTGTTAAGCTGTGAGAATCCAGCTGAAGGATACAGAGGTCTTTACAATGAAGGAGCAACGCAGTTAAAGTGTTGATATCACCATATGGTGGATGGGAAAATCAATCTGGCTTTGTTCCTGGAACAGTTAGCAACATCATTCTCCAGAAACCCAGCTGCAGAGTTCTGCATTGAACACTATGTTGAGTTTATGCTTCATTACAGTTGTACTGGGCTAGAAACTGTGCATCTCATTTTTTGGGGGTAGAGGAATCAGAATTTGATTTGCTCATGCATACCAAGGTAGACAATACATAAACTTAGTGAACCCATCTCACCTGCATAAGTGTAATGTTGGTCCAAGTGGCTGCTGTCTGCACCTCCAAGCTGTCTGCAATCTCTATACTCAGCTGGAAAGGTCAGCCGGGTTGGTTGCAGACCACGTGGTATAGCCAGCCTGCTCTTCTTAAAGGCAGGCTGTTTCTTAAAGGGAAACTGCATAAAACTATCACTGCAATGCAAATTATAATCCAACTGAAAAACAACATGTTTACGCCCCATTGTTGCTGCAAGTGAGGACAGAAATTTGGCGGTCAGGCAAATCTCCGTTCACTGCAGTGGGACTGGAGAATCCTGCTGGAGTGAACGGCTGGAAAATTCCGGCCCACTTGTTAAAGCTTTTCATCAGGGCATTCATCAGGCAGTTTGCAACAAATCAAATGTAAAGGGAACAACAATTTATACTTCATGTGAAGAGTGTACGGGTTAGTTGGCAAGTGGACTGTGAGTGGTAAAGGTGTTGTCATGGAGAGTGCACCAGTTAACTGACGACTGACTGTTAACTGTCAAGCGTCATTTACCAGGCAGGTTAACTCTGATTGGTCAAGGCACTCTCCTGGAAAAATGAACCTTGGAATGGCTGTTACCCATTTTCTTCAGTTCAAATAGGTGCAATCTATGTACTTGTTTTTTCTGCCTGCAAAGAACATGGTTCTGTGTAGTAATAGATGTAGCTTCCAGCGGCTTTGATACAATGTGTACCTTGAAGATTTGTATAGAGTTGGGATCAGTGGGTGGTGAGTCATCCAGACACAACATGGGAGACTTTGAAAAAATTAACATCATTTTACTTTTTCTTTCTATCTCTTTTATGTTTTTCTTTCTAATCTCATAATTCTTTTACACTCATCAGTTCCAATTTTGCACATATTTAACATCAAAATAAATGTTCCAATTTCCACTTCCTGGTTTAAACTCTGCTTGCTTTGGTATGAGGATTCTTCAATGGGATTTATTGAAGTGCTATTTTGTTTCTCGTCCTGTTCCCACAGCTCCCAGATCCCATGCAGTGGATGCAGGGTTGCTTTAGACTGCCCACTCCCCCCGCTCCCCCCCCACCCACCCCCGCTCCCACACAACGTTCCTACATTGCTGCATAAAGCTGACGTAATGTCAGAGGGGGAGCTGTATGCATAATAAATGGCAAGAACCATTCATACACCATTACTGCAGAACACGGGACATTCAGTACAGGCATCAAGCAGAAAGGCATCAACTTGAAATGTTTAATCTGTTTCTTTCTCCACTGATGCTGCCAGAGCTGCTGAGTATTTCAACTATTTTCTGTTTTTCTTAACCAAATTTGCTATTGTTAAGTCTCAATAATAGTGCTTTTCCCACAACAGGTGGGAAATTAAATATATGAAACTAAACTCCTGCACAAATGTCTATTGCCTTTTTGATGGTGGCATATTTTAGACTGTCCACAGATCCCAATGTGGAAAGGCAGGTCCATCATTAACAGATTGAAATAAAGTTCTTATGATGTTACTTTGAGCCGATTTGGAATGGACGGCTGTTACAGGGCTTCACAGTGGCACAGTGGTTAGCACTGCTGCCCCACAGCGCCAGGGACCCGGTTTTGATTCCCGGCTTAGGTCGCTGTCTGTGTGGAGTCTGCACGTTCTCTCCGTGTCTGCGTGGGTTTCCTCTGGGTGTTCCAGTTTCCTCCCACAGTCCAAAAAATGTGCTGGTTAGGTGCATTGGCCATGATAAAAATTCTCCCTCAGTGTACCCGAACAGGCGCTGGAGTGTGGCGACTAGGGGATTTTCACAGTAACTTCATTGCAGTGTTAATGCAAGCCTACTTGTGACACTAATAAATAAACTTAAACTTAAAACAGCTAAAAACCGTGCCACCGCATGGTCTACGTCCTCTCCAGCCACCTCTATGGACCTCTATGGATCAGTTCTTGAAGTTCATGAGAACCTTGTTCTCAGAAACTCCATCCTTGCTCTGGGATCTTTATAGAACATAGAACAGTACAGCACAGAACAGGCCCTTCGGCCCACGATGTTGTGCCAAGCTTTATCTGAAACCAAGATCAAGCTATCCCACTCCCTATCATCCTGGTGTGCTCCAAGTGTCTATCCAATAACCGCTTAAATGTTCCTAAAGTGTCTGACTCCACTATCACTGCAGGTAGTCCATTCCACACCCCAACCACTCTCTGCGTAAAGAACCTACCTCTGATATCCTTCCTGTATCTCCCACCACGAACCCTATAGTTATGCCCCCTTGCCCCATCTTTCCTTCTCATTGTGAAGCAGCTTGTCCTGCATGAAGAGAGATGGAGAGAGTGTGAGCGAGTTGAATGCGTGGGTAGATGAGAAGGATGCTTGGCATGTGCGAGTGGCAAATTGGCAGGATATGGATGGAAATTCCAGAGGAGATGAGATCACCTGGAGATGTGTGGTTTATGTCTATGAGGATACTGCTTACATTGGAACTATAGAGGTAGTGAGCTGTTTAGAATTATACTTTGTCCAATTGGTAGAAGTTATGCGAATTCTTTTTGTTATATTTTAACTGTGTTGTTAAAAATAAAATCTGTTTTAGTAAAAGCTTCCTAGTGGGTCATTTGAATCATACCTAGAGCGAAACACCCTTTTGCCAAAAATGGAAAATAGATGGGGTCTAGGCTAACTTCATAATATATCTTGGCGTTTCTGATCAGGTTCCTAACAACATGGTCCAAGAGAGAAACGCTGGTGATGAAGGGGACAGCAAACAGCAGAACCTCAGACAAAGAGAATTATTTCCTGGCAGATCCCAGTTTCTTAATCCGGAAGGAAAAAGAGATACAGAGAAAGTGACCTTTTTCTAAAGATCCCAAGCAGTAAACTGAGCATGTTTCTCTGTGTAAGCCTAGCTCCACCCAGTCACATGATTTTCCTGTCAATCAACCTAATCAAGCCCGATTCTACAAAACCCCAGGGGAAAACAATAAAATCACAGAACAGCCTTAGTCTAGATTAAAACAAATATTCTAGCAATTAAAGTTAAAGTTTATTTATTAGTCACAAGTAAGCTTACATTCACACTGCAATGAAGTTACTGTGAAAATCCCCTCGTCACCACACTCTGATGCCTATTCAGGTACATGGAGGAAGAATTTAGCATGCCCAATTCACCTAACCTGCACATCTTTGGACTGTGGGGGGAAACCGGAGCACCCGGAGGAAACCCATGCAGGCACGGGGAGAATGTGCAAACTCCACACAGACAGTGACCCAAGCTGGGAATCGAACCCAGGTCCCTGGTGCTGTGAGGCGGCAGTGCTAATCACTGTGCCACTGTGCCACCCCATTAGGACCAATTATGTTGCTGCAGTAAAAATAGACGCTGCCGGTTACAGACCAAATAGCACCGACTGTTTAAAAGAATTTTACACAGAAACATGACTCAAAAACATTTCTTAAAGGCACATTATTGTCACAATGTGGCACCTCACTCCTGCCTCCCCGCGGTAGAGTAGCTCAGAGGAGATCAGTGACACTTTGGAATCTGTCTGCGATCCTGTGGAAGGCGGTCGGCATCCATCTAAGCTTGCAGTGACTCAATAATGCACTGTGATTCAAGTTTTACCAAGGAGGCTAATCTCTCAGTAGAAGATTGTTTTGCTGGAATGGCTGCAACATCGCTCACTGCTTATGTTCACTTGTGAATTGTCTGTGTGGAGTCTTCACGTTCTCCGTGTGTCTGCGTGGGTTTCCTCCGGGTGCTCTGGTTTCTTCCCCACAGTCCGAAAGACATGCTGGTTAGGTGCATCGGCCATGTTAAATTCTACCTCAGTGTACCCGAACAGGCACCGGAATGTGGCGACTAGGGGATTTTCACAGTAACTTCATTGCAGCGTTACTGTAAGCCTACCTGTGACACTAATAAATAAACTTAATTCGCCAGGTGAGATCCTGCCTTACCTTCGAAGAGGACTCACTTATATTTGTGCTGGTGCCTTGTCTGCAAGCGTCCTGTAAAAGTGCATCATCAGCAAAAATGTTCTCCGTGGAATCCTCATTAACAAAGGCTAACGGCTGCTGTCCTTCATGTGCTAGCCCCAGAAGATGTAGAGATGATTTAGTCATTGGAATGTATAAATGCTGAAATATTTGTGACAAAGCTTCATTAACTGCTGGAGTCAAATGAAGAAAACTTTGCGTTGTCAGAGACGTGGGTGCGAGAGATTAATTCTGCCACCCTGCAGCGATCTTGTTTCTTAAACTCGTTAATAATTGGTTATTAAACTATTAATGGGAGCTAAAATATTGATATGCAGGAAGAGTAAGGGGGTACATGTTGTGATTGAATGTGTATTCATAGTGTCATAATTCATGCATATACTGGTCCAAAAACAACTGAGGATTACACTGGGATCTATAATTCACACTGACCATCCATTATTCTCCATTCTATCTCCAGCGTCCAGACAAGAAACTGAGGAGGGAAGAACGATGATGGTACTCACAGTAGGTTTAAAGAAAGGTTACATACACAGGAGATTTTATCTTGTAGATGGGCACATTCATTTTTGTCAGTATTTATGAGCTGATAATGAATGATGTATAGTGCCCTGGAGGACAGCAGAGCCAAAAATATAGCTCGTGGTTATTCAGAAACATTTTAAGCAGTCAGAGTACTGTGCCTCAGTGTCATTGGTGGCAAGAAAGAAAGAGTTTGCATTTCCTTTTGCCATGTCCTTTAACAGCCTTTGAAGTATTTGCGTGCAAGTTGTAATTACTGTTGCCATGTAGCAGAGGTTAATCTGCACATAGCAAAGTCCTACAAACAGCAATGAGATTAATGACCAGATAAATCTGTCTAATCGATTATTCTGTTTTAGTGATGTTCGATGAGGGGTAGATATTGGCTGGGAGGCTGGGGAGAACTCCCCTGCTATTTTTCAAATTGTGCCACGTTATTCGGCTAAATGTCAGACAAGGCCCAATTCTAACACCTTATCCAAAAGGCAAAGGCTGCACCCCAACTGTTCATCCGGCAGTAAGCATACTCCAGTAGCAAGCATTAAAAAAAACAACTTCACAAAGTAAATCAAAAGTTTAATAAAGAAACTTCATTACACCACCACTCCCTGGGCCACAAGTGCTCTCCCCAATCCCCATCTACTTTCACTTTATACCGGGTCAGCTGACCACCACAGCACGGCTGCATTTTAACACCAACAGCACAGCATTCCCCCAGTACTGTATTGAAGCGTCAGTCTGGATCTGTCTTCTGAGTGAACCGTATGACTGATTTATCCGTTAATGACTCAGTGACAAGAGTACTACCACTGAACCAAAGGCTAATACCTAGAAGCACTTTGAGAACTCACCTAGTTGGCCAGTGCAACCACTTCTTTAGTTAGCTGCTTAACTCTGTTAATTTTCAGAGTGTGGGAAGGTCTATCTATTGGCTATGCACATCAGTAAACCATTCTGTTCTGCACTGGTGAAAGAGGGAAGCAATCCATCTACAGTAGGCATTGCCACTGGTTGTGGTTCCCTAACAGCAACACACACTTGAAAAAATATTTCTTTTATCTCTTCATTCTCCCGACTGCCCTTAGTGCAATGTTCAGCTGCCAAGGTAGCGCAGTCGAAGCATTTGAATGGGACTGCCTTTGCGGTAAGTTAAACAATCCATTTATCTGAGCCATTATTATTAAATCTCATTATGTGTGCTGAATCAACTAATTGGCAGTAACGTGTTCTGTAGTCAGTCACTAAGCAGCAGGTTTGTACTATGTGTTACGACGCACATTTTAGACTTGGATTTTCTCAAGTAGTTCATTAGCATTGGGTCCAATGTGTGGCAACATGTAGGAGGTTATTCAGAATCTATTTAAGAAAAGCCCAAACAGCCTTGATGCAATGGACCATGTCCTTGATCAATAACATGGAGATAAATCACTGACTACTGCCTTTTTTATGTACTGTTGCCATTAAATGTTTATCAGGCTAATATTTTACAGCCCTTTCATGTCAGAGTTCTGTGTACCCGGCTGGTGTTATGTTCACTGAAGACCAAGAGGAGAAACAAGGGGATATTACTGAACAGCAGCATAGCTTCAGCAGTGGAAAAGAGAGATAATCACCAAGAAAAGGAACAAAGAGAACAAAGGAACAAAAGGAACAAGATATAAATAGGTTCCTGATTAATAAGGGGATCAGGGATTATGGGAAAAGGCAGGAGAATGGGGATGAGAAAAATATTGAATGGCGGAGTCGACTTGAAAGTCTGAGGTCACGTACCAACCTTGAAGGGCTGAGTGGCCTAATTCTGCTCCTATGTCTTATGGCCTAAAAGAATAAAATCCAGCATAGAAATGAAAATCAGGCTACAAGTACTGAAACTGTCGATTCGAAGCCTTCTGCCTCCGGTTCTGCTGTGGAGCTTCTCTCAGGTGAGCTCTCTCTGTGTCTTCACTTCAGGTGCTTCCTGTCAGGTCAACTGCCACATCTTTCATTTTCCAGCTTTTAAATTTCTGCTCCAGTTTCTTTGCGGTTCTGGGTTTTTCCAAGGGTTGCCACTCAAATGGCAGAGTGTTGGATACTGTTCGGTAGGACTTAATTAAAATCTTTGTAGTCATAAGCAGTTTAACTGTATATATTTATTGATTAAAAGAACTATGCACATATTCACAAATGTCCTTCAGGGAAGGAAATCTACCGTTCTTACCTGGTCTGGCCTACATGTGACTCGAGAGCCGCAGCAGTGTGGTTGACTCTTAACTGCCCTCTGAAATGGCCTAGCAAGCCACTCAGTTCGAGGGCAGCTAGGGATAGGTAATAAATGCTGACCAGTCAGCGATGCCCATGGCCCACAAATGAATAGAAAGAAATAGAGTTAAGGGTTCAAGCTAGAAGCTATGTTCATTCCTGCTTGGACACACCACTCTGTCCAAATCTAGACTGACCCTTGGCTGCAGGCCCTGTGTTCTCTTACATCACTGTGTGATTTTGATTTGATTTATTATTGCCACATGTATTAGTATACAGTGAAAAGTATTGTTTCTTGTGTGCTATACAAAGCATACCATTCATAGAGTACATCGGGGAGAAGGAAGGGAGAGGGTGCAGAATGTCATGTTAAAGTCATAGCTTGGGAGAAAGACCAACTTAATAAAAGGTAGGTCAATTCAAAGGACAAAGGACAGTACAGCGCAGGAAACAGGCCCTTCGGCCCTCCAAGCCTGTGCTGTCTGATGGCAGCAGGGAAGAAGCTGTTCTTGAACCGGTTGGTACGTGAACTCAGACTTTTGTATCTTTTTCCCGAGGAAAGAAGGTGGAGGAGAGTATGTCTGGGGTGCGTGGGGTCCTTGATTATGCCGGCTGCTTTCTCAAGGCAGTGGGAAGTACTGGCAGAGTCAATGGATGGGAGGCTGGTTTGTGTGGTGGACTGGGCTTCGTTCACCACCTTTTTGTAATTCTTTGCATCTTGGGCAGGGCAGGAGCCATACCAAGCTGTAATGCAACCAGAAAGAATGCTTTCAATGGTGTATCTGTAAAGGTTGGTGAGAGTCGTAGCGGACAAGCCAAATTTCCTTAGAAATTCCTGAGAAAGTAGAGGCATTTGTGGGCTTTCTTAACTATAGCGTCGATATGGAGAGACCAGGGGAGGTTGTTGGTGATCTAAAAACCCAGAAACTTGAAGCTCTCGACCATCCATTTCCACTTCACCCCCATTGATGTAGACAGAGGCGTGCCCTCCATTATGATTCCTGAAGTCGATGACTATCTCCTTCGTTAGGGAGGGGGCTGGGAGTTTACTAACTGGAGTCAACCCACCACATCCCTCGCTGGATAGAGATAGGAAGATGTCACAGGGGCTGCCAGGTATACTGCTTAAAAGGCCAACCCTGGTGCTCCAGGACTGTGTCCAAGTTGTCAAAGCAACAACAAAAACCAGAAACAGTTTGCAAGCCCTCACTCCTCATACCCCCTCATCCGTCATACACATCCCAAGCCTGATTATTCCTGTATATTCTTAACATTGCCAAAGGGCATCTTACCCCTCCCTGAGGGGTACAATATTCTCAAAAAGGGTACCTAGACTTCCTCAAATATCCCCGGCAGCGTTAGACCTTTTCCTCAAATGTCTAAAGCACGCAAACCGTTTCAATTATTGGGAATTGAACCCAGGTCCCTGGTGCTGTGAGGCAGCAGTGCTAACAACTGTGCCACCGAGCCGCCCAACTAGGACAACTAGGTCTATAAATGTTGATCTTACTAACAACACACATACCTGAAAATGAGTTAAAAACAACAAATCACCCAGGAGTTTCAATTCTGTTCATTCTTTGGAAATTCTTATTGGAAAATGCAAGTCCATGGTAAGCACAGAATTGGCTGAACTATGATGCGTTCCACAGTCAAATTGCCTGCTGAGACTCATCACGAGAAGCTTGCCCATGAACGGTTACCATCTGCTTGAAGTACCTTAAGCTGCAGGGTGATTGTGAATCTGTATCCCAGAAGCTGTGAAACAGGGGTGGGGAGAAGCAGCCCAAATCGAAAGCAATGAAACCCCACACAGGATTTGGTTTGATTTGATTTGATTTGATTTGATTTATTATCGTCACATGTATTAGTAAACAGTGAAAAGTATTGTTTCTTGCACGCTATACAGACAAAGCATACCGTTCATAGAGAAGGAGAGAGTGCAGAATGTAGTGTTACCATCATAGCTAGGGTGTAGAGAAAGATCAACTTAGTGCGAGGTCGGTCCATTCAAAAGTCTGACAGCAGCAGGGAAGAAGCTGTTCTTGAGTCGGTTGGTACATGACCTCAGACTTTTGTATCTTTTTCATAAGAACATAAGAACATAAGAAATAGGAGCAGGAGTAGGCCATCTAGCCCCTCGAGCCTGCCCCGCCATTCAATAAGATCATGGCTGATCTGACGTGGATCAGTACCACTTACCCGCCTGATCCCCATAACCCTTAATTCCCTTACCGATCAGGAATCCATCCATCCGCGCTTTAAACATATTCAGCGAGGTAGCCTCCACCACCTCAGTGGGCAGAGAATTCCAGAGATTCACCACCCTCTGAGAGAAGAAGTTCCTCCTCAACTCTGTCTTAAACCGACCCCCCTTTATTTTGAGGCTGTGTCCTCTAGTTTTAACTTCCTTACTAAGTGGAAAGAATCTCTCCGCCTCCACCCTATCCAGCCCCCGCATTATCTTATAAGTCTCCATAAGATCCCCCCTCATCCTTCTAAACTCCAACGAGTACAAACCCAATCTCCTCAGCCTCTCCTCATAATCCAAACCCCTCATCTCCGGTATCAACCTGGTGAACCTTCTCTGCACTCCCTCCAATGCCAATATATCCTTCCTCATATAAGGGGACCAATACTGCACACAGTATTCCAGCTGCGGCCTCACCAATGCCCTGTACAGGTGCATCAAGACATCCCTGCTTTTATATTCTATCCCCTTCGCAATATAGGCCAACATCCCATTTGCCTTCTTGATCACCTGTTGTACCTGCAGACTGGGCTTTTGCGTCTCATGCACAAGGACCCCCAGGTCCCTTTGCACGGTAGCATGTTTTAATTTGTTTCCATTGAGATAGTAATCCCATTTGTTATTATTTCCTCCAAAGTGTATAACCTCGCATTTCTCAACGTTATACTCCATTTGCCATATCCTCGCCCACTCACTCAGCCTGTCCAAATCTCTCTGCAGAGAAAAAGGTGGAAGAGAGAATGTCTGGGGTGCATGGGGTCCTTAATTATGCTGGCTGTTTTTCCTAGGCAGTGGGAAGTGTAGACAGAGTTAATGGATGGGAGGCTGGTTTGCATGATAGACTAGCTTTGTTCTTGATCTTTTGCAGTTTCTTGCAGTCTTGGGCAGAGCAGGAGCCATACCAGGCTGTGATACAACCAGAAAGAATGCTTTCTCTGCTGCATCTATAAAAGTTAGTGAGAGTCGTAGCTGCCATGCCAAATTTCCATAGCCTCCTGAGAAAGTAAAGGTGAGCTTTAGGGAGAACAAAATTTGCATTTAGATAGCACTTTTCACAACCTCCAGATGTCACAAGGCTCTTCCTGGCTGAGGAAAGACTTTCGAAGTGCAGCCTGCTGTTGTAATACAGGAAACGCAGAAACCAATTTGCGCACAGCAAGCTCCCACAAAGATCAATGTGATAATGACCAGATAATCAGTTTTAGTGACCGTGGTTGAAGGATATTTATTTATTGGTGTCACAAGTAGGTTTACATTCACACTTCAATGAAGTTACTGTGAAAATCCCCTAGTCTCCACACTCTGGCGCCTGTTCGGGTACACTGAGGGAGAATTTAGCATGGCTATCAACCTAACCAGCACACCTTTCGGACTGTGGGAGGAAACCCATGCAGGCATGGGGAGAACGTGCAGACTCCGCACAGACACTGACCCAAGCAGGGAATTGAACCTGGGTCCCTTGCACTGTGAGGCAGTAGTGCTAACCGTTGTGCCACTGTGCCGCCCAAGATAGCCAAGGTGGGGGCGGAGTTGAAATCCCTGCTCTACCTCAAAATGGCGCCACTGGATTTTTTTTTGTCCACTCTGAGAGGGCCATATCCGGAGGACAACACCCCCAACATTACAGCATTTGTTCAGTTCTGCACTGAAACCTCCGTTCAGAATCTTCACTGAGGCCCCTGGAGTGGGATTTGAATCCACAATCTTCTGACTGCGAGGCGAGAATGCAACCACTGAGCCAAGGTTGACAGCTGATGTGTCTTTAATATATGCGCAATCGAGGGAAGATTAAGCAGATATATCCTGTTTATAATATTCTGGCGAAATTAAGCAGATATATGTACACACTTTACACTGTTCACATTTATAGAAAAACAAATTGCCGACCTCTCTTTATTTTTAATTGAATGTGTATTTTATTCCCATTTATCGTCAGCACGCTCTCAATTTCACCAGGAAGGACACCATAGACATCTCCACAACCTCAAAGTACGGTGAACCGAGGTGGACCCCCCGGTGATTTTTTTTCCTTCCTTCTGTCAGACAGTCAGCTTGACAACTGTGGGCTCCTAATGTTAAAAAGCTAATAACCTATTTAAAAATTTTGATGGCCTGGGGGCCACTGGCAATTATAGATTTCAATTCCTGCCACCCACTGGCTTCTTTGACAGCCTAATGTCACGGTACATAAGCACTCACAAATGTGACTTCTTAGGCCACTCGTCTTTGCAATTATTTGTAGTGAAAGGCAGCCATTTTGGTTCACATGCACACAGAATAAAAAGCTATCACATCTTGACAGCACTGCTCATAGAGATGTCACCCCGGTGATATTAAAGGAAAGAGAGGACCGATCAAATCAACAGAGAATTTTACAACCAAACCATCAACATAGTGCTCTAAGTATCTTCTGTGTCGCCTTGGGTTGCTTTGAGAGCAAGTAAATTCATTCAAGCTGTGTGATTTTTGACCTGTGACCTTTAAGAGAACCTGTTTCATTTTAAAATAAAGCATTACAGAACACTATGCAGGAGTTTGAGATTAATGTCTAAAAGCTTTTTTCTGTTCCAGCATCAAAGCTAAAAGGCCATTCTACGCTACAATTAATTTTCTGATGCTTTTTCTAATCATTCAAAGATAATGGGCAAAGTTTTCCATTATTTACTATAAGTGCTGTCTCTGGCGAGAAAACTGGCGTGCGGTTGCCCGGTTGCACTGTTGGCTTTTCTCGCCAGATAATGCAGCACTTACAGTCAAAAAACTGGCGGTGGGCATCTCTGATGGGAGTGGGGGGGGGGGGGGGGGGGGGGGGGGGGATGCTGTTAAAGCTGGCAACGCCAGCTCCACAGAGATCCGGGCGCCTTTTTTAAAGGGTGTCCCGAGCTGTGCAAAATAAAATACTTCCCTCCCCACCATGGATATGGGGAAACCGCCTCCAACATTAGCACTTGGGAAACCCCTTCACCGATGGATCCAGGGAACCGCGGGGCGGCACGGTGGCACAGTGGTCAGCACTGCTGCCTCACCAGTCATGATGTGGAAATGCCGGCGTTGGACTGGGATAAACACAGTAAGAGTTTTAACAACACCAGGTTAAAGTCCAACAGGTTTATTTGGTAGCAAATGATTCCCAGCTTGGGTCACTGTCTGTGTGGAGTTTGCATGTGTCTGCGTGGGTTTCCTCTGGGTGTTCTGATTTCCCCCCACACTCCAAAGTTGTGCGGGTTAAGTGGATTGGCTATGCTAAATTGCCCCTTAGTGTCACGGGGACTAAGCAGGGTAAACGCATAGCATTATGGGGATAGGGCCTTGGTAGGATTGTGGTCAGTGCAGACTCAATGGGCCAAATGGCCTGCTCCTGCACTGTAGGATTCTATGATCTATGAACACCCCACCACACACAAGCTCCGGGGCAACCCCCTCCCTCCCGCCCCACCCCAGCCCAATGTATAATGGGAACCCCACCTAATGGAGCTGTGTATAGGGACCCAGGGGACAGTGCTAGGGGCAGTGCCAGGGGGCAGTGCAGGCATGTCCCTCTCCCCCACCCCACAGGGGCTGCACTTTCATATGTGCCCCCAGCGGCTTCCCTTCAACTACTTCACATTTTTAAATACCTGATATGGGAGGAATTATACATCTCGTGGGGGGGAGAAGGGTAAGTATGGTGGGGAAGCCCACGAATCATATTGAAATTTGCTGGGTGGGAACATTGTTACGTCACCAACGAGGGACGATGAGATTGGAAGTTGAGATCTCCTTGGCGAGAATCACGTTTTCCGATTCTCGCGAGTATTTGTGTCCACTCATTGCAAGCACGGGCACAAACTCACCCCCAAAAGGACTGATTCCGTGTTGTCTGCAATATTTAATTGTGGCCTTTTAACATTTTGAATTTTTTATGAATCTTTTGAAATGGTGCTAATTTTTCCATTTGAATGCGAGCCAGATACATATTGAAATAAGATTACAGTGGAACTTCCGAGGTGCCAATGGATATAATGAGATGTTGACATCTTTGGTATAACGCTAGCAAAATAAAAGAAAATAGCTTACGAGTCCACGAGAGCCTTGATTTTCGTGTGCTCATAATGTTTGGGTAAACACAGAATCGTGAAAATATCCCCTAATGTTTGTGCTGTTTTAGAGGAGGGGTAATATTATTTATTTTCAATGTATAGACAAACTACTTAAACAAGGTTACTCAGTGGTAGCAATCCTGCTTCGGAGTCATGAAGCTGTGGCTTCCATAAAAAATTTGGCGCAAACTCCCAATGTAGTAATGAGAGAGTGCCACACTGTCAGAGGTTAAGGTTAAACTGACGCCCAGTGTGCCATTGGAGATGGATTTGAAAGATCCCCTGGCACTAATTCAAAGAAGACCAGGGGAGTTCTACCTGGTGTTCTTGACAACATTCACCCCCCCACGCAACGGGCAGAATTCTCCCAAATAATTTCTAAGTGTTGTCTCCAGCAGTAAAACCAGAAAGATTCCCGTTTCGAAGGTCATAGAATAATAGAATCTAGAATCCCTCCGGTGTAGAAGGAGGTTATTCAGCTTATCGAGTCTGCACTGACAAAGGTTCCACCCAGATCCTAACTCCGTAACCCCATGTCTTTACCCTGCTAACTCCCCTGACACTAAGGGGCAATTTAGCATAGCCAATCAACCTAGCCTGCACATCTTTGGAGTATGGGAGGAAACCGGAGCACTCAGAGGAAACCCACGCAGACACGGGGAGAATGTGCAAACTCCGCACAGGCAGTGACCCAATCCGGGAATTGAACCCAGGTCCCTGGAGCTGTGAGGCGGCAGTGTTAACCACTGTGCCATCGTGCCGCCCACAAAGTCGCTCTGATTCAGTTTGGTGTGATTCAGTTTGCAATTCAATCACACTTGGGAATTTGTTTGGAGCGTGGGGAGCTTCTCACTAAATTCTCCCAAATTGTTTTTGGAGTGGTGACCTAAGAAAGCTGGCAAGACCGGTTCCTCAGAGATCGGGGCGTCCTGTTTATAGGAAGCAGATTACGTCGGGGCACAGTGGGGTGGTGGGGATGGGGATGGGGGGGAGGGGAGAATCCCAAAGGAGGTTCTGGCTGGTGCTAAACGCTCTAGGTCTCTCCCCCTTGCTTCTCTAACCCCGTGTGGCTCCAGCGTGCTCTACCCATTAGCGCGTGGGGCTGGAAGATCTCCCCCCACATATTTAAATGAGGTTTAAATATGTTAATCTGGTTCATGCCCTCGTTGGGTGGGAATCAGATTATGTTGGAGAGCGGGGGTGGACAGAATTCCAAAAGGGCGGTCTCCCAGGCACTGAACGAGCTGCGACCCCTCCCCCATGAATCTCCTGCCCTGTGTGGCCCCAGCATGATGTGGAGATGCCGGCATTGCCCCAGCATGAGCAGATGGGACCAGAGAATCGCCCCCAATATCTCAAAACCGCTTATCCCGCCATTGTCTCGTTACTGCTTGTGGGACCTTTCTGTGCACAAATTGGCTGCTACACTTCATACATTACAACAGTGACTATTCTTCGAAAGTATTTTATTGGTTGTAAAGCACTTTGTAAGCTCCTGAATTTGTGAGCGGCACAATCTAAAGGCAAGCTCTTTTTCTATTCCTTTACCTTTCCATGGTGCTGTCAGATTGTTTTTTTAAGTTTAAAGTTTATTTATAAGTGTCACAAGTAGGCTTACGTTAACACTGCAACGAAGTTACTGTGAAAATCCCCTAGTCGCCATATTCCGGTGCTTGTTCGGGTACACTGAGGGGGAATTTAGCATGGCCAATGCACCTAATCAGCATGTCCTTCGGACTGTGCGAGGAAACCTGGAGGAAACCCACGCAGACACGGGAGAACGTGCAAACCCACCCAAACTGGGAATTGACCCCGGATCCCTGGCGCTGTGAGGCAACAGTGCTAACAACTGTATCGCTGGTGGCACACCGGATTAAATTGCTTCAAGTCTGATTTTGTACAACATGGAGTCAAAGGCAAGTGCTTTCCCAATCACTGTGCAGGGGTGAGTGGCCTTTCAGAGGAGCCGAAAAGTTGGGATTCGCCAGTACTTTTTCAGAACGGATGACATTTCTAAAACTCTAAACAAGTCGGGGAAATATTCGACATTGAAGAATGGAGGGAATATTGCTCCATATTTGAGCTGAGAGGGACTGAGGTAGCAAGTGAATTGATTCCAGCACTGCAACTTAGAATGGGTGTCAAGAGTCGATGATTGAGCGCTGGGGAGCTTTGAAAGGCACATTGTGAAATGAGGGGAGCTACAAGGTGGCCGCAGACTCCCGGAATACGCAAACTTTCTTACAGCTGACAGAAGAGTCTGCTGTGAACAAGAGGCCACAATCACTTCGACAAGAACAAGGACAGAGCAAAGGAAAAACACAAGGGGGAAATCTCCACCGAGCAGAAGAGGGTCAAATTGTGATGAATATAATTAGTCGCAGACAATTTTGCCGGTGTTCCCATGGAAACCATGCTATTACTACTCCACCGGCAATAATCACTCCGAGCAGGTTAGGTGCCTTGGAACTGGAAGCTTTCTCAATTGTCATTAAGGCCTTTGTTTGAAATAAATTACAATCTTAAGGAAGTAAATTGGCTAGAAATGGGGCCTGAATTTGTGACATAAAGATAATGGGAGATTACAAGGAGAAAACTTGGAAGCTGAAAATCTGCAATAAATATAGGGCAGGAATTCTGACAGGACCTCTCTGCAGGCAGACTTGCGGTTCAGTGGCCACTGAGTTTCGAATGCAGCAGTAACTAAGCTGTGCCCCTGGGGTGATTATGGTCATCTGAACACTCGGGCTGATTAGGTATCACTAAAATGTCTAATTTATCTGATCCAGGGGTGGGAGCCACTTAAATAAATGGAGATGTGAAGAAAAGCCAGTCATTCCTTGGTAACTTTCAACGTTCTTATCAAGAAATTCCTTCTTACTTCAGGGCAATAAAGAAACCTCGCTATTTTTAAAGGGCTCCTTTAAAACAGGAGCCCTTTAAAATAATTCTGTAATAAATCGAGGGCCGCTTGATGTGGCTCAAAGTAACGAAGGATTTATTGGCAATGATGAATAGGTATTTATAATAATAGGGTCCGACAGAATAAACAATGTGATTATTCATCACTCCTCCCTGGCTCCAACTGAGGATCCTCCCCGACCCGGGACAGGAGTAGGCCATCTGGCCCTTCGAGCCTGCCCCGCCATTCAACAAGATCATGGCTGATCTGAAGCGAATCAGTTCCACTTACCCGCCTGCTCCCCGTATCCCCTAATTCCCTTATCGATCAGAAAACTATCTACCCGTGATTTAAACATTGCGCATATGCAGGTTTCTGTTCTCTGAGTGTGCAGAGACTTGTCAGTGCCTCTGCTGCTATCAACCAGCCTCCGTGGCCTAAACCCAGTCCCCCATTACCGTGGGGCCCCATGATTGATTGCGAGCCCCACCTACCCAGAATGATCATGATCCCTCCCCCCCAAACCAGACCGATCTTGGCCGGAACTACCAGCCCCACCTCCCCCCTCACCCCCCCCAGCCCCCCCCCCCCCCCCGCCCCAATTGATTGCCATTGCAGAGTGGCAGCACCACCCCAAATAGCCCACCCCGGTCTGGTCCTGTCCTCTCATTTGGCCTCGCCCCTCAGGCCCCACCTCCTTGGCACTGCCTGGTGCCCAGTGGGCAGTGCCAGGGTGCCAGGCTGGCACTGCTAAGCTGGAACTGCCCAAGGGGCACCCCCTTTGCCTGAACCTCCTGGGGGGGGTCTCAATGGATTCCGGTTCTACTGGTGAGGCCATCATGTCTGTTCCCCATTGATGGGGGAAGCATACCCGATCCTCACCAGACAGAACCTTCCCCGGCGAGGCCACAAAGGTAAGTGAGCGCACGATTCCATCCTGGGCTTGCTAATTACAATAAAATTAGAATTTAAATATTTTTAAATAATATATTCAGCCTCGCGCCCTTTTTGATCTTTCTGGTTCACTCTGCCCATCGGACGACAGGGTGAGAAGGTAAGGTCGTGGCATTTAACTCTGATATGTTTGTTGGCTCTGGAACCTCTTTAATGACTTTTACTTCATCTTCCAAAGGTTGTACACTATTTGCATCTACCCCAAAACCCGAAATATGTAACTTCATCTGCCTGGAAGGTACAGGTCTCCCATTTCAGCCTAACACCTGCTTCTATCATTCATATCAAAACTTCCTCCAAGTTTGATCTGTGTTCCCCAGCTGAGGCTCCTGTGATTAGAATGTTGTCGAGATAAACAACTTCATTCAGGATGTCTTGTAATAGACTTTCCATCGTACAGTGGAAAATGGCACAGGCTGACGAGACTCCAAAAGGCAGGCCTGTATAGAGGTATACCCTTGTGGGTGTTGATAGTAACCAACCTCTGTGAGTCTTCATCCAATTCCAATTGCTTGTAGGCCTGACTGAGATCTAACTTGTATTTTAAACATCCACCTAGTTTGGCGTAGAAGTCTTTGATTCTAGTGATGGGGTATCTGTCTATCTGAGCTTCTCTATTGACTGTTAATTTATAATCCCCACAAATACTTACAGTATGGTCCAGTTCTAGGATAGGGACTATGGGTGCAGTCCATTCGGAGAATTGAACAGGCTTTGTGATACCTTAATCATCTAGTCTTCTGAGCTCATCTTCAACTTTATGATGAAGCGTATAAGGCACTGGGCGAGCCCTGAAAAATATCGGTGTTGTATCCAGATTCAGATAAATTTTGGCTTTAGCTCCCCTTATACTTCCTAGTTCATATTGGAAGACCTCGGAATATTTACATAGCAGCTCCTCAAAACTTCCATCTCGCAGGTTTAATATTTCCAACAATTTAATTTTATCTGCTTGAACCAATCACGACCCATTAAACAAAGTCAATGTCCCTTAATTACCATGACAGGTAACTGTGCCGTCTGATTCTTGTAGGACTCATTGCTGCCCCTACAATCTGCAATGCCTCTCCGGTATCGGTAGACAATATAGCTCCAGACTCTTTCAATCTCAATGGTCGGAGATCTTTTTAAAGGTGACGAAATGTTTGTTCCCCTATGACTCTGGCTCCCGGATTGCTGAATGAAATTTGTGCCTAAACATAACGATTGAGGTTCGGGAGTTGAAATGATTTTTAACCAGCTCAATTATCTGGTCAAAAGACTTTGGGTGGAATTCTCCTCTTGTCAGGCTAAGTGCCCACATAGCAGGAAAACAGGAGTATTTCCTGCTTGTGTGGCAGCGTCTGTCAGGTGACATTCAGGTGCTAATGAGCTGATCCCGGGGAACCCGCTGGCCAGTCCTGCTGCTCAGAGATCAGGGCCCTTTCTAAAGGGTTTCATAGAATCCCTACAGTGCAGAAGGAGGCCATTCAGCCCATCGAATCTGCACCGACCACAATCCCACCCACACCCTATTCCCATAACCCCATGTACTTACTTTAGCTAGACCCCTGACACTAAAGGGCAATTTAGAGTGGCCAATCCACCTACCCCGCACACCTTTGGACTTTCCTGATCTCCCGGCTCAGAGACAGATCCACCTCCCTCCAAAAAATTCAATGTTTTTTCCCACTGACCAGAGGAGCACCACCAACCAAAGAGGGGCATCCTCTCCCCCACCCATGCAGGCATGAGGGTGGTCTGACCTCCGACCTCCTCAGACTCCACACTCAGAAGTCCCCCTTCCTCCTCATACCCCCACTCAGGCTGCCTTTCCCACTTAGCCCCCCTTCCTCCTCAGACCCCCACTCAGGCCGCCTTTCCCACTTAGACCTTCCCTCCTAATCAGCCCCCCTTCCTCATCAGATTCTCCACTCAGGCCCCTACCCCCTCAGACTCCCTCCAATTCAACCCCCTTTCCCCCTTAGACCCCTATTCAGACCCGTCTTCAGGCCACGAGCCTTGGCAGTACCAATGCTGCACTGCCCCCGGCATCCTGACACTGACAAACTCCCCTGGCATCTTGGGCCCTGAGGATGTTCAAGGAGGTAAGGGCAATGGCCATTTATCCCTCTTCTGCTGCCAGGCTACAGAGGAAAGGTCCCTCAAGGTTCCTTGGGGGTTGGGTGGGCTCGGGCTGAGGGCAAGGGGTTGAGACTTTCTTTCGGGATGGGACTGCCCCTTCTAGCCCTGGCAGACCTGAAGATCAGCCATGGCATGGTGATTTCAGGCAGCCCAGCAATCAACATTTTCATGCCTGCCTATTAGTTGTGAAAATCCTAAAGTGGCCGGGTCTCTTTAATTGCCATGCCCTCCAACACAAGGCAGGCTTTTCAATCACAGCAGCACTCCATTCTGATGAGGGGCTGAGGGTGGGGGGTTAGTGGGATTTGAAGCGGAGTTTTCCCCTCTTTTCTTAGGATTGGCGGTGCTTCCCTGGACCCTCAGGATCCAGCACGCCATGCCCCCGCTTGTGATTAGCGACACCAAAACTCGCCTAGTGTCGTTCTTACTGGGGGGTCGGGTGCATGGCAGGGGGCTGGTGAATGGGCCATTAAACCCGCTAATTGTATTACCTGTAGCAAGTTTGCATAATTATTGGGTTGCCGCCTGCTACGGGTGGGAACGCAATCAGGCCTGAGGAGGGGCGGGGGGGCGGGGGGGGGGGCGCAGGGGGATAGTGGGGCGTGTTGGGTAAATCCTGATTGCCTCTATGCCCATCGGGAATCCCAAATTTTGGCCAATGCCCCATTCTGCGGGACATTGGAATTCCAAGGGGCCGTCTGCCAAGGTTGGAGGATGCTCCCACAGTCTTTCAATATATTGTCCCTAGTTTTCCACTTCAGGGTCAAATGGTTCAGTCTTTCCAATCAAAGGCATCTTTATGTGCATATGTACCTTGCTTCTTTGTATTTTTGATGCTCAAATCTGCCCCCCCCCCGGCTTCACTGCAATCCTCATCGACTTCAAAAGTTTTTCCTCGTCGCCAGTGTAATGAATTGAGGACAACCCAATGTGGTTCAAAGATTTATTGCCAACGATAAATAGATATTTACGATAATAGGGTCTGACGGAATAAACAATGTGTCTGTTCAACACTCCCTCCTGGTTCCAACCGAGGGTCCTCCTCAACCCAGGGTACTCGCCCTTGCACCTGATTGGCTCAGCTTTCCACCTCGACGCTCCATAGGGTCTGACCCGATCACGTAGCCCTCAGGGAACACCCCTTAGAGGGGCCATCCTACCACACATCCCAACTCAGCAAAAATCCAGGCCTTAATGATAACTGCATCTAATAAGGAACACAAGAGAAACTCCTTTACCCAGATGTGTTATTTTCTACCTCAAGGAGCAGTGATTGAGGTGAATAGTATCGATGCATTTGGAAAGAAGAGTTGAGTAAAAGTGGGACAAAGGGAACAGAAGGTTATGCTGACAGAGTTGGATGAAATATAGTGAGAGGCAGTCCCACAGCAGTGCTACTGTCAGCCTGTGACTAGCCTCGCCACTGTTCCCCTCCCCCCATATCCTCTCCCCCCAGGAACTTAACCCAAGAGCCATTGCCAGTGAGGCAGGAGACCCAAAATTCACCTCCTGAAATGGTGAGCTTTCTCTGAAGGCATCGCAGGCCCTGGTAGCTAACCTAACTTATTGAAAGTAGACCCAAGACCCCAGACCAAATGTTGACCGCTCTTGGCCCTCATGTTTGAGGTAGTGCCCTGCCCAAGCAGCAATGATTCTGGTCACAGATGAATTTTCACTCCGCTGTGTACCACATAATCCCACCCAAACTAAGAAAATTCTCTGCTTTGGATATAATTTAACCACACACTACTCACGTATACACACACACACACACATGCACATGCATGCACACGCGCACACACACGTACATGCACACGCATGCACACACAGACATCTGTTCACGTATACACATGCACAAGCTCACACACACACAGACACATATCCGCTCACACATACACACACAGACACACATGCTCACACACACAGACACACACATGCTCACACACACAGACACACACACGTTCACACACACATACACACACGGATCTGCTCACATATACACACATACACGCATGCACACACATACACACATTACTGCTCACGTATATATACAGACATACACACACACATACGCGCTCACACGCATGCTCACGCGCACAGATGCACAAATACACACACACAAGCACGTGCACACATCCAATATTAAAAGGTAAGTGGTTAGCACTGTTGCCTTCCAGCACCAGGGACCTGGGTTCAATTCTGACCTTGGGTGACTGTGTGGAGTTTGTACGTTCTCCCCAAGTCTGCGCAGATCTCCTCCGGCTGCTCCGGTTTCCTCCCACAGTCCAAAGATGTGCGGGTTAGGTTAATTGTCCATGTTAAATTGCCCCTTAGTCAGGGTAAATGCATGGGGTTACGGGGATAGGACCTGGGTGGGATTGTTGTCGGTGCAGGCTTGATGGGCTGAATGTCCTCCTTCTGCACAGTAGGGATTCTATGATTGTCCTTGAGGCTGAAGGGTTAAAGAACGGGAGCCCCTGATTTCTCTCCCTAACCCTGGGCAACACAGCACGGGATCCGTGCGCTCTTCACAAGGTCCCATGGACATTCAGATTGAACACTCTAATAGAGCTTTTAATTACCCTGCCACGAAGGTGTACAGAGGCAGCAATCCCGCTATGCACTTTTCCAAATTTAAGCTCACACCCCCCCACCCCCCAAAGCCATCTCCTCGGATTCTGCCTATGGGCTCACACTCACTCACAAACTCTGACACACAGTTTGTCGAGGAATCAGTTCCCAAGTCCGGATTCGTATGTCTGTTAATGGGGGGTAGTTAGCTCAGTTGGATCGATGGCTCGCATGTGCTTCAGAACAATGGCAGCAATTCCTGTCCCGGCTGATGTAGAGGTGAGACGTGCTTCCTCACCCTGTCCCCGAGAGTGGAAGACAAAGGCCACCACTGACTAAAACTGCCAAGGAAACAGCTCAGGATGAAGCATCAGCAGACAGAGGCCCCCTTTCGGCTGAACACTCATCACACATCCCAGTGACATACACGATTGAATAAAAGCGATACTTGAACGAATATGTACAGTTGATGATAAGTCTGCAGTTTGTATACGTTATGTTGCTCTACCTGGAGTATTTATGTAAAAAACAATATGGAGCTAGGATAAAATATAAATAAAAAATTACTTCCTCTCTCTCTTCAAGATTCAGTGTGAAACCATGTTCTGGAACATTCTGGTTAATCTTCAGTTAGGTTGATTATTGTGAAGCCAGTGGTGGGCTTGACTGTAAATTGTATAATGCAGGTTTCTCAGAACACGGACAATGCAAACTGAGGGTGGATGACAGGCCTCCCCGTGGGTTCAGAGCGCTGTGTGTGCTGCACATAGCTGGACGACGCTGCTCGTGGCTATAAATGCACGTCCTTGATGAGCTCCTGCAAAGGGAAAGGAAGCTTTAATGAGCTGGCTGAACTAGCACTCCATTTAGTCATTAGGCACTGTTACAGCTTCAACAGTACATCCTTAAGAGGAGCTTCATTAAGTCTGCCTTGAAGAGTCATTAAAGAGAAACATGAACAAGAGAAGTCACACTGAAACAGGTGCAGATTGAGCAGTCTGAATGGAACATGTGCTTTCACTCTCCCTAGCATTCTTTCTCAAAACAGAAGGATGTGTCCTGTACATTTGGAGTGTCAAATTGGCCACCCTGTGTAGGCAGATCATGACACAGCATTCTTACCTTGTAACCGATAATAACAAAGTCATTCATTTAGATAGCACCAAGATAGTCTTGCGTATTTTTGTTCAGCAATACAAGGTTTAAATTTATTTATTATTGTCACAAGTAGGCTTACATTAACACTGCAATGAAGTGACTGTGAAAATCCCCTAGTCGCCACACTCCGGCGCCAGTTCGGGGACATTGAGGGAGAATTTAGTGTGGTCAATGCGCCTAACCAGCACGTCTTTCGGACTGTGGGAGGAAACTGGAGCACCCGGGGGAAACCCGCACAGACACAAGGAGAACGTGCTGACTTTGCACAGACAGTGACCCAAGCCTGAAATTGAACCCAGGTCGCTGGCACTGTGAGGTAGCAGTGCTAACCACTGTGCCACCGTACTGCCCAATATGGAGCTGTAAATGATATTGTGCAACATATATGGGCAGTTAACACACTCGCACTAGCGTCCCTTCTCGGCTGTTATGGTGGATATGCTATTATGCTGAGATTCGAGAGTATCTTGCCTGTGTAAAATAACCTGTTCTTCAAATAGCAAAGAAGGTAAACACTCTTACTTGAACTTACTGATGCTGTATACTCCCGGTGGGAGGCCATACTCGAAAGAAGCGTGGGTCAAATGTCAGATCAACCAAAACGTTTGAGTACCTCTGATCTCTGACCTTGTTGGGAGTGGGGAGGGAGGGGGAGGAGGTCATAGGTGATTTTAGCTATGAATTTCCGGCCTGTATTTTAAAGTTTGAAATGTACAGGATTTTGTACCATTCAGCTATTTGTTTTGATAAATAACACCAGGAGATAAATGCTTGCGCTGTTTCATTCTGATTCAGTGTGGCTTAAAAAGATACTAAAGGGAGTGGTTTGAGATTCCCAGTCTTAGATGTTTTCTTCCCAGACTTTGTGAGATAATTTAACAGGCAATGTATTGTCAATAACATCATAAACTCCCAAGAAAATCTGCAATAACAAATTTGCATCCAGCGCATCAACTCCAAGAGTTCTACAGGATGACAGGGAATAGGATTACATTTACATCCCGTTTCTCCCATAATGCTTCATAGTTGGCACGGTGTTGTTCCGTTAGGGAATTTGACAGCCAATTCATGCACAGCTAGATCCCACAAGCAGCCATCAGACAAATGGACAGCTAATCTGTTTCTAGTTGTGCTTCTTGAGGAATAAATGTTGGCCAGGAAAGCTGAGGAGAATTCCCCTGCTCCCCTCCAAATAACGCTTTGGTGAGCTTTCCCATCTGATGGGGCAGTTAGTTTAACACGTCACCTAAAAGACAGGACCTCCAACAGTGCAGCACTCACTCAGTACTGCAGGGGTTTGTCACCTCACAGGGTGAGCTCTAGAGTGGGCTTCAGGAGGCTTTGAGCCGGGGCATTTCCTCAAATTACCAGGGCCACCTATGACCAATTGTCTCCCCCCCTCCATGTCACTGCTGCTGGCCCACGGACAGTGCAGGAATGGTGGAACAGGCTCGAAGGGCCGATCGACCTACTCCTGCTTCTAGTTTCTATGTTTCTATAACTCTCCCTCGTGTTGAAGGCAAACATAATTTGCAGCACTGAAGAGACTTTGTGGACATAAATATCCTCCTGGCTGCTTTTATCTGCAGCTTGTCCAAGGCCTGTAACTATGACAATGACAGAGAGTGGGGTCTGATTACTCCAATCCAATATTTTAACCCCCTCTGTTCTCCCTCTTCCCCTCATTTGTTGGGGGTGGGATGGTGTGAGTTAAGATCAAGTCCGACATGTTCAATCATTTAAGGGAATTTCTCACTAATCTTCAGAATATCCGTTCCCATATTTCTGCTGCTCAGCCTCAACTATTGGCTTTCCATATTCATCCGGTCCCAAAAGTGTAGGACCCATTGTGTTCTCAGGAGTATTTGATTACCAAAGGGGATTACAATGGTCAGGATATCAAAAAGGTTAGGACAAAACAGAAGGGGCAGTAGAGCAAACACACAGATTGACTGACAGAGCGACAATAAGAGAATTGGGGAGGTCAATGTTCCAGGCCCGCCCTCTACAGCAACTGTCGCGGGGCTGATGGACAACTTGATGGACCATTTGGAGTTTTGTTGACCTCAGGTGTTAAATCTTGTGGTCCTGAGGCTTCTATCAATAACTACGCACGGGCCGGTGTCAGGGAACGCAACTCTTTACTCAGGTCACACCACACTCCGAACATAAACTGCCCACTCTGGGAGGATCCCAGCAGCTTACCCCACACCTGAGGTCATAGAATCATAGAATCCCTACAGTGCAGAAAGAAACTATTCAGCCCATCAAGCCTGCACTGACAATAATCCCACCCAGGCCCTATCGCCATAACCCCACGTATTTACCATAACCCCACGTATTTACCTTGTTGGTCCCCCTAACACTAAGGGGTAACTTGACATGGTCAACCCACCTAACCGACACATCTTGGGACAATAAGAAGCAATTTAGTATGGCCAATCCACCTAACCTGCACATCTTTAGACTGTGTGAGGTAACCGGAGCACCTGAAGGAAACCCACACAGACACGGGGAGAACGTGCAAACCCCACACAGTCACCCAAGGCCGGAATTGAACCTGGGTCCCTGGCACTGTGAGGCAGCAGTGCTAACCACTGTGCCATCATGCCACCCATCACATGATTCTTTCCTTCAAAGGGGCTACGCTCCAACATATATAATAACATCAGGCAGAAATTTCCAGTCTCTGGGTAGGCACAACTAGAAAATCTGATGGAAATAAGGAGACTGAGAGAAGCAGAGAATGAGACAGAGAGAAACATAGGCAGGTAATGGGACTGTTGATGAAATGAGGAGTGGGTGGGAGTGCACTGCTGCATGAAAGTGCTATTGGTCAGGGTGACTGGAAGTGGAAGTCTGTACAACTAAGGACGTCAGAATTGAACTGAGCAGAGAGTCGAGGGAAAGGAGAGGGAATGAATGAATTAGAGCATGTTTGAATTGAACTACGTGCAGTTAGAGAAACAGTTATCAAACTGGCAGACAGGTTTGAGAAACCATCTTACTCACAGGGCAGCTCACATCAATTCTTCGGTTTAGCAATTAGGTTTGGGGAAATCAATGTGTCAGGTTTCAGCTCGCAGTTACTGGGATGTGAGTGGAATCTGGTGGGATTGCTGTGAAAATCAATGTCATCAATTGTGGTGTTAGCAGCGAAACCTCACAGACCCCAGTGCAGCCATGACCTTGCCCATGTCCTTGGACAGAAACATCAATAAGCCTTCAGGGTACGTGGTGTGATTTCTCTTTCCAGCTGCTATTTGAGCACTATCCCGAAGTCATATGTAGCATCCTAATTAAAGAGACTATCGTTCTTATAGGTGGTAAGTGAGGAGTGACAGCCTTTGCTTTGGAAGAGAATGCGATTGAGTTAAATGAGCTGAACTTGCACACTTAACATCTCAATTCATTTTCAGGCTCAGTTGGCACATTTGATCAATGATTTTGCACTGAAGTGCCATCTTTCACTAACTTATCTGTGTGATAATGAACTCACGTGGAATCTCAAACCAGACAAACATTATGATAAATCCCAAGTGTGGCGTGGCTTTGACTCTTAATAAGGCTCAATTCCTTCCAGACAAAGGAATATCATAGTTTCCTAATCTGCAATTGCCTGAATAAACCGCTGGAAGATAGAAATTGGAAGGTGGGTAAAAATGAATTAAGAATTTTACAGATGGCGAGAGATGTGGGATAACTTCCCCCTCTTTTCACATCTCTCGACTGGCTGCAACAAGATGTATTTTTGAGGAGGAGTGTTTTAACCCTGTGAGGGCTGTGACTTTAAAGAATAAACACCAAAATAATCTTTCTTGTCACTTTAAATCAAAATAAAGGATACATGCTTATTTCTCACAAAACCCAAAATCTAACTGTGATAAACATTCCTTCCTTACACATGCTACCTACACACACACAAAAGAAAAGGTGATTTCTAAAGATGTATTTTTCATCTAAATTGCTTACAAGGTAAAAGAAAGGATAATTTCTTCAGGTATTCCTTATGATAGTGGTTGAAATGTTGTAGACTGAAGGAGTTTCTCTTGGTTTACTGGAGACAATGTAGGTTGGAGGTTTCTGACTGTTTCAGATGAGATTGTGGCTGATCTCCTGAAATGAAAAAATATAGGCCAGAGTTTTCTGCAGCGGGGTTTTACGACAGCGATGGGTTTATTCAGCGGGAAACCCCATTGACACCGGCGGGACATGAAGATTCTGCTGCCGGTCAATGGCGAGCCTCCTCCACTGCCACGAAACACACGGAAAATCCCACCCAAAACCTCGCAAATAAACTCATTAGCCCCAGATCACTACCTGAGATGATATTCTTTTTGAGAAAAGGTCCAGTCTAGGGTGAGGGATGACTTTCCTCTGCTCTTCGCATCCCAGGCTGACTCTCTTCACTGCATTGGTGGATTGATAAAATATTGGGCGGGATTTTCCAGTCCTGCCCGCTCCGAGACTGGAAATTTTTGCCTGAGGTCAATAGACATTTCAATGGTCTGTCAAATTGTCTGTCCCACCCACAACGAATCTTGCGGCAGGCGGGGCTGCCCATTATTCACCCCATTGTCTGACTCCAGCCAGTTTCAGTCATATGACAACTGTATCATTGTATTCCATTGTCTGCACAATGGATTGGTGGCAGGTGTAATTGAAACAGAATGTATAATGAATATACACATTCCAACCATGAATAGCCTCCTGAGTGTCTTTATTTTTTAAATTTGATTTGATTTATTATTGTCACATGTATTAGTACACAGTGAAAAGTATTGTTTCTTCCGTGCTCTTCAGACAACGCGTACCATTCATGGAGAAGGAAACGAGAGAGTGCAGAATGTAGTGTTACAGTCATAGCTAGGGTGTAGAGAAAGAGCAACTTAGTGCGACGTAGGCCCATTGAAAAGTCTGATGGTAACAGGGAAGAAGCTGTTCTTGAGTCGGTTGGTACGTGACCGCAGACTTTTGTATCTTTTTCCTGACAGAAGAAGGTGGAACACAGAACGTCCAGGGTGTGTGGTGTCCTTAATTATGCTGGCTGCTTTTCTGAGACAGCGGGAAGTGTAGACAGAGTCAATGGATGGGAGGCTGGTTTGCGTGATGGACTGGGCTTCGTTCACGACCCTTTGTAGTTTCTTGGATTCCCATCCTTGAGAGGCCAGCAAGTCTAACATCCCTTAAAATTTCTTCAATTGAAATGTTGAAGGTGGTCATCAGCACCGGGGAAGGTCATTTATATTTTAAAGATTTTTCAGATAAAGGTCCAGACAAGAAGTTAATCCCTGTCTGTCAAAAAAAGTCACACCATTCCTCTGGTATCCACATTGTGAAGCTAAACAGTTCATATTCCATGTTGCTTATTAAAAGTAGAGAGTCCATCTACCACAGTGGCAGCAGTGTGTACAATTTACAAGATGCAGTGCAGGAACTCGCCAAGCCCCCTTCGATAACATTTTCCAAACCCACGACTGTTGTCATCTGGAAGGACAAGAGCAGCACCATCATCTGGAAGTTTCTCTCCAAGACACTCAACATCCTGACTTGAAGGCATATTGCTGTTCCTCCACTGCCGCTGGGTCAAAATCCTGGAACTCCCTCCCTCAATGCACTGTGAGTGCACTTCACCATATGGACTGCAGTAGTTCAAGAAGGCAGTTCTCCATCACCATCTCAAGAGCAATTAGTGATGGGCAATAAATGCTGGTCTAGCCAGCAATGCCGACATCCCATAAATGAATACAAAGAAAAAGTTTTGCAGGTATATAGTGTGACCGTAACAAGAATCATTTTGAAGTGCAGAGGTACAGGGCAAACTTGAGCACAACGATAGAAACCAATGTTTGTATCTAACTTTGTTGTTAATGAATAGGCCAATTTCATAGAATCCTAGAATCTCTACAGTGCAGAAGGAGGCCATTCGGCCCATCGAGCCTGCACCGACAACACTCCCACCCAGACCCTATCCCTATAACCCCACGTATTTACTCTGTAGTCCCCTTCACACTAAGGAGCAATTTACCATGACCAATCAACCTAACCCACACATCTCTGGACTGTGAGAGGAAACCGGAGCACCCGGAGGAAACCCACGCAGACACGGGGAGAACATGCAAACTCCACACAGACAGTGACCGGAGGCCGGACTTGAACCCAGCTCCTTGGTGCAGTGAGGCAGCAGTGCTAACCGCTGTATCACCATGCCACCACGCAAAGGAAGAAAACAAACTACAGATTGTAAACAGAAAATACTGGAAATACTGAGGGGTGCACCTGTGGAATGAACAACCAGGTTAACGTTTCAGGCATATACTGGTTTCTCAACCCTGCAAGATTGCCCTGAGATCCCCAGTAATTAAAGACTAATTGTCAGGGCCCTGCAGCGAGCCATTCAGGAGAGAAATCAGAGGACCATTAAAAATTACATTTATTAAAAAAAACATCTTTGAGAATGTTGTTTATTATAAAAATATCTGAGATGGGACAAAGAGTGTTTGACTGACTGCCAAAAAGCATCCAATTGTGTCTTGAAGTTGCTATGCAGTGAATTGCTTTGTTAGGAATGTGAATTTTTAAAGGGTGTCAGTGCCTTCTAACATCAATTAGTACAAAGTCTTTCACCTCTGCTCCAGTGTACCTCGTCCTTTGTTTCGAGCAACTAGCTCAGCAGATAGGTTGAAGTAGGTGATGTGGAACCTTGAAATATCTTGAGCCGAGTTGCCTGCATCTGTTCATTTACCAAGCCTGTATTTTCCTGCCTTTGCAAATCTTGCCCTACTCCTCCTCCCCATTTCCCCATCTCCTCTGCCACGCTCCAATCCACAGATCTAACATCTCAAGATTCAATTTGTCACGCATTCTATGGAGTTTGGAGAAGCTAGGATTGTTCCATGGAGCAGAGAAGATTAAGGGGGGTTTAATAAAGGTGTTAAAATTAAAATGGTTGAAGTAAATAAGAAGAA
This sequence comes from Mustelus asterias, assembly GCF_964213995.1. Taxonomy (NCBI): domain Eukaryota; kingdom Metazoa; phylum Chordata; class Chondrichthyes; order Carcharhiniformes; family Triakidae; genus Mustelus; species Mustelus asterias. Next base: position 134,137,958 of record NC_135802.1, read on the forward strand.
ATGGACTGCTCTGCCAATCAATAGGATCATGGCTAATTCAACATTCCTCATATCCACTTTCCTGCCCTTTCCCTATGACTCTTGATTCCCTTAATGATCAAAAATCTATCTGCTTCCGGGCTCTCACACGAGGGGAAACACCCTCTCAGCATTTACCCTGTCAAGCCCCTTAAGAATCCAATATGTGTCAATGAGATCACCTCTCAGTCTTCCAAATTCCAATGAATAGAGTCTCATCCTATTTAATCTTTCCTCATAAGACAATTCCTCCATGCCAGGAATCATCCTAATAAACGTTCTCTGAACTGCCACCATTGAAATGACGGGCGGAATTTTCTAAATAAATGACTAAGGGCCCGATTTTACCAGAACCTCGTGCCCGTTTTCGGGCGCGAAATCGCGGTAAAGTTGGGCGTTGGGCCTATACCGCGATCTGCACCCGATTCCGAGCAGATCGCGGCTTTACCGACATCCGATTCGGGCGCGGGTCCGGCCTGCGCCCGAATCGGGCGGCCCGATGATTTAAATGCATTAGCATGCATTTAAATCGACTCAATGAACCGTGCGCCCAACTCTACCGCCAAATACCACTTTACCGTCTTCTGGCCCGTTCCGAATCTGCGCTTTTAGCGACCTGCAGAATAAGGGTCTGAAGCGGATTTCTATTCTGCAGGGGAACCTCTGAAGCCCTCCCTGCCCTTGTGAAGTCACCATCCTCCTCGACCATCCTTTGCAGACCCCCCCCCCTCCCCCGCTAACCACCCCGGCAGACATCCCCCCCCGGATCAGACCCGCCTGGGAGGCAGGCCCCCCCGGCAGACCCCCCCCCCCCCCGCCCCACCTACCCCAGGATCGGACCCCCCTAGGAGGCAGGCCCCCCTGGCAGACCCCTCCACCTGGGATCAGAACCTCCTGGGAGGCAGGCTCCCCACTGCCAGATGCCAGACCCCCCACCCCCGGGATCAGACCCCCCTGGGAGGCAGGCCCCCCTCGGCAGAGCACACCCTCAACCTACCTCGATCACTGGTCTCCCTCCACCATCCTTCCGTTAGCAAGATAAGCTGTATGTTCCTCAGCTAGATCCACTTTGGTCAACACAAAGATGGTCCTTCTGCCTTGTGGGTCCATCTGGCTCACCAAGTGACTTACAATACTGCGTTCAGCATCTACTGAACCGTCTTGGATACAAAGGATAATGAATGGTACTGGTCGGTCTTCCTGGTGCTATCAGTACTGTAACATCAGGAATGGCTGCCGACACCAAGGATATAATTTTTAGCATAAGCAAGGCGTACATGCAGAACCCTAATGCCATTATCCTTTGTATCCAAGATGGTTCAGTAGATGCTGAACACAGTAATGTAACTGACTTGGTGAGCCAGATGGACCCGTCACCCCCCTCTCCTCCTCCCACCCCACCCCCCAGAAGGTGATCTGGGTCCCGCCCCCTCTCCTCCTCCCACCCACCCCTCCCAGAGGGTGATCTGGGTTCTGCCCCCCCTCCTCCTCCCACTGCTCCCCCCCCCCCACCCCCCAGAGGGTGATCTGGGTCCCGCCCCGTCTCCTCCACCCATTCACCCCCCCCAGAGGGTGATCTGGGTCTTGCCCCCTCTCCTCCTCCTCCCCCCCCCCCCCCCCCTCCCCCCGAGATGATCAGGGTCAGAGAGCCGCTCTCTCTGCTTTTTTCTCCCCACCCGGGTGCGCTGCTTTGGATTTTTTTTCGAACTGCGCATGCGCAGTTCAGAGCTCTGATCGTCCCGGCAGCGCTAAGCCCCGCCCACAGCGCGGATTGGACCGGAGCCGGCAAAAAGCGTATGGGCGCGCTGCAAAGAGGATTCCAGGTGCGGATCTATTTGACCCCCAGATTCGGCACTTCGACTCAAAATGGTAAAATCAGGCCCTCAGTGTCATTATGCCTCTCAGAGCCTGCAAGATAGCTGAAATTGTTTAAAACCTTTCAGGATTGAGGTTATGCCAAATGGTAAAGAATTAAAGTGAACTCTGCCAAATGCAATATTAAAGATATCAATAATTTAAATCTTTTATGTAACGGCACCTGCCAAAAGCTGCTTTTGGCATTCAGTTTTGAGAACATTGTACTCCTGGGCAGCCTAGTACACAGAGAGCATTGGGAGAATTTCCCTGGCTGCGGTTATATTAGGTTGAGTCAAGTCCACAGAAATGTGAAGGGACCCACTTGGTTTAGGAACTGGAACCATTCCTGGGCACCAGTGTGTAAGCTTAGTGATTAGAGAGATGGCTTTCACCTTGGTCATCTCCTCCAGTTGCAACTGGTCTTGTTTTATCAGTGGATGTGATATCTTCTGAGGTGTGAAAAGGCCCACAGGCTTAGCAATTTTCCTCAACGTAACGCTGTATTCGGTCTTCCGTCTTCCCAGATCGATGAATGGTTCCAGAATGTGCTTTTTGAAGGTCATACCCAGATTCTTGCTGATTGATTTCATCAACCTTTTGGATGAGATTGAGGTCAATACAGGCTTTTCGACTTAGAAGAAAGAATTCCTGATTTCATAAAACATATAGGGCAGGATTTTCCAGCTACACTCGCCCCAAGGCTGGAAAACCCCTTGCATGGTCCCGTCCTGCCTGCTACGGTTCCAGTAGCGGGCGGAATGGAAAAATTCTGCCCATAATGCTTCTGGCATTCTTTCCTATTGTACCGGAGCACTGCTCGCAATGTTGCTTTGACCTGTAGCTTGATCCCGCCTGGACGATGTAACTGAATTGTAGTTGGGTTCAGATGTTAATAACCACGGTTCCTTGTCTGATAAGACAGTTAAACTTGCTCCTGTATTCAGTTTAACATTAGTGATGTGTTCATTGATATCAGTAACTACACTCCAGAGTGTGTATCTGGGTTCTTTGAACTCACCACGGAAACATTGTTTTCTTGTTGTTGAAATTCCTCAATTTCTGATGCTTTTGGGGTCTTGGAGATTTTTGGCATCACGCACTGGCATGGTTTGAAGACATCTTGGACTTTTGTTCCTAAGATGTCTTCTTCTCTGGAACTTATATAATATTTTGTTTAATAAAATCAATGGGGGTTTTCTGAGCCATGGTTTTTCTTATCCTCTGAGTATGGCTCTGTAAGGGTCTCACTAGCTATATTGCCTCCTCCAAGATTAAGTCTTCTTTGGATTGCAGTAGGTCAGATTGGGTGTCATCAGAACCACTGACTACAATGAAGCCTCAAATGAGTTCTGTTTTAAGATCACCATATATGATCGATGCTAATGTTTGGTAAAGACATCGACCAATTAAAAAGGCTTCTGGACTCTTTGCTGAATTTGGTCTTTTCAAAAATCTATTGGCCAGAATTTTATGTTGCTCAGGTGAGCACACATCTGACCCTAAGCATATAAAATCAGGCAACTTAGATTCAACTCAGTCTTCTGTATTAGTATTCACAACACTAGGGACTAAAGGAGGTGGTACTTCTGGAGACGTTTCGGAGAAATAATTCCAAGATGATAACAATTTGTCAGCATGACATTGCTAAAATGGTTCATCTTTGTTTGAACCATGTAAGAAATTGGACTTATTTTTGCTAAACCTATGGCTGGTACCCGTTTCTCACTTGTGGCATAATTACATGCTAACACCCGATCTCCTTGTTGAAATGAATGTTGTTTTGCCCTCACTTTTCGTCCAGCAACTTGAGATTGTTGTTGGCGCTCTACTATTTCTGGAATTTCTGGAGATAATATCAAATCAAACATAGTTCTCAACTTTCTTATTAAGAGTAGTAATGCAGGTGAACTTAGGGTAGTCGCATGAATAATGTTTCTATAACATACCAAAAAACTATTCACACAATGTGATAACAAACCTGCTCTCTTGAAGATTTTAAAGAATGTTTCAAGGATTGTACAAATCTTTCAGCTAATCCATTGGTTGATGGATGATAAGATGTAGATTTTATATGCTGAATACCATTTACTTTGAGATAATCTTCAAACTCTTGTGAAGTAAACTGTGAACCATTAGCGCTAACAATCTGTTTCCACCTTTTCTTCAATCTGAGCATCCCGACCCGGCCACCAAAAATAACTAGGTGCTAATTCCTTCATGTGGACTCTACCAGGATGTCCTTCATATAGACACCCACCTTGGACAATCAACTCAAGCTTTCTTGACACACAGGGTTTCAAATCAGGATGCATACAATGCGTTTCGGCTATTATTCCTTTCAATCCATATCCATCACCTGGCCACCATGGGATCATTTCTAGTATGTCACTGAACTTGAGAAGCTGTCACAGGCAAATGATCTACTGGCAAAAAATGAAGGATGTCAGCAAAACTAGTTGGTGGCATCTGCTCAATAGGTAAAGGTAAGCGTGATAATGCATCAGCATTAGTATGGCCCTCTGTTTGACAATACTTAATATCATAGAAGTGTGCAGATAAGATCAGTGTCCATCTTTGCAATCAGCTAGCAACTTTATGTGACCCAAAAAAATTAAGGCTCGATGATCAGTCAATAATGTGAAACAAGGACCATATAAATAATGATGAAATATTTGCATGCCAAAAATTATACTCAATGCTGCTTTTACGAGCTGAGCATATTAGATCCAGTACTAGTCAGTGTAGACAAAGCAAAAACTATTGGTCGTTCTTCTCCCAAAGACATAATATGTGAAACTGTTGCTCTTCCTCCATAAAGTGAAACATCACAAGCAAGCAGTAATGATAGCTTCAGATTAAAATGAACCAATATGTCAAACTTCTGCAATGCATCTTTGACATTCTTTTATGCTTTGTCACATTCTGTTATCCAGTCCCATGCCTGTTTCCCACATAGTAAATTATGCAATGGCTTCAATAATGTAGCTACATTATGAATAAATTTGCTGTGATAATTTACTAATCTTAGAAAGGACCTCAATTGGATCACATTCATCATATGTGGTACTTTAAAAAATCCGTCTTTTTAGGTACTTTATATGGGCCTTTATGATGAATAATGTGATCCAAATACTGGACTGATGTCTGGGAAAAGTCAAACTTTTCTTTCTTGGTACACAGACCATGTGCTTGAAGACATTTCTATGTTGCTTCTAAATTTTTCAAGTGCTTCTGTTCACTGGACCCTGTAATTAGTATATCATCCAGGTAACATTGTATATCAAAGAGACCACTTAAAATTTGATCCATTGATCTTTGGAATAAGGTTGGTGCGGATATTATTCCAAAAGACAATCTTTCAGAACAAAAAGGACCTTTATGAGTAATGGCGGTAAACAATGTTTGAGATTCAGTGGTTACATTAATCTGTAAATATGCTTGTGAAAAGTAAATCTTGCTGAATTTCTGCCCACCTGATGACCCAGCAAACAAATCTTCAATTAAATGAAGTGGATATTGATCAGCACAGAATACTGGATTTATCGTTATTTTAAAATCACCACAAATACAAACTGAACCATCTGGCTTCATGACAGGCACGATGGGGTAAGCCCAGTCACTCTTCGTATCCGGTTCTAACACAACAGTGTTAGTAAGCCATACTAATTCTTCGTTGACTGAATTGCGTATGGCACTGCCCTTTCTTTGAGACATTTTGGTTGACTATTAGGCTTTATCATGTGTTTCACTTGAACTTCCTCTATTGAGCCAAGTGGCTCTTTGAATACACTCTTGTACTTATCCAGAAGGTGTTAAAGGTCTGTTTTAGCATCGACTAGTCTGCTGACAGCAGCCTAGTTCAGCTCTATCTTCTCCAACCATGATTTCCCAAGTAGAGCTGGAAAATTACCATGGACCACATGGAGAGGCAACTCCACTATTTGTTCATTCAACAAATCTATCTTGACCATGATGTAACCTTTAATGGTGCTATCTCTTCCGTGTATGTCCTTAAAATCACATCAGCAGGTTCTAAAGGAAGATGTTTCAGCTTTTGTTGGTATGTAGTCTCAGGAATTAAAGATACAGCATCAGTATAAAACTGCATTCTAATATATTGTCCACTTAACTTTGGAATCATCCAGAATCTCTGTGATTCATCCTGTATGGATAAGACATTCAGTTGGAACTCTTCATCATATTCCTGGACATTCTCTTCTTCACAGTCATGTTGTAAATTCTTTCTGTAGAATGCAACTTGCTCTTCTTCTTGAAGGTATCCAGATTCTTCTTCTGAACATTCTTCTCAAGGGAAGCTGGTCTAGCCCAACAAGTTTTTGCAATGTGACCCATTTTGCCACAATTCTTGCATTGACTATCCTTGCTCCAGTATTCATGCACTGAATGGCCCATTTTGGCACATCTGTGACATGCTTGTTGCTGTTTTGACTTCTTGAGGGGAGTTCCAAACTTGTGGATCTTCATTCCTGCACCAAATTGTGCAGCCTCTTTAGCAGCCAGGTCCAATGAGACTGCAATTTCTACTGCTGTCTTTAAAGTTAAAGCATGTTCAGTAAGCAATCTTCGTTTGATAGTCTCATTTTGGAGACCACAAACTAGACAACCTCAAACAGTATTTTCTAATGACTTACCAAACTTACAAAGTTGTGCCAGACTTTTTAAGATTGCCACAAACTAAGCAATGCTTTTGCCTTCCACTTGATTCCTTCAGTGGAACCTGAACCATTCCACGATGATCATTGGCTTTGGAGAGTAATGCTCTTCAAAGATCTTTGTCATGTCAGTTTTGGTTCCTGGATTTTCCAAGTTCCAGAGCAAATTGAAGGTTTTGCTTCCTATTGCACTGAGAAAAGCTGGTATGACCAACTGGTTTCCAATTTGATTTGCTTGACAAAGTACAAAAAATGCTCGGCAACCAATTCCATGATTCATTTTCTTCATTAAAAGGACCTACACATCCTAATTGACCTTCTTTTAAATATGTCAGATACTGCTTGGAGTTACACCCTTCTCTGATCAGAAAAAAAATCATCTTTTAAAACCACACAAAGAGCTTCCACCCTTTTTCAATTGCTTATGAGTCTCCCATTCTGCTGCTATACACTGCAACATATGCATAGACCCGACCATTTAGAGGAGTCTACCCAATTGCTTTCCTCATAAAAAACACAATATTTATTTTCCCTTTTTTTCCTTACTTGGCGTTGGTACTTCAATCATTAATCCTGTTGTTGCTTTTTTCCAGTCTTCTAATATTCAAAGTGTGAGGCCCCCTGATGTTTTCTTTTACTTAAGATATTTCCTCAATGTTCTCGACAAAACAAAATCCTGACTGTCACCAATTTTCTTTTTGTAATGTCCTAACTATGTTAGGGGCTGTGGATTTTAAACAAAAAGAGAAAGACGTGGTTTGCAAACGTAGATTCAAAGTAACACACAACAGGTTTATTGAAAGAGACATTCTCTGCGCAGAATAGAAATTGAAACTAAACAGCAGCCTGTGAAACACCCTAATGACATCACCATCACATCACGTGATCGACTCTTAAAGAGCGGCATAGTGGCACAGTGGTTAGCACTGCTGCTTCACAGCGCCAAGGACCTGGCATTGATTCCAGCCTGGGGGCCCTTGTGCATGAGACGCAAAAACCCAGTCTGCAGGTGCAACAGGTGATCAAGAAGGCAAATGGGATGTTGGCCTATATCGCAAGGGGGATAGAATATAAAAGCAGAGATGTCTTGCTGCATCTGTACAGGGCATTGGTGAGGCCGCAGCTGGAATACTGTGTGCAGTATTGGTCCCCTTATTTGCGGAAGGATATATTGGCCTCGGAGGGAGTGCAGAGAAGATTCACCAGGTTGATACCAGAGGTGAGGGGTGTTGATTATGAGGAGAGATTGAGCAGATTGGGTTTGTACTCGTTGGAATTTAGAAGGCTGAGGGGGGATCTTATAGAGACCTATAAGATAATGAAAGGGCTGGATAGCGTAGAGATGGAGAGATTCTTTCCACTTAGAAAGGAAATTAGAACTAGAGGGCACAGCCTCAAAATAAAGGGGGGTCAGTTTAGGACAGAGTTGAGGAGGAACTTCTTCTCTCAGAGGGTGGTGAATCTCTGGAATTCTCTGCCCACTGAAGTGGTGGAGGCTACCTCGTTGAATATGTTTAAATCACGGATAGATGGATTCCTGATCGGTAAGGGAATTAGGGGTGATAGGGATCAGGCGGGTAAGTGGAACTGATCCACTTCAGATCAGCCATGATCTTATTGAATGGCGGGGCAGGCTCGAGGGGCTAGATGGCCTACTCCTGCTCCTATTTCTTATGTTCTTATGTTCTTGGGTGACTGTCTGTGTGGAGTTTGCACATTCTCCCCGTGTCTGTGTGGGTTTCCTCTGGGTGCTCCGGTTTCCTCCCACAGTCCAAAGATGTGTAGTTTATGTATTTGCCATGCTAAATTTTCCCTTAGTGTTGAAAGATGTGTAGGTTGGGTGGATTAGCCATGGTAAATGCAGCGGGTTACGGGGATTGGGTGAAGCAGAGGGCCTGGTTGGGATGCACTTTCGGAAAGTTAGTGCAGATTCGATGGACTGAATGTCCTCTTCTGCACGAAAGACATCAGAGTGTGGCAACCAGGGGATTTTCACAGTAATGTCATCGCAGTGTTAATGTAAGCCTACTTGTGACACTAATGAATAAAGAGATAGAAAGATGGTAGATTTCAGTGGGAACCTCTTAGTTAAACACAGATGGCATATCTGGGCAGAATGTTGTGGTCTGGACTATAACCTGGGAGGCAAGTGAAAGTGATTTCCGTCAATGGGGGAGGTGCAGGATCGCTGACCTGGTGTGATTCTATGATATCATAATTCTGTAAAGCAATCATGCAACCACTTAAATATAAAACATTTTTTCACAACTGTGACAACTTGTTCTGTGCATGTGAGTCCTTCAAGTGGGAGGAGGGTCCTTTTGGGTGGGTGGAGTTAAAGGTGAGCACAATTGGCCAACTAAAGAGACATGAGTCAGCTGGATGTCAACCATGCCCATGCCAAGGTTTGTGAACAGAATTCCCACTCACCTGAAGAAGGGGCTCAGAGCCTCGAAAGCTTGTGTGGCTTTTGCTACCAAATAAACCTGTTGGACTTTAACCTGGTGTTGTTAAACTTCTTACTGTGTTTACCCCAGTCCAACGCCGGCATCTCCACATCATGCCAAGGTAGACAGATGCTAGCTACTGGGTTTTCCATTGGCTGGAATGTTGAGGGCTGGAGGGACAGATTCAAAGAATATGTTGACTGGATGGATCACTGCAACTTGTTCATAGATCACCTCAGGCGTACATGATGCTGGCTCCAGACAACCCCGTACTTCTACTGGCTCTGTTCCAGCTGGGGAGTAAACGGCTGGGCAGATGATTTCCAGCCCACTGTGTCGCAGGATTCAATGCGTTACTTGTGCATGCATAACTAATTGGCTGACAAGCACAGGAAAGAGTGTCTTCAGCCATCCTGCTTCCTCCCCACCCCCGCCTCCCCGAGACGGAAATCACTCTCATTTGTCTCCCAGGTTATAATCCACACCGGAACATTCCGGTGACCGGGGTCCTGAACTAATTTCGAGTCTCCTCGCAGGGGGACATCTCCAACATCCTGCAGTGCCCTGTGCGCTGCTGTACCAGCAACGTGAACTACACACTGTACATGAAGAGAAGGGCACAAATTGGGCGGCAGGGGAAGATCCAGCCGGCAGGAAAGTCTGGAAACTCCCACCTAGGACTTTAAATTTAATCTATAAGGAGACAGGACTTGGGATGACAGGTGCCATCTCTGTGTTTAACTAGGAGGTTCCCACTGAAATCTGCCACCTTTCTATTTATTTATTAGTGTCACAGTAACTTACATTAATGAAGTTACTGTGAAAATCCCCTAGTCGCCGCACTCCGGCACCTGTTCGGGTACACTGAGGGAGAATTTAGCATGGCCAATGCACCTAAACAGCATGTCTTTCGGACTGTGGGAGGAAAGCAGAGCATCCGGAGGAAATCCGCGCAGACACGGGGGGAACGTGACCCAAGGTTGGAATTGAACCCTGGCGCTGTGATGTAGCAGTGCTAACCACTATGCCACCATGCCACTCTTTTGCAGGCAGACATGCAAGCATGCATATCCATGCAGCTCAAAGAACGACAGTACCAGTGGGTATGAAGGTGATCGGGGTCCTGAACTAATTTCGAGTCTCCTCGCAGGGGGACATCTCCAACACCCTGTGCGCTGCTGTACCAGCAACATGAACTACACACTGTACATGAAGAGAAGGGCACAAATTGGGCGGCAGGAAAGTCTGGAACCTCCCAGCTAGGACTTTAAATTTAATCTATAAGGAGTCAGGACTTGGGATGACAGGTGAACAGATGAAAGTACAGGACAGGATATGGGCAGGATATTGAAGGCAGAAAGCCAGGGAAACATTGGTGTCTAGAACTGCCAATTGTGTTTTCAAGTGTGTTTTTTCCAATAAACCAAGCTATTAGCTATGGCCCCCAGAGTGTTATTTTTTTTAAAAGAGGATCTAATCAGCACAGCTAATAAGCACTACTTGTTTTTGTATCATGAAGAAAGGGCACTAATTGTTTATTTTGACTGTATTGGAGCAGGGAGTTGGAGGGAGAGCAAATCTCAGTGACTGCAGCAGAAAGAAATAGCCATGATTAGGAGCCTAGCTGGGAAAGTGCAGCATATCTCGAACTAATCAGTCTGTTATTGTACCTGGCACAGTGTCTCCCCACTGCAGGCTCACGATGTTGCCTGGTCAGAAGTTGAGGATGAAAATGGTGCACACTAGCAGGCTGCCCTTGGTTTCATATCATTTCAGAGAACATTTTACATTCTCACAATGTGTTAGCACTGATCAAAATGTGAAATTAATCAAATTAAATAACAAAACAGTTGAGGTCAAAACCTGGCCTAGTATTTTCTTTGTGTATGGTTACAGATACATACAGATATTATGCTAACTAATTGCCTGATCTTACACTTTGGCTTCATGAGAGAGGAGACTCACAGGTTGGTTTAATTCTATTGTACTCTGCAACATAGTAATGTTGCTTTTTGTTGAAAAGTTAACTTTGAAAACATTGCCATGTTTTCAATACTATTAAAAGAGAAATTAACAGTTTTGCAATGTTTTTCTTTTTTAATTTGGTTCATTTTGATTATCAGAGCCAACACAATGTGGGAATGCAAAATACTCTCTGAAACAATAGTAAACCAGGAGAAAATGGTTGGTATGCACCACTTTCATCCTTAGATTCTGTCCAGGCAATATAGTGAGCCTGCAGTGATGAGACACTGTGATAGATACAATAAAAGTGTGGCATAATATGGGTTCTTTATGTTGTTATTGTGGTGGCCCAATGATGAGATCTTGAGGTTTGTGCATTTAAACAAAAAACATCTTTATTGGTAGCCTTTCACTATTTACAGTTCCAAATATGATCATTCATAGCAGTGGTCCACCATGCAGGCTAGCTGTTTACAGAGTGTTGCTTCCTTGAGTATTGCGTCCACTTCAGATCGCCAATGCACAAGGGAAGTATTCAACCCATGGAAGACGCGCAACAAAGAGCCACAAGTCTGATCCTTTATCTGGGAGATATCAGTGAAGAGAAAAGATTTGGAAACCTGACCTGCTCCCGCCCCCCGAAAGGACAAGCGATTTTGGGGAGATATACAGGATCAAAAAATGCTCAGGAAAAATCATGTAAAATTAAATGATGAGGCAACAGATAATTTAGACCTAATATCAGACAGAAAGAGTAATGGAATAACACGTCAGATAGAATTGTAGAGGTGAAATCATATAAGGACCCATTGGAATGGAATTACTTTGGAGTCATTCAGAGAGGGTGAATTAAGATAGGTCAAATAGCCCTTGCCTACCGTAATTATCCTGAGATAGCAGACCAGTGGGCCTAATGTCGGTACTGGGGAAGTTGCTAGAGTCTATTATCAAGGATTTCATAGCATTTGGAAAGCAGTGGTATCATCAGGCAAAGTCAACATGGATTTACAAAAGGAAAATCATGCTTGAGGCATCTATTGGAATTCTTTGAGGGTGTAACTAGTCGAGTTGAACAAGGAGAACTGGTGGTTATGGTTTATTTAGAATTTCTGAAGACTTTCAGCAAGGTCTCACATAGCAGACTGCTATGTAAAGTTAAAGCATGTAGGATTGCGGGATGTGTCTTGCGATGGATCAAAAGGTGGTTAGCAGAATGGAAGCAAGGAGTTGGCATAAATGGGTCTTTTTCTGATAGACAGGCAGTGACCACTAGGCTATCACAGGGATCTGTGCTACGACTCCAACTGTTCATATTACATATTAATGTGTTGGAAGAGGGAACTAAATGTATGAATGGCCTACCCCTGCTTCTATTTTCTATGTTTCTATTATATCACTTGAGGGGCCAACATGCTGAAGAATATTTTGCTTGTCTATTTTTACCCCCTTTCCCAACAATCAGAGAAATAAGTTTGCAAAACATGCATTCATAGCGATTACTGCTCTTCAAGAATCTTATTTCAGTTTAACTTGTGAAAAATTGTTAAACTGATGAAGCAATGCTATGCTTTTATGCTCATTTTATGTGGCAATAGTGACTACCATAGACAATGTACCCTTCCTCAAAGGTACATTGTAAGACCAACTGTTTGAAAAGTTAAAACCAGGGGGTTAAGTTGATGGGACGAGCAACAGATCATCCCATTTTCCATGTTTGTGATTTAAAAATTGCATTTATATGGCGCCTCAGGATGTTTTATAGCCATTTGAGTTCTTGCAATGTAGGATTTGGAACAGCCAATTTGGCCATAGTGAGCTCCCAAGCAGCACTGTGATAAAGACCTATTTGTGTGATGTTGATTGAGGGATAAATATTGGCCAGGACACTGGAGGTAACTCTCTAGCTTTTCTTTGGGACAACGCTGTCAATCTGAGAGGATGCACTAAACCGTTAAATCAGAAAAATGGTGCCGCCGACAATGAAGCCCTCCATGTGAAGCCAATCCGAGCTGGATCTGGCCTTCATTTTGCTGTTTTTTTATTGGCTCGCCTCCCTTCACGCAGTCCGGTTTTCCAACGTCAATCAATATATCCTACCACTTAAGCAAGCAGCAGACCTGGCCAGTATTTTATTATGATGTGGAGATGCCGGCGTTGGACTGGGGTAAACACAGTAAGAAGTCTCACAACACCAGCTTAAAGTCCAACAGGTTTATTTGGTAGCAAAAGCCACGAGCTTTCGGAGCGCTGCTCCTTCGTCAGGTAAGACGAAGGAGCAGCGCTCCGAAAGCTAGTGGTTTTTGCTACCAAATAAACCTGTTGGACTTTAACCTGGTGTTGTGAGACTTCTTGCAATAGTTTATTATCCAGAGGTAGTTCCAGGCCCACCAAGACGCAGGAGGCTTCAATGCCTGACTGAATAAGACTTTATATATTGCCCAGTGCGATCTTACTTCCTAAAAATCATTTCCAAAGCTTCCTCATGATAATATACAGCATGCTCCCATTTAATCTAAAATCCTTTCTTCTTCTTTTTGTTGTGTTTCACGACATAAGGGACACCTTGGTCCGATCTTTACTCTGTGAATGAGTTTTGGGTGAGTTAAAATCAGGCTCTGTCTTCCAGTTTTGACTGAAATGTCAGCTGACCTTTCTTCCTTTCAGGTACTGAGGGAGCTACTGTCTGAACTGAGAGGACAAAGGCATCAGATCAGAAAGATGCTGCCACCCACAGTGACACACTTTCTATTTTTGTTTCACAGCGGGAATAAAGAGCAGCAAAAAAATCATCACAAGAGTTGAAGAAAGGAAATCCATTTAAATAAGCATGATCCACAGTTTTGCTTCCAAAGTGGTTTCAGCAACCTTTCTGTATTTGGTGTGCGATCTGATCTGGCTCACTTGTGACCCAGTGGCAAAATTGCATGAAGCATTTTGCAAGGGTAATGATTCGATCCAATATTAATGCAGCAGAGTGGGGAAAAAAGGCTCAACATTTGAGATTGCAAGAAGTTTTTTATCACTTTAACTACTGAGGAAGAGACTGATGATTTAACAATGTCAAAAAGCACTGATTAATTATTACATAGGCACAAAGCCAGAAGCTATGGTTAATCCTTTTACATTGGGCTCCTAGCAATGTGATAGAGGCAGTGGATAACTATAGTTTTGAACTAAGGGTGGCACAGTGGCACAGTAGTTAGTACTGCTCCCTCACAGCGCCAGGGACCCGGGTTCAATTCCCAGCTTGGAATTGTCTGTGCAAAGTCTACACATTCTCCCCCTGCCTGCATGTGTTTCCTCCGGTTTCCTCCCACGGTCCAAAAGATGCGTTGGTTGGGTGCATTGGCCATGCTAAATTCTCTCTCAGTGTACCCGAACAGACGCCGGAGTGTGGCGACTAGGGGATTTTCACAGTAACTTCATTAGTGTGAGCCTACTTGTGACACTAATAAATAAACTCTAAAAAGAGACTTAAACTTAAAAAGCTAAGCCACAAGCAGTGAACCGTGAGTTTCATGTTGTGGATCATGAGTTCCCAAAGTTGTGTGACGCATTGGTACGAGGTTGCCAGGATCATCGGAAAGGAAGACAAGAGATGGATTTCTTTTCTGCACTATGTATGTGGGGCCTGTTTAATGGGTCGGCAACTCCTTGGGTCACGACCTCTTATGAGGTCAGGATTGCCACTGTGAGCCCTATAGATAATCACTTCCCCACCTCCAACACTTACCATTTTCCTGCATTAGGGTGGGCTTTGAAAGGCCTAAAAAAAAATCCCCATCTCGTTGGAGAGTTCAGTTCCACTGGGGGAAGCCTGCTGAAGAGTTGGGAATGTTCTGGTGAGTTAAGTGTTAAATGTTTTGACAACATCAAATGTCGCTATTAGATGCTATATTGTAATGTCGATGTGTTTTAATTGCATGGATTCATCATATGGCTCTGTCCTGAAAAAGAGGCTGAGCGCCCAATTCTTCATTCTCACTGGCAGCAGCAGCATGGCATGCAAGGCCAGAGCATTCCGGCCGGAAGTTGACCATTCCATTGTTTAAGTGCTGAGATGCATTAGAGTACTTTTCCCATTGGGCACTTTTGCATTCAAAGTTGTAGAACAAATTTGGGATCATTGGTGTAATAATCTGAAGTGATTTAAATGCTCAGAGTCCTTTCAAATTATGGAAAAAAACCCTTCAGCAGCATTCACTTAGAGTAGGGATTCCCAAACTGTGAGTTGCAACCACAAAGAAGTGGCAAAGGTCACGCTGGGGTCATGAGCTATCCCTCCTCTGAGCCACTGTGGAGAGGACAATGTCACCAAATAGCACGAGGTGGACAATGAGTCCAAAGTAACAAAAACATAGAGCCTCTATCCCCACAGATGCTGTCAGACCTGCTGAGATTTTCCAGCATTTTCTGTTTTTGTTTCAGATTCCAGCATCTGCAGCATTTTGCTTTTATTTTGATGAGTCCAAAGTGCTCAGAAAACCCTTTTACCGGTGAGTCTGAACAGGCCCAGGATGATAATATAACCTGGTCTACCTAAAGGCTGGCAAGTCTAACTCAGTCACTAATAGATGGCAGGAAACAATGGGAGGTCACATTTCTGAGTCCAGAAAGTGAGAAATGGCTTCAGACTTTACTATGTTTCTATTCTCGTCTAAATATTGTACAGGTTATCTCAGGATAATGACAATGTGTGTGTGTCTGTGGCCGCTGAGTAAGCGATTGAGTGAGTGGGGGGATGGTGATTGGGAAGAAGGATGGTGTGCGTGTGTATGTGTTGGGGGGGAGGGTGGAGTAGGGGTGTTGAGAAGAGGAGTTGCTGAGCGAATGTGGGGCTGAGGGTTTGAGAAGAGAGGTTAATGAGTCAGTGATTGAGAATGGGGGCAAGGGGATTTGGAAACGGGCTGTCGAAAGAGTGTAGGGAGAGAGGTTTGCTGAATGTGTGACTGGAGGGGATGGGTGTTGGGAAAAAGTGTATTTGTGAAGGGGAAGAGTGTTGGGAAGTGGTATCTTTGTGTGTGTGTCTGTGTGTGTGTGCGTGCGTGCGCGCGTGCGTGTGTGTGTGTGCGTGTGTTTGTGGGGGCGATTTTACCATTTTATGTCTAAGTGCTGGGAAACTGGGAGAGTTTCAGATCCAGCTTTTGGGCATGTTTTCAGGCCTTCCCATACACACTCTGACTGCAAAAATATCAACAAGTCTGTTGCTCGCTGCAGAAGCCTGTGGGCAGACTTAACACACCCAAATGCCTGCAGAGGGTGCCAGTGCGCAGGTGCAGGCCTCTGATGTTGCACATGTGCATTAGCAGTAGCAGGGGTCTGACAGAAAAGAGAGAGCTATCAGGCCCCTGCTAGTGCAGGCAGCCTGAAACAATGCCCCCCCCTGCAATCGCAGGGCCTGAGATATAGCACCCGCTGACCCCCCCGCCACCCAGATCAATCATGGACCCTCTCCCTCCCCCACCAATCGCGACCCCACTGCCCTCCCTTTAGCCCCACCCCTACTGGGCCCACCCCAACTGACCCACTCCCACCGGCCCCTCCCCATTAGCCCAACCCCCACTGGCCCCTTGCCCACTGGCCCCTCCCCATTAGCTCTGCCCCCTTGGCACTGCCCAGTGGACATTACCCAGATGCCAGACTGGTATTGCCCAGGTGCCAGTCTGCCACTGCCCTTTGTCCTCGGTCTCCCCGGGAAGCCTCAAAGGGCTCCAGTTCCACCGGCGAGGCCATGTTGACTGCTCCCTGTTCATGGGGAGCACGTCTATTCCTCGCTGGCGAGAACCTTTCCCGGCGAGGTCAGAAAGGGGGGCGGGCCCGGGCGATTGAGCTCCGGGCTCGCTAAGCAGATGTAAAACAGCATTTAAATAAATTTAAATACATTAACCTGCCTCTCGCCCATTTCCAGCCAGAGGCTGACAGCTCCGGAGATCCGGCACTTGTAAAATGGCACTGGTCATGAAAACTGCACCAATCGCGCTAATCGCTTTACACACAACTTTATCACTGTGTCGTCCCTGAGAATGGGCACAATGCGTTAGTAAAATTGTCCCCTGTGTGTGTGTGTGTGTGTGTGTGTGTGTGTGACTGTGTCTGTGATGTGTGACTGTGTGCATGTGACTATGTTTTTATGTGCGCGTCACTATGTGTGACTGTGTGTGCATGTGTGAGACTGAGTGACTATGTGTGTGTGTGTGAGATTGTGTGCATGTGTGTGACTGTGTGTGCGTGTGTGTGTGACTCTGAGTGTGTGTGTGACTGTGTGTGTGTGATTGCGTTTGTATGTGTGTGTCACTGTGTGACTGTGTGTGTGACTATGTGTGACTGTGTGTGTGTGACTGTGTTACTGTGCGCATGTGTGTGACTGTGCGTTTGTGTATGTGTGTGTGTTTGTGAGTGTGTGTATGTGTTTGTGAGTGTGTGTGTTTGTGAGCGTGTGTGTTTGTGTGTGTGTTTGTGAGTGTGTGTGTTTGTGTGTGTGTTTGTGAGTGTGAGTGTGTGTATTTGTGAGTTTGTGTGTGTTTATTTGTTTTTATGTGCGTGTCACTATGTGTGACTGTGTGTGGGTGTGTGAGACTGTGAGTGACTATGTGTGTGTGTGTGAGATTGTGTGCATGTGTGTGACTGTGTGTGCGTGACTCTGTGAATGTGTGTGTGTGATTGCGATTGTATGTGTGTGTCACTGTGTGTGACTGTGTGTGTGTGTGACTATGTGTGACTGTGTGTGTGTGTGTGTGTGACTCTGTGAATGTGTGTGTGATTGCGATTGTATGTGTGTGTCACTGTGTGTGACTGTGTGTGTGTGTATGACTATGTGTGAATGTGTGTGTGTGACTGTGCGCATGTGTGTGACTGCATGTGTGTGTTTGTGTATGTGTGTGTGTGTGTGTGAGACTGTGCGTGTGAGTGTGTGTTTGTGTGTGTGTGTGCGTGTGAGTGTGTGTGTGTGGCGGAAGGAGAGGGGCTGATTAGAATATGTGTGAAGGGATGTGGGAGCTAGGGTCTTCAGGAACTTTTAAAGGGTTAGACAGGGTAGATGTAAGTAAGATGTTTCCCCTGGTTGTGTGTCTAGAACTGGGGGACACAATCTGAGAATAAGGGGGAAACCACTTAGCGCTGAGATGAGAAGAATTTTGTGTTACTTAGAGGGTTGAGAATCCTTGAAATTCTCTATCCTATAGGTCTGTGGAAGCTCAGTCATTGAGATTGACGGGTTTCTCAATACCAGGGACATTAAGGGATATGGGGAAAGTGTGGGAAAAGGCATTGAACTGGGTGATCAGTTATGATTGTGTTGAATGGTGGAGCAGGCTCAATGGGCTGAATGATAGCAATTTTTGATCATTAAGCTATTGGCGAGTGAAGAAACTGGAACAGATGCAGAGAGAGTTTTGTATTGATTTTCCAGCTGTGTGCTCTCAGTGCCTGACCTGCTGGTGTTTGTTATACTTCACTCAAGAAGCTCAATACCCTCCAGGACAATGCAATCCCTTCCACCATCTTAAACATCCACCTTCTTCACCATTAGCACACCGTGGCTGCAATGTGTACCAGTTTGAGAAAGCACTGTAAGAGATCAGCAGGGCTTCTTCAACAGCTCCTCCTAGACCCCGGGATTTCCTTCCAACTGAAGGAAATGGCCAGCAGCTGTATGGAATAGCATCAGTTCCCATCCAAGTTGCACACTATGCTGACTTGCACACCTATCACCATTCCTTCATTGTTGCTGGGTCCCTGAACCCTGCACCCCCCCCCCCCCCCCCCCCCCCCGCCAAAACACCTATTAGCACCGTGGCAGCATTTTTACTTCACAACAGTGATTCAAAAAGAAGGTCCACAACACTCTTTTTCAAGAGTAACTAAGGACAGACAAGTAGTGTTGACCTTATTAGCAATCCCAGTATCAGAGACATCCTGCTTTTGATTTTCCATCCATTGAAATAGAATCATAGAATCCTACAGTGCAGGAAGAGGCCATTTGGCCCATCGAGCCTGCACCGACAATAATCCCACCCAGATCCATCCCCGTAACCCCATGTATTTACACTGCTAATCCCCCTGACAATAAGGGGCAATGTATCATGACCAATCCACCTAATCGCTCCATCTTTGTACACTAAGGGGCAATTGAGCATGGCCAATCCATTTAACCTGCATATCTTTGGAGTGTGGGAGGAAACCGGAGCACCTGGAGGAAACCCATGCAGACACGGGGAGAATGTGCAGCCTCCTCACAGACAGTCAACAGCTGAAGAATCATAGGAAGGGCACCCACAATTTAATAATCTGCTGGCTGTATGACCCCGGAATATTAACTCATTTAAAGTATCTTTGCTGAAAGTGAGCCAGTGGCAGGCTGTATTGGAGCTCCAACTCAATGACCCATAGAATCCTAGACTCACATCTAATATCCTCCGCCATTCTATCCAGTCCCCATTCCCAATTAGGGAATGGTTAGCACTGCTGCCTTACAGTGCCAGCTACATGGGTTCGATTCCCGGGTCACTGACTGTGGAGTTTGTACATCCTCCCTGTGTTTGCGTGGGCTTCCTCCCACGTCCAAAGGACGTGCTGGTTAGGTGTATTGGCCATGCTAAATCCTCCCTCAGTGTACCCAAACAGGTGCTGAAGTGTGGCGACTAGGGGACTTTCACAGTAACTTTATTGCAGTGTTAATGTCAGCCTGCTTGTGACACTAATAAATAAACTTTAAACTTAAAAAAAACCTTCGCTGCAACGAGGTGCTGCTGAATGGAAACTGGCTGCCTCCTGAAAGAGAGTAAAGCAGAAGAAGAGATAACCAGGGCTACACTTATGTCTCCCTTGGTAACATGGGAAATGGTGACACAGTGATAATGTCACTGGACTAGTAATCCAGAGGCCCAGTCTGGGGACGTGAGATCAAGTACCACCATGGCAGCTGGTGGAACTTAACTTCATGAATGAATCTGGAATTATAAAGCTCATATCACTTTTCAGTAATAGTGATCATGAAACTATCACTGATTGTTGTAAACAAAAACCCATCTAGTTCACTCGGGACCACCTAGCCTGGCCTCCATGTGACCCTGGACTCAGCAATGTTGTTGACTCACAAATGGCTGAGCAAGCTACTCAGTTCAAGGGGAATTAGAGGTGGGCAATAAATGCCACTCTTGCCAGTGACACCCACATCCCATGAAAGAACAAAGACAATATTCATTTTCAGGATATTGGTATATGAAAGACATGCTGGTTAGGTGCATTGGCCATATTAAATTCTCCCTCAGTGTACCTGAAAAGGTGCCGGAGTGTGGCGACTAGGGGATTTTCACAGTAACTACATTGTGGTGTTAATGTAAACATACTTGTGACACTAATAAACAAAATTTTAAATGCTAGCAAAGATGGCTATTGCCAAACCTGAGTTGCCTTTGAGAAGGTGTTGGCCTTCTTGAACTGGTTCTCCCCATGTCTGCGTGGGTTTCCCCCAGGTGCTCTGGTTTCCTCCCACAGTCTAAAGGTGTGCAGGTTAGATGGATTGGCCTTGCTAAATTGCTCCTTATTGTCCCAAGATGTGTAGGTTACAGGGAATAGCAGGGTAAATATGTGGGGTTATGGGCTTAGGGCCTGGGGAGGATTGTTGTTAGTGTAGACTCGATGGGCCAAATGGCGTCTTTCTGCACTGCAGGGATTCTATGATTCTATGTATAGCACACACACAGTGTTGGCTCCTCTTCTGATTGTTATATGCAAGCGATTTTATGCATTAAAGCATAGAAATCATAGAAACCCTACAGTGCAGAAGGAGGCCATTCGGCCCATCGAGTATGCACCGACCACAATCCCACCCAGGCCCTACCCCCACATATTTACCCACTAATCCCTCTCACCTACGCATCTTAGGACTCAAAGGGACAATTTTTTTTAACCTGGCCAATCAACCTAGCCCGCACATCTTTGGATTGTGGGAGGTAACCGGAGCACCCGGAGGAAACCCACGCAGACACGAGGAGAATGTGCAAACTCCACACAGACAGTGACCCGAGCCGGGAATCGAACCCGGGACCCTGGAGCTGTGAAGCAGCAGTGCTAACCACTGTGCCACCGTGCCGCCCTGCCCATTAATAACCATCTACTCCGACAATACTATCCTCCAGTAAGATAGGTTGGTTTCTGATAGATTGATACTGGTGCATTGCTAGCTGTACTTGCTGTAACTTATCAGGCCATCCCTCGATCATTTGTTGAGAGAGCATCTGTAACTCTTCACCTTTGCTGGTCTCAGCTTTGACCTGACTCAATTTCGCTGGTGTTTTATTCACTAGGGGATGGGTCTTTACACCAGATCTATTTATCTTGTGTTCCTCCTGTAGAGACAACCAGGATAGTGCATCTGCTGTCACAATTTCTCTTCCTGGCTTGTGCGTAGAGTGAAACCAGAACTCTGAAGCCTCAAGAGTAACTTCTGTGGTCTTGCTGGTGTTCTTCACTGAATTTTTATTGTGGATCTGCTGTAGTGGGTGATGCTCATTCTCCACTTTCTCCAAAGTGATATGGATGGAAATTATTACGTCGATTCACAACTCCAGAAACTATGGGCCACGATTCTCCCAAAAGCGCTGAAATGGCGGGAAAACTGTTCTAGATCCCGACTGTTTTGTCAGTTCAGCTTCTCACCCGAATCTCCGCACTCTGCACTGCAGAGGTCCCAGTCATGAATATCATTAAAAACCCAGCGGGGCGGGGCCTATACGCGCCGGAGTCTGACAGTTCTAGAACACGGTAAGAAGTCTCACAGCACCAGGTTAAAGTCCAACAGGTTTATTTGTTTTGGAACATGCGCAGTGGTCCCGATCTGTCAAACTCCCTATTTACTGGCCAGCTCGATCGCTGGCCAGCCCGGGACCCCCACAGTGCTGCCCCTCCAGCCCCACTCCAATGCCCGATTGCGGTCCCCACAGCAATTCCCAGGCTAGCCCTGACCCCCCTCATCCTGGAGCGCCTGATGTCCAGCCCACCCCCCCCAGCAGTGACGATCCCCCCATCCCCTCACCCCGGCAGACCCCCCCCCCCCCCCCCGCTGATCCTCCCCCCGCTGACCTCCCCGGGGTCAGACCCCCCCGGCAGACCACCTCCACACCCCAGCCCGCCCCAATCACTGCTTTCCCTCCATCCCAGACCAATCCTGTCTGCAGAGTGGCAGCCCATTGGGCAGTGTCAAGGTGCCCCCTGGGTGTGGGTACTTTGCCCCTTGGGCAGTGCCAGTGGGCACAGGCTGGCACTGCCAGGGTGCCCATGCCAGGGGGGCACCATCCCTCGGCGTCCGACCTCCTGGGAGGCCCCGCTTGCCCCCCCCTTCACTGTGGCAGGGTCTCCCACTAGTTCCCCGAATGTGGGGAGCTACTCTAAACTCTGCCGGAATGAAGTACTCCTGGCGGGGTGGGAGATTCAATCCTGATAATTACATTGAAAACATATTTAAAATACATTTAAAATAGATTCAAATTACTTACCTGCCTTCCCGCCGGTTTCCAGCATGGTCTGACTGGCGACTGTTCGCCAGCTTTGGGAGATGCACATGCATTCCCGGCACATGCGCAAATCCCGGAACAAGACCGGCAACGCGCATCTCCCACCTCGACCCGCCAGAAAAGTTGCGGGTCGCAATGGGAGAATCGCGGCCTATCTTTCAGTGTTGGTCTCGCTGATCTCAGCTGATGTTAGAGATTTAGATGTGAATGCTAACTGCTTTCCATATTGTAAGAGGGTCACTCCTAGACCTTATGTAGAAACATCTACTTGCAGATTGACAAGTTTCTTTCTGTTGGGGCTTGACAGACATATCTTCTTGCATATTATGGGGCGAATTTTCCTGTTCCGCCTGCCATGGGAATCGTAGTGGGTGAGGGGTGGACCATGGAAAGGTCTGTCGCCCTTGGGCGGTTTCGGGGCAAGCATGGCTGGAAATTCACATCCTTTTTCTCTGAGTTTGCTGAACTCCGCTCACGTAAGTCAGACCAGTCATACGCAATATCCTCTCTTTTATGTACATTCATCTTTACTTTTCACAATCCCAAAGGGCATCTTACCTCTCCGACAGAGCACATGACCTCTCTAAAAGGTGTTCCAGGACCGTATCCAAAGGGATACCTTACCTCTCGAAAAGGGTACCCTGATTTTCCAGATGAATCCACAAGGTTCAGACCTACTCCTGCCAGGACTAATCCGAACACTTTTGATTTCTGAAACCTACCTCACCAAAATCATGTATGAGTGGAGGCAGCTGCTAATGCAGCAGTTACATGAATGTGACATAAACTACTTGGAACACTCAACCTGTCAAAGAACTGCCAAAGCTGTCAAAGAATTGTCAAGATGCTAAAGACCAGTCAAAGCCGTCAAAGAGCTTTTAAACCTCAGTGACACTACCAAAGTTTTCGAGGGGTTTAACTCTGCTGGGCATTAAATTTTTTAAAATGTGGGGCATTAAAAAAAAGCGCCTGTTATTTCTTTCTGTTTCTGGATGTTAGCCTGAAGGCTATCCTTATAGGATTTATGCTAGTTCCCCGAATGTGGGGAGCTACTCTAAACTCTGCCGGAATGAAGTACACCTGGCGGGGTGGGAGATTCAATCCTGATAATTACATTGAAAACATATTTAAAATACATTTAAAACAGATTCAAATTACTTACCTGCCTTCCCGCCGGTTTCCAGCATTGTCTGACTGGCGACTGTTCGCCGGCTTTGGGAGATGCGCATATTGTCTATTGACTAATTTTACAACTGGACATTATTACAGGAGAGTGCCTGTTAAGTGAGCATTTTTATTGACAGCTCCAAGGGGGTAATAGAATTGTTTGTTTTCACAAGAGATTAAGAATTAAGTGAAATGTTTGATTTGATAAGAGATTAGTTGAAGGAATTTTAATGTATTCTGTAAAACATCCCATGGCACAACCCGGAGAAAAGCAAAGGATTTCCCCTTGGTGTCTTGGTTAATATTTATTCCTCAACTAAGAGAAAACTGAGAAAAATAAATTATCTGGTAATTGTCAGATTGATGTTTGTGGGAACATGCAATTGGGACTAGCTGTGAGGGCACCATGGTTGGCATGTACTGATTGGGCCAAAGGGCCTGCTTCTATGCTGTATTGCTCTATGACCCTATGGGTGCAATTTTCCCGTCCCTGCCACCACGAGAATCATAGCGGCAGGACATGGACCATGTAACGGTCCGTTGACCTTGGGCGGGATTTTCCGGCCTTGGGACCAGTGCAGCTGTAAAATCCTGCCCTGTGACTGTCAACAGCAACTGCATTTGCTCTAAAATGCTAGGGAACTTCCTAAATTCATGGAAGGCGCCATGTAAATGCAACACATTTCTCATTCTTTCTTTTAGTATTGATATGAAGATGCTCAGGTTGACAACATATGTTGGGGTAGGATCATCAATGCCATGTTCCCGGAGGGCTCAAAGCAGGCATAGTTTGGAGGGAGGATGACAACATTTAGTGCCTATTCTCTAACGTAGGCTCCCTATGGATGCAGCTCCCATGTCCCATGTTCTGTTTTATTTCTATGGACATGCTGTGGTCCAATGATGCTTCAAAGGGCAACATGTTTCCCAATGACCGCCATCTTTGGGAAACCAGTAATTTCCATGAAACTGTATTAATTGGATGTCTGCCAGTATCAGGGTTTTGGCAAATCTTCAATAACACTGCAAGCACAATGCTACACCAAAGGACCATTTCTTTTAGAGTCACAGGCAGAACTGAACATATGCTGGCTTGTCCTTCCATTTCAGTTCCCACAAGTTTCCATGCCTTATCTCTCAGGATGTCACATAGAACATAGAACAGTACAGCACAGAACAGGCCCTTCGGCCCACGATGTTGTGCCGAGCTTTATCTGAAACCAAGATCAAGCTATCCCACTCCCTATCATCCTGGTGTGCTCCATGTGCCTATCCAATAACCGCTTAAATATTCCTAAAGTGTCTGACTCCACTTTCACTGCAGGCAGTCCATTCCACACCCCAACCACTCTCTGCGTAAAGAACCTACCTCTGATATCCTTCCTATATCTCCCACCATGAACCCTATAGTTATGCCCCCTTGTAATCGCTCCATCCACCCGAGGAAATAGTCTTTGAACGTTCACTCTATCTATCCCCTTCATCATTTTATAAACCTCTATTAAGTCTCCCCTCAGCCTCCTCCGCTCCAGAGAGAACAGCCCTA
Organism: Mustelus asterias; assembly: GCF_964213995.1. NCBI lineage: Eukaryota > Metazoa > Chordata > Chondrichthyes > Carcharhiniformes > Triakidae > Mustelus > Mustelus asterias. The sequence continues at coordinate 134,163,144 of NC_135802.1, forward strand.
GCTCCCTCAACCTTTCCTCATAAGACCTACCCTCCAAAGCAGGCAGCATCCTGGTAAATCTCCTCTGCACTCTTTCCAGCGCTTCCACATCCTTCTTATAGTGAGGTGACCAGAACTGCACACAATATTCCAAATGTGGTCTCACCAAGGTCCTGTACAGTTGCAGCATAACCCCACGTCTCTTAAACTCCAACCCCCTGTTAATAAAAGCTAACACACTATAGGCCTTCTTCACAGCTCCATCCACTTGAGTGGCAACCTTTAGAGATCTGTGGATATGGACCCCAAGATCTCTCTGCTCCACAGTCTTCAGAACCCTACCTTTGACCCTGTAATCCACATTTAAATTAGTCCTACCAAAATGAGTCACATGTGTTATATGCAGCACTCTGGAGTCAAATCCAGGAACTCGATCTCGGAGCTAGAGGTTGTTCCAAGGGGAATCCTGTGCTAGAAGCTGTCTGCTTCTCTCTGTAGCTGGTTCCCTTTTTTCAACCTTCTGTCCCTTATGCAAAGAATGCAACATTTCCTAATCAGCTCATGCTGGAAACTCGACGGCATTGCTTGGAATTCAACTGCATTCAACAGAGCAACAGCAGGTCTTCTGCACAAAGCAGTGTCAGCAGAAATGACCCAGCAGAAAATGGGGCATATTAGCCTCATTGGTGGCCGTGCTTCCAATAGTCTCATTGGTGGCTCTATCTTCAGCAGTCTCATCTGTGGCCATGCCGCTAACAGTCTCCTTGGTGGCTTCCAGCAACCGACATCCCCTTCAAACCACTTGGAAAGCCCCTAATGATTTCCGAAAAATCAGTATTGGCCTCTAATTTTCACTTAATCTAGTGCAGCCGCAGTGAGGCCCGTGAATTTATGGTTGCCGCGCCCATTCCATTTTCCCTTCTCTACCTTCTATCTTTTTTGTCACAGTTAATATTTTTTCATTCTTCCCGTTCAAAAATGTCCTCATTCGCCTGTTTGTCTGCAGTGATTGCACCCGTTCATCCCAAAATCCCCCCACCCAGCCCATAAATTGGAAAGTAATACTGGGCCACTAGTCAGAGAAAGTTCCTCAGTCCTAGCAGAATAAATAGATTTTCCATTCTGGTTTCATTGAAGGTAGCTGCGGTATTCTACTTTTGCATTTTTTGCTCTGCTAATTCCCAGTCTTTGAGAATACGTCAATAATGAATCTGAATGGTAAAAGGCTGAAGTGCAGGAGAGACAGGAATAAACAGACTGGATTGAAGTAGTTTGCTGTAAAGACATTCACATTTTTTGGAGCATTATAAGCGTTCAAGGACATTTCTTTACAAAGGGAGAAAAGAACTTTGAAAAGTTCCATCACAGTAGTTGGCGACGGCTGGCATGACTATTCTTTCTCTCTCTAAAGATGTTTTCATGAAGGGAAAGACATGAAAGGATAGAATTTTCTAACTAACTAGTCATCGTTTCGAAGAATACCGGCCTTCAGGCAGGTTTTTTTTTTCAAGAATAATGCCAGTGTGTAGGGCATGCTTGTGAAAAAATAATAATCTGTGCTCTTTATTTCTCCTTGTTAAAGAGGAAAGGGGGCTTGTTCCCTGGCAACACTCCTCAGCACCTCGAGATGGATAAGAATGTGCTGCTGCCCTTAGGGGGAGACAAGCTGCTGTCAGAATCACGATGAGGCTGAACAGAAATCTCTCCCTTCAGGACAGCTACTAGCTTTGTAAGTCTGAGGGATGGCCCTCTGTGCGGTGAGTTGATAAGTGACTAACTAAAGCTGGTGGCAGACAGACCCATTTATAAAAAACCTTAAATTTGAGGATTTGGAGTCAAAAGCCAGTTTGCACTGCAGTTCCTTCGTGAGCTGCGGGGGAGGGGAGGAATAATCAGGCCAAGTATCTTCATCCAAAACAGGGTCAGGTAGTTTTGTCCCTGTAAAATCATAGAATCCCTACGGTGCAGGAAGAGACTATTTGGCCCGTCAAGCCTGCACCGTCAACAATCCCACCCAGAGCCTATCCCCACGTATTTACCCTGCTAATTCCCTTGACACAAAGGGGCAATTTAGCATGGCCAATTCACCTAACTTGCACATCTTTGGAGTGTGGGAGGAAACCGGTGCACCCGGAGGAAACCCACGCAGACACGGGGAGAATGTGCAAACTCCACAGACAGTGGCCTGAGGCCCGAATTGAACCCGGGTCCTTGGCGCTGTGAGGCAGCTGTGCTAACCACTGTGCCACCGTGCCGCCCATCTAAGAAATCTGGGAAGAGAGAGGGAAGAAGAAAATGCTTTTAATAGAACTGATGTATACTTCTCTTGGGAAAAAAGAACATGGGAGAGTTCTTTCTGATGTCCAGGCACCCTCGCCCCACACACACAAACATACACACACACACAAACACACACACACATAGTCACACAGTTTCACACAGACACACGCACACACATACCAAACATCATCACAAACAGATATAGGCCATGATTCTCCCATCCCGCTGCACTAAAAGATTAACACAATGGGCCAAGAGAATCATGCATGGGCCGATTCATGGGATTCCCACGAGCGTTCACGCCGCGCTTGCGTCTCCCAGCGCCGGATTTCCGGCGGCATCTGTGCCATGCTGGAAATCAGCTGGGAGGCGGGGTCAGCATTTAAATGCTAGCGGCCCCGGGACTGAATTCTCTGGCCCCGCTAGCATCACCCACCCCAGCCAGAGTATTTCACTCCAGTGGGGATTACAGTCGGTCCCCACTAATGGAGAGCTAGCGGCCTGACCCCGCTGGAGTGAAAGGGGGTTAATCGGGGCCATCCAGGGGGTGGGGTGGTGGGGGTGTGATGCCCCCTGGGCATGAGCACCCTGGAAGTGCCAGCCTGTGCCTCCTGGAACTTCCCAAAGGGCAAAGTGCCCATGTCCAGGGGACACCTTGGCACAGCCCCTCCGGCATGGGGCAGCGCCAAGGAGGCGGGGCATATGGGGGTGGAGCCTAGGGGGTGATGGAGAGGTGGGGGTCCCTCTACCACTCTGCTACTGGGATCGATGGGGGCAGGAGGGAGGCCAGAGATTGGGGTGGGCTGTGGGGCAGGAGGTCTGCAGGGGGCGTCTACTGGCAGGGAGCGGGGGGTCTGCCTGTGGGGGTGTCTGCACTGCGGGGAGAGTTGGGGGGATTGGCACTGCGGTGAGGGAGGCTGGAGATTGGAATAGTCCTGGACGAGACGGGCTCAAGGCTGACCTGGGAATGGTCCATGGGGGGGGGCGCGATCGGGTTGTGGAGGGGTTGTGGGGGCAGCACTGCAGGGGTCCCAGGCTGGCCAGTGATCGAGCTGTGCAGCAAACGAGAGGTTGCCAGTTCGGGGCCACTGCGCACGCGCAGAGTCCCGCTGGTTTCAGCCTCCGGGGTGGGAATAGGCTGATATCCACGTTGGGAGCCTCCACAGTGCAGAGTGTGCGAGAGTCTAGTGTGAACACCCACTGAAAAAACCAAAGTGAATTATTCCAGTTTTTCCGCGAATTCAACTCTTATAATTTTTTTGGGAGAATTCCAGGCGTATTTCCCAGCCATTATTTTAATGTTTTTTGTGGGACCTTATGATGCACAAATTGAAATCCATATTGCCTATGATCCAGTGGTAACTATACTTCAAAACTACTCTAATGGTTGTAAAGCAATTTGGCATATCTTGAGGTTGTGAAAGGCACTATATAAGTGCTAGTCTACTTTCTTCGAGATGTTTCAGTAACCAAACTCACCAATGGAGTTTCATTTCAAGTTGGGAAAATACCCCACTAACGTTCTACTGGTTAAAGGCAATTAATAATGAACTTTATAAGGACTAGTCCACTGAACAGACCTTTGGACACAATATTACGGTTGCACTGAAATTGCGACCCGCAACTTTTCTCCGGCCTTGAACAGGGATTTGCGGATGCGCGGGGAATGCATGCGCATCTCCCAGAGCCGACGAACAGTCACCGGTCAAACCATGCTGGAAACCGGCGGGAAGGCAGGTAAGTCATTTAAGTCTTTTTTGTATGTATTTGAAATATTTTATTACCTCTTTATCGGGACTTTTCAGGTCCCGATCGAATCTCCCACCCTGCCAGGGGTACTTTATTCGGTGGGGTTCAGCCTAGCTCCCCATGTTCAGGGACGTAGCGGGAGACCCTGCGGAATGAAGTGGAGGGCAACTGGGAACTCCCAGGGGTTCGTGCGGCACAAGGGGTGGTGCCCCCTGGGCAGCGGCACCCTGGCAGTACTAGCCCATGCCCCCAGCACTGCCCAAGGGGCAAAGTGCCCATGCCCAGGAGGCACCTTGGCACTGCCCATTGCGTGTCGGGCAGTGTCAAGGGGGCGGGACCTATTGTGGGTGGGGCCTAGGGGCAATCGTTGGGGGAGGGGGGCCCGCTGCCACTCTGCAGACAGGATCGGTCAGGGCTGGAGGGAGGGCAGCGATTGGGGCGGGATTGGGGGGGGGGTGGTGTGCTGGGGGAGGCCTGCCTCTGGGGCTTCTGACCCTGGGGGGGGAGGGTTAGTGGGGGGGGGCGGTCTGCCGGTGTGAGGGAGGTGGGGGGATCGCTACTGCTGGGGGTGGGGGTGGGCTGTGCATCGGGGCACTCTGGGACAGTGGAGAGGGGGTTAGGGCTGGCCTGGTAATTGTTATGGGGGCTGCGATCGGGCTGTGGGGGGCGGGGGGGCTGGAGGGGCTGCACTGTGGGGGTCCTGGGCTGGCCAGTGATCGAGCTGGCTAGCAAACGGGGAGACTGACAGATGGGGACCACTGTGCATGCGCAGAGTTCCGGAGCTGTCAGACTCTGCGTGAATAGGCCCCGTCCCCCTGGGTTTTTAATGCGATTCACGATTGGGACCTCTGCAGTGTACAGCGTGTGGAGATTCAGGTGAGAAGCTGAACTAATAGAACAGTTGGGATTTAGAACAGGTCTCCCACCAACTCAGCACTTCTGGGAGAATCGCGGCTAAGGTATGTGCACATAATATCGGCTGAGGATTGTTAAAAAGAGCAAACTGCTTAGGAGAAAAACAGAGACTCAGGGTGCTCTAAAGGGGAATTACATTCTGTTACATTCAGGCTAAAACTAATGGACAGATTTATTTATAATTAGGATAATTATAAGAAACCAATTCTGCAACACATTATATAATGTATATAATAATATAATTATTATATATTATATTATTATATATAATAATATAATTATTAATATAAAATATATAATATAATAATATAATGTTCCACATTATATAATGTATTATAATAGGAAGTGTCTGATATTTTTCACTTAGTCTTCAATGGATACATTGGGCGGGATTTTACGGGCTCGCTTGTCCCAAAACCGTTAAAATCTCACCTGAGGTCAACGGACCTTTCCATGGTCCGCCCCTCGCCCGCTCCGATTTCCGTGGCGGGCGGAACAGGAAAATTCGCCCCATTATGTTTGAGATTAATTTTGCACCTTGTGCCTGAGACTGTGCGAAGCAGGGAACTAAAGGGGTCCGGGAGCTGGTGCTGGGGGAGAACGGTGTAGTGGTGGTGGTCACAGCACTATTCAAATTTCAAATATTTTCCTTAACTTTGATGTTAAAGTGGCTCATTTGCTGATCAAACAAATTCTGTTTAGCATTCAGACAATTAAAATATTAATCATTTCCAACAGTTAAGTGGGTAAGGTGTAAGCAGTAGATTCATCTCCATCTGATGGTCTGTTTGATTTTGGCACCTGGCTCCTCTTCTAACAAAGCTCCCTTGATGGTACAGTCAATTGAGATAATTAATTTTCATCTGTCTCTCCCAGTCTGATTGTCTTGACTTGGAATCTGGCACGACTTGGATTCGAAAATGAAAGCTCATTACCCTTCAAAGGACCAATAATTTGATTAGCACCTAGAACAATTTCTACATTCTGCTAATATACAGATCAAAAAAAGCCTACCTGCATCTTGCAGGCTCGGGTTTACACCCTAACTTAAACCATTTCTAGAACACATTTCCCTGTATATCATTGACCATATAAAACTATAATAGGGAAATGTTCCAAGTTGCCACATTATGGATAGTTTTTTGACGTCTATTTGGCATGGTAAGCAATGGCCTTGCTGGTGGCCTTGTCTTCCTCATCTCCCGAGGTCTTTGGAACAGTACAGATGGTTGGTGGCCACTTTAGTAAATATATCTGTGAACTGGCGCAAATGAAAGGTACGACTTACTGAATGACTTATTCTATTGTGCTGTCGCAAATATTCAAGATGTGGAGATGCCGGCGTTGGACTGGGGTAAACACAGTAAGAAGTTTAACAACACCAGGTTAAAGTCCAACAGGTTTATTTGGTAGCAAAAGCCACACAAGCTTTCGAGGCTCTAAGCCCCTTCTTCAGGTGAGTGGGAATTCTGTTCACAAACAGAATTTATAAAGACACAGACTCAATTTACATGAATAATGGTTGGAATGCGAATACTTACAACTAATCAAGTCTTTAAGAAACAAAACAATGGGAGTGGAGAGAGCATCAAGACAGGCTAAAAAGATGTGTATTGTCTCCAGACAAGACAGCCAGTGAAACTCTGCAGGTCCACGCAACTGTGGGAGTTACAAATATTGTGACATGAACCCAATATCCCGGTTGAGGCCGTCCTTGTGTGTGCGGAACTCGACAATCACCAGGCAAGACTGTTCTCTTCCTGTTGGGGAGCACTTCAGCGGTCACGGGCATTCGGCCTCTGATATTCGGGTAAGCGTTCTCCAAGGCGGCCTTCGCAACACACGACAGCGCAGAGTCGCTGAGCAGAAACTGATAGTCAAGTTCCGCACACACGAGGACGGCCTCAACCGGGATATTGGGTTCATGTCACACTATTTGTAACTCCCACAGTTGCGTGGACCTGCAGAGTTTCACTGGCTGTCTTGTCTGGAGACAATACACATCTTTTTAGCCTGTCTTGATGCTCTCTCCACTCACATTGTTTTGTTTCTTAAAGACTTGATTAGTTGTAAGTATTCGCATTCCAACCATTATTCATGTAAATTGAGTCTGTGTCTTTATAAGCTCTGTTTGTGAACAGAATTCCCACTCACCTGAAGAAGGGGCTTAGAGCTCCAAAAGCTTGTGTGGCTTTTGCTACCAAATAAACCTGTTGGACTTTAACCTGGTGTTGTTAAACTTCTGATTGTCTGGTTCAGACATACCTGAATCAAGAAACCATGGTTGGAATTCTCCAGCCATTCATTGCTTAGCACCACTGCCAGTGAGGGTGGAGAATTTGGCACCCATTGCAACGGGCCTCAACCAGGATCTTGGGTTCATGACACACTATCTGTAACCCCCATGACTTGCCTGGGCTTGCAAAATCTCACTAATTGTCCTGGCTGGAGACAATACACACCTCTTTACACACCTGTGCTTGGCCCTCTCTCCACTCACATTGTCTGTACTTTTAAGACTTGATTACCTGTAAAAACTCGCATTCCAAACATTATCTTGTAAATTGAGTTTGTGTCTGTATTTGCCCTGTTTGTGAACCCAAGTCCTCACTCACCTGATGAAGGAGCGAGACTCCAAAAGCTTGTGCTGCCAAATAAACCTGTTGGACTTTAACCTGGTGTTGTGAGACTTCTGACTGCAGCGGGATCAGAGAATTCCACTGCTGTGAACGTCTGGCGATTCCTGCCCGAGTGCTCTCGGTGCTTTTTAAGCAGATAGTTAGGTGCGTTGGCCCTGCTAAATTCTCCTTCAGTGTACCCGAACAGGTGCCAGAGTATGGTGACTCGGGGATTTTCACAGTAACTTCATTGCAGTGTTTATGTAAGCATACTTGTGACACTAATAAATAAACTTAAAACTAAAACTTAAGCATTTTGGATTCTGATACTAGGTCAGCTGCTATCCAAATCAAACTGACAAATTTTGTGGACATTCTGACAATATCCCTTCAAAATTCCTTCTTCAGTGGTACCTGGGATGAGTGTCACTGTAGCTGCATTTGCGTGACGTGTCCACAAAGATGAGTTGTGGCAGGAACACACCTAACGCCTTTGCTTTTTATTCAGTTGATTGTTCTGCTAGTCCTGAAGCCACCCATTATAATCGCAACCTTCTCTGACCCAATTTTTATTATGGCTTTTTTTTGTGCTTGACTCTCCCTCACTTGCCATCCCACACCCCGTCCACTCGCCTTTCCCGATTGCGTTAACCCAGTGCTGCTCCTATCGACATGCTGTCCCACTCACTGAACTGGCAAGCCACAAGCTGCAACCTCACAACTAAGGATTGGTCTGCTTACCAGCTCTTTACCTGGGCACCAGCTCAGCACTGTGTCTCCAAAGCTTTTCTTCACCGTGACTATGTTGGGTTTTCATCATTCCCCGATGCGGTGACTTTGTTGTGGTCTGGCCTAAATTTCACTGGCCTTCTCATGCCGAGTGGCATAATCTAAGGCTATTCATCATGTTGTATCGGTACTTAATCTTGCTACCACCTGTCTGATCACAGATGATCACCATATCATGTTATTATAATGATGTAATGCCTGAAGTTTATTTATTGTACAAGATAAAAGGCACCAATTGCTCATAACGGATTGGGTAAATACATTGTGGCTTCATTTATTAAGACAAGGGTGCATGAGAACAGCTATACATAGGTATAAAGCTTAAAGGCATCAGAGCTGTGTATGTGTGCACTGCTCAAAGCAAACGTGAGACTAAGACTGGATGACGTGACACGTTTCCCTTCTAGTTATGTCCTGCTGATATCTCTTAAAGGCATACTACAACAGTGCCATTGGAAGAGGCAGGGGACAGAAATTTGGCATTTTCTCAAAGGAATGGAGGGAAGGTTAAAAAGAGAGAGAGAATGAAACGTTGCTGGAATTCTCTGGATGTTCATATTGGTGGGATTCTCTGGCCCCACTGGCAGTGCACCCTCAGGTTTGGTGTTGTTAAACTTCTTACTGTGTTTACCCCAGTCCAACGCCGGCATCTCCACATCAGTGCACCCTCTGCCATGGATTTTCTGGTGGCATGGGGTGGCTTCAATGGGAATTCCCATTGATGTGGCGGGACCAGAAGATCACACCACCAACAAACGGTGCACTGCCTCACATTACCGTGAAACACATTGAGGGGAGGCCAAAGAATCTCACTCCATATCTTGGACCAATCTCACGTATCAGCCACCAGTCTCAGAGCAGCATTTTCACAATGGGTTAATAGCATGTGGCTGGCCTGCCCGCTTATCAGAGGTGAGAAACAGTACAAGGAAACCAAATAAACAGAAGGGGTGCAAAATCTCAAGGTACCCACCACAGCATAAAGAGACTGGGATGCAAGTTCCCGTTTGGGCCTCCTTTCTTTGACTGGGAACCTCCACACCAAGGTCTTCTTCCACAACACTGGATGTCTCCCTTGGCTTTCAGTTTCTGGGTGGGGGGTTTGCCTGGTTCCTGTTGCCACTGATTTTTCGGGCTTAATGAGTACTTAAATAAACCTGCTCGTCTTAGTGAGCGCAAAAGTCACACACATACAAAGCATGAAAGCTCTTATTGGTAAATACATTTGGCATTGGACACAAATTTATTGTCAAAACACAATTAAGGTAGGTCTTTGCACTAAGATCTCATACATATGACAGAGCAAGCAATGATTTGGCGCATAGTGGTGTACTGCAAGCTCAGTCGATCACTTGGTAGACACTCTCAGTGATAATTTACTTTCACCTTATAGCAAATCAGTAACTTGCACTGAAATTCACTTTGGATATAACACAAACTGAAGTTCACCAACTCAGTTAAGCATCCTTGTAGCTTCCATCAGGCTGCACTTTGGTTGTATTTTTGTATTCCCAATGTTGTACTTCAATTCCCTTTGACCTTTGTAGCAGTTCTACACAATTTGATAACACAACCGTCAAAGTAGATTGGCGGAGGACTTCCTTTAGCGTTCCTTTCATTTGATCCTGTTTTACATTTATCGTCATCAGTTTGATCACATTTTTACAGAACTGCAAAAGGTTTAATCTGCCCAGATTCTCTTCCATCCATTCCAGAATTCTGAAATGAATAACACGGATTTTATTCTGCATGATCTGATCACTCCAGAATTCAGGAATCGGGAAAAATTCGAGTAAAACAATCGCAACTAGTATTTCAGAATACTTTTAAAAGGGCATAGCTTTGGTGTTTCCTAGGCTGAGATTGTGTCCTGGATACCAACAATGAGGTAAACATGATCGGAAACATTTTTGGCATGGGTTCTGCCAAGAGTTTCAGTGTGCATTAATCAGAGCTAGGAGCACTGAGCTAGGAGCTTCATTTTTAAAGCCTGGAGCTCAGAAACACCTACCTACACTTTTTTTATTCATTCGTGGGACATGGGCATTGCCGGCTGGCCAGCATTTATTGCTCATCCCTAGTTGCTCGAGGGCAGTTGAGAGTCAACCACATTGCTGTGGCTCTGGAATCACATGTAGAGCAGACCAGGCAGTTTTCCTTCCTTAAAGGGCATTAGTGAACCAGATGGGTTTTTCCTACAATGGTTTCATGGTCATCAGTAGATTCTTAAGCCAAATATTTTTCTTATTGAATTCAAATCCCACCATCTGCGGTGGCAGGATTCGAAACCGGGTCCCCAGAGTATTAGCTGAGTTTCCAAATTAATAGTCCAGTGATAATACCACTAGGCCATCACCTCCACGATGAAGCAATGTCTATTGACCACATGTACAATAATGGAGGCGGTAGCAATGATTACTAGCAGATAGGAGCCAGCGGGAAGTGCTTTGATTGCATTCCTATGTTAACCTTGGCTCCAATTCGTATTTGCAGATAACTTTTGAGTACAAAAAAAAGAGGTAAGACGCATACCTTACATAGTTGAGTGGCTGCACCTTCTCACTGTTACAAAAGGGAGGACAGCATTATGTTGCAATTACTGAAAAAAATCATTCTGGTAAATATTTCCAGCTTACATTATATAACAAAAAAGCATCGTTGCCAAGTTTTGATTAAGTATCCAGGTGCAGTTTGTGTAATAGAAATCACCGTGACCCTGTGGAGAGGCTTTTATCATATAAGATGCTGGCTGATTCTGCACCAAAGGAGAGCTGTTTATGTGTAACAGGGCACGGTTAGTGAGCAGGAAAAGGCAATGAACCACTAATACAAAAAACCTTGGCACAAAGATAATGCGAGGAAACTCCGATTATCTTGGACAGGTACAAGTATATGATGTGCTCCTTTATTGGAATTACATTTTATCCTTTTGCAGACAACTTCCATCATGTCCTAACAGACCACAGGGTCGATTTTGACTGCGTGACAGGCTCAGGCAAATCAGCAGCCCTGAGTTCCACAGGGACCACACACTGGAGTTTCAATTGGCTTGCTGTTGTTGCGTGTACCACAATGACATTCCTTTATCAATATCTAAACACTGACATTTCTATCAAATGCAGTTTTGCAAGTGTTCATAAGACTGGCACGAGTACTGTGATTATTATACAGTAGGATGTTTGTCCACCTACATGTGCTTTTCATTGAATCATAGAATCATTACAGTGCAGAAAGAGGCCATTTGGCCCATCGAGCATGCATCAACAACAATCTCACCCAGGCCCTATCCCCGTAAATCACATATTTACCCTGCTAATCCTGACATTAAGGGGTAATTTTGCATGGCCAATCAACCTAACCCGCACATCTTTTGGGTGTGGGAGGAAACTGGAGCACCCGGAGGAAACCCATACAGACACGAGGAGAAAGTACAAATTCCACACAGACAGTGACCCGAGGCCGGAATTGAACCCACGTCTCCGGTGCTGTGAAGCAACAACGCTAACCACTGTGCCACTGTGCTGCACTGGTGCTTTCATTTTGTTCAGTGCTACCCTCTGTAGTAAGTCTTCAGAGGCAGAAGTCCCTTCACCAAAATCCCTTTATTTACAAACTCTAACAGCAGTACACAGAGTGCTAGCAGTTAGCAGTCTACCTCTGCGGAGGGGAGGGGAGGGGAGGGGAGGGGAAGGGGGAGGGGAAGGGGAAGGGGGAGGGGGAAGGGGGAGGGGGAAGGGGGAGGGGGAAGGGGGAGGGGGAAGGGGAAGGGGAAGGGGGAGGGGGAGGGAGAGGGGGAGGGGGGAGGGGGGGGGGGTCAGAGGAACTAACACTCCCGGTTAAATACAAGGCAAAGACTCCCTGATTGGCCCATCAATTGGATCCTTAATCAGGGAGTTCATACTCCAATAGGCCAACCTCAATGGCCTGATTGAAGTCATCACACCCTCTCAGTGACTTCTCTGAGCTCAGCACCACCCAGCATGCATATATTCCTGAGGTGGACAAATTGGAGGCATTGAGCCAATTATAGGATCTGATTGATGTCTAACACCTACCCACCCCTCCCAACCCTCACCCCCTCACCTCCACCTTCCTCCTTGGCTGTATGAACCAGCTCCACAGCAGGACATTCTGCTCTTTAGAAGAAGTTCCCCTTCACTTCAATCAAAAATGATCACCAGGCATGGGATGATCTCCATTCTTCCCTCTCTTATAAGTAATAGGTAATCTCAGGGCTGTTGTGACGGTCATCTAATGAGTTGTATATAACGCAGAGACATCGATCTTCTTGGCCACTGCAGCGGAAAGAGAGCAGACCCTACAGAAATAGTCAAGGAGGGACAGCAAATGTCACCAGCTGCACAGTTCTTTGTTGCCCAGTCAGAGTTGCTCCTTGCTGGTCTCCAGCCACAAATCTCTTTCTCACTGGCCATAGCTGGTATAAGCATCAACAAGTTGATACAGGGGGGAAGACATATAAGGCCAATTGCAATCCAAATACCCAACTGGACAGCGGTGTCTTCAGCCTAAAGGCCGTGAACTGCAGATTTCTAGGCTGTCCTCTTCTGCTCGAACAATATGTGCTGTGCTCATGTTCCGGGGTAGGGAGTGATGTTCATCCTTGGCTAACAACAAAAAAAAGCTGTGGATGCTGGAAATTCAAACAGAAAATGCCGGAAATTTTCAGCAGGTCAGGAAGGAGAGAGAAAAAGAAGAGTCAAAGTTTCAGGTTGATGACTTTGCATTGACCTGAAACATTGGGCAGAATGTTACCAAATCCACTGAGGTCGGGATGTAGGGAGGAAATGCGTGGGTGGCTGGTTCCACCCCTAAATAATGAGCTGTTGCTGGGATAAGTCAGGATGGTTGCCCACCCCACAGAGCTCTCTGCCCAACTGGAGGGCCAGCAGCTCAGCAGTGCCACCAGGGGGCTGAGGCAAGCAAGAGTTCTGTTGCCTTCAGGGGATAGGCCGAAAGTGAAGAAAAATGAAGGAAAATGTTCAAGCGTGTGAGGGGAAAAGCCTTCGAAGGAAATTGTTGAGGCTATGGGGGGGAGGGGGGTACCTTCAATTCACCTGGCCCTGTCTTTGCTGCAAAAATCCTTCCCCTCCAGGCTGTCGCTGGGAGGCCTCCTCCATTCAGCTGGTCACCTCTCCATGCAGCCCAGGATCACTCCGCCATTGACAAAATGGCAACTGCCTGGTAAAATGGCCCTTCATAGGATCTTTTGATATTTAAATTAGCGTTGGACTCTTGTTGCATGGAGCATGTCCAAGCCCTTTCCTGTTGTCAATAAAATTGGATTGAATTGATTTATTATCGTTACATATATTGGGACACAGTAAAAAGTATAATTTCTTGCGAGCTGTTACAGACAAAGCGTACCATTCATAGAATACACAAGGGAGAAGGAAAGGATTCCCTGATTTAGTCCTGGAGCCGATACAACAACATTCCCATGATTTTACATGCCCCATCCCCACCCCCACCCACCAACCCCACTCAACACCTTGTTCCCATCTCATTCGGGTTGATAAAATTCTGTCTGTCAACTCTGCTTCTCTCTCCAAAGATGCTGCCTGACCTGTTGAGCGCGTCCATTATTTTCTGTTTTTATTTTGTCCTTGTGTGGTCACAGAAGACGCCCTCAGCTCTGCTATTTGCTAGATTACTGCTAGTTCCATCGTCTCTCTCTTAGCGCGGTCTTGTGAAATTCCTCACGCAGGTGACAAATTGTCATGAGCATGTGAACACACAGTTCATTTGTTTTTGGCTTACATCCCAGCTTTTATTGGCATAATTAGTGCAGTGTGCGTATGATGTGACTGCTAGGTAATTTAGCACAAATCAACCCCTTTAAATGTTTCTTAACAAGACCTTAACCAGGGAAAATAAAACTGAACACCGATGTGTTTTCGCAGACACAACAATCATGCACATGAGGAACTTCATAAGAGTGGTAAAACATGAGGTAAAAGTAAACAAATGGCCTGTCAGCACAGATTGTGAACAGTTAACCATTCACCCAATGTGTGCACCATCTCTGATAAAGGGAAGACTTTTTGCCCCTAATTGATCATTAAACTAACTGGAAAGTATAACAAGAAGTTAATTAGTAAGGGTCAAGCTCACAATGTTGTAATAGTAGCACAGCGCAGGGGGAGCCCCAGACTGATCATCACAAAGCATTTTGAACCTAAGGCCACTGTTTCTATTAATATGAAGATTAGTGAAGTTTGCCTCCATTGGTCAGAATTTTACCCGCCTATAAGAGAGAAGTAAGTGGCCGGATGTCAGCAGAGGGACGGCAGGGCAGGGCATGGTGGCGGGGGGAAGGGGGGGGGCATGGGGGAAGGGGGGGGGCATGGGGGAAGGGGGGGGGCATGGGGGAAGGGGGGGGCATGGGGGAAGGGGGGGGGGCATGGGGGAAGGGGGGGGGCATGGGGGAAGGGGGGGGGGCATGGGGGAAGGGGGGGGGCATGGGGGAAGGGGGGGGGCATGGGGGAAGGGGGGGGCATGGGGGAAGGGGGGGGCATGGGGGAAGGGGGGGGGCATGGGGGAAGGGGGGGGGCATGGGGGAAGGGGGGGGCATGGGGGAAGGGGGGGGGCATGGGGGAAGGGGGGGGGCATGGGGGAAGGGGGGGGCATGGGGGAAGGGGGGGGGGCATGGGGGAAGGGGGGGGGCATGGGGGAAGGGGGGGGCATGGGGGACGGAAGCAATCAGATCCTAAAATTGGTTCAAAGTCTCCAGTTTGTCCATCCCAGAAATAGATCCATGTGGGATAGTACTGAGCCAAGAGAAGTCACTGATTGACAGGGTGGCATTGCGACCAGTTCTACTGAACAAGATGAGAGCACCAGGGCGGCACAGTGGTTGGCACTGCTGCTTCACAGAACCAGGGACACGGCGGGGGCGTTAACTAGTGAGTGGGAGTTGGCTTAGGGGAGGGGGGTTTGCTGTAGGTATTGGGGTAGGACAAGCTTGCACAGAAGTCCAATGTCATGATGTTACTTACAAATTTTATGAGTAATGAAAAATAAATGACAGGCTTCTCAGTAAGAAATGGTCGGACATAAACTGAGGTACTTTAGAAGGCAACTAACTGGATTTTAGAAACAACTGACTGCCTTTATTTTGTTGCATCGCCTATTTTGTGTGCCCCCTTTAAGAAGGTGCCCCTTTTACTTGGTCCCTCAGTTTACTTCATTTAGTTTATGTAGTTTAACTCAGAAGAGTTGCCTATTCTGTGGGCTACACACAGGATTCACGGGCCTTCAAGCCCCAGCTGGTTAAAGGATGTGACAAAAGTTGAGGGTTCAGTGTTACCTCTGCCAGCCAGCCATACTGAAAGGGAAAGGGTTGCCATCGACCAGAAACTGACCCGGAGCAGCCATCTAAACACTAGCCAGTGACATCCATTTCCTATGAGTGAATGAAACAAGGATTATGGCTCCAATGTTTCACATGCTTCTGCTGTTTCACTCGTTCCTCTGCTGGATTTGCTTTGTTCAAGATATTTTGAACTGAAGCCCCTGAAAGTTAGTTTCAGTCACATGACCTTCCGGGGCCCAGACCACCAATGGGAATTGACAATGGTCATTCACTCCTATCTCTGTCCCAACTTGAACCAAGCATTCTCCTTTGTTCTACATGGCTCTCAGGGACCCAACAGTCTGGAGATCCTCTATTCCTCAAATGCTGGTTCATCTTTAAGTAGTTAGATACATAACCTGCACAGATGGCTGCGAGCAACCCTTATTCGGGTCCATGTTTAATTAAATATTGGCCACAGAATCCAAAGACTGTCCATTTTCACGATTTATTTCTCACAGTCCATAATGTTGTTATACTTGTACTTAGCATCACATAGCCATTGAAGACACGGTTATTTGTGTCTTTGAGGAGCCCCCCACACGTGCAGCAAAGGAGAGATTCAATACCTTCCACAGGTTTACCTGAAAAACCATCGAGCAAGTCATTGGGCTGGCGAAAGTGAGATTTAGTTGCCTTATCCAATCTGGTGGAGCCCTTCAAGTGTGTGCCAATGTGGCCTCGCAGAGCTTGATGGTCTGCCGTGCTCTGCACAATCTAACATTGCAGGGGTTGAGGACATCATTGACTGTCACTCCTCATCTGGTGAGGGGGATGTGTTGGAGGTTGCTCAACAAGTTGCACAGGAAGAGGAATCCCTTGCATCAGAAGCAAGGGAAACTGGGAGACAAGCAAGGGTGGCTCGGATCAATCGCACTTATTTCTCATGACACTGATATGCCCTCTCAATCGGTGTGAGAAAGGCTTACCTTTATGTGGAATGGCTGCTGCCTCATTCATGTTGCACTCTGTTGCCCAGCCCCCAGAGGCTTCTGCACACTGGGCGGTGGCACAGTGGCTGGCACGGCTTCCTCACAGTGCCAGGGACCCGGGTTCGATTCCCGGCTTGGTTCACTGTCTGTGCAGAGTCTACACATTCTCCCCGTGTCTGCGTGGGTTTCCTCCGGGTGATCCGGTTTCCTCCCACAGTCCAAAGACGTGCTGGCTAGGTGCATTGGCCATGCTAAATTCTCCCTCAGTGTACCCAAACAGGCACTGGAGTGTGGCGACGAGGAGTTTTTCCACAGTAACTTCATTGCAGTGTTAATGTAAGCATGATTGTGACACTAATGAATAAACTTTAAAACAAATGACATTGATAGGATGCAGAGCTGGGCCGAAAATGGCAGATGGAGTTTAACCCTGATAAGTGCGAAGTGATTCATTTTGGTAGGGACAAATTTAAATGTGGATTACAGGGTCAAAGGTAGGGTTCTGAGGAATGTGGAGGAACAGAGAGATCTTGGGGTTTATACCCACAGATCTCTGAAGGTTGCCACTCAAGTGGATAGAGCTGTGAAGAAGGCCTATAGTGTGTTAGCACTTATTAACAGGGGGTTTGAGTTTAAGAGCCGTGGGGTTATGCTGCAACTGTACAGGACCTTGGTGAGACCACATTTGGAATATTGTGTGCAGTTCTGGTCACCTCACTATAAGAAGGATGTGGAAGCACTGGAAAGAGTGCAAAGGAGATTTACTAGGATGCTGCCTGGTTTGGAGGGTAGGTCTTATGAGGAAAGGTTGAGGGAGCTAGGGCTTTTCTCTTTAGAGCGGAGGAGGTTGAGAGGCGACTTAATAGAGGTTTATAAGATGATGAGGGGGATAGATAGAGTGAACATTCAGAGACTATTTCCTCGGGTGGATGTAGCTGTTACTCGGGGGCATAACTATAAAGTTTATGGTGGAAGATATAGGAGGGATGTACGAGGTAGGTTCTTTACTTAGAGAGTGGTTGGGGTGTGGAATGGACTGCCTGCAGTGATAGTGGAGTAGGACACTTTAGGAACTTTCAAGTGGTTATTGGATAGGCACATGGAGCACACCAGAATGATAGGGAGTGGGATAGCTTGATCTTGGTTTCAGAAAAGGTTCGGCACAACATCGTGGGCCGAAGGGCCTGTACTGTGCTGTACTGTTCTATGTTCTGTGTAAGTGCAGTTCCACCAGCTATTCCCTTGATTCTCACTGTACTTCCAGTAGGTGCCATGTTGATGAAAACTTCAGAGGCAAGTAGTAGCCTAAGGTTCAGCCTGGGTCTAGCCTGCCACAGTTGGTCTCAGCTGTTACAGCCTCCAGCATCAGTGAAGTGCTCACCAGCTTGTGACCCTGGACCTGACCACAAGCACATACCCACTAACGTGAGGGAATCTGCATCAGCAGAGATTGCAGAGAGTGGGCTGCAGAATGTTACTCTCTGAGGACCCCCTCCCTCCTCCTTTTCAGAGATGGGCAGATGAACCCAGCTCTCTGCAGCTGAGCACGATTACTGAAACCCCGAGAGAGAAAACATTTAGGGTTTCACATCTCCTCAACCCCACCATGCCTGATGTGGAAAGCCATGTGTCTTAAGTGTCGTCTCGATCCACCCTATTACCTCTGCACTTGTTCACTCCCTCTCTTGGGTTGACACTCCTGTTTTGCCATTGATAATGGCCCAGCTCCCCTCTGACCCAGGCACTTTCAGGGCCTCCTTCTCTTCCAGGCTCAGAATTCAATGCTCTGGGTGGCCTGCACCAGCCCTGGTCTATTCTTGATTATCGTGTGACTGTTTCTCATGAAAGTAGAAGATTGGACAATGTTGGGTTCCCCACCAAAGCTGCAGGACACTTATGCTGGTGGTAGCCCTTTGGCCCATGATGAGGGCACAGGAAAACCTCCTCTATAGCCCTATTCTTTCTGGATATTGGAGGGGGTCAGCAAAGACAGATAGCAGCCTCTCACTGGGACACAGTCATGGTGCATCATCACTTCCTTGCCAACACCAGGGTAGCCATTCGTCCCCATCTAGTGCACTGTCTCATGTTGCCATATTGAAAAGAAGACAGTGGTATGGAGGACTGACCGTGGTGGAGTAAAGGAGGCCTTTGACCATTGTTGACCATTCTGGTTTGGGAATGGGAGCAAGGGGGTGTGGAGTGGATGTGTGGGTGTGACCCCATGGCTGCTGACCTCCTCTGCAA
The DNA here is from genome assembly GCF_964213995.1 of Mustelus asterias. Classification (NCBI taxonomy): domain Eukaryota; kingdom Metazoa; phylum Chordata; class Chondrichthyes; order Carcharhiniformes; family Triakidae; genus Mustelus; species Mustelus asterias. Next base: position 134,182,025 of record NC_135802.1, read on the forward strand.
TCTCCATCCAGGCTTGCTTAGTAAGGCCGGAACAGGACCTCTCAACTTGCCCTTGCTATCTGGAGGAGATGCTGCAAGGTAGCTCTGTTAAACAATGGGGCCACCCAGGCTCTTCCCAGCCTCCCTCTCCACTCAGTGAGTCTAGTGCTCTGGTGAAGGGTTCCAGGGGCCTTCAATTCCAGTCCAGTGGTGTTGGGATTTTGCTGAACAGGATTGCTGATGCAATCTTTAACAGCAAGGCAGCAGCGCATTCGGGGCATTTAAATATACTGCCAGAATGCGCCTTTGAGTCAGCTGATGCCAAAATCGAGGTCTTGTTGCCCACCGCGATTCACTAATTGGATGAACCTCCACCTCCATGTGAAACCATCCTGCAACACGCAGTGTGTCAGCCAGAGCACGTCACACCTTCAGTGGGAGTGAGTGTGAGGACCCCACATGCATTGTTCCATGAAAACTGTGTCTAATCAGCACTGGAGAACTAAACCTGCAGGTTTCTGCTTTAACAACTTCTGAGCAAGTGCAAATGATGCTAATTGGCAATTAGGACCAAGTTGTGCTAAATCCAGATTTTCAAACAGAGTTTGAGCTCCCAATCTCCCAGCCCCTTCTAACCAGAGCTCCCTGACCCCCAATCTCCCCGCCCCCTCTAACCAGTGCCCCCTGACCCCCAATCTCCCAGTCCCCTCTAACCAGAGCCCCCTGACCCCCAATCTCCCAGTCCCCTCTAACCAGAGCCTCATGACCCCCAATCTCCCAGCCCCCTCCAGTCAGCACCCCCTAATCCCCAATCACTAGCCCCCTCCAATCAGTGCCCCCTGACCCCCCCCAATCTCCCAGCCCCCTCCAGTCAGCACCCCCGATCCCCAATCTCCCAGCCACTTCTAACCAGAGCCTCCTGACCCCCAATCTCCCAGTCCCCTCTAACCAGAGCCCCCTGACCCCCAATCTCCCAGTCCCCTCTAACCAGAGCCTCATGACCCCCAATCTCCCAGCCCCCTCCAGTCAGCACCCCCTAATCCCCAATCACTAGCCCCCTCCAATCAGTGCCCCCGACCCCCCCCAATCTCCCAGCCCCCTCCAGTCAGCACCCCCGATCCCCAATCTCCCAGCCACTTCTAACCAGAGCCCCCTGACCCCCAATCTCCCAGTCCCCTCTAACCAGAGCCTCATGACCCCCAATCTCCCAGCCCCCTCCAGTCAGCACCCTCTAATCCCCAACCACCAGCCTCCTCCAATCAGTGCCCCCTGACCCCCCCCCCAATCTCCCAGCCCCCTCCAGTCAGCACCCCCTGATCCCCAATCTCCCAGCCACCTCTAACCAGAGCCCCCTGACCCCCAATCTCCCAGCCACCTCTAACCAGAGCCCCCTGACCCCCAATCTCCCAGCCCCCCTAACCAGAGCCCCCTGACCCCCAATCTCCCAGCCCCCTCTAACCAGAGCCCCCTGACTCCCAATCTCCCAGCCACCTCTAACCAGAGCCCCCTGACCCCCAATCTCCCAGCCCCCCTAACCAGAGCCCCCAATCCCCCAATCTTCCAGCCCCCTCTAACCAAAGCCTCCTGACCCCCAATCTCCCAGCCCCCTCTAACCAGAGCCCCCAATCCCCCAATCTCCTAGCCGTCTCCAGTCAGTGCCCCCTTACCCCCAATTTCCCAGCCCCCTCCAGCCAGAGCCCCCTGACCCCCAATCTCCCAGCCCCCTCTTATGAGAGCCCTCAACACCCAATCTCCCAGCCCCCTCCAGCCAGTGCCACCTGACCCCCAATCTCCCAGCCTGTCTGCCCATGATCCCCAATCTTCTGAACACTCAGTGCCCAAGAGAACTCCCAATTTTAGGCCACAACCCCTTCATTCGGATAAAAACAAGTGGAAATAGGAATGAGACCACTTCCAAAATGTCATCCCTGTGACTCAGTTAACGCGTCCGTCAGTGGAAACTGGTGGGTGTAGAAGAGGAAAGTAGTTTGGAGACGTCAATTGGCAATGCTACCAAGACACTAGGAATCCTGGTCCAGTCAAAAAGGATGACAGTCACAGTGTTCAAAACAGCCACGTATCCATGGCAAGCCATCAGTTGTGACCTAGAATTTAGTTAAGAAGTAATATCACAGCATTTCACACAGAGCTGTAATTGTTTATTCAGGACTGGGCTGTGGGAGAACAGTTGCCTCCAATAGCTGCGCTCCCAGCTTGGATCCTAAATTATCAGTTTGTTTTGCGTCCAGCACTTTTCTACTTCCCATTAAATGTTGAACAAAGGCTAAAGAGAGCCCAAAGTTTATTTGCTGTTTAAACTATGGACTTAGCTCATAGCTCCACATATGGCAAAGCAAATCTTGTCAGCTGTTGTTCTTGTGTCTTCATATCCCTGTAGCTGTTGCCAGGGGAACCTCTTGATACATTCACAGACTGGCTCCTTCACATGGTGCTTGTTTATTGTTTTCATAGCTCTCGGGGAACTTTGAACCAAGAGCTCATTTTTTTTAAACAGAGCAATCGCCTTAGAATTAAAAGAAAATGTTAATGGTCTTCAAAATTTCTGCTCTTTGGAAAGAAAATTTAGTGATTGAAAATCAGTGCACAAACCGTGAGGTAATTATTTGTATTTCAAGGTAAAATATATAACATTAAAAAAAAAACGGCTGTTTTTCCTGAGATTGACATCTGAAGATGGTCTTTCTCCATGGAGAAATTATCGGGAAGAAGGGGTTGAATCTCCAGCTGCAGGGATTTTTTGGTCCTGCCGAAGTTAATGGGCGGCACGGTAAGTTGGGCGGCACGGTAGCACAGTGGTTAGCACTGCTGCTTCACAGCTCCAGGGACCTGGGTTCGATTCCCGGCTTGGGTCACTGTCTGTGTGGAGTTTGCACATTCTCCTCGTGTCTGCGTGGGTTTCCTCCGGGTGCTCCGGTTTCCTCCCACAGTCCAAAGATGTGCCGGTTAGGTTGATTGGCCATGTTAAAATTGCCCCTTAGTGTCCTGAGATGCGTAGGTTAGAGGGATTAGTGGGTAAAATATGTAGGGATATGGGAGTAGGGTCTGGGTGGGATTGTGGTCGGTGCAGACTCGATGGGCCGAATGATCTCTTTCTGTATTGTAGGGTTTCTATGATTAATGGAAGTTTTAAATCGTTCACGACATTTTACAACCCATCCCTGCCATGATATGGCCGAAGAAATCTGCCCTAGGTCACAGGAACCAAATACGTTGTCTTCAGATTTCCACTACTCTCCCACTAAGGAATACAGCAGGGCCTGTTTCTCCATGAGCTGCGATCTTACCAAAACATTCACGAGCGTGAAAATGGGAGAGAATCGTGCCAATTGTTTGGGCGAGCTCCCAGTCACAATTGTACGGCACTTAGAAAAAAAAGAGCCCAGATGTGATTCTCACCAGCAGGGGAGTGGGTGGAGTCTATTCTCACCAGGAAGCCAGCTGCTGAGCTCGAGGGGCGCCATGGCGCAGGCGCCCCTATCTCCCAGTACGCAATGTACAAGTGTACACAGTGCACTGGGAGATCTCCGGTCACTGCCTTTATGGGCATGCAGCCAATTTCGCCAGCGAAACAGGGCCAGTAGATGGCAAGAGGAAAGAAAATGGATGCAAACCCGATTTCCCACCTCTTGCCCGATCTTACTGACTCACCTCGCTGATTGACCCCCAAAGTGTCATTGAGGGAATGAGGCAGAAGGAAATTTTTCCGGGTCTCTCATCCCAATTTTCTATTGGCATTTTGCAGTAGGAGGGTAACTCTTGTGCTCAAAACTATCTCAGATCACAGGACCTGATGGGAATCAGGCAGCAAACTAAAGAAGGTCACAACTTAGGTTTGTGGCCACTGATGAGATCCTTGGGCCTGGAGGCTGACTAACCTCTCTCCAGGCATGTGAAGGCCCCACAACTGCCAGTCCTGCAGTCTCCGAATGGACATTTTGAGTGTTCACCTTTAGTATGTCAGCAAATCATGTACAATTGGCAGTGGGCTTGCTGTGAGTGAAAATCGACCCCTAAAAGAAGCAAATGCCAAAATAATCTTCCTCAGAGTGGAATGTTCACTCGATAGAACTGTCCCCTGTCTCTGGTTTTTAAGATGTGGAGATGCCGGCGTTGGAAAGCCAAGTACCAAGATAAAGTCAATTTTTCTTTATCTGTTCATTTCATTGTTTTACCATGCATTGTTAGCATTGGGCAAACATTAGTTGCCCTGTATGAACAGCACAAGGCTTGTTTCACCATGAAAATACCTAGGCTGGCATGGTGGCACAGTGGTTAGCACTACTGGTTCACAGTGCCAAGGACCCGGGTTCAATTCCAGCCTTAGGTGACCGCCCGTGTGGAGTTTGCACATTCTCCGCGTACCTGTGTGGATTTCCTCTGGGTGCTCCGGTTTCCTCCCACAGTTCAAAAATGTGCCGGTTCGGTGGATTGCCCATGTAAATTGCCCCTTAGTGTCCCAAGATGTATAGGTTAGATGAATTAGCCATGGTAAATGTGTGGAGTTTCGTGATTGGGCGGAGGAGAGGGCCTGGGTAAGATACTTTGTCAGAGAGTCAGTGCAGACTTAATGGGCCAAATGACCCCCTGCTGCACTGTGGGGATTCTATGAGTTATATAATAATTACTGTGAGGTGTCAACTCACTGATGAATCACATATGTCAAAGAAGATTAACTAATTGTGAAGTATGTTGAGAAAGAATCACCAAATAGTTAATTTAACAGCAATAGCCTCTTGATCAGTGTCTCCGTCCAGTGTTGGCCATAGTTTGGAAAGTGGCCTTCTCCACAGTTATAACAAATACATGAAGCATGCAGGAAGTGTAATGAGCATACAGATCTTGATAGGGATCTGTTGTAAGACATCCCCAGGCCTAACAAAGCATTCCTTCAAGATGCTAGTGGCATGTACCATAGGATGCCTGGTAACTCCATTTCCCAATTGCATAGGCAAATATGACCTGTCTGTCTCTGCGGTTAGTGTAGGAGTGTCATTATCCAGGACTAAGACAGGTAGCATTGGCCTTCAAAGAACATGAAGCCTGCTTTCGATTTCAAATAATCCATTGCTTCCTTTAGTCAGAAGGTGTGGAAAAGTCACCCATTGTGATTTATCTTTTGGCCTTTGTGGTGGATTCCTTTGCATACGTACATTACTTCATTGAATTCCATTGGCAATATTGTGTCTGTGGAGCTCAATGTCAGGGGCTGGAGGGGGGGGGGGGGGGGGGCGGAGCAGGGAGCAGATGTGGGGGGGAGGGGGTCGGTAATTGTAAGGACAGGTGCATTTGAATTTGATTTCCTGTAAATATTTGGGTAATAGGTGCTGCAAATTCACAAGAATTTGTGAATCTATTCATTCATGGGATGTGGGCATCGCAGGCTAGGCTAACATTTATTGCCCATCCTTCATTGCCCTTGAGATGGCAGTGGTGAGCTGCCTTCTTGAACCGCTACAGTCCATGTAGTGTAGGTACACCCACAGTGCTGTCAGGGAGTGAGTTCCAGGATTTTGACCCAACCACAGCAAAGAAATGGTGATATATTTCCATGTTAGGCTGATGAGTGATTTGGGCGGGGGAACTTCTAGGGAGTTGTGTTCCCATTTGGAAAGCAACTGCTTCAGTACTTGAAGAGTTGTGAATGGTGCTGAATATCCCCACTTTTGACATTGCATAGAAGGAAGGTCATTGATGAAGCAGCTGAAGATGGTTGGGCCTTGGACCCTATCCTGAAGGAACTCCTGCAGTGATATCCTGGAGCTGAGATGATTGACCTCCAACCACCACAGCCATCTTACTTTGTGCTAGGCATGGCTTCAACCAGTCGAGATATTTCCCCTGATTCCCATTGGCTCCAGTTTTGTTAGGGCTCCTTGATGCCTCATTCTATCAAATGCTGCTTTGATATCCAGGACGGCCACTCTCACTTAACCTCTAGAGTTCAGCTCTGTTGTCCATGTTTTGAACCAAAGCTGTAATGAGGTCAGAAGCTGAGTGACCCTGGTGGAACCCAAACTGAGTGTCCATGAGCAGGTTACTGCTGTCTGCTTGATAGCACTATTGATGACCTCTTCCATCGCTTTACTGATGATCAAGAGTAGACTGATGGAATGGAATTAGCTGTGTTGGATTTATCTTGCTTTTTATGTACAGGACATACGTGGATAATTTTCCACTTTGCTGGGTAGATGCCAGTATTGCAGCAGTTCTGGAACAGCTTGGCTGGGGGAGCAGCAAGTTCTGGAGCACAAGTCTTCAGGACTATTGCTGAAGTTACGTCCGGACCCCTAACCTTTTCAGTATCCAGTGCCTACAGCTGTTTTTTGGTATCACAAAGAGTGAATCGAATTGGCTGGAGACTGGCATCTCTTTTGCTGGGGACCTCCAGAGGAGGCTGAGATGGATCATCCACTTGGCACTTCTGGCGGAAGATTGTTGCAAATGCTTCAGCCTTATCTTTTGCACTAATGTGCTGGGCTACTCCATCATTTGGGATGGGGATATTTGTGGAGCCTCCTCTTCCAGTGAGTTGTTTAATTGTCCACCACCATTCACGGCTGGATGAAGGGTATCTTCAATGTGAAGATCGGATTTTGTCTCCACAAGGACTGTGCAGTGGTCATTCCTACCAATAAGTCATGGACAGATGCATCTGCGGCAAACAGATTGTTGAGGATGAGGTCAAGTATGTTTTTCCCTCTTTTTGGTTCCCTCACCACCACCTAGATCAGCAGCTATGTACCTTTAGGACATGGCTAGATCCATCTGTAATGGTGATACTATATCACTCTTGGTGATGGACATTGAAATCCCCCAAAACAAAAAACATTCAGTGCCCTTGCCACACTCAGTGCTTCCTCCAAGAAGTGTTCAGCATGGGGGAGTATTGCCTCATCAGCTAAGGAGAGGATAGTCATTAGAAACAGGTTTCCTTGCACACATTTGACCTGATGCCATGAGACTTGATGGGGAAAAGAACCCAGAGTTTTCTTATCTAGGATTTCATATCTAGAATATCAAGGGGGAGGATACTCCAACTACAGATATTTATATTTTAATAACTATTCAGGGACATGAGTTCATTACAAATGTCACCTGATCTCCTGGGCTCCATCTTGGGTCAAGTTAATTTGTTCATATGCCATGTAATTCTTTTTTTTTTAAGAGTAAAAATGTCCATCATTCTCATATACTCATGTGCATGTGACATGAGCCTGTCACCCGTATAAAATAAATACATACCTTCATTTCAAACTCCACATCAAAGCCATCTAATTTTTTAATAACCTCTTTGAGTTGTCAATCAAACTGTGAACTTCAGAACGTCCCCCACCCACCTCACCCCACTGAGGTAAGTATAGCTTGTGGAAAGTAGCCAAGCATTCGTAATGACATAATGCAAGTTCTTGGGGAAATGTCAACAAACAGATGTTGTTATTGATAGAATGGAGCTTTTTAAACTCTCACTGACACCAGCAGGCTGTTTTTTTAAAAAGGGTTAGGGATCTAAATATCTTTGTGTCACAATTTTTCTCCAGACATTATCTGCCCTTCAATTCCTCGAGTATTTACATCTATTCTAAAAAGCAGGTTATTCCTGTACAGCAGGTTTAGGCCCCTGCAGTAGTGAAAATGGGTCTGTTTGTACTCAGCACTGAGCAGCCCAGGAATCATTGTCTGCTCCTCAACATCAGTTTACCTTTTGATTTCTCCATTCTACCATTGGCTCTCTTTCAGTCATTATGCCTGTTCCCTGTAGAACCCCCTCCATAAGTATCTCCACATTATTATCTCCTTCCCTAATTCCAAAAGCCTCCTTTGATCATGGTTTTCTTTCTTGTTCATAGAATCCCTATAATACAGCAGGAGGCCATTCGGCCTATCGAGACTGCACCGACCACAATCCCATCCAGGCCCTATTCCTTTAACCCCACATATTACCCTACCAACCCTCTGACACTAGGGTCAATTTAGCATGGCCAATCAACCTAACCCACACATCTTTGGACTGTGGGAGGAAACCGGAGCAACCGGAGGAAACCCACGCAGACACGGGGAGAATGTGCAAACTCCACACAGACAGCGACCCAAGACCGGAATTGAACCCGGGTCCCTGGCGCTGTGAGGCAGCCGTGCTGACCACTGTGCCACCGTGCCTGGTGTTTTAAGTGTTGCTGGCTATGTTGGCATTTCTTGCCATTCCCTGTGAAGTTGGTGGTGAGCTGCTGCAATCCATGTGGTCTAAGCATATCCAAGGGCAGGATTTTCCCATCCTGCCCGCTACAGGAATCTTGGTAGGTGTGGGCGGACCATGGAAAGCTCTGTTGACCGGGCGGGAATTTGCGGCATTAGGGCGAGCGCAGCCAGAAAATCCCACTCACAGTGTATTTTTCTGTAGCACTTTGATTCCAAGTATATGTCTTATTCCTAACATAATTTTATTTATAGGATGGCAACTGAGTTGAGGGTGATTCCTCTGAAACGGGCATAGCTGTTAGGTGCCAAATGGCCACAATGTTAGGACAATACCTGCAACCCATGACTGAGTGGTACTGTAATAATTCAGCCGAATGCCAGATTCCTGTCACCAAGCACCCTTTATTGTGTACCAAGAAACGGACCCCTCCCGCAGCTCACCACTGGCCAGTTCAACACCTCGGGACCTACAACAGGTTTAAAAGCACCTGATTAATGTTTCCTATGAGGTAAGCCGCCACATGCTCAGTAAGGAAGCCCGTACTCCACAAAGCCCATGAGGAAATCTATCGATGATGCTGTGTGACCTTCGTGGCCAACGTAATAAAAACCCTTGAATTATGTAGGTAACTTGGAGGTTTACATGAAGCTGGCTTATTAAAAGATCTTTGCATTAAAGGAGAACTGCCTCTCATAAAGTCTCTTGCAACGCACCGTCCTAGCATTAGGAACGGTGGCACAGTGGTTAGCACTACTGTCTCACAGTGACAGGGGCCTGGGTTCGATTCCCGGCTTGGGTCACAGTCTGTGTGGAGTTTGTACATTCTCCCCGTGTCTGTGTGTGTTTCCTCCGGGTGCTCCGGTTTCCTCCCACAGTCCAAACATGTGCAGGTTAGGTTGATTTGCCATGCTAAATTGCCCCATACTGTCAGGGGGACTAGCAGGGTAAATATATGGGGTTTAAGGGGATAGGGCCTGGGTGGGCTTGTGATCAGTGCAGACTTGATGGGCTGAATGGCCTCCTTCTGCACTGTAGGGATTCTATGGATTCTAACAATGGTTGGAGGTAGTGTCCTGACTGAGGTGCTGCAACTTATTGGACCGATTCATAGAAAGGTTACAGCACAGAAGGAGGCCATTTGGCCCACTGTGCCTGTGGCTACTTCTTTTGCTAAACGCTGCTGCAGTCTGTGTTGCATACAGCACAGTGCACGCTGCGACTCACACTTCCCGTGTGCCAGCCATTGTGGCGGACTCCCGAGAATGTCGCACAGTGGACTGTCTCGAGAACTCAGCCTGCTTGAATTTCCTAACCTGCAATGCCCCTCTTGGCCCAATATGAAAAGAAGGTAGACAGACAAAAGTAGTCAAACCGTAACAGTTTCCTTAACCTGGATACAGACTAAATGCACCATAAATGATAGGACAGAATAAAAATATTAGGTAGGATGGCAGTGATGAGCATGCAGATGTTGCTTTATGTTTTATCTATGATTCTCATCCTCTGTTACCAATTCTATTTAAGGCCCTCTTGAACTGATGAACAGCTTCACTTCCACATATGTACTTCTGCAAGCTTTTGTCATTCTGTTTTTTCAGTGCCTTTGATCTGATTTTTCTCCCTGGACTTCTTTATTCCCCTTCATATTGTTTCCATTTCTTTGTGGAGCCTTTCCTTGTAAGTGTGGGAAAGATGATGGGAAGCGAGTGGTGCCGAAGCTTTTGAAAGCTTGTTGACAGCTCCCAGACATTAACAGCGGATTACAGCTGGAGATTGTCTCCGGAAAGCACAGGTCTTAATCATCTCTGAGGCTTATTCACCTCGCTCCTTTCATTGTGGGCTTACATGGTAGCATTTTCGTCTGCGCGTCAGAAGGTTGTGGGTTCAACACGCACTCGAGGAGGCGAGAAAACAATCTCGGCTTACGCTTCATTATGATCTTGAGGGAGTGTTTCATCCTTCGGATGTGATGCAAAGCTGGGCCTTGACTGCTCGTTCAGGTGGATCACTCAGATTCCTCAGCGATATTTGGAAGTGAGCTGGGATTTGTCGGCCGGAATCTTACGGCTGTTCACGGCGACGGGATTTCCCCATCCCGCTGCAGTGATGGGGATTTGGCTGGATGCCAGATTCTCCGACCTCGCTGCAGCGGGAGCGTGGCGTGAACGGCCGGTAAGATTACACCCACTGTGTTCCGCACTGTCTCCTCACAGAAATCAACTAGTACTGAGACCTTTGTGATTGTCTTTGCTTGGCTTGCTAACTGATCATTGATGAAGCCTTTCCGGCAGGAGTTTCGCCCAATTGAGGCTTCAAATGGTATTGGAGTCCTTTTTTCTTCATCCATTTGAGAGACATGGGCTTCACTGGCTGGGCCAACATTTATTGCCCATCTCTAATTTCCATTGAGAAGATCATGGTGTGGAGATGCCGATGTTGGACTGGGGTGGACACAGTAAGAGGTCTCACAACACCAGGCTAAAGTCCAACAGGTCTATTTGGAATCACGAGCTTTCGGAGCGTTGCCCCTTCATCAGCTGCTCCTTCATCACGTCCACTCACCTGATGAAGGTGCAGTGCTCCGAAAGCTCACGATTCCAAATAAACCCGTTGGACTTTAACCTGGTGTTGTGAGACTTCTTACTGTGCCATTGAGAAGGTGGTGGTGAGCTTCCTTCTTGAACAACTGCAGTCCATGTGGTGTCGGTATACCCACAGTGCTGTTAGGGAGGGAGTTCCAGGATTTTGACCCAGTTATGGTAAAGGAACGGTGAAATATTTCCAAGTCAGAATGGTGATGAACCTGGAGGGAAACTTCCAGGTTGTGGTGTTCCATATATCTGCTGCTACACTTGTCCTTCTAGATGGTAGCAGTCGTGAGTTTGGAAGGTGCTGCCTAAGGAGCCTTGGTAAGTTCCTGAAGTGCATCTTGTGGATGGTACACTCTTCTGTGACTGTGCATCAATGGTGAGGGGGTGAATGTTTGTGGATGGGTGCCAAGCAAGTGGACTGTTTTGTTCTGGACGGTGTCAAGCTCCTTGAGTGTTGTTGGAGCTGCACTCATTCAGGCAAGTGGAGGATATTGGCCTCCTTCCGCACTGCAGGGATTTTATGATTCCATGATTCTATGAACTCTTTGCTGGCAACAGCACATTGTGATTCTTGGAACTGCTTGTCAGGCTTTCAGCCAGGACAGGCCTACTGCTCCAGTAGGACGTCAGATTTGCATCTGATCCCAGCCATCCATGATTTCAAATTGTAACTCTTGAAGAGAAAGACTATCCAATTGGTACTCGATACTCTGACAGTATTTATAAAATATGCAAAATCAACTGAAACTGATATCAAAATATGCAGACTATTCTATTCACCTTTTAGTGAGCCATAGAATCATAGAATCTTACAGTGCAGAAGGAGGCCATTCGGCCCATCAAGTCTGCACCGACCACAATACCACCCAGGCCCTATTCTCATAAGCCCATGCATTTACCATAGCTAACCCCCCTGACACTAAGGGGCAATTTAGCATGGCCATTCCATCTAACCCGCACATCTTTGGACTGTGGGAGGAAGTGGGAGGACTGTGGGAGGAAGCTGGAGCACCCAGAGGAAACGCATTCACGGGGAGAATGTGCAAACTTCAGATAGTGACCCAAGCCGGGATTTGAACCCGGGCCTCCGACTCTGTGAGTCAGCAGTGCTAGCTACGGTGTCACCGTGCCGCCCAATTCACCCGTGCTTACCAATTAACTGAAGATAGGGACATTGGAACAAGAGAGGAGTATTTAGCCCCATGAACCTGTCCTATTATTCAACGAGATCATGGCCGACCTGTGAGATAACTCTCTATGCCTGCCATTGTCTCACGTCTTTTAATACCTTTGGTTAACAAACATTATCCATCTCAGGTTTAAAATTAACAATTCTCCTGGCACCAGTTGCTGTATGTGGAAGAAAATTATAAACCTTTGCTACGCTTTGCTTGTGGAAATTTTTCCTTACTTCATTCCTGACAGACCTTGCCCTAATTTCTAGGCTATGCCCCCTGGGCCTAGACTCCCAAAACAGTGGAAACGGTTTCTCTCTACCCCATCTGTTCCCCTCAATATCTTGAAAAATTAGATCAAATCATCCCTTAACCTTCAAAATTCCAGGGAATGCAATCCTAGTTTACGCCATCTTTCCTTGTAGTCTAACCCTTGAAGTCCAGGTATCATTCTGATAAACCAATGTTGCACTCCCTCCAAGACCAATGTAACCTTCCTAAAGTGTGGCGCCATGAATTGTTCACAGTACTCCAGGTGAGCTCTAACCAGGACTTTGTGTAATGATTAAAACCTCTATGCCCTCATGATAGGGATGGCACGTTGGCACAGTGGTTAGCACTGCTGCCTCATAGTGCCAGGGACCTGGGTTTGATTCTGGCCTCAGGTCATTGTCTGTGCGGAGTCTGCACGTTCTCCCCGTGTCTGCGTGGGTTTCCTCTGGGTGCTCCGGTTTCCTCCCACAGTTTGAAAGATGTGCTGGTTAGTTGGATTGACCATGCTAAATTTTCCCCCAGTCTCAGGGGGACTACAGGGTAAATATGTGGGGTTACAGGGATAAGGCCTGGGTGGGATGGTTGTCGGTGCAGACTCGATGGGCTAAATGGCCTCCTTTAGTACTGTCGGGATTCTATGATTCTAGTTTGCTAAGTATAAAGGCCTTCATTCAATTAACCTTTTAAAATTATTTTCTGTACCTATCCATTACATTTTAATTATTAGTGTACATGCATCAAAAAATCTTTTGGACCTCCGCTTTAGCTTTTCCCCATTTAGCAAGTCCTTTGCTCCAGCCTTTTTGGGTTCAGATTGGATGACTTCACACTTGTCTACATTGAAGTCCAGTTGCTACTGCTTTGTCTAATCACTTAATCTATCAATATCTCTGTGTAATATCTCTTTGTAATTGCTTTCAGCGCCACTGCCATTCGCAAATTTAGTTTTTGCTGCTCTCTACCTCATCATCCCGGACTAGTAATCCAGAGATAAACACAGACCGCGAAGGGACATCTAGACTCGAAACCTTCGCTCTATTTTCTCTCCACAAATGCTGTCAAACCTGCCGAGATTTTCCAGCATTTTTCTGTTTTTGTTGTCATAATCCAAAGACCCAGGCTAATGCTTTGGGAGCCCGGGTTCGAATCTCACCATGCCAGATGGTGAAATTTGAATTCAATAAAAAGAATCTCAATTAAAAGTCTGATGACCATGAAATCACTGTCGTAAAAACCCATCTGGTTCACTGATGTCCTTTAGGGAAAGAAACCTGCCTCTTTACTTGGTCTGGCCTACACGTGACTCCAGAGCCGCAGCAATGTGGTTGATTCTTAAATGCCCTCAGGGTAGGCAAAAAATGCTGATCGAGCCTGCGAGACGCCCACCTCCCATGAATGAATAAAAAAAACTCAGGGAATCGTTGGATAACTATGATTACATTTCATATTTTTATTGGCTGTTATTGACTGTGCAACACCCATGAAATAAATTTTAGAAAAGAATAGAAATTTTATAACTCCTTATTGGTGAAATATGAAACATAAAATGATCTATTCAGCATTTCAACCACTGAATTGATGCAAGATTTCTTGAATATTGCTGTTCTATGCTTATCAATCCAAAGGATTAGTTGCTCCATTAATTCAGTCATCTTATCTCGCACAGAATTTTAACACAGCTCTCCTTAAGCCACCTCACTAATTTCTCCTAAAAATAGTCCTGAGTTCCATTTATCTCAGGCGTTATTGTTTTCCTGTTTGCAGGGTCCCAAACGCTGCTGAAGTGAAGCATAGGTTTCACGCTGCAGCTGTTAGGACGGTTCAGTCTTATTATGTGAACCACACTAAAGACACAAGAAAGATGCAATGGCTACTTGTATCTCCAGTCATTCACATACTGCCAAGGCCTATTGAGCAGAAGACGGATATCATTAAGTATATTGTGTAATGCCACAGACTAACAAGAGAGGAAACTATGGAAAAGGTCGAAAGGACATTTCACTTGAGTGGTGACTACCTCTCAGACCTGCTTCAAATATGTTCCCCTGGATGGTATTTGTAAGGTTGGAGCCCAGAGCAATTACTTGGAGCCATCCTTACACATTTACTGAACATCATTGTTTGGATTCGCAGCTTGGAAGATAAGGTGCAGACTGCAGATTTGAATGATCAAATCCCCTTGAGTGTTACAGGCTCAGAGTTCTTAGAAGTATCTGAAGAATAGTGAATAAAGGAGATAAATTACCTACCCTTGTAAGGTATGCTCTTTGAATGATATTTTCTTCTGCATGTCAAGTACCCACCCTTCTAACTGTGACCGCTGTACCTAATATAAGCTTCTGTTAGACTCAGTACTTCCATTATTTGCCAGTTTAGACCATTTACATTGTATTTGAGCAACAGGAGAATGATCCCAAATGCATTCAATGAGCCATTCCAGGCGGCCAGCTTGATAGAGAGCCAGCCTGCCACACATTGTTATAATTTGATAGAGAAACAGTTATGCCTATCTCCTGAGGTGAAAGAAATAAGCGTGGAGATATGTAGACAGAAAAACGAAAAGCACGTATTAAAGGGTTATGGCTCTGAGACTGTCGGTCTTTCAAAAGTACATCTGCTCAGCACCAACGGTTCATGCTCGTGTAAGGGTCAATCGGTGTGAGTTAGTGATCAAGACAAGATGATTAATCTTGTACATGGCACAGTGGCACCGTGGTTAGCACTGCTGCCTCACAGTGCCAGGGACCCAGGTTCAATTCTGGCCTGGGGTCACAGTCTGTGTGGAGTTTGCACATTCTCCTTGTTTCTGCGTGGGTTTCCTCCGGGTGCTCCGGTTTCCTCCCACAGTCCAAAGATGTGCGGGTTAGGTTGATTGGCCATGCTAAATTGACCCTAATATCAGGGGGATTAGCAAGGTAAATGTGTGGGGTTATGGGAATAGGGCCTGGGTGGGATTGTGGTCGGTTCAGACTTGATAGGCTGAATAGCCTCCTTTTGTTCTGTAGGGATTCTATGATTCTATGATTGGGGAGGGTCTAAGAGAGAATGTAAGATGAGAAATGTAATTATAACTATGATGAAACTGAAACAAGTGGCGAGAAATGCATGGTTAGCACTGCTGCCTCACAGTGCCAGGAACCCAGGTTCAAATCTGACCTTGAGTGACTGTGTGGAGTTCCTCTCCGAGTTTGCATGGGTTTCCTCCGGGTGCTTCAAAGATTTGCGAGTTAGGTGGATTGGCCATGCTAAATTTCCCCTTAGCATCCCAGGATGTGTAGGTTAGATAGATTAGGCATGGTGAATGTGTGGGGCTACGGGTATAGGCAGAGGGCCTGGGTAAGATACACTGTCAGAGAATTGGTTCAGACTTGATGGGCCGAATGGCCTCTTCTGCACTGTAGGAATTCTATGATGATTCTCTGATGAAATGGGAAGAGGGTGAGCGAAGGATTGCTTTAGTAAAAATGAGAAAGTTGCAAAAATTTGTATTTACTGTGAGACTTGAGAATTAATCAGTGAAGATTTATAACCAAACTCAAAGCACTAATGGAAGACTGTGAAACGGTTTATTTGATCAGAAATCTGAGCTAGGTCCATTTCGCAAAGACAACAGCGGAGAATTTGAAGAGGAAAATTTAGGCCCAAGCAATAGAAATTCAGAGGGCTGATGCAAACAGGCAGGAAATGTAAAAATGATATTTTACTGCACGATAGTCCTCAGTAAGTCAAGAAGAGTGAAAGGTTGCAGTAGCAGACTGGGAGAGGAGCAGATAGGTAAGAAAACATTAGGCAAAGTGAGATCACTGTGAGACATCTGTGATGTATAGCTCGCGTCACCTTGCAGCATTTTTGATGTATGTCTTCAAGTGGAGGCAAGCCTCCCAAGAAAGAGAGCAGTACACTGGAAAGAGGCAGGAATGAAATCATACCCTTCACATTGTTCTATGGTTAATGGGGGTCATTAATGAGCAATATGCGCCTCCATCTCCCCTAACAGTAATTACTGCATGCTGAACGTGAAGGCCTCTTCCTCCAACTTAATCACTCTGATACCAACAAATCTATTACATCAGTTGGCTGATGCCATCTAGGAGATATTAACTGGCCCTCCATTCAAACAATTTTGTTACAAGAGAAACTTGTGTGCAATCCCTGTGGGACAGAGTGATGGAGGTTCCATCCAGATAGCAGAGAGCGACATGATTCTTCTGTCCTAACCCTAATATACTGGATATAAATGCACCCAGTATATGGCAGTGGACAGACCAGCTAAAAACCAGACCGCTCAGTAAGAAACTGGACAAATGACCAGCTTTTGCCTCACCCATTGTGTACTGTGGTCGCAATGATTGGTCACAGTGTGAAAGAGGCTCCTGTGCTCCACTTTGTGAACTGTTCACAGTGAGTCAGATTTGATTATTGGACAGCCAGGCATATGAAACAATGAGCAGTTGGGTCGTTAAATACCACATCAACTGCGTGCATGGAAAGTAACTAGATTAAGGTTGATTTACACTGTAACTTGGAAGCAAACCCCATCCTCTCGGTTGATGTATTTTCTTTGGTAATGAACATAGAACATAGAACATAGAACAGTACAGCACAGAACAGGCCCTTCGGCCCACGATGTTGTGCCGAGTTTTATCTGAAACCAAGATCAAGCTATCCCACTCCCTATCATCCTGGTGTGCTCCATGTGCCTATCCAATAACCGCTTAAATGTTCCTAAACCACTCTCTGCGTAAAGAACCTACCTCTGATATCCTTCCTACATCTCCCACCATGAACCCTATATTATGCCCCCTTGTAATCGCTCCATCCACCCGAGGAAATAGTCTTTGAACGTTACTCGATCTATCCCCTTCATCATTTTATAAACCTCTATTAAGTCTCCCCTCAGCCTCCTCCGCTCCCTCAACCTTTCCTCATAAGACCTACCCTCCAAAGCAGGCAGCATCCTGGTAACTCTCCTCTGCACTCTTTCCAGCGCTTCCACATCCTTCTTATAGTGAGGTGACCAGAACTGCACACAATATTCCAAATGTGGTCTCACCAAGTTCCTGTACAGTTGCAGCATGACAACACGGCTCTTAAACTCCAACCCCCTGTTAACAAAAGCTAACACACTATAGGCCTTCTTCACAGCTCTATCCACTTGAGTGGCAACCTTTAGAGATCTGTGGATATGGACCCCAAGATCTCTCTGTTCCTCCACAGTCTTCAGAACCCTACCTTTGACCCTGTAATCCACATTTAAATTAGTCCTACCAAAATGAATCACCTCACATTTATCAAGGTTAAACTCCATTTGCCATTTTTCAGCCCAGCTTTGCATCCTATCTATGTCTCTTTGCAGCCTACAACAGCCCTCCACCTCATCCACTACTCCACCAATCTTGGTGTCATCAGCAAATTTACTGATCCACCCTTCAGCCCCCTCCTCTAAGTCATTAATAAAAATCACAAAGAGCAGAGGACCAAGCACTGATCCCTGTGGCACTCCGCGAGCAACCTGCCTCCAATCCGAAAATTTTCCATCCACCACCACCCTCTGTCTTTGATCAGACAGCCAGTTACCTATCCAATCGGCCAACTTTCCCTCTATCCCACACCTCCTCACTTTCATCTACAAAGCATCTACAAATGCAGCAAGACCTGGATAATGGACCTGGCTTGGGTTCACAAGTGCAAGTAACGTTCACGCCACACAAGAGTCAAGCAATTACTGTCTCCAACAAGAGAGAATCTAAACATTGCCCTTTGGCATTCAATGGTATTATCATCACTCAATCCCCCACTATCAACATCCCATGTATTATCATTGACCAGTAACTGAACTGAAGTAACCATATAATTACTGTGGCTACAAGACAGGTCAGAGGTTTGGAATTCTGTGGCGAGTATCTCACCTCCTGACTCCCCAAAGCCTGTCCACCATTGAAGACACAAGTCAGGAGTGTTATGGAACACTCTCTACTTGCCTGGAAACGTGCAACTCCAACAACACTTGAAGCTCAGCATCATCCAGGACAAAGCAGCCCGCTTGATAGGCACCCCTTCCACAAACATTCAATCCCTTCACCACTAACAGTAGCAGCATCTACAAGATGCACTCCGGGAACTCACCAACGTTCCTTAGAAAACATCTTCCAAACCCATGATCATGATAATCTAGAAGCACAAGGGCAGCAGACACATGGGATCAACACGACCTCCTCAAGGGAATTAGAGATGGGCAATAAATGCTGTCCCAGCCTGTGCTGCCCACATCCCTTGAATAAATAACAAAAAATGGTGTGCCGGGGAGCAGGACATTGGGAGGGGGACAGGGAGAAGGTTCCAAACCAAGAAGAATGTCCCAAACTAGGGAGTGGGACAGCAAGGAGTCCCAGAATGCATTTCCAGGCAGGGACTGTGACAGAGATAGATCCCAATGAGTCAAGATAAACAGCAGAAGCAGAGAAATCTCAAAGCAAAAATCTCAAATTTAAAGGAAGATTTGAAGCAAAGCGGGATTGAAAGATGCCCTGAAGATCCAAGGACACAGGCAAAGGTTGGTGACTCCTTATTGCGTGCCTCTTGGACCAGTGGTGTGTTTGGCATAGCCAAAGATCTGAAAGTGTGCTCGGAAGGTGAACCGTGAGTGCACTCGGAAATCCATGGGAAGGGAATTGCAAAAGGCGAGATTGAAACCATAGAACAGTACAGCACAGAACAGGCCCTTCGGCCCACGATGTTGTGCCGACCTTCATCTGAAACCAAGATCAAGCTATCCCACTCCCTACCATCCTGGTGTGCTCCATGTGCCTATCCAATAACCGCTTAAATGTTCCTAAAGTGTCTGACTCCACTATCACTGCAGGCAGTCCATTCCACACCCCAACCACTCTCTGCGTGAAGAACCTACCTCTGATATCCTTCCTATATCTCCCACCATGAACCCTATAGTTATGCCCCCTTGTAAGAGCTCCATCCACCCGAGGAAATAGTCTTTGAACGTTCACTCGATCTATCCCCTTCATCATTTTATAAACCTCTATTAAGTCTCCCCTCAATCTCCTCCACTCCAGAGAGAACAGCCCCAGCTCCCTCAACCTTTCCTCATAAGACCGACACTCCAAACCAGGCAGCATCCTGGTAAATCTCCTCTGCACTCTTTCCAGCGCTTCCACATCCTTCTTATAGTGAGGTGACCAGAACTGCACGCAATATTCCAAATGCGGTCTCACCAAGGTCCTGTACAGTTGCAGCATAACCCCACGGCTCTTAAACTCCAACCCCCTGTTAATAAAAGCTAACACACTATATGCCTTCTTCACAGCTCTATCCACTTGAGTGGCAACCTTTAGAGATCTGTGGATATGGACCCCAAGATCTCTCTGTTCCTCCACAGTCTTCAGAACCCTGGAGATGAATTCTTATTGAGTGAGAGTGAGGCTTGGAGAGAATTCTAAGCTGAGGTCTTCAAATGTGGGGTTTGGAAACCCCTCATGAGAAAGACAGAGTTTCACTGAGACCGGTTGGCTCAGGCTGTGACTCGCATCTAGGTGGGTTGATGAGAAATCCAAAGTATCTGCCTTGGTCACAACTGACATTTACTTTGGAGTGTGGTGTACCCTGACCACAGTTCACCAGTTGCTTCACATCTACTGCATACTTACCCTGAATGTTAGAGTACAAAATAGATATACTAAATTGTTTTATGTTTCCGAATTTGTTTGTGTCTGTAAAGAAACAGCTGGAGTGAAGGAATTGTGAAAATTTGAATCATTTTATTATATTTGCATTGAAATCTTTCCAGCCTTTTTGTCTGGTATAATGTAGTTCATTTTTCTTGTTTAAATAAATGTTTCATTCTTCATGTTAAAAGTTCACCATAAGACTCCTGAGAATTTGTTCAGTTACATTCCTCCATGGTACAGGAGCAAGGATATCTTACTGCAGCTGTACAGGACCTTGGTGAGACCACACTAGTGTATTGTGTGCAATTTTGGTCTCCTTATCTAAAAAAGGATATAATTGCCATCAATGGAGTAGAGTGAATGTTTACCAGGCTGATTCCTGGGATGGCGGGGTTGTCATAAATGGAGATATTGGGTGGGCTTGTATTCACTGGAATTTAGAAGAATGAGAGGGGATCTTATTGAAACATAAAATTCTGACAGGGCTAGATTGACTGGATGTAGGGATGTTGTTTCCTCTGGCTGGATGGTCTGGTACAAGGGATCACAGTCTCAGGGTATGGGGCCATTGAGGACTAAGATGAGGAGAAATCTCTTCATTCAGAGGGTGGTGAACCTGTGGGATTCTCTACCACATAAGGCTGTGGAAGCCAAGTCATCGAATGTACTTAAGAAGGAAATAGATAGATTCTTAGACTCTAAAGGTGTCAAGGGAAGAGAGCGGGGAGTGTGGTGCTGAAGTAGAGGATCAACCATGATTACATTGAATGATGGAACAGGCTTGATGGGCTGAATGGCCTACAACTGCTCCTATTCTCTATATTTCTAAACAAAAAATAAAGTTGTGATCCAACAAGCCAGGTTTCACTCTGGAATCTGATCTGTCCACTAATAACAGCAGCTGGGGTCAAAACGTTTCCAAGTCTCTCACCATTTATAAAGTATTTTGCTTTCCTATTTTACTCCCAAAGTGGATAATGGTGGCACAGTGGTTAGCGCTGCTGCCTCACAGCGCCAGGGACCCGGGTTTGATTCCTGGCTTGGGTCACTGTCTGTGTGGAGTTTGCACATTCTCCCCATGTCTGCGTGGGCTTCCTCCTGGTGCTCCAGTTTCCTCCCACAGTCCAAAGATATGCGAGTTAAGTGGATTGACCATGATAAATTGTCCATTAGTGTCAGGGGGTTAGCAGTGTAAATATATGGGGTAACAGGGATAGGGCCTGGGTGGGATCGTTGTCAGTGCAGGCTCGATAGGTTGAATGGCCTCCTTCTGCACTATGGAGATTCTAAGTTCACATTTCCCAGTGTTAAGACTGGAATTTTGCAACCCCCTCCCACCGGTGAAATCTTCCGATCACGCTGAATTTAGTGAACACTTGAATGGCTCTCCGCGTCTATTATTGGGGATCCCACCGTATTAGGGTGGAAAACTCCAGGCTATATTTTATCTGCCATGCGTTCACTTAACGTAAACCCTTTTGCAGCCTCCTTGTACCTTCTCACAGCCTAATTTCCCACCTAATCTTGTGCATCTCAATTAGATCTCCCCTCATCCTTCTAAACTCTGGGGAGTATAGACTTAAACTACCCAATCTCTCTTCATAAGTCAAACCCCTCATCTCTGGAATCAATCTAATGGACCTCCTCTGAACCGCCTCCAATGCAACTACATCCATCCTCAAGAGGACCAAAACTGTACACAATGGTCTAAGTGCGGTCTCACTAATGCTTTGTACAGTAGCAGTAATACTTCACTACTTTTATATTTTATTCCTTTAGCAATAAATGCCAAGATTCCATTTGCCTTCATTATTACCTGCTGTACATAAATACTATTTTTCTGTAACTCGTGCACAAGAAGACCCAGATCCCTCTGCACTGAAGCACTACGAAGCTTCTCTCCATTTAGATAATAATTTGCCTTTGTATTTTTCCTTCCAAAATAGATAACCTCACACTTATCCATATGTGGTGAACCATCGTTGGTTCCCACTGTGGGATTGTTCTAATGTTGTTGTTGGGCTAGGGTGGGATTGATACACCTGTGGTTGTAACTGTTGTGGCACATCCCAGTCGGGCTCCGCCTCCTGGGAGACCCCCTGCTCGGGCGGGACCTCTTCAGTCTGGGATAGTGTGTTAAAGTTCTGATAGTTCCATTGTTAGTTAATAAAAGCCTTCTTTTACCGAAGCTTTGTGCCTCGTGTCCAATTGATGCGCATCACCATATTAAACTCCATCTGCCAAATTTTGTCCCATTCACTTAACCTATCCATATCTATTTGTAACTTTCTAAGTCATTAGTAAAGATCATAAATAAGTGAGGCCCGAGCACTGATCATTGCCATATCCCACTAGTTACAGCCTGCCAGCCTGAAAATGTCAGATGGGCAAATTACCCTTCTATACTGAGACCTGGGCTCCAAGGTCTTTGCCCACGCTGTAGATCTCAGTTCCTACAGCCGCAGGACATCTACTCTTGTCCCCAGTATCCCAGATGAGGGAGGGGGAAAATTGCTCATCGTCATCACCCACTGTGAATGCCAATGTGGTGGATCTCATCAGAAACTGGGCTGTTATTTCCTAAGCAGAATGAGGTACCAAAGGGAAGATTCTCACACAGTGAAGAAAGAAAGAACCATAGAACCTGAGGAAAAGTTATGGTGCAGAAAGGTGCCATTCAGCCCATTGTGTTTGCACCGGCCAAAAAAAGAGCAAAGAAAAACTAGCCCCCGATTTGAATCCCATTTTCCAGCACCTGGTCCGTAGCCTTGTAGGTTTCAGCACTTCAGATGCTGAAGTTGAATTTCTACCATCAGTCGGAAATTCTTTCTACTTGATGGTGCCGATGATGATGTCCAGGAAGCG
This sequence comes from Mustelus asterias, assembly GCF_964213995.1. Classification (NCBI taxonomy): domain Eukaryota; kingdom Metazoa; phylum Chordata; class Chondrichthyes; order Carcharhiniformes; family Triakidae; genus Mustelus; species Mustelus asterias. The sequence goes on from NC_135802.1 coordinate 134,204,808, forward strand.
TATATTGTGATAAAGGCCACACATAAGTTCTAGGAACACAGTGCTGTCCCATTTTCACGTTGTTTGCATTGGCTGTTTTCATGTAGAGTCCGTCGTGGCTCAGCTGGTAACACTCCTCCCTCTGAGTCACAGCATTCAAGTCCCATTCCGCATCTTGAGTGTAAAAATCAAAGCTGGCACGACTGAAGGAGCTGTTGGAGATGCTATCTATTGAAAAGGATGTTAAGCCAAGACCCCATCTACCTGCTAAAAGATCCCATGGCATTATTATTGAAGAAGAGCAGGGAGTTATCCCTGGTATCCTGGTCAATATTTATCCCTCAACAATGATCTCACAAATATTATCTGGTCATTATCACATTGCTGTTTGTGGGATCTTGCTCTGCACATATTGGCTTCTGTGTTTCCTACATTATAATGGTGATTACGCTTCAAATGTACTTTTTTATTCATTCATTGGACATGGATGTTTCTGGCATTTATTGCCCATCCCTAGATGCCTTTGAATTGATTGGCTTGTTAGGTCATTTCGGAGGGCATTTGAGAGTCAACCACATTGCTGTGGCTCTGGAGTCATATGTAGGCCAGACCAGGTAAAGATGGCAGATTTTCTTCCCTAGATGACATTAGTGAACCAGATGGGTTTTTCCGACAATCAACAATGATTTCATGGTCATCAGTAGATTCTTAATTCCAGATTTCTTTTAGTGAATAATATTGAATTCAAATTCATCCGCCATGATGGGTTTCATACCTGGGTCCCCAGAAATTGAACTGAGTTTCTGGATTAATAGTCTTGTGATAATATAACTAGAACATCACCTCCCCTCTTTGGCTGTAAAATACTTTGAGGCACCCGGTGGTTGTGAAATAAATACAAATTTTTCTTCTTTCCCCCTCACACTAATCCAAAGAACTATTTCAGTGACAAATAAGAGACAACAATGGGCCACCCAGCTTTAGCTCCGGAGATACAGCTCCATATCCCAAGCAAATTGCCATGACAGGAAGCACACAACCTCAGAAGCAGCCAACCATCTCTTGTAGTATTGGCCTATCAATGGGTGAAACCACTTTGCAGATGGTCCTATATGGCAGGATGTGTGGGTGTGACGTGGATCAATTGTGCGATTGCCTATGTGCAGAAGATGGCTTACGGCAAGCAATGCATGGCACTAGCGGCTTCTGGGGGGGAAGGGAAGTATGTCAGTTTGTAAAGACCATTGCAAAGTGGTGGCCATAGGCAACAGACATGTTGGGCATACAAATAGAAAAATGAGTTTCAAATTTGAAGTTTATTTATTAATGTCACAAGTAGGCTTACATTAACACCACAATGAAGTTACTGCCTCATGCCACCTTCTGCACATGGCCACACTCCGGCGCCAGTTCGGATACACTGAGGGAGAATTTAGCATGGCCAATGCACCTAACTAGCATGTCTTTCAGACTGTGGGAGGAAACCGGAGCACCCGGAGGAAACCCATGCAGACATAGGGAGAACGTGCAGACTCCATACAGACAGTGACCCAAGCCGGGAATCAAACCCAGTCCCTGGCACTGTGAGGCAGCAGTGTTAACCACTGTGCCACCATGCCACCCTTTCCAGAGAAGAGTTTCTTTGCAGGAGAAGGCGGCACATAACACCCACGAGGCCTTACGGGCATTCCTGGCATGACTCACTCGCAATATTTTTCCCATGAGCCTGGTGAAAAATGGAGTGAGCAATGTGAAATCACAGCAAATTGCCTAGTTTACAAGTTGTTTTTTAATTCATCTTAAAAAAACCTGTGGTCAGGCTTATGATTTTGGTGTCTAGGCGGCACCTCCTGTATTATCGGAGACTGACATAATGCCGTCATTGTTTACTTTTTTCTATTCGACATAAATGAAACAGTCATGACATTGATGGGTAAAACAATGTTTGAAGATTAGACATCATGTTAACTGGAAGTATGGCAGACACATGACTGGTTTCTACACTGCTGTTGCTGTGGACTGTGTTTGAGACATGGGACTACTACAACACATCCTGCATCGAGGTGGTTGCAATTGACGGCAATTCAAGTTATGCTTTTGCCCAGCGGGACACCATAAAATGCTGCCCGTTAAACTCAGCTTATTTGAAAACCTGGACCGTTAGTTGCTTCTAAATAACTGCTATAAAGGCATTTGTGTTATCCAGCTATGAGTTTTTTCCCTATAGATATATCAAAATGTGTTAACGATAAGATACGGTAAGTTCCAGAAAGCTATGGTCATTAGCTAATCTATCTTTTGGCTATTTAAAAAGTAAATTAATACTTTGATTTTGATTCGATTTGATTTGATTTATTATTGTCACATGTATTAGTATACAGTGAAGAGTATTGTTTCTTGCGCACTATACAGACAAAGCATACCGTTCATAAAGAAGGAAAGGAGAGGTTGCAAAATGTAGTGTTATAGTCATAGCTAGAGTGTAGAGAAAGATCAACTTAATATAAGGCAGGTTCATTCAAAAGTCTGATGGCAGCAGGGAAGAAGCTGTTCTTGAGTCGGTTGGTAAGCAGCCTCAGACTTTTGTATCTTTTACGCAACGGAGAAGGTGGAGAGAGAATGTCCAGGGTGCATGGGGTCCTTATTTATGCTGGCTGCTTTTCCGAGGCAGCAGGAAATGTAGACAGAGTCAATGAGTGGGAGGCTGGTTTGCGTGATGGACTGGGCTTCGTTCACGATGCTTTGTAGTTCCTTGCAATCTTGGGCAGAGCAGGAGCCATACCAAGCTGTGATACAACCAGAAAGAATGTTTTTTATGGTGCATCTGGAAAAGTTGGTGAGAGTCATAGCAGACATGCCAAATTTCCTTTTTGGACTTTTGTCATGAAAATTTTGAATATAAATTTCAAAATCAAGAGAGTCTGATAACATTCATAATAGAAAATAGAAGAAGGAGTAGGCCATCCGGCCGTTCAAGCCTGCTTCACCATTCATTATGATGTGGAGATGCCGGCGTTGGACTGGGGTGGGCACAGTAAGAAGTCTCAGGGCAGCACAGTGGCACAGTGGTTGGCACTGCTGCCTCACAGCGCCAGAGACCTGGGTTCAATTCCTGGCTTGGGTCACCGTCTGTGTGGAGTTTGCACGTTCTCCCCGCGTTTGCGTTCATTTCCTCCAGGTGCTCCGGTTTCCTCCCACAGTCCGAAAGACATGCTGGTTAGATGCATTGGTCGTGCCTCAGTGTACCTGAACAGGCACTGGAGTGTGGCGACCTGGGGATTTTCACAGTGGCTTCATTGCAGTGTTATTGTAAGCTTACTTGTGACACTAATAAATAAACTTAAACACCATGTTAACGTCCAACAGGTTTATTTGGAATCATGAGCTTTTGGAGCTTGCAGAAGGAGCAGCACTCCGAAACCTCATGATTCCAAATAAACCTGTTGGACTTTAACCTGGTGTTGTATGACTTCTTACATGGCTGATTATCAAATTCAATATCCTGATCTCCTCATTCCCCCTTATCCCTATAGCCCAAGAGCTAGATTTAATTTATTCTAGAAATCACACATAAGTGCTACCAAATGCAATATTCCTCTTCAGAATTATAAATGTCACAAATTTTACTAAATAAGCATTTGAACTACATGCTTTAGCCATAAATATATAAAAAACAGGAGAAAATATATAGCATGCAACATTTTATCCGAGCCTCATTTGGAATGCTGAATATTACCGGTTCTTCATTTAATTTTTGCATGAATTATCCCAGGATTTCCAATCCTGCTGTGATTTATAATGTATTTACACAATATTGTTCTCATTTCTCCCCCAATGGATTCGAGCAGGGATGCTAAGAGTGATGTTTTGTTGCTAAATAACATCTTTCTGAGCACTGGCAAGCTACTCTACTGGGAGAGGCCCTGAGAACAATACCTGTAAACAGATGTTAAAAAACAAACACATTTCTCATTAGCTGATTTTTGTTCTCCAGATTTAACTTTTCATAACTATCCTCCTGTCCACATTTGCAGTGTCACAATAGACTAGGAATTCATCCGAGTACACACAAATCACAGGTTGAGGCCTAGCATGTTTTTGTAACTCCCAGAGCTCTGGAGATGCAGCCAACAAAAATCACCATGGAAAGAAAATAGAAGAAATAAGGTAATTAGCTTATTCTGGTTCTTGACCTGTGCTGTAGATACCTCACCATGCACTCAGACACTGCACACACCTCTTCCCCAGCTGTATGCCGCACCAAGATTCCTGGGTCCTCAGATACTGCCCGCATTCATTATCCAGATATTTGAGTTTGCTTAGAGTATAACTTTAAAAAAAATTCCCATCTGTATAAAACTAGCAAATAAAACAAAAATGGCCACAAGGCCTTCAATGGACCCTTCGAGAGTTCTGCCATCCTTTGTGTCTTCTCTGTCACCTGTTTTGTGCAAGAAATATTGGACTCTGAAATGTATCCAAGAAGGTGACTTGAGGTTTGGTTTTAATGCACTGTGGTATTTAAATGAAGGTATGACTTCTTTTGGTCTGTATAGGCCTGCTGCAAAACCTAGCAGTAAAGTGGAAATGAGCAGAATCAATGGCTCTGGGTCTGTGCTTATGGACTCATTGCCCCTACACCTCTTTGGCTGTAGCAACCAGAAATATCCTCCATAAAGAACCAGATTTTCGTGGAATCCAGCTGACTCCGGAGTCCGTTAAAAATGGCAAGTTGGACCCAGCTGCGGAAGTCCTACCCCCATTTCGCACAGGTCCCATTTTTTCCAACAGTGAGAAGAGGAGCAGAGGATGAATCACACAAGCAAGAAATCCTGGACTTAACAGGGTCATTTGGGGACCATGATATTAAGGAGAAGGCATAAATGGTCTTGAAGGGTAGATAAGGTTTGTTTGGCTGTCATGCTCTGAAGTGATTTAAATCCCAAGACCTTTAAAATAAAAAAAACAGCTGTCGGTTAAAGTTAAAAGTAGACGCCTGTTGATGAGGTGCATTAATTGACAGGCTATGTGGTGTAATGATGAGAAAAAACATTAGCCACCTGTTCCTGCAGTTTTAATAGTTGTTACTAATGGTATTTCCCAACAGTTGCTATTATAGCTGTGCCCACTATGAATGCTTGATTGAATTTCAAAAGCCCAAAAATCACATTCCTGCAGAGGACTGAGTTCATCATTTGACTGACAGTTTTAAGAGGCTATTAAATGGATTAACTGTCTGTGATGTGGTTAACGAATAGATGTTTGTTTGTTTTTACAATTGATTGACCCCTTGAGCGATTAGAATCAAGTGTGTAATGAGAGCTCTTAGATTGTTAGAAGTTAATTATTTTTCATTTCCACAAGGCTCCTGAGGTCTTCCCATAATGGATACTGGGTGAATGGCTCTGGGGTGACATAAGGGATATGGGGATATGGGTGGAATAGAGGTATGAGGGGATATGGAGGTGGCACGGGGGTATGAAGGAACATGGAAGTGGCTTTGATGTTATGGGGTGGGGTTGAGTGGTAAGGGCTAGAAGGCCTAATGATCTTTAATGTAACTGACAGAAGCCTCCAAGAACTGAGGCTGGCCTTTTAACCAGCCTGCCCTGGCACTCAACCACCTCCGAACTGTCTCCGCAGGTAGCAGGTCCAGCTCGACACATCCCTGTTTTCCCTAATGGAAAATATGGCCATTGAGGGTCCAGTTAAAGGAAATGAGATTGCTGAGTCAGGTATTTTTCTGATTCCTGTTTCAAGCATCATTTGCGAAAATCCAGCTCAAAGACTCTGACATTCCTGACTTCACCATTCTGACATCAAAAGTAAAACGGAAGAAAGAAATGGTGCAATGTGAGTGGAGGGTTTCAGTATCTAAGTCCATTCCTGTTTTGGAGTTTTCTACTCCTGTTACCAAAAGAGCTGGCAAAGGGCAAGAAAGAGTCTGATTGCAAAGTCCATCTCCTTAACACCCAGTTCTCAAAGCTAAGGGCCCTGTTCTGGCTCCAAAAATGCTGCCTATAGCGCATGCACATACTTCTGGTCCTGGTGGCCATTTTGGTGAGGGCAATAGATTGTGCTGGGTCAGAAGTGTGCAGAGGATTAGACAAATTGCAGCATCCGTTAGCGTGTAACACTGATTTGATGCCAGTGCTGTTATTTTAGAGTTCAACATTTTAACAGCAGCTGTTAACTGCACACAAGTTCCTCAGAAAAGAAGAAACCTCACCAATGCCAATTTAAAGGGATCGTTGACTGTTTATGGGTTAGTTGCCAATTGATTCTTATTGGCTGTTGCCATGATTGTAGGAGTGTTTGGTGGTTTCTGGAGTAAGTTACTGAAGTTTACAGGGGATGATGTGGTAGATGCTGACTTCAATGCTTCTTCACAAACTATTTATTTTCAGACATGGGTTCAGTAGTATGCTATACAACCTTGGGCCATAGCATGATGGGAAAGGAATGAGTAGATGTGGAACAGAGCAAGACAATCTGTTGGAAGAGGGGGGTGGGGAATGGACTCCCAACAGGAGGCCATATCCACCCAGGGTACTCAGGGAGAAATTCTCGTTCCTGAATCTCAGTCAGGAACAGTATATCAGATATCTGCATCCTCAGATTATGATCTTTTGTTCTGCATACTCTCACCATCTAGGGGCCCAGCACTGATCCCTGCGGTACCCCACTAATCACTGCCTGCCACTTGGAAAAAGACCCGTTTATTCCTACTCTATCTGCCAACCAGTTTTCTATCCATCTTAATACACTATCCCCAATCCCAGATGCTTCATTGTTGGTAATGTGTTTGAAAGTCAATGGGGGTGGGGTGGGCTGTTTAGACTTATTCTTGTTGGAGATCATTGGCTGGCACTTGCATGACACAAAGGTCACTTGCCACAGGCTTGAATGTTGTCCAAGTCTGCTTCGTTATCTGAAGATAAATGGAATGGAACTGTAAACATCAACAAACATCTTATGGCCTTATGATGGAGAGAAAGTCAATGGATAACATTCACATCAGTAAACTGGCCCCTGACCTGCCTGCAAAAGGTTAAAGGATAATTTTCAAGGTAAGTCAAACTGAACGCCTTTCATTTGCATTGCTTACAACATTGGTTCCTCAGAACGTGAAGGCCTGCAACTTGATTAGCAACTTGTTCATCCTCTCCCACAGTTAGAATTGACCCCCAATTAGTGGATTGTGGGCAATTTGTCAAAACCCACAGTGGCAAACATAGAGATGGAAAATGTTGGGGTGGGGGAATATTCATCTGTAACTTTGCCTCCTGGGAATATGTCCCTGGAATTCAGGGATTTGCCAGTTCCTCACTCCCAATAATTCTCCATCCATTAAAATTATTAATAATTTTTGGGAGTACAGACACAAATTTGTGATTCAACAGCACCTCTTCTCCCTGTGACCACCTAGAAGGATGAGAACTTCAACGTCCCTGGAACACCATCACAACATTCTGATTTGGGATATGTTCCTTCATCATTGCTGAGGCAATTTCCTGAAACTCCCCACCCGAACACATTGTAGGATTAAAACCACCAAAAGGACAGCCAGCAATATGTAATAAATATGGTCCTATCAGCCTTGCCACACCTGAAGAACAAAGACAAGACCCAGCTCTTGAAGGTTTGTATTGGGAGTACTAAAAGGGTACAGTGGTTAGCCCTGCTGCCTCACAGTGCGGGGGAGCTGGGTTCGATCCCTGGCTTGGGTCACTGTCTATGTGGAGTCTGCACGTTCTCTGCGTGTTGTGTGGGTTTCCTCCGAGTGCTCCAGTTTCCTCCCACAGTCCGAAAGATGTGCTGGTTAGGTGCATTGGCCATGCTAAATTCTCCCTCAGTGTACCCGAACAGGCGCCGGAGTGTGGCGACTAGGGGATTTTCACAGTAACTTCATTGCAGTATTAATGGAAGCCTACTTGTGACACTAATAAATAAACTTAAGAATGAACTATTACTCCTTTTCAACCAAATATTGCCATGCAGTGATGTTAAGTTGCTAGGAGCTCCATAGCCTCAGTTAAAATAAATGTTCCTGTGTTTGTTTATTTGAGTAGAAAGATGGAGATGAAGACAGTGCACTGCTCTTTGTCCCATACACCCGGCAAAAGCAGAATTTTAATTTAGCGAGAAATAGAGAAAAATGGACCGATATTTCACGCGGTTAAAATGGAAATTGTCCCGTTTTACCAGAATTCAATGATCATAGCTATGACGACCCTTTCTGTTTTAATCCTTGTGCGTGTCGAGTTTTAATGCTATCACATCGCTACATTGTTTTGTGTCTTAACTTTAATAGAAAACAAAATCAATGAGGTATAAGACACAAGACCGCACAAATGCACAATGATAGAGAAACAAAGAAAAGCCAGAGACATCTAATTTGGAGCCAGTAAAATTGTTTTCAACCCCACAGAATGCTCCGATTAATGTAGGAAAAGCAGGTCTGTTTCCCTCGGGATCTCAGAGCTGATGCACAGTGTTTGTAACTGCCAACGACCCCCATAGAATTTTTGTGCAAAAACTTATATCCTGCATCTTATCCCTGTGAGACACAGTTACTACATAGTCATTATTTATACTCATCTACTGGAACATCTGGTCCTTGTCTAACATTTAATTTCCACACCATTACAGTCAAACAATGCATTTACATCAATAGGTAATGGAATGCATTCTCAGGGAAAACAGAGAGAGCAATTTATTATCCTCATTTAAGATGGCCTACAGCAGGAATTGTCGATCTTAATTCTATAACAGGCTCTAAGCATTGAACTTCTTTGCACCTTACAAACCTTAACATGTTTCCCACATCACCTTATATCCTGAATACTGAATATATATATCCTGAATTGTAATACTGTATTTCAGAGTTAGAATGTGGAAGGTTATCCAAGTGGGTTAAACGTGTTTTTTTTCAGTGACCTTGTTGAGAAAATAAATATTGCCAAAGATCCAAGTGGAGTTTTTTTTAAACACTTATAACCCATAAAAAAAACTGTATTATGATATTAAACAGTGCCTACATGCTGTGGCTCAGTTAGTATCATTCCTGCCTCTGGCTACAATTCTGACTCCGGAGGCTTGGGCGTGTAATCAAGACTGGTCAGTAATTCCCTATCAAGAGTCCTGTCAGATGAGATATTAGCCCGAAACCTGTTTGCTGTTTCGGGTGGACAAAACGATTCCATGACACTATTTCAAAAAACAGCGGAAGAATTCTCCCTGATGTCCTGGCCAATATTTATCTCTCAATCAACCCCACTAAAATTGATGATCTGGCCGTTTATCTCATTCATATTTCTGGAAGTTGGCTGTGTGCAAATTGGTTGCTCTATTTCCAGAATTATAACAGTGACCACTTTATTCGCTGTAAAACACTTTGGGAATTCTGTGGTCACGAAAGAAGATATAAATGTAAGGGTGGAATTCTACAGCCTCATCATAGCTGCAGCTTTAGGGTCATACAGTGCAGAAATGGCCCTTCGGCCCATCGAATCTGCACCGACAATAATTACCACTAAAGTCACGTTAATCCCATTTTCCACACTTGTCCCATATCCTTGAATATGATATTTTAAGTGCTCATCAAAATATTTTTTTAAAGGCTGTAAGGTTTCCGGCCTCCACTACCTTCCCATTCCAGATTCCCACCACCTGAGCGGATTTTTTTTTCTTAAATGTCCTCTGAATCTCCTACCTCTTACCCTAAAACTATATCCCCTCCTGATGAACCCCTCAACCAAGGGGAGCTGCTGATCCCCAGTTACCCTGTCCATCCACCTCATAATCTTATACACCTCAATCATATCTCCCCTTAGCCATCTCTGCTCTAATGAAAACAATCCAAGCCTGTCCAGTCTCTCCTTATAGCTCAAATGCTCCATCCCAGGTAATATTCTGGTGAACCTTCTCTCTACCCCTTCTAGTCCTATCACGTCCTTCCTATAGTGAGGTGATTCCTTAACTATCCTTTTCACGTGCTCTGCTGCCTTCAGGGATCTGTGAATAATTACCTCAAGGTCTCTCTGTTCTGAGCTACCCAGTGTCCTGCCATTCATTAAATATTCCTTCATCTTGTTTCTTCTTCTTCTTCTCTGTAATAATATATTTCTCTTTTGCTTTGTCTCTCTCTTTGATTTACCACACATTCCCAAAGTGATCATTTAATCACGTTATTTAGTTTAAAACTCTCTCTACGACCCTGGTGATCCGGGTGGCAAGTCCCCATTTGAAAAACTGAAAAATAGATGAAATAGGGGGACACCACATGGAAAATAAACCCCAGCACAAACTGATTTGGCAGAAGGGTTTGTTGCTGTTTGTATATTCTAATATAATTCTAATGTATAATTAATGGAGTGTTGCAGGGATCAGTTCCAGGCCCGCAATTGTTCACAATTTAAATTGTGGCACAGTGGTTAGCACTGTTTCCTGGGTTCAACAAGGCCAATGAGGTTGGCCTCTTGGAGTACGAGCTCCCTGATTGAGGAAATGATTGCCCGCCCAATCAAGGAGTCTCATCTTTATATATATTGAGGCGTGTCAGGTCCAATGGCACTCTAGATTCTGACTTTGCCGGGCTAGAATTCTAGCCTGCGTATCAGCAGTGGTTATAGTTACATAGATTTGTACTCCATGCGCTTGTTGTTGAGGAACATTGAGCTGCAAAAGTTTGTCCTATGATGGAGACTGAACCAAGACCTCGAGAGATGGACCCACAAATGACTCATCAAAACTAACAAGATACAGTAAACTGATGAGGCCACAATGAGGTCTGTAGTCAATAATCAAAGTGGATCATTTAGGAAAGCTGAATATTATCAAAGTTAGTCAACATGGTTTTATGAAAACGAAATCAAATTTGCTCAAATTCTTTGAGGATGTAACATGGAGAATAGATAGAGGGAAATCTGTAGATTTAGTGTTTTTAGATTTCCAAAAGGCATTTGATAAAGTGCCTCATAAGAGGCTGTTGCATAAATAAAAGCCCCTGGAACAGGAGGAAGTGTGATAGCATGGATTGAAACCTGGCTGTCACAGAGATCTGGGATAAATGGGTCATAGCATCATAGAAACCCTACAGTGCAGAAGGAGGCCATTTGGCCCATCGAGTCTGCACCGACCACAATCCCACCCAGGTCCTACCCCCACATATTTACCCGCTAATCCCTCTAACCTACGCATCTCAGGACTCTAAGGGGCAATTTTTAACCTGGCCAATCAACCTAACCTGCACATCTTTGGACTGTGGGAGGAAACCAGAGCACCCGGAGGAAATCCACGCAGACACGAGGAGAATGTGCAAACTCCGCACAGACAGTGACCCGAGCCAGGAATCGAACCCGGGACCCTGGAGCTGTGAAGCAGCAGTGCTAACCACTGTGCTACCGTGCCGCCCCAGAATAGCAAGTTTTAATTAATGGAGTGTTGCAAGGATCTGTTCCAGGCCTGCAATTGTTCACAATTTAAATTGTGGCACAGTGGTTAGCACTGTTTCCTGGGTTCAATTCCAACCTTGGGTGATTCTCTGTGTAGAACAAAGAACAAAGAACAGTACAGCACAGGAAACAGACCCTTCGGCCCTCCAAGCTTGTGCCGCTCCTTGGTCCAACTAGACCAATCGTTTGTATCCCTCCATTCCCAGGCTGCTCATGTGACTATCCAGATAAGTCTTAAACGATGTCAGCGTGCCTGCCTCCACCACCCTACTTGGCAGCGCATTCCAGGCCCCCACCACCCTCTGTGTAAAAAACGTCCCTCTGATATCTGAGTTATACTTCGCCCCTCTCACCTTGAGCCCGTGACCCCTCGTGATCGTCACCTCCGACCTGGGAAAAAGCTTCCCACTGTTCACCCTATCTATACCCTTCATAATCTTGTACACCTCTATTAGATCTCCCCTCATTCTCCGTCTTTCCAGGGAGAACAACCCCAGTTTACCCAATCTCTCCTCATAGCTAAGACCCTCCATACCAGGCAACATCCTGGTAAACCTTCTCTGCACTCTCTCTAACGCCTCCACGTCCTTCTGGTAGTGCGGCGACCAGAACTGGACGCAGTACTCCAAATGTGGCCTAACCAGCGTTCTATACAGCTGCATCATCAGACTCCAGCTTTTACACTCTATACCCCGTCCTATAAAGGCAAGCATACCATATGCCTTCTTCACCACCTTCTCCACCTGTGTTGCCACCTTCAAGGATTTGCGGACTTGCACACCTAGGTCCCTCTGTGTTTCTATACTCCTGATGACTCTGCCATTTATTGTATAACTCCTCCCTACATTATTTCTTCCAAAATGCATCACTTCACATTTATCTGGATTAAACTCCAGCTGCCACCTCTCCGCCCAATTTTCCAGCCTATCTATATCCTGCTGTATTGCCCGACAATGCTCTTCGCTATCCGCAAGTCTTGCCATCTTCGTGTCATCCGCAAACTTGCTGATTACACCAGTTACACCTTCTTCCAAATCATTTATATATATCACAAATAGCAGAGGCCCCAGTATAGAGCCCTGCGGAACACCACTGGTCACAGACCTCCAGCCGGAAAAAGACCCTTCGACCACTACCCTCTGTCTCCTATGGCCAAGCCAGTTCTCCACCCATCTAGCCACTTCTCCTTGTATCCCATGAGCCTTAACCTTCTTAACCAACCTGCCATGTGGGACTTTGTCAAATGCCTTACTGAAATCCATACAGACGACATCCACGGCCCTTCCTTCATCAATCGTTTTTGTCACTTCCTCAAAAAACTCCACCAAATTTGTAAGGCACGACCTCCCTCTTACAAAACCATGCTGTCTGTCACTAATGAGATTGTTCCGTTCTAAATGCACATACATCCTGTCTTTGCACTTTCTCCCCATGTCTGCATGGGTTTCCTTTGGGTGGTCTGGTTTCCTCCCACAGTCCAATGATGTGCAGGTTAGATGAATTGGCCATGCTAAATTGCCCCTTAGTGTTCTAAGAGGTTAGGGGGATTAATGGAGTAAATGCGTGGGGGTTACAGGGATAGGGTGGAAGTTGGGCCTGGGCAAGATGCTCTGTCGGAAAGTTGGTGTTGACTCAATGGGCTGAATGGCCTCCTTCTGCACTGTAGGTATTCCATGAAGGAACAGAATGTAAGGTTTCCAAATTTGCCAGTGATACAAAGATAGGAGGAAGGGCAGGTTGAAATGAGGATATCGTGATTCTGCAACGGGATATAGCTAGATTGAGCGAATGGATGAAAACCTGACAAATGGAGTTTAATGTGGGGAAGTGTGAGGTCATGCACTTTGGTAGGAGGAACCAAAAGGCAGATTATTACCTAAATGGAGATAGACTGCAGGTGAGTGAAATACAGAGGTATCTGGGTGTTCTAGTGCATGAATCACAAAAAGTTGGCAGGCAGGTCCAACAAGTAGTTAAAAGGGAAATGGCATTTTGGCCTTTATCACAAACAGATTTGAGTTCCAAAATAGGGAGGTTTTGTTGCAATTGTACAGAGTGTTGATGAGGCCTCACCTGGAATACTGTGTGCAGTTTTTGTCCCCTTTATCTAAAAAGTGACATAGTAACATTGGAGGCAGTCAACAGGAGATTCACCAGGCTAATTTCCTGGGATGAGAGGGTTGTCTTATCAAGAGAGGCTAAATAGCCTGCTTCTGTATCCCTTGGAGTTTAGAGGAGTGAGGGGTGACGTTATCCAAACATATAAAATTCTGAGGGGGCCTGACAGGGCAGATGATGAAATGTTTTCACCAGTGGGAGAGTTTCGAACAAGAGGACATAGCTACAAGATAAAGGACCGGTCACTTAAAATTGAGGTGCATAGAAATTTATTCTCGCAAAAGGTGGTGAATCTCTGGAATTCTCCGCCCCAAGGGGTGGTGGAGGTTGGATCATTAGATATATTTAAAGTGGAGGTGGATAAATATTTGATAGGTCGGTAGAATAGAGGGCAATGGGGAAATGACACAGAAAAGGATTTGAGGTAAGCATAGATCAGCCATGATCGCATTGAACGGCGGGGCGGTGTTGAAGGGCTTGGGGGTCACTCTTGCTTCTATTTCTCGTGTTCTTGTGTAAAGGAAGAAAGGAGCAAATAGAAGCAAGCTATAATAGATATGGACACGGTACTGGGATCAGAAAATATGGAATGTCTCGTAAAAAATATTTTTCTTTTGTTTAGCTAACTTCCATTAACAAGTAGATGTGTGTCAAAACTGCACAGGAGCACTGAGAATCTAAATTTTGAGACTAGCGTGAAAAAACACATCATTAAAGTATTTATCATTCCGATCATCTCAAGTCAAGTCAATGATGCTTGGCAAAAACAAACTGTTAGGATTGTAGCTTGTTAATGGATAATTTCCACATCCAAGTGACCAGGCAGCAGTTTCTGTAAATGGACTAAATGGGCGCCATTTTCTGACTGCATTCGCCCCAAAACCAGAAAATCCTATCCGAGGTCAACAGAATTTTGCATGCCCCCCCCCCCCCCCCCCCCCCCCACCCCCCAACTTGCTATCATTCCCGTGGCAGGTGGGACAGGAAAGGTTCCCCTTATGTCTTTTAAAATTTGAAATCAGGACTGTTAGCTACAATTCCCCCATCCCGCTGTGCTACTTTTTCTTGCATCAGCCGATTTGTTTCCCCTGCCCTGATAGTGTCTGTCCCAGTGCCAGATTTCCCGCGGCATCAGCTCCACGCCAGAAATTGGCGGGGAGACACCAAGACCATTTAAATGGTTATTTAAATATAATTTAAATTCATTAGCGGGCCCGGTAGTGACGTCTCCAGGCCTGCCGGAATCTGCCCCCCCCCCCCGCCAGAGTAATTCACTCCAGCGGTGATTACAGTAGCTCCCCACTAATGGGAACAAGCAGCCCGTCCCCGCTAGAGTGAGGGGGGGGGGCAATTGGGGTCCCCAGGATGGTCGGAAGGTGAATGGGTGCCCCCTGGGCATTGGCACCTTGGCAGTGCCCAAGGGGGAAAGTACCAATGCCCAGAGGGTACCTTGGTACTGTCCACCAGGCATGGGGCAGTGCCAAGGGGGTGGGTCCTATGGGGCGAGGCCTGATGGCGTGGGGCCTGATGGGGGCGGGGCCTGGTGGGGCATTCGGTGGAGGTGGGGGTGGGGTGGTCTTGCTGCCACTCTGCAGTCAGGATCGATGGGGAAGGAGGGAGGCCAGTAATCGGGGCAGGCTGAGGGGGAGAGGGGGGTGGTGGTGGGGTGGGGGGGAGGTCAGTCTGCTGGGGATGTCGGGACTGTGGTGGGGAGGTGGGTCAGCACTTTTGGGGTGGGGAGCTGGACATTGGGGCGGGCCGAGAGGAGGGTATTCGGGGCTAATCTGGGAATGGTTGGGGGGGCCAGCGATCAGTCTGTGGGGGTGGGGTGGGGGCGGGGAGGACTGGCAATGCAGGGGTCACGTGGCTGGCCAGCGATCGAACCGGCCAGCAATCGGGGGGGCGGCAAACAGGGTGGCCGCTACGCATGCGCCGATCTTGGCACTGACAGATCAGCACATGCACAGTGGCCCGCTCAGCGCTGTGCTGCCAGTCTCCCGGGCAGCAATAGGCACCGCCCAGTGATTCTTAATGATATTCACGCTAGTAACCTCTATAGTGCTCAGAGTGTGGGAGATTCTTCTCTGAACTCCCACTGAAAAAACCAACGTGAATTACTCCAGTTTTCACATGAATTCGCGCTTCGAAGTTTTTTGGTAGAATTCCGGCCATTATCTTTATTTCTGCCCATTAGGAGATTGTAGCGGTCAAACCTAACAATTAACACTGATTGTGGCTAATTGCACATTGGATGTTTTTTTGGATTCTGGCTATGTCTTCACTCTGTTGATTGGTATTGAACCAGATTTGCACAAGCTGAAACAACCAGTCCAATTTACTTGGATTTAAATAACGTGCAGAAATGAAGATGTTAGGGGATAATTTTCAAAGGCAAGGCATACCCTGCCTGTGACAAGCATTAATTTAATCGGTCCTCAGTTATGTGCAGTCAAAAGCAGGGCCAGGATTTGCAGGAACAATGAAGGCATCTGGACGGCATTGAGAGGACTAGAAACACAAAAGCAGAGATGTACTGCTGAGGCTTTATAAGGCTCTGGTCAGACCACATTTGGAGTATTGTGAGCAATTTTGTGCCCCATATCTAAGAAAGGATTGCTGGCCCCAGAGAGGATCCAGAGGAGGTTCACGTGAATAATCCCGGGAATGAAAAGCTTGACGTATGAGGAGCGTTTGAGGACTTGATGGTGTTTAGAAGGATGAGGGGGGATCTCATTGAAACTTACAGAATATTGAAAGGTGTGGATAAAGTGGACGTGGGAAAGACTAGGATCTAAGGGCACAGCCTCAGGATAATGGGACGACTCTTTAGAACTGAGATGAGGAGGAATTTCTTCAGCCAGAGGGCGGTGAATCTGTGGAATTCATTACCACAGAAGCTGTGGAAGCCAGGTCTTTAAGTGTATTTAAGACCGAGATAGATAGGTTCTTGATGAATAAGGGGATCAAAGGTTAAGGGGAAAAGGCGGGAGAATGAGGTTGAGAAATTTATCAGCTATGAACGAATGGCGGAGCAGACTTGATGGGCTGAATGGCCTAATTCTGCTCCTATATCTTATGGACACATAACCCAGTTAATGTGGAAATTGGTCACCAGATCAAAGTGAGGAAGAGTTTATCTTGTGAATCGTAAATTGTCACAAGTTGCTGGCCACTCCACTGAGGCATGAAATAAAACCCAGAGCAAACCAAACAGCTCTGATAAGTTCTGATGAAAAGTCATTAACATAAAACATTGCGCTGGATTTTCATATCCCAATGGAGATGCAAATTGGCTCATGTAATGCTGACTTTAGGCTTGAGTTATTGCTCTCACATTAGGTACACAACATTTGGAGAATTCCCTGCTCTGCAAACTCAACGTCCATAAAACTGTCCCCAAAGGTCAGATTTGTGGGGATGGGCTGTGATAAGAGCCAGGGTGGGCGACACCAGAGGATGTGTGAGGTGGCATTGGGCCCAGCTTGGATTGGGCGATTCAGGCAAATATACAAAGCAGCTGACCTTCTGAAAGACACATTTGTGAGGCAGCAAGTCCACGGTGAAGAGTCAGAGAATCAGAGGGGGTGTCACAGGTGAGTGGGAATTCTGGAACTGGTGGCTCATCACAGGTAATCCCTCAGGGAAAAAATTGTCATTGTTGCTGCCTATTCATTGTGTACTGTACTGAAGTACATAAAGCATGGTGCGCCTTCACAAGTCACAGTCACAGAGGTGGCATTGTCTTAACACCATTACCTGGTAAAGATAACCTGCAGCAATGTAATTAACTATGATATCTCAGTCGATGAATAATGCCATGATCATTAGCCCGTCCACTTGCCTTCTTGCTGCCATCAGTTCCAACACAGTTGATCCCTGACCAGGTTCCCCCACATCTGCACACTGTTATGTGCTAGAAATTTGGTAGTTAATGAAGTTAACAGTAAACTTGAGATGAAAACAAAAATAACACATAGATAACAAGATTAGCAGGCATTAGAATGTCACTGAGGTGCAATTTGCCCAGTAACAAATTTATCAGGTGTCTAGAGAAATTGAAGTATGAATTGCCATATCAGAAACATTGTTTACCAGAGATCAGTGGGGCTGTACCAAAGAATAACTTCTAAAGGCAAAGAATTTGGGAGCTGAATCCACAGGGAGGGATATCAAAGCAGCTGAACAGTATAACCGCTAGCACCCTCTTTGGCAAAGCAGGCTAGTTTTCTATCCAACAGCCAGACATGTCAAAATTTTCAGAGAGGCCAGGACATTAGTTACAGCTTTAATGCAGCTGAGTGCAGCTGCTGGGATATACCAGGTTCCCTGCTGATCCCTGGAAAGAACCTGAGGCACAAAAATCGAGAGTCACG
Source organism: Mustelus asterias (assembly GCF_964213995.1). Lineage (NCBI taxonomy): Eukaryota > Metazoa > Chordata > Chondrichthyes > Carcharhiniformes > Triakidae > Mustelus > Mustelus asterias. The sequence goes on from NC_135802.1 coordinate 134,222,734, forward strand.
GTTCCCCTTGCAGCCACAGAGCATAAGGATCAATAGAGTGTGGTTTGCATTGTTGCTGGGCCATTTCATGGCTTAAGCTTAGTCACTTTTGGCAGTGGTTTTCCATCATAGTGAGAAATGACATCTGAGGTCAGTACATCCTTCCCACAAGGTAATACCTGGTTATCCTACCTCTTCCTTTCTTCCTTCCTTGTGCGCATGGCACTGCCTTTTCCTCCTGCCATTTCTCAGGCCCCTGCCTGCTCATATTGGCATGCTTCTATAGTGCTTATATGCAAGGGTGCTCTACACATCTTGTCTCTTCCTTGGCACAACATGCAATGCCTCACTCTCAAGCATAGGTTCGTGCTGTCACCTGGTTGCATGAGTCAGTAGGGGCAAATAAAATTGCCGTGCCAAGTCCAGCAGCCTGGGGACAGAGAGGTTCTCCGGCATTGTGAAAATCCAGGCCTGAGTTCTGTTTTGCTGAAAAAAAAATTTCCTGTGTCTTCCTGACCCCATTCACAGGTTGGAATGGCCTTGGTGCAAAATGCACACAAATCTCTTCTGAAGTAAAGGTCTGCACTGTGAGGACCAAGGAAAATTGTATTTCCTTCCACACATTATATTAATATGCTGGTGTGACTTTGTAAGTCCTAAAATAATGTACCTCCTTGGGGAGTTTGTAACCACTTAGGGAGGTCTGCTGAGGAGTTGGGCCATTCTGAAAAGTCAATCTAATGTATTTTGACACCCTCGCATATCATTATTAGATGCTGTATTGTAATGTAGATGTATTTTTAATGCATTTATTCATCATAGGTCTCTGTTCTGAAAAGATAAGTTAACCATCACGTTGACCATTATTGTATAAATGTTGGCTTGCATTACACTGCTTTTTCCATTGGAGAAAGTGCCATAATGCATACAAAATATGCAAATATGTTGACAAACTTTCCTTATCATCTTTCATACCAGGATTTAAATGTGCAGACAGCTTTGACTATGAAAAATATCTATGTTTTTGAAAAGTAAAAATAATTCTAATCATCTGTTCCCCTCCATTGATTGATTGGCATTCTGCATTGAAATGGAGAGGACACCATCTGTTCTTTCAATTTCAGACTCATGCAGTTTCACTAATGTTTTGATAGCTGTGGCCATTATGAATGCTTGTCTGAGTTACAGAAAATGATGGTGGTCAGTTCTGGTGACACAGCTATCCAGGGAAAGACTAATAGTTTTCCGAAGTTGTAATAATATCCTCTGCTTTTGATGTGGTTGCAGAGCTACATGGTTGTTTGATTTCAAAACCTAATTGGCCATTTAAAGGATTACCTCATTTTTCAATAGCAGAAGTGTAAATGAGAGCCTTATTACATTTTCACGGGTTTAAATTCTTTACACCTGCATTTAAAATAATTCCCATTATTATTGCATGGATAATGGATAATGGGTGAGTGGCGATCGAGGACACTTAGGAGGTTAGGGCGATCTGACGGGGCACAGGATAGACAAGGTGGATGGGGTATCTGAGGATTCATCTGGGGCATCTGAGTTGGGCTTTTTCATCCAAGATGGAGACAAGCCCCCACCTATTCAACTTGCCTCTGCACCCACACTCCATCACAGCAAATAAACTATACTGCGAACTCGAACCTGCATGAGAAAACAAAAATACCAGGAGTCACATGTGTGTGACAGGTGTGCAATTTGGAAGCCGCAAACATGTGCAAGTTGCTTTTTTCCCGAACCTACTTGAAAATCCAGGCTAATCACTGTTTCTACACACAACGGTACCTGGTGGGTTTTTTTCCAGCATTTTTTGATTTGATTTTAAACTGTTCCCTTGATTTGGCAAATTCCATTCATTCTGCTTTGTAGCAATTGTCTGTAAAAATGTAGCGAAAGTCATTTTTCCATTTCTTACAGCTTGATGTATATGTGTCAAAAAGTTCGAATGACAGCTTCTTTTCTTGTTTGTGATTGTACCCGGGCAGCGTTGTAAAATAACAATCAATCATTCACTGCTGGCTTAAAGGATTAAATTCTAAAGCAGTTTCACAACTGTAACATAAAACACACACCATCAGCCAATAATAACACAACCAGTTGCACATTACGTGGCGACAGAAATTCTGCTCCTATCAGACTAATTTAAAATGATTTGTTTTAAGTTCCCATAATTGTGCAATATGTACTGAAATATTCTGTCATGTCAGGCTGCCATCAGTAATTTGTGTTTTGGCAGAGTATTGTTTAAGAAAAAAATAAATAATGTAAAACATTTGTGCTTTTTTTAAACAAAACAACGCACTATTTCTGAACGATTCAACATTGTGCTCCTTCTAACAACACATGCAATGTCTTTGATGAAAATCCAAGTATAATATTGTAAATGGTCAGGTCTGGAGTGCTGAAATAAAACAGGAGACAATGTTGGAAACTGGAGGTTACCGTGAGCTCCACATGTCTCTGTTCACATAACTGCGCATAGACTGTATCCCCAGTAGATGATGCTAGCTCCTGTCAAAATCTGGGGTATGGTGGTTATCGTACAAGGTTAGTAATCTAGTCGACCTTGGTTAATAAACCAGGAAACATGAGTTCAAAACTGTAGCAGTTTGAGAACTTGGGTTTAGTTGAAAAACAAATTGAAGGGAATTTCCCCGCCCCACCCGCCACAGGAATCGTAGCAATCTGGTGGGTGGGGGGGCAGACCATGCAAAGGGTCTATTGATCTCGGGCAAGATTTCCAGTTTTGGGGCGAGCGCGGTTGGAAAATCCTACCCATTGTGTTTGAGGCGGTTCAAAGGGGGTTTACTAAATTGAGACCAGGAAGGAACGGGTTGTCTTATGAAGCAAGGTTGGATAGACCTTGGCTTGGCTTGCTTCCACTGAAGTTTAGAAGAGTGAGGGGTGACTTGACTGAAGTTTATAAGATTTTGAATGGTCTGGACAAGGAGAACATGGAAAGGATGTTCCTCTTGTGGGTGAGTACAGAACCAGGGGGCGCTGTTTAAAATGAGAGGTTCCCCTTGGAGGACAAAGATGAGGAGAATTTTTTTCTCTGAGGGTTATACAACTTAGAAACTCTCTGCCTCAGAAGGTGGTGGAGGCAGGGTCACTGAATATTTTTAAGGCAGAAGTATAAAGATTTTGCTAGGCAAGGGAATCAAAGGTTATCGGGGTTGGATATTGCAGCACATTACAAACCAAAGACATAAGCATTAGAACAGAGCTTGGACAAAGAGATAGGTTTTCAGGAAGAACACAAAAGAGGGGAAAAAGTGCAGAGGAGTCAGTGATCACCACCATGTTCTTTTCCAATAAGTGCAAACATTTCATTATCTAGCATCATGTTATATTTGTACCTGTTAATTTGGAATGGCAGCACCTCTATCGTGGATACACAAGTTGAGAGTCTCTTGTGTTGCCCATTATGTATCTTGGGTATGGAAGGCAGTTGGTAAACATTCTAACATTGTGCTTTGGAATCCCGTCCAATCCATTTTACCCATTTTTTTGCAAAGATTCTTTTGCTTCTTAGACAGTTCCTTCCTTGCAGTGAACCTAGTTAAGAGCATTTTTTTACTCAAAAAGATTGGATCATCATATCTAACTTTTATGCAACAACAAATGATATATGTTCACACTTGTTTGAGTGTTCATTCCTGTTTGAGTCACGGGGTGGGATATTCCGGCTGCGCTCGCCCCAAGGCCGGAAATCCCACTCGAGGTCCTGTGTTAGGTGATGCAGGAATCAAATATTAGAGTCACAGAGTCAAAGAATTCTACAGCACAGAAAGAGGCCCTTTTGCCCATCATGTCTTCATTGGCCATCAAGCACCTATCTATTCTAATCACATTTTCCGGCATTTGGTCTGTAGCTTTGTAAGTTATGACATTTCAAGTGCTTTAAATGTTTCTTAAATGTTGTGAGTGCTTCCAGCTCTACCACCCTTTCAGGTAGTGAGTTCCAGATTCCCACCACCCTCTGGATGAAGAAATTGTACCTCAAATCCCCCCTAAACCTTCTGCTCAGAGCTCATGGATCCAGGGAAATATGGCAAATTGGATCCAAAATTGGCCTAATGGCAGGAGGCAGAGGGTAATGGTCGAAGGTTGTTTTTGTGACTGGAAGCCTCAACTAACACACATTGATCCAAAGAGCAGTGAGACTGGTGGCCACACCCTTCACTTACACAGATGATGGAAGTAACTATCTCAAGAAAGAAACACTTAGGGTAGAATTTTAAGGATGGTGAGCGATTGGCGCTTCCCATCCCGAGAGCTGGCGCCTAACACACAGCCATCGACCCTCGAACTCTCACTGCCATTTAACACCCCAAGGGGGCCTTCAGAGTGAGGCGTCCCCCCACTTCCCGCCCAAGGTGATGAAATGTAGAAATATCTGTTTCCCACCCTACCACACCCACCAACCTAAAAATTGAGGCTGGGTGGGATGAGGTCAATAAGCAGCCACCTAAAAAGGGCCTTAGCACTGCTGCCTAACAGTGCTTTGGGACCCAGGTTCAATTCTAGCCTTGGGTGACTGTGTGGAGTTTGCACGTTCTCCCCGTGTATGCTTGGGTTTCTTCTGGGTGCTCTGGTTTCCTCCCACACTCTAAAGATGTGCAGGTCAGGTTGATAAGCCATTTACAAATTCCCCTTCTGGCCTCCTTCTGCACTGTAGGTTTTCTATGATTCTATGATTAATGGGTGAACAGGTGGGTTTCCTGCCTGCAGCCTTGTCCGTCCAAATATGAAATTGCTTGGTTTGGGCAGGTGGGTTCTTGGGGGGAATCCCGTCCATTCCATTTTACCCTCTCTGCACCCCTCCCCCCCACCCCAACTCAGAACTTGCCTTGAGGGGAACTTAAAATTCTGCCCTTACATTCATGTCCTCAGGGCATCCCAAAGTGCATTTCAGGCCAGGAAGTACTTTTGAAGCACAGTCACTGTTGTAATGTAGGAAACAAGATAGCCAATTGGTGCACAGAAAGCTCTCACTAACAGTAATGTGATCATCTATTCAGTGACGTTGGTTGAGAGATAAACATTTGGCAGGACTCAAGGAAATCTCCTCTACTCTCTTTTTGTTTCAGTTAGTGCTGTCAGATCTTTTGCATTGGCCTGAGATGGCAGATTCTCAACCGGAAGGTGGCATTGCCCCATAGGCTGGAGCGCCAGTCTCTGTAGTGGAACTTAAGTTGGTGATTTAGTGGCAAGAGTGTTACCACAGAGCCATGACTGACTCCAACATTGTTACAATGACTGCTTCTTGAACAAGAATTGTAATGGCCTTGAAGAAAGCTTCAAAGGGTATGGACGTATATTTAGGTGGCATTCTTAGAATGGTTGCAGTAAAATAATTTCTTTTCAGGGCATAGGAAATGAATTATCTAGAAGTTACAACGTGGAAACAGCTCATTTAGCCCAACCAGTTCATTATGTTTCTTTCATGTGACCAATTCCATGGTGCAAACGCTGCCACCATGTAAAACATTTTTCAAACACTCATTTAATGTTTTTTTGGAAAGGATTCTATGAATTTGAATGGGGCTAAATTTCTTGGGCTTGTCCCACTCCTTTTTCAGAACTTCAGCATATGTTTGGAGAAATTCTATTGATGCACCAAAATTTTAATTAGTTTTGGAAACAGTGTAAAATGTCTAAAATTGTCTTGATTTGTCTTTATGTAAATTTATTTCTGTAATAGATCCAGTTTTGGAGTTAGCATGAAATGTATTGGGCCCACCTACTACACCCATCCCATCCCCAATCGGTTGAAGAGGTCAAAAATACACTCTAGGAATCCCATATGTTAACTAATATGTTACTCAGTAATACAAGGGGAAGTTGTTCAATTTTAGACATGCACTCTTGTTTAGCAAATGTAAGTTTCAGCTCATCAGTAAAAGTTTATTTATTAGTGTCACAAGTAGACTGACATTAACGCCGGAATGAAGTTACTGTGAAAATCCCCCAGTTGCCACACTCCAGCGCCTGTCCGGGTACACTGAGGGAGAGGTTAGTTTGGCCAAAGCACATAACCAGCATGTCTTTCGGACTGTGGGAGGAAACCAGAGCACCAGAGGAAACACACGTAGACACGGGGAGAACGTGCAAACCCCACAGACAGTGACCCAAGCCAGGAAACGAACCTGCATCCCTGGCGCAGTCATGTGGGATCATCTCGAGAAGTTGCAATTTAACTCAAAGAAGTCAATTTTAAGGCTAGGCACAAAATGGATGGTCAACAGGCCTGTCCATTATCACCACTGTAAGCAACAATGAGGCCATTTTGTACCATGTCTACCATAAAACTGCAATCCAGGCCCTAGGTGCTGCATAGGATGTCAAGTTACACATTACACTGGGCTTCCAGCCTTAAACAGCTGGATGTTTCAGCCACCCATCTCTGAACCCCCATTCGAGCTGGCAGCAGCCAGACTAAACCTGTTGGACTTTAACCTGGTGTTGTGAGACTTCTTACTGTGTTTACCCCAGTCCAACGCCGGCATCTCCACATCATAGCAGCCAGACTGCCAGGATGAAGTAGCCCAATGCCATTTTCAGGCCACAACCATCCCAATTCCGTCTTGTGGATGCATTTCAAATGGGTACCAAGGAGAGTTGGGGGAGAGTTCAATCATAAGATAGGCAAAGATGCAGTTGGATCTAGATGGTTGCTCTTCACGAATTTACCTAAAACCCAGGTGTGTGTTAGAAGCCGGTAAGTCTTTAACATTTTTGTTTTCAACGGTGATTCAGAGGTTAATTCAGAAAAAGGGTTGTTTTTCAAGTTTCAAATTACAGAAGTGGTCAGATCGAGCCTATTGTCTGTACTTGAAAGGGAGTCAGCTACCTTGACCTAATTTGTGCAGCGAAAGAATTATCCCTAACAGTGTGACTGAAACCTTCTATCTTGTAACAAGTAACACATTTATGTCTGGAGTATTAGTTTGGATTGATGTCAGACAGATTCGAACTGTTGTTCCATTTTTCGAGCGGTTATAGGTGAAAGCCAAGTATTTTGTATTCATTTCCCATCAAAAAGTCACCCCATTGCTGGGTGATACATTTTCATTGATGTCTGTGCTTCTACAATGATGAAGTTGTTTACTAAATCAAGGAATTTCCTGACATTTCATAAGAATTTAGGGCAATAAGGCTTATCCTTTATATGGTTTTAAAGGGGGGGGCGATCTTACCAGAATTTGGCAAAGTGTTGGTTCCGGCGAGAAAAATGGAGTGAATCGTGCCAATGTCTCCAGCAAAATTTCATACCAGACCTTGAGCCTCATTGACAAAACTTTTCATGGCCACAAGAGTAACACCGCGCCCGCAATGGCCTCCCTCTGATTCACCCACCAGGGCTCCACTTAATCGCACCAATCACTGGGGAGCTACATATAAACCGCTCCCCCCCCCGCCCTCTCCAGCACCTGTTCCACAGCGACTGCAGGGGATGGCAGCCAGGAATCACGCACCGTGTTTCTCAGGGACAGCCATCAGACACGGAGGTCATGCGCTGAGCCATGGTGCAGATATCTCCACATCATGACGCAGATATCTCCTACCATGGAGTGCACATCCTACACCAAGGTCTCCACTGAGGATTCTAATCTCGCAGTGTTGGCCTCAGTGCGCTGAAGTGACGGCACCATCTCCTTAAACAGAAGGCAATGGGATTCCTCCTGTAGGCCTTCATATTCCTGTTAATATGTATTCAATTAACTCAAGATAACAGTGATGTTTATTACCCTGCTGATTTTATTCAGATTAGTAAAGGCAAAACAGCTATACTACTATTCGTCCAGACCACGGATTGTCAGCAAAGCATCCTTCATTTGTCTTATTTACCTTCTCTCCAGATTGGGTTGTGTTCAAAAGCCTGTGTTTTGTTATCTTGTGTGGCCTTCAGGTACAGTCTCTTGCTGTTTCCTTCACCGGCAGTGGCGATGGATTATGACGGGGTACGACATAATGAAAGAAAACTTTTTGCAATCTCAATATCATTCTTATCACTGGCATTTTATCTGTTATGCAGATTCATGGAGAAGCCTCATGTAGCTTTCAGATGCCTACACACGTGCAGAGAGGTCGGAGGATTCATGTATGGGATATTCCATGAACAGGAATTATTGTCAATTCATTAACTATTGCAAGGCTACAGTTATATATAGATATGTAAATGTTACTTAATTCCGAAGAGCATTAAAGTTACTGGGTGGGATTTTGTCTTCTCACTTAGAATCATAGAATCCCTACAGTGCAGAAGGAGGCCATTCAGTCCATCAAGTCTGCACCCACCACAATCCCACCCAGGCCCTTTCCCGTAACCCCACGTATTAACCCTACGAATCTCCTAACACCAAAGTCAATTTAACCTGGCCAATCAACCTAACCCACACATCTTTGGACTGTGGGAGGAAACCGGAGCACCGGAGGAAACCCACGCAGACACGAGAAGAATGTACAAACTCCACACAGACAGTGACCCGAAGCTGGAATTGAACCCGGATCCCTAGCGCTGTGAGGGAGCAGTGCTAACCACTGTGCCACTGTGCCGCCCACTTGAATGACCTTTAATCCTAGAATTTAGCATAAATTTACCCTTCAAGATTAAAGAAAAATCTGCACGTATTTCATGCATTAGCACATTTCTCCGGAGTGTTGAAAAGCAAGACACGTCAAATTAATTATTTTAGTTATATTATTTCTTCCTTTCTCGGAAGCAATCATTTGTTGCTGGACTTTGGTTGTGTTGCCAGTTACCTTCCATGATCTATTTGACCTTCACAGCAGAACATTATGCTGTCTTCCTTCAGTATCCACATGTCCATTTTTCCAATAAGGTTCACTGAATATTGTTTAGAAGCAAATTGCTGCGGATGCTGGAATCTGAAACCAAAAGAGAAAATGTTGGAAACTTCCAGCAGGTCTGGCAGCATCTGTCAGGAGAGAAAAGAGCTGACGTTTTGAAACTAGATGACCCTTTGTCAAACTGGAAGTGAAGTGGCAGTGAGTTAAACATTAGATAAAAGCAAATTACTGCGGATGCTGGAATCTGAAACCAAAACAGGAAATGCTGGAAAATCTCAGCAGGTCTGGCAGCATCTGTAAGGAGAGAAAAGAGCTGACGTTTCGAGTCCGGATAACTCTTTTGGTTTCACAGGACATTGTTGCTGACTCTATTCCCAATAGGCTAAAATGAGCCAATTTGCCACAGATTGGTGACTTAACTGAAGATTTCCTTAATCTATCTGGTTCTGCTACCTCTGTCTTGAAATTTTACGTAAATTATAACTGATGACGCTTTGCACTTCCCAGGCAGATGGCGGGATTTGTTCAGGTGAAATCTAAATAATGGAAAAGTTGTGACTTGGCTGGTTCTTGTCTGTCCATTATCGCTCAGAATGTGTAGACCTGCGTGGGAATTCAGCACTAAGTCCAGATCCAAGCATCAAGTCACAGCACTTGTCTTCTAACAAGTGGCATTCAATGAATGGAATCTTGAGTTCTTGAGGTTGCACAGTGGTTAGCACCGCTGCCTCACAGCACCAGGAAGCCAGGTTCAATTCCAGCTTTGGGTCACTGGCTGTGCGGAGTCTGCACGTTCTCCCCGTGTCTGCATGGGTTTCCTCCGAGTGCTCCGGTTTCCTCCCACAGTCCGAAAGATGTGCAGGTTAGGGTGAATTGGTCATGCTAAATTGTGCCTTAGTGTCCCAGAATGTGTAGGTTAGGGGGATTAATGCTGTAAATATGTGGGGTTATGGGGATAGGGCATGGGGTGGATCTGGGTGAGGTGCTCTGTCAGAGAGTCAGTGCAGACTTGATGGGCTAAATGGCCTCTTTCTGCACTGTAGGGGTTCTATGATTCTATTGATGAAGCTTACACAGTGATCTTCCACTGGAAACATAAGGTGAGATTTTACTGGTCCCTAGAAAGCAGTTTAGAATGGATAAGAAGGCCACTAGCATCAGGGTAGCTCCAAGGCTTGAGAAGATGGCTCCTGGTGCCATTTAGAATCATAGAATCCCTACAGCAGAAGAAGGCCATTCAGCCCATCGAGTCTGCACCGACCACAATCCCACCAAGGCCCGATTCCCATAGCCCCTCATATTTACCCTGCTAATCCCCCTGACACAAGGGTTAATTTAGCATGGCCAATCAACCTAATCTGCACATCTTTGGACTGTGGGAGGAAACCGGAGCACCTGGAGGAAACTCACGCAGACACGGGGAGAATGTGCAGACTCTACGCAAACAGATACTCGAGTCCGGAATTGAACCTGGATCCCTGGCACTGTGAGACAGCAGTGCTCACCACTGTGCCACCGTGCCGCTCCCTTCATAGATCAATTGTCAATGCTGAACAGGATCCCTTTCCAAATGCTGGACCAGTGTGCTTGGCCCTGACAGAAGTGTCTCTGTCCCTACCCAGCGAGCCTCAAGTTGGAGGTGCCCTCGCGATACCCTTGCTGTCTCAGTATCCTTGTGGCCACCACTCTCGGTGGTGCAGTTGAGGCTTCTGGGCTGCCAGCCATCTGATTGGATCAGCCACATGGAGCACCGATCCACCATCCATAATTGAACACTGGACATGATGGCTGCTAATTAGGACTGTGCCTCCAGGAAGATTACCACTGTGGTCCTGCTGCCTGCTCAAGCAGCCTTGGGACTGCCTTATATCTCGGTGTGAAGACTTACGCATTCTTGGAAAATCCCGGCCAATCATGCAGATTGAGGTAAGGACTGAAAGGGTTAAATTATGTGCACAGGTTGCATCCACCAGCTTTTTATTCCCTTGTGTACTCTCTTGACTAAGGCGTAATTAAATTGAGCACCGGAAACCTCCATCCTGGGATTCTCCAGTGCCGCTGCAGTGAATGGAGTTTTGGCTGACAATCAAGTTCTCCATTTTCACCAGTCGCGGGGCGGACACGGACAAAGGTCGGAGAATGCCTCACAGACGTTTAAGGTGATCATCGGATTTGTTTGGGTGGATATGGTGAGCAACCAGAGCAAAAGGGCATAAACTCAGAAATGTAGAGTTAGGATGTAGAGGGGAGATTGCAGGAAATACTTCTTCACACAAAAGACTGTGGAAATTGGGAAGCCTCTCCCACAAAAATCTATTCAGGCTGGGTCAATTGATAGATTTTTGTTAGTTAAATGATTCTAGAACACAGTGTGTTCTAGTTCTTATTCATTGGTTCCCTGCTGGCACAAATAGTCCCACAGACCACAAAATGTAGCCTCGTATTTCTTAACATTCTATCTTTTTGTTTATGAATATTTTTTGGATTATAAAGGCATAGTAGGCTGTTTACCAAATGCAATATTGACCTTTCGTAGGGAAAAGGAGAAGAGCCATACCACACGGCCTCCCTGATTCGAATCTGTGTCAAATTTTTAATCCACACTGAACACATTTCCTCTCATTTTGCATGTTTGAATTGGTTGTTTCATTCAGTCTCAGTTTGATTTCTCATCAGTAGCATGATGCCGATTGAATCAAACGTCCATGCTGTTTTTCTTCTTCGCAGTGAATTTTCTACCGACCATTAACTCCAGTGATTTATGACTTACTGGAATCAAGATTTGTTTGAATGTCAAACTTGACACTGAAAATCATGGGAATCCACTTCTTTCAAGGTCTGCTGTTGACAGTCACCGTTTAGCTATGCTAACAACTCAACAACAGTACTAAACCTGTCAAAGATATGGCACCAATTCGAGGACACTAGTTGCCTTGCCAGAAAGCTGTAATGGCTGCTGTAATGCATGTATAATGTGGTCAATTCAATTAAATATAAACCACAAATCCGCATGTTTCAGGCAAACAGCATGGACAGTCATCTCTGGTACAAAGCAAACGTTGTTCTCCTTATGCTGAGAAAGCTAAGGAGAGATTTAGTGGAGGTGTTAAGATGATGAGGAATTTGTTGAGTAGCGAGAGAAACAGGAAAGCCTGACACTTATATAAGAATTTCACAACTTTAGGACATCTTAAAGTGTTTTGCAGAAATGAAGTGCTTCATTTTTGAAGTGTGGTCACTGTGATGATACAGGAAAGACTGCAGTTATTTGGCACACAGCAAACTCCCACAAAGAACTAGGAGATAATATGCCAGACAGTCCCTTTTTGCAATGTTGGCAAAGGAAAAATTGTTGGCCAGGGATAATTCCTCTGTGCTTCTTTGAAATAGAGCCACAGGAATCTTTTAAGTCCCCCTGACAGGGCAGATAGGGCCTTGATTTAACTTTTCATCTCGAAGACAGCATCTCCAACAATGCAGCTCTTCCTCAGTATTGCACTGATGTGACAGTGTTGATTATTCGGTTCTGATCGCTGGAGTGGTATTCGAACCCACAACCAAACGATTCAGAAGCAAGAGTGCTACCATCAAAGCCACAATTGGATGGGAGAAATTGCTTCCACTGGGCAGGAGGATTATTATACCCAGGGGATACTGATTTAGGAACAAGTAGGGTGATGAGGGGAATTTCTTAAATCCATCAATATGCTGTAAATAAGAATGTGCTACTTGAAAGGGTTGTGGAAGCAGATTCAATTATAATTTTCACAAGGAGTTTGGACATTTATGTGAAATGAAAGGGGGAAAAAACAGGTGAGTGCGACAAATTGGATAGTGCTTACAATGAGCTGACATGTGTGTTGTATGATTCCAGGAGCTGGATTTTAGGTTGGTGATGGACTAGAAGCAAATGTGGGAGAATCCAGTCATATAGGGCAATCTGGAAGTCAGTACAGTGTATCTCTCAGTGGGATTTCTGTGCCAAGTGCTCATCCAGGTACTTTTTAAAAGATGTGAGGCAACCACCTCTACCACCCTCCCAAGCAGTGCATTCCAGACCGTCAACACCCTCTGGGTAAGAAAAGTTTTTCCTCCAAATCCCCCCTAAACCTCCTGCCCCTCACCTTGAACCTCCCCTCATGATTGACCCTTCAACTAAGGAGAACGGCTGCTCCTTATCCACTCTGTCCATGTCCCTCATAATCTTATACACTTCGATCAGGTCGCTCCTCAGTCTTCTCTGTTCCAATGAAAACAACACAAGCCGATCCAACTCTGAGGCTCTGACGAAGGGTCATCTAGACTCGAAACGTTGGCTCTATTCTCTCTCGATGTGGAGACGCCGGCGTTGGACTGGGGTAAACACAGTAAGGAGTCTAACAACGCCAGGTTAAAGCAGCGGTCCGAAAGCTAGTGGCGTTTGCTACCAAATAAACCTGTTGGACTTTAACCTGGTGTTGTTAGACTCCTTACTCTATTCTCTCTCCACAGATACTGTCAGACCTGCTGAGATTTTCCAGCATTTTTCTGTTTTTGTTTCAGATTCCAGCATCCGGAGTAATTTGCGTTTATCACAAGCCTATCCAACCTCTCTTCATAACTTAAATGTTCCATCGCAGGCGGCATCCTGGTGAATCTCCTCTGCAACCCCTCCAGTGCACAATCATGGACATAGAGATCACGTCAAACATTCTTAGCTTGGCCGAACACATTCATGTCTGCCCTTGACCACAGGAGGATTGTGTTAACCCTCTGGGGGTGAGCAGTCCCTCTGAGAATGCATCCTAACAGGATTCAGGCTGACCATGCACCAACTCGGATACTCACGCTTCAGTGGATATTTGCGTTTTCACCTTTAGAGCAGCATAAGTAAGCAAGTCCAGACGGTGGGGACAGGGACAGCTGTGGAGAGGAGGCAGCACCTATCAGCTCTTCTTAATTAGCTGCAGACACTGCACACCAGGAGCCCTTGATGGGAAGGATAATTCAGAAGCAGCGGAAGAGGATGTCTGATCCGCTGGCAGGCATTGCGCTTACACTGCCCAGCTTTGTAGCAAGATTAAAGGAATCCGTTTCAAGCATGGTGCTGCAGGCCTTTTCAATGCTCTCTGCCTGGGGAAAGAGTGGCCACCAGTGTGGAGCATCAAATGTGACAGTCAAAATGGCAGCAGGCAGGCCCTCAGCGACAGCTTACACACCATGAACTCCACTTTAACTAGAGTGGATACCCTAGTCCTGACTGTTCATCACTCCACTGATCTGCAGCAAACCTTTTGCCAGCTTGCTGCCACACAAACACGACTGGGCCAGGAGGATGGCGATGGTGGATTGGGCGCATTGGCGTGGGTTCCTGACTTACAATGCGTACACTTGTCCCACATTGCTGCCCTCCCGCCCCCCCCCCCGCACTCCCCCCAGTCAATACCCACATGTTGCCTTCTGTCCATTAACTGACTTTGCCCCGGCACGAGTGCAGGTGGAGAGACCTTTGCTGGCATCTCGCCCAAAGTCCAGAAGATGTCGACCAAGAGCGTCTTAGCAGTCGGAGCAGGGATCTGAGCAGCCCTTCTTTACCTCTGCTGAGGGGTTATATCATGTAGATGCGCTAAGAAAAGGAGGAATAAAGATTTGTGTTGCACAGGGGACATGTGCCATCAGACCTTTGAATGGACCGACCTTATATTAAATTGATCTTTCGCTACACCCTAACCATCATAGAATCATAGAATTCATACCGTGCAGAAGGAGGCCATTCGGCCCATTGGGTCTGCACCGATTACAATCCCATCCAGGCAATATTCCCGCAACCCCGCAGATTTACCCCTCTAATCCCCTGACACTAGGGTCAATTTAGCATGGTCAATCAACCTAACCCGCACATCTTTGGACTGTGGGAGGAAACCGGAGCACCCGGAGGAAACCCACGCAGACACGGGGAGAATGTGCAAACTCCACCCAGACAGTGACCTGAGGCTGGAATTGAGTCTGGATCCCTGGCGCTGTGAGGCAACAGTGCTAACCCCTGTGCCATCGTGCCACCCGCCTCTATGACTGCAACACTACATTCTGCACCCTCTCCTTTCATTCCCTCTGAACAATATGCTTTGTCTGAATAGTGCAACTGTATAACAATACATGTGACAATAATAAGTCAAATTTTAAAAAGCCACATTTTAAGTGGTTAACCCTTTTCTCCGACAAGCCAGCTGGTAAACTCTGTTTCAAAGTCGAAGGAGATCAAGGATTGCAACAGGCTGGAAGCACCATGGTGGCTGTCTGGGAATCCTGGACAAACCTGAATAAACATCTTTCCGTGGTTACACTCCAGCTGTCTATTACTGCAGTGGAAGCCCTCATACTTGTTAGATACCTTTTGGGTGAATCATAGGTGTCTTAATTGCCACACAGTGTACAGTTAATGATGCCTGGCAAGTGGGAAAAAGCCAGCCAGAAATACAAAGCAGGGCACCCACTCATTTTGACTGTTGTCTTTGTGGGCAAAGTTCACATAATTGCCATCCCTGGTAAACAAACTATCAGTCACTGCCTTATGTATTAGTGTTGCTGCTGACTGCACAATCTCTCTGATAGTTCCCTCTTAAGGATCCAGAATTAAAGAGGTTGAGGACAGCTTTGACTTTGACAGCTATTGGTAAAGTGTTGCCAATGAGTCGACTCCATAGCAGGCCTTGTTCCAGTAGGCTGCAAATGTCTGACACCACTTGATGTGCCACCATGTGAGACTGATGTTTTGATATGTTGAGGAAGCTTGTTCTATAGCCTGTAGACCCTCTCTGCTGCTCCTCTCTGTCCCGTAGCGCCGTAGCTCTCTGAGGAGCAGGCTGTTGGTGCTCTTGCTGCTGCCAGTGCTTGCTGGTGATCTTAGTCATGATCTGAGGTATAATTGGTATAATTGGCACCCATTTTAGATCAGAGTTCCAAAGTGCAGACTAGGCCTCGAATCCTCGAAAGAACTGATGAAACCTTCAACAAGTCACCTCCAAAGCCACCTTTTCACACAAATACACTGAGCAAACACTTTCACACTAACAGATAAGAAAGAGGCTGTGAGTAAAGTATATTTATTATCATTTTTCACAGATGTGGCTATTGCCCCTCAATTATTTTTGTCTTTTCATCTTGCTTTCACTGGCGACCTCCAGGAAGTCTCGAAAGCCTATGGGATCAAAGTTAAACCCTTATTACCAGCCTCCCCCGACAGGAGGTTACGTGTATGCAGCCCTACCACACGACAGGAGTTAAGTGTGGGAGTTGGCAAAGTAGAGCCAATTTCCTGATATAACTTTTCCTGGATATCACTCCTCAACAACACCCAAACAGATGGCTCGCCCAAGTTAAAGTCTGTCTGGGGGAGGCAGTGGTGTAGTGGTATTGTCGCTGGACTACTAATCCAGAGACCCAGGGTAATGCTCTGGGGACCCGGGTTCAAATCCCACCACAGCAAATGGTGAAATTTGAATTCAATAAAAATCTGGAATTAAGAATCTACTGGTGACCATGAAACCATTGTCAATTGTTTGGAAAACCCATCTGGTTCACTAATGTCCTTTAGGGAAGGAAATCTGCTGTCCTTACCTGGTCTGGCCTACATGTGACTCCAGACCCACAGCAATGTAGTTGACTCCCTCAGGGATGGGCAATAAATGCTGGCCCTGCCAGTGACGCCCACATCCAATGAATACATTTCTTAAAATCCTATGTTTATTCTTCAAAAACAAAAGTGCAAAAATAAAACCGTGCATTTGTGATTTTCACCTTGGGAGGACCTACTATCGATGGAAATAGAGTTTGTTAGATTAGTTTTTCAGTAAAATGAGATCTGAGGGTTTTGTACATTTGATAATTAATATATAGGCGGTATTTTACCATTTTTAGTCTAAATGCCGGGTGGGCATGGAACTGGGCGAGTTCCAGATCATTTTTTGGGCGTGTTTTTAGGTCCCCCCACATGCATTCTGGCTGCAAAATTCTGAGCGAGCGGGACTTAACCCACCCGAAAGCCTGCAGAGGGAGGTAGTGCGCGTGTGCAGGCCTCTGTTGCTGCACATGCACATTAGCAGGAGTCTGACAGACAAAGAGAGAGCTGTCAGGCCCCTGCTAGTGCAGGCAGCCTGAAGCAGCGCCCCCCCCCACTGCAATCACGGGGGCCCGCAGCCTGAGATACATCCCCCACCGATCATCCACCGCCCAGACCGATCGTGGACCCCCTCCCTCCTCCACTGATTGCTGCAGAGTGGCAGCGAGCCCCCTCTCCCTCCCTCTCCCCACCGAACATGGCCCCGCTGCCCTCCTCCCACCGATCGCTGCGGAGTGGCAGTGGGCCCTCTCTCCCTCCGTCTCCCCACCGAACATGGCCCCGCTGCCCTCCTCCCACCGATTGCTGCGGAGTGGCAGCGAGCCCTCTCTCCCTCCCTCTCCCCACCAAACATGGCCCCGCTGCCCTCCTCCCACCGATCGCTGCGGAGTGGCAGTGGGCCCTCTCCCCCCATTAACCCCCCACTGGCCCCTTCCCTTTAGCCCCATCCCACTGGCTGCCTCCTCCCATTGGCCCCACCCCCTCTAGCCTCTCCCCCACTGGTCCCACCCCCATTGGCCCTGCCCCCTGGCACTGCCCAGTGGGCATTGCCCAGGTGCCAGGATGGAACTGTCAGTCTGGCACTGGCCCAGGGGACCCCCCTTGCCTTCAGCCTCCCTGGGGGGGGCCTCAATGATCTCTGGTTCCACCGGCGAGGCCAAGTTGACTGCTCCCTGTTCATGGGGAGCATGTGTATTCCTTGCCGGTGAGAACCTTTCCTGGTGAGGCCATAAGGGGGGGCGGGGGGGGGGGGGGAGCTCAGACGATTGAGCGCTGTGCTCATTAATGACATTGAAATGCTTATTTAAATAAATTTAAATAAATTAACCTGCCTCTAACCCATTTCCGGCGATAGGCTGACTGCGCCGGAAAGCCTATTGTCGTAAAATGGCGCCGGTCACGAAAACCGGCGCCAATTGCGTTAACCACTTTACGCCCCACTTTACGACCTGGGGTTTATTTTTCATGGGATGTGCGCACGGTTGGCAATGCTAGCATTTATTGCCCTTCTTTAATTGCCCCGGCACCTTTGATGTCTAATAATATTAATGTTGAGATCGTAGGAGTTAAACAGTGAGAAGGCAAACTACATTCGCTGCCAGGTCTGGGTGGGCAAACAAGTCAACCAATGGATGGACAATGTCGGTGATACAGCTACTCACCAGGCTGGGGGTATAACAGGGATATGCTAATGGAAGTCAGAGCAGCAGAGAATTAGATACCCTGAGGACTAGGCTGTTTCATAAGCATAATCTTCCGCTCTCCAAAGAAATAGTGTATTAATTGTCCTTTGCATTTCCAGCCTTCTCACTGCTTGTAGCTGATTCTATCTCAATACCAATTGAATTAGTTGTCTTGTCGAATTGTACTATAATCAATAAATCTCATCAGACAATGGAATCACTCTATGTACTAGAAAAAATGTGCACACGAAATATACATGGTGGTGTCACAAAGTTATACTTTAATCCTGATGTATAGAGTGATAATTTCCCCTTGTACCCAGAAATAACTTCTACATGAACATTCTCATTTTAAAAAAAATCATTCAAGAGAAGTGGACTTTGCCATGCCAGCATTCATTAATTGCCCTTGACAAGGTGATGGTGAGCTGCCTTCTTGAACCGCTGCAGTCCATGTAGTGTAGGTATGCCCGCAGTGCTGTTAGGGAGTTCCTAATATTTTGATCCAGCAACAGTGAACGAACAGCGATATATTTCTAAGTCGGAATGGTGAGTGGCTTGGAGGGGAACTTGCAGGTGGTGGTGTTCCCATATGTCTGCTGCCCTTGTCCTTCTAGATGGTAGCAGACTGACCTCCAACAACCACAATCATCTTCCTTGACTCCAAGGAGGCTTTTCCCCCTGATTCCCATTGATTCCAGTTTTACTAGGGCCCCTTGATGCCACACTTGGTTAAATGCTATCTTGATGTCAAGGGCAGTCACTCTCACTGCACTTCTGGAGATCAGCTCTTTTGTCCATGTTTGAACCAAGACCGTAATGAGGTCAGGAGCTGAGTGGCTCTGGTGGAACCCAAACTGAGTGTCAGTAAACAGGTTATTACTGAGTAAGTGCTGCCTAGTGTCATGGTGATTAGCAGGGTAAATACATGGGGTTACAGGGATAGGGCCTGGGTGGGTTTGTTGTCAGTGCAGATTCGATGGGCCAAATGGCCTCCTTCTGCACTGTAGAGATTTTATGAACTTGTGGGACAAAGAAAAATGCCCGGACACTGTTGTTTATCTATTATCCAAATTAATTTCTACGAAGTTGTGGTGACAATTTAAAGAATAATTGGAACACCTTGTTCCTTTTCTTGTACAGACCTGCCAACTCATTCTCATTTGGAGGGTTACACCTTCGTACCTGAACTGTCAGCCGCCCTTTTTAATATCCAATACGCTTATCTGGTTACTTGTCTTGCTGGCCATATTTCGAATCAATCAGAACAAATGAAAGATTTGTGACAATCCAAAGCCTCTGAGAGCCTGAAGCAACCTTTGCATTCTCAATCGGTTACACCTCACGCCTTCAGCACTTGGCTGGCTCTGCACCCTTGCAACACGTTCCTGTTAGTGCTGTGTGTCACAAATATTATGACTGTATACCTGAGCTTAAAAGACATCTGCAATATGATCTGCAATATGATATAGGCTGCTAAATTGGTTAAACTGAGCACGGTGGTTTCAAATTTTACATTCCTAACATACAACTCCTGCCAAGAACCATTATGTGATGTCAACTTCGCTGTTTTGGAAAATTAACTGACTTGTTCCCTGAGTTGATGCATTTGTATTTCGATGAGATACGTTCAGATTGGTACAAGAAATGTTCCGGCAAATATTTGCATAAGTGAGGAGGTGAGTGAGGTTGATAAGTGAGGAGTGGGTGAGGTTTATAAGTGAGGAGGTGAGTGATATTTGCAAGTGATTCAGTGCTGAGAGTGAACATTTGATCACTGCTTGGGCAGCACGGTGGCACAGTGGTTGGCACTGTTGCCTCACAGCGCCAGGGACCCAGGTTCGATTCCCAGCTTGGGTCATTGTTTGTGCGGAGTTTGCACGTTCTCCCCATGTCTGCGTGGGTTTTTTCCGGGGGCTCCGGTTTCTTCCCACGCTCCAAAGATGTGCAGGCTTGGTGGATTGGCCATGCTAAACTACCCCGTAATGCCAGGGGAATTAGTGGGGTAAATACTTGGGGTTAATGGGACAAGCCCTGGGTGGGATTGTTGTCAGTGCAGGTTCTTTGGGCCGAATTGCCTCCTTTTTCACTGTAGGGATTCAGTTCGGATACAGAGAATTGATTGAGACCAATTTGTGTAACAAGTGGATGGATGGTTAGAGGATTTCCTATGTAAGTGATGGCAGAGGAGCAATATTATAATGTCTTTCCTCCAATGTGAGTAACTAAATGAATCTTTGTCTTGGCACATCCCTGTAATTTCGGATAGTAATGTCTGTGGCTGCTCTGGCATTAGCAACCTCCTCCTTGGTATTGGGTTGTGATCAGGTGCAGAGATCTGAGTGGCTTCTTCCTCCTGCACCTCTAGTCTTCACTTCCGCACCATGCTGTACACAACACATTTATCCTGAAGATCCCCACTGGTGAGCCCTGAAGGGCAACTCAGACCTGTTCAGGCATTTAAAGCACAACATGGGCAGAGCTAGTGTCTTAGCTGGTTGTCTTACAGTTCACATTTTACCGTTCCTGGTGTTTATCAGTAGCAGGCATCCTTTAAGGCTGGTCCAGATCTGAACACGTCAGGGACCTTGGGCTACCACAGTATGAATGCGTCATGGCAGCTCCAAGGTAATATGGCTCAGATCTGCATAAGAAACTATTTTGAGCCAGCAGCAAAACGATAGAATCAAATCCTCTATGATTAACAAATATTCCTGTTTGATTGAGGTGTGCACAGATTGGCACGAATATACAATCAATGGCACCCTGTGTCTATGGGAAGTCAGCCAGAGACTCTGACATGAGTGCCTGCTCATCCTGGCTATCATGATCACATGGAACGTTTATGTACCTCCCAGCCCTGGCAAAATATCCATCCATGGCCTGACTTACCCATTCATGTGCAGCCAACACAGGCATATGGCCACCAGGTCCAATGGCTAAAGAGGCCTCTTGGAATCTGTGACCAGGCATGGCAACCTCAACCTTTGAAGCACTTCTCCTTTGCTATGTCCAGGAAGTTGAGTTCCTGTGGACCTTGTAAGGTGCAATATCTGTTGCTTCCTTCTCTGCTGTTCAGCTGCAGTTACCTCTGCAGCACATCCTTCCTGCTGATAATCCTTATTCTCTTTCTCTTTAAACACTAGTCAAGAGCAACCTTGACTCATCCAACACAAGCTTTTCTATCTGAACAACTGACAACTCTCCAAATGATACTCTCACTCAAATACTTTCATCTAATCATTGCACAGAGAAAACAAGAAGAAGGGGAGGTGATGGCCTCATGGTATTATCGCTGGACTAATCCAGAAACTCAGCTAAAGATCTGGGGACCGGGGTTTGAATCCCACCATGGAATAGTGGAATTTGAATTCAACTTTAAAAATATCTGGAATTAATAATCTACTGACGACCATGAAACCATTGTTGATTGTCCATCTGGTTCACTAATGTCCTTTAGGGAAGGAAATCTGCCAACCTTACCTGGTCTGGCCTACATGTGTCTCTCAGCAATGTGGTTGATTCTCAACTGCCCTAGCAAGTAAGAAGACAGCACACCACCACCTTCTCAAGGGCAACCAGGGATGGCAGCGATGCCCAATACCCACGAATGAATAAAAAAATCTGAAGACGTCCCATGAGAACTGAACATTTATTTAGTTATGGCCTCCTGATCTTTAACCATCCCGTTAAGGTGCCACAAAACCTTGCTTTAATCTCTCTGTAAGTCCCAACACATGGGAAACGCACGCAGCAGCTATTAATATTGAATTAAACTTGAGGCGGCACGGTGGCACAGTGGTTAGCACTACTGTCTCACAGTGCCAGGGACCCGGGTTCGATTCCTGGCTTGTGTCACTGTCTGTGCGGAGTCTGCACATTCTCCCCGTGCCTGCGTGGGTTTCCTCCGGGTGCTCCGATTTCCTCCCACAGTCCGAAAGGCGTGCTGGTTAGGTCATGCTAAATTCTCCCTCAGTGTACCCGAACAGGCACCGGAGTGTGGCAACTAGGGGCTTTTCACAGTAACTTCATTACAGTGTTAATATAAGGCTACTTGTGACACTAATAAATAAAATAATAAATTGCAATACATAAGCCTGATTTAAATATGTTAATGGTGGACTTACCACTTCACAGAGGATAATAGAATGTTTGATGCCAGCCCACAAAGAAACAGCAATGGGCACGTACATGGCAGGTTAGCGCCGTGCATTTGTCTGTTTCAACAATCCAAACACCGCTTGACCCCCTCTCACTCACTCAACTGGGGAAGCAGTTATAGTTTGATGTTGTGCTCAGCAATCCATTCAATGTCTTCAGCTGACAG
Organism: Mustelus asterias; assembly: GCF_964213995.1. Classification (NCBI taxonomy): domain Eukaryota; kingdom Metazoa; phylum Chordata; class Chondrichthyes; order Carcharhiniformes; family Triakidae; genus Mustelus; species Mustelus asterias. The sequence goes on from NC_135802.1 coordinate 134,245,151, forward strand.
TGTAGATGGTCGTGGTGCCACCAGGAATGGATCTGTCAGGATAGGAGTTCAGTGTGTGGTCGACGGTCTGACTTGGATAGACACAGTCACAAATTGACCCTCATGTTCTCTTTGTAGCATGAGTGGTCACATCTTCCCCAACCCGTCCTCAAGCGGCTGAAGGTTATCCAGATTCTCTGAGTCTTTAATTCAATGTGATGATTGGGCGCAGAGTTGCACGTACTAGCGGAAAGGTAAATAGGAAACTGAAGTTCTCAGGAAAGTCTTTGCGGCAGCATTTCCTTATCATAGAATCATAGAATCCCTACAGTACAGAAAGAGGCCATTCGGCCCATCGAGTCTGCACCGACCACAATCCCACCCAGGCCCTACCCCCATATCCCTACATATTTACCCACTAATCCCTCTAACCTACGCATCTCAGGACACTAAGGGGCAATTTTAGCATGGCCAATCAACCTAACCCGCACATCTTTGGACTGTGGGAGGAAACCAGAGCACCCGGAGGAAACCCACGCAGACACGAGGAGAATGTGCAAACTCCACACAGACAGTGACCCAAGCCGGGAATCGAACCCGGGACCCTGGAGCTGTGAAGTAGCAGTGCTAACCACTGTGCTACCGTGCCGCCCTTAGAAGAGGATCAGTTTCTGGAAATTAAAGTGTGAATCATTTCCTAACATTTATGTGGGCCAGGTGTGAATTGAGACTTCTGGGTGGCCTGATCTGACAACAGTCGGGAAACACAATGCCATCTGTGCGATGAAAATGGAATCTGCCTATGAAATATCTCCTGAGCTTCAGAGTCTATAACTGGATTAACTTAACATGCAAAGCTCACTAGGGCTTTGAACCAGATGCACAATTGGTGGGAACCATTACCATCTTCCGGGGAAGCTTCAACACCTGCTGAATTTGACACAGAGCAAGGATGATATCTGTGTAAAAAATGCATGTATCATGGGTAAACTCCCTGACGTTTGTCACGGATGCACCATCATGATGCCTAATGGTCCATAATGTCCTGCGGAGATTGGAACGAGCATTTAGCTCCTGAATGCCCATGCTGCTATAGATCCTGAAATAAACAACCCAAAAGAGCCAAATGCTTCCCTCTTATCTGTGAATATCTGACTGAGATCCGTGTTTCTTAACAGCAGATTTTCCTTAGATGAAGAGAGATGGAGATTGCATATCTTTCTCATATCTTTATTAGTGTCACAAGTAGGCTTACATTAACACTGCAATGAAGTTACTGTGAAAATCCCCTAGTCGCCACACTCCGGTGCCTGTTCGGGTACACTGAGGGAGAGTTTAGCATGGCCAGTGCACCTAACCAGCACATCTTTCTGACTGTGGGAGGAAACCAGAGGAAACACACACAGACAAGAGCAGAATGTGCGGACTCCGCACAGACAGTGACCCAAGCTGGGAATCGAACCTGGATTCCTGGCATTGTGAGGCAGCAGTGCTAACCACTGTGCCACCATTCATTACACACACTGGCCAAAGATTATACAAAAACAAGCCATCTTACTGATGGTCATGAGTGATGCTGATACTGTAATACTTCAAATTCATATAGTACCACTAACAGGAACATACCAATGTTACAAAGAGAAAAAAACATTTACATAGGAACATAGGACTTAAGAGGAAGAGTAGACCATGCAGCCCTTTGAGCCTGTACCACCATTCAATAGGATCATGGCTGATCTGGTTGTGGTCTCCATTCCACTTCCCTGTCTGTCTCCCATAACTCTTAACTCCCTTATCAATCAAAAATCTATTAAAAATTTGACCCAGCTCCCACTGCTTTCTGGGGAAGAGAATTCCATAGACGAATGACGCTCAGAGAGAAAAAATGTCTCCTCATCTCGATCTTAAAAGGGAGACCTCTTATTCTTAAAGTATATCCCCTAGTTTTAGTCTCCCCCACGAGTGAAACATCCTCTTGGTTTCCACCCTCAGTCCACCATGAGTACGTGAGGGAATTTAGGAATAATAGGCTATGAGTGTGCCAAGAGTATACCTCATCCTATTTTCCAAGGTTTCAATAAGATCACCTCTCAATCTTCTAGACTCCAGTGGATATAGGCCCAAATTGTTCAACCTTTCTTCGTAAGATAAGCCCTTCATCCCAGGAATGAGTGAAGTGAACCTTCTCTGAATTGCTTCCAATCCAATGATATCTTTTTCCAAGTAATGAGGCCAGAACTGTACACTGTATTCCTGAAGTGGTTTTGCCAAGGCCCCATACAGCTGCAGCAAAACATCCCCACTTTTATATTCCATTCCTCATTCCTATTTGTTTGCTGCACCTGCATGCTAACTTCTGGTGATTCATGCACCGGAACACTCAGATCCCTCTATAGCACCCAGTTCTGCAATCGTGCTCCATTTAAATAATATTCTGCGGTCTGAATTTTACCCATGGCGGGCATGCACGGCAGATGAGACCAGAAGCGTCTGCGTTTTTCTCTTCTGCCCGAGACGGACCAAGAGACGCAGCCTCACAAGGCACAGGAAGTGATTTTCACAGGTAAATTTAGCTGTTTTTCTCAATGCAATGTTTTGTTTTGATGGAACGGTGTCAACCATTTACGTTTTTTGTCTTTGATTGCATCTACGATATAAAGATGAATTGAGATTTTGTACCAATGTCCTGTGTGTTCTATGTTTTCCATTGGTGGTTGCCTTACCAGATTCTTCCTCTGAGGTGAGTTCACCTGCCTCAGAGTCCTCCTGGTCCAAGGGGTCCCCCCTTTGAAAGAACAAGTTTATGCAAAGCACAGCAGACAACGATGATGAGTGGCACTCACTCTGACGGATATTGTAGAGCATCCCTGAGCAGTCCAGGCATTGGAACCTCATTTTTAGCAGACCCATTGTCTTCTCCACTGTTGAACTTGTGGAGTCACGATAGTGATTATATATTTCCTCTGCCTCTGTCCTTGGATGCCTGATTGGAACCATCGTCCACCTTTACAAGGGATACCCCTTGTCACCCAGAAAACATCCCGCAAGGTGAGCTGGAGCCATGAACATATTAGTATTTGTGAGTGTCTCAGTGTGTAGGCATTGTAGGAGCTGCCAGGGAACCTTGCACAAAATTGCAGAATCTGGGTCCTGTGTTCACACACAATTTGAACATCCATGGAGTGATTCCCCCTTCCGATTGACAAAGGTGCCCGGCTGGCCAGCTGGTGCCCTGATGGCCACATGGGTGCAGTCAATGGCACCCTGGATGTGGGGGATCCAGCAATAGCTGCAAAGCCTCTGTCCCACTCAGCTTGGCTGGCTTGGTCCATCCTGGAATGGATGAATGTGTGGACCCACCTGGACAAAGCGTAAGTCACCAGCTTGATGTAGCTATGCACAGCTGACTGGGAGACTCCGCCAAGATCACCCACTGACCCCTGGAAAGATCCAGAAGCATAAACCGTAAGGGCGACAGTGACCCTGAGAACCACAGGCATTGGGTATCCACTCATTTAGTTGGAATCTACCTCTGGCCCAATCATCTGGTAGATGGTTTTGATTTGATTTGACTTATTGTCAGATGTATTAACATACAGTGAAAAGTATTGTTTCTTGCGCACTATACAGACAAAGCAAACCGTTCATAAAGAAGGAAACGAGAGAGTGCAGAATGTAGTGTTGCAGTCATAGTTGGGGTGTAGAGAAAGATCAACTTAATGCAAGGTATGTCCATTCAAAAGTCTAACAGTATCTTTTTCCCGATGGAAGAAGATGGAAGAGAGAATGTCTGGGGTGCGTGGGGTCCTTAATTATTCTGCTTTGCCGAGGCAGCGGGAAGTGTAGACAGAGTCAATGGATGGGAGGCTGGTTTGCATGATGTATTGGGCTACATTCACGACCTTTTGTAGTTTCTTGCGATCTTGGGCAGAGCAGGAGTCATACCAAGCTGTGATACAACCAGAAAGAATGCTTTCTATGGTGCATCTGTAACCTGTTGTGATGGTTTGACTTGAAAGGCGGAGGCTCCTGCTACACTGGACCTCAACCATGTCCAGGTAGTTGCATTGATGCCTGTACATCCCGGCAGCTGAATTGTGGCACCTCCTGTGGGCCCATCCAATTTGCCCTCCCTGCTGGTGGTGGACACCCTGTGCCTGTGCCTCTCCCCTGAGGTGATAATTGTGTCCACCCAGCCGTCCATCCCCCTCAGAGGAGGTATTCCAGCTGAGTGATCATTGTCCATCTGCTGATATGCAAATGAGGCTGACCCTTGCACTGTAGGTGCCAATGGTGCTGAAATGTCCTGCAAAGTGCAGAGAATATGCAAAAACCTCACAAGATAGCACTGGAAATGGTCACAAATCTCGAGTTTCTCCCCACACCAAACTCACTAACTCCGAGCAACTCAGAAGAACATACGGATAAGGAACAGGAGTAGGCCACTCAGTCCCTTGAGTCTGCTCTGCATTCAATAAGATCATGGCTGATGTGATTGTAACTTCTACCCTACATTGCTGCCTACCTTGATAACATTTCACCCACTCGCTTATCAAGAATCTATCCAGCTCTGTCTTAAAAATATTCAAAGACTCCACTTCCTCTGCCTTTTGAGGAAGAGAATTCCAGAGACTCATTGGCCCTCTGAGAGAAGCAATTTCTCCTTATCTCTGTCTTAAATGAGCGACCCCTTATTTTTAAACAGTGACGTCTAGTTGTAGATTCTCCGACAAGAGGAAACATTCTCTCCACATCCACTCTGTCAATGCCCCACAGGATCTTAAAGGTTTCATAAAATCATAGAATCCCTACAGTGCAGAAGGAGGCCATTTGGCCCATCGAGTCTACACCGACCACACTCCCACCCAGGCCCTACCCCATCACCCCATGTATTTACCCTGCTCATCCCCCTGACACTAAAGGACAATTGAATATAGCCAACCAATCGAATCCGCACATCTTTGGAGTGTGGGAGGAAACCAGAGCACCCACGCAGACACGGGGAGAACGTGCAAACTCCACACAGACAGTGACCAGAATTGAACCCCGGTCCCTGGGTCTGTGAGGCAGCAGTGCTAACTACTGTGTCTTCGTGCCGTGTCAATCAAGTCGCCTCTTACTCTTCTAAACTCAGCCTGCCTTTGCTGCTGCCTCCTTTTATCCCACCCTTGGATGACAAATGGGCAGAAACGGGTTCGTTGTCTGTCTGTGTTGTCCATGGGGTGATGGGGATAGGGCCTGGGTGGGATTGATACCTAAAAATGGCATGGGCAGCGTAAAGTTCAAGTCAGTTGGTCCTTCAATCCATTTAACCAGCTGTTTAATTGCTGGCAGGTCACATCCGACTCCCGCTCGCAGACTGAATTATCGCACGAGTGTGGGATGACAGCAGGATGCAACACATAATGTCTTCTCGCGCGATTCTACATGCTTCCAGATAGGACACGCCCCCATACTTTCAAAGTAAAATTCTGACCTGCTTTTCTATTCTTCTTGCCAAAGTGGAGAAGTTCATATTTCCCCACGTTATGCTCCATTTGCCAAATTTTGTCCACTCATGTAACCTGTCTGTATTGCTTTGCAGCCTCTTCGATTCCTCCTGACAACTTACTGTCTGACCTATCTTGGTGTCATCATGAGATTTAGCTGCCATAGATTCAGTCCCTTCATCCAACTCATTGATACAGGTTGTAAAAGGTTGAGGATCCAGCACTGATCTCTGTGGCAGTCTACGAGTAAGAAGTTTAACAACACCAGGTTAAAGTCCAACAGGTTTATTTGGTAGCAAAAGCCACACAAGCTTTCGGAGCCTTAAGCCCCTTCTTCCGGTTACAGTGTACCAACCATTTAGCCTTACCCTCTATTTTTTCATCATTAAGCCACTTTAACCAGCATCCCCAGACCCATTCTCCTCCATCCCCAGCAACTACTGCTTATCCCCTGACTGGATCACTTCCCCGACATCCCTTGAAAAAAGAAACAGTCGCTTTCTCCGCTAGTGGAGGCAAAGGAACTAATCAAAGTTTTTACAAGCGTTCCTTTTAAATTAACGTTTATAGGAACACTGCCTAGTACAATTGCCTGAAGGGTTGCCTTTGAGATTTGTGGGGGAAATATTCTGTAAACTGCTCCAGGGTGCCCATATGGAGTTCAACTCTTCAGCTGAGTGACAGAAAGTGAATACAGGCTTTCAAATGTTGAAGACGGGTTTTCAAAGCAGTTTCAGCGATTTTCCCCGACTCAGTCTGGAGAAGAAGTACTTAGTGAGTCGTAAACCGGTCATGATACTCCCCATATCTCAGTGGGCCTCTGATAAGAATGGAGCTGTGAGTTATTGGAGGTGGTTTGTAGCCAGGCTTCCGTACTGACGCGCTGGGAATGATTGGCACAAAAGAAAAGTGATCCCTTCTGACACATTGGTCAGTCAGAAGCGGTTTTTCTCTTCCTCTGGTAGAAGCAAGTCTTAGTGTCTCCGCATTAACCTGAAGAGTTCTATTTTCTCTAATCTTCTGTAAGACTCATGATCTCATCATTGAGACATCTGAAGAAACCATATTACAACATTGCCACCTTTCGAAGTCCTCTCTTTTTGCTTTCCCTTTGCTGCAATATACAGATTAAAAGTGTTCATTCTTTCTGCCAAAAATAGCATTTGGCCTCTTTAGCTGGAAGAATTTCGCCCCTACGTTTTTTTTCCTGCCACACCAATTAGAGTTAGCTAGAACATTCTTCTTTCCTCTCCTGCTTTTGTACGGCAACCTCTCCGATTTCAAATTTAACATGCTCCATCGAGTCAGTACTTTTTGGAATATGGTTCTTCTCGTCATCCTGAATCACTGATTTTGCTTCCTGACTTCAGTGTGTCTGCTCATTTGTTTTGTCTTTGTTCAGGTCAAATTATTCACTGAAAGTAATCAGACAATACTTCATCCAAGGCTCCGACAACCATTGTCTCTGATTAGGTCATATTTTAAGCTGCCATATTCACAATTCCCTGCAAGTCTCTACAGATCATTGATAAATGTATCAATACATTCCGCTTGTCATTAGGTACAATTGTTAAATTTAACCCACTTGACAATGGTATTCTTTTGTAGATTGAAGTAGACATAATGGGCAGAAGTTTCCCGTCCTGCCTGCCACGGGAATCATAGCAGGTGGAGTGGGAGGGGTGGGGTGGTGTGGCGGACCATGCAAAGGTCTGTTGACCTTGGGAAGGATTTTCAGCTTTTGGGGCGAGCATGACGGGAAAATCCCACCCAATATTTTTATTGCTGTATCATATGGCGCTTTTTCTTTATCAATCCCTTGCCTGACTAGGATATCATCTGCACAATCACCTATTGTGTATAATAGCGTAGTGACCTGCTCACTGCTCAGCTTCACAATGAAGCATGGTATGGTATGATATCAGGCAAATCTTCAGCACCAATTCAGTCATGCTTTTGCATGGTTGACACCTGCGACTTGCTCATAGCTTCCCGATAACGATAGAGACTTTCCCATACTTGCTCTTTCACTTACTGCCTCCATATAATATTCTAGGTCTCACTGTGCAAACACAAGAGTATTTAGAGTCTGCTGAGGTTAAAAAAAAAACTCTATTGAAAAACATCCTACTACGAACTACATATCACCAAGAGGCTGTACAAGAGGGGTGGCACAATGGTTAGCACTGCTGCCTCACAGCGCCAGGGACTCAGGTTCAATTCTGGCCTCGGGTCATTGTCTGTGTGGGGCTTGCACATTCTCCACATGTCTGCGTGGGTTTCCTCCGGGTGCTCCGGTTTCTTCGCACTTGAAAGAAGTGCTGGTTAGGTGCATTGGCCCGAACAGGCGACGGAGTGTGGAGTCGAGAGGAATTTCACAGTAACTTCATTGTAGTGTTAATGTAAGCCTTACTTGTGACTAATAAATAAAAAGAGAAAGCAGGATTCTGTGACATTGTATCACTCCAGTAATGATGTATATTGTATCTCATTAGCAAATCCACAGTTTGAATTAAGCCCTTATACTACATCTCCCCAAGTCTCTGATTTTCCCCCTTATGTTTGATTTATTATTGTCACATGTATTAATATGCAGTGAAAAGTATTGTTTTTTGTGCGCTATAGGGACAAAGCATACCGTTCATAGAGAAAGAAAGGAGAGAGTGCAGAATTTAATGTTACAGTCATAGCTAGGGTGTAGAGAAAGATCAACTTAATGCAATGCAAGGTAGGAGAGTTCTCTTGCTGTTACCCATTCTACTCATCAGGTTCATTCCATAAATCTTAGTCCAGAGCTGCCCCTTCTCTTGTTGGGCTTGCTATGTACTGCTACATACTTTTCAGTTCTCCCAAATGCATTTTCAGAATTCCAAACCCTCTGTACATTTTAATCCAAACATAGCCCAGTTAATATTGGAGCAATATTAGAGCAATGGAGAGTTTGGGGAGCAGCAGGCTACAAAGCTAGAATGGAACAAGCCTGTGAGAGATTTAAATGCAAGAATGAGGAATTACATTTGGAAGCTGAAGAACAAGTGATTTAGGAAAGTTCAAAGCAATCAATGTTAAATTTTGAAGTTTATTTATTAGTGTCACAAGTAGGCTTACATTAACACTGCAATGAAATTACTGTGAAAATCCCCTAGTCGCCACACTCCGGTGCCTGTTGGGTACACCGAGGGAGAATTTAGCATGGCCAATGCACCTAACCTGCACATCTTTCAGATTGTGGGAGGAAACCCACGCAGACACGGTGAGAATGTGCAGACACAGTACAGGCAGTGACCCAAGCTGGGAATCGAACCTGGGTCCCTGGCACTGTGAGGCAGCAGTGCTAACCACTGTGCCAAATGTGTCATGGATTTGGAGTACACTTCTAAAATACAATCCACAAATGGCTGTACCAATCTCTGAATACCTTTGGATTAGTTAGTACCACCACAGTGCTGGTAGTAAAAGTATTTTGAATAACTTTTTATTCATTCATGGGACATAGGAGTCACTGGCTGGCCAGCATTAAATTCATAGAATCCTACAGTGCAGAAGGAGGCCATTCGGCTCATCAGGTCTGCACCAACAACCCAAGCCCTATCCCCATAACCCGTGCATTTACCCTACCTAGTCCCCCTGACACTAAGGGGCAATTTAGCATGGCCAATCCACCTAATCCGCACATCTTTGGACTGTGGCAGGAAACCGGAGGAAACCCACGTAGACACGGGGAGAATGTGCAGACGCCACACAGACAGTGACCCAAATAGAACCCAGGTCCCTGGCGCTGTGAGGCAGTAATGCTAACCACTGTGCCACCATGCTGCCCTAATTTATTGCCCATCCCTTGTTGCCCTTGGAGGGCAATTGAGAGTCAACCACATTGCTGTGGCTCTGGAGTGAAATGTAGGCCAGACCAAGTAAGGATGGTAGATTTCCTTATATGGACAAAAAAAATGGACAAAAGAATGTGTGCCACAAGATACCAAGGACAGAAGCTACATGGGAGGATTCAAGTGAATCAACATAGAGATGGTGGTGCTCTGGATACCACGTTATTGGTCAAATTGGTTGACATGTGGAAAAGCACAAGCTTTATGATGCACTGCATGATAAAGTGCATGACTACAGTAATTAATGGAGGCCTAATCAAAATTGTTTGACAGCAGCACTGAAGTTCAGCAGAACTCCATCAGAAGACTCAGAAAAAGCAGCAACAGATCGCCTGAGATTGTAGAAAAGCATCGAACCCGCATCCCCAGAAACTCAACTCATGTTCTGGGGATCAAGGTACGAATCCCGCCACTGTAGATTGTGGAATTTGAATTTTACAAAAATCTGGAATTAAGACTCTACTGATGACCATGAAACCATTGTCGATTATCGGAAAAACCCATCTGGTTCACTGATGTCCTTTAGGGAAGGAAATTTGCCATCCTTACCTGGTCTGGCCTACATGTGTCTCCAGAGCCTGAAAATGCATTGGAAGTTGTATTTCCCTGTTCTACTGATTGCAAAGATGAGCATGAATTTCATAAAATTACTTCAAAAATAATTCCTAATGTAACTGCTGCTGCCATGGATGATCAGCCAATGAAACAAAGCAAGAGGGACAAATCCCAGTCCAGGCCTTCGATTGGGGTGAGCGTGTGATTGTGAGGCTGGAGGATGGGCGATTGTGATCTCACTCGTGTGACATCCCTGTGTTAGTTAGGCCTCAGCATCAAACATATTAGAAATAGCTAATAACAGCATCTGGAAAGTTCAAGCAATAATGTTTCCATCTGCTGTGCCTCAGGCTTGATGGTTACATCATATTGCTCACACAATTGGCACGCTGTAGCTTACAAAGCTGTGCTACTAGTCGAGCTCCGAATTCTTGTTTAATTACTGAGGTTGCAAATACTTCCACCAGAGTTTTTTTCTCAATATGCGTCATCGAATTGAATGGGTAGACCTTTGGTAATTAAAACCTTATCGTTAAGTTAAGGATGTTGCAGATGTGAAGGAGCCATCTTGCAGAAGGCTGTTCTGCTGCAGAGGAATCTAAACGAAAGAAGGACTTGCATTTGCATAGCACCTTTCCCCACCCCAGGGTGTCTCACTGTGCCTTATGACCAATGAGGTAACTTTAAGGTGTAGTCACTGTTGTAGGAACATAGGAATTAGGAGGAGATATAGGCAATTCACCCTTCGCGCCTGCTCCACCATTCAAACAGATCATGGCTGATCTCTCCCTGGTCTCAAATCTATCTCCCCACCTGTTCCCCTTATCCCTTTTTTTAAACTCGAAATATATCCATCTCCTTCATGAAACCATTCAACGATTCAGCCTCCACCGCACTATGGGTCAGCGAGTTCCACAAATTCACCACCCTCTGCGAGAAGTAGTTCCTCCTCACCTCAGTTTTAAAATCTACCACTTCTCAACCTACACCTGTGACCTCTTGTTCTAGATTGCCCCACAAGAGGAAACATTTGGGGGCGGGATTTTACGGCCTTGCTCATCCCGAAACCACAAAAGCCCGCCCGAGGTCAATGGAACTTCCCATTGTCCGCCCCTCGCCCACTCCGATTCCCGTGGTAGACAGGGCGATAAAATTCCAGCCTTGGTCTACATTTGCTTCATCAAACCCTTTTAAAATTTTATATACCTCGATCAAATCCCTTCTCATCCTAAACTCCGGCAAGTACGAGCCCAAACTGTTTCATCTCTCCTCATACGGCTGCCACTTCATCCCCAGAATCAATCCAGTGAACTAATCTGGTTATAATGTAGAAAATGCAACAGTCAATTCATACGAGCAAGATTCCACCAGCAGCCATGAAATAATGACCTATCTGCTCCAGGAATCTTTGCTGGTGGAATAAATATTGGTCAGGACATCAGCAAGAAGCCCCTACTGTTCGTTAAATCATATTGTGGGAGTTTTTACATCGAACTGAGTTGAGAGGGCAAATGGGGACTTGGTTTAAATTCTCTGGTACAAAATTCAGATAGGTTGCAACTGTTTTTATTTTTTTTAAGAATAACCTCACTGAAACTACTACCAGCCACAACCACAACTTCAACCCCAGAGCCCTACCAAGGGCCACACACTGGCAGTCACCATGAAGGGGGCTGCAGCCCTGAGATTTCATGCATTGGCCTCCTTCCGGCTTGCTGTTGGAGACATTTGCAACATCTCGCATCCACTACTGGATAAGGGAGGTTGCTGATCCACTGATTTGAAGAAAGCTGACTGCTTTTCATTCTCCCTTGCCAGACAGCAGCAGCTTTGTGAGGATTACAGGCTCCCCCGTGGTGCGGAGTGTCGTTGACTGCACACTCAACTCTTTGCGGCCGCTGTATGTCAACGCAGAGCTTGTACGCCAACAGGAAGAAATGTTGCTCCATCAATTTCCAGCTGTTGTGTGACCAGATGCTGTGAATCGTGCATGTTAACACCTGGTGTTCTGGCAGCAGTTACGCCGCCTTTATTCTTCAGCTCTCCGCTGCACAATCTGCATTTGGGCCACCAGAACAAACCAAAGGACGGCTATTGGATGGACATAACTCCATTTACAACCTGGCACTGGCCCATAAGAAGTGATAGAGCACACCATTGAGGTGCTGAAACAATGCGCTCACTGCTCGCTCTATCCAGGAGGAGCCCTGCAGTAGTCAAGATTCACGATGATCTATACTGCACACTGCACCACCTTGCCATTATGAGGGCACAGCCCTTTGGCTCCAATTCTCTGACAAGTAGCTGATGAGTATAACGAAGGTTTACCTGACTGATCCCTGGGATGGCAGGTCTGTCACATGAGGAGATATTAAGTCAGTTGGGATTATATTCACTGGAGTTTAGAAGAGTGAGAGGGGATCTCATAGAAACTTACAAAATTCTAACAGGGTTAAGACAGGGTAGATTCAGAAAGAATGTTCCCAATGGTGTGGGGAGTCCAGAACTAGGGGTCATAGTTTGAGGATAAGGGGCAAACCTTTTAGAACTGAGATGAGGAGAAATTTCTTCATCCCGGAGGTGGTGAATGTGTGGAATTCACTAGCACAGAAAGTAGTTGAGGCCAAAACGTTGTGTGATTTCAAGAAGAAATTAGATATAGCTCGAGCGGCTAAAGGGACCAAGGGATATTGGGCAGGGGTGGGGTGGGGGGGTGCGTGGAAAGGCAGGATCAGAATAGATCAAAATGAATGGCAGAGCAGGCTCGAAGGGCCGAATGGCCTACTCCTGCTTCTAGTTTCTATGTTTCAATGATTAGCAGGAAGAGGAAGATGAAGGGGGAAGATAATCTGAGCTGCCACATTTCTGGCCAGGCTTTTCCTGAGCAACTCAGCTGAGTATGACAGCAGTAAATGCAGATTCAATTCCCTCCCCCACCCCTCTGTCACTGACCATCAAGACAAAGCAATAATCCAATGTAAATACTCTAAACCAAATACATAAATCAATGTGTGGCCAAACGGGCCACCTAAGATGGTGGTTTGCAAGAGCATGCTGGGATAATTGGACAAGCACTGAAACAGACAGGCTGCAACCTCAAAAGAAATTGGACAGAAATAAACAGGCTACAACTCAGATGACTGACTACACAGGAAATAGGCCATCCCAAAGATAATGGACACTCTCCGGTCAAACTGGATTGTTTACCAGACAAAGGGGAGCCTTAAGACTTTATTTGGGGGGGAGGTATGTGACCTACGTGCTTCCAGCACCTACAGGCATGGCTGCTTGATACACACCCAGAGATTGGTGTGGCAGCACCTGATTGGACTTTATCGATCAGGGTGATCAGGTCCTGATCGATTGATTGGCAATAGCCAAAAAGGGCGCAAAACCAACGAGGTATAAAGGGTGCCGCACAACAGAAGAATCTTTCTCTCTCTCTGCCAACGAACGAAGGACAGCAACAGTGACCATCACCAGCAATGACCAGCCACCCCACCCAAGAAGGAAGGAAGACCAGAGTATCAGACCAGACTGAAGGACCAGACTTCACAGAGGACTACAGAGACCAACACACGGATAAAGGCCAATATCTACCTGGGTACTTGCCAGTCACACAAAAGTTAAGTCAAGGTCTAGTATTGGACTTGAACTTTAGTATTCTGTAAGATAATTTATTATTGATTGTGTGGGTGATTAATAATTGCGTGTGAATAAATATTGTACTAACAAGAAGTCTACTCGCAATTCTTTGTCCACCTTTTATGAGTTAAAACAGACAGTGCGGCAGGCACATCAACAAATACATCCCATATTTCACACAGATATTAACCTGTGAATTCCCTGATTGTTTTTGCCTATCCTAGCACACCCACACAATGCTGCACAGTGCTGGCAGTATGTCTCGTGAAAAGCTGCTAACCTTCAGCAGAGCAGACTGCAGATGGCCTTTCAGGAGGATCTCGAGAAACTCAAGGCTCAGAAAGCCGAACTTTGCATTACACCATCTTGGAATGGGCAGTAGTAGTCTGGGTTGCCTGGCTGACAGGCCGTGTGAAGGGCACTGGGCAACTGACAGCCGTGGGATGCTGATTGCTATCATCATGAGAGGGGGCAACAGGTTTGTGCTCTACTGAGCCACTGCCAGTCCCCTCTGGGTAGCACGACAGAAAGCCTATCAAGGTGGAGTTCTGTGACCCCCTTATAAGCCTCTTTAAATACCGGTATTGCAGCTATGATGGTGGCAGGCTGAGCATGCCTGGCAACAGTCTGAGTGCGTCTGGCAGGAGTCTGAGTGTGTCTGGTGGCAGTCTGAGTGTGTCTGGCAGGAGTCTGAATGTGTCTGGCGGCAGTCTGAGTGCATCTGGCGGCAGTCTGAGTGCATCTGGCGGCAGTCTGAGTGCATCTGGCGGCATCTGAGTGTGTCTGGCAGGAGTCTGAATGTGTCTGGTGGCAGTCTGAGTGTGTCTGGCGGCAGTCTGAGTGTGTCTGGCGGCAGTCTGAATGTGTCTGGTGGCAGTCTGAGTGTGTCTGGTGGCAGTCTGAGTGTGTCTGGCGGCAGTCTGAGTGTGTCTGGCAGGAGTCTGAATGTGTCTGGCAGGAGTCTGAATGTGTCTGGCGGCAGTATGAGCGTGTCCGGTGGCAGTCTGAGTGTGTCTGGCGGCAGTCTGAATGTGTCTGGTGGCAGTCTGAGTGCGTCTGGCGACAGTCCGAGTCTGTCTGGCAGCAGTCCAAGTGTAGACAGTGTCAATGGATGGGAAGCTGGTTTGCATGAAAGATTAGGCTACATTCACGACCTTTTGGACACCCTGCAGAGACACAAAGCCACTCAATAGCATGGTTCCTGTTGTCTGCACACTTGAACCAAAGTCGGTAGTGTGAAGTTGACATGCTGCCCGTGTCACATTGAATGGACGTGGGCACAATGCAACCCCATAACTATCTTATCAACTGTTCAATTAGTCCCCTTTATCCGAAAGGCGACACCTCCAACAACGCAGCTCTCCCTCAGCATTGCAATAAATCGGCAGCCCAGAATGAGGTATTCTGGATTTGAGTGTTGAACTCACAAACTTGGTGAAAATGTCATCAACTGCGTCATGGTTGACACAGCGGCCGAAATTTTCAGCCCATTCCTGCCATGGGGATTCTCCTGTCCTGCCGACAGTGTATCTTACCGTGGGTTTCCCGGTGACAGGGCTGTATATAACGGGAAATCCTGTTGACAATGGCGGGACCAGAAGATCCTATTGCTGGCCAATGGCTGGCCACCTCCGCTGCTGCGATACACATCGCGGGGTGGGGGGGCATGGAAAATCCCGCTCTGTAGTTAGCTAGCTCGTAGTTCTCATCCTGTCATCCTGTCAGATCCGCTTTTTCTCTTTTCTGGTTGATGTGTCACATGCCTTGATTGGATGACGTCATATTCAGGGCCTTGGCTTCCTCGTGCCCACGTGTATTGTTGCTGTCTGAATACAATAGTGCAACTATTGTCTTGTAAAATGGAAAACCTTTCTTTACACACTTTGTATAGCTGGCACTCAGAAAACTCATCCAACTGACATGGCTGTGTGTCAGGCCCCAAGGTACTTTTAAATTCACAATCTTTCAGTTGGGGGCAGATCACTTTAGTCCCTCACTTATTGAGGCAGTCAAGGAAATAATAGAAACATAAAATGCAGAAGATGCCATTTGGCCCATTGCTGGGGAGGCGATGGCCTAGTGGTATTATTGCAAGACTATTAATCCAGGAACCCAGCTAATGTTCTAGGGACCTGGGTTCGAATCCCACCACGGCTGATGATGGAATTTGAATTCAACAAAGAATTTCTGCAATTAAGAATCTACTGATGACCATGAAACCGTTGTTGATTGTTGGAAGAACCCATCTGGTTCACTAATGTCCTTTAGGGAAGGAAATCTGCCATCTTACCCGGTCTGGCCTACATGTGACACCAGAGCCACAGCAATATGGTTAACACTCAACTTCCCTCAGGCAACTAGGGATGGGCAATAAATGTTGGCCAGCCAGCGATGCCCATGTCCCACAAATAAATAAAGGAAAACCTGTACTAGCTTTTTGAAAGAGTTATCCAATCAACACCAAACCTTTTTCCCCAAAACCCAACACTTTTTTCCCCCATTCAAGCATTTGTGGGCTTCCCTTTTGCAAATGAAAAATGAATCTGCTTTCCTTTAGGTAATGCATTTCAGATCTTAACAACACTGTGTCATTTGCTTTCCTCACCTCCCATCTGGTCCTTTTACCAATTACATCCAATCGGTGTTCTCTGGTTACTGGTCCTCCTGCCAGTGGAAATATTTTGGGCGTTGTTTTGAGCTACAGATGTTAAGTGGTGGCTGTATTATTAAGATGCAGTTGGGCTCACCAGGCCCCGGTAGACAGCTACCATGGGCAAACTCAAACACTAGTTCTATAGAGAAGTCAGTTGAGGATTTCACAGGGTTAACTTTTAGAAGAGAGCTGATAAGTCCCTCATGAAAGGGACTTGCAGAAAGTCTCAGATGCCCAGAGATCTATCCTCCATCAGATCATGGACTGGCTGGACAGGTAGCGGTGTGGGAATTGAGGAGCCGGAGCCTCTGTCCAAATCGCAGCATTTCTGCTCCATCCCATCCTTACCGCTGCCCCTTTGTCCTTACGGTTACCTGTCTGCTAGGTAGCCCAGGCTGCTCAAGCCTGCTGAGATGGTATAGCTTGAGATCGGGCTATTATAGCCCACAACATCACAATGGCATCGCAGGAGGACATCTGAACTGTCATCAACCTCACATGCTACTTACTACCAGTAAGGTTGCACTTAGTAGAAACAGCGAATTAACCACGAGCTTGTATAGAATGGTCGTTAAAGGTAAGGATCAATTTAATATTTATGACCACTGTTGTCTTGCTTTTACTGTAGTTACAGAGTGATTATTAAAATGGGTTAGTGTTGCAACTGCTGATTTTTTGCATTGTGATCTTCACAGGGAAGGGATTGAAATGATTTGAGTGCGGATGGTAAATTTTCCAATGGACTCTCGGTAGTTACAACATGTGGTAGCAGTGTTCCAAGGTCTGATGGTGGAGGACATGTCTGAAAAGCGGTCTCCAATTGGATGGCAGTGGACATTCTTCCTGGGTGTGGGCTATCTACCTGGAATCTTCTGGCGTTCTACCTGTCCATGTTATTCAATCACTTCCTCCTTATCACCTTCTTCCTCCTCTTGTCGCTCCGGATTTGATCCTCTGGCACAATTACTGGTGGTCCAACTCAGTCTTCCATAATTTTGGAGCGTGTGGTAAGTCAAAACGAATTTGGAGCCCAGCTCACCCTCCTGTATGCTCTCTCCTGCAGTAACTAGTGTTGCTTAGTTTGGTCACCACCTCACATTCCCCCTCCAGACCAAAATCTCCTGCTGCTTCATCAATGATCTTCCCTCTATCATAAGGTCAGAAGTGGAGATGTTTGCTAATAATTACACAGTGTTCAGTTCCATGAACAACTCCTCAGGTGCTGAAGTAGACTGTCCCACATTCAACAAGACCTGGACAACATTCAGCCTTGGCCTCATAAATGGCAAGTAACATTTGCACCTGACAGTTAAGTTGCAGGCAATGACCACCTCCAACAAGAATCTAACCATTTCCCCTTGACTTTCAATGATATTACCATTGCGGAATCCTCCACCATCAACATCTGGGGGTTACCATTGACCAGAAACTGAACTGGACCAGCTTTATAAATACTGTGGCTACAACAGCAGGTCAGAGGCTGGGAAAGTTGCAGCGCATAACTCATCTCCTGACTCCCCAAAGTCTTGATGTGGAGATGCCGGCGTTGGACTGGGGTAAACACAGTAAGAGTTTTAAAAACACCAGGTTAAAGTCCAACAGGTTTATTTGGTAGCAAATACCATTCGCTTTCGGAGCCCTGGGCTCTGGGCATCTGAGGTTTGGGAGCAGATATCCACTCCATCTGACGAAGGAGCAGGGCTCCAAAAGCTAATGGCATTTGCTACCAAATAAACCTGTTGGACTTTAACCTGGTGTTGTTAAAACTCTTACTGTGTTTTCCCCAAGTCTGGCCAGCATCTACAAGGCACAAATTAGAAGTGTGATAAAATTCGCTCCACTTGCCTGAATAAGACTGGCTCCAACAACATTCAAGAATCTCGACCCCCAATCAGGACAAACAAACCACTTGATTGGCACCCCATCTACCAACTTCAACATTTGCTCAAACATTGATGGACCGTGGCTGTTGTGTATAACATCTACAAATACAATTCAGCACCTGCCAAAACCTGTGACATCTACTGCTAAAAAGAACAAGGGCTGCCGGCATGGAAATACCACCAACAGTAAATTCTTCCTCCAAGTCATGGCACACATCACTGGGTCAAAATCTTGGATCTGCCTCTCTAACAGCACTGTGGATGTGCCTACCCCACACAGACTGTGGCGGGTTCAGGAAGGTGGCTCACCACAACCCTCTCGAGAATTTCTTCAGCCAGAGAGTGGTGAATCTGTGGAACTCTTTGCCACAGAAGGCTGTGGAGGCCAGGTCATTGAGTGTCTTTATTGCAGAGATAGATAGGTTCTTGATTAATAAGGGGATCAGGAGTTATGGGGAAAAGGCAGGAGAATGGGGATGAGGAAAAAATCAGCCAGGATTGAATGGCGGAGCAGACCCAATGGGCCGAGTGGCCTAATTCTGCTCCTATGTCTTATGGTAATGAGGAACGGGCCATGGATGCTGCTCTTGACAGCAACACTTGCTTATCGCGAACAAACTTTTAAAAAGAGAAAAGTTTATAAAGGCATTGGAAGTACGAGAAATCGGTTGAATCTGAAATAAAACTGGTGTTGAATCCGCGCACTGAAACACAGCAGGACATCTTTTTTCAATTTGGAGGGCTAACTGTTGGTCTCCATGTACACCCTGAGGAGTTCACATACAGTTTAAATTATTGGTTACAAATCTTGTTTTTCCCACAAAGTAGTTATAAAGTGCTTTTGCTTTCCCCCCAGAGCTTCACTACCAGATGCATTTCTCACTGTACAGAGCTTTCTTCCAGCTTCAGTCTGTGCTGAATTGCCTCTCTCCCTACTGCGACCCAAATCATGAACTTCACTGATTAAGTACCAGTTCCGCTAGTGAAATAAATAATGAAGTATAGATTGCAACCATTCCAAGTTTGAAGCTTTCCTTTCCTCAGAATTCTAAGATATCACTATCAGAAAGTGATACATTTACAAATGTCTCCTTTTCCACAGAACTCCAAATTCATATATTTGGGGAATGAAGAAATCTCCATCTATTGCCAAGGCAGTCAATCATCCCACAGGCAAGATAATCAACCTCAGTACAGAAACATCTTTCTTCATCTCTTCTGGACATGCTACAAAAAAAGTAATCTCATAAATCTCTGCAATAAAAGCACTGAAAATTACTTATCCTTATTTCTTGCTCATTACTGTAAATTATACTCTACTTTTGGGAGAGGGGTGATTTTAACAAAGTTATCTGTGAATGTGAGTTGAGAGCTTCTATTTAGGATCACTGGGTGAGATTTTCCGGCCGTACTCACCCCAAAAACGGAAAATCCTGCCCAAGGTCAATGGATCTTTGTATGGTCCACCCTCCCCACAATCCCCATGACGGGCGGGACAGGACAATTCTGCTCATAGAATCCCTACAGTGCATAAGGAGGCCATTCGGCCCATCGAGCCTGCACAGACAACAATCCCACCCAGGTCCTATCCCCATAACTCCACATATTTACCCTGCTCATCCCCTTGACACTATTGGGCAATTTAACATGGCCAATCAACCCAACCCACATGTTTTTGGAATATGGAAGGAAACTGGGGGAACGCAGAGGAAATCCACGCAGACACGGGGAGAATGTGCACACTAAGGGGCAACTTAGCTTGGCCAATCAATCTAACCCCGCACATCTTTGGAACGTGCGAGGAAACAGGAGTACGCAGAGGAAACCCACGCAGACAACGTGCAAACTCTACACAGACAGTCAGCCGAGATCAAAATTGAACCCGGGCCCCTGGCGTTGCGAGGCATGATGTGGGGATGTCGGCATTGGACTGGGGTAAGCACAGTAAGAAGTCTCACAACGCCAGGTTAAAGTCCAACAGGTTTATATGGTATCACAAGCCACAAGCTTTCAGAGCGCTGCTCGTAGAAACTTGATGTCTGTGTCGATATGCAAGACCTCCTTGGAGCTCCTCTCCACTTGGAGCCGGCAGTTTGCGGTGTCGATGGTAGCCATGATGTGGAGATGCCGGCGTTGGACTGGGGTAAGCACAGTAAGAAGTCTCACAACGCCAGGTTAAAGTCCAACAGGTTTATTTGGTAGCAAAAGCCGCAGGCTGGGAAACAGTGAGGCAACAGTGTTAACCACGGTGCCACTGTGCCGTTCCTGAAAAAATGATCTTAAAATGTGGATTGTTTCATTCAGTTAATCATGTTCCTCGACTTAAATGACTGGGACTGAGCACTCAGCAAAAATTATTAGAAACTATTTTGATGCTATTTTGTTTCACTTAAATGGATGTAAAACAGTTTGCCCTTGGCAAATTAAATCATTATATTGAATGTATTAATGGGGCCCAGAGACAGCAACACTAACATAAGGGTCTGAATGTTCCCATCCCGCTCACCACGGGAATCATAGCGGGCAGGACAGGACCATGGTAAGGTCAGTCGACCTCGGATGGGATTTACTGGGGCGAGCCCGGCCGGAAAATCCTGCCCAAGGTGTTGTTGGAAAGAAAAATAGACCTCAGTAAATCCGGTTTTAATAAGCAAATATAGCTCCCAGAGACAGCTGAGCGTTTTCCAATAGCTGTGTTGCACAGACTGTTCAGAATGTTTGACTGGGTCCTGGGAACTTAAACTGTTCTGTACAGGAATGTAATTGTGGCCAAGCAGCTCTCTGTCTAGAATGCAAAGGCTGCATATGTGTTTGTTTGGGCAGTTAGCAACAATATGACATGGATATTTCTTTTAAAAATGGAAGCCAGATGGCGTCCATGTTTTGTTTGAATCAGTCCTCTGCGGTTGTTTTCGCACCTCCCTCTTTTCACTGTTCCAACAGGCTACCATTTGGTGCTCTGGTATTAATTAGTAGGCCGCTGAGGGAGGAGGAGCAAGGTCAAGGGTTCAATGTGAAGATTGGTTCAATGGGAGATCGAGTTGGGAAGAGATGAGTTGGGTTCAAGGTGGTAATGTTGGAACTAACTAAATCAATATCAGGGAAGGTATTCTCGCAAATTGGCAAAATAACAATATTAGAAAAAAGACACAAAGAGAGAGAGAGAGAGAGAGAGGGCAAGGGAAACTACAATCCTCAAAAAGGGCAGGATTTTCCAACCACGCTCACCTCAAAACCGGAAAATCCCGCCCATGGTCAACAAACCTTTGCATGGTCCGTGTCCCGCCTGCTACAACTCTGTGGCAGGCAGGGGACGGGAAAATTCCACTCAGATAGCTTGAAATGGTCAGTCAGCATCAGAAGGAGGATATTGGAGCTAATGGCCGAAGGTTTCTGGCCATTCACGCCGGCAGGATTTTCTAGGTCCCACTGCAGTGAATGGAGATTTGGCTGAGCGCCAAACTCTTCATCCTCACTTGTGGCGGCAGCAGGACATGAATGGCTGGGAAATTCCAGGCCAACATTTCAGGTGAAGAGTGTCATTTTCTCTATGGAACACTAAAAGTAAATTCAGTGATCCTGTACTCTCAGAGGTCAAAGGATCAAGGGTCACGTCAAGACAAGGGTCAAATCTCTCTCAGTGTAATTCCAGGGATTAGGGATTCTCCTTCCACTGTCTGTCTCTCTCGAATACGGATGACCTTGTTAAGCATTTACACTATTTTCTGTTGCTCTTTCACATTTTAAAAAAAAGTTGTAGCTGGGATGAGGTCAGCACTGGCAGGGCCAACATTTATTGCCCATTCTTAAATGCCCTTAAGAAGCTGGTAGTGAGCGACCTTGAACCGCGACAGTAGTGTAGGTACTCCACAGTCAGAACGATGTACGGCTTGGAGGGGAAATTGAGGGTGTGGCTTTTCCACGCAGCTGCTGCCCTTGTTTTTCTAGCTGGGAGAGGTCACAGGAATGGAAGCCTTGACAAGTTACTGCAGTCTGTCTGTAGATGGTGCACACTGCTGTTCAAATGCACCAGTAGTGAAAGGAACAAATGTTTAAGGTGATGGATGGGGTCCACGTCATGTGGCTGCTTTGTCCTGGATGGTGTTGTACTTTGGTGTATTGGAGCAAAAATGTAGAGAGTATTCCATCACATTCATAACTTGTCCCTTGTAGATTGTGTACTGGCTTTGGGGAGTCAGTCGGCAGATTTCACAGCCTCTGACTTGCTCTTGTAGCCACAGTAATTATATAGCTGGTCCAGTTAGATTTCTGCTCAGTGGTGACACTCCCAACCCCATATGTCAATGATTCCATGATGGTAATGCTGTTGAATATCAAGGGGAGTTAGTTAGCTTGTTAGCTTCTTTCTTGTAGGAGATGGTCATTGCCTAGCACTTGTGTGGCATGAATGTTAAATACTACTTACCATTCCAAGTCTGAATGTCAGCCAGGTCTTGCTTATCTGAGGAGTTGCTATTGAAATTGGACACTGTACAAGCATCAGCAAACATTCTCACTTCTGATCCTATGATGGGAGGCAAGTCATTGCTGAAGCAGCTGAAGATGGTTGTATCTAGGACATTGCCCTTTGGATTTCCTGCAGTGAGGTCCTGGGCCTGAGATGTTTGGCCTCCAACAAGCACAACCATATTTTGTGCCAGCTATGACTCCAGATAGCTGAGATTTCCCACCTCTGGAATTCAACTCTTTAGTCCACATTTGGACCAGGGCTGTAATGAGGTCAGGAGCCAAGTGGTCCTGTTGGAATCTAAACTGAGCACCAATGAATAATTTATTTGTAAATACCACTTGAAAGCACAATCCACAACACTTTCCAACACTTTGCTGATTGATGATTGTGAACAGATGATTGGTGTGATAATTGGTTGGATTGGATTAGTCTTGTGGGCAGGACATAACTAGGCAATTTTCCAATTTGTTGGATAGATGCCTCTGTTGCAGCTGCATTGGAACAGGCTAGCAATGGGAGCAGCTAATTCAAGACTACAGGTCTTCAACACTACAGCCAGAATGTTGTCAGGGCCCTAGCCTTTGCTCTATCCAATGCATTCAACCATTTCTTGAATTGTGTTGATTGAAAATGGCCTCCATGATGTTGGGAACCTCAGGAGCAGGAAGAGATGGAAGATCCACTTGCTGCTTCTGACTGAAGAAGGTTGCAAACACTACAGCCTTGTCTTTTGCACTTAGGTACCAGACTCTGTCATCATTGAGAATGGGAATGTTTGTGGAATCCCCTCCTCTGGATAGTTGTTTAATTGTCCACCGCTATTAATGACTGGAAGTCGTAGGACTGCAGAACTTTGATCTGACTCTTCAGCTATGGGTACATCTAGCTCTTCTATAGCATGTTGCTTCCGCTGTTCAACATGAATGTAGTCCTGTGTTGTAGTTTCACCAGGTTGGCACCTCATTTTTAGATATACCTGGTACTGGCATGTTCCTACACTCCTCAATGAACCAGGCTCGATCCCTTGGTTGATGGTTATGGTAGAGTAACGAATAAGTCAAAACATGAGGTTACAGATTGTGTTGAAGTATTATCCTATTACTGCCAGTAGCCTGCAGTGCCTCATGCATGCCCAGTTTTGAGCCAATAGATCTCTTCTGATTCAATCCCATTTAGCAAGATGGTGGTGCCATCCTTAGTGTGAAGATAGGAATTCAACTCCACAAGAACACTGGGGTGATCGCTTCCACCAATCCTGTCATGGACAGATGCATATGTGACAAGTAGGGCTATGATGATGAGTTCAAGTATGTTTTTCCTTCATGTTGGCTCCCTCTCACCTGCTACCAACCTAACCTGGAAGCTATGTCCTTTTAGAACTTGATGTGGAGATGCCGGCGTTGGATGAGAGTAAGCACAGTAAGAAGTCTCTCAACACCAGGTTAAAGTCCAACAGGTTTATTTGGCAGCACTAGCTTTCAGAGCCCCAAGCCCCTTCTTCAGGTGAGTGAGGACACGTGTTCACAAACAGGACATATAAAGACACAAACTCAATTTACAAGATAATGGGTGGAATGCGAGTTTTTACAGGTAATCAAGTCTGAAAGGTACAGACAATGTGAGTGGAGAGAGGGTTAAGCACAGGTTAAAGAGATGTGTATTGTCTCCAGCCAGGACAGTTAGTGAGGTTTTGCAAGCCCAGGCAAGTCGTGGGGGTTACAGATAGTGTGACATGAACCCAAGATCCCGGTTGAGGCCTTCCTCATATGTGTGGAACTTGGATATCAGTCTCTGCTCAGTGATTCTGCGTTGTCGTGTGTCGTGAAGGCCGCCGTGGAGAACGTTTACCCGAAGATCAGAGTCTGAGTGTCCGTGACTGTTGAAGTGTTCCCCGATTGGAAGGGAACAGTCCTGCCTGGTGATTGTTGAGCGGTGTTTATTCATTCGTTGTCGTAGCGTCTGCATGGTCTCCCCAATGTACCATGCCTCGGGACATCCTTTCCTGCAGCGTATCAGGTAGACAACGTTGGCCGAGTTGCAAGAGTGTGTACCTGGTAGATGGTGTTCTCACGTGAGATGATGGCATCCGTGTCGATGATCCGGCACGTCTTGCAGAGGTTGCTGTGGCAGGGTTGTGTGATGTCGTGGTCACTGTTCTCCTGAAGGCTGGGTAGTTTGCTGCGGACAATGGTCTGTTTGAGGTTGTGCGGTTGTTTGAAGGCAAGAAGTGGGGGTGTGGGAATGACCTTGGCGAGATGTTCGTCTTCATCGATGACCTGTTGAAGGCTCCAGAGAAGATGTCGTAGTTTATCTGCTCCGGGGAAGTACTGGACGGCGAAGGGTACTCTGTCCGCCGTGTCCCGTGTTTGTCTTCTGAGGAGGTCGGTGCGGTTTTTCGCTGCAGCACATCAGAACTGTCAATCGATGAGTCGAGCACCATATCCTGTTCTTATGAGGGCATCTTTCAGCGTCTGAAGGTGTCTGTTACGATCCTCCTCATCTGAGCAGATCCTGTGTATACGGAGGGCTTGTCCATAGGGGATGGCTTCTTTAATGTGTTTAGGGTGGAAGCTGGAGAAGTGGAGCATCGTGAGGTTATCCGTGGGCTTGCGATACAGTGAAGTGCTGAGGTGACCGTCCTTGATGGAGATGCATGTGTCCAAGAATGCAACCGATTCTGGAGAGTAGTCCATGCTGAGTCTGATGGTGGGATGGAACTTGTTGATGTCATCATATAGTTGTTTCAATGATTGTTCGCCATGAGTCCAAAGGAAGAAAATGTCATCGATGTATCTAGTGTATAGCATCGGTTGGAAGTCTTGTGCGGTGAAGAGGTCTTGTTCGAACCTGTGCATAAAGATGTTGGCATATTGAGGTGCGAATTTGGTCCCCATGGCTGTTCCGTGTGTCTGGATGAAGAACTGGTTGTTGAAGGTGAAGACGTTGTGGTCCAGGATGAAGCGGATGAGTTGTAGAATTGCATCTGGAGATTGGCAGTTGTCGGCATTGAGTACTGAGGCAGTTGCAGCAATGCCGTCATCGTGGAGGATGATGGTGTAGAGTGCCGAGACATCCATTGTGACGAGGAGTGCTCCTGGTTCGACTGCTCCATGTGTGCTGAGTTTCTGTAGGAAGTCCGTAGTGTCGCGACAAAAGCTGGGGATTCTTTGTACAAATGGGTTTCAGGATGCCCTCGACGTAGCCGGAGAGGTTCTCGCACAGGGTCCCATTGCCTGACACGATGGGATGGCCGGGTGTGTTGGCCTTGTGTATCTTCGGGAGGCAGTAGAGATCTCCAACGCGTGGAGTACGTGGGATGAGAGCAAGGAGGGTGCTCTGAAGGTCTGGATCAAAGGTCTTGATCAGTCTGTTGAGTTGACGGGTGTGTTATTTGGTCGGATCTGCGGGTAACTGTCTGTAGTGTTCCTGGTTGTTCAGTTGTCAGTACACTTCTTTGCAGTAATCCGTTCTGTTCAGCATGACGGTGGCCCCTCCTTTGCTGGTTTGATGACAATGTTGCGGTTGGTCTTGAGAGCACGGATGACGTTGCGTTGTGCTTGGGTGACGTTCGGGGCTGTCTTGTGAGTGCGGTTGATGAATCTGGCATTGACACACCTCCTGACGGCTTGGACATACATGTCGAGTCGAGGGCAGCGGCCTTCCGGAGGAGTCCAATTCGACTCTTTCCTCTTTGGTCGCTGCACTGTGGATCTCTCTGTTGGCTGTTCCGGTTCATTGGCTGTCTCATTGTGTTCGCTGTTGGCCTCTTGGGGTTTACGGAAGAACTCCCGCAGCCTCATTCGCCTGATGAATTCCTCTGTGTCCGCTGTGAGACCGATGGGGCAGAAATTGAGCCCTCGGCTGAGAACTTCAATTTCGTCTGGTTGAAGTGTGTAGTCCGACAAGTTGACAATGGACTTCCCTGCAGTGGTACTGTTTTCTAGTGGTAGCGGGGGTGGCTCGGTTGCTGCTGGTGATGATGCCGAGTTTCTCAAGTTTCCTGTTCTTGGTGTGCATGTAGATGGTGTAGTTCCTTTGTCTTGTCTGCTTGGCAATATTTCGCAGCTGATCTGCATCCTGAGCGCAAGTTGAGAATATGGATTCTATCTTGGTTTCCAGGTTGCGGCGTTTGCTGTAGAGTTGATGTATGAGGTGGTTGAGGAGTGTGAGAGAGGTGCGATGGCAAAGTCTCTCAGCGTAGTCTGTGTTATAGGTTGACCTGAGTGGGTTCGTGATCCGTAGTCCTTTCGGTATCTTGTCTGCTTTCTTGCATCTTTGTAAAAATTTGATGTCTGTGTCGGTATGTGCGATCTTCTTGGAGATCCTCTCCACTTAGAGCCAGCAGTTTGTGGTGCCGATGGTAGCCATGATGTGGCAATGCGGGCATTGGACTGGGGTAAGCACAGTAAGAAGTCTCACAACACCAGGTTAAAGTCCAACAGGTTTATTTGGCAGCACGAGCTTTCGGAGCCCCAAGCCCCTTCTTCAGGTGAGTGAGGACTCGTGTTCACAAACAGGGCATATAAAGACACAAACTCAATTTGCAAGATAATAGGTGGAATGCGAGTTTTAGAACTTGGACAGTAATAGTGTTGCTACAAATCCACACTTGATGGAGATTGATGTGCTCTACTAAATTCTGTATCCTTGCTACCCTCAGCATTTCTTCCAAGTGACATGCAACATGGAGGAGTACTGAGGAAGGGTGGAAGATAATAATCAGCAGGAGATTTCCTGACCTATGTTTGACCTGCAACAATGAGACATCATGGGGTTTGTAGTCAATATTGAGGGCTTCCAGAAGTACCCCATCCTAACACTGCACCAGTGTGCCATCATATCTGTGGGTCTGTCCTTCTGGTGATACAAGGCTTCCCAGTGGTGGTGATGAAGTCTGGGACATTGGGTGAAAGGTTTGATTTAATTTATTATTGTCACATGTATTAATATACACCAAAAAGTATTGTGTCTTGTGTGCTATACAGACAAATCATAACATACATAGGAAAGGGTGCAGAATGTAGTGTTACAGTCATAGCTAAGGTGTAGCATTGTTTAAGAGTTAGAGTAGAGTTTCAAAAGCTTAGAATGAGAGTAAAAGATAAAATTAGAGGGTATGCTGGGGACAGCTTGCAAGAAGTCACCACAGTCTGGCGCCATCTTGAATCGAACTCGAGGCAGCATTCCCAATTTTTGCACAATCCGCAGATGTTAGTGAGGAGGGCAGGATGTGAGCTTATCGTTTCAGCTGCCTAGTTCGATGCTGGGTGATCCATCCACTTTTATTCCATTTTTCTATAGGGGTTTGATACAAATGAGTGGCTTGCCAGGACATAGCAGAGGGCAGTTAATAGTCAACCACATTTCTGTGGGCCAGGAAACACGTCTAGGCCAGACGGGATGAGATTTCCTTCCCTAAAGGGCATTAGTAAACCAGATGTGTTTTTATAATCGACCAGTGGTCAACATTACTGAGAGTAGCTTTTTATTCCCGATTTATATAATTGAATTTAAATTCCTCAGCCTTCGTGGTGGGATTTGGATTTGTATCTTGGGAGCTTTAGTCCAGGCCTTTGGATTATTAGTTCAGCAACATAACCACTACGCTACTGTGAGGCTGATGCTTTTGATTATTGAAATTATAAAAAATCATTTTTCACATGCTATTTCGGTTTTATTGCTGATGATGGACTTCACTTCTCAATGGGACCAAGTAAAGACTCTGGTTAGTTTACACTGGATTTATAAATACGAACAATTAATTTGATTATTCACAGTAACTTGAAAACAAGGTGAAGGATGCAAAGAATGCTTACCTTTGCAACCTAATAGTTAATTTAAATTTCCAATTCTCTTTTCACACTGAGTGGTGCATAAGTTTACAGTTTATTTATTAGCATCACAAGTAGGCTTATATTGACACTGCAATGAAGTTAGTGTGAAAATCCCCCAGTCGCCACACTGCGGCGCCTGTTCGGGTACACTGAGGCAGAATTTGGCATGGCCAATGCACCTAATCAGCACTTCTTTCAGACTGTGGGAGGAAACTGGAGCACTCGGAGGAAACCCACACAGACTCCGCACAGACAGTAACCCAAGCCGTGAAGTGAACCTGGGTCACTGGCGCTGTGCGGCATCAGTGCTAACCACTATGCCACCACGGGCAGATGGTGGACTGTTTCCATAGCTAGTACTTTCAGAACAGGTCTCTTGTCCAGTGGTCCCAAATAGTAAATCGTGATTGACGGGTCGATCCTGGAGTCTCAAAGTCGAGTGTCAGTGACCATCAAATTGCGCCAAAAATCCATGGAACTTAGGCTTCCTGTGATAACGAGTGAATCAGCTCATTGGCTGCCGAACCACGCCAGAAATGTACGGAACTCGGGCTGCTAATGATAATGAGCAGATCAGCTCATTGGCTGCCAAATTGCCGACTCCAAAATGTGGACTAAGCTGGGTGAAGACAAAATGATGAACGAGGAGTGAGGGACCTCCAAGAGGATAAAACCTACCATTTCCATCGGGAACGGGAAAGTGAATTTCTTTTTACAATGTCAAAGGCAAGACCATTTGTCTCATTTGTGACCAGAGTGTAGCCTTGAGTAAAAGGGGGATTTTGGAATGGCATCAATAGACGATGCATGCAAAATTTCCCTTTTAAACAACACCATTCAGACAAAGAAAGGTGGGGAGCTAAAGAGAATGTTGCAAGCTCAACAGTCACTCTTCAAAACCTGTGGCTGAAGGCAAGGCTAGCAAAGAGGCGTCTTTCCGCATTAGATATCAGCTAGGAAAACATAAGACAATGTTCACCGATGGCCAAGTTATCAACGAGGCTATGATGGTTGCTGCCAACATCTTGTTCAAATACTTTAAAAACAAAGATGAAATGATGACAGCCATCAACAGCGTGCCGCTTGGTGCTTTGACATAGCCAGAAGGGTGGAATTGTTGTCCAAGGATGTGTCTCAGCAAATACATCAGGCTGTGACTGTTTCTCACTGCAGTTTGAGTCAGTAGACATGACGGATATGGCCCAGCTGATTATTTTCGTTTGCATGTCATTCAAAGATGCAAAAGCGAAGAAGAACTTCCTCACTCTTTTGCCACTCGGAGGACAAGAGAGGAAGATGTCTACAACAAATATAAAAGGTATGTGACTGAGAAAAGCATTACGATCAGGAAACTGGTTTCAATCACAACTGATGGTGCACCGTCAATCCTGGGTGTCAGTGCAGCCTTTGTTGCACTTTGCAGAAATGATCCTGAATTCCCTTCCTTTGTCACTTACCATTGACTTATCCACCAACAGGCGTTAGCAAGCAAGGTTCTTGACTTTTCTCGTAATGACAGTTATTGTCAAGATCGGCAACTCAATTTTGTGCCAGAGCTCTGCAACATCGCATGTTCAAATCCCGACTTGAGCCTGATGTTGGTGAGCTAACCCTTCATGCAGGTGTGAGGTGGTGGTTAAGTCGAGGAAAAGTTCTCCAGAGATTTTTAGATCTGCTCCCTGAAATTGTCTTAAATCAAGAAATGAGGAGTACAGCGAGCTGTCAGATAATGCATGGTTCCTAGACTTGTTGTTTCTTATGGACATAAGTGCAAAATTGAATGAGCTGAACTGTAGGGTAGGGACAGGGACTTGTCACATGATCAGTGCAGTGAATGTGGTCAAGCTGAAACTCGGCCTGTGGTCCTCCCAGTTAAAGAACAAAATTTACTGAGCACTTCACAAATCTGGAGAAAATCTAACAACAGGTCTGAGGGATCCTGTGTATGTGTCGCCCTGTCTTTTTTCAGTCTATGCAAATGCTTCATTTTAAGATATTTCTGCCGATGCACAATTACATTTTAATGCTAGACTATAGGGGTTAACCAACTCTGCTAAGCTTAAAGATTGTAGCTAGCTTGACTACATGCAGAATCAGAAGGCATGCTGGGTTAGCTAAAAAATGACTGCATTCTTGAAGCTCATGTTGTTTGCCTGCATTGTGTACCCTTCAGGAATGCACACAAGGATTGTTTTTCTAGACAGAGACAGCCCGTGAAAAGCACTTCCAATAACAAGATGAGGATTAAAATATAGTTTGGATTTTAGTGTGTTCAAGTTGAGTACAGTTCAAAGGCCTGGCTGAGAAGCCAGTCTCCAACTTTGCTTTTCTTTTCTTCTGTCATGTAAATTTTTAAAAGTTATTTTCAATAAAAGAACACCATTTTAAAACTCATACCTAGTGCTGTGCCCTTGTCTGTCCAAATGAATGAATGGACCCAACAAGGTCAAACAATTCTGTCACCACCTGGAAAAAAATTAGAAAAGAAATTCAACAGACAATTTCAAGAGTTAGACAAGATGGAACAAATCATTACGTTTGTCTCAAATAATTTTCTTCAAGCAGACATTGGAGAAGTGACAGCAAAATTTCAGCAGGTGTTCGAACAAAGCAGTGGACTTGACATGGAAATAATCACCGTGCAGAATGACACAGAGCTGAAAGCTAGGTCAAGGGACAAAGACTTTTGGTGACTTTGGTGCACTCAAGGTCAAGGCCCACTTTGGCTCCACATTTCTCTGTGAGATGGCTTTTCCCCTGAAAATCATCAAGTCCAAGTATCGCACTGGTCTCTCAGATACCCGACTGGACTGTATGAGACTGGCCATCTTAAACTATGACCCAGACTTCACAGCAGTCAGTGTGGAAGCACAGGTATCACACTCTGAATAGATGAGTTTTATGCACAAGTACATTCTGTGTGTGTGGGGGGGGGGGAGGGGTGGGGGGTTGTTTTGTGTGTGTGTGTGTTTAGTAAAGTTACTACCTATGCATGCTCGGGTAGATCTCCTTCAGGTTCACACCTGGGTGAACTTGTTGGAAACCCCACTGACATGAGGTCATGTTGATGAGGTACGAAAATCTAGTGAGGAAGTATAATTTGGTGAGGGAATGTTTAATTAAATTTACTGAAATATATTGTAACCATATTCTTGCCCATTATGGGCATGAACCTGATCATGTCTCTGGCGAGGGGTGGCAGGAATAATGAATCTCGCCTTCCGGGTTTCGCTGGATCTTGAGCCCCCACGAGCGATCTCGCGGATGGAGAGTGTGGCTCAAGATCCCACCTGTAATTTCAGCGTTTTGAAATGTAATATCGCCTCTGTCACATACCTACAATTCTCATCAATAATAGTTTCTGAAATATAGTATTGTCTGTCTATATCTTATATATTTGTGCATACTTCCTGTTGTCTCAACTGGTCACTCAGCATTTAGAATGGAAATCCTGTATGTAAACAGTTGCCCGTAACAGCATTACTGCAAACAGGTGGTGCCGTGGAACAATGTTTTGGTGCGTCATCATTAGTTATAAAATGGTTATATCCATCAACTGACTGGACAATGGAATGAGAAATTTATTAATATTTAAAGAACTCTAATCAAGCATTGACTTCCAATGATCAGCAGAAACTATTTTGCTCTTCAAATTGATTTACTCCACAGCTCCCACTGATGTATCCTTTAATAGCCCTTCCGCTCTGAAACACTGCCAACTCTTTAGTTGGCACCTGTTGATAACGTCCATTTCTTGGTTTAGTTCCAAATGAGTCAAAGCAACAGATGCTTCCATTGGCCTGTTCTAAGACAAGTAATAAGCTATTCAGATACGCTCTAATTAGTTTTCTAAATTCTGAGGTGCCACATACTACAAATGATTCATTTGTATCTACATTGATGTTTGTAGGTGATTAAAGACTAATTGTCTTGTGTGAAATGCTGCGATGCTATTGTAAGAACGGATGTGACACTACATTTAAACATTTCAAATTATGCTGCACGGATATGAGCTTAAATCAAATACATTGACCTTCTTTGTGCACTGATGTAACAAAAAGTTAAAATATTAACTCCTGCTTTAAAAATCAGAAAATTTCACATGAATTCATTAACCATGTTTATGCAGATATTCACGCAGCGTGTCTTCAAATCCATTGTGAATTGAGGACTGCTCATTGTAATACTGAGTTAACAAGGTTCTGCTTATCAGCTTCACAGAGCAAATTGGATGGTTGGATTTGAACACAAGACAATAATACAGTAAAGTGGACTCAGTTAGTTATGGAGTCTGTGAGAATGAAGGCAAAAATATTTATTAATTTCTGGTTACCTCAAATTAGATTATTTCAATGAAAGTATGATCGAGTATCTTTAAACATTAGATAGGTGTTTCAATCTTTGTGCAACCGCACAGCAGAGGCAATGTTATTAACACTGAAAGATTAGCAATAGTGGTATCTTGAATAGAAAAGAAGCGTTAAATCTGTTGTAACCAATATGTATTTATAGTGAATAAAATCCAGTTCCACACGAAGCAATAATCTCTAAATGTTCAGAAGGAATCTTGAATCATGAAAGTGAAGATCAGTCAGGTTGTTGTCTCAAAATCCCGAGAAAATATTGAGATCTTGGTCACTTAGATATTGTGTATGTTACTTTCCTCCTATATTTTGGAGACTCACTGTCTTCCGAGGTAACATAGGTGATTGTACTCCTAGGCCCAACCATAATTAACTACTTCATCAATGACCTTCCCTCCATCATCAGCTCCAAAAGTGGGGATGAATGTTCAGCACCATTCATAACGCCTCAGATACTGAAGCAGTCGATGTCCCAAATTTGATTTATTATTGTCACATATATACAGTGAAAAGTATTGTTTCTTGTGCTATACAGACAAAGCATACCGTTCATACAGTATAGAGGGTAGAAGGAAAGGAGAGGGTGCAGAATATAGTGTTACAGTCATATCTAGGGTGTAGAGAAAGATCAGTTTAACATATGGTAGGTCCATTCAGAAGTCTGATGGCAGCAGGGAAGAAACTGTTCTTGAGTTGGTTGGTATGTGACTTCAGACTTCTATATCCTTTTCCGATGGAGCGTGGTGTCCTTGATTTATGCTGGTTGCTTTTCCAAGGCAGCAGGAAGTTGTAAATGCAGCAAGACATGGACAATATCCAGGCTTGGACTGCCAAATAGCAAGTATCGTTTGCACCCCACAAGTAACAGGCAATGACCATCTCCAATGAAAGAGGATCCAATCATCTACGCTTGACATTCAATGGCATTACCATTGATGAATCTCCTCCTATCAACACCAGGGGAGGATTACCATTGGCCAGAAATTGAACTGGACAAGGCATATGAATGTCATGTCTACAAGAGGAGGGTTAGGGGCTGGGAATCCTGCAGTGGGTGGCTGGGAATCCTGCAGTGAGTAACTCACCAGTTGCCTCCCCAAAGCCTGTCCATCATATAAGGCAGAAGTCAGGAATGTAATGGATTACTCTACAATTGCCTGAATGAGTACAGCTCCAAAAAGACTCAAGAAGCTCGACAACATTCGGGAAAAAGCAACCTGCATGATTGGCACTTTTCAACAATCACCCCCTGCACTAGTACCAATTGTCACAGCAGTGTTTACCATCTACAAGATGCACTGCAGCAACTCACCAAGGCTCTTTTGACAGCCTCTCCAAAACCTGCAATCTTTACCACCTAGAAGTACAAGGGCAGCAGATGTATGGGAACATCACCACTTGCATGTTCCCCTCAAAGCCACGCACCATCCTGAATTGAAACTAGATCACCGTTCCTTCTCTGTCACTGGGAAAATATTGAGATCTTGGTCACTTAGATATTGTGTATGTTACTTTCCTCCTATATTCTGGAGACTCACTGTCTCCCGAGGTAACATAGGTGACTGCACTCCTAGGCCCAACCATAATCAACTACTTCATCAATGACCTTCCCTCCATCATCAGATCCAAAAGTTCCCTCCATCATCAGATCCAAAAGTGGGGATGAAAGTTCAGCACCATTCATAACGCCTCAGATACTGAAGCAGTCGATGTCCCAAATTTGGTTTATTATTGTCACATATATTGGTATACAGTGAAAAGTATTGTTTCTTGCGCTATACAGACAAAGCATACCGTTCATACAGTATAGGGGACAGAAGGAAAGGGTGCAGAATATAGTGTTACAGTCACATCTAGGGTGTAGAGAAAGATCAGTTTAACATATGGTAGATCCATTCAAAAGTCTGATGGCGGCAGGGAAGAAACTATTCTTGAATCGGTTGGTATGTGACCTCCGACTTCTGTATCCTGGAAAATCTTGGAACTCTCACCCACAGTGCTGTGAGGAAATATTTACACCGGAGGGACTGCAGCAGTTCAAGAAGGCAACTTACTGCAATTATGGATGGGCCTTAGCCAGCAATGCCCACATCCCATGAAATAACTTTTGAAATGTTTAGTGCATTCAATTGCAGACGTATATGCAAGCATACAGAAGGATAAATGGCAAAGGACATTCCAGTCTTTGAAGTCCACCCAGTCCTGTGTGCTGCAGTTGTGTCTGCCATAAACCCTTAACTTAACCACTCAATTTCTAGGAATTGGCAAAAGAATTTGAATAGACCTACCTCGTATTGAGTTGATCTTTCTCTACATCCTTGCTATGACTGTAACATTACATTCTGCAACCTCTCCTTTCCTTCTCCCTCATGTACTATGAACCGTATGCTTTGTCTGCACAATGGCAAGAAACAATACTTTTCATCAAATACTAATACATGTGACAATACTGAATCAAATCAAAACACAGGGAATTAAACCTAAGACCAAATTAAGAATACAACACCAAAATTTTTCTCTAACCTCTTCAGGCAATCTAGTAAATTCCAAGGTGTTTGAGTATAATATCTTGGAAAGAGTTGTGGTCACCAAATGGAGTAACTGAAGAAGCATTTATTAACAGGAATAACTACATACAGAGAGTGAGAGAGGTGCTATTGATTACTGCGACACCAGTCTCCAGACTGCCTGGGAGAGCCTGCACAGCCCCGGGATTCATGCACTTGTGACCCATTCAGCGAATTGGGTCTACCTCTGGAACCTTGCCCCTTAAAGGGGCTAACTACAACATGGAGTAACTCCTTGAATCCTTCCAATACCATGAATAAATTTAGTGAAAATGTCCTTTCTCATCAAGAACACATGCTGATTTTCAGGTTTATGTACAAGATATTGAATGGGTGGTGCACCCACCAGTCAGGAAACCAGTGAGAATCCTGTGTAGCTTCTCTGCAGGGTGCCTAATGCTATTACTGAGTAATCAAGCAGTTACCTAGACAGGGTTGGACCTCCCGAAGTTCAACCCCTGTCAGCTGCTGGCCAACTGGAGGCATGCAGCTCTCCAGTCCTGTGCAGCACTGGGAGCTATGGACAGGGCTGGTAAAACACTCAGGCAAAATAAAGACTAAAGTATTCATTTGGAATTCAGTCCCTCGGAGTTTGCACATACACAGTTAAATGTGGAAATCCAAACGCCACGATCAGGAATTTCCCACTGCTAGACAGGGTGCACTTTTGAAGTCCTACAGATGGAATCATAGAAATCCCTTGCATTAATGTGAAATTGCACTGTTACACTATTGATCTCGGTGCAAAAACCCTTCAAAAAATTACACCTTGTTGAATAAGGTGCAACTGGACCTTTTAATGGTGTACTCGGTCTTAATTACTGTGAACAGCCTCTCTGGTCCTGGAAAGCCTAATTCTATCGCTGGAATTTTACCGCCCCGCCTGCCACAGAAATTGGAGGGGGCGGACGATGGGAAGGTCCATTGACCTTGTGTGGGATTTTACAGTTTCTGGACAAGCAAGACTGTGAAATCCCACCCTCTATTTGTGTAATGTCAAATTTTTCCATTACAATAAAAGAACCTGGACACTGAAGCAAACTTTAAGATATTTTAAAAATCTGTGGGTTCTTTTATCATAATGGAAAAATTTGGCATTGTCCCCAGTGTCCAGCACTGCTCCACGATCTCTGATCTTCCATCCAGATATCTGACCCTGCACCTTCTCCTGATGTCTGGACTGCGCCCCGCTGCCCACAGTATCCAACACACCCATTCTCCCCTAATGTCCAACCTAAGTTTCCGAAGTCAGGCAAGACAGGCACAGAAGAATTTTTGTGCAGGTACGATGTGGCAATCCAACATTGAAGGCCATTCCAACAAAGTTACACTCCATTGTTTTAATGGCGAGAGACTAGATACTGTGCAGGAACAAGGGGCGAAAAGGTCCATGCAGGCAAAAAGCTCGTGTAGAGGTACAAAAGGTAATCAAAAAAGGCTAATGAATGGATTGGATCACAGAAGGGAGGAAGCTATGATTCAATTGTACAGAGCATTCAGAACCCATTGGGAACACGCTATTCAGCTTCAGGCACGACAACTCTGGAAAGATATAGAGGCCTTCAAAGAAGGAGAGCTCAGATTTGCCAATATGATACTAGGGGGGGTCAAAGAGTTATGTTTTGAGGACAGGTTGACTTGTATTCTTCAAATTTACAAGGCTGGGCATGATTGAATCAAGGTCTTAATGATGATAAAATGATTCTATAGGTTAGATACATAAAATCTATTTCCTCTGGCAGGGGAACAAGGTAGCACAATCCTAAAATTAGAGCCAAACTATTTAACAGTAAAATGAGTAATTACTTCTTCACACAAAGGAACTCTCTTACCAAAAGGCTACGGATGTCGGGTCAACCTGAATTTTCAAGACTGCGATTTTTATTAGCTGAAGGTACGATGGAATATGGAGAAATGCCAGGTAAACACAGTTGAGCTACAGATTGCCATAATCTAATAGAATGGCAGAAGAGGCTCAAAGGGCTGCAGTAAATATTTGTGTTGCTTCCCCTTTGAAATAACACTGGGCAAATTCATGGTCGGAAGGGTATTTCAAACTTGACCAAAAACAAAACTAAAGACATTCCATCCCTTACCCTCCAAACACAGTCCATGCCAGTTCATACCCCCACCTTTTTTATTCATCCATGGGACATGGGCTCGCCAGCATTCATTGTCCATCCCTAGTTGCCCTTGGACTGCAGTTGAGAGTCAAACACATTGTTGTGGCTCTGGAGTCCCATGTAGGCCAGACCAGGTAAGGATGGCAGATTTCCTTCCCTGGAGGACATTAGTGAATGAGATGGGTATTCTGGCAATCAACAATGGTTTCATGATCATCAGTAGATTCTTAATTCCAGATTTTTTTTCATTGAATTCAAATTCTACCAGCTGCCATGGTGGGATTTGAACCTGGGTCCCCAGAACATTAGTTGAATTTCTGGATTAATAATCTAGCAATAATACCACTAGGCCATCGCCTTCCCCTATATCTTATGTCCCCAATCCAAGCTTTGCTCTTCTACCCATCCACGTGTCCCCTTATGCTCCTTATGCCTGGCACTTCCATGGAACAGGTAACCAGTCAAACTCCACTTCCTGCATCTGTCAGCAGATACACTTTCTTCTTCCTTTCTTCTCCCAGTGTCTCTCTCGCTCGCTCACTCGCTCTCACACACATTATCTCGCTGTCTCGCATAAACATACACACGCTCTCTCTCACTCACACATGCTCTCCCATGCTCTCTGTCTCTCCCTCTCTCACACACACACACACACTCACGTCCCTCTCGCGCTCTTTCTCTCTCTCTCCCCTTCCCTGGCTTAACACTGACAGGTTTTTATCTCCTTCTTTACTGCATGGTTTCTTTCTTCATGTAGGCAGGATTTTGAGTGACCACAGTGACCTAATCGGTAGGTAAGATGACTTGGTCCATTGTGGCCACAATTCACTGAGATCTAATTAGTTCAGCAAGTTTTGCCTTGGGCTTTGCTGTTAATTATAATAGGGCACGGTAATGAGTGAAACAGTACAAATATCAATGTTTCATAATGCTAAATAGTTTGGCTATTGTCCTTTTTGTTCTGTGGTCAAAATTCCTTCCGCAGTCAGTTTAGGCCAGTTAAATTGTCCACAGATTTAAATAGTTTGGAAACATAATGGCTTCCTACACAACAGGCCTGTCAGTTTAACATAGGTGTTCAGAAAGCTTTAGAAATAATGAATCAGGCCAAAAATAACAGTCAACTGGATAAATTTAAGGACGTCTGCACAGCTCTGTTAAAGGCAAATCACAAGACCATAAGATATAGGAGCAGAATTAGGCCATTTGGCCCATCAAGTCTGCTCCGCCATTCAATCATGGCTGATATGATTCTCATCCCCATTCTCCTGCCTTCTCCCTGTAACCCTTGATCCCCTTATTGGTCAAGAACCTATCTACCTCTGTCTTAAAGACACTCAATGATCTGGCCTCCACAGCCTTCTGTGGCAATGAGTTTCACAGATTCACCATCCTCTGGCTGAAGAAATTCCTCCTCATCCCTATTCTAAAGGAGCGTCCTTTCACTGAGGTTGTGGCCTTGAGTTCTAGTCTTTCCCACTAGTGGAAACATCCTTTCCAAATCATGTTTAACTAACTTGCTTGAATTTTTTGATGAGGTAACAGAGTGTTCATGAGGATAATGTGGTTGATATGGTGTACATGGACTTCCATAAGGCATTTAATAAAGTGCCACAAAACAGGCTTGACAAAGGAAATGAGCCTTTGAAGTAAAAGGACAGTAGCAGTATGGATAGGAAATTGGCTGTGTGACAGTATAAGAGCAGTTGTAAACATCTGTTTTTCAGACTGGTGGGAGGTTTATGGTAGGGTTTCCCAGATATTGACTGCTGCTTTATTAATATATCTTAATGACTTGCTAATTGGTTGTACTGGGAACAGCTTCAACATTTGCAGTTGGCACAAATCTTGCAAAGTACTGTGAACCATGAGGAGGATAGTGTTAGACTTCAAAAGGACAGAGCCAAGTTGGCAGAATGCGGGGACAAGTGGTGGATGTAATTTGTTGCAGAGAAGTGAAAAGTGATTAGTTTTGGTGGGAGGTCATGGAGAGGTAATATGAAATAAAGGGTACAGTTTTAAAGGAGGTGCAGGAGCAGAGGGACCTGAGGGTATATGTCACAAATTATTGAAGAAAGTAGGACAGGTTGAAGGCCAGTTAATAATACATGTGGGATCCTGGGATTTAGGAAGTTATGGTGAACCTTTATGAATTACTGGTTCTACCTCAACTGGAGTACTGTGTCCACCCTTTGTTGTGGATATGAAGGGAGAGGGTGCAGAAAAGATGCACGAGAATCATCGAAACCCTACAGTGCAGAAAGAAGCCATCTGGCCCATCGAGTCTGCACCGACTGAGAATGGTTCCAGGAATGAAGAACTGATGTGGACTGACTGAAGAGGCTGTTTGCCTTGGAGAAGAGAAGACTGAGAGATGATTTGATAGAGCTATTCAACATTGTGGGCATTCTGGACAGAGTAGATAAAGAGAAACGTCCCAGTGGTGGCAGTCGCAAGAACCAGAAAAAAGCAATTTAAACTGATTGGCAAAAGCATTAACAGAAACATGAGGAAAATTTTTTTTATGGAGCAAATGGTTAGTGTCTGGAATGCACTGCTTGGGAGTGAGGCGGATGCAGATTGGATCAAGGTCTTCAGGAAAGTTGGATGATAATATGAAAGAAAAACATTCAGGGCTGTGAGGGGAAAAAGCAGGGGAATGGGGATAAGAGAGATGTCTTTGCAGAGATGGCATCGACACAACTGTTCAAATGGCCTGCTTCTGTATTGTTACCATTCTGTTAGGGAGGCGATGGTCTAGTGGCGTTGTCACTAGACTATTAATCCAAAAATTCAGCTCGTGTTCTGGGGACCCAGGTTCGAATTCCCCCAAGGCAGATGGTGGAATTTGAATTCAATTAAAAAAATCTGGAATTAAGGATCTAATGATGACCATGAAACCATTGTCAATTGTTGGAAAAACACATCTGGTTCACTAATGTCTTTGAGGGAAGGAAATTCCTGGACAAATGTGAGGTAATGCATTTTGGAAGGTCTAATACAGATAGGAAATATACAGTAAATGGCAGAACCCTTACGAGTATTGATAGGCAGAGGGATCTGGGTGTA
This sequence comes from Mustelus asterias, assembly GCF_964213995.1. Classification (NCBI taxonomy): domain Eukaryota; kingdom Metazoa; phylum Chordata; class Chondrichthyes; order Carcharhiniformes; family Triakidae; genus Mustelus; species Mustelus asterias. The sequence goes on from NC_135802.1 coordinate 134,285,667, forward strand.
TAGGTATACAGGTCACTGAAACGCAGATGGAGAAGGTAGTCAAGAAGACATATGGCATTCTTGCCTTCATCGGCCAGGGTTTTGAGTTTAAAAATTGGCAAGTCATGTTGCAGCTTTATAGAATCTTAGTTAGGCCGCACTTGGAATGTGGTGTTCAATTCTGGCCGCCACACTACCAAAAAGATGTGGAGGCTTTGGAGAGGGTACAGAAAAGATTTACCAGGAAGTTGCCTGGTATGGAGGGCATTAGCTATGAGGAGAGGTTGGAGAAACTTGGTTTGTTCTCACTGGAACGACAGAGATTGAGGGGCGACCTGATAGAAGTCTACAAGATTATGAGGAGCATGGACAGAGTGGATAGTCAGAAGCTTTTTTTCAGGGTGGAAGAGTCAATTACAAGGGGGTATAGGTGTAAGGTGCTAGGGGCAAGGTTAATAGGAGATCTACGAGGCATGTTTTTTACACAGAGGATGGTGGGTACCTGGAACTCACTACTGGGGGAGGTAGTGGAAGCAGATATGATAGTGAGTTTTAAGGGGTGTCTGGTGTCATGAATAGGATGAGAATAGAGGGATATGGTCCCTGGAAGGGTAGGGGGTTTTAGTTCAGTCAGGTGGCATGGTTGGTGCAGGCTTGGAGGGCCAAAGGGCCTGTACCTGTGCTGTAACTTACTTTGTTTTTTGAAATCTATCCTTACCTGGTCTGGCCTACATGTGACTCCAGGGCCACAGCAATGTGGGTGACTTTCAACTGCCCTCCAAGAGTGACTAAGGATGGGCAATAAATGCTGGCCAGCCATGTTCTATGAATCAATTAAAAAAAAACATCCTTACACCCTATGAGATGACCAAGAAACCATTGTCAATTGTTGTAAAAATCCATCTGGTTCACTAATTTCCTTTAAGGATGGAAATCTGTCATCCTTACCTGTAATGGCCTACATGTGACTCCAGAGCCACAGCAATGCCCTCCAAGGGCAACTAGGACAGCCAGCGATGCCCATGTCCCACAAATGAATAAAAAAAATTACATTATACTCTCAATATCTTTTTTATAATATTGTAAACTCACTTCTGACTATCCTGAACTGCAGCAATGTGATCTAACTAGGGTTTGATACAGGGTTAGCATAACTTGACTCAATTTTATTCCTGTAAAATAAAGCTTAATGTTTGACTGCTTTAGTTTTGTTGTCTTGCTATACTTTAATGCAATCTTTAATGATTGCTGTATATGTACTCTAAGATCCCTTTGTTACACAGAAATATAGCAGCAGGAGGAGGCCATTTGGCCCTTCGAGCCTGCTCCACCATTCATCACGATCATGGCTGATCATTCAACTCAATAGCCTAATCCTGCTTTCTCCCCTAACCTTTGATCCCATTCACCCCAAGTACTATATCTAGCCGCCTCTTGAATACATTCACTGTTTTGGCATCAACTACTTGTGGTAATGAATTCCACAGGCTCACCACTCTTTGGTGAAGAAATGTCTCCTCATCTCTGTCCTAAATGGTCTACCCCGAATCCTCTGTTGCACCTAAACTCTCACCTTCTAAGGAATAAGTGACTTCCCAATTCTTCCTAGCAAAATGTACTACCTCACATTCCTCTGTATCAAACTTCATTTGCCAATTATTTGCCCAATTTCACTTGCCTATCATTTGCCCAGTTGGACAATATTACAGTAGCTCCATTTCCAATGGCCAGGCCTCTCATCCTATACTTTTAAAAGAAATAAAAGATTGCAGATGCTACAAACCTGAAATCAAATTATAATAATCAGGAGGCCAGGCAGCGCCTTGGAGGGAGAAACAGACGTTTCAGTCAATAAATTTTATGTTGTTGCAACTGTTTTTGTCTGCTTCCCAATTTGTTGTGAGTTTAGCTATTTAACTATAAGTAAGATATTTTAAAAGTGCAAATTTAAAATGGATATTGAATTATCTCTATCCATGATTATCCAATTATTCCCAGCCCCGTAACTGTAATTGCTTCCCCTATAGACTACTGCCTTGATCCTCCATTTGCAATGCTACCTGCGGTCAAATCGTGCCCACCATTATAATCTAATCGTGCAGCACTCTCTCAGTTACATACTGTTAGCAGCTCTCACTTCTCCAGAGTAGAGTCTGATCCAGTGGCCTTCTGCCTGCACTAACTCAAGACTGACACTAGAAACAATGTCCCAAGGCTCTGCTTCTTGGCCAAGATGTTACCCTTTGAAGTTGTCGGCAACTTCAGCAGCCAATTTGTGCATGACGAGGTCCCACAGTCAGCAAATTAGATAATTGACCCGATAAGTTTCTGATAGTGTTGGCTGAAGGAGGAATGTTGATTAGGAAACTGAGAAACTCCTTTGCTCATTGGGTCTGTCACATCCAACAGATCTGATAAGATATGGCCTTTGTTCAATAGCTCTCCTAAAAGACGCCACTTCCAATAACGCAGCTCTCCCTCAGAACTGCACTGCGTTACTGTGAATAGAGCAAACCTCATTCCATTACTCCCCCTGGATGTGTAATTGGTGCTGCCCACGTGTTATATTCTCACAACACTGACAAGCCTTTCATAGGTAGCAAAATACTCCTGATCAGATCGCTCACCCTTATCAATGTGATTTAATGGTATTAGTTTGTCATCGATTGCACTCCATTAATAACAATCCAATCCCAGCAATAGCAAATAAAACAGTAAATAGAAAATTTAAATTGATAAATTACAAAGCTTCAGCCTATTTATTGTACTATACAAAAAGCAGTTGGAAGTACTATCCATGGGATTACACATCCCAAAACTGAGATGCTACTGAGAAACCACTCTAGGCCCTTTCCAGTGGATTATGGCATGTCTTTTAGAGACATCTTGCTGCTTTGTTGCTTTATTGCACAATGTATGTCTGTCGATGGTGCTCATAACAAAGCACTGGGGCCGCGCATTGCTCAATTCTCCTGAGTCTTTAGTCCTGAAGACATGTGCTATTCTCTATATATCTAGGGGTCTATCGTAGACCTTCAGCAATGAAGGAGAGAGAGGGTGGGATTTTCCAGCCTCACTCATCCAGAAACCGGAAAGTCCCACCCAAGGGTCAACGGACCTTTCCACGGTCTGCCCCTCGCCCGCTCTGACTCCCATAGTGGGCAGGATGGTAAAATTCTGGCCAGAATGTCCTCAGCAAAGTATTTGTATGTAACTGGCCCCTGCGTTACCATATCGTTAACCTTTCCTGTCTTGATGTTTCATGACCACTGTGTTATTTTGCTTTGTGACCATCTCTGTTTGCACATAGTGTGTGAATATGCATAGGTGTAGACTTGACTATGATACCCCCTCACATTTGAACATTTTCAACTATTGCTTTCACAATTTCCAGTCATGCCCAACTCCTAGATGAAAGCATTTTCTTGTAATCATTCACAACTTCCATTGTTACTTTCTGGGGAACAAATTCTGGAAACTCATTCATTCGCAGTCATGTAAATTGATGGGTTTTAAGCCAGGACTTTCCCAGTTTCTTATCTTTGTGGATCACTTATGTATGGCATGAATCCTCACAGAGGAGTACAAAATTCAAATGGTTGTTCCCATTAATCTTTATATATTTTGATTTCCAAACAGGTCTGATGTAAGGTCACGGATCTGAAACATTAACGATGTTTCTCATTCCACAGGTGCTGCAAGATCTGCTGAACATTTTCAGCGTTTTCCGTTTTTGTTTCAGATTTCCAGCATCTGCAACATTTTTGCTTTTGGACAAACAAATCTTGATCAATTAATTTATGAATTGGAATCAAGAACAGCCCTTCCCCAGCTCAAGACATTCAAGCAGGACTAGTGAATAGGAAATAAAAATATAAGTAGAACTATGTTACTTGGACCTGATGGGTTGAATATTAAACATGGACTGAAATATGGGCAATCTTTGAGGATGATTCCCCTCCATAGACATTGACCCAAGCCCACTTGAGCAACTGTCTGAGGTTGAAGCAGGCAGTCCACCCCGAGATGAGCTCCTGACCTGTTATCTGTACCATTACCAAGGCCATTCATTCCTGCATCCATTGCATGACCCAACTCTGCCCCTGGTTCAGCTTACCTGCTGTTGAAACACTCACCGATACCCTTGATTTCACTGATCTACACTGGCATCAAGGTTTGATTTGATTTATTATTGTCACATGTATTACTTTACAGTGAAAAGTATTGTTTCTTGCGCGCTATACAGGCAAAGCATACCATTCATAGAGAAGGAAAGGAGAGGGTGCAGAATGTAGTGTTACAGTCATAGCTAGGGTGTAGAAATGATCAGCTTAATATGAGGTAGGTTCATTCAAAAGTCTGATGGCATCAGGGAAGAAGCTGTTCTTGAGTTGGTTGGTACGTGACCTTAGAATTTTGTGTCATTTTCCCGACGGAAGGTGGAAGAGAGAATGTCCAAGGTGCTGGGTCCTTAATTATGCTGGCTGCTTTTCCAAGGTAGACCGAGTCAATGGATGGGAGGCTGGTTTGTGTGATGGACTGGGCTACGTTCATGACCCTTTGGAGTTTCTTGTGGTCTTAGTCAGAGCAGGGGCCATACCAAGCTGTGATACATCTGGAAAGGATGCTTTCTATGTGCACCTGTAAAAGTGACTAATGCTTCAACTTTAAAATCCTCATACTTGTTGCCAAATCCCTTCAAAACTCCCCCTCCCTTTAGATTATCTCCTCCAGCCCAACAACACTTCAAGATATCTCTACTGCTCTATTTCAGGCCTTAAGAACTATCCCCAATTTTAATCACTTTATCATTGATGGACGGACCTTCAGCTGTATATTCCCTAAGTTCTGGAATTTTTTCCCTAACCTCTCTGCCTCCCAACATCACTTTCTTCCTTTCAGACTTTCTTTTAAAACTTACTTCTGTGACCGAGCCTTAAGTCATCTGCCTTAATATTTCCTCACATGGTTTGATATTTTGTTTTAGAAGGTCCCCTGTGAAGTGCCTTGTGGCCTTTTATTATTAATTATTATTATATCAATACAAGTTGTTGTTCTTTGTTACCTCTAGGCTTGAATACTCCAAAGCATTTTTGGCTGGCTTCCCATCTCCTTCCCTCCATAAATTGGAAGTCTAGTTCCTAACTAGCCCCAAATCCCATTCCCCCATCACCTCTGTGCTCCCTGACTTACAATAACTCCCAGTTAAGTAGCTTCAGAATTTTTAAATTTTCCTCCTTGTTTTCAAAATCCTCAGGACCTCACCGCTCACATTTCTGTGTTCTCTCCTGTCCTACAGATATCTGCAAGCCCTCCAGTTCTGGCCTCTTCAGCACCTCCATTGTGATATAACTGGGGTGGCACAGTACTTAGCACTGCTGCCTCACAGCGCCAGGGACCTGGGTTCAATTCCCAGCTTGGGTCGCTGTCTGTTTGGAGTCTGCACGTTCTCCCCATGTCTGCATGGGTTTTCTCCAGGTGCTCTGGTTTCCTTCCACACTCCAGAGATGTGAATGTTAGGTGGATTGGCCATGCTAAATTTCCCCATAGTGTCCCAAAATGTGTAGGTTGGGGGGATTAGCAATGCTAAATTGCCCCCTTTGTGTCCCAAAACTGTGTAGGTTAGGGAGATTAGTGGGGTAAATATGTGGGCTTATGGTGAAAGGGCCTGGGTAAGATGCTGAGTTGGTGCAGGCTTGATGGACCGAATGGCCTCCTTCTGCACTGTAGGGATTCTATGATAATTGATACAACCACGGACGCAGAACTTCAAAATTAATCCAATCATTTGGGTAAGGCTGAAAATTGTCTGTAGTTGTATAAAGTTCAATGTTCCAATCCATATTGCTGTGTTATCCTGGAATTAGTGCTGTTGGCCTCACTGCCTTTCAATATCTTGTACAAAGTTCCCTTTTCAGTTGCCTCTTTTCGAAGCTAGGCAACTCCAGTCGCTGTACTAAACTGATACTGATATGGGTAAAGTTGTCAAAGAGGTACAACAATTGCAGCAGCTTTCTAAAGTTCACGTACAGCACTCTTTATCGTCACTGAACACATTTTTAGATCAATACAGTGTCTTCTTTGTAGGAAATGTGAATGGAAATGAATGTATGGTGCATCAACTACCTTAGGCCTTAAAGATCCCTCAAATATTAATAATCCAAAACTCATACAGTGAAACTTTGTATTTAATCTAACCTGGGCCAAAATGATGAACAGTACAAACCTCCAGCCTTATAAACTACATTAGAGTCATAGAGATTTACAGCATGGAAATAGGCCCTTCGGCCCAACTTTTATACAGAAGAACATTTTTTTTTGGCAGAAAATATGTTCTGTACCAAAGCAGTGGCCATGCTGATATTCCTCCATTTGCTGAAATGTACTCCACATATTTCACAAAAAGTTATCAAAACTATCAAAATGAAATCTAGCTGTCCACAGTTGGAAAGCATTGCAGGATAAAAACATAAAGAGACTGGGCGAAATTTAGCGGGCCCGTGCACCATGGGTGTAAATCCCATTAAAAGCCACAAGGGGGCCATAAAAGGATTTGCGCTGGTGAGATCTCAGTTTGAGATTTTCTCACCACCCAAAGACTATACTCAACTCCTGCGCCTCTGGCACCACCTTTTACAGATGCACCATAGAAAGCATTCTTTCTGGTTGTATCACAGCTTGGTATGGCTTCTGCTCTGCCCAAGACCACAAGGAACTACAAAAGGTTGTGAATGTAGCTCAATCCATCACGCAAACCAGCCTCACATCCATTGACTCTTTCTACACTTCCCGCTGCCTTGGCAAAGCAGCCAGCATAATTAAGGACCCCACGCACCCTGGACATTCTCTCTTCCACCTTCTTCATTCGGGAAAAAGATACAAAAGTCTGAGGTCACGTACCAACAGACTCAAGGACAGCTTCTTCCCTGCTGCTGTCAGACTTTTGAATGGACTTACCTTGCATTAAGTTGATCTTTCTCTCCACCCTAGCTATGACTGTAACACAACATTCTGCACCCTCTCGTTTCCTTCTCTATGAACGGCATGCTTTGTCTGTAGAGCGTGCAAGAAACAATACTTTTCACTGCATGTTAATACATGTGACAGTAATAAATCAAATCAAACACAAGCTGGGAATCGAATCCGGCTCCCTGGTGCTGTGAGGCAGCAGTGCAAACCAATGTGCCACCGTGCTGCCCTTTCCTTGTGATGCACTGCCTTCCTGCTCTAACTGGAAAGCAAAAAGACTCATTACCCAATTGGATGATGTCAGCCAAACAGCCTTTTTCCCCCATTTTCAAGAGTTTTATACCTGGTAAAGAGAAAATGTCAAAAAGAAATGTAATATCCCGATGGTTTCTCTCCAGGGTTGCATACAACAGTGTCCTGGAGGTTGATCTTCAATTCCTGGAGTTTCCAGTCCAATCCTGGAGGGTTTGTTCTTTCCCTGTCCCTTTTTATCTTGGCCCTGCACATGATTATTAACAGTTCAGTCTCTCACTTCTTCCTGTTCTGATGGAAGGTCATAGACCCAAAACGTTAACTCTGTTCCTCTCTCCACAGATACTGCCTGACCCACTGAGTATTTCCTGCAATTTCTACTTTTATTCCTTGTTCTCCTAAGTTTAATTGTATCCACTTGTATATTAAAACAGTTTGTTTGAAGCAAGAATTCTGCATTTCCCAAAATAGACATGATCACTGGAAACCTCCGACCCTTGTCTGTGGCTGGGATTCTCCAGCCCTGCTACTGTGCATGAAGCTTTGGCTGAGTGCCAAATTCTCCGTTCTCGTTGACATCAGTGCGAGAACGAACGAGGATCGGAGAATCCCACCCGATTATATTTATGCAGTGCGGAAAGAGTTTTTCAGGCTGGAATTCAGGCCAATGAGCAAGGAGATTTTATGGTTAAATATTTGACATCCACTATCAGTGGCACTGCATGGGACTGCTGCCTTCAGGGATATACAGCTGGCGAATCTTATTCATTTGTTCATGAATACAATGATGCGGAGGTGCCAGCGTTGGACTGGAGTAAGCACAGTAAGAAGTCTCACAACACCAGGTTAAAGTCCAACAGGTTTATTTGGCAGCACTAGCTTTTGAAGCCCCAAGCCCCTTCTTCAGGTGAGTGAGGACTTGTGTTCACCAACAGGCCATATAAAGACACACACTCAATTTACAAGGTAATGGGTGGAATGCGAGTCTTTACAGGCAATCAAGTCTTAAAGGTACAGACAATGTGAGTGGAGAGAGGGTTAAGCACAGGTTAAAGAGATGTGTATTGTCTCCAGCCAGGACAGTTAGTGAGATTTTGCAAACCCAGGCAAGTCGTGGGGGTTACAGATAGTGTGACATGAACCCAAGATCCCGGTTGAGGCCGTCCTCGTGTGTGGAACTTGGCTATCAGTCTCTGCTCAGCGATTCTGCGCTGTCGTGTGTCGTGAAGGCCGCCTTGGAGAACGCTTATCCGAAGATCAGAGGCTGAATGCCCCAGGCACCAGGCAGGAGCGTTCCCTTCCAATCGGGGAACACTATCTGTAACCCCCACGACTTGCCTGGGCTCACATTGTCTGTACCTTTAAGACTTGATTGCCTGTAAAGACTCGCATTCCACCCATTATCTTGTAAATTGAGCTTGTGTCTTTATATGCCCTGTTTGTGAACATGAGTCCTCACTCACCTGAAGAAGGGGCTTGGGGCTTCGAAAACTAGTGCTACCAAATAAACCTGTTGGACTTTAACCTGGCATTGTGAGACTTCTTACCATGAATACAATGCCATGTGGTGATTCACATCACTGTGCTCCAAGTGTCATAGTCATAGACGTTTACAGCATGGAAACAGGCCCTTTGGCCCAACTTGTCCATGCCACCCCTTTGTTTTTAAACCACTAAGCTAGTCCCAATTGCCTGTGTTTGGCCCATATCCCTCTATACCCATCTTACCCATGTAACTGTCTAAATGCTTTTTAAAAGACCAAAATTGTAACTGCCTCTACTACCACCTTTGGCAGCTTGTTCCAGACACTTACCATCCTCTGTGTGAAAACATTGCCCCTCTGAATCCTTTTGTATCTCTCCCCTTTCACCTTAAACCTATGCCTTCTAATTTTAGACTCCTCTACCTTTTGGGAAAAAACATTGAGTATCTAGCTGATCTATGCCCCTCATTATTTTATAGACCTCTATAAGATCACCCCCTAAGCCTCCTACGCTCCAGGGAAAAAAGTCCCAGTTTTTCCAGCCTCTCCTTATACCTCAAACCATCAAGTCCCGGTAGCATCCTAGTGCCCAGAGTTGTCAATGACACACAATAATCTGGGCTCCTCATGCTCCCTCCAAATAAAAGGTATTCTCAACAGTTTTTCAGGAAAAAGGTTCCACTTTAGTTGTAATGTTTGCCTGGTATATAAAGGGTCAAGGGATTCAACCGAACAACCTCATCTAAATACAAGGGATGCTAAAATACATGCAAACATCCTGGTTGTAAAGAAAAGTTGGTTTCCTGCAAAATTGTAACGGGATATGCTATCTATTTACTCCAGTTAAACGTGGGAATCGTTCTGAGGGATTTGTAACCAGAATGGAATTAAGCAGTAGTGGCGAGAATAGGCATATATGGTTTTTGTTAGGCTCTGCCTGAACCTCTGGCATTTGGATAGTTTTGCCATTCTCCCAAGGACTCATGCCTGAAATATTTCAGAAAGATGAAACAGATGAGGCAGCACCACCTAAGTAAACAATAGTCCAGGCAGAAGTTGATGTAAGACAAGGATCTAGCCCAACCCATAGAGCCAGTAAGTCTAGACTCCAGATGTGGATTCGTAGCCTCGCTGAGTTCAGAACTCGGCTTGGTAAATATCGCAACCAGATGTCATTGATTCAGCTACAAATCCTGGATGTGGTGACAGAAAGGCTGCTGTTAATAATTTTCAGCTTTATGGAGGAAGGTTTAAGGAGCGCTGTAAAAGCAACACATCATAGGCAAGATCCTTATGATGATTTTCAAGTTAATACATTGCAGTCTATCATGTCCAGTTTCTGGGCTAAGAGACAAGAGGGAAAAAGATAACTCGTCACAGTAGATCACAGATAATTAACACAAATCATAAAGCTGGAACCCAGATCCGGTATGACTAAATGCAGAGGAATAGGCTGAAATGAGGTGTTTCTGAAGGCAGCAACTTTTCACACAGTAACAAGCTTGTTAAGCTCAGGTTGTACTTCTAACTACACAGGGCACAAGAGATTACTAAAGATAGAATGAGATGGAACTTTGCAGTGAAAAATAAATAACACTCATAATAGGCTCACAAGAGTATTAAACGACAACTGCACTAATACAGCACTGTTAACACATTCAGGCACATCATGGAGCATTATCATACAAAGTTGGATACCAAACCAGTCAAAGGTCGGAATTTTCCAGTCCTGCCTGCAGTGAGTCCAGAAATCCCTGCCCAAAGTCAATGGACCCTTGGTTGATCCATCAGATTTTCCGTCTCTCCTGCGACGATTCCCACCATGGGAAAATCCCAGCCAGGAAGACATTAATTCAGGTGACCGTTGGCAATGGCAGCTGTCCCTTCACCTAAGGATGACATGACTCAGGATCGCGAGTTTCAGCCATAGGACTTCATAGAATCATAGAATCATAGAAACCCTACAGCGCAGAAAGAGGCCATTCTGCCCATCGAGTCTGCACCGACCACAATCCCACCCAGGCCCTACATATTTACCCACTAATCCTTCGAACCTACGCATCTCAGGACACTAAGGGCAATTTTAGCATGGCCAATCAACTTAACCCGCACATCTTTGGACTGTGGGAGGAAACCAGAGCACCCGGTGGAAACCCACGCAGACACGAGGAGAATGTGCAAACTCCACACAGACAGTGACCCGAGCCGGGAATCGAACCCAGGTCCCTGGAGCTGTGAAGCAGCAGTGCTAACCACTGTGCTACCGTGCCGCCCATATGACCTAATAGGCTGATTTGTCAACCTGAAGATTTTTGGGAAAATGAGGTAAGATGACGCAGGAGGTAATGTGATCGGGAGTACAGGATTTTCGTCCTTTTCTTCATCATTAAGGCATTAAAGTTTGATGGACAATTAGTTGTCACCATTTTGAATGATTGGTGGCATGTTCTACTCAGCCATTCAGGTCAATGCTGTCATGCTCCAAGAAGGCATTCAGGGTGTCTTTGAAACATTTTCTTTGTCCTCTCCTGGAACGTTGGGCAATTGAGGGAACAAGATCTGGCATGGGAGTCAGCTTTCAGCCATCTGAACACAGTGGTCAGTCCATAGAAATTGATTTTTCGGTAGTTTTGTCTGCTTTCAAGAAGAGGTCTCCCCCTCCACCCACTCCCATTTGAATCAGGAGGATGCAGTGGAGGCATTGCTGATGGAATTTCTTCCATCCTCTTGTATGTTGGACAAGTCGCACAAGTGATCACAAACTTGAGGAAAATGATAGATTTTAGAATATCATAGAATCCCTACAGTACAGAAGGAGGCCTGTTGGCCCATCGAGCCTGCAACAACAACAATTCCACCCTACCCCCGCAACCCCTTGTATTTATCCCTGACACTAGGGTGTAATTTAGCATAGCCAATCAACCTAACCCACACATCTTTGGACTGTGGGAGGAAACCCACGCAAACACAGGGAGAATGTGTAAACTCCACACAGTGACACGAGGCCAGAATTGAACCCAGATCCCTGGTGCTGTGAGGCAGCAATGCTAACCACTGTGCCACCATGCCACCCATTTTAAGGAGTGTCTTAAAGGAGGAGAGTGAGTTAGAGGGATGGAAGATTAAGGTGGGAATTCCAGAATTTAGATCCCAGACTGTTAAAGGTAAATAATCAGTGATGGAAATCGGGGAAGCACAATTGGAGGAATGCAGTCCAGAATTGGAAGAATGCAGAAATTCTGGAGGGTTGCATTGTGGCAGAAGGTTACAGAGATGGCCAGTGTTTGAAAAAATGGAGCAGTATTCAAGTAGTTACAGCACAGAATTATAGTGAGGGTAAAAGATGTTTCTGGCTCATCACAATCACTCCAGAAGCCTTCACATTGACACTGATGACTCAGAAAAGTGAGTATCATCCTTCAAATAGTAGTTATGGACAGGATAAGAACAGATGGAGAGGCCAGACTAGAAAGATGATCATAACTGAAAGTTAATAAGTCATCTGGCCAGGATGAGACATGTCATAGGTTTCTGAGAGAAGCAATAGAGGCATTAATTACAATGTTCCAATCCTCATTGAGTACGGAAGTAGTGCTGGACTGGACATTTACTCATCACTGTTCATGTAAGGGGAGAGATAGAAACCAGGAAACTATGGGTAAAGCCAACCTAACATCATGGTGGGAAAGCTATTGGAAAGGAACAAGAAAAAACTTCCATTTGGGAAGGCATGGATTAATCAGGGAGTCAGCATGGGTTTCTCAATTCCTCCCACAGTCCAAAGATGTGTGGGTTAGGTTGATTGGCTATGCTAAATTACACCCTAGTGTCAGGGATAAATACAAGGGGTTGTGGGGGTAGGGTGGAATTGTTGTTGTTGCAGGCTCGATGGGCCAACAGGCCTCCTTCTGTACTGTAGGGATTCTATGATATTCTAAAATCTATCATTTTCCTCAAGTTTGTGATCACCTGTGCGACTTGTCCAACATACAAGAGGACGGAAGAAATTGACTAATCGATTGAATTCATTGATGAGGAAACAGAAAAGGCTGATCAAGGTGATGTATTAGATGAAATATATTGGACATTCAGGTGGCATCCAACAAATTGCCACACATGAAGCTTGTTAAAAAGATGGATGCCGAGGGAATTAATGGGAAAATGATGGTATAGATACACAGTTGGTTCAGGAAGTTGACTCAGTGACAGGAAGCCAAGGGTGGTGGTGCATGGACGTTTTTCAGTTGAGGAGCTGTTTTGCAGTTTTAGGTCCATTACGCTTACCAATTTATATAAAGGACCTAGGGTGGCACAGTGGTTAGCACTGCTGTCTCACGGTGCCAGGGATCCAGGTTCGATTCACGGCTTAGGTCACTGTCTGTGTGGAGTTTGCACATTCTCCCTGTGTCTATGTGGGTTTCCTCCGGATGCTCTGGTTTCCTCCCACAGTCCAAAAAGGCATGCTGGTTAGGTGCACTGGCCATGCTAAATTCCCCCTCAGTGTACCCAAACAGACGCTGGATTAGGAGATTTTCACAGTAACCTTATTGCAGTGTTAATGTCAGCTTACTCGTGACACTAATAAATAAAATTTAAACTTGGTGTAGGGAACAGTATTATGAATTATGCATATGACACAAAACTTGTAAAAGTTTGATAAATGCTGAGGATGGTTATAGGCTTCAGGATGACATTGATATGATGGTGAAATGGGCAGAAGCATGGCAGATGGAGTTCAATGCAAATACGTGTGAAGTATGCACTCAGGAAGGACAAGTATGGAAGGATATTGCATTAAAATGGCACATTCTCAAAGAGGGTAGATGAACAGAGAGACTTTGATGTCCATGTACACATATCCTTAAAGGTGATGAACAAAGATGATCAGGTTGTTAAAAAAAATGGATTTCTTGTGTTTATCAGTAGAGGAACAGAATACAAAAGTAAAGAGATCATATTAGGGCTTTATAAATCACTGGTTAGGCCTGAGTTGAGCATTGTGGATCACTCTGGGCACCATAATTTGGGAAAGACGTAGGAAGGGTACAAAGGAGATTCTCCAGGATCTTACTATAGGGATGAGTGACTTCTTCATGGGGCAGAGAAGATAAGTGGTAACCAAATAGTGATCTTCAAGATAATGAGAGGTTTGGATAGGGTAGACAGAGCAAAACTATTCCATCTGGTCAATAACCAGAGATGTGGAAATGCTGGCGTTGGACTGGGGTAAACACAGTAAGGAGTCTAACAACACCAGGTTAAAGTCCAACAGGTTTATTTGGTAGCAAAAGCCACTAGCTTTCGGAGTGCTCCGAAAGCTCGTGGTGTTTGCTACCAAATAAACCTGTTGGACTTTAACCTGGTGTTGTTAGACTCCTTACTGCAATAACCAGAGGTCATAGCTTTGAAATTATTCACAAAATAGATGGAGGGAAGATGAGGAGAAATGCTTTCACTCAGAGCGTTGCTGGGATTTGGAGCATTCTACCTGAAAAGGTGATGAAGTTAACTCCACAACTAATTTTAAAAGGGAGTTAGACTGGATGAGGATGTTTACAAATTTTTCAAATAAAGGAGTGTGAGATTAAGCATGGCTTCTCTTTCTAAGAGCCAGAACAGACAGTGGACCAATTGGCCTTTTCCTTTGTGCTAAATTTCTACAATCCTATGCCTGAAGTCTATAAAAAGATAGTTAATTACAAAAGCACGCGTGTTCTATGACTCAAACCTCAGATATCATTGTTGTGAAATATTTACTGTAAATTAATGTAGGCAAGGAGCAGAGAATCAAAAGCTCCAGTTTAGCAAAGTTTTGATGGTCAAAAGTCTACGATTTGCTGATTTTTAAAAATTCAGTCTTGGGTGAGGGAAACATTGGGAAGTCCAGCATTTATTGCCCATCTCTAGTTGCCCTTGAGTTAGTTATGATGGGCCGTCATCTTGAATCACTGGAATCCATAAATTAAGGTAATTCCACAGAGTTGTTCTATGAAAGAAAAGCATCAAATTTAATTTGTATCAGTAAATCGGGCATTTTGTATGTAGTACTTTCCTCTGTGGTCCAAGTACAGTGGATCACCAATGACTTTCCCTCCACCATAAGATCAAAAATAGGGATGTTAACTGATCATTGCACAATCAATACCATTTTCAACTCCTCAGATACGGAAGCAGTCCATATCCATATGCAGCAAGATATGTAACATTAAGACAGATAAGTGGCCCGTAGCACATGTGCCAGACATGTGATTGACATGAACTATTTCCAACAAGAGAGAATCTAATCATCTCTCCTTGACACTCATGGGAATGAATCCCCCACTACCAACATCCTGGGGGTTACCATTGACCAGAAACTGAACTGGACCAGCCATACAAATACTGTAACTACAAGAGCAAGATGTTCTGTCCTCTACATTTAGCAGATGAAAAATCCAACGGGGCTGCTGGCATCTGAGCCTGCATTCCCACGATGTGTTACAAACTGCACAAAGCCCAAGACAGGAGTATACACTCAGAGACAAAAACATCAATAATATGAAGAACCAGAGCTGATTTAGTGGTAAATGTTGGCCAGGACACCTAATCAAACAGTGTCAGGAGACCATTTACATCCATCTGAATGGTTAGACAGGACCCCAACTTGAACAGTTCAGTCAGACACAGTGGCACAAACCCTCCGTGTTACAACAAAAACATCAACTTAAACCCTTTGCTCAAATCACTGTAGTGAAGCTTGAATCACAACTGCTGGGTTTATCCAGTACCTTCTGTTTTTATATTGAATCACAACTAGTCTGACGTGGAGATTAGAGTGGTATCATTGAGCCAAAGTTTACACTTACACAATAGCTATGATCTATCACTAAACAGTGCATTGTAAGGATCGTTAAGGTTTGTTACGAGGGTGCAATTTATTTTGGGCTGTCGCACAGAGGGGCAGTCGTGAGTCAGTAGCCCCGTTTACGCTCCCAAATGAACTTCAGCCCCACATCTGCCTCTAAATAGGATGAAAATAACTTATGTCAAAGACGCCACCATCACAGGGGCCTCTGAAATAATTCACTAAATGTGTATGCACAATGATTCAATTGCAGCAGAGTAAATGCACATGTCACCCTGCTGAATGGTGTCTAAAATAATTATAGTTATTAATAAAAACTTGTCAAGGATAACACTGGATAAATAAATTTAAAACACCACAGAAGGAAAATGAGTGATAAGCTTGTGTGAATTATAAACAATTTGCTATTTTTAGCTATCCTCGGGAACAGTGTGTGTGGCTGTTGGTGCCTAACAGGCAAAATGCATTAAACATGCAAGGCAGAGCCAATGTCATGACGGCACAGGAGGTGGCCATTCAGCCCATTTGTACAAAAATCCAGTTTGTCCCATCTTCCCCAAAAAGATAGTCAAAAAATGATCGGGCAGCACGGTGGCACAGTTGTTAGCACTGCTGCCTCACAATGCCAGAGACCCGGGTTCAATTCTGGCCTGTCTGTGTGAGCACATTCTCCCCGTGTCTACATGGGTTTCCTCTGGGTGCTCCGGTTTCCTCCCACAATCCAAAGATGTGCGGGTTAGTCTCAGTGAGATTAGTAGGGTAAATATGTGGAGTTATGGGGATAGGGCCTGGATAGGATTGTTGTCAGTGCAGGCTCGATGGTCTGAATGGCCTCCTTCTGCACTGTAGGGATTCAATGATTCTATGAATTTACAATGCTGAAATACCAAAGAGTGGCATAATGCAATCAAGACCTAGCTTCTCATAGTTATGGCTACTACAGCAGATCCAAGGCTCAGCATTCTAGGGTGATTAACTCGCCTTCAGGCTCCCCAAAATACCCCCCACCATCAACAAGGCACAAGTCAGGAGTGTGATGGAATACTCTCCACTTGCCTTGATGAGCGTAGCTCCAGCAACACTCAGGAAGCTCAACACCATCCAGGAAAAAGCAGCCCTCATGGTCTACCACATTAAACCACAGACATCTCCAGGCAGCAGTGTGTAGTATGTACGGGATGCACTGTGGCAGGTCATCAGGGTTCCTTCAGTAGCACATGCCAAACCCATAACTTCCATCACCTGGAAGGAAAAGAGCTCCAGATGTATGAGAACTACATCATCTGCTGGTTCCCCTCTGGACAGCATGGTGGCATAATGGTTAACACTGTTGCCTCACAGTGCCAGGGACCTGGGTTTGATTCCTGGTTTGGGTCACTGTCTGTGCAGTCTGCACGTTCTCCCCATGTCCACGTGGGTTTCCTCCGGGTGCTCCGGTTTAGTCCGACAGTCCGAAAGATGTGCTGGTTGCATTGACCATACTAAATTCTCTTTCAGTGTACCCGAACAGGTGCTGGAGTGTGGCGACTAGCCAGCAGTGCTAACCACTGTGCCACTGTGCTGCCCTTGCACAGACATTTAATGATGATGTTCTTAATTGACATCTTGTTTCTTCCTCGAGGAGGAACCACCAAACGATGAACCCACGTCATAGCCACTCTCTGCACCAAGCACCAGCGCAGGTACAAACACTCCAGTGGGCTATAACATGTTGGCTTGGTTGGGAGAACTTGTTGTGAGGACACATCACACTCACTGGAGGTGCTGGTGGAGGCAAAGAATGCCCAGTGCGCTGACAGTTGGAGAACTGCTGGAGACCTGGACCATGCTGAGTCTGAGGCAGATGATTAGCCTTTGGAATCATCCATCAGGCAGCAGGTGCTGGATGTCCAGTAGGATGTGTGGGAAGATCTGATGGAAATCCCTGAGGTTCTGTGTGCCATGGTCTTAGTCATGGAGGAGTCCATGTGGAGCATGAGCGCTGCTGACCCTGAGCACCAAGCGTACAGCCTCCATCCATTGAGAGTGTGTTGGCTCTCATTGAGAGGCAGCTTCACAAACAGAAGCCAGGGTTCCCGGGGTCACGTTTGGATCTGCAAACCCTCACACACGCAATGGCCTTAGAGGGTCACTGTCAGTGAAGAATGGATGAGGCACCTCGCCTCTCTGTGAGGTGCCTGTCCATCAGTGGTGAGCAGGCAGGTCCAACATTCCTCACAATGGTAAATGAGTTGCCTATCATCCCCGTGAGCTCCTCTCCCAGAGCTTTGGATGAGGGTAGCTGTTCCTTCGCTCTCTGTTAGTGACTGTGGTATCTTATAAGGCCAGAATGACTGAGAAGTCCCCAGCTATGTCGCTGATTGCACCCTCCCAGCGGGAGCTTGCTTAGGCCCCACTGGCCAGAGGACAATCACTAGAAATCATAGAAATAGAAATCATAGAAATCATAGAAACCCTACAGTGCAGAAGGAGGCCATTCGGCCCATCGAGTCTGCACCGACCACAATCCCACCCAGGCCCTACCCCCACATATTTACCCGCTAATCCCTCTAACCTACGCATCCCAGGACACTAAGGGGCAATTTAACATGGCCAATCAACCTAACCCGCACATCTTTGGACTGTGGGAGGAAACCGGAGCACCCGGAGGAAACCCACGCAGACACGAGGAGAATGTGCAAACTCCACACAGACAGTGACCCAAGCCGGGAATCGAACCCGGGACCCTGGAGCTGTGAAGCAGCAGTGCTAACCACTGTGCCACCGTGCCGCCACTAAGGTCATCATGTCGACACAACAACAGAGTCGGTAATCTACCTCTACAGGTGTGGGGGGGACGGGGTGGGGGGGGTGGGGGGGGGTGTTGCACCAAGATGTAGCATTTGCAAGCATAAGTTTAAGGCACTGTGAGGACAAGATGGGGTGTTCATGGATTACTTGGGTTCATTTTATCAGTGTTTTATATTGTTTCTGTTAGACTTGGCAACCATATTATGTTTTGTTCCTGGCTTCCAACTCTGGTGAAGATATTTTGTTTCAATGCTCTGAGTGTCCCTCATCTTTTCCATAGGTGCAGGTCTCATCAGTGCCTTATGATAGACAGCAGGGGCAGCAATCTTTATTACAGAGTATGTGAGGCGACACTGAGGTCATGGCATTGTATTGTAATAAATGTGTGTGAGGGAGGCAGCTCCCTTGCACTGAGATGGAAGGCAAACCTTGGCAGGCTAGCTGAAGGTGAGTTGAAACAAGGCCTTCCTGGGGTCCCGACCTCCCCGAATGTTCATCACGCCAGGATGATAGATATTGGTGCAGGATTTAGGGAGTCAAAACCCATCCACATGCAAAGTGAAACACCCTCTACCACACACCTCATCATTTCAGAAGCGCCCATCCGACTGTACAGGTGACATTTAATCATTTTCTTCCACCTCTTTCGATAAAGATCATCTTAAATTGATGACAGCTTTTGTGTTGGGGTCCATGCCCACTACAGCTGGATTGACACTGCCCCAATCACTGCACAAAGGGACACTTTTGTTCCATTAGGTTCGTCTGCTTTTCAACCAGGGTCTCACATGTCAAGGGCCAACATTGAATCGACTGTGTCATGCAATTACAATAGCTTAAATAAAGTTCCAACTTTGTATCTGCCCAAGTTTATAAATATCATTGAGTCACCAAGGAGGATTCTTGGCTTCAGCATCCCATGATGTAAGGAAGGGATCGTTTTGGTGTTTTTCAGGCCAGATTCAGCTGGTGCAACAGCTCAATTTCCAATAAAAGAAAGTATTTTACTTACATCATACAGTCAGCCTCTCACTAATCAGCACTGCTGTTAACCTCTGGCCATTCCAGTGTCTTCCAAGCCTGTGCATATCTTTGGATTTAGGATTTGATTCTATCTCTGGGGTCTAACCCTTGATCCCCTTGGTCCTGTAGCAAAATCAACCCCTCCCTTTGAGCTCTGGCCCTGGTGGGCAGTTTTAGCCTACGTTTTCACATTAACAGCATCTGCAGGTAAATTAACACACCTACCCGGACCTGAGCTCCCTCATTTCAATTGATTAGTCCTACTGGGAAAATAAATGGTTAAAAATATATTCTCCAACTTGTGAAAAGTCAAGAAATTTCAGTTGAAACCGAAAGTGCCTTAAGGGCTGATTGGATTTGGACATTAGTTATTGTAGTGGTCACAGAAACAAGTCTCCTACCTTGTGCCCAGTGCTGCAGTACGCCAGTCAATCACTGCGAGAGGATCATAGAATCCGACAGTGCAGAAGGAGGCCATTCAGCCCATCCAGTCTGCACCAATCACAATCCCACCCAGGCCCTATCCCCATAACCCCATGTATTTACCCTAACTAGTACCCCTGACACTAAGGGGCAATTTAGCATGGCCAATTCACCTAACCCACCCACCTTTGGACTGTGGGTGGAAACCGGTGCACCCGGAGGAGACCCATGCAGATACAGGGAGAATGTGCAAACTCCACACAGACAGCGACCCAAGCCCGGAATCGAATCTGGGTCCCTGGCGCTGTGAGACAGCAGTGCTGACCATTGTGCCACTATGTACTAACCCTTAGTTTGTTACATACGGATATTTCCTGCATGTTTCAATCAGTATTCATCCTCCGTGCAGGATACAGGTTAGATTAGCCATAATCAAAATGAATTTTGAAGCTTTCAGTCCAGGTTTGTTCTCAGTAAATGGGTCTGTGGTTTTAATTATGCTTCTCCTGGCTCTGGTTTCCAAGGATTGACTAATTGAAACAACCAAGCTGCTTCTTCCAAGTTAGGTCTTGGGCTTGCTTTGAGAGAACTAATATTTTTTTTGATGCATTGCAAACCATTTCCCCTGTCCGTCAGTGAATTCCTACATCTAACTGAATTGAGATTAAAAATATCGATACATAGGAAGACTTCACCAAAATATCAACTGCAACATGGGAAGAAAACAAAACCTGCAACGAGAAGGGACTTTTCTGCGTCACAGGGACTATGCTGGCTGGGGAAGGTGGCACTGATTGACAATCTCCAGAGATGCCCTATCCTAACAATGACAGTCACCAAAAGAAAAACAGTGATATCACTGCAGAATATGTCGAATCAGGTTGGAGCAACAGAAATAACAGATGCAGAAAAATGCACCAGATGAACAGAGATGTGATTAGAGTCATAGAGATTTACAGCATGGAATCAGGCCCTTCGGCCCAACTTGTCCATGCCGCCCTTTTTTTCAAAACCCCTAAGCTAATCCCAAGTGCCCGCATTTGGCCCATATCCCTCTATACCCATCATATCCATGTAACTATCTAAATGCTTTTTAAAAGATAAAATTGTACCTGCCTCTACTATCACCTCTGGCAGTTTGTTCCAGACACTCACCACCCTCTGTGTGAAAAAATTGCCCCTCTGGACACTTTTGTATCTCCCCCCTCTCACCTTAAACCTATGCCCTCTAGTTTTAGACTCCCCTAGCTTTGGGAAAAAATATTGACTATCTAGCTGATCTATGCTCTTCATTATTTTATAGACCTCTATGAGGTCACCCCTCAGCCTCCTACACTCCAGAGAAAAAAGTCGCAGTCTATTCAGCCTCTCTTTATAACTCAATCCATCAAGTCCCGGTAGCATCCTAGTAAATCTTTTCTGCACTCTTTCTCGTTTAATAATATCCTTTCTATAATAGGGTGACCAAAATTGCATACAGTATTCCAAGTGTGGCCTTACCAATGTCTTGTACAACTTCAACAAGATGTCCCAACTCCTGTATTCAATGTTCTGACCGATGAAACCAAGCATGCCGAATGCCTTCTTCACCACTCTGTCCACCTGTGACTCCACTTTCAAGGAGCTATGAACATGTATCCCGAGATCTCTTTGCTCTGCAACTCTCCCCAACCATTAACTGAGTAAGTCCTGCCCTGGTTCAATCTACCAAAATGCATCATCTCGCATTAAATTAAACTCCATGTGCCATTCGTCAGCCCACTGGCCCAATTGATCAAGATCCTGTTGCAATTGGAGATAACTTTCTTCACTGTCCACTATGCCACCAATCTTGGTGTTATCTGCAAACTTACTAACCATGCCTCCTATATTCTCATCCAAATCATTAATATAAATGACAAATAACAGTGGGCCCAGCACTGATCCCTGAGGCACACCGCTGGGTCACAGGCCTCCAGTTTGAAAAACAACTCTCTACAACCACCCTTTGGCTTCTGTCAAGAAGCCAATTTTGTATCCATTTAGATACCTCACCCTGGATCCCGTAATGAACCAGGAAAACCTGTTGGACTTTAACCTGGTGTTGTTAAACTTCTTACTGTGTTTACCCCAGTCCAACGCCGGCATCTCCACATCCCGTAATGAACCCATAGAATCTCCTCCCCCACCACTCCACCCTTACTTGGCCCCCAGGTCCTGGCATTGCAGTTCATTTGATTTATTATTGTCACATGTATTGGTATACAGTAAAAGTATTGCTTCTTGCGTGCTATACAGACAAAGCATACCGTTCATAGAGTACATAAGGGAGAAGAAAGGAGATGGTGCAGAATGTAGTGTTACAGTCATAGCTAGGGTGTAAAGAAAGATCAACTTAATATGAGGTAGGTCCATTCAAAAGTCTGATGACCACTGAGAAGAAGCTGTTCTTGAGTCGGTTGGTACGTGCCTCAGACTTTTGTATCTTTTTCCCAACGGAAGAAGTTGGAAGAGAGTATGTTCAGGGTGCGTGAGGTCCTTGATTTTGCTGGTTGCTTTTCCGAGGCAGCGGGAAGTGTAGATGGGGCCAATGAATGGGAGACTGGTTTACGTGATGGACTGGGCTTTATTCACGACCCTTTGTAGTTTTTTGCGGTCTTGGACAGAGCAGGAGCCATACCAAGCTGTGATATATCTGGAAAGGATGCTTTCTATGATGCATCTGTAAACATTGATGAACGACGTAGCAGACATGCCAAATTTTCTTAGCCTCCTTAGTTTGAAAACATATACCAATACATATACCAATACTCTTCTCATGATTCATATCCACAGGAGTTGATGCTCAAAGACATCACTCTCTTTCTTCTGTGAGCACTGATATTACAGACTGGATTTCAGGATTCCATTATAGGTCCATAGAAACAGGGCTAGGCCATTCGGCCCATCAAGCCTGCGTTTCAATGTGATCATGGCTGATCCTCAATCTCAACACTCTACTCCCATTCTCTCCCCATACCCCTTGATGCCTTTAGAGTCTATTTATCTATTTCCTTCTTAAGTATATTCAGTGACTTGGGCTGGTATTTTACAACCTCGTTTGGGCGAGGCTTGTCAAATCTCGGCCGAGGCCAGTGGAGAATTCCATCCTGCGAGCCGCGCCCGCCCTGTACAATTCCGGCCTTGGTCTCCACAGCCTTCTGTGATAGAGAATTCCATAGATGGCACTCAAATACAACACATTGATCCTAAGTTATAATTGTATATCCAATGCTGCATTCCAGGCCTCACAACTACACTTCTGACAGAATTAAACCTGAAGCACCAACCCAGGTCAGAACTCCATCCATCCATACCCCTGTCTGCTGTCAGTGTCGATGGTCTTTTTTCTCAGTGGCTTCCAGCTCCAGTCATGGCAAATGGGTGCAAAATTCTCAATATACCATGAGCAATTATTATCTCTTCTGTACACATCAGGAGTATTTAAAAGGGTGAGTGGATTATTTGCATATGATGGGTACGGCCAAGGAGGATTCTTGGCTACACCCTCCCATGCTGTAAGGAAGGAATCGATTTGGTGTTTTTCAGGCCAGGTTCAGCTGGTGTGAGAACAAACAGCAACAGTTCGATTTGCAATAAAAGAAAATATTTTACTTTCATCATACAGTCAGCCTCTCACTAATCAGCACTGCTGTTAACCCCTGACCATTCCAGCGTCTTCCAAGCCTGTGCGTATCTATGGATTTAGGATTTTATTCCATCTCTGGGGTCTAACCCTTGAACCCCTAGGTCCTGTAGCAACATCAACCCCTCCCTTTGAGCTCTGGCTCGAGTGGGCAGTTTTAGCCTAGTTTTTCACACTGATAGGATAGGCTGAGGGAGCTCGGTCTTTTCTCCTTGGAGAGACGTAGGATGAGAGGAGACCTGATAGAGGTATATAAGATGTTGAGAGGCATAGATCGGGTGGACTCTCAAAGGCTTTTTCCCAGGGTGGAAATGGCTGCTACGAGAGGACACAGGTTTAAGGTGCTGGGGGGTAGGTACAGGGGAAATGTTAGGGGGAAGTTTTTCACCCAGAGGGTGGTGGGCGAGTGGAATCGGCTGCCGTCAGTGGTGGTGGAGGCAAACTCAATAGGGTCTTTTAAGAGACTCCTGGATGAGTACATGGAGCTTAATAGGATGGAGGGTGATAGGTAGGTCTAGAAGGTAGGGATGTGTTCGGCACAACTTGTGGGCCGAAGGTCCTGTTTGTGCTGTAGTTTTTCTATGTTTCTATGTCACAGCATCTGCAGGTCATTTAACAGACCTACCTGGACCTTCTATAATGTAGGGCATGCACTCACCTCGGTCATAACTAACCGTAATGGTCCTTCTGCCTTCCGATCTTCTGTGGGTGGCACTATGGCACAGTGGTTAGCACTGCATCTCACAGCATCAGGGTCCCGGGTTCAATTTCCCATTTGGGTCACCGTCTGCGCGGAGTCTGCACGTTCTCACCGTGTCTGTGTAGGTTTCCTTCAGGTGCTCCGATTTCCTCCCATAGTCTGACAGATGTGCTGGTTAGGTTTATTGTAAGAAGTCTCACAACACCAGGTTAAAGTCCAACAGGTTTATTTGGCAGCACTAGCTTTCGGAGTCTCAGGCTCCTTCATTGGGTAAGTGAAGAAGTGTGTTCACAAACAGGGCATATACAGACACAAACTCAATTTACAAGATAATGGTTGGAATGCGAGTCTTTACAGGTAATCAAGTCTTAAAGGTACAGACAATGTGAGTGGAGAGAGGATTAAGCACAGGTTAAAGAGATGTGTATTGTCTCCAGCCAGGACAGCTAGTGAGATTTTGCAAGCCCAGGCAAGTCGTGGGGGTTACAGATAGTGTGACATGAACCCAAGATCCCGGTTGATGAAGGAGCCTGAGACTCCGAAAGCTAGTGCTGCCAAATAAACCTGTTGGACTTTAACCTGGTGTTGTGAGACTTCTTACTGTGCTTACCCCAGTCCAACGCCGATATCTTCGCTTCATAGGTGTATCTGCCTTGCTAAATTCTCCCTCAGTGTACCCGACCAGGTGCCGGAGTGTGGCGACTAGGGGATTTTCACAGTAACTTCATTGCAGTGTTAATGTAAGATTACTTGTGAAACTAATAAATAAACTTAAAAAGATCTTCTGCAACATTCTGGACCTTAACCTCATTGGTGGTTTTATTCCCTTTTTCATCCTTGATCTTCGTTTAGTTTCAACTTATCTATAGCTCCTTTGTAAGAAGAAGTAACACGCAATTGTCCAGATAAGCTGTTCTAATAATGAGAGGTGGGCTAGAACACTGGGGTGTCTCCCTTGCCCTTTGGAAGAGTGCCATAGGATATTTAACCCATCTGAGAGGACATTTCATCTCAAAGTTAAAACATCTCAGATATCAAATTCAATGTCAGCATTCATTCCAGAGGGCTAGAATACAAGAGCAGGGATGTACCGCTGAGGCTGTATAATGCTCTGGCCAGACCCCATTTGGAATATTGCGACCAGCTTTGGGGCCCATGCCCAAGGATAGATGTGTTGGCCATGGAGGGGGGGGGGGGGGGGGCAGAGGAGGTACAAAAGAATGATCCCAGGAATGAAGGGAATGTTGTAAGAAGATCAGCTGAGGAGTCTGGGTCTTTTCTCGATGGAGTTTAGAAGGATGACGGGGGATCTAATTGAAACTTGCAGAATATTGAGAGGCCTAGAGTGGATGTGGAGAGGATGTTTCCACTAGTGGGAGAGACTAGAACTCGAGGGCACAACCTCAGAGTGAAGGGACACTCCTTTAAAACAGAGATGAAGAGGAATTTCTTCAGCCAGAGGGTGGTGAATCTGTGGAACTCATTGCCACAGAGGGTTGTGGAGGTCAGGTCACTGAGTGTCTTTAAGATAGAGATAGATAGGTTTTTAATCAATAAGGGGGTCAAGAGTTACGGGGCAAAGGCAGGAGAATGGGGATGAGAATCATATCAGCCATAATTGAATAGCAGAACAGACTCAATGGGCCGAATGGTCTAATTCTGCTCCTATATCTTATGGTCTAACACTGAAGTGTCAGCCTAGATTTCTGTGCTTAAATCTGGAGTGGGATTTGGTTACCTCTCTTACCTGAATCTGATCATTGCAGTTCAATCATAGTGCTGCTCTCTTCCAATCAGTGCAGATCCTGGGATCCTGCTGTTGTAGTTATGGATTAAGTATTGGTCTGTGCTTCTGTTCTGTGCAAAAGGATAGGCTGAGGTAGCAATTGTGTGTTTCTTAACAGCCCCTTGACATATACCACAAGATTTCTGGCAGACATGACAATGCACCAAGAATTTTGTTGTGTTTACCACACCTCCAACCAATTTTCACCCCCATCCCCCACCTCCACCCCAACACCCCAGCCCCCAGGCAGCGTTCCTTTTCCTGGTGCCTCATCAAAATCTTCATCTGATTTCCCTGCAACTGGACTCACATTGTCCTCCAGTGAGCTGGCAACTCTACTACCCTTGAGCACTGTCCTGTCCGCAGGTCACTTGAGTTGTCTTCTAAACTATACACAGTGGCAATATCTGAGCTGGTGGTTGCGAGTGTGAGAGAAAATTATGTTTTTTACTAATCTTCAACATTGTCTTCCTACTCGTCCACCTTTCTTACTGTTCAACTAGAGAGCTTGGTTAACTCCAAATGGATGGAGGGTGGAAGATGGGATACTGACCCAAGTGTATGTTGAATACTCAAGTGTAGAGGAGAGAAAGGAATGGAATTGGGTCAGAACAAGCAATAATTCACCCACTGGGCCATGAAACATTACCTCAACTCTTCCCACATGTGACTAGCTAAAATGTATTTATTAGTGTCACAAGTAGGCTTACATTAACACCGCAATGAAGTTACTGTGAAAATCTCCTAGTCACCACACTCTGACACCTGTTCAGTACAAGGCACTGGTGAGGCCGCAACTGGAGTACTGTGTGCAGTTATGGTCCCCTTATTTGCAAAAGGATATATTGGCCTTGGAGGGAGTACAGAGAAGGTTCACCAGGTTGATACCGGAGATGAGGGGTGTAGCTTATGAGGAGAGATTAAACAGATTGGGTCTGTACTCGTTGGAGTTTAGAAGGATGAGGGGTGATCTTATAGAGACATATAAGATAATGAAGGGGCTGGATAGGGTAGAGGTGGAGAGATTCTTCCCACTTAGAAGGGAAACCAGAACTAGAGGGCACAGCCTCAAAATAAGGGGGGGCCGGTTCAGAACAGAGTTGAGGGGGAACTTCTTCTCTCAGAGGGTAGTGAATCTCTGGAATTCTCTGCCCAGTGAAGTGGTGGAGGCTTCCTCGTTGAATATGTTTAAATCACGGGTAGATAGTTTTCTGATCGATAAGGGAATTAGGGGTTATGGGGAGCAGGCGGGTAAGTGGAACTGATTCGCTTCAGATCAGCCATGATCTTGTTGAATGGCGGGGCAGGCTCGAAGGGCCAGATGGCCTGCTCCTGCTCCTATTTCTTATGTTCTTATGTTCTAAACTGAGGGAGAATTTAGCATGGCCAAAGCACCTACCAGCACGTCATTTGGACTGTGGGAGAAAACCGGAGCACCCAAAGGAAACCCATGCAGACTCGGGGAGAATGTGCAGACTCCACACAGACAGTGACCCAAGCCAGGAATTGAACCTGGGCCCCTAGATTGTGAGGCAGCAGTGCTAACCACTGTGCCACCGTGTAGCTTAATGTACAAGGCAACTGTTTTCCCAAACTCCTTTAGCAGGATGCCCATTCACTGTCTGTAGTTTAGGGTGACTTTTGGATGAAAGTCCATTGTCATATTTGGTTCGAACCTCAGGATAATGAAAAGCTTCACAGCCTCGGGAGGGTGAGGTGGTAAAGTTCCGGCAATAGCATCTATTTTGGGCTCAAATCGAGTTTCTTCTCTGATTCATGTAACAATGAACCTTCCATAATCTTGCTTAAAATGTTACAGGAATAAGAAGATAATGTGATGGGCAGTTTTAAGATGTTTCATCAAAGTTGCCCATGACCAATATATTTATTTATATGTGGATGTATATTCCTTACCCTTGGAGTGAGCGAGAGAAATTAAAATAACCCAGCAGCAAAAGATTTTTGTACTTAGAAAGGAAAGGTTAGTTTATTTCTACACTCTTGCTCTGGAGGCTCCTTATGGAAAATTTATATACTCACACACATACACAGAAAGATCATTTACAGATGTGGATAAAACAATATTTGCAGAAACGGAATCAAGTTCAGTTCCTGTTGTTTTGGTGCAGATTTGGTATTTTGAAATTGAGATATTCTGTTGGCTGCAGCGAAGGCTTTTCATTTGCTGGATTGTTTCAGCAGCTGTGATGGTTCCTACGGTTGACTCTTAGGAGTGGAGGTAAGTTTGTAAATAAAGGGAATCTGGGGAAGGGTCACCGGCCTCTGATGAGTTATTTCACCTTGTAGATGGAATAGGACAAGGGAGCAGGTGGTCCCTTGTTTCACCTGGACAAGACTGTGAGGGACAGCTCGGTGGATAGGATATTGGTATGTAGATAGGCTGGAAAATTGGGCGGGGATCCTGGATTCAGGATTCAATCCTGGACCGGGGAGCGGCGCGGGCTTGGAGGGCCGAAGGGCCTGTTCCTGTGCTGTATTGTTCTTTGTTCTTTGTTCTAAGACTGTCGGGATGGGCCTTGGTAACCTGGTTCATTACAGAAGCCCGATAGCTGGGCTTGTTGGACTCTCCTCTCTCCCTGGTGCTAGCAGTCAATCTCTGAAGATGTCTCAAGATGTCTCTCTCATGATGTTTCTTATAGTTCTATCTGTAGGCCGCTTTCTCTGTCTTTTCTATCTTTTTGGCAGGCAAGCCAAGATGGCTGCTGCATCAACATGCCAAATCATGAGGTGATCCATTTAATAAAAACATTTTTAAAAGCTTTAGCTTTTGTTCTGGCCAAGGTGAAGTTTACATTCTTACCATGAGGCACTGCAAAAAAAAAAGCTGGACAAGACCACAGTGAACCATAATTAAATTAAATAAAAACTGAAAATGCTGGCAAAACTCAGCAGGTCTGGCAGCATCAGTGGAAAGAGAAACAGAGTTAATATTTCTGGTCCAATATGACTCTTCTTCAGAGTGCTTTATCTCAGATTTCCGGCATCTGCAGTATTTTGCAATTATTTTAGTGCTTTAATGTTATAATTAAATTAAAGATTGTCCTATGTACTCTCAAAAGATAAACACAGTCTGATTCATACATCTGTCTGGTAGCTTGAAGCCATTTTAATATTTAGTTTTTGTAAAAGGTTTTCAAATGGAATAATAAAATAGAGCTTTTTTTAAAAATGTAATATATATATTACTGACAATCGAAATAATAAGCATATATACTAAACCTAAGCCTTATTGTGGAGATCTTGTTGCACAGTGAGTAACATCTCTATCTCTGAGCCAGAAGCTCCGGATTTGAGTCCTACCCCAGGACTTGATGGCCAAGGAAGGTGCATTCATAACACGGCCAAACAGGTTGAGTATCAACCTGCAAATCTTTCCAAACATGCCAATAGCTGGCGGAAAGAGTGGGAGAGACTCCTGGTGAGCTACACATGATGTGGAATGGTGCCCTTCAAGCTATGAGCCCCTGGCAAAAGATTAGCACCCCGTTCTGGGAATTACTGGCTATGGAAGTGGAAGAAAGTCTGCCTTCATGTAGCACTGGGTGCGGGAAGAGAATTGTGCCATAATTTTATCGCAGAATTGAATTTTCCGTTGACCTTGGGCGGGATTTTACGGGCCTTGCCTGGGCGAGATCATAAAATACTGGCTTTAGAATTGAAATGTCTTATTGTAGAAAAGTGCAGCTCACTCCTTGAAGAAGATGGAGCGTATTTTGGTTTATCCTTGTTGCTGTTTCTAGATATGCTTCTACGTACAGAAAGTACACATTGCAAGAAAATCTTAGTTCCCGTAACACTGCGATTATGAATAACAAATGAAGTTCTCGCATCAACAGATTGGACATCTTAATGCTTGGGCCATTTATTGAAAGAATATGTATGATCTGGTTGACTAATTAGCCAGCCATTCTATAGGTGGGGGACGGGTGTTTGTATTAATTTATCAAGTTGAGGGACGACAGCACTGGGAAATGGAACAAGATCTTAGTGAAAATATATCAGGCCCCACGGTGCCCGATGGGTGGCTGAAAGATGCCTGTATCAGCATATGTTTGAATGTAAAGTTGATGGATAGAGGAAACAGTACAAACTCATAAATGCTTGTCACCGTCTGCCTGTCTATCCTCCGACTTCTTTCGAATTATAATTCTGAAATTCAATATAAAGCTGTCTGGCCTGTCGAGGCTGGAATAAAGATCAAATTCCACGGAGTTAAAACACAAATGATTATTTAAAGACACAAAGAATCCCTTTGTAACTGAAGAATCGTCAAGATGAAGATGAAAAATAATTCTGGGCTCCATAGAATTTAAAGAAATTGCAATTTTACTGAATAGATTTGGGAGGGATGCCTTATTCCTACATTCTATTGGAGAAAGGCTACGTTGCATGATTCAATGAAATCCACCAAATATCATTTCTACAGTCAAAGGTATAAATTAGATATTCTTTTCAGCAAACAATAATCAAATTAACAAATTAATTAACAACCCCTTAAGAGGACACTGCAACTGAACCTAATAAGGAAACTTATTCCATTAAATAACATTCCCAGGGCTAGCAACGCACACCAGTCTCTTCAGTGCTCACCAGTTGCTGAAAGCCTGCTCAAAGATATATTTGTACACATCATTAAAAGCTGCAGACACATTATCGTAGGTGATTAATAGATTTATTACTCTACTGCAGAAATGAAAAGCATATATAGAATGAAGTGCAAAAGATATATTGAATCTAAATGAAAGTAATTGAGTCCAAGTGCCGCAATAAGTTCTGCTCCAGCACTCAAAGCAATCAAAACGTATCAGTGGTTGCAGCCAATTTGCAGATGACTGAGAAGGATTGGAAACAGCGGCAGAAAGCTGATTATACCGTACATCGATATCTGATTTTAATCAGCTCCATTTCCGAGTGAGCCAACTTAATGGCATTATACAGCCAATCGTACATGGCTTCAGTTAAAAAAAAAGCCTGTATTATTATAGCACCATATCACCTCCTCAGGATGTTGCAAAACACTTTACCAACCCACAGATTGCAGTTACTGACATTAGGTGGCAAAAGGCAGCAGCCAACTTCCAAATAACAAGGTGTCGAAAAAGAAAGCAAATGAATCAGTGAGTGCCCTTACAGTCTGTTTTTATTTCTTGTTATGTTGGGTGCGGGAGGAATGTTGGCCAGTACACTTGGAGAACTTGGAATTTTTCTTCAAAGAATGCCAAAGGATCACCGATATCTGTTGGTTAACCCATTTTGACCGGCTTGGATGAAAGTGTTGTTTTCTATTGGAAAGGGAAATGGGGAGAGGTGTGTAACAGGTGGCCAACCTAACCTAGCATCATTAACGATCAGCAAAAGCCAAAATTACCCTGATGCGTTGCGTATGTATACACTGATTCTGGAGGCAGTGCCAGGGTGTACCCTGCTTCCGCATTCCCGCCACCGATCGGGATGGGGGATATTCATAATCTTGAGTTAAGGGCCAGTGTTCATGCCATTATAGATGCAGCTAGGTTCCCCCTCCCAAAATGAGGTTAATGACCAAGACCACAAGAAATTACAAAAGGTTGTGAACATAGCACAGTCCATCATGCAAACCAATCTCCCATCCATTGACTCCATCTACACTTCCTGCTGTCTCGGAAAAGCAGCTAGCATAATCGAGGACCCCATGCACCCCAGACATATTTTTTTCCACCTTCTTCCGTCGGGAAAAAGATACAAAAGTCTGAGGTCACATACCAACCGACTCAAGAACAGCTTCTTCCCTGCTGCCATCAGACATTTGAATGGGTCTACCATTTACTAAGCTGATCTTTCTCCACACCCTAGCTGTGATTGCAACACTACATTCTGCACCCTCTCCTTTCCTTCTCCCCTATGTACTCTATGAATGGTGTGTTTTGTCTGTATAGCGTGCAAGAAACAATACTTTTCACTGTATTCCGATACATGTGAAATTAATAAATCAAATCAAATTTTAAAAAGTGTTCTTTGAAAAGGGGACACTTAAAGATCATGAAAAAAAGAATTTTGTATGGTTTCAGGCCTTGACCTGAATCTGAACCTCCAGACAGGCCTCATTTCTGTCATTTGGCAGATAGCAACAACAGGCTTCAACCTGATGCTGGGTATCATTGAGGCCCAGAAGCGTGGAAACTCCCATGCCTCTGTTCCCAGACATGCCACAAAACTGACTGGGGCTTTGCCCACCACTTCAATTGCCAACATAAAACTGAGGCACATTCCATCCAGATCCCTGCCAAATTTGCACCGGAATTACGGCAAGGTTTTACAAATCCTCCAGGGTTATCCTGAAGTCTCAACAAATTAAAAATTAATTTGTTGGGTGTTGCTTTGAGAAATATCATAGGAATATTAAAAAAGTGTTTGGAACACGTTTACCCGTTATATTTTATGAGGTATATTAATTCTATTGAGAATGGGGTCATTTGACTGGGTGGAGCTGCTGGAGGTGAGAGATTATGAGATGCAAACTCAGGGAATATGTCTAACTGGAACTGACAATCCCAAATGTGGCAGACAGTCCCAGATTTTCACTATTCCATAAGGAAAAAAAAATCTTGTTGGAAAATAACTTTTTCTTTTGCACGCGATAATCAGTGCACAGTAAAATATAACATCACTAAAATGTAGCATTGCATCAGTCAGCTGCTTCAAACAAGATGAATCAAATCAGAAATATTTCTGATTCCAAATAAAATTTAAAAATCAGAAAACTGTAGTATATTTTACTTTATTTAAAATTCCTTTTGAAATGGTTTCCACGTTTTTACATCAATCTGTTAAAGACCCTGACCTTGCAGTCAGTGATGAAGTTAAAGTTTAAAGTTTATTTATTAGTGTCACAAGTACGTTTACATTAACGCTGCAATGAAGTTACCGTGAAAATCCCCTAGTTGCCACACTCCGGCGCCTGTTCAGGTACACTGAGGGAGAATTTAGCATGGCCAATGCACCTAATCAGCATGTCTTTTGGAACTGCAGGAGGAAACCGGAGTACCCAGAGGAAACCCATGAAGACACGGGGAGAATGTGCAGACTGCGCATAGACAGTGACCCAAGCCGGGAATCGAACCCGGGTCCCTGGCGCAGTGCTAAACACTGTGCCACCGTGTATTCCGCTGGTGGGGAAGGTTCAGTCGTGGTCCAAAATTGTGTTCATCATTGATATAATTGGCTATGCACCTCCATGTGCGGGCAGTCTATCCTGGTCCCTGTTTACCCATGCGGACCTTCCCTGGCTATGTAAATGCATGGTGGGGACATCCCAAAATGCCTCCCCCCATTGTCTCAATGCACTTGCCTCCAAAACTGCCACTAAATGACTGGGAAAATTCAACCCCTAGTCTCTTGGCCTTCTCTTGTCACCACCATATTTATGCAGCTGATCTAGTTAAGTTTCTGGTCAGTGGTAATATCCAGGATGTGGATTTGAGGATACAACAATGAGAAAGTGTTGAATATCAAGGTCAGCTACTCTTGGACGTGGTCATTGCCTGACTGTTGCATGGCACAATGTTACTTGCTACTTATCAGCCCAAATCTGAATGTTGGCCTGGTCTTGATATATATGTGTGCAAAAACTGCTTAACTATCTGAGGAGTTATGAATGGTACTGAACATTGTGCAATCATCAGCAAACATCTCCAGTTCTGTCCTTATGATGCAAGGAAGGTCATTGATGGAGCAGCTAAAAAATGGTTGGGCCTAGGATACTATCCTGAGGAACTCCTGCGATGATGTCCTGGAGCTGAGATACTTGACTTCTTACAAACACAACCATCTTCCTTTAGGCCCAGAATGACTCCAACCAATGGGGGGTTTTACTCCTGATGCCCGTTGATCTCAATTTTACTCAGACTTCTTGATGTCGCAACAAGTTAATTCTGCCTTGATGGCAAGGACAGTCATTTCTGGAATTCAGTTCTTTTGTCCGTGTTTGGATGGCATTCTGAAGCTGAGTGGTCCAGGCTAAACCCAAACTGAGCATCACTCAGGAGGTCATTGATGATTTTTATAACAAGTGTTAAGTGGGTGATATCTGATCAGCCAGCAATGAATACCATTCTACCCAATGGGTAGATGTTAGCTGACGATTGCACAATGTTCTTTGCTAACTAGAAAAACTGTATTCAAAGGGAATGTGGGTCAGAGAATCAGCATTACAGTGCTTCTCTGAGCACGTCTCTGCTAGGCGTGCAGGATTGGTTAAAATTTGACCCTCTTAATTCATTGCATAGTTTCAAGCTCTTAGACTTTTGCTTTTAGTTTGATGAAGTTCCTCTTTCGACTCCCATTTGGCCTCTTTCTGTGCTGGAAATGTTTTGGTTCTTTGTTTCTCCTTCGTTCTCCCTTTGCCAACCCTACCTACCAGTGATCAAGGGCAATCTGATCCTATTCCACACGAGGAGTAATTGTTACATTCTTCTCTTCAACATAAGCACACCAATCATATGACAAGGATTAGTAAAGCATTAAGCTGGGTTTCTGATTTGAAGATACTATATACAGATCGTGTCAACTGGGATGCTCAGTATGCATGCCTGACTTCTACACACTGCTGTTATACACTGAGTACAGATTCACGGGGCTACTGCATCACATCTTGCCTCAATGGCAGTGATTGACAGTGTGTCCTTAAAGCTACATGTGCATCGTATCACAACATCCCCCTTTTTTCTAAACTGGAGATTTACTCTTAAAGAATTAATCATAGAAACCCTACAGTGCAGAAGGAGGCCATTCGGCCCATCGAGTCTGCACCGACCACAATCCCACCCAGTCCCTACCCCCACATATTTACCCGCTAATCCCTCTAACCTACGCATCTCAGGACTCTAAGGGGCAATTTTTAACCTGGCCAATCAACCTAACCCGCACATCTTTGGACTGTGGGAGGAAACCGGAGCACCCGGAGAAAACCCACGCAGACACGAGGAGAATGTACAAACTCCACACAGACAGTGACCCGAGCCAGGAATCGAACCCGGGACCCTGGAGCTAATGTGCCGCCCTATTGAACTATTTACATGACAGCAAAATAAAATAACAATGGGCGGAATCTGGTTGATTAGCATAGTGGGTGGGAAATCTTTAGCGGAGGGCTAAAATGTGAATTGCGCCCAGTGTTAGGCCATTTGCGATCCTCCCAGGCCATTTTTGCTGGCGGCATGGTAGCACAGTGGTTAGCACAGTTGCTTCACAGCACGTAGGGACCCGGGTTCAATTCCTGGCTTGGGTCATTGTCTGTGCGGAGTCTGCATGTTCTCCCCATGTCTGTATTGGTTTCCTCCGGGTGCTCCGGTTTCCTCCCACAGTCTGAAAGGCGTGTTGGTTAGGTGCAGTGACCCGAACAGATGCTGGACTGTGGCGACTAGGGGAATTCCACAGTAACTTCACTGCAGTGTTAATGTAAGCCTTACTTGTGACTAATAAATAAACTTTAAGCTTTTTTACTTTACTTTTAATGAGCCTCAAACCAGTGAGCTTGATGAGAAATGGAACTTACTGCTTCAAAGAAAAAAATCAAAAGTGAAAAAGTCTTTTTTGCAGCCTTCAACCAGCTATTAGAAGCTGTTGGGAGCTGATTCTTGATAGATTCTTCTTCCCTATCCCAAAATACAGTATTTTAATTGATTCGGAGCCTCCAGCAGGGACAACAATCAGCAGCAAAGGAATCCTCCCTCTGAGGAGTTCTGCTTACAGCTGGATCTCCCAGACTTGGCTGCTTATTCATTATACCTGCATAACCATCACAGAAGGTAGGCGTACATTAAGTAAACCCTCCCAACTTTCAACAATCTTACTGGGACCTGGTGATTGCTGTGTTGTTTCCAAGTGAAGGTACAGTATGGTGGATACCTACGGTGCTGGAAGTCACTTACACAAGATGAATTAGTGCAAGACAGTCATTTCACTTCAACACCAGTCGTTCTTCTGCTGGGTCTGAAGGATTTAAGCTTGTCAACTTCTCAGTCAAATCTTCAAAAGCATGTTGCCAGTATATTACATTTTCCTATGTGATATAAGTACACCAATCATACAACAGGGATTGATAAAACAATAATCTGTGTTCTTTATTTGAAGGTAAGACTATACACAGATTGGGTTAGCTAGATGGATGAATATGCATGTCCCTCTTCTAAAAGCTGCTGTATACTGAGTTCAGAGACATGGGATGACAGCATCACATTCTACCTCAGATTGATCATCTATAGCCAAAGATGTGCAGATTAAGTGGATTGGCTATGCCAAATTGCCCCTTAGTGTCCAAAGATGGTGAATTGGCTGTGGTAAAATAGACAGGTTACAGAGCTAGGGCCAGGGAGGTGGGCCTAGTAGGGATGCTCTTTTGGGGAGTCGGTGTAGACTCGGGCTGAATGGCCTCTTTCTGCACTGTAGGGATTCTATGATTCTAATGATTTGGATGAAGGGACCGAATGTATGGCAGCTATATCTGCTGATGATACCAAGATAGGTAGGAAAGTAAGTGTCAAAAGAAGGGCAAAAGTCTGCAAAGGGATATGGATTGGTTAAGTGAGTGGGAAAAACATCTGACAGATGGAGTATAATGTGGGAAAAGGTGAATTGTCCACTTTCACAGAAAAGAGTATACTATTTAAATGGAGGGGGATAATTGAACTTGGTGATACAGGGGGGTTTCCATTGGGTTGGTCCATGGCTTGGCAAAATACTACAGCAGGTTTGCTGTTGCGTTCTGCAGTATGGCTGGCTTGGAAGCTCTCCCACTCTCATTGCCTGCCATCAGACATATTTGAAAGCAATGTTCAGAGACATGGGACGACAGCATCACATCCTACTTCAGATTGATAATCCATAGCCAAAGATGTGCAGGTAAAGTGGATTGGCCATGCCAAATTGCCCCTAAGTATCCAAAGATGTATAGCTTTGGTGGATCGGCTATGGTAAAATAGGCAGGGTTACAGGGCTAGGGCCAGGAAGGTGGGCTAGTAGGGATGCTCTTTTGGGGAGTCGGTGTAGCCTCAATGGGCTGAATGGCCTCTTTCTGCACTGTAGGGATTTTATGACTCTAAAAATTTGGACTGAATGTTTGGACAGGTTGATAATCAGTCTGTTTGGCTACATTATGAAAGCACTTTCTGTGGCAACCAAACCCTGAAGCGAAAGTTGAACACTGAGCTTCTGGCCCAGAGGTAAGAATATCACCACTGTAAAAATCTCTACTGTACATAATATCACAACAATAATAATGAGAGGACTAAGAGGATTGTGCCTTTTGTAGAAAAACACAAATTTAGTTTGACATCTCCTCAGCCTATTCTGATGGAAATTGAAATCTCAACATGCCCAGGACCTATGCTTTGAGCATTGGGTTTTAATCTAATCTCTTAAAAAGTGACCAGCTTCATGTCCATTTCAATAGTGGTACCTCAGAATTAGTTCATTGGAACTTCTATTACTCAAGGTGAAGATCAGCCCTATTTTCATGTCATAGTTACCCAGGAGTTTAGTTACCCTGCTAGTCCCCGGTGGGACATAAGGCCACAACAATGTTCCTCCATCGGGCCTTGTTTTATGCTTTGGTTTGTGCATTGTCCCATATAATCTCCACCTCTTCCAGTTCAGTCAGCATAGTTCCACATCATGTTGTGTTCGGCCTGTCCTGTTTACCTTTCCTGGCTGGTGTCCATCTTAGAACAACCTTTGGTATTCGCTCTTGGGACATTCTTGGCACGTGTCTGAGCCATCTTATCTAGCGCCCTTTGATCTCAAGGACAATGCGGTAGTAGCCAATCTTCTCATACAGGTCCTCACTGGAAATTTTATTTGGTCATTAAATGTTACAGATCTCACAACTGTTATGAAAGGTCTTGACCTTGTCCATGTCTGTCTTCACTACCCTCCAGCATTCAGATCCATACAGCAGGACTGACATCACATTACTGTTGTAGAGTCTGATTTTGGGCTTAAGAATGTCCTGTTTGGACTTCCAGATGGTTCGAAGCCTGCTAAATGACACCATGATAGGTGGGAAAGTAAGTTGTCAAGAGGAGTTCGGAAGTCTGCAATGGGCAGGTTAAGTGCGTGGGGAAAGCAATTGGCAGATGGAGTATAATGTGGGAAAATGTGAACTTATCTACTTTGGCAGAAAGAATAAAAAGGCAGTATATTATTTAAATGGAGAGAGATTGCTGAACTTGGTGGTACAGAGGGACTTCCATTGGATTGGTCCATGATTTTGTTTGGTACCTCTAGCTTTATTCGGCCAGGCATTGATGTCTCTCTTAACACTGTTATCATTGCTGATAAGGCTCCCGAGCCAAGTGAAGTCCTTGACATACCCTAGTGGTTCCCCATCGATGGTAATTGGTGGTACCACTGGTGGGTCATGATGTGTTTTCTGCTTGTTGATATATAGATTAGTCTGTTTTACACACATGTTGAGTCTGTCAGGCTTCTCCTGGAGGGGAATGGCAGCAAGATCATCAGCCAAATCGAATCCTTCAAGTACGAAAAGAGCATCCACTGAATTCCCATGGGTTGGTTTGATGTTTGACCTTTGACCCAGTCGATGGTGATGAGAAATAGGAGAGAGAGTGCAGCGCTGCCGCACTTCAGACTTCACTTCAAACCACTCAGACAATAGATGGAATTTTCCAACCTTTCCCGCTGGCAGAATCATCTGGTCCCGCCGAAGGTGACTCCCCCATGCCAGGTTCCCTGACGGCGGCACGGGCGAGCCACACGAAATGTTGTGGACTTCGACAGGACCTGGGTTCAATTCCAGCCTCGGGTGACTGTCTGTGTGGAGTTTGCACGTTCTCCCCCTGTCTGCGTGGGTTTCCTCCGGGTGCTCAGGTTTCCTCCCACCATCCAAAGATGTGCAGGTTAGGTTGATTGGTCGTGCCAAATTGACCCTAATGACAAGGAGATTAGCAGGGTAAATATGAGGGGTTACGGGAATAGGGTCTGGGCGGGATTGTGTTCAGTGCAGACTCAATAGGCCGAATGGCCTCCTTCTGCACTGATTCTACGACCAGAAGGGATTCTATGACCAGAAGTCCCGCTGGTGGCCAATGGAGTACACCAAGAAAGGAATGCACTCACGCGTGCACGCATGCAGGGACACACAACCAGAAAATCTGCCCAATGTATTTCCAGGCAGTTCCAGAATTAATATTGTTGGGTTAAATTTGGGCCAATGAAACATCCATTTTGGTTTACAAAAGCAAAACACTATGGATGCTGGAAATCTAAAATAAAGGACAAAAAGTTGGAGGAACCCAGCAGGTCAGGCAGCATCTGTGGAGAGAAACAGAGTTAACGAGGGCGATTCTGCCAAAAAAGTTTGAAGTGCTGAATTGGGGAGAAACAATGGTGTAAATCATGATTGTTTTTTCAGTGGGAGTTCAGATTCAAGTCTCCCACACTCTACAATGCAGAGGTCACAATCGTGAATCCCATTAAAAGCTCAGGGGCTGGGGCCTATTCACGCCGGAGTCTGACAGGTCCAGAATTCTGCGCATGCGCAGTGGTCCCGAACTATCAGCCCCCTGATCGCTGGCCAGCTCGATCGCTGGCCAGCATGGGTCCCTAGCAGTGCTGCCCCTCTACCTCCCACAACCCAATCGCAGACTGCACAAGCATTCCCGGGCCAACCCCAACCCCCCATCCCGGAGCGCTCCGATCTCCAGCCCTTCCCCCTCCCCAGCAGTGATGATCCCTCCATCCCCCCCAGACCCCCCCGGCAGGCCCCAGCACCTCCCCCCTCCCCCGCCCCCCCCCCCCCCCCCCCCCCAGTCTGCCCTGATCGCTGGCCTCCCTCCAGCCCCGATCAATCCCAATGCAGAGTGGCCGCGGGACCCTCCACCCCCACCAATTGTCCCCTAGACCCCGCCCACAATAGGCCCCGTCCCCTTGCAATGCCCAGTGGGCAGTGCCAAGGGTGCCCCCTGGGCATGGGCACTTTGCCCTTTGGGCAGCGCCAGGGGGCACAGGCTGGCACTGCCAGAGTGCCCATATCCAAGGGGCACCACCCTCTAGCTGCCCAACCCCCTGGGAGACCCCAATTGCCCATCCTTCACTCCAGCGGGGTCTCCCATAGTTCCCCAAAAGTGGGGAGCTACTCTAAACCCCGCTGGAGTGAAATTGTACTGGCGGGATGGGAGATGCTATCAGGCCCAGGACTGAATTCTCCGGGCCTGATAATCACATTTAAATTACATTACAAATGGATTAAAATCACTTATCTGATCTTCCTGCCGGTTTCCAGCGTGGTCTCGACTGCGCCTGCTCTCCGGTGGTGGGAGACGCGCGTGCGTTGGGAACGCATGAGCGAATCCCGTGAATTGGCGCACGCGGGTCAGAATGGGAGAATCGCCCCCAACATTTCAGCTCAATGACCTTACGTCAGAACTAAAAGGCCACAGGAGGCAGACCCCCCCCACCCCAGCCCGATCGCTGGCCTCCCTCCAGTCCCGATCAATCCCAATGCAGAGTGGCCGTGGGACCTCCCACCCCCACCCTGTTTCTCTCCACAGACGCAGCGTGACCTGCTGAGTTTCTCCAATGCTTTTTGGCTCTTAAATCAAACTTGGCTTTTTTTTGTCCCTCAAGAAACAAGGAAAGCGAGCGTTGGTAATAAGTTTTCAGGAGGGTAGCTTGCTGTAAAAGTGATGATTGACACATACAAATAAAAGGGCTTATACTGTCCTCAGGAGTATACTCAGCCTGTGTGAGGTACAGCTACGGGAGCGGCACCTCCACATGTTTCTTTTCAGACGGCATGATTTATTCCAGAGGCTTTTCACACCTGGAGGGTTTCAAAAGGCAAATTACAGGTGTCGCTCTGTTTCTCGAATGCTGGCTCCAGCCAGTCTAGCCAACATCT
This sequence comes from Mustelus asterias, assembly GCF_964213995.1. Lineage (NCBI taxonomy): Eukaryota > Metazoa > Chordata > Chondrichthyes > Carcharhiniformes > Triakidae > Mustelus > Mustelus asterias. The sequence goes on from NC_135802.1 coordinate 134,326,498, forward strand.
GGATTGGATATCAGGAGTGGGAAAGGCCAGCTGTGTGGGGAATCTCTTCATCTACTTGACGTGTTTAGGACCTATCCCAACCCTCCCGGATGGACAGGAAAGCAGGAATTAAAAACCACTGCAATGGATCTGTAGTTTTTTTTTTCCCCGGCGCGTGTTTGGTTTTGCAATTCTGAGAATAAGTGGAAATATGAAGATGACAAAAGGACTAAGTCTGGTCGGCCAAGCAGAACTAATGGATGCCTTGCCATGAGAAAATAGTTCCACCACCTGAGTAACCCTATTTATCCCTGTTACATTGTACACAATGAAAGTAATCTTAAATGCTTTGCTTAACTGCATTCCAATACAGCGATGCTTTATCTCCCATTATTCTGCATATGAATAGATTAGGTTTGAAATGCAACAGTTCTGAAGGCCAATAAGGCTTCACTGGAAATAATGGGACTGCCACAAAAAATGAAAAAAGTTCACAGGCATTAAAGTGAAGCTTTCTTCTTATAATTCACTAAATGATTTAATTTATAATGTTATTAGTTTTGTAATTAACGGCCCCATTCAGCACAAAACGAATGCATCATTTGATAACAGTAAACCTAATCTCATCTTTTTTTTAATTTCAATGATGTGTCTGGCACACTTTCAACACTTTCCTGGATATGTGGTAGGAACATTGTATTACGGAAACACAGGAACAATATGGGATGCCCAAGACACCACGCTTAGCAAATGAATTAGGGCTCTGCCTCTTTAATGTTGCTCCAAGTTTTCTGTGTTTTCCTGAGGTTGTGGTAACAGGAGTGACGGGTGGGTGGGTGGCTGGGGAGGTGTGGATGTCGGGGGGAGTGCAAAGCTTGACCTGCACCTCCAGTAGGCACAGGTTATTCTGAGGAATGGCAGTGAGATAGGAGGGGGTGAGTTGCATTCTTTGCCCCTCGCCTCATTTTCTCTGTTCGCTCCCACAGGATGCCCAGAGAGTAGAGTGTAGTAATCTGTCTCGGTGAAGTAGGCCCATTTTCAAAATGATTATGAGCAGCCTTCAGCTAGAGTCGTAGAGATATACAGCACGGAAACAGGCCCTTCGGCCCAACTCGTCCATGCCAACTAGGTTTCCTAAACTGAACTAACCCCATTTGCCTGCGCTTGGCCCATATCCCTCAAACCTTTCCTATCCAAATGTCTTTTAAATGTTGTAATTGTACCCGCCTCTACCACCTCCTCTGGCAACTCATTCCATGTACACACCACCCTCTGTGTGAAAAAGTTGCCCCTCAGGTCCCTTTTAAATCTTTCCCCTCTCATCTTAAACCTATTTCCTCTAGCTTTAGACTCCCCTAACCTGGGGAAAAGAGCTTGGCTATTCACCTTATCTATGCTTCTCCTGATTTTATAAACCTCTATAAGGTTACCCCTCATCATCCTACGCTCCGGGGAAAGTCTACCCAGCCTCTCCTGATAATTCAAACCTCCCAGTCCTGGTAACATCCTTGTAAATCTTTTTTGCACCATTGCCAGTTTAATAACATCCTTCCTATTGCAGGGCAACCAGAATTGTACGCAGTACTCCAAATGTGGCCTTACCAATGTCTTGAACAGTTGTAACATAACATCCCAACTCCTGTACTCAATGCTCTGACAGTTCAAGGCAAGTGTGTCAAACATCTTCTTCAACACCCTGTCTACCTGTGAAGGAACTATGTACCCGCACCTCATGGTCACTCTGCAGGATCATGAGATTGGTTTGATAAATTGTGGTACCCAATTTCTAATCACTGACTAATTTCACAGAGGGTCCTTCAGCAGGCATCCCAATTAACATATTCAAGTGCTTAATGCTAGTTTAAGCAATTGCCTGGGACACCTTAAATATGAACCCCACATATTTTACAACGGGACCAAAGCCCGTCCTGTTTGGATAGACAATTCCACTGGTAAATTGGCATTCTTTGCACCTATTTTAAACCAGAAAATGTGTGAAACCCGTACCAATTTCTCCTTCTATAAGGCCAAGGCATCACACAGAAGACTGTCTTCATAAAGAATGCTTTTCTGGTTTCATTGCATCGAGGAAAGATCTCACCATCCCCGCTCTACAAGCAAACTCATCCCTCATCAGGTAGAAAGAGCTTTTATGAAAGAAACATGTATTTGCGATGTGCTCTTCGCAACCTCAAGATGTCTCAGAGTGCTTTACAACCAATGAAAATGATTGTAATGTGGAAAATGTAGCAATCAACTAGCACAGCAAGGTCCTAGCAAACAGCAATGTGATAATGACTGGACAAATCTGTTTAGCCATGCTGACTGAAAGATAACCGGGGGCCAGGAAGTCAAGTTAGGAGGTCGCTGCTTAGGGGTGGGGTGGGGAGATCATAAAAAACTGAATGAACTATTCATGAAATGACAAAAGAAAACAAATAGGCTTCAGCAGTGAGAATGAAAGGCCTGGATCTACTGATATACATTCACATTTATATAGATTTCCCAAAATTCCTTATCACGTTCCTCATTCTCTTTAATTTAACAAGACCCGTACATCTATATGACGATTCCAAAACTGTGAAACAGTAACTAACATCAAACAACATAATTTAATCTGGCCCACATTATCGTAATAATTATTGATTGCGAGAATTGTGCATAAAAATCATCTCATAATTGTTGCAGGAACACATTTTGTTTGTGAGTTATATTACACATTATGATGTGCATTTCATTGAGTATATACCCTGTGAAAACTACAGAATAGGAATATACAATTTGCATCATAATATTCTCCTTTATTCATGTAAAATGAATCTGTAATTATAAATGTAGAATTTTTATCCATGCTAATGTACAGTATTCCTGTTTTGAAAGTTAATTGTGGGGGGAGTGCTCAAGGCTGAAGGTTTACCTCGAGCAACAAATAATCCTACATCATGTCCATATGAGAGGGCAAATGAGGTCTCACTGAAAGTCTCACATGAATGAAGGCACCTCTGATAAGGCCCCACCACCGGGAAAAGGCCCCACTCCCTCAGTACTGGATGGAAGTGTCAGCATGGATTGTGTGCTCAGGTTTCTGGTTCATTTTTGTGAGTGGGGGGCGCTTCTCCCCAATTCCGCAAACGCAGACCAAGGCACAGCTGCTTTATCTCCTCTCCAGCACCTACTGCACCACCACCAACTCCCTCCTCCGATTTGGACCATTTCAGCAATGCCCCCCAGGCGACCATCTCAGCCCAGGAACCGACCTTCCTTCAGCCCAGACACAAACTGGGTTGCCTGATTTTGCCTCATCTTCAGTAGCCAGACACAAATGAGGCGACACAGTGGTTAACACTGCTGCCTCACAGGGCCAGGGACCTGGGTTCAATTCCAGTCTCAGGTGACTGTGTGGAGTTTTGCACAATCTCCCCGTGTCTGCGTGGGTTTGCTCCAGGTGCTTAAGTTGGCTTAAGTTCGGGTTAGGTTGGTTGGCCATGCTAAATTGACACTTAGTGTCAGGGGGATTTGCAAGGTACATATGTGGGGTTACAGGGATAGGGTCTGGGTGGGATAGTTGTCAGTGGAGGCTTGATGGGTGAATGGCCTCTTTCTGCATTGTAGGGATCCTGTGAATCAATGATTCTAGGATTGGTGTTTCTGAATTTAACACAAGAGGTCACAGATCTTCAGTGCACTCGCTCTTGTTCATCAGGGCTTATGATGCACAACAATGGCTGACTGGTGTCTCCCAGCGCCGGATTTCTGGGTGTCTGCTCCACGTCGGAAATCTGCGGGCAGGCGTCAAGACCATTAATGTGGTCATTTTAATCTTACTTAAATGAGATTAATGTGTCCGGGCTGAAGTCTAGCATCCTCTCCGCGCCCCCCACCCCTGGCCAGAGTGTTCACTCCAGCGGGGATTACCGTAGATCCCCACTTTCAGGAAGCTAGCGGCCCTACCCCGTTGGAGTGAAGAGGGAGCAATCGGGGCCCCCCAGAGGGTCGGGCAGTGGGGGGGGGGGGGGTGCGCACTGGTCATTGGCACCCTGGCAGTGCCAGCCTGGGCCCCCTGGCAGGATGAAGGGGCTAGTGCACAGGGAGCATCTTGGCACTATGCAAGGGGTGGGTCATATGGGGAGGAGGCCCAGGGGACGCGACCTGTTGGGGCAATCGGTGGGGGTGTCCTGCTGCCGCTCTGCATAGGGATCAGTGGGGGAAGGAGGGAGGCCAGCGATCGAGGTGGGCTGGGGGTGGTGTCAGCCGGAGGGAGTGGTCAGCCTGCTGGGGGAGGGGGGGTTGGCACTGCAAGGGGAGGGGTAACTGTTGGGGGTGGATTCAGTGGAGGTGAGGGGCTGGAGATCAGGGCGGGACGGGAGTGGGGGGATCTGGGCTAGGCCTGGGAATGGTCGGGGGGGGCCAGCGATCGGGCCATGGGGAGGTCAGAGGGCCAGCAATGTGGGAGTCGTGGTGCTGGCCAGTAATCGGGAGGCCATCAGTGCGGGGCCACTGTGCATGCACCAATCTCGGCACTGACAGAGCAGTGGTCCGCCCAGCGCACTGATTTCAGCCTCTCCACCGGGAAAAGGCCTCACCCCCTGAAATTTAATGATATTCACGTTGGTGGCCTCTGCTGTGCACAGTGTGTGGGAGATTCTTCTCTGAATACCCACTGAAAAAAACAGCGTGAAATACTCCAGTTTTCACGCGAATTTGACACTTCGAATTTGTTTGGGAGAAATCCGGCCACCATCTTTCATTGATAGGCTCGCCAGGGACACGAGTCGCTCTTGACTACACATAGGAGTGCTTCATCTGTCAAGTCACAATGGGATTGATCTTGACTGTGGGTAATATGTAGCTTGAATGAGAGTGAGTTGGTACAATGTTTTACATCTCTCCTGATTTTTATTTCCAGTGAAGTAAGGACCGGGGCTGCCAATTCACGATCACACATTTTAAACTATCGCACAAAGTCAAGATTTACCGCAATGCCTTTACATATCTAATTCATTTCATGACTCTCTATCAGATATTTAATGCCAAATGTATAATTATACATATGTCTCTTATCCTGTCTTTTTGATATCCTGGGGATGTGTTTGCAAGATCTTGGCAGGTACAGGATACATTTCAGCATATTCTTGAGAATACCATCTCAAGTCAATATAAACCCTCCATGTTTTTAGGCTTTGGGAAGTTAGTAAGACACCAGGTGCCTCATTCACATTGAACACAATTTCAGTATTGCAGCATCTACCTTGTTGAAATTGGTTGCAGCAATCAGTTCCCTCTTTTGTCTCCCCAACATCAATCATGTTATGACCGGAAATGGGAGGCAGTGGCCCAGTGGTATTGTCACTAGACTATTAATCCAGAAACTCAGCCAATGTTCTGGGGACCAGGATTCGAATCCCACCACAACAGATGGTGAAATTTGAATTCAATAAAAAATATCTGGAATTAAGAATCTACTGATGACCATGAAACCATTGCTGAAAAACCCATCTCATTCACTCACGTCCTTTAGGGAAGGAAATCTGCCATCCTTACCTGGTCTGGCCTACATGTGACTCCAGAGCCACAGCAATGTGGTTGATTCTCAACTGCCCTCCTTGGGTAATTAGGGAGTGGGCAATAAATGTTAGCCAGCCAGCGACACCCATGTCCCACGAATGAATAAAGAAATATTTACCACCCAGCCTGCCACAGGGATTGGGGCGGACCATGGAAAGGTCCGTTGACCTCGGGGGATTTGGGGACATGTGAGGCCATAAAATCCCACCCTTAAGTATCACAGTCAGATTAGTCCAAATAATGAATTCTTATAATAAAAGAACAGGGGAAGTGCAATCAATCAGTGGTTTCTTCAGAGAGTTGGCACCTGAATAATGGGTCAAATAACCTCGCCCTATTCTCTATGATTCCACAGGTTAAAAATTTGTTTTCCCTGTTTTTGTCTGCAAGGCGTCGCAAATGCCCACTCCAATCCTGTTGGAGCTGAGAAGTCCAGAGACTCAGTGCTCCCACCTCATTTACCTGGGAGTTGTGTGGGTCCAAGTTGGTTCCATCTTGCCAACGTCCTCTCCAGACTGTCAGCTGCCTCTGCCTTTAGCTGGGGACGAACAGCATCCTTTGGAAATCACACATTACAACTTAGTGCTCTTCTTAAAGGCAGGCTGTCACCCTTAAAGGGTAGCCACACTTAGTAAGATTGCCGGAATTGAAAAGATGGGAGATGGGACACCAAGAAAGAATGGGTTCCAGAGTGACAGAGGCGAGAGGAATAAGAGAGGCCAGCTCTTGTCCACAAAAAGCAGGACAAATCCAACCCAGCTCATCACTGCCCCATCATCAACAAAGTTTAGTTTATTTATTTATTGTCACAAGTAGGCTTACATTACACCACTGCAATGAAGCTACTGTGAAAATCCCCTAGTCGCCACACTCCGGCGCCTGTTCGGGTACACTGAGGGAGAATTTAGCATGGCCAATGCACTTAACCAGCACGTCTTGTGGACTGTGGGAGGAAACCGGAGCACCTGGAGGAAACCCACGCAGACACGGGGAGAACGTGCAGACTCCGCACAAACAGTGGCCCTGGAGCTGTGAGGCAGCAGTGCTAACCATTGTGCCACCTTGCCGCCCCACTTGTGGGGACTTGTGGGAAGAGAGGTACAGGCACAGGGGGTGCAGGGCCAGCATGGAGAGCAAGGCGGATGGGACCACAGAAGATACCACTATCTTGCTCCCAGAGTGTACATGCAGCGAGTCAGCTCCCTCAACATGTCCGACGTCCAGTGCCGCGGGAAGCTCCACCTCTTTAGGGACACCATGACATCATTGTACTCCATGATTGGACTGGAGATCACCTCCACTGTGTCGGTGGACACCCAATGTCTCAGTAGCCCTCAATTCTTATGCATCCAGATCATTCCTGGGGTCAGTGGGGATCAGTGTGGAGTTTCCCAATCAGCTGTCCATAGCTGTGTCAAGCTGGTAACTAACGCTCTGTTCAGGCGGGTTTGCACATTCGTATATTAACAGACAGACCAAGCCAGCCAGGCTGAGTGAATCAGAGGCTTCACAGCTATTACTGGGTTTCCCACACCTAGGGTGCCATTGACTGCACTCATGTGGCCATCAGTGTGTCAGCGGGTCAGCCAGGCATCTTTGCGAATAGGAAGGGTTAACATTCCATGAACGTCCAGATCGTATGTGACCACAGGACCCAGATCCTTTAAGTCTGAGTGAGCTACACAGGCAGCTCCCATGATGCATATATTCTGAGGCACTCCCAGGTGCCAAGGCTGTTCATAGCTCCAGCCCGGCTGGATGGTTGGTTACTGGGTGACAAAGGGCATCCATTGAAAAGGGTGGCTCGTGATGCCACTCTAAGTGTGGTGGTTGAGAAGACAATAGGGTTAATGAAGATGAGGTTCTGCCGTCTGGACCATTCTGGAGGGGTCCCTACAATATCCTCCCGAATGCAAGTCACTCATCATGATGGTCTGCTGCGCTTTACACAATCTGGCACTGGCAAGGGGGTCTCACTCGAGGGAGAGGAGGGAGGTTTTGATTCAACGCACCTTCAGATAGGTTTCCAGGCATGCTTTCCATCTCTGTCCAATGGCAATGTTCACATACACATTTCTGAGAAGGCCCCAATGTTGTATCACAACCTCTGTAATAAAGTCTATTGCCCCTCCTGTCTGTCTATCATAAGGACTGATGAGGCCTGCACCTATGGAAAACATGAGAGACGCTCACATCATTGCAATAAAATTTTGGGTCATATCTTTATCAGAGTTGCAAACAAAGACCAGAACATAAAATAGTTGCCAAAGTCTAACAGAAACAATACATAACACTATTGAAATCATAGAATCCCTACAGTGCAGAAGGAGGCCATTCGGCCCATGAGTCCACACTGACAATAATCCCACCCAGGCTCTATCCTCGTAACCCCACATATTTACCCTACTAGTCCCCCTGACATTCCCCTAACGTTAAGGGGCAATTTAGCATGGCCAATCAACCTAACCCACACATTTTTGGACTGTGGGAGGAAACTGGAGCACCCGGAGGAAACCCAGGCAGACACGGGGAGAACGTGCAAACTCCACACAGACAGTGACCCAAGCCGGGAATCGAACCCAGATCCCTGTGAGGCAGCAGTGCTAACCATTGTGCCACCATGCCACCCCTAATGCCACTGTGCCACCCCTATAAACGCATGTCATCCAGGAACGCCTCACCTTGTGCTCACAATTACGTAAAATTATGCTTCCGAATGTTGCGTGTTGCATCTTGGTGCCCCCCTCCTTCTGCAGCCCCCCCCCCTCACCTCCCTCATTGGCAGCGGCATTGGCGGCAGACTGTTGACTCTGCTATCGTGTCGGCCCTGGTTTCCTAAGTGATTATCCTCTGGCTGGCAGGGCCTGAGCAGGCTGTGAGTCTGTGACCAGTGATATAGCTGGGAACTCCTCAGTTGTGGTGGCCTCACAAGGTGCCACAGTCACTGACAGTGGTGCAAGAACTGCCGCCCTTGTCCGGAGTGTAGTGAAGGAGCACACAGAGGTGACAGGCAGTATGTCCACCAGCGTGAGGCACATCTGCACCTCCCTGTTCACCAATGATGGACGGACACCTAGCAGAGAGACACCGGGCGTGATCTTACCACCCGTTCACGCCATGTTCCCGCTGCAGTGAGCTTGGAGAAATTGGCGGCCAGCCAAATCTCTTCATTCCAGTGGGATGGGAAAATCACGCCGGCGTGAACAGTTGTAAGATTCCGGCCAATGTATCTGATCCATTCCTCACACTGATGGTTTTGCTCGGGCTCCTTGATGCCACATTCCGTCACATGATGATTTGACGTTAAGGGCAGTCACTTTCACCTCACCTCTTGAGTTCAGCTCTTTTGTTCACATTTACCAAGGCTGTAATGAGGTCAGGAGTCGAGTGACCCTGGAGGAACCAAAACTGAGCATTCTTGAGCAGATTATTGCTGTGTAAGTATCACTTGTTTGCACTTTTGACAATACCTCCCATCACTAATTGTCAGCGGGCGCGGACCTGACTCCCGCGTATGCCCACCAACTGTAATACCACACCTGTGCGCAATGATGCCAGATTGCACGCCCAATATCATCACTCACTGTTTAACATTCTCCTGGTTTGGATGCACGCTGAAAATTAAATGTTAGGCAGTGGTTTTTACCTCCCTTTAGTTTTGACGTAGAGTCATATTTGACATCTTAAATCTGATTTCCTTTACAGATGCTGCAAGAGCTGCCGAGTTTTTCCAGAACATTCTGTTTTGATTTCTTATTCCATTGCTGTATTAGGTGGGAATAATCAAACTTCTTTTTCTTTGAGTCACTCGGTGTTTATTGTATGAATCTCTCTTTGAAAGGGAGACACAGCACAATAGTTAATCTGAGCTGTGATAATGCTACTTTTGGTCCTTTATATAGACCAAAGTATATTCCAAAGAAGTGATGCATCTACAATACTGGGGAGATTGAGGCAGCATAATTAATGGTTGAACATCCCATAAACGGTAGCTTAGTGCAATGGATCCCAACCATGGAGCTGCACTGTGGCACAGTGATTAGCACTGCTGCCTCACTGCACCAGGGACCCAGGTTCAATTCCAACCTTGGGTGATTGCCTGTATGGAGTTTGTACATTCTCCTCGTGTCTGCGTGGGTTTCCTCCGGGTGCTCCGGTTTCCTCCCCCACCGCAAAGATGTGCAGGTTAGATTGATTGGCCGTGCTAAATTGCCCCATAGTGTCGGGAGAATAGCAGGGTAAATGTATGGGATTAAGGGGATAGGGTCTGGATGGTCGGTGCAGGCTTGATGGGCCAAATGGCCTGCTTCTGCACTGCAGGGATTCTATGATTCTAACCAATGTGCGGTGGCACACTGGTGTGCCATGAAGACTCCCCAAATGTGCCACGAGAAAAGATTCAAAATGATTAAAAACTCATGTAATCAAACTAAAACTAACCTTCATCTTCAGTTCTGTTATTGCAATCTCCAAGACCCGATTAACCTTGGGCATCCTGCGTACGTGCTGGCCAGGATAGAACCGCACATGTGTAGTTTAGATTTCTTACATTGGTCAGGTCCATGCCTGCACATGGGACCTTTATCTTGGGACTTGGAGCTGAAGACAAATGTCCCATGCACCAAAAGCGAAAACTCAAAAAGGTAGAAGTGAGAGAGACAGGGAGAGGTTAAAAACACAGGCGAGAGGACGAGAAGAAGTTAAAAATGAAGTTCCCAAGTAAGGGAAGAAGACAGAGAAAATAGGAGGAGTGCCTCAATTGTTTTGGAGTGTAGAGATGGGCCAAAACATAAAAACGGTTGGGAACTAATGGTCTAGGGGAAGCAGTATGGAGCCACGAACAGAGGTACATCTGAACTGGATGTGAAGTAGGCTATTCAGCCCTTCAAAACTGTTGCACCATTCAGTTCAATCATGCCTGATCTGTATTTTTATTTCCGCCATGGGCCTGGGTTCTATTATCCTTCATACTCTTGCCTAACCATAGAACAGAATCCTGACAGTGCAGTAGGAGGCAGCATAATTACCTGTTGAACATCCCATAAACGGTAGTCCAGGGCAATGGTTCCCAACCAGTGTTCCGCAGCACACTGGTGTGCCATGAAGATTCCCCACGTGTGCCACGAGAAAAGATTCAAAATTCATTTGGCCCACCGAGCGTGCATCGACCACAATCCCATCCTAGCTCCATAACCCTGTATACTTAGCCCAGTAATTCCCCTGACACTAAGCATGGCCAATCAACCTAACCCCGCACATCTCAGTTTTGAAATTTACAATTGACCTAGCCACAAGAGTTTTCTGGATTTAGATGGAAGAAGTTAGAAGGAGATTCACCCTGCATGTCTGAAAGGCATGTCATCACTGAATGCAAAATGGGTAAATCTCCCACTGCCTCGTAATTTTACGCCGTGACTCGATAAACACTGAATATAACCAGAAAAATATAGCATGAGTTCAGAAATGGTGCGACTGAGATTGGATACTATGGCAACACACGCACAGAAATTAAAGGATACTATTTTCTTGAAACATTTCTGACCGGCTTGCTTTGTTTGCTTATAAACCAATGATTATAATAAAGCAAAATGTATCAGAACAAAACGTCGCACGAGTTGCATTTGGGATCAAAATGATATATGATTCGTGACTTTGCACCATCTCCAAAAAGAAAATGTTTGCTGAAGCAGTTGTTTGGAAAGAAGTATCTCTTTAAATCTAAAGCAGCGTATTAGTGATTTTGCTTTCACTGTTCTGGTTTCAAATGGAAATCTAAAATTAAAATGCAGACTAACAACATTGATTTAAGCATCTTCTCAAAACATAATCCAGTCCAATCATTTTACAGGTGGAGGTTTTAGTATTGCTTGAGGATCTCATGCTGTATCTCTCACTGTGAGTCATAAGAACAGGGGTGTGAGGTGACGTAGCATTACCAGGGACACTAATTTATCATCATTGAGGCTAACGCTGCTAAATAGCCGTCCTAGATGGGATTACAGCAACATATAGAGCTTTGAGTGGGAGCTTGGGGGCAGAGGGTGATTCCAAAGCTCTCAGAATTCCTAGAAACAGGACAGGGAAATTCTAGGAACACAGGGGCTGACAAGGATCTGGGGTCACTTGGACAGGGACTCGGAGGAGTAACGACATTAGGAAATAAGGTCTTAAATTCTCAGAGACAATTGTGGGATTAGGGAACACTAGAAATGTGGTCTAGGATTTTGAGCACCGAGGGGAAGTTGTGGATCCAGGAACGGGAAAGGAGGGAAATTGTGAATGGCAATAGGAATGGGAAGGATTCAGAGCAATGACATTTGCTGTAACTTAGTGGGAAGTAAGGAGCAAGATTTAATAGTGAAGTCTGGAGGAATGAGATCCAACTTGTTGGTGGACGCTTAAAAACTATCAGACTGCCACCAGCCACATATTTCAACAGGTCAGTAAGTCCCATCACCAGTTTTACAATTTTCAGCCAACTTTTGTCTTCATATTCTTGCCTTCAAATGTTTTGTTGAAGTGAAAAGGCAGCAAATCATGGGCTGAGGTACAGTATTTCCAGATATGTATTCAAATTGTGTGCCAGGAGCACAGTATAAGCAAATTTGCCAACTTGTACTGATTGCCATCAATAAACAAAAATTACCCCATTGTTTCCAAATTCTTATAGATAAAAATCTTACAAATGATTGACATGATTTTTTTAAAATTAAAAACATTCAATCAAGAGTGGTTAATGATTGTTCCTTACCTCACAACAGCAAATACTCCTCAAAATAAAATCTTGGTGACAAATTGGTTTGGGACATCCTGAGGTGCGATATAAAGGCAGGTTTCGAACCATCGGCAAGAACACATAACTGCTATTATTCTGACACTTTTTTTTCTGTAATAGAAAAGCACAATTGTCATCTATTTAAATAAACTCATCATTTACTTAAAATAAAAACTGAGAATTCAATCTGTGACATTTTCAAAGTCTTTTGGAGGAAAACAAAAACAAATAGAGGGAAGAATTTTCCCATCCCGCCCGCCATGGGAATCATAGCAGGTGGGACAGGACTATACAAAGGTCCGTTGACCTCGTGTGGGATTTTCCGGTCTTGGGGCGAGCGCAGCCAGAAAATCCCACCTAGAATGAGGAGACTTCCTCCTTTCCATCCTTAAGTTCATGTCAGCAGTGGCAATGTACACATTGTGGGGCGCCGCACTCACCTTCAAATCTGCTCCCCCCCCCCCCTCCTCCATGACTTCATGCCCCTCTTCCTAATGATGTCATGCCCCTCCTGACTCTGCCCATCCCTACCCCACAGAACGTAAAGGTGCAAGCCACAAAAATACACAAGTTGATCACTGCTTAACTACCTTACTGCTTTTTAACTTGTAAAAACGTGCCTGTAATTGGTGAACTGAATTCCAAGGTTACCATTTGTCGGAAGATGGTCAATATTGCGATCTGTTATGGTTCAGGTCAGAAACCCCAAAGTATTTTCTGGAGCCCGCCTGGATCATAAGAAAAGCATGAGATGTTTCATTTCAGGTATGATTCAGATGACCCACTTGGGAGCTTTTGTCAAACAAAGTTTATTTGAGAATATAGTTAGCATGTATAGTAAGAAACTTAGCAAGAACTTATGATGAAAGTGAGGAGGTGTGGGATAGAGGGAAAGTTGGCCGATTGGATAGGTAACTGGCTGTCTGATCGAAGACAGAGGGTGGTGGTGGATGGAAAATTTTCGGATTGGAGGCAGGTTGCTAGCGGAGTGCCGCAGGGATCAGTGCTTGGTCCTCTGCTCTTTGTGATTTTTATTAATGACTTAGAGGAGGGGGCTGAAGGGTGGATCAGTAAATTTGCTGATGACACCAAGATTGGTGGAGTAGTGGATGAGGTGGAGGGCTGTTGTAGGCTGCAAAGAGACATAGGATGCAAAGCTGGGCTGAAAAATGGCAAATGGAGTTTAACCCTGATAAATGTGAGGTGATTCATTTTGGTAGGACTAATTTAAATGTGGATTACAGGGTCAAAGGTAGGGTTCTGAAGACTGTGGAGGAATAGAGAGATCTTGGGGTTCATATCCACAGATCTCTAAAGGTTGCCACTCAAGTGGATAGAGCTGTGAAGAAGGCCTATCGTGTGTTAGCGTTTATTAACAGGGGGTTGGAGTTTAAGAGCCGTGGGGTTATGCTGCAACTGTACAGGACCTTGGTGAGACCACATTTGGAATATTGTGTGCAGTTCTGGTCACCTCACTATAAGAAGGATGAGGAAGCGCTGGAAAGAGTGCAGAGGAGATTTACCAGGATGCTGCCTGGTTTGGAGGGTAGGTCTTATGAGGAAAGGTTGAGGGAGCTAGGGCTGTTCTCTCTGGAGCGGAGGAGGCTGAGGGGAGACTTAATAGAGGTTTATAAAATGATGAAGGGGATAGATAGAGTGAACGTTCAAAGACTATTTCCTCGGGTGGATGGGGCTATTACAAGGGGGCATAACTATAGGGTTCGTGGTGGGAGATACAGGAAGGATATCAGAGGTAGGTTCTTTACGCAGAGAGTGGTTGGGGTGTGGAATGGACTGCCTGCAGTGATAGTGGAGTCAGACACTTTAGGAACATTTAAGCGGTTATTGGATAGGCACATGGAGCACACCAGGATGATAGGGAGTGGGATAGCTTGATCTTGGTTTCAGATAAAGCTCGGCTCAACATCGTGGGCCGAAGGGCCTGTTCTGTGCTGTACTGTTCTATGTTCTAACTTTTATCAATTACAAACAAGAAACAGAACAACCACGATAATGTATAACCCTTAACAAATATATCTAATATGTTCCAATCAAACCCAAAACCTTCCATAGACAAAACCTTTTAAACATGTTCAACACAGCAAAGACTAATGCTCACGTGACACTGGAAATGGAGTCCTTTGGTTGAAGTCTGCAGTTCTCTGGATTCACTCAGAAGAGTTTGAAGTCAAAACAGCTTATCAGAACCCTAAGGAGAGACTCTCTGGTCATGCCATCAATTGCAGAATCTTTACTGCAGGAAGGCAAGACCTTGCTTTTCCGATAACCAGCAGAATTTCCAAAATAAATGAAAGAACTTCTGTCACCTGACCTGCCAACCAGTTTGTTTTTCCTTCTAACAATGCAGCGTTATAAAAAATGCCAAAGTAAAAACAAACAACTCCCGTCCAAACCACTTAAGGAGCAATAAAAAAGACATCTGGTAGCTAACCCGACAGCGCTGAGATCAGCTAGGGCTGTGAGCTAAGAAAACACTGAAGCTGTGAGAGCTGCAGAAATCGTGATTTAAAAAAAACTTTCTTAAAGGTACACTAACATCACAGATCTGTGTGCCTTGAGGTGAGCAAACATGGAAATTATCGGTTAACAACAAGATGGAACAATCAGCCAACAATATCTCTGCAGCATAGGCCAGAGCAGGACAAAATGAGTCAGTCCAGTGTAGGGGAAAATATTCCAATCAACAAGGTACGCAGGCTGCCATTCAGTATATTTCAGGGTCTTTTCTGTTTCAAAAGTTAACTTCCGTACTTCCTCTCAGAAAGTCAAAGATGTTATTGCCGTAAATTCATATGAGTGGAATGTCCAGTGGAGTCCAAGTCCAATATTAGTGGCTTTGTCAGGCAGGATTCCGTTCTTTGTCCTGAAGAGACTTTCTGAGGCCAGTCTTGAGAGCGATGGTGTTTAGAACTATCTGCATGTGACCAGCAGCCATTATATCAGACCAGCGATGGTCCATTTTGAAAAACAGAATTTAAATAAGACAAAATGGAAGAGGGACAGATTTTAAAGGTTTCCTTGCTTCATACCTTGTTGATATCTCAATCTAGATAGCTTTTCTATTGTTCATTTCTTCACAAAATCATCAATGACATCATCATAGGTGAAATCTTGTAAAGACGCACTTTCAATTATCAATTTTATTGAACTTGTCAAATGTTCCTGACTCATCATATTTCACAAATAATTTTTCACTCTTTTGAATACAGAAGAAGAATGTTCACTGGAAGCATTTGTGGCAGGTATTGTTAAAACTATTTTCAGAATGGTGTCCCCATTTGGAAAGGTTGTCTGCAAAACATCACATACAAGTCTGTACAAATCAGCTGCTGATCTCGAAGCACAGAGCTCATCATTATCAATGAAATGAATGAATTGTTTCGCTACATCTTCAAAAAGATGTGAGTCTATGTTCTCCCGGTATAATTCACTGAGGGTGGGATTTTCCTCCCCCTCAGCAGCATGTCTCGCAGAGGAGGGAGGTGGCACGATGCTCACTGGCAGTGGGATCTTATGGTCCCGCCATTGCCAATGAGGTTTCCCATTAAACACACCCCTCACTGCCAGGAAACCCACAGCAGGAGAGCACCATCGGCGGGAGCGTAAGATCCTGCCAGCGTAAATGGTAGCAAGATTTTGGCGTTAATTTCTTACTGCTGTGGCTTTTAGCATTCTCATCCTAACTTCTGTTGAAAAACATGCAAATTAGTTATACAGTTTTCTTCAGAGATTCACTTCTACTCTGCAATTGCGTCATTATTGGTTCACAAATAACATTGACAGTCTCAATGATAATCTTCTCTTTCCATTTTAAAATTATGTCATTTTCTCGAGTTTCATCAAAAAATAACTTCCTGCATCTTGTAGGCTTCTCATCATCAGAAGGACCTCTATTTTTTGCTAATGTTGGTGCCTCTGCTTCCATTGCGCTATAGTCATTTTGAAATTCCATGACAAAACTTTTTACTGAGGCTAACAATTGTGCAGCATTCCATAAAGTTGTGTCAACATTTTGCAGTGATTTGCTGACAGCATTAATTCTTTGAAGTAAATGGTTCCACAAAACCGTAAAAACAACAATATCATACTTTTCAAACTTCTCTGCTAAGGATTTTGCTGCAGCTTATACACGTTGGTTTTTCTGAATTTGATGTGGCTATGTTTGATACAGTTTCATTTATGTCAACAAAGTTCTTTCTCAAAGCCAAAATGGCATCTGCATAACCGGACAACCTGATGTCCAAATTCTTTTGACTGTCAAATGTATTCCCTGTACCTGCTCCAAGAGTGATTGTAACATATTCCACCAATGCCAGGAAACTTAGACAAAGGCATACATGTTTTGAAAAAGTTTTTAAAAATGTACGGCTGCCTCACAGGATTCAGCTGCTGCATTGCAGATTAAATTCAAGGAGTTACTGGAACATGGGATGAATAATGCACAGAGGTTTGCATTGTTCAGTCTGGCTTGTAGACTTGAATATTTTCCTGCCATATTTGTCACATTATTGAAACTCTTCCCATGGCAATTTTTGATGTCCAAACCAAAATTTGCAATGTTTTCCCAAACAGCTGTCTGCAGACATTCAGAAATGTAGGATTATAGTTGGAGAAAACAGAGAATTCGCTCTACAACTTTACCATTACTGGTAGTTCACCAGTACTGGTCACATATCTTAAAATTAATGTTAATTGATCCTCATGACTCAATCTGGTGTTGAATCAACTATTATGGAATAGTATTTGGTATCTTTTACTTCATAAGTGAATTGGTTTCTGAGCCGCTCAGCCATTATAGTGAAGAAGTTGTAAGTTCCGTGCATAAAAATATTGGTCTTCCCTGCACCACAAGTTGACAACTTTTCAAATGCTCTTTGAGAAGCTCATCAAATTCACTGATATATTCAATACAGGCTAAAAATGTACCTCTTTGAGTTCACAATGATGACTCCTCATGTCCTCTTAATGGAAGCCCCAAAGAAAACAACAGTTTGACTGTGGCAACAACACACCTCAGCAGCTTCTTCCAACTGTTACACGTCAGGTTGGACACTTCAAGGTGTTCAATGAAGCTCGCCTGATTTCTAACATTTTACTTGAATTTGGCTAGGATGAGCATAAGAGGTTTCACTTCAGGTGTGATTCAACTGACCCACGAGGAGCTTTTATCAAAAGCAAAGTTTAATTAAGAACATTGTTGACATGTATAGTTCGACACTTAGCAAAAACTTTGAACAATGACAAACAAGAAATACCAACAACCACGATAATGCATAACACTTAACGAAATATCTCTAATGTGTTTCAACCAAAGTCAACATCCAATACACAACCCCTCCAAGTAAACACAATATAGCATAGGTTAATGCCCACTTGTTAGAGGAATCCCACCCTGGGTTGAATGCTGAAAATCCCTTGTGAAGAAACTCAGAAGAGGTCGTAGTCAGATCTGTTTCCCAAAATACAGCTTCTTTAAGGCAGAACCAAACAAAGAGAAAAAAACAGGGAGCGAAAGAGAGAGAGACTGCTTCTTAGCTTGCTGCTAAGCTGCTTCCAAAAAACACCCCAAAACAAAACTGAAAGTCCAAAGCAAAAAAACCCTGACTCCCACAAACGAAACTGAAAGTCCTATCACCTGACTGCCACAGCTTACCTTCACCCCCCAAATGACATCGCTGAAGCTGTAAGCTATAAGCTACATGATTTTAAAAAAACCTTTCTTAAAAGTACACTCACATGAAACAACAAGAACACTCCTTTTCAAACTGAGCTGATAATGCAGAGACAATTCTTCCAGTAAATTTACATCTTTGAATGAATGTACACTTAGCTTTAACATAATCATGATCAGCAAAATCTCTTCCAACATTTCTCCAGTTAGATTACCCATCAACGAATGTTTGTTTCCCTTTACTCGGGTAAAGGAATAATCTGCAAACATAACAGTAAACTGCCTTAGAAGTTTCCAAAAAAAACATTCTTGAGTTTCCACTGCCCCATTTCTCTTCATTCTCAGAAAATTGGACTGATGAAGACGTCTAACCTGCTTTCGATCTCCAACCTCAAACACTTTTCTCAAATTTTCTGCATTACCTATGTTTTCTGGTTTATTTATTATGGAATATTCTATCATACCCAGTGGAATAGATTTTGGCCATGAGGCAATGTCTTCAGGGTAGTTTTCTTCCCTCACTTCAACAGAAGAAATATCTTGTAATTCCATTGCCATTTCAGAATCCACGTCTAGTTCAACCTTTTCAGGCAATTTGGTTTCTCCGGAATTCGGAAGTCTAAGTCATCAGATAAATCACCCAAAGTTCTGGTGGATGACGATGAATGAGCAGTTTGTGCACTGTTCAATATTTCAAATTTTCCAAGTAAAGTGACAACTCTCTTTTTGCCTACCTTCACCCTCTTGCCTTGCCTTCAGTTTCCTGTGTATTTGGCTGCTAGATTGAAAGCGTTGCTTCACTTTAATTTATCTTTATTGATTCTAAAAATTATGAATTTTCTGAAAGAACAGACCTTTTTTGAAGTCCTCAGCCCTGGGGGTCAGGTTGCCCCTTCTCCCCTCGTTGCTTGATGGTGACTACCCCGATTCCCTGATCGTCTGGAAGGCTTACCACCTCCTTCCTTTGTGGTTTTTTTTCACCAATTTACCTGGCCATGGTGGTACCTTGCACCTCACCTTGATGACCTAAACTCGCTGCTGGCTGTCTGCCCTTGGCCATCCCAGGCCTCCTCAGCCCTGGCCTTAGGGGTCAAGTCATCCCTACTCCCCTCGAAGACAGCTTGCTTCCGAGTCCTGAGTGGCTAGCTGGCTCACCACCTCCCTCTCTCATGTTTTTTCTCACCAATTCACAAAAAAGTTAGTTAAGTAAACACAGGAGATCTTTGTCTTGACTGTTGCCTTTCCTTCCCCACCTCCCCCAATCACTTTAACATTCACCAACATTTTCCCGCTCTACGGGAGTCTGATGTCTCTCTGTATTGTTTGCTGAAAGCTCTGCATTTTGAGCCTATCAGGCGCTGAATCATTCTCACAGACACTGGCCAGCATGGGGTCCCCCCATTGGTCAGGGCCCTGTGCGTAGGCACGGTGTGTTTTGTTGTAATTTTGTCTCAGTTTGTCAATGCAAAAACTGCATGCTGGGTTGTTTTTATAAACTGCACAGACTTCGAATGTCCAATTGTGATGAAAAGCTCTCCTTTAACTCCAATGAGGTCCAACTGTCGAATTGAAGGTCAGGCATTTGAAGCCTTCAAGTAAAATCTTTACTGGAGGCATCAAGAACCACAAATAACAATTGATTGGAGACATTTTGTGTATTTTTTCTATTTTGCTGCAACCCTTCCTTTAGAAATTATTAATTATTGCTGAAAAAATAATAGATACAAAGAATTTTCAAATGAACATTGACATCTGATCTGTAACCCCACACGGCAGACAGACAGTGCTGCTAAAGCATCCGGCGCAGTTACGTAACCCCGACTAAAAATGTGACAAGGTAAGCTTCATCAGGTGTGGACGTAATTAATATTTTGGAAAAGGGCGGGATTTTCAAGTCCAATCATTCTCCTTTCGGCTGCTCTCCAGATTTTCCCACCCCATCCGTGACTTTGCTTTCTGCTGGTGGGAACGGAAAATCCCAGCCATAGAAAATATGGGAAAACTCACAGGCACTGTTGACACTGGACTTTTGAATGGAAAAGGATGGGACATAAGATCTGAAAATCTGTGGAGGCTTTACCAGTCTTGGGGACCAGTTGGCTAGCCTGTGGTTTAGAATAATACCAACAATGCAGGTTCAATTCCCATTCTGGCGGAGATAGATTTGAGAATTTCCTACTCATCTGTCCCATGTTTGGTGTGCAGAGGTGCCCTTCTATCTATATAATCAATTGTCTCTCTCTAATAGAAAGAGATGCCTCTGGACCTTTCTGAACTATGGCTAATAATTAATCTACCTTAACTAACCTCATGATATAACTCGTTATCAGCTACTTCCATTGAATTGTGGGGAGTGGAGAGGTTCCATCGTCATCCGACCCACTGCCTTCAGAGTTCCAGCAGAAATTTGCTCGAAGCCCAATGCATTTTCAGAGACACGATTTTGAATAGTTGGTTCTCCATGGGATTGCACATGTGGAGACAAGGCAAAGAGCTGGATTTTTATTGAGGAGGGAGAAAGATTGACTAAGAAAACTTCCCGACTGGGCAGAGGCGTCTCCTTTAAAAAGGTCACTTTTTGGTGGGATGGAGTTGGGTCCACTTCCTCCAGAGATGAATGAGTGCTGAGGTAGTCTGGTTAGAAACTCCACCTCAGTTCTCTGAGACTTCATCCCATTTGAATTAAATTGTTAATTCATCTAGTCATCATCCCTCACACCAACTCACCCCAACCCACTGCCCTTAGCCCCTTCACGTCCCCTCATATTCTCCATCCCCCTCCATGTGTCCCATGCTCCCTCCATGTTAACAAATCCTCTCCATGCCCCACACCATCCATACCGACTTGTCCAATATTCACTATGCACAGAACCAATGAGCCATATTACAGTAATAGCAATTTTTTGGAAAGGTCGTGATGAAACACTCATTTAAAAACCTGCTTTGAAATAACTGTTACCTTACAACCTTATTAAAATGTCAATCAGACATAGCTGTTCATTATAGCAAGAACAGAAATTTTATCTAACTTCACATTTTTTAATCATACCCAAATAAGCATACAGGCTTTGAAAAAATAGATCCAAGAATGATATTTTAAAAATAATCTCATAATGATCTCAGTCAATCAATGGAAATACTGTGTAAACAGACCCCTGCTGAACTAATCCATTAGTGAATCCTGGAGCCCAATCAAGCATTCATAATGAGGCCATCAGGCAAAACTAATGTCTGGCCATCTACTTGTCTTGATACAGTTGGCAGATGGCCTCATTATGAATGTTTGGTGAAGCTCCAAGACTCATTAGTGGAATCAGCTCTGCAGGTATCTGCTTAGATTGGTTCCGCCAGGGACATTCAGTTCTGGACCTCATCACAGCCTTATTTCAAAGAAAAGAACGGTCCTCCAGGTTGTGACTGCCCTTGACATAAAGCCAGCATTTGACCAAGTATGACATCAAGGAGTCCTAGCAAAATGGGAGTCAATG
Organism: Mustelus asterias; assembly: GCF_964213995.1. Taxonomy (NCBI): domain Eukaryota; kingdom Metazoa; phylum Chordata; class Chondrichthyes; order Carcharhiniformes; family Triakidae; genus Mustelus; species Mustelus asterias. Next base: position 134,347,997 of record NC_135802.1, read on the forward strand.
GGAATTGGGGGGAAGTTCTCTGCTGGTTGGAGTTATACCTACAACAAAGGAAGATACTTGTTGGTGTAATTTATTCAACTCAGTTACAGGATATCACTGCAGGAATTCCCCAGGGGAGAGCCCTCAGCCCAACCCAATGGAGCTGCTTCATCAATGACTTTCCTTCCATCATAGGCTTGAGCTGACATGTGGCAAATAACATTCACACCTCATGTGCCAGTCAACAACAATCTCCAACAAGAAAGGACCTAAATATCGTCCCTTGATGTTCAATGACCTTACCATCGCTGAATCCCCTGCTACCAATATTCTGTTGTTACCATTGATGAGGCACTGAACTGGACTGGCCACATATATACTGTAGTAACAAGAGCAGATCAGAGGCTCGCAATCCTGTGGCGAGTTACTCACCTCCTGACTTCCCAAAGCCTGTCCATCATCTACAAGGCACAAGTCAGGAGTACGATGGAATACTCTCAGCTTGCCTGGATGGGTGCAGCTCCAACAACACTCAAGAAGCTCAACACCATCCAAGACAAAGAAACTTGCTTTGACTGGCACCACATTCACCAACATTCACTCCCTCCATAATTGATCAAGAGTGGCAGTTGTGTGTACCATCGACAAGATTACTGCAGCAACTCACCAAGGCTCCTTGGATAGCACCCTCCAAATCCATGGCCACTGCCATCTAAAGGATAAGGACAATAGACACGTGAGAACATCACCACCTAGAAGTTCTCTCCCAAGCCATTTAACATCCTGACATGAAAATATATGTCCATTCCTTCACCGTGGCTGGGTTAAAATCCTGGAACGCCCTTCCTAACAGCACCATGGGTCTTCCTACACCACATGGATTAAAGCGATTCAAGAAGCCTGCTCACCACTACCTTCTCAAGGGCAATTAGAGATGGCTAATAAATGCTGGCACAGCCAGCCATGCCCACATCCCAGGAATGAGTTTAAAAAAGATAGGTAGAAGGGAAATATTTGCTTTGACTGATGAGATCCTTATGAGGTTTTTTTTTCAACATCTGCATGTTTATATGGACAGGATTAAGAGATACGCAGTGAGGTAAAGCTTCAGTTATTGCCATTATGAATGTTTCTGTCTGACTGGCACATTTATTGTGTTGTTAGAGCTTATTTCAAAGGTTATTTTTGAATGGATGTTTTTTTTCAGGAGCATTTTAAAGAATTGCCACTGTTGTATCCCTCATTGGTTCTGTGTTGGGCATATTGGGTGTATGGGAATGGAGGGGGAATAAGGGTATGGAAGAGGCACGGGGGAATATGATGGGGCATGGGGAAGATATTTAAACTTGTCAAAAGGTTCCTGAAAGAGGGCTATGGTTCAAGACTCCTTCCAAAAGTGGCTCAACTCCATCAAAATTGTGGGTGATTTAAGTTGCTCACCCCTGCAATGGAGTAGGCAAGGTCAGGATCGATGAGTGCAGGCTCACTATCCGAATCCTTATCCTGGCGCCATGGGAATGGGACTGGGAAATTCAGAATTGGCTCCTGCCTGCCATGTTTAAATTCCCCCACCTCCATCCTGACATGGGCAGAGGCATGAAAACCCAGGCCCAAGTCTTTGGGGACGCCACGGTGGCACATTTGTTAGCAATGCTGCCTCACAGCACTATGAACTCAGGCTCAATTCCCGGCTTGGGTCACTGTCTGTGCATTCTCCCCGTGTCTGCGTGGGTTTCCTCCGAGTGTTCTGGTTTCCTCTCTCAGTCCGAAAGCCATGATGGTTAGGTGCATTGACCATGTTAAATTCTCCCTCAGTGTACCTGAACAGGCGCCGGAGTGTGGCGACTAGGGGATTTTCACAGTAACTTCATTGTAGCGTTAATGTAAGCCTACTTACGACACTAATAAATAAATTAAAACTAAACTAGGTGAAACGGGACTGGCAGATATGGCGCAGGTGGGGTGAAGTGGAGAATTAGACCAAGGCATGCTGACTTAGCTTCCATTTTAAAGTTCTTGATTTCAATATGCTTCTAGTCTAAATTCCTTTCACTGCAGTTACAACGGAAGGCTGCCTTTGTAAACTTGCCGCACTGTAACAGCATCGTCCTGCCAGTAAAGTTTGCAATACCTCCACTGTGGGTCGAATGTAATTACAATATGACAGGTTCCCTTTATAAATGTGGACATAGAAATTTATACTGGGAAAGGTAACAGGAAATGCATGCAGCTCTAAAATTGTAATATATTGCTAATCAGTCAGCCATGCACAGAGGGAGCGGATATCAAATGCAGCCTTCAGGTTAAGTGTGGTTAGTCAGCAGGGGTTAATTAGACAAGGCTCAAGGGAGGAATAACACTGGAAGACAAGTGGAGAGACCTCCCCAGTAGCATTGGGAGCAGGTTTGAGTTATGTTATAGAGCATTTTAAAATTATATATTTTATTTCTGACTTTTAAATAACCTTAATGCCTAGATGTTTAGGTTTCAGATTGGGCAATGTGATGTGTCACCATGTCCTGCTCTAGTCACCGTCATCAACATCTGTGTTCTGCCTGAAGCAGACTCTTGGCTTATTATCGCTGATGTTTCTCCCCCAGTAGCTGACAATAAACTTTCTCACCTATTCACATGTAAACGTATAAAAGCACCGGGGACCCGGATTCAATTCCTGGCTTGGATCACTGTATGTGTGGAGTTTGCACTTTCTCCAAGTGTCTACATGAGTTTCCTCCGGGTGCTCCGGTTTCATCCCACAGTCCGAAAGATGCGCTGGCTCAGGTTCACTGAGGGAGAGCTTAGTATGGCCAATGCACCTAACCAGCATGTCTTGCAGAATGTGGGAGGAAACCACGCAGACACGGGGAGAACATGCAGGCTCCACACAGTGACCCAAGCTGGGAATCAAACCCAGGTCCCCGGCGCTGTGAGGCAGCAATACTAAACACTGTGCCACCTTCTTGCATTAGAGTGCGTGTAATTTCAGGAGCGGGACACAGCACATGTATTATCCAACGTTTTCACACCCTGAAAAATAATTGCCAAGAACAAACGCCCTGTAGTCATTACAGTGCTGAATCAATTTAATAGTTTCATTGCGCCACCTTAATTGGCATTTAACTTACAACAAGTTATCATGTTCTCAATTTGTACATACAGTGAATTCACAACATCAGAGTAGCTGCTGTACCAGTAACTGCAAACTACTCTGCTTGGGCGAGATTCATGTGCTACCATGCTTAACTACAGCCATTCCTGAGGTTGAACGCCATGCTTTTTGGATTCCATGGGCCACGTGTGCTGCAATCGGCTAAGCAAGAGCAGTAATTCCATAAAAGGGCACAAAAAGTAAAGCCCCACCAATACCCGTGCTGTAATGCCCTTGGCAGAGATTAATAGGCATAATTGTGAGGTAGTGTCCAAGGAGAATGGGATTAGCCAAAGGTTTTGACCAAGTACTATGTCGTCAATGAAGAATGGCTGATCAGAGTTGTTTGGTGTTATCAGTGAATCTGAAAATCGCTGCCCATCCATGCCTCAGGATCCTTCTCATTCATTAATTACTTTAGAAGTTACTATTGCCGTGCAGTAAAATTTTAAAGCCAATTGGACGTGGCAAGATTCCACAAACGACAGGACAGATGAATAGCCAGTGAATCTGTTTGTTTGATGACGGTGGTTAGGCCGGATTTGTCATGTGGTACAGTGAGCGTTGTCCCTATCTCTCAGCCAGAGCCTTGAGATACAGGTCCCACTCTGGGGCCTGATAGCCCACGGAAGGTGCATTCGTACCAGGTTGATGATCAAACAAGGTGACTAACAACCTGCAAATCCTTCCAATGCGCCTAAGGCAGGTGGTAACAGTGGGAGGGTCTTCTGGTCATCCAGAACTTGCAGAAGACAATGGCAAACCACTACAGGACCCTGCCAAACGTAATCATGTAAGTCCATAGTCACCAACACCCTTTGGGACATTGGTGCTTCAAGAGAGAGTGAGAGATAGTTCGGGCAGAATATTCAACAGGTCAGGGAAAATTATTGCTCCTCTTCACATCATGCTGTAGGGTATTTTACACCCACCTGAACACGGTGAGCTTAAAGCCTATTCTAAATTACCATACCACAATGCTGCCTTTCCTGAGTCTTGTACTGAAGTATCAATCGAGATAATATGTCTGATTGTAGATAAGTTTATGAGTTTATTTATTGGTGTTACAAATTTGCTTATATTAAAATAGCAATGAAGTTACTGTGAAAATCCCCAAGTTGCCACACTCTGGTGCCTGTTCGGGTACAATCAGGGAGAACTTAGCATTGCCAATGCACCTAACCAGCATGTTTTTTTAGACTGTGGGAGGAAACCGGAGCACCCGGAGAAAACCCATGCAGACACAGGGAGAACGTGCAGACTCTGCACAGGCAATGACCCAAGCTGGGAATCAAACCCGGGTCCCTGGGGCTGTGAGGCAGCAGTGCTAACCATTGTGCCAACGTGCTGCCCCTTCCTTCTGACTCAGGTAAGAGGCCTACCAACAGAACCAAGCTGGTGCACGCTTGCTTACGAGAAGAGTGAGTCAAGCCTTTTAATATGTTTGACATTATCTTGAAATTTTTTAGTTGTGGATCTTCTGTCAACCTGACATATCTGAGTTGTTGTTTACGCAGAATTTATCACCACAACTATTTCCTTTCGCTGCTGCTGAATCAGGTGCTTTTGGGGGGGCAGAAGTTGATGGCACAGTCTCACTGCTGGTACTCTGTGTTTCCCTTCATCCCTTGCAGCAGAGCCTCAAATGGCCGGTCATCCAAGACAAACACTAATCCCAGTCAGAATACCTAGTTAACAATTCCATTGCATGGGTGTGCTATTTCTATATCTGAAATGATGATTTTGTGCCTCCAACAGGCACTGGACAAGATTACTGCATCAGATGTTTGCCATTGAGGCATGGGATGGCACGGTGGTTAGCACTGCTGCCTCACAGTGCCAGGGACCCAGGTTCAATTCTATCCTTGGGTAGCTGTCTGTGTGGAGTCTACATATTTTCCCCGTGTCTGCATGAGTTTCCTCTGGGTGCTCTGGTTTCCTCCCACAGTCCAAAGATGTGCGGCTTGGGTGGATTGACCATTCTAAGTTGCCCTTTGGTTTCCAAAGATGTGTGGGTTAGGGGGATCAGCCATGGTAGATGTGTGGGGTTACGGGGATAGGGCGGAGGAGAGGGCCTGAGCAAAATACTCTGTCAGAGAGTCAGTGCAGACTCGATGGGCCGAATGGCTCTGCTCTGTAGGAATTCTATTTTCCTGTTGTGGACTAACTTCAGTGCGTGTCGTCTAATTCCAAAGTAAATCAGTGGGGCTGAGAGCTCAGGAGTGTACTTTAGAATGCTTAAATGGATCAAACAATGCTCAGTTAATCCTTGATTATTGGCCCACCAGACCTTTGAAGAGCCGGTACCTTCAAACTACCAGCATTCCCATGGAAGGAACATTAGCTCTCAAGACCAACTGCAACATTGTCATCAAACCAGCAGACAAAGGAGGGGCCACTGTCATACTGAACAGAACGGATTACTGCAAAGAACTGTACTGACAACTGAACAACGAGGAATACTACAGACAGTTACCCGCAGGTCTGACCAAAGAACACACCCGTCAACTCAACAGAGTTGACCAAGACCTTTGATCCAGACCTTCAGAGCACCCTCCGTGCTCTCATCCCACGTACTCCCCGCATTGGAGATCTCTACTGCCTCCTGAACATACACAAGGCCAACACACCCAGCTGTCCTGTCGTATCAGGCAATGGGACCCTATGTAAGAACCTCTCCGGCTACGTCAAGGGGACCCTGAAACCCATTGAACAAAGAACCCCCAGCTTCTGTCCCGACACTACGGATTTCCTACAGAAACTCAGCATACATGGAGCAGTCGAACCAGGAGCACTCCTCATCACAATGGATGGCTTGGCACTCTACACCATCATCCTCCACGATGATGGCATTGCTGCAACTGCCTCAGTACTCAACACCGACAACTGCCAATCTCCAGATGCAATTTTACAACTCATTCGCTTCATCCTGGACCACAACGTCTTCACCTTCAACAACCAGTTGTTCATCTAGACACACGGAACAACCATGGGACCAAAGTCGCACCTCAATATGCCAACATCTTCATGCAGAGGTTCGAACAGGATGTCTTCACCGCACAGGACCTTCAACCGATGCTATACACTAGATACATCGATGACATTTTCTTCCTTTGGATTCATGGTGAACAATCATTGAAACAACTATATGATGACATCAACAAGTTCCATCCCACCATCAGACTCACCATGGACTACTCTCCGGAATCGGTTGCATTCTTGGACACACACATTTCCATCAAGGACGGTCACCTCAGCATTTCACTGTACCACAAGCCCACGGATAACCTCACGATGCTCCACTTCTCTAGCTTCCACCCTAAACATATTAAAGAAGCCATCCCCTACAGACAAGCCTTCCAGGATCTGCTCAGATGAGGAGGATCGCAACAGACATCTACAGATGTTGAAAGAAGCCCTCATAAGAACAGGATATGGTGCTCGACTCATCGATCGACAGTTCCGACGCGCCACAGTGAAAAATCGCACCAACCTCCTCAGAAGACACACACAGGACACGACGGACCGAGTATCCTTCGCCGTCCAGTACTTCCCCGGAGCGGAGAAGCTATGACATCTTCTCCGGAGCCTTCAACATGTCATCGATGAAGACAAACATCTCGCCAAGGCCATCCCCACACTCCCACTTCTTGCCTTCAAACAACCGCACAACCTCAAACAGACAATTGTCCGCAGCAAACTACCCAATCTTCAGGAGAACAGTGGCCACGGCACCACACAACCCTGCCACAGCAACCTCTGCAAGATGTGCCGGATCATCGACACGGATGCCATCATCTCACGTGAGAACACCATCCATCGGTATACGGTACATACTTTTGCGACTCGGCCAACGTTATTTACCTGATATGCTGCAGGAAAGGATGTCCTGAGGCATGGTACATTGGGGAAACCATGCAGACGCTACGACAACGGATGAATGAACACTGCTCAACAATCACCAGGCAGGAATGTTCCCTTCCTGTCGGGGATCACTTCAGCAGTCACGGGCATTCAGCCTCTGATCTTCAGGATATGGTGCTCGACTCATCGAGCAAGGTGGCCTTCACGACACACAACAGCGCAGAGTTGCTGAGCAGAAACTGATAGCCAAGTTCCACACACATGAGGACGGCTTCAACCGGGATCTTGGGTTCATGTCACACTATCTGTAACCCCCATGACTTGCCTGGGCTTGCAAAATCTCACTAACTGTCCTGGCTGAAGACAATACACATCTCTTTAACCTGTGCTTAACCCTCTCTCCGCTCACATTATCTGTACCTTTAAGACTTGATTACCAGTAAAGACTCGCATTCCAACCATTATCTTATAAATTGAGTTCGTGTCTTTATATGCCCTGTTTGTGAACACAAGTCCTCACTCATCTGAAGAAAGAGCGAGAGTCCGAAAGCTTGTGCTACCAAATAAACCTGTTGGACTTTAACCTGGTGTTGTGAGACTTCTTAGAAATAGAAATCATAGAAACCCTACAGTACAGAAAGAGGCCATTCGGCCCATCGAGTCTGCACCAACCACAATCCCACCCAGGCCCTACCCCCATATCCCTACATATTTTGCCCGCTAATCCCTCTAATCTACGCATCCCAGGACACTAAGGGGCAATTTTTTTTTTTTAGCATGGCCAAACCACCTAACCCGCACATCTTTGGACTGTGGGAGGAAACCAGAGCACCCGGAGGAAACCCACGCAGACACAAGGAGAATGTGCAAACTCCACACAGACAGTGACCCGAGCCGGGAATCGAACCCAGGTCCCTGGAGCTGTGAAGCAGCAGTGCTAACCACTGTGCTACCGTGCCACCCATCTTATCGCCTTACTATGCTTACTCTAGTCCAACACCGGCATCTCCACATCAGGAACATTAGGTACAGTGGACATAATGGCACAGGGCAATTGGAAAACACTTGCGAAAAACAAATTAAATTGGACATCACTTTTTTTTAAATAGAAGGAAAATGTTCAAATTTAAAATTTGAATCAGATTTGCTCACACAACACACTGCTGATCCCCTATAAAGTATCTTAATTCTAGAAAATAGACTGACACATCCGGTTAAGAAGGAAATTTAAATTTTAGAATTCTGAGTACAAATTGATCCAACAGCAAAACATGACTGCATAAAAATCTTTTTGGGGACACGGAGAAATGGGGTTTGCCAGGTACAACCTGAAGATTACTAATCAAATGTTGTGCAATGTAAAAATGTACTCACAAAAGAACTTTTAAATTTAGCATTGTATGACTAAAAATCAAAGGGATCATTTTAACTTCCATCATCCATCATAAAAACAGGTGATGAAAGTCAATGGAAGAGAAAATCATGCAGTGTCTTAACTCTTTTTCTTCGCTAGATAATGGAGGCGATTCTCCCATCCACTGCGCTGCTCGAGTAGCTGATTGCGAGTCTCCCAGGCAATTTAAAAAGAATGTAATCAGCCTTGTGCCAGAAATCAGCGCGAGGCTGATTATAATATTGAAATTGCCATTTCAATATCAGTAGCAAGCCCGAAACAGTCTCCAGACTCCCCCCCTTCCCCCTCCTCCCGCCAGAAGTTTCCACCAGCGGTGAATAAAGCTGGTCCCCGTTAAAGGGGACCAGGTGTGATCATCCCGCTAGTGGGGACAGAGGCTATTGAGACCCCCCAGGAGGTCAGGGGTGGTGTGCCCCTTGGGTAGTGACGCCCTGGGCACTGCCCACCCAGCACCCTAGCACTGCCCACCAAGCACTCTGGCAGGGTCAAGGGGGCAGGGCCAGAGGGGGCAGGGTCTACTTGGGGAGCGTAATTGGTGGTAGTGGGGGAGAACCCCCTGCGCACTCTGCAATGGGATTGGTGGAAGAGGGAGTGAGGAGAGCGATTGGGGCTGGACACAGGGTGGGGAATGATCGGGCCTGCACATGGGACAGGGAAGTTCAAGGCTGCACTTAGGGGGGGGGTGCCAGGGAGACCAACAGTCGGTGGGGGCGGGGGGGGGGGGGGGGGGTGGGCGTAGTTGGGAAGGCATTGGAGAGACTGGCAATAGGGAAGCCAGCAATGGGGAAGCCAGCAATGGGGGAGCCAGTATGCATTAGCTGATCTCCCCACTGACAGATCAGTGCATACGCAGTGGCCCACTCAGTGTGCTGATTCCAGCTTCTCGGGTGGGATGAGTCCCCCCCACCCCCCTACCGTCCCGTCCCCCCCCCCACCCCCCACACCATCCCCGTCCCCCACCCCCAGCCCGAAATCCACTCTCTGTGGAGCACAGAGAACTGGAGATTCATGATCCTAAGTACATTCAAAAAAACGGGCAGCAAAATCTCCCATTTTCCCGCCCTTTGAGCATTTAGGTTTTTTTTTGGGAGAATCGCCCCCACTATGTTAAAATAACCTCCTGTGATCTTTAATGGTTAATTTTGCCAGGAAGTGCTAAGCCATGCTTAGCACTGTCAGGATTCTGTGATATGCGTGCCAATCATTACAAACAGTACTGGACAATTACAAATTAGTCAGTGAGGAGTTAAATTCTAGCATTCACACGCTGAGGAACAAAAGCAACTTATCTACTTCATAATTCAGAGTGGAAACTTTATTCCAGCCTGGTATTTGTGTCATTTTCTGCTCCCAGTCCCCAGTAATCTTGAGGGTGTATCCTGTCCCTTTCATGACTGGTTGTTCCAGGTTACAGTTTCTGGCAATTTGAAAAATTAATTTAGGTCAGTGCTTCAGTGTAACCCTTTGTTCGTTGCCAATATCACAATCAAATGTCCCTGGTGAGTTGGGATGATGCAAAAAAAAGGTCATATTTATAATTATGTGTTTAACTCTTTTGTCAGAGATTGGTTAATCACTCCCCTATGGAGTTGGTTTGATTTCCATCACAGTGAGTTCCTAATAAAAGCAAATTCAATTTGCCAAGAAAATTAAATGTTCACTGAAATCAGAAATTACTGCTTTCAGGAATTCATCTTTCTGTTGTTACAAATTAATCTTATTCCCTATAGCACATCGACGCAATGCTTCTGAGCTTCATGCTTTCATTTAGCGAAATGCAGCACAATGTGTCTTAGTAAAATCTAGTTCAGACAATGTGAGAATCCCTTTGAAATAAAAAGGAAGACTTGTATTTATATTGCTCCTTTCCTGACCTCAGCATGTCCTGAAACACTTTACGACCAATTTAGTGCGGTGAAGTGCCATCGTAATTAGGAAACGCAGAAGATGATTTGCAGAATGAGGTCCCACACAGGAATGTGATAATGACCAGATAAACAGATAATCTGTTTGATATTGGCTGAGGGGTGATTATTAACCAGGGCATTACCGCTTTGGCACAAAAGCAAAGTACTGCAGAAGTCTAAAAATGTGCGGGTGTGGTGGATTGGCCACGCTAAATTGCCCCTTAGTGTCAGGGGGACTAGCTAGGGTAAATCCATGCGGTTATGGGGATAGGGCCTGGGTGGGATTGTGGCCGGTACAGACTCGATGGGCTGAATGGCCTTCTTCTGCACTGTAGGGATTCTATGATTCTCAGCTGAAAATCTGAAATGAAACTGGAAAATGCTGGAAAAACTCAGCAGAGTTGGAGACAGAGACGGAACTAATGGCCAGGATTCTCTGGCCGTTCACGCCCCACCGCTGCTGCCAGCAAGAGTGGAGAATTTGGCCCCCAGCCAAATCTCTGTTTACTGCAGCGGGACCAGAGAATCCCGGCTCCGGATGAGTTCAGAGAATCTGGCCCAGCGCGTCAGGTCAACAATCTGCCAACAGAACTGGGAAAAGTTAAAGCTGTGACAGGTTTTAAAGAACCAGCAAGACAGGGAAAGAGAGAGTGGGGTGATAGACAACAGGGAAGGTCTGCAGTAGGGCAGGAATGATTAAAGGGAGGATAATTCAAGACAAATAGCTGGTTGTGGAAGAAGTAAAGAAATAGAAACGGGGTCTGGAGGTGCAAATGGAAACTACAGAATCATTGGGGCGGCACGGTAGCACAGTGGTTAGCACTGCTGCTTCACAGCTCCAGGGACCTGGGTTCGATTCCCGGCTTGGGTCACTGTCTGTGTGGAGTTTGCACATTCTCCTCGTGTCTGCGTGGGTTTCCTCCGGGTGCTCCGGTTTCCTCCCACAGTCCAAAGATGTGCGGGTTAGGTTGATTGGCCATGCTAAATTGCCCCTTAGTGTCCTGAGATGCGTAGGTTGGAGGGATTAGTGGGTAAATATGTAGGGGTAGGGCCTGGGTGGGATTGTGGTCGGTGCAGACTTGATGGGCCGAATGGCCTCTTTCTGTACTGTAGGGTTTCTATGATCTATGATTACCAACAGCTTGAGTGCAAAGATATAACTGAGAACAGAAGTTATAGGGTGGGATTCTCCGGCCGCGCTCACCCCAAAACCGGAGAATCCTGCTCGAGGTCAATGGACCTGTGTGGAGTCTGCCCCCCGCCTGCTACGATTCCCGTGGTGGATGGGACGGGTGAACTCCCCCCCCCATAATCTGAAACTGCTGAACTCAGTATTGAATGATGAGTGCCATGTGAAAAATGACATGCTGTCCCGAAAACTTACATTGAGTTTTGCCAGGATTGTAGGAGAAAGTTGGATTCAAGCAGAATATTCTAGTGACAGGGACCAAAGCTCGAGGTCTCACTTTGTGAACTGAAAGGAGGCATTTTGCAAAGTGGTCACCGATCCACATTTGCTCTCCCCAGTGAAGAGGAAACTGCACTGTGACCAGCGATTAGAGTAAACCAAATTGAAAATAAGTGTAAGTAAATGGCTGGGAGGAGTGTTTGAGGCTTTGGAATTCAAAGGGCAGCTATTGCATCTCCTGTGCTTGCTTGGAAAGGTGCCCTGTGAAGGGAAGGTGTTGTTGGGTGTGATTGAGGAATGGACCATGGTGTGGCAGAGGGAAACAGCCCCTTTTGGAATAGTAAAAGGAAAGGGGAAGATGGTATTAGTGATGGCATTCCTACTGGAGGTTATGGTGAAATCACAATGTCAGATTTATAATGCATGCTGAAGACAACCAGATCTATCTCACCACCGCGTTACTCAATTCTTCCTCAACCTCTGACTCGGTCGAGCTTGCTGACATTCAGTGCTGGATGTAGCCATCCTCTGCTTTGTCATCATGACTCAAAATGAAGGAATCAGGACAGCTGCCATTGATCTGCATGAGACAACAAGTTCCATTTCTATAGTGCCTTGAACATAATAAAACATCCTGGGGCATTTCACAAGAAGTGTCAGAAAGCAAAATTTGACACCAAGCTGTTTAAAGTGATATTGGGGCAAAGGATCAAAAGTGGGATCAAAGAGGTAGATTTTAACCAGTGTCTTAAAGGCACAAAGAGGGCTAGACATGTGGGGAAGATCAGGGAGGGAACTCCAGAGGCCTCGGGCCTATGCGGCTAAAGGCACAGCCAGCAATGGTGCAACAATTCCAATCGGGGTGCTCAAGAGACCAGAAAGATGTGTGTAAATATCACAGGGGATTATGAAGCTGGAGGAGATGACAGAGGTTGGGAGAGGGGAGGCAATTGGGGGGTTTTGAAAAACAAGGGTGAGAATTTTAAAATGGAGGCATTGCTTAATCAGGAGCCAGCATATGCCCGAAGAAGAGACATATTGGACTAAAGTTAACTCTGTCTTTCTCTACAGATGCTGCGTTTTTCCAGCATTTTTCTCTTTTTATTTCATTTTTCCAACATCTGCAGTATTTGACTTTTACTCTGCCAGCGCAAGTCAATGAGCAGAATGGGTGAACGGGACTTGATGTGAGTGAGGACGTGGGCAGCAGAGTTTTGGAGGAGCTCAGGTTTACAGAGGGTAGAATGTGGGAGATCAGTCGGGAGCGCATTGGAACAGCTGAGTCTAGAGGTTAAAGGAGCTAATGAGTTGAGGCAGTCTTGGTGGTGGCACGGATATGTGGGTGGAGGGTCAACCAAGGTTGCAAACAGGCGGGTTTAACCACAGACTATTGCCTGGGAGAGGAACGGACTTGGTGGCCTGGGTGCAGAGTTTGAACAAAGAACAATACAGCACAGGAACAGGCCCTTCGGCCCTCCAAGCCCGTGCCCCTCCCTGGTCCAAACTAGACCATTCTTTTGTATCCCTCCGTCTTGAGGCGGGGATTGAAATCCATGGGTGGAATCTTGAGCTCACGTTCACTGTCTGCGGGAATGGCGGAGTTGGCTCAAAATGCGGAGAGTTCGGAAAAGCATGATTCTCGCCGACAAGATTGTATTTTCCAATTTTCAGCTGACCTTGCCAGCGGAGTGGTGTGGTACATGCCGGAAGGTGGGAACCTAATTTGAATGCATCAGCATATCATTAGCAAACACTCATGCAGGATCCATAGCTAAGGTTGAGGTGGCCTGCTGACTTCCTCACCCTGTTGCCTGAGATGATTTTGGCGGGCATCCCTTGGGGGGACTAGACATTGAGGGCCCTGGTCTGCTTTCGGGCAGCACGGGTAATGCAGTGCTGCCCTCATTTGTGTGTGGGTTGAAGGTGTGTCGCTCACAGGAAGGGGGGACTCATATAGGCTGGACACCCCCGGAGGCTCCTGGGTGAAGGGCCCAGGCTGCACCCCAGATGATCTTCATCCTTTCGGGTGCCTGATGGATCTGCTAGTCCTCCATGGGACAGAAAGACAGCTGGAGTGAGGTCCGGAAGCCCCACTGTCCTCTGGGAATCCTCTGGATTCCCACCAGTGTCCACACAATGCAGTTGAAGCCCCCACACATGGAGGTCATGCACTGAGCCATGATGCAGACGGCTCCTGCCATGATTTGCACCAAGGTCTTCACTGTGGATGGCACCCTCGCAATGTTGGCCTCAGTGCACTGAAGTGGCAGCACCATCTCCTCAGACAGAAGGCAATGGGACTCCTCCAATCGGCCTTGAACTCTGAGGAGGGATGCTGGCATCCCTTCCTGATGCTCGTGACTCTGCCTTTGCAATTCCATCGGCTCTGGAACGACTGGACCCAGGTGCGCATCAACGTCAAGGGGTTCAGCAGAGTCCTGGGCTCCGTCATCCTTCTGAGTGCCGGTTCCCTGGGACGTCCCTGCCTCCACCTGCTGCGGATCTTCAGCTGTGAGGTGCTCACTGGTGAGTGTCCCAGAATCCTGTCTACTTAGTGCTCCCAGTGAGGTGTGAGTATCTGCGCTGGTTCTGGCTGTGGGTGACAATTGTGATGCCCTCTTCCATAGTGGGGTTGGAGAAATTTCCCTCAGAGCTGCTCATGTCCAGGGTCCGGGGGAGTGCGAGGTTGGGCCGGTCTGTTCAGCTGCTTTGCCTGCAAGAGGAGAGAGATGGTATCAGTGCATTACAGAGGATAAAGGAGGGAACATTGATTACTCACTTGAGACTTGCGGAATGGCGACATGTCTTGAGGATTCTCACGTTTGCCTGCTCCCCTCACTTCACCATTAGCACAGCAGTGAGTTCTCTCCTCTCTGGCCTATTCAAGGGCTCTCTGCTCAAATTGAGTGAGGGTTCTGAGCTCTGGTATTACTCCAGCTGGGCGTGCTTGCTCAGGCTTGTTGTGGTTGAGTTTGTCCTGCAATGACACAGATGGAGAGAGTGTAGACGGCAGTGTTGACATTAACGATGCTGATGAGGTGTGGCAGGCATTGGGTTGGGAGCTGGAATGTGAGGAACATGGCAATGAACAGGTGGGAACATAGTAATTGGGGGAGGGGTGAATGCCTCTTTACTGGTGTTGGCATTGGCCGAAGTGGAGGGGTGAGAGATGAATGTGGAAGCGGGAGGGGGTGTGCGAGGGGGTCCAGAAAATGACTGCATGAGGCTCACTTACCCTGACTGAGTGCAGAAGATCGTTCACCTTCTTACAGTACTGCTGTCCCATCCTCTTCTGCAGTGAGCTGGCACTCACCAGGGCTGCCATGGCATTTGGCGGGAGTGCTGACCTTGGTGGGAGGCCTTCTCCTGGAATGGGGGTAGAGTGCATCCCACTTCTGGCCCACTCCATTGAGAGATCTGGTGAGGGCTGCCTCTGAGAAACATGGTAGGGGCTTCCTGGCTGCTGTCGCTGCAGTCGCTGTGTGTTAAGCATGTGTATGGTTTGCTAAGACTTCTTTTTAAGATATTTCTGCCTATATATTTAAATGTTAAGTTTAAAAAATTAACTAACTCAGCTTTAACTTGACCACGTTTTAACAAACAAGAGATGCTGGGTTAGCTGGAAAATTGACTGCACTTCTGAAAGTACAATGCAAACAAAAATAGGCTTCCTCATTAGCCAAAGTTTTTCATAAACAATATCTGCAAGTTGTTTCTCCAAGTTAGAGACAGCATGTGCCGAACAATTTCAATCACACAGGTAATGAATCACATATATTGTAGTTTTAGCCCTATGTTTTCAGTTTGGGTCAGGTCTGTTTTCGAGACCTGTTCAGTCTGTTTTGATCAGGACAGGTTTGGCAGGCAGAAACCAATTACTCTCTCTCTCTCCCTCCAGTTTTTCTCTTTTCTGTTCGCTTTGTAATGATTTAATTTTAAGTTCTGTTCAATAATAGAAATTCAACTCCGTGCCAGTGCTGTCTCCATCCATTCAAAGGAATGAATGGACACTATACTGTGGAACAAGTGCTGGGGAGCCGTTTATATGGAGCCCCACAGTGATTGGTGTAATTAAGTGGAGCCGTGATGGGCGAATGAGAGGGAGACCACTACAGGCACCGCGTTATTCGCGTGGCCATAAAAACTTCTGTCAGTGAGGCTCAAGATCTGGTCAGAAATTACGGCAGAGGCAAGATTCACTCCAATTTTCTTGGCGGAATCGACCACTGTGTCAAATTCTGGTAAGATCGCCTCCAATGACTTTGAACTTCTCAATATCTAACCAGTGGAATTCTCTACTTATCCAGCATTGGATGTTCGATAAGTCATCTGATAATTTAGCAACAGTAGTGGAGCCAGGAGAGGTAATGGTGTAATAGAGCTGCTTGTTGTTAACGCACATATAAAAATGATCACTATGTTACAGACCATGGGGTCAAGAGGTTTAGACCTTCTTTGGAATTACTTACAGTAATTGAGTGAGAAGACACGTGGTTTAATAACAATAAATGGGCACACGGCAGATTGCTACAGGACAAGTACTACAAAAGCAAGTGTGACATATACAGAAACCGGGCAGAAAAGAAAAGCACACACAGTGTCGCAGTTGAATCCATGGTTATCAGACCCTGATTCAATTGAATCCATGGTTTGGCATTATCCCCCCCCCCAAACATTCCAAGTTGTATAATGCAAGCCTCTCATTTCCAAGTCAATGGACGTGAGCGGACACATTGTGCAATTTAGCCCACTTGAAATGGGCACTTTGTCGGTTGGACCTGATCTAACCTAGAGCTTCCTCACTCTCTGCTTCCCACCACCCAGACCCTGGGGGCTCTGCACAGAGAAACAAGAGGAAGCTCAGGGCTCAGGAAACCGACCAGTAAGGTCAATTCTTTGTTCTCGTTGAAGAGTCCGACTTGATGGGATCGCAGCACTGGGAATTGGGAAAGGAGATCGACATGTTTGATTCCCAGCTCTCCCACTTTTCCAGCCATTACAATGAATGCAATTATTACTTTTGAACACATACGTGTGCCTGGTTTTGAGTACACTGGCATGTGCTCCTCCTGGAAAGCTGAGATCCAATGTAAAGAAAGTGGCCACAAGGAAGGATGACTTGCAGCTCTGTCTCGTAAAAAAGGAACATTGTACCCAACACATAGCAGCCTTGGCAGTGAATGTCTGTCTTTCAGCCACAATATATGGCATGCAACAAAAAGTTTTTAAAAATGACGAAATCATTGAAAACGGATATTTATGTTTTCATTATTAATTAAAATGTAAGAGAAATTAAACATGAAAAGGAAGGCACGCATTCATGTAACAGGTTACTTAACGTCAAGACATCCCAAAGCTCTTTACCCCAAATTAAAGACTTTTCATAGAATCCTACAGAGCAGAAGAAGACCATTCTGCCCATCAAGTCGGCACTGACTCATCTTATTGTAATCCCACATATTTACCCGGCTAATCTATCCCCTACACATATTGGGACGGTAAGGGGCAATTTAGCAAGGTTAATCCACCTAACCTGCACATCTTTGGACTGTGAGGGGAAACCGGAGCATCCGAAGGAAACCCACGCAGACATGGGGAGAACGTGCAAACTCCACACAGCCGGTGACCCGAATTGAACCTGGGTCCCTGGTGCTGCGAGGCAACAGTGCTAACCCACTGAGCCGCCCAGAACTGAAGTAATATGGCAGGCAATCTGCACACAGTAAGGTTCCACAAAAAGCAATGAGATAATGACCAGATAATCTGTTAGTCATGCAGGCTGAAGGAGAAATATTGGCCAGGACACCCTGGAGAATTCCCCAGCTCCTCTTCAGATTGTGCCATGTTGTGAGCAATGGAAAGCGAAAATACACAAGTCAGATAGCAAAGACCAGGAGACGGGGGAACAAGCAATGCATTGTTCAAGGGTTAATCTCAAAAATAATACAAGGGGAGAGTAACGAACAGTGACAAATGTACCCAGTTGTAGTGTTTGCACTGTCACTGAACGCTGTTTGATTTTATACCTGTATTTAAATCTGTACTGGCAGCAACCCTTTGATGCACTGTGGGGAATATTCATCTATAAACAACAGGCTCTAATAGCACAAACAGGCACATTGCTAAATATTTTCAGCTCGGAAATACCAAACTGTGGGCTTTGCCTGCAAATTCTCCTCCAAGTCAGATACTATCCAGGCTTGGATATATATCACCCTATCTCCCCCCCACCTCCATTTCTTGGATGTTTTGAACTTCCACATCCATTTCCCATTGGAGCTCACCCTAAAATAAACATGGGCACACTGCTTTGCAGTCCATCCATCAGAAATTAAAGATAGTCACCAGTCTGAAGCCACCAGGCTCCCATTGCTTCTCTGAGTCCACATCACATGCAGTATAAACCAACAGAGATGTTGGATACTCAGCGAGACCTTGGTGTCCTCGTGCATCAGTCACTGAAAGCAAGAGCGCTGGTACAGCAGGCAGTAAAGAAGGCAAGTGGTATGTTCGCCTTCAGAGTGAGAGGATTTGAGTATCGGGATAGAGATGTTTCACAGCAATTGTATAGGGCATTGGTGAGGCCACACCTGGAGTAATGGGTGCAGTTTTGGTGTCCTTATCTGAGGAAGGATGTTCTTGCTATAGAGGGAACACAGAAAAGGTTTACCAGGCTGATTCTTGGGATGGTAGGAGGAGACACTAAGCCGGTTAGGATTATATTCACTGGAGTTTAGAAGAGTGAGAGGGGATCTGATAGAAACTTATAAACTTCTAGGCCGGGTAGATTCAGAAAGAATGTTCCCAATGGTGGGGGAGTCCAGAACTAAGGGTCAGAGTTTGAGGATAAGGGGTAAACCTTTTAGAACTGTAAGAGGTCTCACAACACCAGGTTAAAGTCCACCAGGTTTCTTTGGAATCACGAGCTTTCGGAGCACTGCTCCTTCATCAGGTGTGTCACTCACAGAAGACTTTTAGTACTGAGGTGAGGAGAAATTTTTTCACCCAAAGGATGGTGAACGTATGGAATTCACCACCGCAGAAAGTAGTCAAGGCCAAAACGTTGTCTGATTTCAAGAAGAAATTAGATGTGGCTCCAGGGGCTAATGGGATCAAGAGATATGGGGGTTAGGGGGGATCAGGATATTGAATTTGATGATCAGCTATGATCAAAATGAATGGCGGAGAAGGCTTGAAGGGCTGAATGGCCTACACCGGCTTCTAGTTTCTATGTTTCTATGTGGTATCTTACATGCCACTCTCAGTAGAAGAGTAATAAAGTATAGCAAGAAATTGCGTACATGGTCTGTGCAACACTGTTAATTAATAACCAGTTTATATAATGTCAAGGAATATTTTAAGGCAGCATTTTTTTTTCATTTATGGGACATGGGTGTTGCTGGCTGGCGAGCATTTATTGCCCATCCCTAGTTGCCCTTGAAAAGGTGGTGGTGAGCTGCCTTCTTGAATCGCTGTGGTCCACATGCTGTGGGTTGACCCACAATGCCGTTCGGAAGGAATTCCAGGATTTTGACCCAGTGACTGCGAAGGCACAGCGATACATTTCCAAGTCAGGATGGTGAGCGTCTTGGAGGGGAACTTGCAGATGGTGGTGTTCCCATGTATCTGCTGCCCTTGTCCTTCCAGATGGAAGTGGTTGTGGGTTTGGAAGTTGCTGTCTAAGGCTCTTTGGTGGATCTCTGCAGTACATCTTTTAGATCATACGCACTGCTGCTACAGAGCGTCGGTAATGGAAGGAGTGGATGTTTGTGGATGTGGTGCCAACCAAGCGGGCTACTTTGTCCTGGATAGTGTCAAACTTCTTGAGTGTTGTTGGAGCTACACCCATCCAGGCAAGTGGGGAGTATTCCATCACACTCCTGACTTTTGCCTTGTAAATGGTGGACAGGCTTTGGAGAGTTAGGAGGTGAGTTATTCGCTGCAGCATTCCTAGCCTCTGACCTGTAGCCACTGAGTTTATGTGGTGAGTCCAGTTGAGTTTCTGGTCAATGGTAAACCCAAGGATATTGACAGTACTGAGGGACAAGGTGTTAAACTGAGGCTTCAGAAGTGGCTATAAAATATCCTATGGTACTATTTCAAAGAAGAGTGGGGAATTCTCCCCAGTGTGCAGGCCAATATATCCGTCAACTGACATCACTAAAAAGAAACAGGTTATCTGATCATTATCACGTTGCCTTTTGTGGGATCTTGCTCTGAGTAAATTGGCTACTGTGTTTATTACAGTGAACATTCAAATTCAAGAAGCACTCCACTGACTCTGATGCACTTTGGGATGTCCTGAAGCCACGGAGGGCACAAAATAAATGCCATTTTTAAAATTCTTGGTCTTTAGGCAGCGCAAATATTTCTGTTTGCATCTCAATCGTGGTCAAACTACGTCTGTGTCCACATTGACAATTCTGCCTCAATTGAAAAGAACGTGGTTGGCAGAGTGACATAAAAGCAAGAGTTCTGAAAAAGAGTTGTTTACGTTAATAATTAATAGCGAAAATAATTGAAAATTCTGCAATACTTGTAACACTGTTCAGCATTTAAAATGGTTTTTTTTTTCTGAATATAGTGTGGCCTCCACTCTCGGTTTTGACCGTAGAACTAACACAATTCCCCTCAGACTCTGTGAAAATCCCTCTGAAATTCATTATAACGCGGCTCATGTTTCCTGCTGCTTAAGTGACAGCTCCAACTAGGTGCCTGGGCTGAAGATTAAAGGAGCAAACTATTGGAAGTCCACGTGGGGATTTGGGAACGAGCTGCAGGAACAAATTGGAAAAAAAAACACAACACCATACAGTACAAGATCGTTAATTTGAAAAGACTTGGAGAAGAAATCACCTCCCTGTTGAAGGCTGTCTGTACAATCTGGTGACATAAAGTACTTGGAGCCAAAGCACTCCCACAAAAATGACTAACAACACCTTCGATCAAAAATTAACTGGTGATTCAAATATCTGCATGGATTTTCAACAAACTAAAACACCAAAGGTGTACCTGTCAACTCAACTCAGGGGAGGCAATGGCCTAGTGATATTATTGCTAGACTAGTAATCCAGAGACCCAGGGTAATGTCCTGGGGACTTGGGTTCGAATCCTGACACTGCAGATGGTGAAATTTGAATTCAATAAATATCTGGAATTAAGAATCTACTGACGACCATGAAATCAGAAAAAAACCACCTTGTTCACTAATGTCCTTCAGGGAAGGAAATCTGCTGCCCTTACCTGGTCTGGCCTACATGTGATTCCAGGGCCACAGCAGTGTGGCTGACTTTCAACTGCCCTATGAAATGGTCGAGCAAGCCACTCAATTCAAGGGCGACCAGGGATGGGCAATAAATGCTGGTCCAGCCAGCGATGCCCATGACCCATCGATGAATTAAAAATCATCACCAGACAAAATCTCCATTGCTAAGCCATTTGTTTGTTTAAATTCCACTGATTTGTAATAAAAACTGGCTTCCGAAGATGTTGCTTACACTGAGGCAGAGGCTGGGATTTTTCAGTTAGTGGGCAGATGTGCAATGTGGCACCACCGGCTTCCAAACCTTCTGGTTGCCTTGATCCTGATTTCAAGCCATTTACAAAGAGGGCGTTTGGGGTCAGATCCATGCTGCCCAATACTTCAATGCAGCAGTCAATTCAGCCCAATTGTTGCTAATTAAGGACATGGGATCTTCAGACAGCAATGCGAATGGCCTACATCAGCCTGGGCCACCTTCTGTAAAACGAGGTGGGCTCAGAGCTCCGGTGGTGGTGGCAATGGATTATATGAGGGATATCCCCCCCACCCTCCACCCCACCCCACCACACTAACCCCTAAAAGCTGCCTGGCCACAGTTGGGGTTGCTGGGCCATCCCTGGATGGGCCGCTCCTCCAGTTTGACCAGGCAGCTGTGGCATTTTTAAAATGGCCTTCTCCCTCTTTCTCTCATTAGATCAGCAGTTACCCACCTCAGCCGGAGGGGCTGCTGACCTCTGAGTGCTGGAGGTCCTTCCCATTGACCCTCCAGTGTCGGGAGTCCACCTGCCATCCCTGACTGGATGGCGGGCCCACTTTTTGGCTTTTGATTGACTGCACCATTTATGATCCCAGTGGACATGCCTAAAACACACACCATTTGCGGTCCATTTGCGGTTCACAACCCCAGGTTGAAAATCCAGAGTGTATTCTGCTTTATTAAGCCTCCCTGCCAGTCTAATACGAACAGATCCCAGACACAATATAGTTTCTTACTGAAAGCCCCCTCAGCACAAAATCTCTTCTCTAATTGCCTTTCCTCACATCCTAACGGAGTCTCTTTTCCCCTCACTCTAACACCATTGACATACAGTGTACACTAAATATGGGATGCAAATCATCCAAGGCTTTTTTGACAGATCTCCCAACAGTACAACCTCCCCCACCTAGAAGGTAAAGGACAGCATGAGAAGCTAGAAGTTCCCCTCCCTGCCACAAACCATCTCAACTTGCACATATATTGCTGTTTCTTCATCATCACTGGATCAAATCCTGGAGCTATCCACCTACCAGTCTACTGGAAGTGCTTACACATGGACTGTAGAGCTTCCAGAAGATGGTTCACCATCAAATTCTCAAAGATAGGAATAAATGCCAGCCGTGCTCCTGATACTCATGCCCCAGATAAGAACTGGTATAATAAGCAGCAGAGAAAGGAGTTTGTAGATGTCCCTTTGCGATCACATGGGGGAGGGTATATTTCAACTGTATTTCAATGACTCCCTTGCTAAGTTACTCGTCCCAGCTACTATAACTAATATCTTTGCTACACCTGATTGTCGAGTTGTTTCCTGCAATAAGTAGTTGTTGCAGATGGAACTCAGCAGCTCTTAGTCTACCGCTAACAGTTCACCTGGCAAAAAAGATAAGATGAAAAGAAAGGTGAGTCAAAATGCCCTGACATTATCCACAATGGAGACAGTACAGATAATTGTCCAAGGCAATCGCTGGGAGCAAAGGTAATGGATGTGTAAAGCAAGTAGAGTGGCTTAATGAAGGGGAAGTGCAAAGGGACTGTTGTTTCTTTATACGCGGAAACTAATGGTATTTAAATATGTCCTTTTAAAGATACGAGTGCTCATGAATTGAAGATGAAGATTCCAGTGTGATGGTCTCTGGTTTAACACCCTTTAATGCACAATCTTCTGAAAGTGGGATCATCGTCTTCAGTTACTGTTTCGAAGAAGAATCTCAGCCTGGAGAGTATTCACTGATCAAGATCAGCCTTCCAGGAGGAATGAGATTTATTTCAACAGGTTTAGGGAGCTGAGAGGTTGGTCACGAATGTTGAAAGTGCATTTTCTAATGCTCTCACGGATGTGTCTTGTATATTCATTTATTCTTTCGCGGGATGTGGGCATTGCTGGCTAGGCCAAGATTTATTGCCCATCCCTCATTGCCCTTGAGATAGTAATGGTGAGCTGCCTTCTTGAACAGCTGCAGTCCATGTGGTGTAGGTAGACCCACAGTGCTGCTAGGGAGGGAGTTGCAGGTTTTTGACCCAGTGATAGTGGAGGAATGGTGATATAGTTTCGAGTCAGGGTGGTGTGTGGCTGGGAGGAGAACTTGCAGTTGGACATGTTCCCAAACATCTGCTGCTTGGAGTTTGGAAGGTGCTGTCTAAGGAGCCTTGGTGAGTTCCTGCAGTTCTTCTGGTATGCGGTACACATGGCTGCTACTGAATGTCAGGAGTGGAGGGAGTGAATGTTGAAGGTGGTGGATAGGGTGACAATCAAATGGGCTGTTTTATTCTCTATGGTGTCGAGCTTCTTGAGTGTTTTGGACCTACAATCATGCTGGGAAATGGAAAGAATTCCATCACAATCTTCACTTGTGCCTTATAGATTGCTTATTCTGAGACATGGTTACATCTAAGTAGTGGGTCAGAACATGTATTTAAAGGATCTGCTATAAAGAGGGGAAACAAAGTGTGTAGCTCTATTCCATAAAGGGCTGGCGATAGAAAGAGACCATTTTGATGAATGGTGAAGGGTTGAAGCATTCAGTGTGCAGCAGATCAAGCAATCCCAACCAGGCCCGATTCCCGTAACCCCACATATTTACCCTGCAAATCTCCCGACACTAAGGGGCAATTTAGATGGCCAATCAACCTAACCCGCACTTTGGACTGTGGGAGGAAACCGGAGTACCTGGAGGAAACCCACGCAGATACGGGGAGAATGTGCAAACTCCACACAGAGTGACCCGAGGCCAGATTTGAACTGGGCTCCCTGGCATTGTGAGGCAGCAATGCTAACCACTGTTCTACTGTGCTGCCCTCTTCCCCTTCCTCTTGGAAGATAGTTCTTGGGCAGCTGGCAGGCATTGGGGTTTGAGCAGTTGCTAGTTGAACAAGTATTAGGGACTCCTCGTGAGTGGTGTGGTGATTGATGCATATGACATAAGATATTTGATTACATTGTCACCAACCTCGAAACTACACTATTGACAAACAACATGTTCTAACAAATGAAACTTCTGACTGTTCCTTCAGCACCATCTGATTTGCACCACTCCAGTTTAAAGTTTTAAATCTATTTATTAGTGTCACAAGTAGGCTTATATTAACACTCCAGATGAAGTTACTGTGAAAATCCCATAGTCACCACACTCCAGCGCCTGTTCGGGTACACTGAGGGAGAATTTAGCATGGCCAGTGCACCTAACCAGCACATCTTTCAGACTGTGGGAGGAAACCGGAGCAACCGGAGGAAACCCATGCAGACATGAGGAGAACGTGCAGACTCCGCTCAGACAGTGACCCAAGGCTGGAAGTGAACCCGGGACCTGGAGCTGTGTGGCAGCAGCGCTAACCACTGTACCACAGATAATATGTTAAAATAACCTCCAGTGATCTTTAATGGCTAATTTTGCCAGAAAATAAATAAGATTGCCATGATTAGCGTTGTCAGATATCTGTGATATGCGCGGCCAATCATCGCAAAGGGTGCTGGGTCCCTTGCGCTGCGAGGCAGCAGTGCTAACCACTGTGCCGCCCAGAGACCCAAGGGTGAGTTTTCTGGGATGTAGTCCAGTTATACTGCCTGCTTTTCTTCGATCACAGAGTTGAGAATGTAACAGATTATAGTTCAATGGCCCCCAAACTCCTCATGATAAAACGACAGAATGTGCAGACCTCCATGCCTGACTTTGTGATCCAGTCTCCTGTAGAATGGGACTACGCACTGGGACAAGAATGTACAAGTGCACCATGTCTAATCTCGACTTGAGCAATGTTGGTCTTATAAACAGAATCTGTGGGTTTGTGCTGCAGAATGAATAATGCTTGTCAGTCTGTTGCAGCACTGCGCTAAATCCAAGTGACCTGAGAGACTAACTCTCAACCGAGGACGTATGATTTCTCTTTATAACACTCATGTACAGACATAAATCACACAACAAAAAATAGTATAACTGATTTATATTCTCTTACAATTCTAATGGGACTATTTTTTAGATGGTCAAAGCTTAGATACTGCTGCTATGATTGATTTCTTTTTCGAGAAAAGAAACAGAGAAAGATAAAATGTATTTATTTTTCCAAATCACTTGCGTTATAACAGAATTCTGGGTGGCCCACCATGTTCTGTAATATTCCAATTATCTGGTTTTCATCAACAGCAGAAATAAATATTCTGTCACATAATAATCCGCCTTGTCTCCTCCACATGTCCAAAGATATTAATGACTCTTTGAAATAAATTATTTCCCAGCTTCTCCCATGCCAAAAATTAAAAGCGCAAACTAATTCAGCCGGGGTGTCTGTTTAATTAATGTCCGTCTACCGAGTAATGCAGTGAGAGTCCACAAGACTTGGAACGGGCCCAGTACTATCGGTGGAGATTGGGAAATGCCAGGAACTTGCAAAGCACTGGGAGAGATGCAGTGAGCACTGAGGATGGGGCATAGATGTATTAGCAAACTGGCACTGGTTACAGGGCAACAATCACACAGTAGTGTTCAAATAGAGCCATAAACTACAAAAGCAAGGCGCTAACAATTTATAACTCATGTGAAGCTAGAGACCGAATTGCAGCCTCGAAATGATCCCTACCCCTTTTGTTACTGTATGGAATATCAAACGTGAGGATGTTTTGTCCTGCTTGGAGTCCGTATAATGGTACAGAACTACTTGTGTTTCAGCTGGTTGTTGCAGGTATGAGTCTGTAGGATCAACCTGCTCTCAAATTGGCATGATTGCGACTAAACAACAATCTTGCTTGTAAGTCACAAGTAGGTTTACATTAACACTGCAATGAAGTATGTAATGAATTCAATCAGGCCATTGAGGTTGGCCTATTGGAATATGAGCTCCCTGATTAAGGAGTCCAACAAAAGATGTTCCTGATTAAGGAGTCAATTGATGGGTCAATCAGGGAGTCTTTTTCTTTTATTTAACTGGGAGTGTTAGTTCCCCTGGCACTCCCGAAGGTTATCTGTTGACTGATAGCACTCAGTGTACTGCTGTTGGAATTGTCAATAAAGGGGCTCGTGTCTCCAAAGACTTATTACAAAGTTACTGTGAAAACCCCCCAGTCACCACACTCCGGCACCTGTTCGGGTACACTGAGGGAGAATTTAGCACGGTCAATGCATCTAACCAGCACGTCTATCGGCCTGTGCGAGGAAACTGGAGCACCCAGAGGAAACCCATGCAGACACGGGGAGAACATGCAGACTCCGCACAGACAGTGACCCAAGCTGGGAATTGAACCCGGGTCCCTAGCGCTGTGAGGCAGCAGTGCTAACCGCAGTGCCAACTGCAGTGCCACCGTGCTGTACCACTTATGCAAAATATATGGATGGTTGGTTTTGGAAATTGAATTTTAATGCTGTTACATTAGGGGGTGGTTTTAATTCAAGGTTAAGGGCAGTACAGATACATCTTTACTCTGCATTTGACCTAAGGGATGCTGGTATACACGTTTGAAGACAATCTGCTTAGTTTCGAAATGTAGTAATGTTTGCTATTTGACTTGGCAGTGCAACATGAAAAGATAGAGACAAACCACAATTCATATTCATAATTCCAACTGCTGAAATTAATTACCTTTGCTAATTTTAGTGAAAGAGCAAAAGTGAATAAAATGTGGTAGAATGTTAGTGAGAAGCGCCAGTGGGAAATCTGGTTGTGTTTGAAGCTGTTTAAAGTTTGCTTATTAATTACAAGTAGGCTTACATTAATACTGCAATGAAGCTACTATGAAAATCCCCTAATCGCCACACTCCAGTGTCTGTTCGGGTACACTGAGGGAGAATTTAGCATGGCCAATGCACCTAACCAGCACGTCCTTCGGGACGTGGGAGGAAACCGGAGCACCCGAAGGAAACCCACGCAGACACAGGGAGAACGTGCAGACTCCACACAGACAGTGACCCGAGCCGGGAATCGAACCCAGGCCTATGGTGCTGTGAGGCAACAGTGCTAACCACTGTGCCACCATGCCGTCAATGTGTGGCTCACTGTTCTTCCAGGAATACAATTTGCAAAATATCAATTAAAGTTAGGACTTTTACTTATTAAGGACTGATTAATGTCACTGACAATGGTGCACAGTAATTGAAATGTATTTTATACTAGGCTGCCTCAGAGCTTGGTGAAGGGAAAAATTTTGAATAACACCACAAGCAGAAACAGTGATATATAGATGGACTCTGTAGAACCAAAGACCTAAAATCAATGCTTGATGTACCTGCGTGTAACACGAGGTAGGGTGGAAAAAAAGCAGAGCAGCAGATATCAATAAGCCACTTGGCAATTCATGGCTATTGTGGAGGATTTAGAATATCTGAAGAAAAGCTTGAAAGTAGCAAAGGTTTCAGTTTCACATCAAGAGACGGGGGAAGTTCCATCCCTTAACATATTGGGTTCAATTCCAGCCTCTGGTGACTGTGTGGAGTTTGCATGTTCTCCCCGTGTCTGCATAGGTTTCCGCCGGGTGCTCCAGTTTCCTCCCACGCTCCAAAGATGTGTGGGTTAGGTTGATTGGCCATGATAAATTGCCCCTTATTGTCAGGGGACTAGCAGGGTAAATACATGGGGTTACAGGGATAGGGTCTGGGTGGGATTGTTGTTGGTGCAGGCTCGATGGGCCAAATGATCTCCTTCTGCACTGTAAGATTCTATGATTCTATGAGTTTTGGTAAATGGAGTTGATCAGGTCAGCTGTGCTCCAATTGAACCATGGAATGAACTGAAGGGGCTGAATGGCTCCATCAGTTCCTATGATACTCTGGTAGTACATTTATAGCCTGCTATATCTTGCTAGCTTTTGACGCAAGTACATTTTCTCAACAGGTTGTCTTGGCCAATATTTATGTCTTAATCATCATCACAAGAACAGATTATCTGGTCATTATCACATTGCTGTTGTGGGAGTTTGCTGTGTGCATCTTGGCTGCTGCATTCCTACATCACAAACTGTGACTGCAATTCAAAAAGTACTTCATTGGCTGTGAAGCATATTGAACAATACACAGCGTCATGGAAAGTGGTATACAAAAGCAAACCTTTCTTTTCAGGCGTTCTACATTACTATTTTGCAACTCAAAGGTTTGAATTATAAGGAGAGGCCGGAGAGGCTGGGACTTGTTTCCCTGGAGGGTAGGAGGATAAAGGGGTGACCTTATAGAGGTTTATAAAATCGTGAGGGGGATAGATAAGGTGAATAGCCAAGGTCCCTTTCCCCGGGTAGGGGAGGCCAATACCAGAGGGCACAGGTTTAAGGTGAGAGGGGGGAAAGATTTAAAAAGGACCTGAGGGGCAACTTTTTCACACAGAGGGTGGCGCGTCTATGGAATGAGCTGCCAGAGGAGGTGGTAGAGGTGGGTACAATTACAACATTTAAAATACATTTGGACAGGTACATGGAGAGGAAAGGTTCAGAGGGATATGGGCCAAATGCAGGCAAATGGGACTAGTTCAATTTAGGAAACTTGGTCAGCATGGGACAGGATGGGCCAAAGGGCCTGTTTCCGTGCTGTATATCTCTATGGATGGGATTTTCTGGCCGCGTTTGCCCCAAAACTGGAAAATCCCGCCCGAGGTAAACACAGCTTTCCATGGTTAGCTCCTTGCGCACTACGATTTCCGTGGTGGGCGGAATGGGAAGATTCACCCCATGACTCTAACTCCACACAGTAACTCCAGTGAGGACATCTGCATGATCGCATTAAAACAACAAAAGTCCTCAACTCAAATTACTTATATTATGTTAAATCTTTACATTTTTTTATTGACAAACTTGTCTTACAGATAAACACACTCATTTTCCTGTGACATTTCATCCTTAAGCCTCTAAATTAATTCCTCTTCCTCAGTCACTCTACAGATTGAACTTGATTTTTTGGAGTCTCTGTTGTAGGCAGATTCTAAATCTACAGCTTAAAAATTTAAACCTTAAGAGCTTCAAAACCAGATGTAATAATATTCACTCATTGGATCCAGAGGACCCGATTTTGCCATGTGGCAGGAATTGGAAGTGAGGAGGCTGAGTTGGGGAATGATCTGTCCAATAGAACTCCACCAGCACCTTGAATGTGAGGTATATGGTATTTAAACTCCAAGGCCACATAAGCATACTTTGATAAGCAGGTGGGCAAGGTGTCACCATCGCCATCACCATCTTGGCTTTGGTCAAAAATAAGGGGAGGGAGGGCGGTGACGGTGGGGTTAGGCCTCCTCTAGTAACCCTCTGAAATGATCTAGCATAAGTGAGGAAAAGGTGGCGATCGATGAAGTCTGTTATATGGGGGGGTGGAGGGGAAGAGAGGGGGAGGAAAGCTTGGGTCCGAGATGGTCCATGATACTGGTGGGGCCCAGCAGAAACATTCTGCTTCCTGCTAACCCATCAGTTGGTAACCGGTCTAAGAATTAGCTGGAAGTCATCAAACAGCTAAACTTGTTCCAGTTTCAAAGTTCAACTGGGAACAAACCTCCTAGATATTCGAATGCTGGAAACCTGACAAGCTGCTGTTAACCCTTCACTCTGCAGGTCCCCAAATTCACACCATTGAATCCATTCAAGAAACTACAGGCCTGCTATCTGGGTGAGTGGAAATCGTGTGTGTGCCTGTATGTGTGTGTGTGTGCACATGTGTGTGTGTGTGTGTGTGAGCACATGGCATGCGTGTGTGTGTGTGCACATGGCGTGTGTGTGTGTACGTGACCAAGAATACAACATTGAGTTAATGGTACGTATGTGGGGCTAAATAATATTCTTTATATTAAATGCACAAATGGCTTAATTATTGAATTGGAATACGCTCTATACGAGTAAGAAATTACACTCCTTTTCGATACAAACATCCTAATCACAGAGAGTAAGAAAGCAAATATATTAGGTGATTCTCCAGCCTTCCCACCAGTGGGCGGGGGTGGGGTGGGTGGGGTGGGAGGGGCGGGGGGGGGAGGGGGAGGTGGTGGTGGGTGGTGGGGGGTACGGTGGCACAGTGGCTAGCACTGCTGCCTCACAGCGCCAGGGGCCTGGGTTCGATTCCCGGCTTGGGTCACTGTCTGTGTGGAGTTTGTATGCTCTCCCCGTGTCTGCGTGGGTTTCCTCCCACAGTCCAAAAATGTGCGGGTTAGGTTGATTGGCTATGCTAAATTGCCCCTTAGTGTCTGGGGATTAGCAAAGTAAACATGTGGGATTACGGAGATAGGGCCTGGGTAAGATTATTGTCGGTGCAGGTTCGATGGGCCGAATGGCCTCCTTCTGCACTGTAGGGAATCTATGATTCAGTGGGATCTTCCGGTCCTGCTCGCCCCCCACCACCATGGAGTTCCCCGACAGTGGCACAGGAGAGGAATGTAAATCAGCGTAGACTTCAGCGGGACTGGAAGATCCCACCACCAGATTGCCTCCACTGTGGGGAATCCTGCCATTGCGGGAGGCAGGGGCGGGCTGAAGAATTCTGCCTATTGTGTCCATGATGATCCACTAAAGTGCCCAACGATGTTTCAGTTTTGAGGTATCACTTGACTGTTGATTAAGTGTGAATCTTTTCTGTTCATCTTGACCCTGAGGTTGATATAAAGAAACCGGTGCTCATGTGGGCGCCATTTGGAATTCTCTACGCTGAAAGGACTGTTTGAAAAGTTTCACACAGAGTCCCTTGCCTCTTTTTCAGGGGGAAGAGTGATGAAGATGTTGACATTTGCAAGCATTGCGCGTGTTGGTTACTAGGATACACATGTGCACCGCAGACTGCATGATGTCATAGAGATCGCCTGTGGTTGATTGAAAACACCCAGGAAAATGAAAACTTAATGCTGTGGTAACGTTCCTTTGTAACGGAAACCTGTCTCTGTTCCAGATGTTGTCTCCAGAATACCCCGCAGCCACACAGGCAAGACAGAAGTAGCAAAGAAACATCTCCTCTAACATGTCCCAGGTAGTTGTAATGGGCCCTATATATGTGAATGTAAATTCCAGCATTGTGCTGTGTGTGTGCACCCACTGCAAAGCTCCATTCCCTCCCCATTGATTCCTGTGAATTCAATTTATCAGGGCTTTAATGCCTTACTCAAGAGCAGTTACTCTCATATTAAATCTGGAATCAGCTATTTTGCCAATGTTTAGAGAAGGTGGTGATAAGGTCTGTAGTCGAGTGTCCTCTCCGAACATCTATGAGTAGATTAGAGGTAACACTGTGGCTGACAGCTTGCATCACTTAGCTGATGATTGAGAGTAGGTTGCTTTTTTTTAATTAGTGCTGCAAGTAGGCTTACATTAACACTGCAATGAAGTTACTGTGAAAATCCCCTAAACGCCACATTCTGGCGCCTGTTCGGGTACACTGAGGGAGAATTTAGCACGGCCAATGCATCTAACCAGCACACCTTTCGGACAGTGGGAGGAAACCAGAGCACCCGGAGGAAATCTATGCAGACACAGGGAGAACTTGCAGACTCAGCACAGTCACCCAAACCGGAAATCGAACTCGGTCCCTGGTGCTGTGAGGCAGCGGTGCTAACCACTGTGCCACCCTACGAAGTGCTGATTGGCTTGATTGGATTTGTCCTGCTTTTTGTGGACAGAACATGCCTGAAATTCTCTCCCTTACAGACAGACCTTACCAATTTTCCACCCTGGTAGCCTAGTGATTATGGTATCAGGTTAATAATCCAATAATTATGAAGCCACATTCCATTATGACAAGTTACAGCTTCAAACTCAATAATTCAGATAAAGGCAAACTACTGCGGATACTGGAATCTGAAACAAAAACTGAAAATGCTGGAAAATCTCAGCAGATCTGACAGCATCTGTGGAGAGAGAATAGAGCCAACGTTTTGAGTCAGGGTGACCCTTCAGAGCTCTGGCAAAGGGTTATCCAGACTTGAAACGTTGGTTCTATTCTCTCTCCACTGACGCTGTCAGTCCTACTGAGTTTCTCCAGCATTTTCTGTCAATAATTCTGACCATTTCTAGGATAGCCAAAGGGATGTTTTGGGTGGGGTGGGGTGGGGAGGGGGGAGGTGATGAGGTAGGTGGCCAGCGAAAGCAGTGAGGGATTACGGTTAGTGGGGTGGGAAGGGGAGGGCTTTGGGGATGTCAGTAGCATTGTTACACCAGAGTTAGAAGTGGTTTTAATCCCTAACTTTTTTATTTGGGTGCCTGTGTTTAATTTAATCAAACCCACCCACCTACTATCTAATGTGCCCATTTCATTAGGAAATGCGGTAGAACACTGGTAGGGATGTGTAACTGAATGCAACTGTGAAGAAGGTTGGTTGAGTCCAATTACATGAGGAGTCTAGCTTCCATTGGAACCTCCACCAGGAAAATGACCTCACTTGCAGCATTTCTGGTTGGTGACACAGCAGACAGCAAGGTTTTAAAAGCCTTGAAACAGCTTACTCTCAAAATCTTTGGAAATCAACTTTAATGAGAGAATGCTTTCTAACCCAATCCAACACTTTACATACAACCCTCCAACAAAGTCTTCCCTAAATCTCACCACCTCTCGCTCCTCCCTTAAGGTACTTAGAATCATAGAATCCTACAGTGCAGAAGGAGGCCATTCGGCCCATCAAGCCTGCACCAACCACAATCTCACCCAGATCCTATCCCCACAACCCCATGCATTTTACCCTAGCTAGTACCCCTGACACTAAGGGGCAATTTAGCATGACCAGTGCACCTAACCCGCACATCTTTGGACTGTGGGAGGAAACCCACGCAGATACAAGGTGAACGTACAGACTCCACACAGATAGCGACCTAAACTGGAAATCGAACCCGGGTCAGTGGTGCTGTGAGGCAGCGTTGCTAACCACTATGCCACCCCTTCTTCAAGCTTACCTGTATTTTGGGCGGCACGGTGGCACAGCGGTTAGCACTGCTGCCTCACAGCTCCAGGGACCCAGGTTCAATCCTGGCCTTGGGTGTCTGTGTGGAGTTTGCACATTCCCCCTGTATCTGCGTGGGTTTCCTCCTACAGTCCAAAGATGTGTGGGTTAGGTTGATTGGCCTTGCTAAATTGCCCCTTAGTGTCAGGGGGATTAGCAGGGTAAATACATGAGGTTACAGGGATAGGGCCTGGATGAGATTGTTGTCGATGCAGGCTTGATGGGCCGAATGGCCTCCTTCTGTACTGTAGAGATTTTATGGTTCTACCCCTTTGACCAATCTTTTGGTCACCTTTCTGAATATCTGTTTCTTTGGCTTGTTGGCTTAATTGCTTTGTTGTGACGCTCCATGGCATGTTTTCCACGCTAAAGGTGCTACTTAGATGTAAATTGTTGTAATCTTGATTCATATATCATTAGGATCGGATGTCTTTTTGTAGCAGCAGTAATTGTGAACTTCTTTAGAAAATCAAGTATTGATCTTTCTCTTCAGGTAGTATGCCCTAAGAGGGCGTTTGCACCATGGGCCTCCATGTTAATCTTGCTCTGGAGGCATGGATCATATTGGTTGATGGTACATTCATAGAAACATAAAAACATAGAAACCCTACAGTGCAGAAGGAGGCCATTCGGCCCATCGAGAGTGCACCAACCACAACCCCACCCAGGCCCTACCCCCACATATTTACCCACTAATCCCTCTAACTATACATCTCAGGGACAATTTTTAACCTGACCAATCAACCTAACCCACACATCTTTGGACGGTGGGAGGAAACTGGAGTACCCGGAGGAAACCCACGCAGACACGAGGAGAATGTGCAAACTCCACACAGACAGTGACCCGAGCCGGGAATCGAACCCAGGACCCTGGAGCTGTGAAGCAGCAGTGCTAACCACTGTGCTACCGTGCCGCCCCATCTAGTTTACCAGGGTCTTCATCGGATAATCCTTTGCCCAGCTCAATCTCTTTTACCATCAATCTTTCCCAGCAGCGTTAGACTTTTAAAATCATGATTTCGTATTACGAGCCCAAAAGAATCCACCTGTCCCTTAGTCAGCAGAGCTCTTTTCATCTCAAATTTTACCAGCGCCTCTTCATTGATAGTGTGACATGTCCAAGATTTCTTTATTAGACGCCTTAAAAACCACAACTCTACAATCCCGATGTTTCTCAGCATTACTGCACTGATTATTTCTGAATATCAAAATCGGAGTGATGTAGCATCCCGGGATTCTCAGCTTTCTTTTCATTGTTAATTTTGAGTTGATCATAATCTTTTCCATTTTTTTGAAATGCACAGAAACATAGAAACGAGAAGCAGGAGTGGGCCAAATGGCTCTTTGAGCCTGCTTCGCTATTCAATTTAATCATTACTGATCATCAAATTCGATATCCTGATCCTGCCTTCTCTCCATATCCCTTTAGCCCCAAGAGTTATATCTAATTTCTTCTTGAAATCACACAATGTTTAGGCCTCAACTACTTTCTGCGGTAGTGAATTCCAAAGATTCACTGCTCTCTGGGTGAAGAAATGTCTCCTCATCTCAGTTCTAAAAGGTTTAACCCTTATCCCCAAACTATGACCCCTGCTTCTGGACTCCTCCACCATCAGAGACATTCTTTCAGAGTCTACCCAGTCCAATCTTGTTAGAATTTTGTAAGTTTCTATGAGATCCCCTCTCACTCTTCTAAACTCCAATCACTATAATCCTAACTGACTTAGTCTCTCCTCATATGACAGACATGCCATCCCAGGAATTAGCCTGGTAAACCTTTGCTGCACTCTCTCTATAGCAAAGACATCCTTCCTCAGATAAGGACACCAAAACTGCACACAGTACTCCAAGTGTGGCCTCACCAACACCCTATACAAATGCAGCAAAACATCCCTATCACTATACTCAAATCTTCTCACTATAAAGGCCAACATACCATTTGCCTTTGTTAGTGCTTGCTGTACCTGCACGCTTACTTTCAGCAACTGATGCACAAGGACACCATTTCAATTCTTCACCTTATCTCTTGGATGCACTTTTCATCCGATGTTAACATATTTCCTAGGCAGCAAAATTCACCTATCTGTTTAATCTACCCGTTTAAGTGGTCTGCCTCATAGTGCCAGGGACCTGGGTTCGATTCCCAGCTTGGGTCACTGTCTGTGTGGAGTTTGCGTGTTCTCCCTGTATCTGCTTGGGTTTCCTCTGGGTGCTCCGGTTTCCTCCTACAGTCCAAAGATGTGCAGGTTAGGTGAATTGGCCATGCTAAATTCTCCCTCAGTGTACCCGAACAGGCGTCGGAGTGTGGCGACTAGGGGCTTATCACAGTAACTTCATTGCATTGTTAATGTATGCCTACTTGTGACTAATAAATAAAATCTTTTCATTCTTCACTGTGATAGGTGGTATGGAGCAGAAATCCATTCTTCTCAGCAGTATTTACGAAGCTCGCTAACCACGTAGGAGCAGGCAAAGGCTGAATAAACCTACAACAATTAAACTACAATGGGGAACTGTGGCAAAACATAGAAAATAGGTGCAGGATTAGGCCATTCGACTCTTCGAGACTGCACCACCATTCAATATGGTCATGGCTGATCATGCACTTTCAGTATCCCACTCTCACTTTCTCTCCATACCCCTTGATCCCTTTAGCCACAAGGGCCACATCCAGCTCTCCCTTGAACATATCTAACGAACGAGCCGCAACAGCTTTCTATGGTAGAGAATTCCACAGGTTCACAACTCTCTGAGGGAAGGAGTTTTTCCTCTTCTCAGTCCTAAATGGCTTACCCCTTACTCTTAGCAAGAATCAGCTAAGATTACAGCTGAGTTTCGGGTACATAGGCATAGTGATAACCATCATTCTCGCAATACATGCTTAAACAACAGTATCCTTGAGTGACTGGCTTTTGTTAAAAGTTAGAGTTTATTTATTAGTCACGAGTAAGGCTTACATTAACACTGCAATGAAGTTACTGCAAAATTCGTCTAGTTGCCACACTTTGGCGCCTGTTCAGGTCAATGCACCTAACCAGCACATCTTTCAGACTGTGGGAGGAAACCAGAGCACCCGGAGGAAACCCACGCAGACACGGGGAGAATGTGCAAACTCCACACAGACAGTGACCCAAGCCGGGAATCGAACCCGGGTCCCTGTGAGGCAGCAGTGTTAACCACTGTGCCACCGTGCCACCCTATGTAAACATGTGTGTTAATGTGGGGTGTCAGCTGATGCAATATATAAATAATATGATATAAGATCACATTCGTCCTATCACAACTTGTGAAACTGACAGACTAAGTGATTACTGGGGGCAGACGAAATCACTGACACATGTTGTGGCACTGTGAAGCCATTTCTTTATTTTAAGTATTAACTTCTGTCAAAGGGAGATACATTTTAAACATTCCCAAATAATGAATCACAGAGTTCAATTTTTCAAAGTGATACTTTGGTATTTTGGCTAAGTAAACAACTTTGAAAAAGGGGAGTCAGATTGGTGACTTGTTCTTTTGTTCTTTCCCATTTCTCTTCCTCTCTCTCTCTCTCATTCCTTCCTTTTAATCCATCTCCACATCATCAGCCTCAGAGTAAAGGGATGACTCTTTAGAACCGAGATGAGGAGGAATTTCTTCAGCCAGAGGATGGTGAATCGATGGAATTCACTGCCACAGAGGGCTGTGGAGGCCAGGTCAGTGAGTATATTTAAGACAGAGATAGATAGGTTATTGATCAATAAGGGGATCAAAGGTTACAGGGAAAAGGCGGGAGAATGCGGTTGAGAAATTTATCAGCTATGATTGAATGGCGGAGCAGACTTGATGGACCAAATGGCCTAATTCTGCTCCTATACCTTCTGAACCTCATTCTGTCACACACTCACATTTAAGCATGGATGGAATTCTCCCAAGACTCTCAAACCCTCCCATTGAATTATCCCATCCCCGTGGAGTCTTGGGAGAATTCCATCCATGGTTAAATGTGAGTGTGAGGCAGAATGAGGGATAATTCAGTGCGAGGCCCAAAAATTGGTTTCACACTGGCATGAATTTACAGCAGGATCTTTTGCTGATGCCCATCTTGGCGGGTTGGGAAACCTGCCAGTATTAAACCCGTTTGCATCCCACTAATAGGCAGATGAAGGTCAGACCACCCCCCACACCTGGGAAAACAGCCCAGCGTGAAACACTTTCAGAACAATGAGGTGAACAGATGTCAGGACTCACCTCAACAGTGCCAGGGGCTGCCTCGGGAGTTCAAGATGGAGACCGCCTGCAACTGTAGACTCGGCAACACCACAGCAGTGGGTCGGGGGAGCATCTGCAGACGGATCTTGTAGATCCAGCGTCACTGAGAGAGGCCCATCTTCCTGCCTCAGAATGCTCCCAGAGATCCATCTTCATTTTTAGGAGGTCCACCTTCTTTCTTCATCAGTGGGTCAGTGATGTTTTGCGCCTTTTCAATATGACGCCCGGATAGGATGATGCACTATGCGCTATCAGGCCTGTCCTGACATGGAATGTGACGCAAAACACATCGTTGTATAATTTATGAGATCGGGGCTGGACGGTTTGGCGTGTTTTCCCTCCGGCCTCCGCAGCGGAAAACAATCCACGTTCCCACCCCTGCCACGGGACCTCATTCCCAGATGGGAGAATTCCACCCATGTGTTTCTCAGGCAGTCTCCCACAGTTATCAGATTGTCTCTCACACACACAAGTACAGCTTCTGTTCCAGGTGAGTGAGTATCTTGGTGCTTTTTCTGTCAGTCAGCATATTGGGATCTGTAAACAATCTGACACATTGAAAAAAATAATAAAATTCCATTCATTGGCTGGAAGTTCCCAGCACGTCACCCCAACCATGTGGGATGCTTCCACGGGGGAGGCGGCTCACCATTGATTACGGTCCTGCCGTAATCAGTGGCAATTTGAATGGCTCGCCTGTCCCACTGCTGGGGAACCTGCGACAGGGGTCCACTTCAGCAGGACCAGAAGATCCCGCTGACGTGAAGGGCCAGAAAATCCTGCCCATCAGCTCAAAGCTTGCCTCAAGTTGGGACACAGGCCTCAGCTGCATAAAGCCGGTGGAGTGTAAATACCACTTGGGCATCCCAAAGCACATCAACAGCCAGAGCCTTAAGAAATTTGGCTTGCTCCAATGCTAAGA
Organism: Mustelus asterias; assembly: GCF_964213995.1. Taxonomy (NCBI): domain Eukaryota; kingdom Metazoa; phylum Chordata; class Chondrichthyes; order Carcharhiniformes; family Triakidae; genus Mustelus; species Mustelus asterias. The sequence goes on from NC_135802.1 coordinate 134,386,282, forward strand.
TAACTTGTGGGGGCAAACTCTTCCCCAGGTCGGTTGGTCCAACTCCAGCCCATCTCTCAGAACCACCACCGCCCCACCCAAACCAGCCCCCCTCCTCCATCCCACCACCACCCCAGCCCCATATTTCCTGGCACTTTCTCCTGAAGTAGGCAAGGTGAGCTGAGAATTTTTCCGATTCCTGTCTGTGCGTTCTCCCCGTGTCCGCATGGGTTTCCTCTGGGTGCTCCGGTTTCCTCCCACAGTCCAAAAGATGTGCTGGTTAGGTGCATTGGCCATGCTAAATTTGCCCTCAGAGTACCCAAACAGGTGCCGGAGTGTGGCGACTAGGGGATTTTCACAGTAACTTCATTGCAGTGTTAATATAAGCCTACTTGTGACACTAATAAATAAACTAAACTAAAACCAAACTCCCACCACCTGCCATAGGCCAAAGGTCCAGCCTAACTTTTCAGGCGAATGACCTTTCACCTTTTCTGTTATAGTCATTTAATTTTGTTGCAACAGCAGTTAAAATTGAGTTGGTAATAGAAATACATTCAAAGTGTGTATATTTTGCATTGTATTCTTCGCCCCTGAATGCATAGAGTTTTATTTACACAACATCTTTATCGAAACCAAAAACCTCAGTGGCTCCAGTGTTGTGCTGTTGTTATCCAAAACCACTTTCAAATTAGATCCCAACCTGATTCTCAAACACATTGAAGCAAAGTGCTGTGAGAGCGCCTCCAGAGTTAGTCTCATCCTATTTTTGAGATTGTGCCAGTCTGGGGGCCAAGCTGTATTTTTAATTTGCCTTGCGCCTTGAACAATTTTCAATGCTGTTTAATCTTTGAATAAAGCAGATGCTACTGTCTGCCCTTCCCTCTCATTGCATTAAACCCTCTCTTTTGACTCGGTGCAAATTTGGTCACAAGCAGTGCAACCCATAATCTAAAGTAAAACTCTCCAGTCATGCACTTCAATCCACAGGTATTATTAGGGGGGTGAAAATGTTAAAATGAGGGAAAGGAAAAGGGAAGATGTGCATCTCTAGGACATCTTTTACAACTTCAGGATGTCCCAAAGTGCTTTACAGAAAATGAAGAACATTTTCAGGTGTGTTGCCACTTGTCATATAGGAAATTGGCAGCCATTTTGCATACAGCAAGGTTCCACACAATCAACCATGAAATAAATGACTAACTAGCCTGTTTTCAGTGATGTTGATTCAAGGATAAAAATTGGCAAAGGCACCAGGGATTATGTAGTAGCGTGGCCCTTGAAGTGTCCTGAGGGTCACGTGATAGGAAGGACCCTATGGATCGCTCTGGCAGGAATTTGAGCCAATCGACAGGAGGGCACGGATCATGGGTTGACGACGGACTGGTAGTAGGAGCCCGGGAGTCCAGAGGAGCAATAGCACTTAGAGTCTAATCTTACCTTGTTATACAGAGGGAGGTGTTGACCCGTTAGAGAGAATCTCCATTACAAGGGAGGAAGTGTTACTTTTTTAGGTAACATTAAAATTGACAAATCCCCAGGGCCTGATGGCATCTATCCTAGACTGCTCAGGGAGACAAGAGATGTAATTGCTGGGCCTCTGACAGAAATCTTTGTCTCTTCATTGGACACAGGTGAGGTCCCTGAGGATTGAAGGATAGTGAATGTGGTACCTTTATTTAAGAAGGGTAGCAGGGATAACCCGGGTAATTATAGGCCAGTGAGCTTGACGTCCGTGGGAGGGAAGTTGTTGGAGAGGATTCTTAGAGACAGGATGTATGCGCATTTAGAACGGAACAATCTCATTAGTAACAGACAGCATGGTTTTGTAAGAGGGAGGTCGTGCCTTACAAATTTGGTGGAGTTTTTTGAGGAAGTGACAAAAATGGTTGACGAAGGAAGGGCCGTGGATGTCGTCTATATGGATTTCAGTAAGGCATTTGACAAAGTCCCTCATGGCAGGTTGGTTAAGAAGGTTAAGGCTCATGGGATACAAGGAGAGGTGGCTAGATGGGTAGAAAACTGGCTTGGCCAGAGGAGACAGAGGGTAGCAGTTGAAGGGTCTTTTTCCGGCTGGAGGTCTGTGACCAGTGGTGTTCCGCAGGGCTCTGTACTAGGACCTCTGCTATTTGTGATATATATAAATGATTTGGAAGAAGGTGTAACTGGTGTTATCAGCAAGTTTGCGGATGACACAAAGATGACTGGACTTGTGGATAGCGATGAACATTGTCGGACAATACAGCAAGATATAGAAAGGCTGGAAAATTGGCGGAGAAATGGCAGATGGAATTTAATCCAGATAAATGCGAAGTGATGCATTTTGGAAGAACTAATGCAGGGGGGAGTTATACAATAAATGGCAGAGCCATCAAGAGTATAGAAACACAGAGGGACCTAGGTGTGCAAGTCCACAAATCCTTGAAGGTGGCAGCAGAGGTGGAGAAGGCATATGGTATGCTTGCCTTTATAGGACGGTGTATAGAGTATAAAAGCTGGAGTCTGATGTTGCAGCTGTATAGAACGCTGGTTAGGCCACATTTGGAGTACTGCGTCCAGTTCTGGTCGCCGCACTACCAGAAGGATGTGGAGGCTTTAGAGAGAGTGCAGAGAAGGTTTACCAGAATATTGCCTGGTATGGAGGGTCTTAGCTATGAGGAGAGATTGGGTAAACTGGGCTTGTTCTCCCTGGAAAGATGGAGAATGAGGGGAGACCTAATAGAGGTGTACAAAATTATGAAGGGTATAGATAGGGTGAACAGTGGGAAGCTTTTTCCCAGGTCGGAGGTGACGATCACGAGGGGTCATGGGCTCAAGGTGAGAGGGGTGAGGTATAACTCAGATATCAGAGGGACGTTTTTTACACAGAGAGTCGTGGGGGCCTGGAATGCACTGCCAAATAGGGTGGTGGAGGCAGACACGCTGGCATCGTTTAAGACTTACCTGGATAGTCACATGAGCAGTCTGGGAATGGAGGGATACAAACGAATGGTCTAGTTGGACCAATGAGCAGCACAGGCTTGGTGGGCCGAAGGGCCTGTTTCCTGTGCTGTACTGTTCTTTGTTCTTTGTACTTGTAAATAATACTCTGTTGGCAATAAAGCCTCTAAAGTTAAAACTTCATCGAGTTGCCCTCGATCTATCACATTGGCAACGAGGAAAAACATCCAAGTCATCAGGGCTCACAGTGCCCAGCTAGAGGGGGAGGAGACTTGAGCATCAAGAATAAGAAGTAGTAAGGAACACTCATAGAATCCTACAATGCAGAAGGAGGCTATTCAGCCCATTTGAGTCTGCACCAACCACAATCCCCATAACCCCATGCATTTACCCTAGCCAGTCCCTCTGACACTAAGGGGCAATTTAGCATGGCCAATCCACCTAACCTGCATATCTTTGGACTGTGGGAGGAAACCGGTGCACCCAGAGGAAACCCATGCAGACACGGGGAGAATGTGCAGACTCCGCACAGACATTGACCCAAGTCAGGAATTGAACCCGAGTCGCTGGCACTGTGAGGCAGCAGTGCTAACCACTCATTTTGCAATGCCTATGATCGGAAAGATTGAACAATTTGACCCAGAGGTCAAAGACTGGGAAAAATATGTAGAAATGTGCGATTTTACTTTGTTGCAAATGACATAACTGCTGAAAACAAGAGGAAGGTTATTTTGCTAACAGCCTGTGGCTCACAGGCTTACAGCTCAGTGAGAACTTTAACCTTACCAGATGCTCCAAACATGAGTCTTTTGACCAAATTTCATATAGCCAGCCGTGAACCAGGGGAGACCAGTTCATGGCAAGATTTAGGAGACTTGTAGAACACTATGAATTTGGTCCAACATTAATTGAAATGTTAACAGACAGAATGATCTGTGTTATAAACAACTTAATAGTACTAAAAAGGTTATTGGCGGAGACCAAAATCACCTTTGAAAAACCTATGGAGGTGGCCCAGGCAACTGCATGCGGAGAGCAGAGTGTAATAGAGTTCCAAGGCTTGCAAGGCATGTGAACGAGGCAAATCATTTGTGCTGGGAAATGGTTGTGGTGCAAAACAGCCCTGGAGCTGGTGCAACAATACCAGATAGAAGAGGTGCTACAGTAAGGGCTGTAGTGGCTTTTCAATGGGAGGGAGGACAAGAGATTTGTGGATGCAAGAACAAAGCAATCAGTACTCTGTAAAAGATAGCAACTTCTAGCTTAACTCCCTTAAACAATTTGGATGAGGAGCCCGGCAAGGGATCCTAGTCCTAAACCAGGTCCAACAAAACAAAGTGCCCTTATTAGAGATAACTTTACTGGTAAATGGCTAAAAATGGAAGTGGATACAGGGGCAGCAGCCACAGAAATAGAGGAACAGGCATAGAAATCATAGAAACCCCACAGTGCAGAAGGAGGCCATTTTGGCCCATCGAGTCTGCACCGACCACAATCCCACCCAGGCCCTACCCCCACATATTTACCCGCTAATCCCTCTAACTACGCATCTCAGGGACAATTTTTAACCTGGCCAATCAACCTAACCTGCACATCTTTGGACTGTGGGAGGAAACCGGAGCACCCGGAGGAAACCCACGCAGACACGAGGAGAATGTGCAAACTCCACACAGACAGTGACCCAGGCCAGGAATCGAACCAGGGACCCTGGAGCTGTGAAGCAGCAGTGCTAACCACTGTGCTACCGTGCCGCCCTATTATCTTAATGAAGGAATCCAACCATTAAGACTCAGTGAGACGGGTGACATTTTGTCCACACATACTGGAAAGACACTGAAGACTTTAGGTACAGCAACAGTAACAGTGGCATATCAAAACCAGACAGTGAAGCTGTCAGTGTTGGTAATCAAAGGTCACAGACCTTGTTTAATGGGACGCAATTGGTTAAAACAGATACGGCTAAACTGGCTGGAAATTTTAAACCTGAGGAATGGAGGTTTTCAGGAGTTGCAGTATAAATACTCTGAGATCTTCAGAAATGAATTAGGATGTATGTGAGGAGCTAAAGGTCAAATCTATCTGAACCAAGAGGCGATGCCTAGTTTTTTTGCTTATGCCCTTAAATAGAAGGTGGAAATCAAGCTCGAAAGGCTGGAAGATTTGGGCATTATGAAACCCATAAAATTCTCTGAATGGGTTGCACCCATAGTCTCCATTTTAAAACTTGATTGGACAGGAGGAATTTGTGGGGGTTACAAATTAACTGTCAATCGAGGAACACAGATAGACAGGTACCTCAGACCCAGAATTGAAGATCTCTACGCTAAACCAACAGGAGGTTTAAAATGTACTAAATTGGATCTCAGCCACACCTAACAACAGCTGGAGTTGGGTGAGGACTCACAAAAGTTGGTGACTATCAACAAGTACAAGGGTTTGTACCAGTATACCAGGTTGTCTTTTGGGGTCTCATCAGTCTGTGCCATTTTCCAATGGAGAGTCTCTCACAAGGCATCCCCAATGTAGTGGTTTATCTGGACAATGTACTAACCACTGGTATACTTCACCTGAACAACACAGATCGAATTTAGAAGTATTGAGACGATTTAAGGCAGCAGGCGTTAGGCTGAATCAAGGGAAGTGTACAATTCAATCAGAAGTTACCTCCTTAGGCTTCAGGGTCGATTCAAAAGATATACATCCTTTGGAAGAAAAGGTAAAGCAATCAGGGAGGTCCCACAGCCAAAAGATATACCTGAGATGAAATCATTTCGAGGTATGGTCAACTACTACTGCGGATTTAAAAAAAATGCTTCTAGCTTTTTAGCCTCACTTCACCACCTGTTGAAAAAACGCCAAACATAGAAATGGGGAGAAGAACAAATGGAAGCTCTTGCAAAAGTTAAACAGTCTGGCCTTGTTGGTGCATTTTGACCCAGAGAGTGATTTGCGCTGCTTCATCATATTGAGTGGGAGCTGTTTCATCCCACCGGATGCCTGATGGTGCAGGAAGGTCCATTGCCTTTGCTTCAAGAATGTTGTCTGATGCAGAGAGGAAATACTCCCAAATAGACAAGGAAAGTTTGATTATCATCTATGCGATCAAAAAGTTCTATCAGTATATCTGTGGCCAACATTTTACAACAGTCTCAGACTACAAGCCATTGTTAGGTCTTTTTAGAGAATATAAGCTGATGCCACCAATCGCTTCTGCAAGGGTACAGAGATGGGCTCTTTGGTAGCAGCCTAAACTTATCCGCTTCAGCATCTCCTAGGAAACAGATGTCACATGCAGATGCACTGAATCAGATGCCTTTGCCACAAACAGTAGCACCGTCACCAGTTCCTCAGGAAATTGTACTGGCTTTGCATTTGGTGAACACCTTGCCAGTTTTGGCAAAACGTAAAGTTCTGGACAGAAAGAGACCTGTACTAGCAAAGGTAAAGCTGATGGTGGCAGAATGAGAAGTCAGATTTGTTAATACCCACCAAAGTAGAAGATCAGAAATAACCTGTGAAGACAGTAATACTGTGGGGCGTGAGAGTTACAGTCCCAACCCAAGGGAGGCAACTCCTTTAACAAGAATTGCGTGACTCTCATCCAGGTCAAAGTAGAATGAAGGCCCCAGCAGGAGTTGTGTATGGTGGCCAGGCTTTGACGGGGAAATAGAAAGGATGGTTAGTCAATGACCTAGTCGCGAAGCTTAATAGGCTTTAGCACTGGTGAGATTTCATCCATCGGAATGGCCAGGCCATTCATGGGTGAGGTTACACATAGATTTTGCTGGGCCATTTCATAGAATCATAGAATCATAGAACCCTACAGTGCAGAAAGAGGCCATTCGGCCCATTGAGTCTGCACCGACCACAATCCCACCCAGGCCCTACCCCCATATCCCTACATATTTTACCCGCTAATCCCTCTAACCTACGCATCTCAGGACGCTAAGGGGCAATTTTAGCATGGCCAATCAACCTAACCCGCACATCTTTGGACTGTGGGAGGAAACCAGAGCACCCGGAGGAAACCCACGCAGACACGAGGAAAATGTGCAAACTCCACACAGATAGTGACCCCGAGCCGGTCCCTGGAGCTGTGAAGTAGCAGTGCTAACAACTGTGCTACCGTGCCGCCTTTAGTGCCACCCAAATTTATGGGGTTCATATGTCTCTTATACTAGTGGACACACACTCCAAGTGGTTGAATGTGCAAGTGATGAAGTCCACAACAGCTATGGCCACCATTGACAAGTTAAGAGAGATATTGGCTATCCATGGCATTCCAGGAGTGGTGGTGTCAGTGAATGGCACATCATTCACAGCAGAAGAGTTCCAAAAATGTCTCAAATACAACGGCATTCACCATGTGAGGTTGGCACCTTACCACCCAGCATCAAATGGGCTGGCAGGGCGTGTGGGGCAAATATTTAAGTCGTCAGTATTAAAACAGGTGAACAGGGCTCTGCCTTTACACATAGCTAGTTATCTATTATCATATAACACCACTCCAAAAGTGACCACATGTGTCACGCCGGCCAAGTTATTGATGGAACGTCAGTTATGAACAAGATTGGCCATGATATTCCCAAATTTGTCAGGGAGGGTGGAGACTGGCAAGCCTCCCAGAAGCTAAATCATGATTCACGAAGGTAAAACCGAGTGGAGGATGCCGTCTTGGTTAGAAATTTTGCAGCAGGCCTGACATGGGTGGCTGGTAAAATATCAGAGAGAACAGGACCGGTCTCCTACGTTGTGGAGGGACAAAGCTGCAGGCTCAGGAAACACGTGGAACAACTAAGGAGGAGAGGAGTATTGGACATAGGGGATACCCAAGCGAGCCCTGCAGTTAGTTCGAGGTTGACAAATCTGGCTACTGGAATCTCAGTGGAGAACGTGGGGCCAGAGCAACCCATCGATGAGGAGAGGGAGAGCCTGAAGCTGCCAATGAGCCACTATGTGCAGGATTAATGAGCCTGCTGTTCTCGTCTGTCCAGTCTGACCCTTTAGATGCAGCCAAGCCTGAACTGAGGCGCTCAAACAGATCCAGGAAGGCCCCGGATCATTTGAACCTTTGATGAGTTTCTGAGGGTTTTCAGGAGACCCTTTTTGATTAAGTGTCTGTGGTGTCTGTTCTTTCTCTCTCCTTAAGAGTGTTTTGGATTTTATGGGGGGAAAGGAGAGTAGTGGCGTGGCCCTTGTAAGGGCTGGGGAGTGCGTGTTCTGAGGGCCATGTGATCAAGAGGGCTGGGGTGGCACGGTCGCACAGTGGTCAGCACTGCTGCCTCACAGCGACAGGGACCCAGGTTAGATTCCCGGCTTGGGTCACTGTCTGTGTGGAGTTTGCACGTTCTTCCCATGTCTGTGTGGGTTTCCTCCGGGTGCTCCGGTTCCCCCCACAGTCCGAAGATGTATGGGTTAGGTTGATTGGCCATGCTAAATTGCCCCTTACTGTCCCGGGATGTGTCGGCTAGAGGGATTAGCGGCGTAAATATGTGCGGTGAATGGGATAAGCCCTGGGCGGGATTGTTGTCGGTGCAGTCTCGATGGGCCAAATGGCCTCCTTCTGCACTATAGGGTTTCTATGACCCTATGGATTGCTCCAGCGGGAAGCTGAGTCAATTGGCAAGAGGGCATTGACCAAGGATCAAGGAGGGGCAGGCAGTTGGAATCCAGGAGTCCAGATAAGCAGTCACTTGTAGTCTAATCTTACCTTGCTATTTTTGTATATAATTACACTGTTACAATAAAGTCTTTATACTTAAAGCTTCATCGAGTTGCCTTCGATTTATTACTGAGAACCCCATGCTTTTCTTTGAAATAGTGCCAAATGGTCTTTTAACTCCACCTCGGAGGCAAAGTAGAGACTTTCTCATCTGAACAACCTCCATTAGTGCAGCCCTATCTCAGTACCACATTGGAAAGCCAGCGTAGGTGTTCCTCGCAATGTAGCCCATTACGCAGATAATTTAGAGAAATCCTTGTTCATATCTGGCCTGTAGGACACACAATCTGGAAGTACTTGATGTGAACACTAATATTTTCTGGTAACATCAGTCCCCGTCTTGATAACCATGCATAAATAAACAAAAAGAAATTAATTACTGGCTTTGAAAACATGGCCCAATAAATCTTTAAATTGATCAGGTTTTAACCCAATTCATGGACCATCTGCTGTGCTCTGTGTTGTTGTGATGTATTATCAGCTCCCCAAAGAACGGTAGCAGATGCTAGGTTGTTTTACAAGAAGATGAATTCCCTCAAACCATGAATCATTTGCTAAAATAAGTTCTTCTTGGTTGAGCCACCTACAGGAAGAAAAAGAGTCAACAGAGGACTATATCTCTGCCTAGCCTATGTACTGATCATGGGAAATCTTCCTGGCATCATGGCCAACATTTATCTCCAAACGAACATTGAAAACCAAACTGTTTGTTCAATACCTCATTGCTGTGTGCAAATTGGCCGCTCCATTTCCTACTTTGGAACAGTGATTGCACTTGTCAAAATGTATTGAATTAGCTTAACAGTGCTTTACAATGTCCTGGAGTTATGAAAGGCACTATTCAAATGCAAGCCTTTCTTTTCTTCCTGTAAATACCACACCTACTTCCAATAACACTTTGTTAACAGCCCAAATGGTGGCACAGTGATTAGCACTGCTGTCTCACAGCGCCAGGGACCCCGGTTTGATTCCCGGCTTGGGTTACTGTCTGTGCGGAGTCTGCACGTTCTCCCTGTGTCTGCGTGGGTTTCCTCCAGGTGCTCCGATTTCCTCCCACAGTTGGAAAGATTTTTTGGTTACGTGCATTGGCCATCCTAAATTCTCCCTCAGTGTAGCTGAACAAGTGCCGGAGTGTGGAGACTAGAGAATTTTCACAGTAACTTCATTGCAGTGTTAATGCAAGCCTACTTGTGACGTTAATAAATCGACTTTAAACTGAACATTCTGCAGCAACATACCTCCCCTATATGCAAATATCTAATGCCATTGGGGACCTTTTGACGATATATCAATAGCCTTGTGTACATAAGGATTTTCTGTGATGCTTTTCTATTATGCTTACTTCCTTTCAGGCTTTTGTTAACCACAATATTTTTCATAGAATACATTATACTAATGTATTGAGTCCTTCAAATTCGTCAAACAGGTTTCTAAGACATCCCCTCTGCCCTTTCAAGACTGGACTCTCCCCTGGCAATCAGTGTCTAAACCATCCTGACTTCCCTAATGCTCCATTCAGCTGCCTCTTGGCCTTTCCACCACCTCCAGCAGGCTATGTTTTTTTTAATCAGTGGCACCTCACCATAGACCTTGCAGCAGTTCCCCCAATCAAAGCTCCCACACCCTACTATTGTCACCCTGGTGCTGCCACCAACTCCACTCCTTCACCATGACCACAGCCAGCAATGCATTATCAGGGCTTTCACCACACTAAAGAAAGGATTGCAGGGCACTTGGATAAGTTCAAAGTAATCGGGCAAAGTCAACATGGACTTTTGAAAGGGAAGACCATAAGACCATAAGATATAGGAGCAGAATTAGGCCATTCGCCCTATCGAGTCTGCTCTGCCATTCAATCATGGCTGATATGATTCTCATCCTCATTCTCCTGCCTTCTCCCCATAACCCTTGATCCCCTTATTGATCAAGAACCTTTCAATCTCTTTCTTAAAGACATTCAATGACTTGGCCTCCACAACCCTCTGTGGCAATAAGTTCCACAGATTCACCACCCTCTCGCTGAAGATATTCCTCCTCATCTCAGTTTTAAAGGAGCGTCCCTTCACTCTGAGGTCGTGCCCTCGAGTTCTAGTCTCTCCCATTAGTGGAACCATCCTCTCCACGTCCACTCTATCTAGGCCTCTCACTATTCTGTAAGAATAAAATCAATTTTTGGAGTTTGTAGAAGTAACATATGCTGTAGATAATAGATGCACTGTTCTTACTTTCCAAAGGGCATCTGATAAAGTGCTACAACAAACTTAATTGCAGAAAAAAGCTCATGGTATAGGGTGAACATGTTGACATGGATCGAACATTGGCTGGCTAATATGAAGCAGAGAGTAGGCATAAATGGGTCTATTTCAGGTTGCCAAGATATAATGAGTGGTGTGCTACAGGGATCAGTGCTGGGATCTCAGCTGTTTACAATTTATATAAATGACTTGGATTAGGGAGTGGTTGTCAAATTTCCTGATGTTGCAAAAGTAGTTGGGAAAGTTAAATTGTGAAGAGGAAATAAAGAGGCTACAAAAAGAAATGGATAGGTTAAGTGAGTGGGCAAAGACCTGACCAATGGATTATAATGTGGGAAATTGTAACATTGTCCATTCTGACAGGAAGAAGAAAAGAGAAGCATATTATCTAAATGGAGAGAGATTGCAGAGCTCTGACATGCAGAGGGATCTGAGTGTCCTAGTGCGTGAACTGGAAAAGGCCAGTATGCAAGAACAGCAAGCAAGTAATTAAGAAAGCTAATAGAATGTTATCATTTATTGTGAGAGGACTTGAATAGTAAAAGTAGGGAGGTTATGCTTTAGTTATACAGGGCAGAGTGTAGGAATGCGGCAGTTGGCCCTTGTGGGGTTGGGGGGCGGGGGAGCCTGATGTAAACTGGAGCAACAGCACCTCATCTTCCGATTAGGCACTTAACAGCCTTCCGGACAGAACATTGAGTTCAACAACTTCAGAGCTCCTCCACCTTCAGTCCATCTCCATTTATTTTATTTCATTTCTTCTTTTCATCTTATTCGTCCATTTTTATTACCTTATATTCTTATTTTTATTTTCCCACTTCTAAAATCTGACTTTCCATATTGTTTCACCCCTGCTCCTCGCTCCCCCCCCCTCCCCCCCCTCCTCCCCATTAGGGTCCACTGCTACATTCCTCCACTCTGCACTTTTGTTCTGCCATTTACACATTCTGATCTTTTAATGGACACTCTTATCACCATTCTCAGCCTTTATCACCACCATTTACATTTCCTTTGTCTTTTTGTCTATGCCATTCCTATCAATCACAGCCCCCCCACACTCTTACCATCACAGTATAAATCTTGTCCGATTTTCCTTGTATTCAGCTCTGATGAAGGGTCATCCTGACTTGAAAGGTTGGCTCTATTCTCTCTGCACAGATTATATCAAACCTGCTGAGATTTTCCACCATACTCTGCTTATGATTTTCTAGGTATTCTGGTATAACGTCCTTGGTGACGGATTCTAGCAATTTCCTGATGACAGGTGTTAAGCTGGTCTGTAGCTTCCTGTTTTCTGTCTCCCTCCTTTGTTGAATAAAGATGCACATTAGGTATTTTCCGATTGACTGGGATCCTTTCAGAATCAAAGAAATTTTGGAGATTATAACCAATGCATCTATTACCTCTGCAGCCATGGGCGAGATTCTCTGGCCTTCCAGCCACACTTTTCCCGCTGGCAGGAGGTGGCGTGTTGTTTGCTAGTGGTAGGGTTCTCTGGTCCCGCCACTGTCATTGGGAATTCCCATTGACAGCACCCCACGCCGGCGGGAAACACTCCGGCGGGGATGCGTTATGCCTGGATCAGAGAATTCTGCCCGCGTAAATGGGAGAATTCCGAACCACATCTTTTAAGACTTTAAGCTACAAGCATCTGATCCTGGGAGCATTTAGATCTCATAGTTTCCCCAGTACTTTTTCTTGGTGATAATGATTGTTTTGAATTCCTCCCTCCTGTTCATCCCATCAGTTTCAAGTATCATTGAGACATTTTCTAAATCTGCTACGTGGAGACAGGCACAAAATATCTATTCAATGCCTCCGCCATTTCCTTGTTTTCCATGATCAATTCCCCAGATTCACTCTCTAGACAACCAGCACTAGCTTTAGTTATATCACGCAAACCAGCCTCCCATCCATTGACACTGTCTACACTTCCCGCTGCCTTGGAAAAGCAGCCAGTATAATCAGGGACCCCATGCACCCTGGACATTCTCTCTTCCACCTTCTTCCATTGAGAAACAGATACAAATGTCTAAGATTACCTACCAACCAATTCAAGAACAGCTTCTTCCCTGCTGCCATCAGACTTTTGAATGGACCTACCTTATATTAAGTTGATTTTTCTCTCCATCCTAGCTATGACTGTAACACTCCATTCTGCACCCTCTCCTTTCCTACTCCCCTATGTACTCAATAAATGATATGCTTTGTCTTTATAACATGCAAGAATCAGTACTTTTCACTGTATACCAATACATGTGACAATAATAAATCAAATCAAATTAAAACACTTGCAGAAATTCTTACTATCTGTATTTTTAACTAGCTTTCCCTCATACTTTACTTTCTCCCTGTTTATTTTTTGAAAGTCATTATTTACTGGTTCTTTAAATCTAACCACTCTTCTAACCTACCTCTAATTTTTACAGATGTGTATAATGTTTTTTTCAATTTAATAAAATCCTTCACTTTCTTATTCCGCCGTGGATGATGTGTTTTTATCAAAAAACCTTTCTTACTTCCTGGGAAAATTTTTTGCTGAGTTATTTAATATTTTCTTAAAAGTCTGCCACTGGATTTCTACTGTTCTACATTTTAACCTAGTTTTCCAGATCTCTTAAGCTAGCACTACCTTCATACCCTTATAATTACTTTTATTCAAGTTTAAAACACCAGGCCGGAATTCTCCGGTCCCACCGGTAGAGTGTGTCCACCACCCACGACCACCACCACCCACCGCACCGCATCCCCCCCACCCCTGCCCCCATGGCTTTCCTGCTGGTGTGGGGTGATGTCAATGGGAATTCCCATTGAGAGTGGCGAGACCAGAGAATCCCAGTGCTAGCAAACAAGGCGCCACCTCCCGCCAGCAGGAAACACACGGCTGATGGGGCCAGAGACTCTCACCCTGAGTCTTAGACACACACTTTGCCCCTTAAAAGTGAACATGAAACTCTCTCATGTTCTGGTCACTGTCACCTAAGGGCCCCTTTTTCATGAGGTTATTGATTAATCCTGATTCATTGCTCATGACTGGATCTAGAATGGCCTGCTTTAGAATGTACTAGATTATCCCACATACACAATGGGCCAAATTTTCGTCAAAAATGACTAAAGGGGCGATCTTACCGGCCGTTCACGCCCCACTGCCTGTGCAGTGAGACCGGAGAATTTGGCATCCAGCCAAATCTCTGTTCACTGCAGTGGGACCAGAAAATCCCGCCGGCGTGAATGGCCTTGAGATTCCATCCTAAGCGTAATTTTGGACAAGAAAACCATTGTGATTCGCATCTGTGTATCCGGCGCATATCAGATCCCAATCAATGCTTGGTGCATTGAAAGAAGAGATCTTGTACATCTCAATTAGGTCTATGACTCCATCTCCTCTCATTCTTCCAAACTCCGGGGAGTATAGGTCTAAACTGTCCAATCTCTCTTTGTAAGTCAAACCCCTCATTTCTGGAATCAACCTGGTGAAAATCCTCTGAACCGCCTCCAATACAACTACATCCCTCTTCAAGTTAGGGGACCAAAACTGTACACAATATTCTAACTGTGGTCTCCCTAATGCCTTGTACAGTAGCAGCAACACTTCACTACTTTTACATTCTATTCCTTTAGCAATAAATGCCAAGATTCCATTTGCTTGATCACCTGCTCTACCCGCATACAGAATTTCTGCAATTTATGCAAACAGACTGAGAACGAGAAAATAGGTGTAACACATGACAATTTGCAGTCCATTGTGTTTCGTACAGCATAACCTCCTCGGTCCCACTTTGATTACTACCTTCGGAGATCCACTTGTACTTTTAAAATCAAATCCAACGTCGCAAAAGGCAAACCACGACCGGTCATTTGAAAATTCAAAGGCCCTCAGAATCCCGGAGCCTGGGTGTGTGCTGCCACACCAACGTAGATCAGAGCCTGAGCCAGGTTTCTATCTGTTTAAACGGAAACGTTCTGATGAAGCATGGGGTGGCTGATATTATGATTGGATTGAGGTGGATGATTGAGTGGATAGGGAAGATAGAGAGAAGCTATTTTCTGGGGTGAAGTCCAAAACAAGGAGGCACGAGAAGGTGAGGTCGGCAGAAGAGTGCCAGAAATACCACAAATTCCACTTGCTATGACACCGGAATGAATTATACCAGGTTTTGTGTGGTTCCACCATGACCTTCGCCCCACTGAGGTCCCTGTGTTCAGCTAATTCTGGTCTCTTGAGCACCCCTGATTTTAATTGCTGCATCCAGGCAATTACTTCAGATATCGAGGTCCCAAACTGTGGAATAACTTCCTTAAACCTCTCCATGTCCGACCTCTCTCTCCTCCTTTAAGAAGCTCCTTACAAATTACCACTCTGACCAAGTCTTTGGGCCACAATCCTTTGGTTGTGTCGATGGGTGGGATTTTCCAGCTATTCTACATCACGCCCGACTCTCCCTTCCTGGGCGGCATGGTGGCACAGTGGTTAGCACAGCTGCCTCATAACTCCAGGGACTGGGGTTCAATTCCCGGCTTGGGTCACTGTATGCGTGGAGTTTGCACAATCTCCCCGTGTCTGTGTGGGTTTCCTCCCACAGTCCAAAGATGTGCGGGTTAAGTGGATTGGCCATGCTAAATTGCCCCTTAGGTCTCAAGGGGACTAACTCAGGTAAGTGCATGGGGTTATGGGGATAGGGCCAAGATGGGATTGTGGTCGGTGCAGACTAAATGGGCTGAATGGCCTCCTTCTGCATTGTAGGATTCTATGATTGAGGTCAACTGACAATCAATATTGACCATTTCACACCCTCTTCCAATGTTAAGAATTTTTAGGATCTTCACTTCATTAATTTCAATGGAAACAAATAATCTAGTCAACCTGCTTTTGCCTGGTTGTACTGTTGCACAAAGCCTAAGATCCACCCCACTACGATCTCACTTTGTTTCTGTTGTAACTTGACAGATACCTGTTGCTGGGTTTAGTATTGCAGTGAACCACAATAATCCCAGATTAACCTTCGCACCGGGCTCTGTTTTAATGATGCCGGTCACAGGGGCTTGTATTTCCATCACGAGGCAGCAGGAGGAAAAAAAAATTTTAAAGAGTGCAAATATTAGGTTAGTCATCAATTTATTAAAACAACAACGTAGCCCACGAGCATTTCATTCCAACCTCGAACTCAGTATGCTGTGGAAGGCACACAACTCTTTTCTTTTTACAGTCGCTATGAGGTAATTCTGTTTATGGTCTGGTAAACATTCAGTGGAGGAGCATCAGTTTAATGAAGTCATCGTGTGATTGCACATCCCTGACAAGACTGTCTTGGAAATGTCGGCCAATATCCGCACTTCAAATGGTTTTGAAGGCCACTTGCATGAGATACAACATGGCCCAAGAACAAGATATTTTATCATTCATGCGAAAGGAATCTTCCTTTATAGATATCCCATGTACTTCACTGAAGCATTGAACAGTGTGGGAGAGAACACGAGAGGGGCCACAGCTGAAATACTTTCAGGATCAGAAGCTTGTAACTGCCCAGCTTCATTGTTGAGCAACTGCATCATGATGCAGGCCAGAGAGCTTGGCAAGCTTCCCAGAATCCTCAGCATGTGGCAATACTGAAGACTGGAGTGTTAACACCTGCCAACTGGTAGTTAGGTGTAAATGTCTCTATTAAAACAAACACTGCTGGTGGCGGTAATTGGAGCAAGGAAACAGATCTTTTGCTTGTAGACAATTTTTTTTTACATTTCATATCGTCACTTAACTTAATCTGTCCCATCCCTCTCTCTTTCTGGTTTCTTTATTCGCCCCTGTTATGACCACATGATAAAAATTGACCCCCCCGAATTTACCACTCCAGGTCTGACTGTAAAGAGTGGTTTTGAATGTAGCGAATAAGTGCTTTGCTAATCCTGCAGGAATCCCACTACGTATGCTGTCAGACCATAAAGAATTAATCAGACAGGTTCTCTGAGTTTAAATCAAAGAACTAGAAAAGTTTATTGAGCCTATTTCCCAAATTTTAAAAAAACTAGCCAAATCATCTCCCTCCCTCCCTGAGTACCACACACACACATCCACACACACGCGGACATAGACACGCACACGCTTGTACAGAGGATACAATAAGAGGATAGATTTAAATAATTATGTTACGGCAGTTTTATTCAGTTGTCTTTCCAGGTGTAGCTGTATGGAACAGATTTCCATGTTTCATTCCCAGAAGATCTTGGTTTTCTGTAGATTCCTCTTTGTAGAATGGTTACTCTGCAATATCTGTGCACAGTACTTCCAAACATGAGAGAGCGAGAGGCCTAGCTCTTGCAGCCTTTCTATATACACTTCCAATCTCTGCTCTGACTTGGTAAGAAAAAATAGTTCATAAAAAACCTTTTGGCTGTATATTCCAGAGGAGTTTGATTACCATGTCTGCTGTAGTCATTGTGTTGTAGAACAGACACTTACAAGAGTGAGGTTGGAGGCTTGAGGAGCAAAGTAAGAGGCACCTGGTGTGATGGGAATGGCGGGGACAGCCAAGGTAAGAAAGTGGCACATCTAAAGGGCAGGGTCAGTACTGTCCAAATCTGTGTTCATCTCAAGGTGTTGACCTACAGGACTTTGAGTTCAACTGCACTTCACTTAGCCACGCTAAGACTGCACTCGGATTATGCCCTTTACAATGCATAATAGGGAGTGACACCTGAGCCTGCAAGTTCAGCTTTACCACTTGGAATGGTGAGCAACATTAAATAAATAGTAAATGCAAAAACGCAACATTGTTTCTTTCACAATAAAGGGAATGTCGCTAACTCCCTTTAACCATCAACCATGGGGCATCCTCTTAACAAATAACACTGGCACATACGTGAATAAAACAAACCAATATAATGTGAAATATTCACAAGTGAAATTAAATCTTGAAAAACACCCGTTCTAACTTTGTGTCCTCATGTCTTGTGTTAATAGCAATATAGTAGGGCAGGAAAATGATGGTCGTAATGTAGATCCTCCCTGTTTGAACTGGAGCCTTATTGATAGGCCGCCCATTGATGCAACATTGCCAGCTGATGGTGGGTTTCACCAATTAAAACTTCCCTCACTGCTAAACCAAATCTTGTTCTGCATCCACGGCAGAATGGTAATTATACTCGCATGGGAAAAGACAAAGAGAGTGGTGCACAGCTCCGGTAACTACATCAGGGCTAGATCGCTGTTGGCAAAATCCCAACTAGAGTTTAAGGCTGTCTGGCTCTGATATGGCACACATCTTTCATCCACGTGCCTGTTGTGGGGAGAATTATCCTTCAGCACGAGGATGGGGGGGTGCATCTTCCTGTGGTTACCAGACTCATTCAAATTAGCTTCTGAGTTGCTCAGGGAAGGGGCAGTGTCTAGGCCCAATACGGGGCTTGGAGCAATTAGCATAGGTCTGGCCCTGCAGGAGGCTGTAAATCCCACTGCATTCTCTGTGGTTTCCCAGACAGGCTGACTGTGGGGTCATGATCAGAATGCATGTAGACTTCTGACCACAGCCTCTCCAGCAGGCACCCCCTGGGAAGGAATGGAATTTGTGAAACATCTGTGGAGTGTAGGACACTTGCTGTGTTATCTTAAACTGACCCTCCACATTCAGTTTGGGGTTGATGGCTCTGAGGGTTTCCTTCCATATTATTCTCCACAGCCAGCCTCATTCCCTGAGGTTTTCTGCATATTTTCCATACTTCTGACATGGCACAGAATCACAGAATTCTTACAGTGCAGCAGGAGGCCACTTGGTCCATGGTGTCGGCACCGGCTCTCTGAATGAGTATCAGGACTTAGTGCCATTCCCCAGCCTTTTCCTCACCCCCTGCACATTGTTTCTATTCAAGGCATTATCTAATGCCCTCTTTAATGCCTTGATTGAACTTGCCTCCACCACACTTCCAGATGATGCATTCCAGACCTGAACCACTCACTGTGTGAAAAAGCTTTTTCTCACATCACATTTGATTCTTTGGCAAATCATTTTAAATCTCTGTCCTCTCAAACTTCATCCTTTTAAGAGCGGGAACAGTTTCTCCCGATCTACTCTGTCCAGGCCCCTCTTGATTTTGATCATCTCTATCAAATCTTAGACTTTTTCTCTTCTCTCCAATGTGGCACAGTGGTTAGCACTGCTGCCTCACAGCTCCAGGAACCTGGGTTCGATTCTCAGCTTGGGTCACTGTCTGTGTAGAGCTTGCGCATTCTCCCCATGTCTGCGAGGGTTTCCTCTGGGTGCACCGGTTTCCTCCCACAGTCCAAAGGTGTGCCGGTTAGGTGCATTGGCCATGCTAAATTACCCCTAGGTGTCCCAGGATGCATAGGTTAGAGGGATTAGTGGGCTAATCCCGGGGTTACCGGGATAAGGTCTGGGTGGGATTGTTCTCGGTGCAGACTCGATGGGCTGAATCGCCTCCTTCTGCACTGTAGAGTTTCTATGATTCTCTCTAATCTATCCTCATAACTGAAGTTTCTCATCCCCGGAATCATTCTTGTAAACGTCTTCCACACTCTCTCCAATATGTTCACATCCTTCCTGTAGCGTGGCACCTAAAACTGTATACAATACTCTAGCGGACGTCTAACTAGAGTCTTGTATAAGTTCAGCTTAACCTCCTTGCTCTTGTATTCTATGCCCCTATTAATAAAGTCAAGAATACTATATTCTCTACCTATCCTGCCACTTTCAATGACTTATGCACATATAAAGCCAGGTCCCTCGAGTCCTGCACCCTCTTAAGAATTTTACCCTTATTTTATGTTGTTTCTCCACATTCTTATGAACAAAATGCATCACCACACACTTTTACATGCTGAACTTCATCTGCTATCTTTCTGCCCACTCCATCAACTTGTCTGTGCTCTTTTGAAGTTCTACACTGTCCCCCTCACAGTTTATAATACTTCCAAGTTTTGTGTCATCTGCTAACTTTGAAATTGTCCCTACACACCAAGATCTAGATCATTAATGCATATCAGGAATAGCAAAGGTCCCAATATTGACCCTGGGGAACTCCACTATAAGCCTTCCTCCAGCCTGAAAGATCTTCCAACACTCACTGTTTCCTATTATTCAGCCAATTTTGTATCCATGTTGCTACAGTCCCTTTCATTCCATGAGACGTAACTCGGGGCGCTGAACATTGTCCGGTCATCAGCAAACATCCCCACTTTTGACCTTGCGAAGGAAGGAAGGTCTTTGATGAAGCAGCTGAAGATGGTTGGGTCTAAGGCACTCCCTTGAGGAACCCCCGTAGTAGTTTCTAGGAGTTGAGATAACTGACCCCCAAGAACCACAACCATCTTCCTCAGTGCCAGGTCCAATCCATGAAGAGTTCTCCTGCTGATTCCCATTGATTCCAGTTTTGCTGGGGCTCCTTGAAGCCACGTTTTGTCAAATGCTGCTTTGATGACAAGGGCAGTCACTCTCACCTCACCTCTGGAGTTCAGCTCTTTTGTCTATGTTTGAACCAAGGCTGTAATGAGAGTCAGGAGTTGTGTGGCCTGGTGGAACCCAAACTGAGCCTCCATGAGCAGGTTATTGCTGTGTATGTGCCATTGATAGGACTGTTTATGACACCTTGTGTCATTTTACTGGTGATCAAGAGTAGACTGATGGGCCAGTAATTGGCCGGGTTGGACTTGTCCTGCTTTGCGTGCGCAGGACAAACTGGACAATTTTTAAACTGAGGCCCTATCTGCCCTCTCAGTAGACTCTACTCAGAAGGAAACGAGAGTTCTCCTTGTTCTGGCCAATATTTATTCCTCAACCAACCTCACTAAATAGATTATCTGGTCATTATTACATTGCTGTTAGCGGGGCCTTATATTTTGTCAAATTGGCTGCCTAGTTTCCTATAGTACAAATCGACTGTGATGCAGTTTAGGATGCCCTGAGATTGTGAAAGGTGTTATGCAAATACTATTGTCTCTCTCTCCTTCTACAAGCAGCAGGACTGCAAACTGACTAAAGAAATAATAATGCAAGAAAATGAATGGAGAGAATTTTTGCATCTTAACACAACTACAGCCTTTGACAGCTTAATGAACTGACACTTTTATCTGCGTGCATATCCTCCGGGTGCTCCGGTTTCCTCCCACAGTCTGAAAGGTGTGCTGGTTTGGTGCTTTGGCCTTGCTAAATTCTCCCTCAGTGTACCCGAACAGGCGCCAGAGTGTTGTGACTAGGGGATTCTCACAGTAACTTCATTGCGATGTCAATGTAAGTATACTTGTGACACTAATAAATAAATTGAAACTTAAACCATTCATTCTGAGCAAGTAACAGTCATTGTCTTGTTCTCTGAAGCAATGTCTAGACACCTCACTTTTCCCAGCAAACACAAAAGTCCACAAGAGTCGGAAAACAAGATTCTCGCCGTCAAGATCTCATTTTCCAAATTTCCTCACCTGTTGCTGGTGACATAATGCAGTTCCCACTCAGAAATACATTTTAATTAATGGGCTTCCCCACCATATGTTCCCCACAAATAAAGAAGCCCCTCCTTGCCAACGTGACGTCACGTCAGCGAGGTTTACAACAACTTCTGAAAAACGTTAAGCAGTTGAGGGGAAACAACCAGGAGCACTATAAAGTATAACCCTGGCACTGACTCTACCATTGCCAACCTGACAGTGCCAGGGTGGCATTGCCAGGACAGTGCCAGGGCAGACCCTCTGGGAAATTCCACTGGGGGCATTCCCTTTGTGTGTATGGGGCGGTTGCCCCGGTGCAAGTGGAGGGTTGCCTTGGTGCGAGTGGCGGCGGGGGGATGGGGGGGGGATGTTGTCCTGGTGCTTGTTGGAGTGGGGGGGGTGCGTTGCCTCATGCTCACCCAAGGGGGGTTGTGGTTGGGGAGGGGGGTTTCCCATTTCTATGGTGGTATGAGGGGAGTTTTGTGTTAATGCAAACCAGGGCACCCTTTAAGAACAGGACCCCAATCTCTGTGGAGACTGAATTGCCGACTCTATAACCGGCACCGCCCCACCAGTGACGGTGCTAACTACGGCCCCAGAATCTCTGTGCACAGAGTGCCAGAGGATCAGGAGAGAAAACTCGGCTGTGCACCTGGAGAGCTGCATACCGGCTTTCTATCACCAGCCAAAATTCTGCACAATATTCTGCCAATTGGGCCTCGCTCGAGCAACATCGTAAAATCCCGCCCGAGGCCAATGGAGATTTGCGTTCTGGGAACCCGGGGCGGGCAAGGTGGTATGGTTTTGGTCTTTGTATTCTTATCTGAGAAAGGTGGGAAATGAATTCTGACAAAGGCTCCCGAGGACGTCACAAACCACAAGAAAGTCTGTGAACATCTCCAAAGCCGTAGCCTGGTTTACACCATTCAATCAGCAGCAATTATTTGCAATTGCACCCACACCAAGTATAATGCTTTAAACTCTTTTACAATGCCTTGTTTGGCATAACTGATTTCCACGTTGCTTTTATACATTGATTGAAGAGACCTGGAGGAATAAGTGGATTCTATAATTCAAGAGCTGCTCCATCGGGGCGAGTGCAGAAATGTCAGCTCAGTGCTAGCCGGGGACTCAGTGAATAATAAAGCACTGGATTGACCTGTCGGTTTGAGAAATGAAAGTGTTTGTGAAGTGAGAGGAGACCATTCATCCGCTATTTGTGTGTGCCACTGTGTGAAGGCAGTCATGAAATGATCACATTTTAAAATGTGTTCTATGTCATAAGGTCGTTTAGGCCTCAACATTTTAGTCACGAGTTGACCGAACGACAATTATTTCTGGCTCGCTGATATTCTGAAGAAGCTGGGCTGAAAAACCACAAGAGGCCATGCTTGCAGACTGGTGAATGAATCTGTCTGAAAACCCTTCTCTGCCTGGTGCTTGCACAAAATCCCTCAAACGGCAACTCTGTTGTGGAACTGCTCAAGATCATGATGTATAACAGCCATGCAGGGCATCACTCAGAGGGCTAAACCCCAGCTAGTTCAGGCATCTGGTGTCAGCTATGGTTTAGCGGTGTCACTCAGCAGGTCTGGGGTTCAGGTCCCATTCCAGACATCTGACCACAAAAATCTAGCTTGATACAGAGTGTTCCACAGCTGGATGAGACATTAAACTGAGGCGCTCTGCCCTCTCAGGTGGATGTATTCATTTATTTATTATGCAGGAAGGATGTTCCCGATGGTGGGGGTGTCCAGAACCAGGAGTCACAGTCTGAGGATTCGGGGTAGACCATTTAGCACATTTAGAACAGACATGATGGTGATGAATGGCGGAGCAGGCTCAAAGGGTCGAATGGCCTCCTCCTGCTCCTTTCTTCTATGTTTCTTTTTATTTATTAGTGTCATAAGTAGGCTTACATTAACACTGCAATGAAGTTACTGTGAAAATCCCCTAGTCGCCACACTCCGGTGCCTGTTCGGGGACACTGAGGGAGAATTTAGCATGGCCAATGCACCTAACCAGGAGGTCTTTCAGACTGTGGGAGGAGACCGGAGCACCCGGAGGAAACACGTGCAAACACGAGCACAACTGCAGGCCTTTGGCCTAGAGTCTTCACTCAGGTTGGTATAAAAGATCTTATGGTATTGATTTCAAAAAGGAGTAGGATATTTTTAGCCCCCTGAAGGGGACGGGCACGCAGGTGGCAGCTGTGAACATTTGCCACAAGTGGCAGGTAGCCAATTCATATGATTCAAAGACCAATTAAAGCCTATTGTCTGATACTGACTGAAAGTTTCCACTCAGCTTCTAGAACATAGAACATTACAGCGCAGTACAGGCCCTTCGGCCTCGACCAGTGAAACCAATCTAAAGCCCATCTAACCTACACTATTCCAATATCATCCATATGTTTATCCAATGATCATTTAAATGCCCTTAATGTTGGCGAGTCCACTACTGCTGCAGGCAGGGCATTCCACGCCCTTACTACTCTCTGAGTGAAGACTCTAGGCCAAAGGCCTGCAGTTGGGCCTCCTGCCTACCTGGCCACATTTGCAACTGCTGTGCCCAATTGAAGATTTCCCCCTCTGCAGTGATGGCCTGGTTGCCGGGTCTAACTTTTATTTAAAATTTGGAAAGTTTAGCAAGAGGCTCCTATCTCAAGGTGCCTCCTCTCACTCTTTCTCACACCTGAAAAGGTAACCTGCTGCTTCTTTAGTGTTGGAGGGCTTTCCATTAACTCCCCATCTTCAGGAGCCTGCCAGTTCCCTTAATTGGACGATGAACCCACCCTCTGGCCATTAATTGCTCAATTTGGGAACAGTCACTGTTCCCCAGATGTTGTGACCTCTATTTGACTCTGACACCGGGTCCTGAAACCCACGGGGAATATCCTGCCCCTCTCAGGTGCCAGCAGCTGTTGAAGGCTTATTGGCTCACGCCACCACCTGACACTCAGTTCAGGTGTCTGGCATGTTGGCAACGTTAGGCATGATCAACTTCAAATGCTGTTGCAATGCCTTGGCTAATACTTATCCCTCACCACCAACATTGCAAATAAAGGCTACCAGGGATTTATCAAGGAACAATCATGTACTCAATTGGGCCATCAGCTATGGACCATAAAACTTTGGCTTTTCCACAATGTGAGGATACTTGCCAGAGGAGGCCTATTGTCATATTAATGCACAACGTGTTGGACAACTGGTCCATGAGACCAGACTTGCATACAAGATATTATACTTTCAAAAAATAGCTTTAGAAAATGGTGTAAGTGCGCAAATGGTACCCCTGACAACTCCAGGAATGTGCTTTATTTACAAAGAATTACTGCCAGCCTTCATTGAACTGATTTATACAGAAGGAATTCCCATTACTTTTCAGCTAAGTGCTTCTGAAGTAGTTACTAACCTGTTAAGACCCAGGCCAGAAACTCCAAGGTGTTTTATGAAGATTGCCCGGACCCTAAGTTGTTACATTTGATTTTGACATGGATCAGCACAAGTTGTTTCACTCCAGGTATCATTCAAGTGACCGACGAGGAAACTTTTATCAAACAAAGTTTATTTAAGAGCACAGTTAAGATATAACAAAGAGGTTTAGCAGAACTTTTACCAATTACATGACTTAAACATAACACAGTATAACTCCTAACAGCTAGCTCTCTCTGTTGTTCCAAGTCAAACACCATCCCACAGACATACGCCCTTCTCCAGACTTAGCACAGAAAGCAAGTATGTTCACGTAATGCTGGATTTGCAGCTTTTAACACCTGCTGTGAATTGTTTTTTTAAATGTTGGAATAAAACACTGAGGCCTCCCAACCCTGTAACTTTCCAAAAGGCCTCTGGGGGAGAGGGGGTGCGGTGGGAGAGAAAGAGAGAGAGAGAGAGAGAGAGACACTGCCTTCTTCCACCTACTTCCGGCAGCAACTGAGAAATGAAACTAAAACTGAACTTTTCTCTGAAGCATAGCTGTCCCTAGCCACATGGCATAAACTGTCAATCTCAATCAAGATCCACTCTGCAATCCTAAAGGACACTAAAAATCACAGAACCTGGCATTAGTCCAGATCAAAATCAACATGATATCAATTGTACTGCCTCAGCAGCAATAAAGGACATCTGTAACAGACACGGTGCCAGTAAAATGGGAGGGCCTGCTTGAAACATCCTGCAGAGAAACACGATTAAAATACATTTCTTAAAGGCACAGTACCGTCACAAATCCACTTGTCTTTTCCTGCACTGAAGTTCACTCATTCACTTTGGCGTTTCTATCCATGTGTAATAGTGATCAGATGTGAATTTGAACACAAGGACAAAACACCGTGAACTTCCACTTCACCTTAAAAATTAATAATGTATTAGTAACCTAAATGAAATGTTAATTTATTTTATCTTTTGCAAGCCCAGCTGTATTAATATTAATGGACAGCACAGACAGAATTTAATGGGGATTTTGGGTGTGGGAAACAGGGTGGATGGAGGGGGGATTTAACTCGGTAGATGTTGAAATTTCAGGTCTCCCCAATGTTGGGGTGAGTTATTGAAATGAAGTTGCTGTTGTTTAGTGGCAGATTTGGCCTCACGCCATCTGCAGGTGAGATCTCCTTCCCAAGTATTTGCAATATATGAATGATCCCTATGTCAAAACTTTGCCAAATTAAGATAAAGTCAGTGGCAGACTGGAAACTCAAGTCTCCTGTTTTACAGCAACTTAAAGGTGGGGTGCAGCTGAAGAGATTGTCCATTCTATGGATCTGAAGTGAGCTCAAGTCTTTGTTTAACTCAGGAAGGGGATCTGGTGAAGCTTCGCATAGTCACATGGCCTGGTAATAGCAAGGGCGAAGGAGATGGTGGTTGGGACATTAAACAACACAATTGTTGGGCATGTAAGGAATAGTGAAGGGGAGGGAAGGGTCATTAAAAGCCGTATCTGTAAGGCATGAAAAGTCAGGGTGTTCACTGCAAGGCTCTGGAATTTTGGGAGGTTGAGTAGGGGAAGCGTTCCGACTAGAGCAAGGCTCTGGCTGAAGGGGGAAGATCTATCCTTTCTGGGTTTGGGTTCTTTGTGTCAAAGGGAGGCAGCTGTATCACACAGGGAAGATCCACTTTCACTGAGGGATGACCAAGTTTGATGGAGGGCAGCTCAAGGGTATCAGAGAGTGGGTCAAGGGTTACTGATGGAGGGAGGCTGCAGAATCACACCAGGCAGCTTGAGGTTGGGGGATGGAAGGTCAATGGTCAAGGTGTGATGGTGGTATGTCTGAGGATTTTGAGGGAAGGTGCAGGATAATGTTGGGAGATGGGTGGAATTTTGAGGATGACAGAGGGAGGGTGGAGTTGGATGGGTTGCAGATACAGGGCCATTGTGTTTGCCCATAGACAATGTTGCTAACATGGTTTGAACTGGCAGGAGACCAGGGTTTTATGGGGGAGTCCAGGCTGTGGCCTGCTGGGAGATTCAGGCATTCCCATTGGTCAGCTACAGTTCCTCTGCAGAAAAGACCATGTACACAGAGGCCTGCCTTCTTCATTGGCTCCCTTGTGGATTTGCGTTTGGCCTCATGCATTTGTTTTTTTGTAAATATGGTGGAGGAAAGGATTCACCTGAGGAAGGCTGCGACCGAACAACAACAGAGACCACAAGCTCACCAGAGAGCACCATCAGATGACTGTCTGGTCAGGAGGAAGACAACCAAGGCAGTGATGGTTATCAATGACCATTGACACATCAGTGGATCTTCAGAACTTGCACCAACTATCTTCAAATGTTTGAGAGGCAATACCAGAGAGGGTTAAAGCTTTTCTGAGAGGCACTCAACAAGCCCTTCCGATTTGAAGAGAATCCAATGCCAGTCACCCTCAAGGTGCTGCGGCATTGACTTTCTACACCACCGACTCATTCCAGGGAGTGATGTGTGTGGCATAAGCCAGGATGCAGCACATAGTTGCATCTGGGAGCTGAACAATACCCTGTTCAGAAAGGGTCAATAATTCCATAAAGTTCACATCTGATGCTGATAGCCAGGTGGCAGGAGCAGTTGGCTTTGGGGCCTTAGGTGATATTTACAAGTGCAGAGGGCTATTGGCTACGCTCGTGTGGCCATTAGAGTTCCCTGGGAAAAGCCAGCTGCATTTGTGAATTGCAAGGGGCTTCATGTCCTTAACATTTAACTAGTCTGGGACCACAGGTAATGTATTATGCAGGTACATGCACATTTCCTAGGAAGTTTTCAGGACTCCTACATTTTACACTATCTGCCACCCCCAGAGTTATCGGAGGCCTCGCTCAAGTGAAAAGTTGATTGATGGGTGATACGTGCTACGCCCATGTGCCTCATGACACCAGTTCTCCTTCCACACAGCCCCGCCAAGGAGTGTGACAATGCAACACATGGATTGACCAGGACAATAATAGAGCACCCACTGGTTTGCTGAAAATGTACTTTGCTGCTTTGACTGGCCTGGCATTGCAAACAGGGGCTATCCCAGAGTGTTAGAGTCTGCTATGCACCCAGACATCCATTCTAATTTTCAGGAGGTCCACCTTCGTTCTTCAATAGTGGGCCAGTGATGTTGGGCACCTTTTCAATATGGCGCCTGGATAAGGTGGCGGACTTGGCGCCATCAGGCCTGCGCAGCAGGAAACACTCTACGTTCCTGCCCCTTAGTCCTAGATTGGGCGAATTCCATGCCTTGTCTTTGCTTATACAGATCCTTTTATGGCCTTGCTGTATCCCAATGCCACAACCTTTCCAATCCTCATATCCCAGCAGGTTCTTTTCCATTCTAGCCTCTTATGCATGCCCTCCTTTCTGACACTCCTTAGCAGTTCTTAACAACTGGTTAGATTCTACCTCCTCAAAAATCTCTTCCTGAAGCCTTTTTTCTTGTCACTTCTCCCTCTATTATTAAAACCTCCTTCAAACCTATCATGTTACTGTACTGAATGCACCGTGGTGATGGTTGTTGCTGGTGCCACTGTTGTTGTTACTGTAGTCATGGTACTTATACAGTAGTCATTGGTTTCAATCCCAGTGTGGATTTGGCTTTATAATCATAGAAAGACATCGTTATCCCTCTTTTGACCGTGGAAGTCGGGTAAGCCAGCTCCACCCCTTACATTGATGAAATGTGGCTACATTTTAGAGTCCATTCAGTTCCACTGGATCATTATCTTGCTCCAGTCTAGCGCTGTAATTTCCTCCAGTTCTAAATCCTCTCTTTCCCACCTCTCCCCCTCCTCATCAAACATCCCATTCCTCTGACAACAGCTTTGTCCATATCCCTCTTCCCTTTCCCCTGAACCAGATGCCTTCTGCTGGCTGCAGGAGGAACAATGTGGAGATGCCGGCGTTGGACTGGGGTAAGCACAGTAAGAAGTCTCACAACACCAGGTTAAAGTCCAACAGGTTTATTTGGTAGCAAATACCATAAGCTTTCGGAGCAATGCTCCTTCGTCAGATGGAGTGGTCTCTGTTCTCAAACAGGGCACAGACACAGAAATCAAATTACAGAATACTGATTAGAATGCAAATCTCTACAGCCAGCCAGGTCTTAAATGTACAGACAATGTGGGTGGAGGGAGCATTCAACACAGGTTAAAGAGATGTGTATTGTCTCCAGACAGTACAGCTTGTGAAATTGTGCAAGTCCAGGAGTCAAGCTGTGGGGGTTACTGATAATGTGACATAAATCCAACATCCCGGTTTAGACCGTCCTCATGTGTGCGAAACTTGGCTATCAGTTTCTGCTCAGTGACTCTGCGCTGTCGTGTGTCGTGAAGGCCGCCTTGGAGAACGCTTACCTGAAGATCCAAGGCTGAATGCCCGTGACTGCTGAAGTGCTCCCCCACAGGAAGAGAACAGTCTTGCCTGGTGATTGTCGAGCGGTGTTCATTCATCCGTTGTCGTAGCGTCTGCATGGTTTCCCCAATGTACCATGCCTCGGGACATCCTTTCTTGCAGTGTATCAGGTAGACAATGTTGGCCGAGTTGCAAGAGTAGGTACCATGTACCTGGTAGATGGTGTTCTCACGTGAGATGATGGCATCCGTGTTGATGATCCGGCACGTCTTGCAGAGGTTGCTGTGGCAGGGTTGTGTGGTGTCGTGGTCACTGTTCTCCTGAAGGCTGGGTAGTTTGCTGCGGACAATGGTCTGTTTGAGGTTGCGTGGTTGTTTGAAGGCAAGAAGTGGGGGTGTGATTTCTGTGTCTGTGCCCTGTTTGAGAACAGAGACCACTCCATCTGACGAAGGAGCATTGCTCCGAAAGCTTATGGTATTTGCTACCAAATAAACCTGTTGGACTTTAACCTGGTGTTGTGAGACTTCTTACTGTGCAGGAGGAACAGCAGACTTGCTGAAGTCTTGGACTAATAGTTTATTCTTCCTATTAAACCCAATGGGCGGCACGGTGGCACAGTGGTTGGCACTGCTGTCTCACAGCGTCAGGGACCCGGGTTCAATTCCGGCCTCGGGTGGCTGTCTGTTCGAAGTTTGCACATTCTCCCCATGTCTGCGTGGGTTTCCCTCCGGGTGCTCCGGTTTCCTCCCACAGTCCAAAGATGTGCAGGTTAGGTTGATTGGCCATGCTAAATTGACCCGAGTGTCAGGGTAAATGTGGGGGTTACAGGAATAGGGCCTGAGTGGGATTCTGGTTGGTGCAGACTCAATGGGCTGAATAGCCTCCTTCTGCACTGTAGGCATTCTATACATGGACAAAAAAACCTAAAGGGATCATAAACACAGCGAGATCCGAAAAAGAAATGAGCATGAGGTAATACCAACACTTAGATTTAATGCTCCTTATCAAGAAACACTCTTCAACAGTATATACAAACATGATATTGTGACCTATCTGTTAGAATGTGAAGTGGGAAGTGCAGATTAGCGATTGACTTGTTCTGGAATCCGAGCCAAATCCAAGTCAAGTCTCAACCACTAAAACAGTTGCTCCCTCCTCTAGTTCCAAGGCAAAGTGACTGCTTGACTCAGCTTCGATTTCAACACTGTAAACAGTTCAGAGTCTATCCACGCAAGCATAACAAAAGATTCATCTGAGCTTAGCCTTTCCTGAGTGGCCACGTTGGCCTGGATTTCCACTGAGCCAGGATGACTCAAGAGCCCTATAGAAATGGTGGGCATGTCCCGATTCCTGGGATGTCTGATTTTCGGGAGTGCCTTTAAGGAGTGCGGGTTGGTTACTGCCACTCCCATTGTGGCTGGCTCCGTTGTGGGGATAGGCATGCCCTATTCCTCCGCAATTTTCATGGCATTGGGCCAGGTTTTTTTTTAAAGAATTGTAGTTCACATCCTCTAAGAGGTATCATGAATCCGAGTGTGCATGAAGGGGATAAGTTGAAAAGGTCCTTCTCATGCCCTTCCTTACAATGCTCTGTCATTCTACCAACTCTCCCTGGTTCCTCATGCTACCTATGCCAGGCTCTGTCCTTCCACTCACACCCCACTGCTCCTCATGCCCCCCCCCATATTATGCTATGGTACTTCCATGACCCACTGCAAATAAAACTTTTAAAAGTGTAATTCGTTCATAACTTTCCACTATAATGAAAAACATCATTTCACTACAAGCTAATCAAAATATCAATCATCCAGACTCTTTACAGTATCGATAACAAAAAACGCAAACCCTTGAAACCATTGAACAATATTTTAAAAATGTGAAATTGACAGCAAAGATCTGAGAGCCTGTGCTGTCAATCAAAGTTTAAAGTTTATTTTAAAGTTTATTTATTCATCACAAGTAAGGCTTAACACTAACACTGCAATGAAGTTACAGTGAAATTCCTCTGGTTGCCACAATCCGGCGCCCGTTTGGGTCAATGCACCTAACCAGCACGTCTTTCAGAATGTGGGAGGAAACCAGAGCACCTGGAGGAAACCCACGCAGACACGGGGAGGACATGCAAACTCCACACAGACAGTCACCCAAGCCAGGAATCGAACCCGGGTCCCCGGCGCTGTGAAGCAGCAGTGCTAACCTTTGGCTACCATGCCGCCCCAATGCTTTCTCAAACAATTTCAAACAATGCTTTCTCTGGGGCATAGGTATTTCAGTCAGCTAATGGATGTCTGGGCTCTCAGCAAAGCCCCATTATGTATGCTTAACTGAGAGCCCAAACAATTATTACCGGCCTTGAGGATAAAACTCTAGGCCATGGAAACAAATGTGGACTTCAGATCGGAATTATCTATTTTATCCCGTCAGCGAAATATATTAATGACAACTACACTTAACAACTGACATTAAGACCAGGTCTGATTTAACTCTTGGCTGATGTAAGTGTTAAATTAGATAGAGTTACATCAAAAAGTGCAACCATAGTGTTACTTGTTTCACCTTGTCTCATATACCTCATCTTTCCATAAAATATTAATACATAATCCATCATAGTACTGCCATCAAGTAAGTGTACCTCAATTTCAAAGAATTTATTACAAATATCATCTAAATGGGGACCTTTAAATGAAGAAAAGCATGACGGAGTGAAAGGAAATGGAACAATTGATGGGATGGATGGAACTCAGAAAAATATTTGGTTCAAAAAATGATGAGTAGAACTTGGGTTAAAGAAGTCACTGGTCCCTAATGACTGTACTCTAGGCCTATACAAGAAATTAGAGAGGAGATAACACAAGTTCAGGCTGCAGTCTTTCGGCACGCAGTGGTTAGCGCTGCTGCCTCACAACGCCAGGGACCTGGGTTCAATCCTGGCCTTGGGTCACTGTCTGTGTGGAGTTTGCACATTCTCCCTATGTCTGCGTGGGTTTCCTTCAGGTGCTCTGGTTTCCTCCCACAGTCCGAAAATGTGCCGGCTAGGTGGATTGGCCCAAGATGCGTAAGTTAGATGCATTGACTATGGTAAATGTGTGGGGTGACAAGGATAGGGCAGGGGAGAGGACCTGGGTAAGATACTCTGACAGAGAGCTGGTGCAGACTTGATGGGCCGAATGGCTTCCTTCCGCACGATAGGAGTTCTATGAAGTTTTCAATCCTCCTTAAATCTGCAAATTGTGCTATGGATCAGGAAAGTAGCCACTGCAAAACCTATGGGGGTGATCTTACCGGCTCGTTACACTGGTCAATCGGTGTGGCGAGCCGGTAAGATCAAGATAGAGGCGAAAAATTGGGTTTGTGCCAAGTTTTTCATCTCTCGCAATATTCCTGGCCTTTTTTTGCTGGCAAAATCAGCCTGTGTGTACACAGCATACTGGAAGATTGGGGTACCTGCGCAATGCAGCCCCTGGAGCTCAGCAGCCAGCTTCACCGGTGAGAATAGGCTCCATCCCGCCCTCTACTGGTGAAGGTCACATCCTGGCTCTTCTTTCTTGACAGAGCCATACGATTGTGATTGGGAAGTTGCCCAAAAGATCAGTGCGACTCTCTCCCGTTTTCACACTCGTTCGGCATTTTGAATTTTTTGGCAAGATCACCCCCTATATTTTAGAAGGAAACGAAACAATGGCTGTGAACCAATTAGTCTTAAGTAGTTGGTGGTTAGTAAACAACGGGGAGAACTGTAAAAGATTAGGCTGAAGGCAAAATGCTGTGGATGCTAGAATCTGAAAACAAAACAGAAAATGCTGGAAAATCCCGACAGGTCTGACAGCATCTGTGGGGAGAGAATAGGGCCGACATTGCAATTCTAGGTGACCCTTTGTCAGATTAGGCATGTCAGCAAAATGGAGATAATGGTGAAAGACGAGTGACTAGAATTCAAAGACAATTCATTTGCTGTGAAGCCCTGTGGCCATGAAAGGTGCAAGGTCATTGTAATAATCTTACTGAGGTAGACTTCTGTCATCATCACCCTTTATTTACAATGTGCTCAAAATGTCAGCTGCAGTGCATGGGTCAGCCCTGGAGTGCCGGTGTGAGTGGAGCCAGCTGGTTTTAAACCGCCGCCCCCACCCCCCTTGCCCCCCCCCCCTCCCCCCTCCCGTACTGCTCCTTTCCACTCGCCTAATAGGAGAACTTAGATTCAACGAGGCCCACAGGAAGATCTTGTGATGATCCCTCACGGCCATCAGAACATCCCTCCCCTCTAAAGTCCATTTCTTCCCCAACACCCCCACCATGGGAGGGCCTTTTCCACCACTTAGCAATCGGCCTGGGGTCGACTTGAAACAGGACTGGATCAGGAGATATGAAACGGATTGGAGACCTTTGCTTCTGAAGCCACTGACTCTGGTGCTTCCTGAGGCCTTGCTTTAGTTGGGACGCCAGTCTCTTCCACTTCCATCTCGGAATCCGTGTTCTCATCACCCAGAGAGGCAGGCATAGGGTTGACTTCTAGCTGTGACTCGATGCTGGCAGTGGTTGTTCCCATGGTTGGTAATGAGGCTTGCACTGGCATGGACTCCCTACTCCTGAGATGGTCAATTTTGACAATTTAGCCCCGCACTTGGGCCTTATAAGACACAAGCCCCATTTTTGCCATTATGATCCCAGGAACCCAACTCAAATATATCAACTGTGCAATTAAGTCTGGCTTTTTTTGGGTTATAAAAATAAGGGTGTAGGGGCAAGAGCAAGGAATCATTGATAAATTTAGAAAAATAAGTTTTGGTTAGGTCACAGATAGATTACTGTGTGCTGTTTTGGGCAGCCTGTTAGTAAAAGCATGCATTATTGATCCACTGGGATAATGTCAAGGGTGGTACACCATTGAACTGGGAGGATTTTCACTGGAGTGGAGAAACAAGAGGAGATTTAACCAAGGGTTCTAAAATTGTGAAGTGTTTTGATTGGGATAAACTATATCCACTGGTTCAGATTAAGTGGCAAGTGATCTTTAATTTAAATCTATCACTCAGAGAGTCGGGGCAGAGGTTAAGAGAAATGTCTTGATGCAGTGGGTTATTGGATTGCTAACCAGTTGTCACAGTTGACATATTTGCAATTGAGGCAGAGATCATTGTACCGTTGTACCATTGTACATGGATAAATAAATGAAGCCAAGGGCAACACGGACATGTGGAGACAGTAGACTGAGAGGTTCATTTTACACAGCACAGACAATGGGCTAAATGGCCTCCTTCTGCACAGTAAGCATCTATGATTCTACAGGAAATCAATACCAAAATATAATGGCAGCCAGCACATGATGCTGTTATGAATAATCCATTGCACACCATTGAGAGTTGATCCAAGATACAGTTTTGATGTAACTTCATCCAATTTTCTATTTGTTCTGTGGAGTTATCTTTGGAAAGCAGAATTGGGTCTCCTTATTCTCTATCTGTTGTAAATCCTAAAGCTATCCTAACCTTACAGATCTTAAGGCAAGCACTGTAGGGACCTAATTTACTGTGTTATTCAAAGTCTGCGCTGGAACTCAAAAGCAGATCACGGGTGAGTGTATGTCTCAACTGTCTGGGGCAGGCAAGTCAATAATAAGCTGAATAAAAGCCTTTGGGGTAGGCAATCTTGCCATGTGGATTACTGTCCAGTCTGCTTCCCAAGAAGATATGACTTAGCAGCTGAGGTCACTCTTATGTTGAACTCTTTATAGATGATTGGGCGGCTTGTCCTATTGAAACAAACCATTCAGAGCATTTTTCCCCCAGCTCTGTTCCAGGTTTAACTGCACACAGCACAAAGTCAGATGTGATCAATGACAAACAGAACAACCTCTACCCTGCCCGACTCAGCTATGATACCATGTAAGTCGCGAGATGTTTGCCCCTTCCATTCTCACTCCTGTAATCTCTCAGAAGTGATGAACCGGATAAAAACCTGGACCAATTTGGGGGAATAATGTCTGAGCAATTCCTTTCAGATCCACTTAGGTGATCAAAACAATTGCTCTGGATCTGATCAATTTTATTCTGCACCTACCTTCCGTCCAAAGTGTCTCCCCCCCACTCTCACTTGAAGGAATCATGATAATGTAGTTATAGCATCACTGGTTTAGTAATCCAGAGAATTTCAATTCCCATTTCACCTTTGCAGTTTGAGAATTCGAATTCATTTTTAAAAAATCTGGAAATCCAAAAACCTACTCAGTAAGAATGACCATGAAGCATTTGGATTTTTGTGAAAACTCAGTTTCACAGATTTCCTTTAGTGAGGGATATATGATGGTTTGATACAGTCTGGAATAAATGTGACTCCCAAGCTGCACCAACATACATACATACATGTTGGCACGGTGGCACAGTGGTTAGCACTGCTGCTTGGGTCACTGTTTGTGCGGAGTCTACATGTTCTCCCTGTGTCTGCATGGGTTTCCCCCGGGTGCTCCAGTTTCCTCCCAAAGCCCAAAAGATGTGCTGGTTAGGTGCATTGACCATGCTAAATTCTCCCTCAGTGTACCCGAACAGGCACTGGAGTGTGGCGACTAGGGGATTTTCACAGCAACTTCATTGCAGTGTTAATGTAAGCCTGTTTGTGACACTAATAAGTAAACTTTAAAAACATACATACGAACATATGTATAAGGAGCAGGAATAGGCCACTTGGCCCCTCGAGCTTGCTCTGCCATTCAGTGAGATCATGGCTGGCCTAATTGTAACCTCAAGCCCTCCTACCCCCAATAACCTTTCACCCCCTTGCTTATTAAGAATCTATCCACATCTGCCTTAAAAATATTCAAAAACTCTTATTCCACTCGAAACATTAGCTCTGTTTCTCTCTCCAGAGATGCTACCAGACCTGCTGAGATTTTCCAGCATTTTCTAATTTTGACTCTGCTGCCACTGCTTTTTGAGGAAGAGAGTTCCAGAGACTCACGACTCAGAGAAAAAAAAAATCTCCTCATCTCTGTCTTAAATAGTGTTCTGGTTCAGGTCAGAAACTCCACAATGTTTTATGGAGCCTGCCTGGATCATATGGTTTGCACTTTGAATTTGGCTAGGATAAGCATGATGTGGTTCACCTCAGGTATGATTCAAATAACCCACTAGGGAGCTTTAGCAAACAAAGTTTATTTAAGAATATGGTTAACATGTATGAAAAGAAAATTAGCAATAGCTTTTATCAATTACAAACAAAAACAAAACAACCACAATAATGTATCAGCCTTACCAAATATATCTAAGATATTCCAATCAAAACCACAACTTCCTTTAGACAAAACCCTTTTCACAGGTTTAAACACACCAAAGACTAATGCTCACATGATCCTGGAACTGAGTCCTTTCAATAAATGCTGCAGTTCTATTAATATACTCAGAACAGTTTGAAGTCAGAATGGCTTCCCAGAACACCAGGGAGACTCTCTGGTCAAGCAACCAACGGCAGAGTTTCCACTCCAGGAAAGTTTTCAGCTAAACAGCAGAATTTCCCAAAACCAGGGAGGGAGAGAGACTGCTTTCAGTCTGATGTCCCTTCTAAAAATAGAACCTGCAGCTCAGAACTGAAAATGAAGGAACTCCCATCACCTGACCTGAAAACATTCTTCCTCCTGACAATGCAGGGTCCAAATTGAAAATAAACAACCCCATTTAAAACCACCTAAGGAGCAATAAAAGGGCTCCTCATAGACATCCCGGCAACAATGACATCAGGTAAGGCTGTGAGCATGATTTTTTAAAAAAATCTCTTAAAGATACATTAATGTCACAATAGTCTTTTCTCAGAAGACTTAAAGAAATTTGGCATGCCAGCTACCACTCTCACCAACTTTTACAGATGCACCAAAGAAATCATTCTTTCTGGTTGTATCACAGCTTGGTATGGCTTCTGCTCTGCCCAAGACCACAAGAAACTACAAAGGATCATGAATATAGCCCAGTCCACCATGCAAACCAGCCTGGTTTCACAACCACCTTTTCTCACCTGACTTATCAACATTTTCAAAGTGCTGGCGAGGATCGTGCAGCCAGCTAGGGGCAGGCGATGGAGAGGGAAAGCTAAATGCAGTGGCAAAGCTGGGATTCTCTGATCAGGGCACCATGATTTCAAAGTTAGTTCCACTGCCGCAAGGAACTACAAAAGGTCGTGAATGTAGCCCAATCCATCACGCAAACCAGCCTCCCATCCATTGACTCTGCCTACACTTCCTGCTGCCTCGGAAAAGCAGCCAGCATAATTCAGGACACCATGCACCCTGGACATTCTCTCTTCCACCTTCTTCCGTCAGGAAAAAGATACAAAAGTCTGAGATTATGTAACAACTGACTCATGAACAGCTTCTTTCCTGTTGCCATCAGACTTTTGAATGTATCTGCCTCGCACCAAAGAACAAAGAACAAAGAAAATTACAGCACAGTAGTAGTATCTTCGGCCTTCCAAGCTTGCACCGACTATGCTACTCGATTGAACTAAAACCCCGTACCCTTCCGGGGACCGTATCCTTCTATTCCCATCCTATTCATGTATTTGTCAAGACGCCCCTTAAAACTCACTATCGTATCTGCTTCCACTACCTCCCCCGGCAGCAAGTTCCAGGCACCCACCACCCTCTACATAAAAAACTTGCCTCGTAATCTCCTTTAAATCTTGCCCCTTGCACCTTAAACCTATGCCACATAGTAATTGACTCTTCCACCTTGGGAAAAAGCTTCTGACTATCCACTCTGTCCATGCCCCTCAATCTTGTAGACTTCTATCAGGTCGCCTCTCAACCTCTGTCATTCCAGTGAGAACAAACCAAGTTTCTCCAACCTCACCTCATAGCTAATGCCCTCCATACCAGGCAACATCCTGGTAAATCTTTTCTGTACCTTCTCCAAAGCCTCCACATCCTTCTGGTAATGTGGTGACCAGAATTGAACACTATATTCCAAGTGCGGCCTAAGTAAGGTTCTATAAAGCTGTAACATGACTTGCCAATTTTTAAACTCAATGCCCCGGCCGAAGAAGGCAAGCATGCCGTATGCCTTCTTGACTACGTTCTCCATCTACGTTGCCACTTTCAGTGACCTGTGTACCTGTAAACCTAGATCCTTCTGCCTATCAATACTCTTATGGGTTCTCTCATTTACTGTATATTTCCTGTCTGTATTAGACCTTCCAAAATGCATTCCCTCACATTTGTCCGGATTAAAACCCATCCACTATCTCTCCGCCCAAGTCTCCAATTGATCTGTGTCCTGCTGTATTCTCTGATGGGTTGATCTTTCTCTACACCCTAGCTGTAACACTACATCCTGCACTCTCTCCTTTCCTTCTCTATGAATGGTATGCTTTGTCTGTATAGCATGCAAAAAACAATACTTTTCACTGTGTACTAATACATGTGACAATAATAAATCAAATCAAAATCAAAATAGGCAGCCCCTTATTATTAAACAGTGACCACTAGTTCTAGCTTCTTCCACAAGAGTAAACATCATCTCCACATCAATCCCATCAAGACCCCTCAGGATCTTAAAGGTTTCAATCAAATCGCCTCTTACTCTTTGAAACTCCAGTGGATACACATCTAATCTCTCGAACCTTTCCTCAAAAGGCAACCCGACCATTCCTGGTATTGGTCGAGTAAACCTTGGCTGAACTGCTTCTAACGCCTTTACATCCTTCCTTAAATAAAGAGATCAAGGTTGTACACAGTACTCTGGATGTGGCCTCACCTGTACCTGTACAAGTGAAGCATAACCACTTGTTACTTTTCAAATGTATGTTGTTTGATTTCTGCAGACTAAATAAGGGGGATGAGGAAACATTTACACTGGTTCTAATCTGGAATCACTGCCTGAAAAAGCGGTGGAAGCAGATTCAATGGTAACTTTCAAAAGGGAATTGGACATATAATTGAAAAGGAAAGATTTACAGGGCTGTGGAGAATTGAGCGAGGGAGTTGAACTAATTCAATAGCTTTTTCAACAAACTAGCATAGACACAAATGGGCTCAATGAACTCCATCTGTGCTACAAGTTTCTAGAATTCTGTGCTACGGATCGGGTCTAGCCTCACACTGTCAGCACTGTGCTGTGGAAATTTGTCACTGTTGAGCTGTCAAATCAGAAACCATTCGATAAGAGAAACATGTCAGAGATGTACTTTAAACCATGCTTTTATCACAATCGGAATATCCCGTATAAACACTTTTAAGTAACCATTTATTTGTCAGCATATGCATATACAAACTCAAGGGAGGTTATGGTCTAGTGGTATTATCGCAAGACTATTAAAAAAGAAATTCAGCTAATTTTCTGGGGACCAGGGTTCGAATCCCACCATGGCAGGTGGTGGAATTTGAATTCAATAAAAAATATCTGGAATCAAGAATCTACTGATGACCATGAAACCATTGTTGATTGTCGGAAAAACCCATCTGGTTTACTAATGTCCTTTAGGGAAAGAAATGTGCCATCCTTACCTGGTCTGGCCTACATGTGACTCCAGAGCCACGGCAAAGTTGTTGACTCTCAACTGCCACCTGAAATGGCCCAGCAAGCCACTCAGTTCAAGGGTGATAAAAGGCTGGGCAAAAAATGCTGGCCAGCCAATGATCCCACATCCCACAAATGAATAATCAAATATATAGAGGATAATTCTATGTACTTGAGTTTCCCAGAGGCAAATAGGTAGAAAGTCATAAGGTGTGTAAACTAGAACTCCCAACATGCATTTCCAGCAGCAAGATTCAGCAAGAACACCGCATGCTCAAAATGATCCTGAAATAAACATATTCTCACAAAATAATGTGTATAAACCACACTCATAAGCCACACACAAATAAAGAGATCCCTATAAACCATATACTCTTTATGGACCCTGCCTTATACATTCTTACAGCTCTCCTCCCCCACAATAAACCAGACATTCAGAAAGACCCTCTTGCAAAACCTACCCATAAATGCAGATAATGCAATCGACCCAACTTTATATTCACTAATATAACAGTATCACTTGTGCCATGTGTTAGTTTATAATGTTATATAAATTATGGGGTACATTTTACAGATTAGTTTAGGAACTGGAAAAGAAAAACTTAACCAGATTTTCTGGTCCCACTCGATATGCAGAGACTCCAGTTCAAAATCATGACCTGAATTTTTCAGGCTGACCGAAACTCAGACCCCACCTTCAGAAAGTCCAGTGCTATTTTGTGCTCGAACAAGCATTGATTGACATAAGGCAGAACTTTTCTGCACTCACTCAATTGGAAGCCCCACCATGGAGAGCTGCCCGCCAATCAGATTGGCTGGCAGCTCTCCAGTCCCTCCAGGAACAGCACTGCAGTGGCCGGAAGAGGCATCGCAGGGAGCAGCTTGGCACTAAGTCCTGGGAACTGGAGGAGAGGTAAGTGGCCTGGCTTCCAAGATGGGAGGGGAGGAAAAGCCTTGTGGGGGGGTTGCCAGTAGGATAATAGTTGTCCCGGGGATAGAAAGCTGGGGGGAAGGAAGGCATGGAGGTCACCAAACCTTAAAGGGAGGGCACTCCCTGTCAGATGGAGGTACTCTTTCACTCCCCAACTTAAAAATTGAGGCTGGGCAGGAAATGGCCCTTAAGTGGCCATTAAGTTCTTTGCCTTAACTAGGGAAAAGGTGGGCTTCCAGTCTTAGGCCCTGTCTGCCCTAGTGTAAAACTACGAGCAGGTCGTGGTGTGTGGGATCACAGAGGGAATCTTGTTCATGCAAATTCATGTTCCTTCCATACCCCGCCCCCCCCCCCCCCCCCCCCCTCACCGGGGGAGGGTATAGAGTTTAATATTCTGGTCCACATTTCTTTTTGGCTATCAGCTTAGGATGA
Source organism: Mustelus asterias (assembly GCF_964213995.1). Classification (NCBI taxonomy): domain Eukaryota; kingdom Metazoa; phylum Chordata; class Chondrichthyes; order Carcharhiniformes; family Triakidae; genus Mustelus; species Mustelus asterias. Next base: position 134,427,282 of record NC_135802.1, read on the forward strand.
GATCAGACTTTCTTCCACAGATCAATCATTCACTGAAGATCACTGCACTGACTTCTTTATCATAGATAGAATCAAAGAATTCCTACAGTACAAAGCCATTCAGCCCATCGAGACAACAATCCCACCCTATCCCTGTAACCCCACATATTTACTCTGCCAATCCGCCGAAAACTAGGGTCAATTTATCATGGCCAATCAATCTAACCCGCATATCTTTGAAGTGTGGGAGGAAACCGGAGCACCCGGAGGAAACCCACGCAGACACAGGGAGAATGTGCAAAACTCCACACAGTCATCCAAACCGGGAATCAAACCCAGGTCCCTGGAGCTGTACAGCAGCAGTGCTAACCACACTGCCAGTGTGCCGCCCTTTTAGGATAATGTGTGGGATTTAAAAAAGAAGCTGGTACCTGTGGAACCTAACAAAACTCTGTCTCTCACTAAAGAGGCAAAGAAACATGGATGTGAAAATCTCCCACTTACCAAAGATTCTACCAAACTAACAATTTAAGAAATCAAGAAAGCTTTGCATTTACATGGTGCCTTTCACATCCTTAGGTCACTCCAAGTATGTATATTTTATATTGGATGGAATGTTTTTGAAATGTAGTCACACACAGCAAGATTCCATAAACTCCAATGAAATTATGGTCAAATAATCTGTTTTGGAGATGCTCGGATGAGGGATAACTCAGAAGTCACAGCTACCGACACCAATTTGCATAGATATAGCAAAATGGAATGAATTCAATGAATGGTCCAAAGACATGCAGTTAAGGTGGATTGGCCATGTTAAATTGCTCCTTCGAATCAGGGGGATTAGCAGGGTAAATACGAAGGGTTATGCAGGTAGCGTCTGGTGGGATTGTTGTTGGTATGGGCTCAATGGGCCGAATGGCCTCCTCCTGTACTGTGGGATTCTATGATTCTATGATATGATTCGCTGAAAGCATCATTGACTGAAATGAAACTCGGGTTCATTGTCTGAATCATCATTTTGATATAATCTACATTGAACCCTATGATTTGAAAAGCAATCTCTTGACCTTAGCCAGTCACACGTGGCGATTAGGCCTCCCAACCATTGAGAGAACCGGGAGTGGGATATATTCAATTCCACAATAGCCAGCCTTGATTTTAATATACTGTACAATATAATTATCCATTAACACTACATCATAAGAATGGCATAATCACCGAGGTGGCATTCCCAGAGTATTTGCCAGGTGTTTATCAGACAATAAATCTCAGTTGCCATTAATAAACACTTAATTTCTAAGAATTTTATCTTGTTGACTATCATTTATTTCTCAGAGAAACACAACCCTTTTTATTACATTGACTCAAGAGTATTTACCTTGCAAACATAACTGGCCAAACAAAGAAGCATACTCTCCCTTGGTGCTGTGTCTTATTATCTAAATATTAATTGTGTTCTTTTCCTGGGCAGCAATTTGCTGTGTGAAGTAAAATTGAAGAGCCAGCCATTGTAAATAGCGGAATTTGCTTTGCTATTACTCCCATTGTGACCCTCCTGGCAGAGAGGAAGAAAGGCACTACCTGCCGCTTTTAAAGGGAAAGCATTGGAAAATGAAATCATGGAATCGCTACAGTGCAGAATGAGGCCATTCAGCCCATTGAGCCTGCACCGAAAACAATCCCACCTGGCCCTATCCCCGTAACCCCACGTATTTACCCTGCTAATCCCCCTGACACTAGGGGCAATTTAGTATGGCTAATCAACCTTACTCGTGCATCTTTGTAGTGCAGGAGGATAAGCACATGAATATGCAAAGAATAGGGGGATATAGACCAAGGGCAGGCAGAAGGGATTAGTTTAATTTGGCGTCATGTTCGGCACAATATCGTGGGTCAAAGGCCGTACTGTTCTATGTTCTATTGAAACCCACGCAAGCACGGGGAGAATGTGCAAGCTCCACATAGACAGTGACCCGAGGCTAGAATTGAACCTGGGTCCCTGGCGCTGTGAGGCAGCAGTGCTAATCACTCTGTGTGCCACTTCTGTGTGGCCAAATTCCCCTCCAATTCGATTTTCAGGTTTGCTGACGATACCACCGTAGTGTGTCGGATCTCAAACAATGATGAGACAGAGTATAGAAATGAGATAGAGAATCTGGTGAACTGGCGTGGCAACAATAATCTCTCCCTCAATGTCAACAAAACGAAGGAGATTGTCATCGACTTCAGGAAGCGTAAAGGAGAACATGCCCCTGTCTATATCAACAGGGACGAAGTAGAAAGGGTCAAGAACTTCAAGTTTTTAGGTGTCCAAATCACCAACAACCTGTCCTGGTCCCCCCATGCCGACACTATAGTTAAGAAAGCCCACCAACGCCTCTACTTTCTCAGAAGACTAAGGAAATTTGGCATGTCAGCTACGACTCTCACCAACTTTTACAGATGTACCATAGAAAGCATTCTTTCTGGTTGTATCACAGCTTGGTATGGCTCCTGCTCTGCCCAAGACTGCAAGGAACTACAAAAAGTCGTGAGTGTAGCCCAATCCATCACGCAAACCAGCCTCCCATCCATTGACTCTGTCTACACTTCCCGCTGCCTCAGCAAAGCAGCCAGCATAATTACGCACGCACCCCGGACATTCTCTCTTCCACCTTCTTCCATCGGGAAAAAGGTACAAAAGTCTGAGGTCACATACCAACCGACTCAAGAACAGCTTCTTCCCTGCTGCCATCAGACTTTTTAATGGACTCACCTTGCATTAAGTTGATCTTTCTCAACACTCTAGCTATGGTTGTAACACTACATTCTGCATTCTCTCGTTTCCTTCTCTATGAACAGTATGTTTTGTCTGTACAGCACGCAATAAACAGTATTTTTCACTGTATATTAATACGTGACAATAATAAATCAAATCAAATCTGCCACCGTGCCACCCAGTGTTGAAATCCTTGGCTTAATACACAGAGCAATGGACAGTAATAGCAAGGAAGTTGTGGTACATATCTTTATAAGTCATTGGTTTGTCATTCGCTTGTGTTCAATTCTGACACCATACTTCTGGAAGGATACCAAGGCCTTTGGGAGGACATGAAGTGGATGTACGAGAATGGTCCAGGGATGAAGGAACCTCAGTTATGTGAAAAGACAAAAGGAACTGGATTATTCTGCCTATTGCAGAGAAGGTCAAGGTGAGATTTCACAAAGCGTTTCAACATTGTAATGGGTTTTGATAGATTAGATAGAGAGAAATTGTTTTTATTGAAAAGAGAGTCAGTAACCAGAGGACACAATTTTCAGTTAATTGGCTAAAGAACCACAGGAAGAATAAGAAAATAATTTACGCCGCGAATTGTACTAAAATCTAGAATGCACTGCCTCAGAGTTCTGGAAGCAAAATCAATCATTTTCAAAAGGAAATCGAATGCATGCTTGAAAATGAAATACTTGCAGGACTAAGGGAGTGAACAGTGGATTGGGACTCTTTGAAACAGCTAACATGAGTATGATGGACCAAATGGCCTCAAAGAACAAACAAAGAACAATACAGCACAGGAACAGGCCCTTCGGCCCTCCAAGCCCGCGCCGCTCCCCGGTCCAGGATTGAATCCTGAATCCAGGATCCCCGCCCAATTTTCCAGCCTATCTACATCCTAATATCCTATCCACCGAGCTGTCCCTCACAGCTACGATGCTTTGTTCATCACAACCTATTAACTCACCCCCACCCCCCCATTCCAGACCATGTGATCTCCAGGGAGAGGTGAAAACCCAGAGTGAAAACCCCAGGGCCAATATGGGGAAAAAAAATCTGGGAAATTCCTCTCCGACCCCCTGAGGCGATCGAAACGAGTCCAGGAGATCACACTGGCCCTGATCAGAAAATGCTTCCCAACCCTATTCATTTCCACTTCTGCTTTACGAACACCATCTGAATTCCCTGCCCCCGAGACAGGTTCCCAACTATCCGCAGTCTCGCTCTGTACTGGCACCAGCAAGATGATCATAGAATGAAGCCTTGAAACGAGAAACAAAGAACAATTAGCCCGCGCCGCTCCCTGGTCCAAACTAGACCACTCTTTTGTATCCCTCCATTCCCACTCCGTTCATATAGCTGTCTAGATAAGTCTTAAACGTTCCCAGTGTGTCCGCCTCCACCACCTTGCCCGGCAACACATTCCAGGCCCCCACGACCCTCTGTGTAAAATATGTCCTTCTGATATCTGTGTTAAACCTCCCCCCCTTCACCTTGAACCTATGACCCCTCGTGAACGTCACCACCGACCCGGGGAAAAGCTTCCCACCGTTCACCCTATCTATGCCTTTCATAATTTTATACACCTCTATTAAGTCTCCCCTCATCCTCCGTCTTTCCAAGGAGAACAACCCCAGTTTCCCCAATCTCTCCTCATAACCAAGCCCCTCCATACCAGGCAACATCCTGGTAAACCTCCTCTGTACTCTCTCCAAAGCCTCCACGTCCTTCTGGTAATGTGGCGACCAGAACTGGACGCAGTATTCCAAATGCGGCCGAACCAACGTTCTATACATCTGCAACATCAGACCCCAACTTTTATACTCTATGCCCCGTCCTATAAAGGCAAGCATGCCATATGCCTTCTTCACCACCTTCTCCACCTGTGACGTCACCTTCAAAGATCTGTGGACTTGCACACCCAGGTCCCTCTGCGTCTCTACACCCTTTATGGTTCTTCCATTTATCGTGTAGCTCCTCCCTACATTATTCCCACCAAAATGCATCACTTCGCATTTATCAGGATTGAACTCCATCTGCCATTTCTTTGCCCAAATTTCCAGCCTATCTATATCCTTCTGTAGCCTCTGACAATGTTCCTCACTATCTGCAAGTCCTGCCAGTTTTGTGTCGTCCGCAAACTTACTGATCACCCCAGTTACTCCTTCTTCCAGATCACCCCAGTTACTCCTTCTTCCAGATGCCTCCTTCTGTGTTAGCTCATTCAGGTACGGTAAAGTCACCATAGTCACAGATGACTATAGCCTGCTGTACCTTTTGAGGGGGAGAGCTGATTGGTGGTGATTTAACCTGAGGATCACCACACCTCAGGCGAGGGAGCGAGGTTGAGAAGGCCGGACCCTCATGAATAACCTCAGCCAGTACAAGAATTGAACCCACACTGTTGGCATTGTTCTGAATCATGAACCAGCCATCAAGCCAACTGGGCTAACTGACCCCCTTTCAATGATTCTATGAAAGACATATTGACATTCATAAATGAGTTGATATAACTGAGTGTGGGCTAATGCACCATAACAATTTTGTCCCAAAGCTTTACAATTCGAAGAATGTCACAGGGCTGCATTCCAAGTTTCTGCAGCTTGAGAAATATAAATTCACTCATTTTAGCTACATCATTAATCGTTGAGCATGCTTAGATTTGATTTATGTTAGAAATGAAGTAAGAAGTGTACTGAAACCAGTAACAAATATGGTAAGAATATTAACATTTTGCTGTGTGTTTGAGGCCAATTTTCATAGTAACTTCATTTCAGTGTTAATGTAAGCCTACTTGTGACAATAATAACCTCTGAAATACTGAAATGACTGGTTAAATACTGAAAACATTGGAATTTAGAAGAATGAGAGATGGTCTAATCGAAGGCTGGAATTCTCCGACCATTCATGCCACTGGGATTCTCCAGTCCCGCCGGCAGCGCACCTCCGCCCATGGGATTCCTGCCGACATGAGGTGACATCAATGGGAATTCTCATTGACAGCAGCGGGACCAGAGAATCCCGCTGCTCGCAAACAATGGGTCACCTCCCACCGGTGGGAGACACGCAACTGGGAGGCTGGAGAATCTCGCCCAAGATTCTTCAGGATAGAAGCAGAGAAAATGCTTTTCCTGGGCAAGGACTCCAGAACACAGGGTAGGTCTCCGAGTTAGGGGGTCGGTCATTTAGATCTGAGATGGGGAGAATTGCTTTTCTCTCAAAAGGCCATAAATCTTTGGAAATCACTACCTCAGGCAGCTGTGGGTGATCAATTATTGAGTACATTTTTGAAACGGGTCGATAGATTGTAAGGGTATGAAGGGAGTTAAAGAGTAATGGAATTGTGTGGCAAGGTGGAGTTGAGGTATGACATCAACCAAGGTCTTGTTAAGATGATGAAACATGTTCCAAGATCCAAAATGGCCGACTCCGGCTCCTGTTTCACATGTTCTTTTGTTCTTACTATCGATTCAACAGATCCCAGATGATCGAAAACATTCTGCCTCTGATTTTGCCGGCACAGCCACCCGGGGCTAATGGGGACAATAAATCCAGAAACTCAGCTAATGTTTTAAGGACCCGGGCTTGAATCCCACCACGGCAGATGGTGGAATTTGAATTCAATAAAAAATATCTGGAATTAAGAATCTACTGATGACCATGAAACCATTGCTGATTGTCGGAAAAAACCATCTGGCTCACTAATGTCCTTTAGGGAAGAAATCTGCCGTCCTTACCCGACCTGGCCTCCATGTGACTCCAGAGCCACAGAAATGTGGTTGACTCTCAACTGCCTTCTGAAATGGCCCAGCAAGCCACTCAGTTCAAGAGCGACTCGGGGTGGGCAATAAATGCTGGCCAGCCAGCGATGCCCATGTCCCATGAATGAATAATCAATATATTGGGGATAATTCTATGTAGCTGGGTTTCCCAGAGGCAAATAGGTCGAAAGTCATAAGGTGTGTAAACTAGAACTCCCAACATGCATTTGGGAAATGGCCTAGCAAGCCATTCAGTTCAAGAGTGACCAAGGATGGGCAATAAATGCCAGCGATGCCCGTGTCCCATGAATGATTAATTAAAAGGTGCATTGGTCATGCTAAATTCTCCCTCAGTGTACCCGAATAGGTGACCGGGGGATTTTCACAGTAACTTCATTGTAGTGTTAATGTAAGCCTATTTGTGACACTAATAAATAAACTTTACACTTTCTCCGGGGACTGAAATTTGCAACGAGCTCTGTAACCTCAGCATTGCTGTGGCCTCATACTGAGCTTCATCATAGGGAAGGAGAGAGGATGAGTGAAACCTGATCAGACTCATCGCCCTTGGAGAACAGCAGCTGCTGCATAGTGCAGAAAAGTGAAGTTGTGAATCCATCAAGCAGCAAACAACAGCTTGTGCTTTCATGTTGCACGTTCACCCCGTGAACTGACGCAGTCAGCCCGGACCTCTGTTTTATCCATTATCTGCCGTACACAGCACCAGGCTAAGTACCGGTTTCCAGCCACCTCTCAGATTCAATTTCCACCACTTCAAAGAGAGGGTGACTGCTTCCTGTTTTGTGTCATGTTCAAATTAAAAAGAGGTTAATAAGTGAGCGCCGTACCTCACCGAGGGGCTCAGATAGCTCAAATCATACAGACCAGAGCAAAAGATGAAGTGATTCCTTGTCATTCGAAACTTGACAGCAATAATTTCCCTGTAAACACGTTTATTTATCCTTTATTTGGCAAGGTGCGTACAGCAGTGAAAGCCTGGCTGATCTCACTGAAGCCTGGCATACAACTGCCATATGCTGCTGTCCCTTCAAGCTGTTTTGTTTTTCAGCGATGAGTATCAGTGCTGACACTGATGCTCCCTCTCAGTTGAGCCATGGTGACCCCTCCTCCACCCCCCCCCACCCCTCCTCACGCTGAAAGATTAATGGAGCTGTTGCGCTGCAAGTAACACTTTGAAACTGCTACCTGGTTACAGCAATCAGGTTCCAATCTGAAACCCAACTGTGCGTGAAAAATGAGCCAGCTTTGACATGTTGCACTTTGTGAAGAAATAGGTACAGCTGAAGGCCAGTGAACTGTTCTGTTTTGTCTGAGGATCATGTTGGATTCAGTTAGTTCAGTGCAATGACGGTACACCATTGTGGTTTTACACCTGAGTCAGGTTACTTATTTCTTAATATTCTTTCTTTGTCGCAGACAAAGCCAGCATTTACATAGAAACATGGAAGATAGGAGCAGGAGGAGGCCATTTGGCCCTTCGAGCCTGCTCCCGCCTTTCATCATCATCATGACTGATCGCATTCGCCCCAAGTGCTCTATCCAGCCGCCGCTTAAATACATTCAATATTTTGGCATCAACTACTTCCTGTGGTAATGAAATCCACAGGCTCACCACTCTTTGGATGAAGAAGTGTCTCCCTAACTGCCTTTGAACTGAATATTTCAGAGGCCAGGCCTAATGGCACAGTGGGCTTTGACAAAGGGTCATTTGGACTTGAAACATCAGCTCTTTTCTTTCCTCACAGATGCTGCAGACCTGCTGGGGTTTTCCAGCATTTTCTCTTCTGGTGGCACAGTGGCTAGCATCACTGCCTCACAGCGCCAGGAACCCGGGTCGATTCCAGCCTCGGGTGACAGTGTGGAGTTTGAGCATTCTCCCCGTGTCTGCATGGGTTTCTTCCGGATGCTCCGGTTTCCTCCCACAGTCTGAAGAAGTGCAGGTTGGGTGGATTGGCCATGCTAAATTGCCCCATGTTGGCCCAAGATACATAGGCCAGATGGATTAGCTATGGTGAATGTGTGGGGTTACAGAGATAGGGCAGGGGAGAGGGCCTGCCTGAGAGTTAGCATAGTATTGATGGGCTGAATGGCCTCCTTCTGCACTGTAGGGATTCTGTGACATTGCTGTAGGTCTGAAGTCACACATGTAGGACAGACATGGTAAGGACAGCAGATTTCCTTCCCTAAAAGACATTAATGAACCACACGGGCTTTTACAACAGTCAATGCTAGTTTCATGGTAACCATTCTTGAGACTAGCTTTATATTCGAGATTTATGAATTTAATTCAATTAATGACTCAAGGCCCAGTTAATCTAGACTCCACTCTGCTGTGGTGCACAATTCCACAGATTACACTATCCTCCTGCACATGTTTAACCAGACACGATTCCATTTATGCTCAGGTTTACCCAGATTTTACTACAATTGTCTGCCCATTTAATTGAGACTTGAGTATATTTGCCACTGGACATTTAATGCCACCTATCTGTGATACATACGCTGAACCATACTGATATACACATCTAATTAACTCCACAGAACTGTTCCTGTGCTGTGAACTCATGTCAATGATGGTCGTTGGTGGAAAGAGCCATCAAACTGGGTATTGGGCCTTGTTTAAATCTCCAAGACAGGCTTACCCATTCAAACTCTGCACTTCTGCACCACATAACCTGCACATTATGTCAGCAATATATCAATGCATGGTTCTATCCCAACAGAATAGAATTGTAATTGTTAAAAAATGTATAGTCTGATTTACTAGGTTGCTGCCTGGGAGGAGGTAATAGAACCATAAAGCAAGAAGGAGTGGGTGGAATTCTCTCATCCGGGACTCAGTGTCATGGTGATGATGGGAATGGGGAATGTTTACTGCTGTGCAGGCCAATGAGAAACCACATCAGATATTCTGCCCCCAGAGAAGTTAATTAGGCATCTGTGCCATCATCACCATTGGCAGGGCGGGCTTGATCGCATGCGTCCCGCCATTGTATTTGGGTTCCCAAAGGGTATTTGGGTACTAAAAAGATGCCCGATGTCACTGAGCCATCATTGAAGAAAGAAGATGGAACTCCTCAAAGACACTGAAGCTGGAACATCTAGTTGCCCCATTGGCACCTCTGACCAAGCCTCAAACATTGTGCCCAGGACAGAGTCCACACCTACATAGATGAAGCTGAGCAGTCTGTCACAGGGTTCTCACAGGCACCGCAACCCAGAAAATTCACCCAGTTCCCCCATCTCCGCCGCTTTGCTTCTGATTATGCCAGCTTTCGTAACGGTGCTTCCGACAAGTGGTTTTTCCTCAAATGAGGATTTTTCCGCTCCCCCCCAGCCTGCATTCATCATCTAGCCTATGGTTATCAGGCCCTTTGACCATTTCCAACCCATTCCGCACACCTTTGCTCTTACCCCTGCCCCTTTCCCCCAACAGGTATGATGGGGTCACCCTTGACCTTACTTCCCCACCCCACAGCCTTTGTATTCAAAGGATTATTCTCTGCCATTTCCACTAACTCCAGCATGATGCCATTACCAAGTATATCTTCCCCTCCCCTTTCTTGTTAGCATTCCAAAGGGACCATTCCTCAGTGACACCATGGTCCCCTCCTCTATCACCCCCAACACCTCATCCCCTTCCCACGGCACTTTCCATTCAAGCGCAGGAGGTTGTGTTCATGTGCAGTTCTAACCCATTACTGCAAAGACTCCATCCAAGTGAAACAGCAATTTATTTCTACTTTCAATTTGATATTTTATGTCGACTGTTCAGAACGTGGTCTCCTCCACAACTGAGACCAAGCTCAGACTAGATGACCATTTTGCGAAACAGCTTCATTCGGTCTGCAAACGTGACGATGCCCTCCGGGTCACTTGCCGTTTCAATTCACCACCTTGCTGTGATGCTTCCATTTCTGTCCTCGCCCTGGTGACAAATTCCAGTGAAGCCGGAAGTCAAGCTGGAGGAACAACACCTCACCTTCTGACCAGGCACCTTACAGCCTTCTGGACTCAACCTCATCCACCATTTTGTATTTGTTCCCCTTTAGTGCCAGTCCATATCCTGTCTTTATTTTACTGTTAACACATAATTCGGACCAATCTTTGTCTCTAAAGCCGTTACCTCTCCCTTTTCCTTTTGTTCTATGACATTGTGTTTTCATTCTCCCCCACCCTGTAAGCTATCACTGACCTTCTCTTTTGCTCCATCTGACCCCTCCCTCTTTTTCAACAGCATAAAGTCCATCACATTTCTTCCTCTCTTCAGTTTTGAGGAAGAGTCATATTGGAGTTGAAATGTTAACTTGGTTTCTCTCCAAGGATGCTGCCAGACCTGTTGAGTATTTCCAGCTCTTTCTGCTTTTATTGTAATGGATGTGTGCCTTGGACATCTGTCTGTCTAGAGCAGAGAAATGAGCAGGATACCTCCACGCCTGGTCCAGTTAGAGGGCTAGTTCCCATATAGAAGTGAAGAGAAAAAGGACACTGAAACAGCCTCAGTGAGTCAAAGACATTGACTTGGGTGAAGCTTCAAAGGTTACTGAGGAATGATAAAGCTTTCCTCCAAAGAGTCTTATTGTTCCTGGGAAGTGTCAGACTCACCTCAATCCCACATTGTCCCGGGGTAGGGTGAATTCAAGTTTAAAGTTTATTTATTAGCGTCACAAGTATGCTTACATTAACACTGCAATGAAGTTACTGTGAAAATCCCCTAATTGCTACACTCCAGCGCCTGTTCAGGTACACTGAGGGAGAATTTAGCACAGCCAATGCACCTAACTTGCATGTCTTTCAGAATATGGGAGGAAACCAGAGCACTCAGAGGAAACCCATGCTGGCACAGGGAGAATGTGCAGACTCCACACAGTGACCCAAGCTGGGAATCGAACCCGGGTCCCTGCGGCTGTGAGGCAGCAGTACTAACCACTGTGCCACTGTGCCACCCATTAGGGGAGTGGCATGTGACTTTTGATTGTCAATGTAAGGCAAATATGTTAAAGGTTACTCGCAGAGGAGAGCTGTGTTTGGGGAAGGGCCAATGATGCCAGCACTATCCTAAGTTGAAGAACGCCTGTATGAGGGAATGATGATTGTTCTGGCATGCAGGTCAATGTGAGGATCCATCCCAGGGACCTCTGGATGTGATACTTTGCCACACTATCCTCCTCCTCCTCTAAGGAAGCCTCTCTTTCCCCAATTCCCATTGGAGTCAGCTCCACTTCCTTTGGAGGCGCTTGGCTCTGCAGGATGTGGCACAGCTCTACTGTGTGACACATTTCTTGAGGAGCGCTCCCAGAGTGATCTGCATTTCGAACACGCCAATGGTAGTTATAAAGAACCAACTAAACCTCTTGTATACATTTGTGGAGGGGTGGTACATAGGTGTCATCAGCCAGGTCTTAATTCAACCCCCCTGGTCATCTGTGGAGGTGGAGGTGTGAAGTTCCGAGGTAATTAAGACTGCCCCCATGACACCCTGCCCCCATGACCAAGGCTGCCCCTGCATGAATGCAGAGGCATGGCAGCTCCTGGAAACTTTGCAGACAATTGCAGCATCTTCCTTGAAATTTATGGCCTCCCTCCAGGGATGGGTTTTCACACTGGCAGATCAATTATTCATTGGCCCTCTGCCTACCCATCCGCCCCACCATGCCATAATTCTACCAATGGTAGGGGATGTGTCAGGAGGCCTGACTGCCTGTGGGCCAATTGAGGCCCTTCAGTGGCCAATTAATGGCCATTTAAGGGCCTCTTTCTGCCGCCAGTGGGATTTAGTCAATGGCAGGAGAGGCCTATGCTAAACATTCAGCCTGGCAGCTTTCATTGGGTTGGTGGTGGGTAAGGGGGTTTGCATCTCCTTTAATGGTACATTTGAGGGTTCTCTTCTCATACACCCTCCCTTGGTCTGGTTACCCTAACCCACCACCTCCCTTGCCTTCTCTCACTCCCTTTGATGAAGCCTACTAGCCTGGCCCTGATTATACTCCCACCCACGCCCCCAACTTAGCCATCACTCTGGTTCCAGTGTTGTGCACTGTGATAGTCTCAGCAGCACCCCATGAGTATTTTTGCACAATAGATGGGGACTCCAGCACCCCATTAAATCCAGAAGTTTAATAGTATGAATTCTCCCATTTAAGATGGACATGAGGAGTTTTTTTTTTCCTCTGAAAGGGTTGTTGGTTTGTGGAATTCTCTACCCTGGAAGATAGTGGAGGTAGGGTCATTGAATATTTTAAAGGCCGGGTTAGATAGATTCTTGATTGACAAGAGAGTCAAAGAGTAAAGGGGGAAACTGCGAAAGTAGAGTTGAGGCCACCATCAGATAGAGCCACCTGAAATGGCGTATTTTCTTATTACCTCACCAGATGCCGTGTGTTACCTCACCAGATGCCGTGTGTTACCTCACCAGATGCCGTGTGTTACCTCACCAGATGCCGTGTGTTACCTCACCAGATGCCGTGCGTTACCTCACCAGATGCCATATATCTTCAGTTAATGTAGGAAGTTACGGTAGAGATAGGGAGGGGATAAGGCCATGGAGGAAACTGAACACAGGGTGAGAATTTTAACTTTAAGACATTCTGGAGGCAGGAATTAATTGGAGGTCTTGTTGCTGGAGCTAGTTTAGGTTGGATTTAGAGAGATCTGTGTAATTGAGCCAGTGCACTGTGTGTATGCCAAAATCTAGGGATTCTCACAAAAAAATTCTAAGATCCCAATTTGCCTGACAACAGGAGTGGAATGAACCACTCCTGGCAGTGGGGGGAGATGCTGGCAGGCCCAGAGACTTCAGTCCCAGGCCCGCTAATCAAATGCAAATTGCGATTAGAATACTGAAATCAGCTCCGTGCCAATTTACTCTCAAAATCTTGGTCCCAGAGACACGCGGATGCTGTGGGACCCAGCAGTAAACAGCCTCCGCTCTGCTAGAGCAGCACAACAGGCTGAGAGAATCGCCTCCGGGGTTTTTTCTCCCAAGTGCCAGAATTGTAGATCCTCAAAAAATGGGTTTACAATTCCCCACCTGGATAAGGGATCGGATTTAGTGTTAGAAATGGAAAGAGCTTGTTCAAGGATCTCTCCATCTAGAATCTTGCTTCAACAAGTGACAGAATAAAAGCAAGTATTAACTCCAGATGTTCACCAATGTCATCTTATCCTTGAGATCTGCAACATCTTAGAAAGACACTTCAGTCTAGAGTTCCTATCTATAACACATGAAGGTGGAACTCCTGGGAAAGAGAGGTGATATCATATTCTTTTTCACTGCAGTTTGAACAATGATAATATTTAATTTCCCTCTGTGTTACAGAGTAATAAGTATAAATATATTACAAGGACCAAATGAGTGGACGTATGTTACAAAGCATTAACACACTGGAGGAACTAAGACAAGTGATTAAGAGACTTTTTAATATCTATTAAACTATGGGTACATGTTATAGCTTTAAATGTATTAAGGATAAACACCAATACTGTCTGGTTAGACTGAATGGCTGGTATCCATATTGTAATGTATTTCTATGTAGCATGGGTCCAAATAATATTTATTCATTATTATGGCACAGTCATAGGTTCTATCTTTTGAATAAAACATTAAACTGTGACCCTAGCCCAAATTTGGGGTGGCACAGTGTCACACTGTTGCCTCACAGTGCCAGGGACCTGGGTTCAATTCTGGCTTGGGTCACTGTCTGTGCAGAGTCTGCACATTCCTCCTGTGTCTGCGTAGGTTTCTCCGGGTGCTAAAGGTGTGCGGGTTAGGTGGATTGGCCATGCTAAATTGCCCCTTAGTGTTAGGGGGACTAGCTAGGGTAAATGCATAGCATTATGGAGATAGAGCCTGGATGGGATTGTGGTCGGTGCAGACTCAATGGGCTGAATGGCCTCCTTCTGCACTGTAGGGATTCTATGATTTGGCAGCTAGATTGAGGTCCCAAAGTTGGGCATTGAGTGGCCAGCCACACGCAATCTCACAGCGGCCAGCTAATGAACACCAGACAGACACAGGGTCCGTCCACTCACAGAGCAGAGGGGGCAATGAAGGCCATGGACGCAGCAGAGACAACGGTGCCAGAGTTAAAGGGGTGCCAGCCCTGTATTCACTGCTGACTGCCTTCCAGGCTGACTGCTCACCTCTCACCCACTGGTTGAAAACCCCTGAAGATCAAAACAAGTAGCCACAATGGCAGAAGATGACTTGGGGCTGGCCAACAGTTCCTTGCAGGTTCTCCTCCAGGCTGCAGGAGTAAGGCAGGCGGTCCTCTACCCCGGGGATGGGAGGAGAAGATCAAACAAGCCTGGATGGAGATGGAGGAGGTGGTCAGCAGGACTGAGGGTCACTCCCAGATCCTGCAGCCAGTTCCCGTTAACAGATCTGATTCAATTTGTTGTAGCGAGTACTTCGGCTCTTTTCAGTGGTATGTGAGAGGGTGTGTTCGCTGCCAGGGGAGCGGCCAATCAGTGGTAATGGAGTTAGGCTGTAGGATATACTGTCAGAGGCATGCTGCATTTTGGTGTGGCACCCATCTGTTTTACTGACCCGCCCCCTCCTACAAACCCCCCCCTCCGAGAGAAGTCACACGCAGAAGACACTTGTGTGCCCCTATCATGGATCCTCCACCAGCATGGCTATTATGTTTACCTGAAGGATCTCTTTTCCATCAGTTGGACAATGAGCGAGAGAATGTCCATCCTGACAGGTCTGTGGGAGCCTTGGTGGTCACATGCGTACAGTCGATGGCACTTCGCACCTGGGGGATTCCAGCAATGGCCCTGGACCCAATGGCCCTCTCCACCCGACTGTCCAGACCTGCACAAACTTTTCCCTCAATCAGAGAATTAGTTACCCCCTTGATGCAGCCATGTGCCTGAGTGCAAGATCCCACAAATAATCTCCAGTAGATCCCCAGAAAGATCCGGAAGCATAGAAGCTCAGCACCACGGTGACCTTCAGCGTCACTGGCATTGGGTAGCCTGCAGCCCCTATGGATCTTTTAGATTGGCAGACAGATTCTTGGTGGCCTCCCTGGAGAGGTGCAGTCTTCAAAGGCACTGCCACTCTGACACCTGCAGTGGTTGGAGTCACAGACAAGAGAATCTCTGATGAGAGAAGACTCTTGTAAGCTCGGCAGCCAATTGGTGCATCCCTTTGCGGCTTTTTTCAGAGCCTTGACTCCGAGGCTGGTCCTCCTGTTGATCCTGAAGTTACTGATATGCAGCAACCAGTGCCGGGACCTCACTCCCTCTTTTCTGCTCTATTGCTCAACAGGAAATCCAAAGCCTGGTTATGTTTGTCCCACGGCAGGTAGCTGCTCACTTGTACAACACCAGGTTAAAGTCCAACAGGTTTATTTGGTAGCAAATACCATAAGCTTTCGGAGCAATGCTCCTTCGTCAGATGGAGTGGTCTCTGTATGGTATTTGCTACCAAATAAACCTGTTGGACTTTAACCTGGTGTTGTGAGACTTCTTACGCCACTTGTACAATGCCATTGACCCATACCCCCTTCCCCCAAAGCCTCTCTTGAAAGGGTCACTGCCCCGATGACACCCACAGTGCTGGAGGCTTTCTGCTCTCCTGTTTTTGGTTACCAGTGCCCACACTTTTGACCCTGCCTGGCATGGCACGTTGGCTTTCTCGATTCGTACTAGAGAGGGCCAGCACAGATCTCCCACTTGCTGCCTCCTGTAACCAGGTGAGGGCCAAAGGCATGTGGTTCCCATGCACTGCCAGTAAAAATCAAAATGTTCCCTAAAATTGCAGTCAGCTGACCAGCTGAGCACGCTGCGCCAATACACAAAGTCCACCCTCCACGTCGACCACAGTTGATAAAATGCAGAAACGATGACAAAACAGTCCTGACATCTTCTCGCCCTATTTCACATCTCCCACATCCGACCTCTGCCTCTGCTCAAAATGGCCCCATAATATTCCGGCCTCTGTCTGTCGTCTCAAGTGCATTTAAAGGATCCCGTGGCACTATTTCCAATAGCCTCATGAATTATGAATTGTGGAGAGAAATTATGACCTTTAACAGGTCCACTGATGCTCCAGCACTTAGGCAGAACCAAGAATAGCAAACCTGAAAGGCAAAATGCTTCAAACCCCAGCTTAAAGTGACAAAAGCAGCCAATGTTTCACTGAAATCCTTACCTATTTTAGATTTTTGATCCAATATACAATGTTTTACATTCAATTGTATAAGTAATTTAAATGCCTTAATTTATTATTTGTAGTTGTGTGGGGAGGTTTTGTAGCCAGTGACCTTTTCCTGTGTTTACATGGGGGTTTCTTTATCTAATGCCAAAAAGCAGAGTCACAGTTATCAACATTACCAGGACCTGATGCTGATGCCTGCTGAACAGGAATACCTTTCAACAGGATGGGATCTGTAAAGTGTCGACCACAATACTCACTCCAAACTTTGTTGCTGCATTCAGGTGCAATTGTGTCTAAAGCCATTATGTGCCATATGAATCGACAGATTCATAATCCCATCCTATCCCTAAGCCTTATTTGAATCATAGAATCCTACAGAGCAGAAGGAGGCCATTCGGCCCATTGAGTCTGCACTGACTCTCTGACAGAGCATCTTGCACAGGCCCTATCCCTGTAACCCCACGTATTTACCTCGCTAATCCCCCATATTGGGACACTAAGTGGCAATTTAGCATGGCCCATCAACCTAACCTGCACATCTTTAGACTGTGGGAGCAAACCGGAGCACCCGGAGGAAACCAACTTCTCCGGATGTTGGTACGCAACCCAACTAGGGCCGGTGCTAGAGCATTTGGCACCCAAAGTGAAACTTCACCCTGGCTTCCCCCTCCGGTCCAACAATTAACTTAATTAACCTTCGAAAATGAATGCAGGAAAATGGTCGCACTTTCACACAACAGCTAAACATTGACAAACCAGCGGGTGGTTGCAACCCACGCCTGAATCCAGTCCGGAGTTAGCCTTGCGCTGCTCTAAGGCGGCAGCACCCTCGACACCGCGTCCGCCTCTCTGGCAACACCTCAACACCTACGTTACCACAAGATCACCCAGGGGCTTTCTGATTGGTTAAACTTGAAAAAGTTTGGAACTTTTAGATAACCAATATTTCTAACCCATTCCAGGCACATGAGCCAAGCCCAGAACAAGCACTTTGTGCTGCTCCCCTGTTTGGACATTATCCTGGACTGCCAGTGACGGTCGCCCTCCTCTGCCTTATATGTCGCACTTCTCTGGGTGTATCTAAGAAGTTGGGGGCCCTCAATGCCTTGTCACCCCTTTCCGCCATGGACAAACAAGTAGTCTCCCCCCCAACGCACAACTGCATTCAGAGGTTGCTGTGACCTTTAAATACCAAGTTCATAGAATCATAGAAACCCTACAGTGCAGAAAAACGCCATTTGGCCCATCGAGTCTGCACCGACCACAATCCCACCCAGGCCCTACCCCCATACCCCTACATATTTTACCCGCTAATCCCTCTAACCTACGCACCTCAGGACTCTAAGTGGCAATTTGTAGCATGACCAATCAACCTAACCCGCACATCTTTGGACTGTGGGAGGAAACCGGAGCACCCGGAGGAAACCCACGCAGACATGAGAAGAATGTGCAAACTCCACAGACAGTGACCCGAGCCGGGAATCGAACCCAGGTCCCTGGAGCTGTGAAGCAGCAGTGCTAACCACTATGCTACCGTGCCGCCCTTTCTGTGCCTTAAATCTGTTAGATCTTCGCAAGGTACGTCAAAGGAGCATCATCTGTCAAAATTTGCAACTGATGCACATCAGACATGAGGACAGGTGTGCAAAAGTCTGGCCAAAATGGTGGGTCTGAAGGAATGATAAAAAGGTGATTAGCTGGAGAGATATAGGAAGGAATCCCAGAGCTCAGAGTCTTGACAGCTGAGGTCAAGGATACCTATGGTGGAGCAAAAATGATCAGGAAAGCACACGAGAGCGGGAATTGTGGCACAGACCGGGGAAGATTTGCTACATGCTTTGTTACAGACAAAATCTTTCCTTTCCCTTTACCGCTCTGTGTGATTGAATTTTAGCTGATGTAGGAAGGAGGAAAATTTTTTAACAAGAATAAAGATCTCCATTTAACGGCCTGTACCTGTTTTGTAAACTGCTGAACACGCTCCATGGTTACTTGTCTCCGAGATTATTTGTGGACTGATGGTATCAAAAAGCTGTCAACAGCTGTGATAGGACCTCAGCAACTGGCATCAGGTTGAAAGGTCACAACCGCCACTGAATTGGGTCAGTTTTTTTTTAAGACTTTAGAAGGTGTCTTTGAAATCTTCATCTTACAAAGCACGATAGCAGCTGCAATTGGACATATGCTCAGCATGTATCAAACATGCTTTGATGTACACCAGCACCCCCCCCTACCACCCCCCCCCCCCCCCCCCCCCCCCACACTGCTCCCCAGCTCCCTGATACGGACTCTGTCTCAGTGCCTTTGCCCTCTTGAGAAGGGCTGATACCCATTGACTGCCATTGTAGGTGTGCCAGTTCACAGTGGGGGAAAGGGAGGGGGCTCTCGTCACGGGGTGGAAGTATTGCAAAAGCTTCAAACCACAGAAGTGGAATCTAAAGCAACGCATAAAATTCCAAAGAATGCTGAGTGCACGGAGGTGTGTGTGTGTGTAAAACTGTTTGCTTCAGAAATAGCTTCCTCACACCTTACTAAAAAAGATTCTGTAGTAATTGGAAGAATTGGTGACCACCAGTTAGTTTATAATGAACAATAACGATTTATTTCCGAGCAGATAAATATACCGAGTATTTTTCCCATGTGAACGCTCTCAGCTCAAAGATCTACTTTGGCTGCAAAAGCCCACATTCTGCACCAAGATCCCTCTGCTTGTTCCCCATTGGGCAATCGGGTCACATGACCCTCCCAGTGTACACCCCTTAAAGGAACCATCTACTACATCCCTCCTCCTTTAAGTCCCTTATTATACAATGCATAAATAGTTCATATAATTTTCAAAACATTTGCACTTGAAACGCTTTTAACACATTTTACCAAAAACTCAGTCTGTCAGGGGACTTCCTCTTTCTCTGGGAGTGACGTAGCTCAATTGGTTGAGGTTCAGCTGTAGAGGTAGTTTCGGTTTAACTCACTTCACGAGGACTCTCCTCTGAAATCCGTGTCTCACTTTTCTCCGTTTCATTGGGAGCGGCACTTTGACTGTTCAGCCACTTCATCCCTTGGACCAACAGCAACAACACTACTTGCTGACGTGATCGGATCAGGCAGTAACATTGACTCTTGGGATGGCGCCCACTTCTGCAAATGATCTATGTGTTCCTTTACAAACTTGTCCTGCATAGGACAGTGGTCCCGTCCTGGCCACAACTTCTGAGACACAATTTTGCCCACTTCCAAAATTCTTCACAAAGACTGAATCATCTATTTCAAATGCCCTTTCTACTTTTGCCGAATCATGGTTCTTTTTCTGACAACAGGGTGCCTTGTGTCCACCTACCCTGCCAAATTCAGAACTACCAGGTTCAACCTGGTCCTTAAGCATTGCCCCATTAGCAGCTCAGCTGGAGCTATTCCAGTAATAGTATCTGGGGGTGGTTATATAAACTAGAAAATCTGCCACTTTAGTTTCTAATGAATCAGGTGTTTGATTCTTCATACTGGCCTTGAACATTTGCACTACGCCATCATCACTCCTTGCAAACCATTGTCCCATCTCCAATTACCGATTCTTCTTCAAACTCTTTGAATGTGTTGTCACCTCCCAAGTCAGGCTCCATCTTTATTGGAACTTCGTGGCCAGAATTTTATACCCACCTTCTGCTGCACTCTTCTTTTGTTCAACATAAACGTACCAATCACGCACAAAGGTTGGTAAAACAATAATGTAGCTTCTTTATTTGAAGATAAGACCACATGTAAATAAAGTTAATGGAGGGGTCTGTATACACATTTAAGCTTGACTGCTTGCCCATAAGTAATGGGAAGAATATAACATATCCTGTCAAAGTGGTATTTGTTGACATCAACTTAAGATGCATTCTCTTCAAGGGGAATAGACATTATATTGCAACATCCTCTAGCCTGGGAGTAGGATGACAGGCAGGATGTTGTAACATCAAGTGGGATAGCTAAGGGTGCCATCTTTCCGCATCTACTGGTAAAATACTAATTAATTTCGGGTGGCCTGCCCATCCTTAGGTCAATGGACACCCTAAAGTTTTTATTCATTCATGGGATGTGGGCATCGCTGGCTTGACCAACATTTATTGTCCATATCTAATTGCCCTTTAGAAGGTGGTGGTGAGCTTCCTTCTTGAATTGCTGCAGTGCATGTGGTGTAGGTGCACCACAGTGCTGTTAGTTCCAGGATTTTGACCCAGCGACAGTGAAGGAACGTTGATATATTTCCAAGTCAGGATGGTGAGTAGCTTGGAGGGAACCTCCAGGTAGTGGTATTCCCATGTATCTGTTGCTCTTGTCCTTCTAGATGGCAGTAGTCATGGGTTTGGAAGATGCTGTCTGAGGAGTCTTGATGAATTCCTTGTGGATGATACACACGGCTGCCATTGTTCATCAGTGGTGAAGGGAGTGGATTTTGGTGGATGGGTTGTTAATCAAGCGGGCAGTTTTGTCCTGGATGATGTAGAGCTTCTTGAGAGTTGTTAGGCAGCACCCATCCAGGCAACTGGGAAGAATTCCATCACACACCTGACTTGTGCCTTGCAGATAGTGGATAGGCTTTGAGGAATCAGGAGGTGTAGGATTCCTAAGCCTCTGACCTGCTCTTCATAGCCACAGTCTTTATATGGCTGGTCCAGTTCAGTTTCTAGTCAATGGTAACCCCCAGGATGTTGATAGTAGGGGTGGTGATGCCATTGAATATGTAAAGATGATGATTAGATTCTCTCTTGTTGGAGATGGTCATTGACTGGTGTGGCACAAATGTTGCTGATCACTTGTCAGCCCAAGTCTGGGTATTGTCCACGTCTTGCTGTATCTGGACATGGATTGTTTCACTATTTGAGAAGTCACAAATGGTGCAATCATCTGCGAACATCTCCATTTCTGACCTTATGATGGAAGGTGAAGTGGGAAGTTTTTAATTCGTGAATAAGCTTTTAAACAGACAGAATGCATTTGGACACTGACAAGGCTACCAGTAAAGAGTTGAATGATTCTTGAAACAAAGTTAAGACAATGAGACCAATAGTTTACACATATGTGGATGCAGTAAGAGAGTTGAACAAGTAATTATGATTTTAAAACTTAAATATTGATATTTTAAATGTATTTTAAGGATTGTATGAATCATTGCTCACTTCAGCTGAAAGCAGGTTACCATAAGGGATTTTGGTAAAGGGGGAGAGTTCAGAGCCAAAGACCTGGGAACCCCGTAGTTAGTGAAATTCATATCAGGAAGTTTCTGGTGAGGAAACACATCTTGCAACATTATGAATAGATTCATTCATTGTCTAGACTCAGGATAAGGATGTGTCTGGACGCAGGACCATGTGTTGGTAATGATCCGGTGGGAATGTCCACTTTGATCCCTGTAGCAAGTGTCTAGGGTAACCAGGCAACCAGGAAGTGATTTTAGCCAAAATGGGAGTTAGCATCTGGATTAAATGGACGAATGAGATATCATTATACTGGAATGGTAGAATGAAATTGGCTAAGGTGAATGTCAGAGATTATTATTAATGTGTGTGTACTAAATGTAATTGATTATGAAGTAATGTAAGGCAGGAATAATAGAAAAGAAAAACTATCATTGATCTGTTTTTGATTGTAAATGTAAGATTCATTGGAGAGGTTCTGTTGCTCTATTTCAAACCCTTTTGGTGATCTCTAAGCAGCTGCTTGTTGTGTTTTTGTTGAATATATGTTACAGAAATACCTGCCTCGTGAGTTTTGTATTGTCTACTGTCAAAGATAGTAGTGGCCATCTCAATTTACCCCACAACAGTCTTTTTGGCAACGAGTATTGGGGTAGAGTCATCAGACTGTGGCGACGAGACGTACCTCCTAAGGGTGAGTATTTTTGCATTACCACCCGGGATAGTTAGAAGGAGAAATGCATCCAGTTGTCGGATCCGTAAGTTGACCTATTCGAACAGTCATTTTGGGGTTGCAAAGGCAGTATCGCTGGTTAAAGAAACCACGCTTAATACGATAGTGGAATTTTGATGCCGGCCCATTAGCGGAGTGATTGTGAAGCTGCGCAGTAAGGGGGAGTCATAAATTTGTTAGATGCACATAACCCGAAAGATCAGGGATGGAATCCTGATACTGTTCGACAGCAGAGCTAATTGACAGCCGCTCATCCAGAGCGTAAGGTTAAGACCACTCGGAGGGGTGGGTGACGGTCTACCGAGATGTTCAAATTGCCCTGTGGAGGCAGGAGAGTGAAGTATTGTTGAAATTATTGGGGAGGAAAATTTGGTAGAAGTACCCAGTGTTGAAGAAGTTGGAAAGTAAGAGTCGTGCTTTCAGATAAAAGCCATGGGCTTAGACCTAGGAAAATTCCCAGAGGGGGGTCTGTGGAATTGAGAAAAGTAGATATGTAACAGAGAAAACTGACAGACGAAACTCAAAAGCTTGTCCAGAGAGAGAGAGAGAGAGAGATTGTACAGGTCTAGAGTGCCCTCATATGAACTTGTAAAAATGGCAGAAAGTATAGATATCGCTTGGGGAAAGGAGGATTCTTGAATACAGGCAGTCATAACAGAAAACAGCAAATTAATTAGGAAAATGATTGAGAACGGATGTGATCCAGATTCTTCCAAATCTGAACAAAAATCTTGGTGGAAAAGTCAGACTAAAAATAAGGCAGAAATGGCGGCCATATTTCTTACAGCTATGATGAGAAATCGCCTTCAAGAAGAGGCAGCTTAGTCAGTTCCCCTAAAACTTGCACAAGAAAATTGTAAAGAAGAATCTGTAGAAAAGACAAAAACAAATTCATTATATCCACAATCTCAGAGGGATCAAGCAAGGAGGAAGAAGATAGGGAAGATTTATTAGGAAAGGCAAATCAGGAAGATAAAGATTCCCCTCGCAGTAAGAAGATGAAACGTCCATTCCAGTAGCACCACTCCATACTAAATTAGTGTCAAATGGTAAAAGGGGAGGGGAGGGCTAACGTCTGTATCAACTAAAGATGTGCCATTAACGGTGATTGAGAAACAGATGTTAATGGACAAATTAGGCCCGTTGAAACAAAACCACAAAAATTTGACCTTTTGGGAATGCATGGATGAGTTAAGAGAGATCCACCATTTGACTTTGGATGGTGTAAGAGTTTTGGTAAAGGGAAAATCGGCTGAGCCAACATGGCAAATGTAAACCGATGCTTTGAATAAGAGAGATTGGATATTAGCGGTAGAAGAATGTGAGGACGAGGGATCTGAGCAATTTACATGGGTGATAGGGCAAGCCAGAGGTAAGGGACACACTAATTGGGTTAAGGTAACTTTAGTAAAGCAAAACCTCAACAAAGGAAGAATACACAGAAAGGAAATTCAGGACTTATGTAGACAACGGAGAGATCGAAAACCTCACTAGGGATGATGATATGTTTCTGGGTTTGCTCAGAGAAGGGTTTAGTCCAGCTCTGACTCAAACTATAGATATAGGCATCCCAATAGAAAATAATTTCCGAGGCATTATGAATTGGGCTATGAAAACTGAATCAAATCGACAGAAGAATTCCAAAATGACTCCGGTACTAGCAGATCAGTCATCACCCAAAATCTTTAGAACATGCTATGCGTGTGGAAATAAAGAACATATTGCTAAAGATTGCCAAAACAAACCCCCAGGAAACAATCAAAATCCTAAAAGACAATGTTACAATTATGGTAAAATGGGTCATGATATAAAACACCGTTGGGCGAAGAGGGGAGGTAGAGAAGGAGACGGTCCCAGCAGGGCAAATTCAATTCCCAGAACCTCAAAATAGCACAGCAACACAGAAATCATCACAGACAATAACTCAGATGACAGCAGAGGAATTGCAGAAATTGTTGGGTCAGAAATGACAATTAGCAGCTTTTGGGACTAAAGATGAAGATCCCCGAATGCATGTAGAAGCAGTGTTAGGAGGACAAAATTGTGTCATGTTAATAGACACAGGGACTTCTATACCTATAACAGATCTAAAATTGCCAGCAACTGATCAGATCGTACAATTGCAAGGAATAACTGGAGGGATTAAGACCGCATTGTTAAGTGAATCTACTGCACTGGAGATTGAAAGTAAAGAGGAACAGGTCCAGATTTGGATATGTCCAACAGAGGAAGGAACTATTTTAGGAATAAACCTGTTGGAACAATTGGGAGCTATAATCGATACCAAAGCAGGCAACATTAGGTGGCGTAGGTCTACAAACGAAATCGATGGAGACAGATGAAAGGTTGCAAAATTTCTAAAATAGCAACACTCCAACAAAGTTGGGAAAACAGAACAATATGGGGAAATTGGCTGCACAATACCCTCAGGTTTGGACCGAACACAAACAAGATTGTGGGTATTTAGATGTTCCTCCGATAACAATTCCCAGGGAAGTCCAACCCCCACACAAGCAATATCTTCTTAGACCAGAAGCAATGGAAGCAGTTAAAAATATTGTTACAGATTTAGAAAAACAATAGGTAGTTACGAAAACTTCCTCAGAAACTAATTCACCAGTTTGGCCAGTAAGGAAGGCAGATGGCAGTTATCGATTAACTATTGATTACACTGCTTTAAATCACTACACAACTCAAGAGCACTCCATAGTGGTGAATCCTGCTAGTATTTTAAACACAATTGGAATAGAGCAGACAATATTCATGGTACTAGATATAGCTAACGGGTTCTGGTCAATTCCTGTAGCTGAGGAACATCAGTATAAACTTGCATTTACAGTTGGGAATCAGCAGTGCACTAGGACCCAATTGCCAGATGGATTCCACAATAGTCCAGCAATTTTTCACAGATACACAGTGCAAATAATATGAATCTATAGAATAGGTAGGAACCACCATTTTGCAATATGTGGATGAAATTTTGATTGCATCAGACAGTTCAGTAACACACTGTTTAGATGTACACAGAGTGATTCAAGCAATCCAGGAAGCAGGTCTTAAGCTAAATCCTAGTAAAACACAGTTGGGACAAGAGCAGGTGACATACCTAGGACATGCTATATCCCAAGGCAAAAAAGAAATTCCAGGAGATCGAAAGAAAGCCATGCTAAACATGCAAAGACTGTAAAGGTAGTAAGGGTAGTGTTGGGGCTTTTTAACTATTGCAGGAATTTTGTGGAAGATTAGGCAGTGCTTGCAAAACCCTTACAGGATTCAATCAAAGGAGGCAGAGCCAATAGTGAGAGAATAGAATGGGGAGAGAAAGAAAAACAGGCTTTTTCAGATTTAAAATTGGTCATGGTAAAGGCTCCAGCATTAAGTTTGCCAGATCTCACTAAACCATTTCACATTTTTTGTCAGGGAAATGATGGAATGCAAGCTGCAGTAGTAACCCAACAACATGGGGACAAATTAAGACCAGTGGGATACTACTCCAGCCAGCTAGACTCAATGGCTAGAGGTATGCATCGATATGTGAGGGCACTAGCATGCGCCTCATGGGCAATAAGTGTTTCAGAACCACTCATCTTGATGGGAAAAATAATCCTCCACAGCCCACACACAATTATACAGCTTTTAGAAGCAGGGAGAATGAAAGGGAAGACGTTCAAAATGGGAAGCAAACCTTTTGCCGGGGACAAGCATGTGGAAATCAGCAGAGATAAAAGGGAAACTCCTGCAGGAGGATTGACAGCGCTAGGAACAGAACATGAATGTGTAGCAGAAATGAATGAGGAAACAAGTGAAGGTTTGGCAGAACAACCATTCACAGGTGAAGGGTGATCAATCTATATGTAGATGGGCTAGAAAGTATGTCAATGGTGAACCCTGTAGAGCAAGGACAGTGGTAAATGATGAAGGAACAGTGACTGCAGGAGAACATTTTCTAGGAAGTAAATCAGCACAGGTAGCAGAATTGTTAGCTTTAGCTAAATCTAGAGAATGAGATACAGGAAAACAGGTTAACATCTACACAGATAGCCGATATGCTCTTGGAGTAATTCGTGACTATATGGCAGCTTGGAACAGGCGAGGTTTTATTATTTCAAGTGGAGGACACATACAGCATTAAAACCTGATTAAGGATCTAATCCAAGCAGCCCACAGTCCTTTAGAAACAGTAGTAATCAAAGTACAGACACACAAGAAAATTAAAAGTCAGGCCCAAAAAGGGAACAGTCAAACACACAGAGCAGCTAAAGATTTGTTAGAACAAAATTTGGAAGGAACACAAACGGCAGGTGTGGCAACAATACAAGTTAGTGATAATCCTCACATTGATGTGAGGCAAGTACAAGAAAAAGTTTCAGAGGAAGAAAAGCAGAAAGGGGAAAAACAAGGGGGGGCAAAAAGGTCAAGATAGCATATGGAGGAGAGAAGGGAAAATAATAGCACCAGAAGCAATACAACAAACCTTGTTAAAGTTGTATCATGGAGTAGCCCACACAAGCAGAGACTAAAAGGTCAATGTAATTGGAAGTTATAGACTCAGAGGTTTACAGCATGGAAACAGGTCCTTCGGGCCAACTTGTCCATGCCACCCAGTTTTTACCACTAAGCTAGCCCCAATTGCCCACATTTGGCCCATTTCCCTCTATTACCATCTTACCCATGTAACTGTCTAAATGCTTTTTTAAAGACAAAATTGTACCCACCTCTTCTACTGCCTCTGGCAGCTTGTTCCAGATACTCACCACCCTCTGAGTGAAACGATTGCCCCTCTGGATCCTTCTGTATTTCTCCCCTCTCACCTTAAACCTATGCCCTCTAATTTTAGACTCACCTATCTTATCTATGCCACTTATTATAATAGTTAGTGATGGAAGGGAATGGGAGAAATGATAGCCAAATTCTGTATACAGTGCACCCAAATGGAACCAGGTTGTCATTACAAGATTAAAATTGGGAACCAGCCAAGATCCAAATGACCATGGGAATATTTGCAAATGGATTTCTCAGGACCATTTCCCAGAGTAAAAGGAAAGAGCTATTGTTTCCCTTGATGGGTTGAAGCACTTCCATGGAAAGATGCCACTGCTAAGACACTAGCTTTGATATTGGCCAATGAGATAATACCTAGATAGGGATTGCCTCTTCAGTTAGATTCAGACTAAGGAACTCATTTCAAGAGAGAGTTTTAAGGGAAGTCTGTAGAATGTTGGGGATAAAACAAAGGTTTCACATTCCATACCACCCACTAACTTCAGGAATGGTAGAATGAATGAATCGAACACTGAAGAGTAGATTAGCCAAGGCCATTTTAGAAGAAGGAAGCAATTGTGTACAGGCCTTGCCTGCAATATCATTACAATAGAGAGCCACTCCGTCCTGAGGAATAGGATTAACCCCTTTCGAACTGATGACTGGTAAGGCAATGCACCTCCCAGAGGATGAGATAACAGGAGGTGCAGAACTTGAAATTGGCAGAGAGACAGTGTTCCAGTGTATGAGAGATTTAGTAGATCATTTACATTCTCTCAAAAGACAGGTGATCACTCAACAGCAATGCAGAGATTGGATGAAATTGGCAGAGAACATTCCTAAGTTACCTACACCTGGGGATAAGGTAATGGTACAACTCATGACAGACAAAAAAGGATTAGGAACTCGATGGGAAGGGCCTTTCAGTGTAATTGTGACGCATAAACATGTGCCCTAATTGATGAGCAATATGGTCTGTGATGACGACATTGGACATGGCTGAAACCATATCCAAATGGGCACTGTGAGAGCATGCCCTCCACCCTGGAAGCCCTGGATGAACCTGTATCTGGGGTCATCTTTGCAGATGTCAGAGCAGCTTTCTCAAAGGTCAACCCACGGAAAGCAACTGGCCCGGATGGGTAATCCAGATGAGCACTCAGATCCTGCGTGGATCAGTTGGAAGGGGTATTCACAGACGTCTTCAACCTCTCTTTCCAACAGTCTGAGGTCCTTATCTGCTTCAAGAAGACGACCAACATCCTGGTACCTAAGAAAAGCCAAGCAGCGTGCCTTAATGACTATCATCTGGTGGCTCTGACATCCATCATTATGAAGTGCTTCAAAAGGCTAGTCATGCATGATTCAATTCCAGCCTCCCGGACTGCCTGGATCCACTACAGTTTCCCTACCGCTGCAACAGCTCCACAGCAGACGCCATCTCCCTGGCCCTGCACTCAACCTTGGAACACTTAGATAACAAAGACATCCATGTCAGATCACTATTTATTGACTACAGCTCAGTCTTCAACACCATTATTTCGATGAAACTCATCTCCAAACTCCGTGGCCTGGGCCTCGGCACCTCCCTCTGCGACTGGATCCTGAACTTCCTAACCCACAAACCACAATCAGTAAGGATAGGCAACAACACCTCCTTCACGATCATCCTCAATGCCGGTGCCCCACAAGGCTGCGTTCTCAGCCCCCTATTAAACTCCTTATACACCTATGACTGTGCGGCCAAATTCCCCTCCAACACGATTTTCAAGTTTGCTGACGACACCACCGTAAGTGGGTCGGATCTCAAACAATGACGAGACAGAGTACAGGAATGAGATAGAAAATCTGGTGAACTGGTGCGGTGACAATAATATCTCCCTCGATGTCAACAAAACGAAGGAGATTGTCATCAACTTCAGGAAGTGTAAAGGAGAACATGCTCCTGTCTACATCAATGGGGATGAAGTAGAAAGGGTCAAGAGCTTCAAGGTTTTAGGTGTCCACATCACCAACCAGTCTTGGTCCCTCCATGCCAACACTATAGTTAAGAAAGCACACCAACGCCTCTACTTTCTCAGAAGACTAAGGAAATTTGGCATGTCAGCTACAATTCTCACCAACCTTTACAGATGCATCATAAAAAGCATTCTTTCTGGCTGTATCACAGCTTGGTATGGCTCCTGCTCTGCGCAAGACCGCAAGAAACAATAAAAGGTCGTGAATGTAGCCCAATCCATCAAGCAAACCAGCCTCCCATCCATCGACTCTGTCCACACTTCCCGTTGCCTCGGCAAACATCCAGCATAATCAAGGACCCCACGCACCCCAGACATTCTCTCTTCCACCTTCTTCCGTCGGGAAAAAGATACAAAAGTCTGAGGTCATGTACCACCCGACTCAAGAACAGCTTCTTCCCTGCTGCCATCAGACTTTTGAATGGACTTGCCTTGCATTCAGTTGACATTTCTCTACACCCTATCTATGACTGTAACATTACATTCTGCACTCTCTCGTTTCCTTCTCTATGAACGGTACGCTCTGTCTGTATAGCGCGCAGGAAACAATACTTTTCAGTGTATGCTAATACATTTGACAATAATAAATCAAGTCAAACTTCTGCAGTAATGAAAGTGTCCAAGGGGATGGATAATCCTATAGAACAGGGGATCATTATGACTTCAGTTGCCATATTACTGATAATAGGGTTAATTTGGATTTTCAGATAAAATTATTAGATTTGATCAAATCATTGCATTAAGAAATTAGATTAGAGGAAAATTGAAATGATTTAATTATTGTATTACTTATTTAAGGGCCTTAGGCCACTCTGTTTGTGCTTACAGAATATTACACGTCAAGACAACCTCGTGGAATGGGACGTTGATTATTAACAATAGCAGGGTGGCATGGTGGCACAGTGGTTCGTACTGCTGCCTCACAGTGCCAGGGGCCTGGGTTCGAGTCCCGTCTTGGGTCACTGTCTGTGCGGAGTCTGCACATTCTCCCTGTGTCTGCGTAGGTTTCCTCCGGTTTCCTCCCACAGTCCAAAAGACGTGCTGGTTAGGTGCATTGGCCATGCTAAATTCTCCCTCAGTGTATCCAAACAGGCACCAGAGCATGGCGACTAGGGGATTTTCACAGTAACTTCATTGCAGTGTGAATGTAAGCTTGCTTGTGACTTTAATAAATAAACTCAAATCAAGCCCCAAGATTAATTGCCAAGCTAAAGACCCGAAGTTGAAGGCAGTGCAACTAAAGTACGGTTCTGTAAATGAGTGTTTATCTTTTTTGATATTAACATGCAGCCGGGAGATACACAAAGAAAATATTAATATCATTAATTGCGAATTATCAAAATGATTGTAAACTTTCCTGCTCTTTTATTGTTGAGTTTGTTATGTTAGATACAGACAGTCCATCGAGAACTGCACACTAATACTAATCTGTATATGGCATTGACATACGCTAAAACTGCTAATATATCGAAATGTTGGGTAAGCTCACACATTCCTATACATGCTGAGGGAGGAATACCTTTACACCCAGTACCTTCATCATGGGCAGATTTAATTGTTGGGATCAGCTTACTCTCTTTTAGGGATCAGAAGGCAGTAGCAGTAGGTTTTCCTAGAGCTTGTGATAGAGTAGACTTTTATAGGAATAGATCTGTGCAGGTGGGCCAGGTCACATGAAGAGGTGTCCACCCATCTTCAACACATCCAGTCCAGCCCCTGCCTTATTTTAAATGAAGCAGAATCAAAGCCGCAAAGCATATTGTGTGTTGAGAATAAAAGAGGCCCTGGAGGGGTCTTGGGCGCACGCAAGTGTCAACAATCAGTAGATGTAACCAACCAAATTTGTCTGAATCCACCCAGTAATGATTGATCTTGCAGTATTCAATATTTAATACACTTACCCGACCCTCAATGGTACTTATTGGATTTGTGAAAATAAGACATCTCCGTGGTTGCCTTTCGGATGGAAGGGGTCATGTTACCTTGTATATGTAGTCCCATACATTTATCATACTTACCAGCTTTCGACTGGGAGAAATCTACGTGCCCTTGTGGGAATAGACAATTTCCTTGGTGTAATGGTTGTTCCCATATGCATATGTAAGATTGTCAATCAAGACTGAAGCCATTATCTCGATTTTGGAAAAGGTTACCAATGATACAGCTGCAGCCCTTACGGAGATCAGTTGTGAGATGGTTGCAATGCGCACAGTTGTGCTACAGAATCGGATAGCATTGGACTCCATATCGGCAATGAAGGGTGGAACATGTGCTTTAATTGGATCAAAGTGTTGCACATACATACCAGACACTTCAGAGAACATGACTAATTTGGTTACACACATTCGGAAGGAGGTTGAGAAACTTAAAGAACCAACGCCTTTTTCTTTGTGCAACTGGGCAGCTGACTGGATGGGATCAGTTGGAACAAATATAGTGCAAGGAATAGTGTTTTTCTTCATTTTTATTCTAATGATCATTGTAGTTGTGCAAATGTTCAAATTTGCTGTTCTTTGGCAACAAAGTCTATGGCGAGTACAGCAGCAGTGGCATCAATCTAAGAAGATGTCTCTATCACCAAATGCTCCTCCAGCATATGAGAATATGTACTGCCGGACATCTATCAGATGGCCCACATGAAATTATATTACGTTTCCTTATGATTTTTAGTAGTGGTGAGGATTATGATTTAGACACACTTACATACAATCAATATAGTATTAGCAATGACAATCAAGGTTAAGGAAGGAAGGAATCAAGAAACCAATCACTCTTTAGAATTTAAGTTGTTTTTGTACACTGGCCTAGTATTGGCCTAGCCATTGGCCAGGAGGGGGGATTGAAGTGGGAAGTTTCTCATTAGTTAATAAGGTTTTAAACATAAAACATTTAGACACTGACAAGACTATCAGTAAAGAGTTAAATGATTCTTGAAAAAAGTTAATAAGCCAATGAGACCAATAGTTTACACATATGTGGATGCATTAAGAGAATTAAACAATTATAGTTTTAAAACATATATATTGATATTTTAAATGTATTTTAAGTATTGCGTGAATCATTGCTCACTTCAGTTGAAAGCAAGTTACGGTAAGGGATGATGGTAAAGGCAAAGAGTTCAGAGCCAAAGACCTGAGAACCCCGCAGTTAGCAAAATTCATATCAGAAAGTTTCTGTCGAGGGAACACACCTTGCAACATTATGAGTAGGCTCATTCATTGCCTAGACTCAGAATAAGGACATGCCTGGATGCAAGACCACGTGTTTATCCAAGTTGGCAATGATCTGGTGGAAGTGTCCACTTTGACCCCTATAGCAAGTGTCGAGGGTCGAGGGTAACCAGGCAAACAGGAAATGACTTTAGCTAAAATGGGAGATAGAGTCCAGATTAAATGGACGAATGAGATATCATTTTACTGGATGATAGAATGCAATTGGCTGAGGTGAATGTCAGGTTATTATTGAGGTGTGTATACTAAATGTAATTGATTATAAATTAATGTAAGGCAGGAATAATTGATAAGAAAAACTATAATTGATCTCTTTTTCATTGCAAATGTCAGATTCATCAGAGAGGTCCTGTGGCTCTATTTCAGAGCTACTTAACCCTTTTGGTGATCTCTGAGCAGCGACTTGTTGTGTTTTTGTTAAATAAATATTTATAGATCTTTATACAGAGACATCTGCCTCGTGAGTTTTGTATTTTCTATAGTTTAAGACAGTACTGGCCATCTCAAATTACCCCACAACAGGCTTTATGGTGACCAGCGACTGGGTAGAGTTCGTTGATGAAGCAGCTGAAGATGGTTGGGCCGAGGACACTATCCTGAGGAACTTATGCAACAATGTCCTGGAGCTGAGATGATTGACCTCCAACCACCACAACCATCTTCCTTTATGCCAGGTATGACCTAACAGCGTATAACTTTCCCCTAATTCCCATTGACTCCAGTTTTGCTCGAGGTCCTTAACGTCACATTCAGTCAAATGCTGCCTTGATGTCAAGGGCAGTCACTCTTTGGAGTTCTGCTCTTTTGTCCATGTTTGAACTCAGGCTATAAAGAGGTCAGGAGTTGAGTGATGCTGGTGGAACCAAAACTGCGCATCAGTTGGCAGGTTATTGCTGAGCGAGTGGCTCTTGACAGTACCCTTCCATTACTTTACTGATGATGAAGGGTAGACTGATTGGATGGCAATTGGCTGTGTTGGATTGATCTTGCTTTGTGTACAGGTCAGAGCAGGGCAATTTTCCACATTGCCAGGTGGATGCCAGTGTTGTATCTGTACTGGGACAACTTAGCTAGGGGTGCAGCAATTCCTGGAGCACAGGTCTTCAGTACTATTACTAGATTGTCAGGGCTCATAGCATTTGCAATATCCAATGCCTTTAGCCATTTCTTGTTATTACAGTGTGTGAATCGAATTGGCTGAAGACTAGCATCTGTGATGCTGGGTGGGGGTCTAGTGAGTAGGTCGAGACTGAGCATCCACTCAGCATTTCTGGCTGAAGATTGTTGCAAATGTTTTAGCCTTATCTTTTGCACTGGTGTACTGGGCTCCTCCATCAACAAGGATGGAGACATTTGTGGAACTTCCTCCTCCGTTGAGTTGTTTCAATATCCACCACCATTGACGACTGCATGTGGCAGGAATGTAGTGCATAGATCTATACATGGTAGCTTCGTTGTAATAGTAAATAAAATTGATGCGCGTTATCACACACGAGGCTTGAGATGCTCAAGGAAATAAAGGCTTTTATTTACTATTACAACGAAGCTACCATGTATAGTACACGATCCCAGACTGAGGGGTCCCAGACAGAGCAGTGACCTTTATACCTCTCCCAAGAGGCGGAGCCCGACTGGGATGTACCATAATAACTATAATACAGGTGTAACAGCCCAACCCTAACCCCAACAGCAACAAGTAGAACAACCCATCCCTAACCCCAACAGCAACATATATACATACTCGTAGTACTGGCCAGGCCCTGGCTCAGTACTATCTAGTGGGAACCAACGATGGTTCACCACAGTGGTTCAATCCCTCCAATCAGCTCGCCATCAATGTCAGTAGGTAAATTGAAAACTATCAAGGTTACAATTGACATCCGATGTGACTGGAACCACGGTAAACAATCCCTCCACATCCTTTCCAACCTATCTACAGCCTTTGACAAGGTTGACAATGTCACCCTCACCAGTTGCAGCGAGAGAATCAGTTACAATGTTTTTTCTTCCTGCTGCTACATCCTTAACTCTGGTGCCTCCAGGAAACTATCCTTGTCTGTTCCATTCCTATCTTCCTATCTATCTGCGACAAATTGTTCACAAACTTTGTGTTATATTGAGCCCAAGATAAGCTTCCAACCACATTCCAACTCCATCAGCAAAATTGCCGAATTTCAACTCTATAACATTACCAAGCTCTGCTACTGCATCAGCCCATTTGCTGCTGAAATCCTTTTCCATATCTTTGGGTAATAATTCCTGTTCACCAGTTTACTTACATATAACTAAAATACAGAGGCCGGCAGCCTCATGGCTGCCAGTCAGCTTCTGGGAAGGTTTTGGAACAGAAAACCAAGCTCACCAGGGTTATTCCCCCACTGCCTCCACGGATGTGGACGGTCATGTCAGGCTTTATCATGGATATTATGGGTGCTGCTCACTTGGTGAATCGAACAGACTGGATAACATCCAATCTCTTCAATTCTGTATCCAGCTTTTCTTGCGAGGCATATGGGGGGGCGGGAGGGAAGGGGGGGGCGCGATTATCCCATCCCGCTGCACTACACCGGCCGGGAGACACTGCCGGTGTCCGCCTTGCGCGATTCGCGCTGGAAATCTGGGCCTCCGTGCGCTTCCCAGTGCCGGATTTCCGGGCCATCAGCTCCACGCTGGAAAACGTCGCGGAGCTCCCTAATACATGCGGCAGCTGATTCACGCTGGATGTTGGTCTCACTGTGCTTCCCAGCATCGGATTTCCAGCGTCATCAGCTCCACGCCGATTGGCTGCCTAATATATGCAGCAGCTCATTATAATATAATTTAAATAGCATTAGCGGGCCCGGGACTGAAATCTCTGAGCCCGCTAGCCTCCACCCCGTCCCTGCCAGGAGTATTTCACTCCAGCGGGTTTATTATAACTTCCCACATGCAGGGAGCTGGCAGCCCGATCCTGCTGGAGTGAAGGGGGAGCAATCGAGACCCCCCCAGAGGGTCAGGCACCGGAGGGGGCCCCTTGGGCATTGCCACCTTGGCAGTACCAACCTAAGCCTCCTGGCACTGCCCAAGGTGCAAAGTGCCAATGCCCAGGGGCACCTTGGCACTGCTCACTGGGAATGGGGTAGTGCCTAGAGGCCTAAAGGGGCAGGGCCTGATGGGGCAGGGCCTGATGAGGCAGGGGGTTGACCTGTGGGGGTGGGGGGTGCCGCTGCAGTTGGGATCGGTGGAGGAGGGAGGAAGGCGATCGGGGTTCGCCATCAGGGTGGGGGTGGGGGGGGGGGGGGGGCAGCCTGCTGGGGGGATACCGGCCACAGGTGGATTGGCACTGTGGAGGTGAGGTTTTGGGACTGTGGAGGGGGGAGAAGGGAGGATCAGGGGGTGGGTGGGATGTCGGGGTTGCCGGGGATTGGGAGCAGGAGATCAAGGCGGGCTGTAAGGGGGGGGAGGGTCAAGGCTGGCCCAAACATGTCCGCGAGACCAGTGATCAGGCCGTGGGGGTGTCGGAGGGCCAGCAATGTGGGGTCACGGGGCTGGCCAGCAATTGAGCTAGCCAGCAACCAGGAAGCCGGCAAACGGGGGCCACTGCGCATGCGCCGATCTCGGCACTGACAGACCGGCACATGCGCGGTGGCCCACTCAGCACCATGCTGCCTCTCCAGCAGGAATAGGCCCCACCCACTAGTTTCTGGAGTGAATCACGCTAGTGCACTCTGCCATGCACAGAGTGTGGGAGATTCATTTTGAAACTCCCGCTGAATAAACCAGCATGATTTACTTCAGTTTTTATTGAATTTGACACTGAGAATATTTTTGGGAGAATCCCACCCATGGTACTAGTCTTGCTTTAAGAAAACGAGGGGTTGCCTCCGGATCTACATAGATCCTTGGCTCAAGGCCTTTCATTTTAAACAACTCGTCACAAAAAACATTCTCATTCTTCTTCAATAACTCAGGCAGTCCTGCACTTGGAAAATCTCCATTCAGTTTAACTTGCTTACCTTGAGCCAATCACGGTCCAAAAGACTTGGCCCTTGGGCCTAGCAGTATCATTACTTGGAATTGAGTAGACTGCTGCTGATAGCTTTCAGGTACTGTGATAGTAGCCTTTATCTTGATGGCTTCTGCTGTGTTAGTTTTGCTGCGGTACCCCTCAAACTCAATGATTGGGCTGTCTTTTGTAAATAGTGAAATGTGTGTTCTCCTTTCATGGTGGCAGAGTCTCCCATATCAACTTTCATCTTTAAGAAACATAGAAAAAAATACAGCACAAACAGGCCCTTCGGCCCACAAGTTGCACCGGTCATGTCCCTCCCTACCTAGGCTTATATATAGGCTTACCTATAACCCTCAATCCTATTAAGTCCCATGTACTCATCCAGAAGTCTCTTAAAAGACCCTATCGAGTTTGCCTCCACCACCACTGACGGCGGCCGATTCCACTCACCCACCACCCTCTGAGTGAAAAACTTACCCCTGACATCTCCTCTGTACCTACTCCCCAGCGCCTTAAATGGTTGATCATGGTTGATCAGACTGTGGCCTTATCTCCACTTACCTGCCTGCCCCCCAATAACACTCATTGCCCATCCCTAGTTGCCCCTGGAGGGCAGTTGAGAGTCAACCACACCGCCACGGCTCCAGAGTCACATGCAGGCCAGACCAGGCAAGGACGGCAGACCCCCCCCTCCCGAAAGGACACCAGTAAACCAGATGGGCCCCCCCAACAATTGACAATGGTCTCATGATCATCAGTAGATTCTCAATTCCAGATATTCTTTACCGAAGGCCAACCATTTACCGAAGCATCACAGTGATAGGAGCTACCTCTCCTGCTTTCGCAAAGAACAATGCATGAATATTTAAATCATTAGTATTGGACTCTACCAAACTTTGCACCTGCGCCATATTACTAACTCTGTTACTGGGTAGACTTGACGTACTTTTACGCTATGCTTTAAGAGACCTTTTCTGTGGCAGAAAAAAAACATCCAGCCTCTTTATAGCTGCAGTATCCAGAGGGATGATTGCCCCTGCACTGGGAGCTACTATTTCAATCCGAAGCGATTGATTGGCTCTTTTAAACCTTCTCGCTCCGTTTGTGGATGTATTTGCTTCCCAGTTACCTCTTCACTTTTGGCGCCACTGCTGACTACAGCTTCCTGCACTAACTGGTG
This sequence comes from Mustelus asterias, assembly GCF_964213995.1. Taxonomy (NCBI): domain Eukaryota; kingdom Metazoa; phylum Chordata; class Chondrichthyes; order Carcharhiniformes; family Triakidae; genus Mustelus; species Mustelus asterias. Next base: position 134,465,056 of record NC_135802.1, read on the forward strand.
AACCACACCATGTTGCACACTCTGAAACTCCCTGTACACCCTTCTCAGCACTCTCTATTGCCAGCCCCATCTCCAGTACCTTCTTAAAATTTATCTCTGCCTCTGCTAATATCTTCCTTTGCATGGCCTCATTTGCTCCGATTTGGGTGGATAGATACTTTTGATGCTTCTATGAAGGATTGGACACAATATATTGAACATTTGGACTATTATTTTTGAGCCAACGGAAGAGGGGACCCCCCAGGCTAAGTAGTCTTGCAGCATATCGTTTGGAGTGGCTCCAACGTCACTGTGCTCTGAAATGTGTCTTAACTTGGTAATATAAGTTGCAATAATTTCACCAGATTTAAACTTAAATCATTGCAACATTACTGATGGCTTCTGGTGGAAGTGTGTTTTTACCAATTCAACTATTTCAGTGAATGACTTGGGAGTCGGGCATCCTTGGGGATGTGAGGCTGCATATTACATTGTAGCCTCCCGTCTCACACATGCTCAGAAGGATTTCATTTCTCTTCCTCTACTCCATTGGACCAAATATAGTAGCCCAAATGTTCAATATATTGTGTCCAATCATAGAAGCATCGAAAGGATCTGTCCATCCGAATAGGGGCAAATCTTCAAAAACTCTTCTGTTTCTCAACTTGAACTGAAATTCAGCATGACATTATGTTCATAATCTTGGCGCCACTATTTTTCATCCTCGCCACCAGTGTAATATTCATGTTCACCAGTACCTGTAAGCTATCAGCAGTAAATAACAACTGCAATGTTTACTTACATATAAATATAGTACAGAGGCTTACAACTTCTTCGCTACCAATCAGCTTCGAAGAAGGTTCTGGAACAGAAACCCAAGCACACCGGGGTGATCCCCAAACCTGCTCCCTGATTGGTTCCCCAGATCATGTGACCCTTACTCAGCAGATGGATCCTTAAAGGGACACCACAACATTTTGTTACCTTGAGACTTGACTACTTCAGTGCTTTCTCATTGGCCTTCCACCTTCTAGCTTCTGTAAAACCTGAGCTCATCTAAAACTCTTGCCAGTATCCAAATTGGGATTAAAATCCATTCATTATATCACCCTGGTGTTCGCAAATGCACATTGGTTTCTGGTCTGACAGCACTTTGATATTAAAATTGTCATCCTTGTTTTCGCATCACTCTATGACCTTGCCCACCCTTATCTCTATAACTTCCTCCAGAGCTACAGCCTTCAAGATCTCTGCACCAATTCTGGCCTCTTGCAAATTTAGCCCTTGATTTTAATCACTCCACTGTCAGTCACTGTGCCTTCAACCTTAAGATCTGGAGTTCTCTCTCTCAACCTCTCCTGGTGGGGGAGCCCAGAACTAGTTTGACAATCAGTGGTAAACCTTTTAAAATTGAGGTGAGGAGAAATTTCTTCACCCAGAGGGTGGTGAATCTGTGGAATTCGCTGCCACAGAAAGCAATTGAGGCCAAAACGTTGTGTGATTTCAAGAAGAAATTAGATATAGCTCTTGGGGCTAAAGGGATCAAGGGGGAAGGGGAATCAGGATATTGAATTTGATGATCAGCCATGATCAAAATGAATGGCGGAGCAGGCTCGAAGGGCTGAATAGCCTACTCCTGCTCCAACTTTCTACATTTCTATGTTTCTATTTCTTGACTTCTCCTCCCTTAAGACCCTACTGAAAATCTACCTCTTTGACCAAGCTTTTGGCATTCGTGCTATCTCCTTAAGTGGTTTGTTGTCAGATTCTATTTAGTAATTCTCTTGTGAAGCACCTTGTGACATTTTCCTCCATTAAAGGTGTGAAAAAAGGCAAATGATTGTTGGCAGTGGAAGGAGCAGCAACGATAATGTTCAGGCAATCAGTTCATTGTGCCTGTACTGGGTGTCCGTATGCAGAAGATGCCACACTTTGTTTCTGAGGTGTTTTGTTTTATCTTGCGTTTATATGGGATTGAAACCTTCAAATTGCACAAAATGAGAGAAGAAATGAGAGACAGATGCACACAAGTATACAGACACAGTTACACATATGGATAAAGGTACATATATAGGCACCTTTGAGCTACACATATAGACACAATCGGGATATGGACAGGGTGAGCAGGGAGCTGTTGCTCCCCTTGGTTGAGAGGTCAATCGCGAGGGGGCATAGTTTTAGGGTGAGGGGCAAGAGATTCAGAGGGGATTTGAGAAAAATATTTTTCACTCAGAGGGTGGTGGGAATCTGGAATGCACTGCCTGGGAAGGTTGCGGAGGCTGGAAACCTTACAACCTTTTAAAAAACATTTGGATGAGCACTTGAAATACCATAACATTCAAGGGTATGTGACAAGTTTCTACTCAAATAATTATCTAATGTCCTCTTTAATGCCTCAATTGAACCTGCCTCCACCACACTTCCAGGCACTGCATTCCAAGCCTGAACCACTTGTTGCGTGAAAAAGCTTTTTCTCAAATGTCGGCCGGGATTCTCCCAAAACAATTCTGAGTCCCCAAATCGCACAAACACTGGAGTAACTCCCATTGTTTTCTTAGCGGGATTTTCAGAATGAATCTCCCACACTCTGAGCACTGCAGAGTGCCCCTAGTGAGATTGACTCTGAAAATCTGTGGGTGGGGCCTTTTCCCACTGGAGAGGGTGGCAGCATAGCGTTGAGCGGACCACTGCGCATGCTCCGATCTGTCAGCGCCCGAGATCAGCACATGTTAATGGCCCTGCATTGCCGGCCTCCCGATCACTGGCCAGCCTGATCTTTGGCCAATTCCGCAGCCTCACCACCCCCTGATCGCTGGCCTCCCAAACCTCTCTGGGCAAGTCCCAATGTCTCCCCCCGCCCCAACGAGCGCCAATCTCCCTGACCCCAAACCCTCCCCACCACCGTCCCGGCAGCACATCCCCACCTCAACCCCTGCCCCCCCCCCCCCCCCCCCCCCCCCCCCCACCCCCGCCACCCCAGGCCCGCTAATGGGATGCAAATCCTGAATGAAATATTGAAATCAGCTCCATGCCGATTTCCGGCACGGAGCTGATTACGCGAAAACTCTTTGCCGCAGAGACTTGTGGAGGCCGTGGCGCCCAGCCTATGAAACATTCTCCGCTGATCTCTCCTGGCCCATTGCACCTAGAGCAGCACTGCAGGCTGGGAGAATTGTCCCTGCCGTTTGCTTCTTTTGCAGATTTTGATTAAATCTGTGCCCATTTGTACTTCACAGTAAGAACTCTCACAACACCAGGTTAAAGTCCAACAGGTTTATTTGGTAGCAAACGCCACTAACGTTCGGAGTGCTGCTCCTTCGTCAGGTGAGTGGAAGATCTGTTCACAAACATCATATTTGTTTGCTGTTTATATGCTGTTTGTGAACAGATCTCCCACTTACCTGACAAAGGAGCAGCGCTCCGAACGTTAGTGGCGTTTGCTACTAAATAAACCTGTTGGACTTTAACTTGGTGTTGTGAGAATTCTTACTGTGCTTACCCCAGTCCAACGCCGGCATCTCCACCCCATTTGTACTTGGCAGCCCCATCAGGAGGGGTAGGCACTGCTGAGGCGGCTCAGGGAAGGTGAGGGTGCCACAAAATACATGCAGCCTTGGAGATGACAATATCATTTTAAAATATTAGATGGCCAATGGTGGAAAGATTGGCGGATGAAAGGTACTGTTTGGACCACAGGGGGGGTGGGCTTTTCTACATTTGGCTCCACCAATGTGTCAAGGAGCCTTGGTCTGGCCCCCTGACCTGCACTGCCAGATCCCACCACTCACCAAGTGGCGACTCGAACTGTGTCCTTAAATATTTAAATTGTCTGCCTGCCTCCTCAGTGTGGGTTGCTGATCCATGTCCCAAACTGTCCCTCCATTCGTCCAGCCACAATCATGGGACTGGCAAGACTCTGCTCAGAGTGACGGTGGAACACACCAGACAGGCACAGCATAGACGGCCCTGTGTGCCTGAAGATAGCCAGGCTTGTTCTACTCTCAAGGACTACGAATCAAATCTGTCTCATTAGTCTAAATGTCAGCTGCTTAGATTGTTCATCTCTCTAACACTGGAGGGACTGTTGAAAAATAAATAACTACAGAGTTGTTCAATGTGTTGTTTTCATTGGAAAGCCAATGGTCAGCTTTCAGCCATGGCTGGATCCCAAACATCAGTGAATGGGTGACCTGATTTAGAAAAGCTTAGCTGAGAGTATCAGAATCTTTTGGCAAATGTGAATGTTCAAAGTGTAATATGAGCAGCAGTATGGAGCGAAATGGAAATGGAATCGAGGTGACTACATAGGGTTTCAGCATTTGGTTTTGTAAGGTGCACTGTTGTGCATAATAACCAATTGCGATCCACACTATTTTGCTTTTGATTCCCTGAGTCAGTATTCAGTGCCTGTTGCTTATGCTGATACGATCATTCCTACTAGTAATGACCTTCGCTTTATTTTGCATATATACCATTTCCCTATCCAATCCACCTTCCTGGATACATTTTTGTTGCGCATTTGCTGAATTTCTGCATTTTACTTTTTGGGGTGGAAAAATTGGGATGGGCCCAATTATGTAAACATTGCAGAACAGAAATGGGCCATTTGGCCCAACTGCTGTATACTGATGTCCATGCTCTATGCAAGCCTCCTCCCCACCTGCTATAATCAGCCCAACCACTGCCATGTGGTAGCAAGTTCCACCTTCACACTACTGTCTCTGGGTCAAGAAGAAATAGGCCTCACCAATTCACCTTTGGACCTAATACCTGGGCAATGCAGCATTGGTGATCCCATAGCTAATTTGTTATGTTTTACATTTATTTTATACCTTTGACTTCCATCTCACCCCTGAGCCTTCCTGGATCACACACAGTGGGGGGAATCTTACCAAAGAATGACAGAGTGTTGTTCCCGGCGAGAAAACCAATGTGTTTCTCTCCAGAAAAACCGATGTGTTTTCATAGAATCACAGAATCCCTACAGTTCAGAAGGAGGCCATTCGACTCATTGAGACTGCACTGAACACAATCCCAAACCTATTCCTGTAACCCCACATATTTACCTTGCTAATCCCCCTGATACTAGTGTCAATCTTAGCATGGCCAATCAACCCAATCCGCACATCTTTGGAGTGTGGGAGGGAATTGGAGCACCTGGGGGAACCCATGCAGACACAGGGAGCAAACTCCACACCGACAGTGATCCAAGGCTGGAATTGAACTGGGGTCCATGGCGCTGTGAGGCAGCAGTGCCAACCACATTGCCACCGTGCCGCCACAGAACTTATGACACTCTGACAAAAGAAATCAAGGCAGCGTATTTCGCACCATCGTACAGGGGTCTGGGGCCTCAGCATGCCAGAAAAATCCAGCTGCACAGAGATTAGGGTGCCATCTTTAAAGGGCGCCCTGATCAGAACCTGAGTAAACCTTCCCTCCCCATCCCAAGCAGCTGACCTGAGGTCTTAGGCGCCCCCCTCCCCAACCCCAATTAGAATCAACACTTCTCTACCACCCTGCCCCCTGATCATCGGCCCCTTCGCCCCACCCTCCGCATAGCAGTGCCAGCCTGTACCAGGGGGCATTGCCAGGACACTTCCTGGTCACGTCCCTCTCCTCCGGGGGCTATACTCACCTTTACACCCCCAGGGAGACCCCCACGACTGGTTTATGTCTCAGTGAACTGTTGTAAATGGCACCGGGGTGACCTCACACTGGTGCTTGCTGAATATCTGGTGAGAGGGAAGTCCCAGACAGAGTGCTCAATAATGACATGCTAATATATTAAAATGAGCTTTCTATGATCGGCGAGGTGCTGGCAAAATCAGAACTTGGAAACCCGTCAGCACAAATCACACTCTCTGAATTTTGAGCGTGTGTCGCCACTCCCACAGACAGAAAGTGTGGGCTCAGAATCACCCCTTTGTGCCAAGCTTCTGAGCTCGGCACAAAGGTTGTCTCCAAGCAGGACTTCCCCAACCCCGAGTCTTTTGTAAGCAGAATGTAGGACGGAGAATGGAGCACAGAGGTCAAAGTGCTTGATTTACAGATTTGCCAATTACCTGGTGATTAACTCCTTTCCCAATCTTTGGTTCTCCAATCTCATCTTGGGCTTGATGCTAATTCTAGGTGGTATGCAATTGTAAAGTGATCGATTTCAAGAGCAAAAAATTCACCAAAACAAAACCCCCCCCCCCCCTCCAGTCTTTATGTTTGGGTTATTATCTAAAATAGATCACGGCATGAAAGAACACTGCTTTCTTTTGGTAGCTAAATGACATAATTTTGGTCAACTTCCATCCAGGTCAAACTACATGCAAATACACGACTGGATCGAAGCCCTCTGGTAAAGGTCTCTGAATGGTTCATAAAGGTTGTTTGGCGGTCTAAGAAAATATCCATTATCTAGGAGCGAGATTTGTTATTAGATGTCTGACAGGAGGAAATTACACGATGGGATAGCCACCCTGCCTAATTTCAGCTGCCCATGATTCAGTGTGAGCAATCTTGCCTCCGGGCCAGAGGGTTATATGGGCTGAAATGCCCTAATCTCTGAAGTAGGACAAAATCTAGGTTGACGCTTCAGAGCAGAACTGAGCGCTGGAAGTTGGAAGTGGTATCTTTCAGATGAGTTGTCAAACCAAGGCCCTGTTTGTTCTCAGGTGAATGCAGACATTCTCATTGCATTATTTTGGAGAAAAAGTGGGCTTTTCCACAAGCTCAGGTCAATATTTATCCCTCAACCAACATCACTAACACATAATCTGCCCATCGAGCTCTTTGCTACTTGTGGGATTTGCCATGTGCAGATGGGCTGCTGAATTTCCCACATTGGCCACATTAATTGGTTGTAAAGCATTTTGGGTCATCCTCAGGCTATGAAAGATGCTATATAAATGCAAATTGTTCTTTTTTCTTTCTACAACATTCCACCTTCATGAACTATACAGAGCTGGTCTCTAAACCCGCACAAATGGCAACTTGCTTGAATCCCAGGACCTCCTGTTGAAGCAATTGGCTTGTTATTGGTTGACATAAACTCATTTTGTATTCACAAACAAAATCAGAAAATGCTGGAACTACTCAGCGAGAGAGGCAACATCTGTAAAGAGAAAAAATGGAGAACTGCGTCAGATCGGGCCTGGATCAGGGTTCTGATGAAAGCCTTGACCTGCAATTTATTTTTTATTCATTCATGGGACATGGGCATCGCTGGCTGGCCAGCATTTATTGCCCATCCCTAGTTGCCCTTGTTAAGAGGGTAGTTGAGAGTCAACCACATTGCTGTGGCTCTGGAGTCACATGTAGGCCAGATATGATAAGGTTGGCAGATTTCCTTCCCTAAAAGACATTAGTGAACCTGAAGGGCTTTTCCGACAATGATTTCATGGTCACCAGTAGATTCTTAATTTTTTATTGAATTCAAATTCCACCATCTGTCGTGGTGGGATTCGAACCTGGGTCCCCAGAATATTAGCTGAGTTTCTGGATTAATAGTCTAGCGATGATACCACTACGCCATTGCCTCCCCAGAATGTTAACATTCCTTCTCGGGCGGCACGGTGGCACAGTGGTTAGCACTGCTGCCTCACAGTGCCAGGGAGCTGGGTTCAATTCCGGTCTCGGGTCACTGTCTGTGTGGGTTTCCTCCGGGTGCTCCAGTTTCCTCCCACAGTCCAAAGATGTGCAAGTTAGGTTGATTGGCTATGCTAAATTGACTCTAGTAATAGGGGGATTAGCAGGGTAAATATGTGGGGTTATGGGGATAGGGCTTGGGTGGGTTTGTGGTCGGTGTAGACTTGATGGGCCAAATGGGCTTCCTTCTGCACTGTAGCGATTCTATAATTACAGACACTGCCTGACTTCTGAGTGTTTCCAGCACTTTCTGCTTTTGTTTCCAATTTCCAGGAGTTGCAGCATTTTGTTTTTGGCTTCATGCATTTCACATCTGGTTCACTTGATCGAATGCCAAGCAATGGCAGGAAATTGACTCCCTCCAGAGGAGAGGGTGACAGAGCCACACGGAGGCAACATAAATAGAGCTGCCAAATGTCAAATGTTTTCTCTACTGATAGTTTTGTCAAAAATGTTATTGTAATATGTCAAACCATCAACCATGTCCAAACATTGTGGAATCTGTATTAGATTATTGACGCACTGCACTGAAACTGAAAGATGTTGACTGAGGAATACTGAACCAGATTATTAATGGACGGTGCTCAGACTGTGGCGTACTGTACTGACTTATTGATAAACTGTAATGCCAGGCAGACACACAACTGTACCAGGTGATTGATATGTTGTACAGATACTGAGACAAACTGCGCTAGATCCTTGATAACCTGTATTGGCACCCTGACAGATTGTACTAAGACATACTATACTGGATTTTGGTTGACTGTCATTGAGATATACTGTATTGATTATAGGAATACTGGATTGATTCAGAAATGTGGCTGTACAAGATTATTGAGCTGCTGCACTGAGACTAGGACAGATTTCTCCAAGACTGTACAAAACAGTCCAGGATGCGACACCAATTATGTGATATATTTGATGATACTGTCAGATACTTCCCCAACATAAACACAAGTCAAGACCGCAAGAAACTGCAAAGGGTTGTGAACGTAGCCCAGTCCATCCCTCAAACCAGCCTCCCATTCATTGACTCCATCTACGCTTCCCGCTGTCTCGGAAAAGCATAATCAAGGACCCCACGCACTCCAGACATAATGGCTGATATTTTACGACCTTGCTCGGGCAAGCTTGTAAAATCCCGCCCGAGGCCAATGGAAAATTCCATTTTGCGAACCTTCCCCACCCCAATTCCGGGGCGGGTGAGGCAGTAAAATTCTGATGACTCTCTTCCACCTTCTTCCATTGGGAAAAAAGTCTGAGGTCACGTACCAACCAACTCAAAAACAGCTTCTTCCTTACTGCCATCAGACTTTTGAATGGACCTACCTCATATCAAGTTGATCTTTCTCTACACCCTAGCTATGACTATAACACTGCATTCCGCACCCTCTCATTTCCCCTATATACTCTATGAATGGTATGCTTTATCTGTATAACACGCAAGAAACAATATTTTTCACTGTATAATAAATACATCTGACAATAATAAATCAAATCAAACCAAAAATAAAGTACTGTTTGCCTTTGTATGATCAGGTGGAATTCTCCATCTCAAAATATAATTTGTCAGACCTCCTCAGATTATTGCAGACTTTTGTTTTTGATCAACGCAATGCCAGTGTGAAGGGTTCAGTTCTCAGTGGCTAGTATGTGCAGTACCTGCAATAGGCCACCTTTATGTTTCTGGTTTTATTACAGTAAAGTGTGAAGAATCCACTCAACAACTGGGCCAAACCCTTACCGACACCTGCAGGAGTTCAAGAGTTCCTCTGCATTGCTGGGTTTAATTTCTACTCACTCCTCAGCTCTCCTCATCAACTTCTTGTAGTTGTCTCTGTGCCAGAATTGCTGTTTGTACATGTGGACTGACCCATTGCTCACGGGCTGGGGAAGGGGTAGATCGGCCATTCGGAACCTCTATCTGGTGGCTCCCAAAAGAAGATCTCACAAGTTGGGTGGTGGATGAAAAAAACGATTGGGCTCAGCTCTGAGTTCTTTCCTGATCGCTGCGCACAGTCAGTCAACTTGCTGTACAGCATGAAAAATGGCTAATTTAGTTAGGTGTTCGTGGGTGCCGGCGTATTCAAATCCTTGCAAGAATTAATGACTAACAGAGAGGTAGAAAGGAATATTAGTGTTGGTCAGTAACATGCAAGCCATGTGTGTTGACTGCCTGACCCCTCCTCGGGGCACTTAGCCATTAACATGACACCAGTGAGTGACATTCCCAGACGCCTCCACACTGGGCAGTCCAGTGGCCAACTCAGCCACAAGAAGGTGAAGAGGTGGGGGAGAGTGGGGGAGTCTAATCACCTGTAAAAGGGGACAGGAGATCTGAGTGCTAGTAGTCCGGGCTATTCTTTTGGATCTTGCCACCCAACAAAACTGACTGCTTTGGGGCCCCTTCCTCTTCATCATCTGATTCTCCCTTGAAATTGAATCAGAGTCTCACCCACATTTGTAATTTGAATAAAGTAATAAGCGATCCTCTTGACTGGGCTGGGCTACCCAACAGAAGGTCCTCTTGACTGGGCTGGGCTACCCAAAAGAAGGTTCCAGTAAACATTACAGCAGAGTAAGAACAGGGTGGTGAATTAAACACAGTCTTTTAGATCCACTAACTGTCCCCATTTACATTAGTCAGACCAAGTTAAAATTGGCCCCAGTGAAATATATTTTTATCTGAATCAAAACAGGCACAGAGCTGTGGAAGCACTTTTGTTTCGTAGTCGGAAATCTCCTACCTGCATCAGCTGCTGCTGTTCACCTTGTCACATGTCCACTTCCCATTCTCCATGAGGGGACCTGTAGTAAATGCAATGACTGGTGGCCACCAGTTAGCAAAGGAACAACAATGGGTTCATTATATTTACAATATTTACAGCACTTACTATTGTTACATCTTCACAGTATTTGTGGAATAAAGTTTGCTCGATTCATAGAATCCCTACGGTGCAGAAGCCATTTGGCCCTTTGAGTCTGCACCTACAACAATCCCACCCAGGCCCTATCCTTGCAACCCCACCCATTCACCCTGCTATTCCCCCTGACACTAAGGGGCAATTTACCATGGCCAATCCACCTAACCTGCACATCTTTGGAGCGTGGGAGGAAACTGGAGCATCGGGAGGAAACCCACACAGACACGGGGAGAATGTGCAAACTCCTCATAGACGGTGACCCGAGGCCGGAACACAGGTTCCTGGCGTTGTGAGGCAGCAATGCTAACCACTGTGCCACCGTGCCACCCTTAATGTTGATGAAATCTAGGCATTGCAACCCAGAAAGTATTCCAATGCATTTCAAAGGTCTTTGTCACAATTTCTGCAACAATGTACATGACATGGTGAGTATCCCTTTTAGTAACACTTTCGATTGACATCAATGCCTTATGTGCACCAAATACCTGGAGTCATGCCAATAATACAGGTATTTGATTTGATTTGATTTATTATTGTCACATGTATTAGTATACAGTGAAAAGTATTATTTCTTGCACGCTATACAGGCAAAGCATACCGTTCATAGATAAGGAAACGAGAGAATGCAGAATGTAGTGTTACAGTCATAGCTAGGGTGTAGAGAAAGATCAACTTAATGCAAGGTAAGTCCATTCAAAAGTCTGACAGCAGCAGGGAAGAAGCTGTTCTTGAGTCGGTTAGTAGGTGACCTCAGACTTTTGTATCTTTTCCCCGACGGAAGAAGGTGGAAGAGAGAATGTCTGGGGTGCGTGGGGTCCTTAATTATGCTGGCTGCTTTGCCGAGGCAGTGGGAAGCGTAGACAAATTTCTTTAAAAATTGTATTCCTTTTAAAATGAACCCTGACAAACTGTAAGATGGCTGCTGAAGGGTCACCTGACTTTTGCAAATTCCACAGCCTAGTAAGCTTTCTGGAAAGTTCCTATTTGGATTGTAATAGGCAGGGGTCCCCACTTTGAATGGGCATGCTTAAACAGCACTCTTCTGTGGAACTTTGCATCTGCTATTGTCAAGGCTTACTCCAAAACACAGGGATAATAAGCTCTCACAATCTCTGACTCCTGGTCTGCCATGTAACAAAGGAGGGGTATCAGGACTAAGTATTCACAATAAAATACTAAAATTCACTATCTACCTTCTATTGAATATCAATGGCTTTTGCCCATGCGGCTAAAACTCCTCCTTCACCATGAAAGACTACCATTTGCCTTCCATCATGTATCAATGGTCACTCATCATGTGATTGAAACAGGCCTATGATTCCAAAATTATTTTATCTAAAAACTGAAAGGGATAATGGGCATTCTGCAGACCACTGGCAACAAATTCAAGGCTGCAGAGTAAGGTTGTGTCGTTCTGCCTGTTCAAGACCTGTGAGGCCTACGCTTTTAAAAAAGCCTCCTCCAACCTGTTTTGTACAGCTCCCAGTTTGCCAGTAAGAAATTGGTCTTTTGAGACTTCGAGCGAGATTTTCCGGTTTTGAGACGAACACAGCCGGAAAGTCCCCCCCGAAGTCTCAGAACGCTGACTCGCCAATAACTCCTTGATTAATTTAAGTGGTCCTCTTACCTCATGACCAAAACTCAATTTGAGTGGACTGAATTTAGTTGATTCATTAGGTGCATCCCTAATTGCAAAATATATAAAAGGAATTGCTTTATCCCAGTCCTCTGGGTAAATCTGTTTATAGGCCCTCAACATGGTCTTTAAAATTTGATGCCACCGTTCTAATGCTCCCTGCGATTCTGAATGATATCCAGTTGATTTAAATTGCTTTACTCTTAAGCTATCCATAACTTCCCTGAATAATTTTGACATAAAATTGGACCCTTGATTGAATTTCTATGGGAAGTCAGTATCTGGTAAAACATTTAAGTAACTCCCCTACAATCTGTTGATCATTCAAAGATCTGGAACTTCCTTCCTAATAGCATTGTGGGTGTACCAAACCACATGGACTTCAACGGTTCAAAAAGGTGGCTAACCACAACCTCCTCGAGTGGAATTAAAAACTGGCAACAAATGGTGACCTTGCCAGGGATGCCCACATCCCACAGGCAGGTAGTAAAGAATCACCAGTTGAAGGAGGATGGTAAATAGCAGGTGGCTTCTGTACCCATGTTTGACCTGCTAGCATGAGATTTGATGGCATCGGGGGTCAATGTTGAGGGCTCCCAGGCCATTCCGTGCCAACTGTATGCCACTACACTTTTAGTGAATCTGTCCTACCACTAAGACAGAGCAAACACAGGGATGATGATGTATGAGTATGGGACATTGGTTGAAGGGTTAGTCCTCTCAATTTTTGGCACAGGTTCCAAGATATTTATGAGGACTTTGCAGGGTTGACTCAGCTGAGTGTGGCTTTGTCATATCCTGTGGCTTTGTCTTGTCTGATGCCTTGACTGATGCCAAGTGGTCTGTACTGGTCCAAACATGTGTAGGTGGATTGGCCATGCTAAGTTACCCCTTAGTGTCCAAAAATGTGTAGGTGAGGTGGATTAGCCATGTTAAAAGCGCAGGGTTATGGAGATAGGGTGGGTGTGTGGGCGGAGGGGATGCCCTTTCGGACAGTTGGTGCAGACTTGATGGGTCAAATAGCCTCCTTCTAAACTGTAGGGATTCAATGGTTCATTCTTATTGGACCTTATTGTTGCGTTAGAATGAACTAAATGGTTTGCTAGGCGAGTTCAGATAAGGGTTAAGAGTTAACCATATTGCTGATTTCCCTTCCTGAAGGACATTACTGAAACTAGATTGGTTTTTACAACAGTCCGGCCATTTCATGGTCACCTTTACTAATGCTAACTTTTCATTACAGATTTAGTGTTGAATATAATTTTCCCAGTTGCAGTGATGAGATTTCAATCCACGTCCAGTATCACTATGCTACTGTTTCTGACAAAAGCAAAGTGAATTAATTAAATAAAACTTCAATGAATAAACAAGAGATCAGAGAATTTTACATTCCAATAACCACAACCCCCCCACCCCACCCCCCGCCCCCCGCCACGCACACACATGTGCACACACAGATACACATACACACACACAACCCCATCCTTCATTTAGGCTCACTGTTCATTCAATGAAAACTTCTAGATTCAGATGAAAAGGTCATTGCAGGAGCTATCAAAAGGAATATGGGTAGATGCAGGTTGCTGGATAAAAGTGTGTGAGAAAGCTAATTGATGCATAAAACAATTATGAGCATACATCAATAAATCACCTGCCAGGAATTGGCAAGGAAGGAACATTTCCAAAAGAAACACTTGTTTATAGGAATGTCGCGATGTTTTGATGTGTTAACTGGTCCATGGGTGTATTTACCTCCGGCCTATTGACATGAGCAGGATTGAATAAAATGGGGTGACAGGAAGTGAAAAAATATGATTCAGCCATGAGGTAACATTCTTATTGGCAAATCACCTGGAGGAATAATAAGCTTGTCCGCACACTGAGGGCAGGGTATAGAGTCAGCTGTGTTTTGCTTTCATTCATACATTCAGGAGAAAGGCAATCGCAAGCACCTTTGTCAATGGAAATATGGTGTAGACAGTCTCATTTAGAGATTTTCTTCCCTTTAATCAATCTATCCGTGCATGTGTAGTGATTATGGTACTGGATGAGTAATCCGAGCTCAAATCCCATCACAGCAGTTGGAGAATTTGTATTTAGTGAAAAAATCTGGCAATTAAAAATTGATATAAAGCTGATCGATTGTTGTGAAATCCCAACCCAATGACTCACTAATGTCCTTTACTGAAGAAACCTGGGCCTCAAATTCCTGCTCCCGGCCAGTGGGCTTTTAGGCAGGGGAGAACTTGAGGTAGAACAAACAGGATTCCCTCTGAGATCCCAGCCTCACAGTAATTTTAGTTAGGCAGTCATGGCCTCAGGTAGGCCGCACCAACCCCCATCCCAATTAAGACCCTTCAGTGGCCAATAATTGGCCATTGAAGAGCCATTTCCAACTCAGCCTCATTTTTAGGCTGGCAGAAGATTTCCAGGATGTGGTCGAAATCTGGAAGTGATCAGGCTTAAAACTCAGGGAGGAATGGGCAGGGGCATCTCCGTCAGAAGCCCCCTTCTAACTTTCGGTGCCCTCCCCCCTACTAACGTCCAATAGGCTGCTGGACTTCCCTCCGCAACCCCCACCCCCAACCCCCCCCCTCCACCCACTGGCCTCTCCCTTATCACCACACCCCCACTCAACCCTAGAGCCTTCCCTAACCTCCCCGCACTTGGACCCTGAAGATGTACCTTTCCCTCTGGTCCTGGGACTTAGGTTCCATCATCATCATACACTTCCTCTTCTTTCCACTGCAACTCCTGTCACTACAGGGACTGGAGAGCAATGGGCCAATCAGATTGGCCAGCATCTTTCTGAGGCAGAAGCCTGCCCGGCAGCCAAGTGAGGCTCATTCGAGCGTGAAGGGGACGGGGACGTGTTCTGTGCCGACTTTTCAGGTGGCAGGAATGGAAACCGCACCATCCAAAATATCCTGGCCCTGACCACATTATCTGGACCAGCCTACATCAGGCTCCAATCACATGTTACCATGCTTGCATTCTAATTGATCTCTAAAGTGGCCTTGCAAGCCACTCAGACGCCGCCATTCAGTTTGTATTAAGACAATTACCAAACCACTCAGATGGGCAATAAATACCAGCCTTGCCAAAGATGCCCATATCGCAATACTGAATTTTTAAAAAACTGTTTGGTGTATGGGGAGGCGATGGCCTAGTGGTATTATCGCTGGACTATTAATCTCGAAACTCAGCTAATGTTCTGGGGACCCAGGTTCAAATCCTGCCATGGCAGATGGTGGAATTTGAATTCAATAAAAAATATTGGGAATCAAGAATCTACTGGTGACCATGAAACCATTGTCAGAAAAACCCATCTGGTTCATTAATGTCCTTTAGGGAAGGAAATCTGCTGTCCTTACCTGGTCTGGCCTACATGTGACCCAGTGCCACAGTAATGTGGTTGAATCTCATCTGCCCTCCAAGGGCAACTAGGGATGGGCAATAAATGCAGGCCAACCAACTACGCCCACGTCCCACAAATGAATTTTAAAAAGTCACTGTATGAGGGAGTCATTCCAGGCGCGGCTCAAGAGAATGTTTCCTTCTTTTAAAAACAGTGAAAACTAGATTTATTCTCCCTGTTTTATTAAATTACCAACTTCTGAACGTTTGCAACTGCAGTGAAATGAGTGTCCAAGAGTCCAATTGGAAGTTGGGACACGGACACCCAACCTGAACTGGGATCTGTTCAAACTGTTAAGCAAAAGATTTGTACCAGGCTGGGAATGAAAGTCTGGTCTTCAAAATGTTTCTTTCTATTTGCCTTTTGAAAGGGACGTGCTCAGCTGGCTTGAAGGACTTCCCCTTTGTCCATCTGCTCCTCTCCATGTGTGAGAATTGATTCTCCGTTCCAGCCACCATTTCCACCTGAAATCTAGAACCTCCATATGGGAAATGAATGGAGTGGTCCCGCTTATTAGCACCCAGTAGAACAGAGCATTAATCGCCAGTGTGCTCTGTGAGACCAAATTAATATCACTGATGCATGAAGTGAAATGAGGCGGTCATGGGGTGACCTCTGAGGGGTTGCGTTCAGTTTGCTTTTGATGCAATTTGAATGCTCTGTATGATATGAACAATGACTTGAGTCAGGAGCTAATTAAGACAATTTTTGTAAACCAGATTAAATTAGATTTTACTGAAGAGTCAGAAAGCTGTTGGTTCAAACCCAATTACAGAAGTTGAGCACTGAATGTTCAGTGCAGAGGAAGCACTAAATTGCCGGACATCGGAAGGGCGATTTTGAGCTCGCATTAGCTGTGCGTGGGATTGCTGACATGGGCACAAAAACCAGAGAGAATTGGAAAACATGAATCTCACTGCAATTTCCAATTTTCAACTCCCCTTTCACTGGCAGAATAACGTGAAAAACGTCATGGGAGCCCGGGAACCTCATTTTAATATATTAGCATGTCATTAGCAAATGTTCACTCCGGGACCTCCCCCCTCACTGAATGTTCAGTGGACACCAGCGTGATATCATGCTGGCGCCATTTACAAAAACGTGAACCTGGTGACCCCACCTCCAAAGGATATATCAGAGGTAAGTGCTCAGATCACTCTTACCTTCTAGATACCAGACGCAGAGGGGACAATAGCGAGGACGCGGAGTACCCAGATAAATAAGTTTGGGGCCAGGGGTGGGATTCAGTCTCACCATCTCGGGAGGAGCAGTCAATCACAGGCCTTAGCTTCCTTCATGTTGTGGCGTCCCTTGGTTTAAAGGGCTCTGGAGGCTGGCATTCAGGCAGCACTTCCCACGTCCTTGCTCAGCTTGTGTCTAAATCGCCACTGAGAGATTGCCCTTCCACAGTGGGAGCTGGAAAGCGGGTGGGAGGAGGGGACTACAGAGGGTCAGCACTGGGGCTGACTATGAGGTTCATGAGTGGGGTACTATGAGAGGCCAGGTTGCAAGGACAGAGTTGGAGACTCAGGAATGGGGTGCTTCCCTGCCTCATGAGGCTTGAAGATGGGGGGAGGATGACTGCCATGAGATTTGAACCCCAAACTCAGGCAACGGTGTGAGGGCAAAGCGGATAAGCTGCACAGAAGTTCAGGCCTATTTGTGATGGATGTTTGACTGTCAGAGATTAGTGTGAGGGGAGATGGCTGTGAAAGATGGATGGATGTTTTAATCTGCAGCACTTGTGACTTGGGGGAATGAGGGTGCCCCCTAAGGATGAGGTTAACATGCTAATTGCAGTCTTCACACAAATCAGGTGTGCCTTACCTGCCACAAGAGGAAGCCAGTTGCCTGGTCAGCTCCCTGACCCTTCCTTGATGAACCAATTGTACCAATTAAGTCACTACAGCTAAACATGAGTGCCACTGATTGAAGCCCAGTTCTTAACCCACTGGTACCCTCAAGGCCTTCCGTGCCCATTGGCTACTGCAGGGACTGGGGTGCCTTACTGACCCCGTTAATCGTACTTTGGGTTGTTGTTGAAGTTTCATTTGTGATTTGTTTTTGTTTTGGGCAGTTCCCCTTTAACGGGCTGCTCCTTATACTTTGTCCCTCAGTTTATTTGACTTTTTAAAAATTGTTTTTCAACAAAAGAATTGGAAGCATTGAACACCAATGCTCATACTAATGTCTATTTTACAGAGATCATGCTAATGTGGACCCCTATGCAAGGCGTGATGATAAAGTCTCTCATCATTTACCCCATTCAAGATCATGACGGGGGCATCATTGAGGTCCCCATGGGGTTAATGCACTGTTCCAATGCATGTACTCGATTGCCCTTTCATTAATGCTAGGGTTCGGGAGCGAGGTTGGGAAAGGTCAGGGATTATCTACCACTGAGACTCTCCAGGGTTGATGCGTTTCATCCAGGTGGAGTTGAGAGGGACAACTGTGGGGAGTGGCTATTGTGTGAGAAGGGAGGAGAGGCACTCACTGAGGGGGTAGTGCATGGATGGATGTCTCAGAAGCGTAGAGGGCTCTGTCAGGAATTCTCATTGCTCACTTTAATGTCTTCTTCCTTACTGTTAATGATTCTGGAGAATCATGGAGCCAGTCGAGTTGTCTATTCCATTCACAGTGATAGACCAGCAGCAGCAGCGACATTGACGTGCTGCTGCACGTGGCCAGGACCACGGTGGAGGGTAGGGGAGGGGGTGGGGGGGGGGGGGGCGCGGTGCAGGGTAGCACAGTGGTTAGCACTGCTGCCTCACAGCATCAGGGACCCGGGTTCGATTCCCGGCTTGGGTCACTGTGCGCAGTTTGCACGTTCTCCCCATGTCTGCATGGGTTTCCTCCAGGTGCTCCGGTTTCCTCACACAGTCCGAAAGGCGTGCTGGTTAGGTGCATTGGCCATACTAGATTCTCCCTCAGTGTACCCGAACAGGCGCCGGAGTGTGGCGACTAGGGGATTTTCACAGTAACTTCATTGCAGTGTTAATGTAAGCCGACTTGTGACACTAATAAATAAACTTTAACTTAACTTTAGCTTTTAGCACCCTCCAAAGGAGGGGAAAGCTGGGCCCATAGCTGTTCCAGGAGCAGCACCACAGATGATGGAGCCTCATAGGAGACACTGCAGGCAAAGGGTCTTCCGATATCGAACATCCCACCTCCGGATGTTAGAGCTGCAGTGCAGGAGACAACTGTGTCTGTCCCGGGGTACGATGGTCCAGCTTTGATATCTTATGCAAGAGGTGGCACCACATGGCCTGTGTGGACACCCCACTGCCCATGGCCATTGCTCTGAATCTCTGTTCAAGTGGTCTGTTTCAAGGCTGCACGGTGACTTGTGTTACATCTCCCAGCCAGCTGCACACAAGTGCATAAGGGAGGTCACAGAAGCAGTATTCACAAGGGCCTACATTAATGTCAACTTGGACTGGGACCAGGCGAGCTAGGATGCCAGGGCCATGGGGTTAAAGCAGGCTTGGCCCCAGTGCAGGGTTTAATCAACTGCACCCATGTGGCTCTGTTTTCTCCATGGTAGCAAGCAGTGCCATTCTTGAACCGCAAGGGATACCATTCCCTCAATGAACAGATTGTCTGACCATGCGATGCGCATCATGCGGGTGTGTGCCTGTTTTCCAGGGTGTACCCATGATAATTACATCTCGGGAAGCTGGCAGATCCCAGCCTACTTTGAGGAAGAGCAGCAGGTGGAGGGATGGCTCCTCCAGAACAGGGGCTACACCCTCGGGAACTGGCTGATGATTCCAGTGCAGAGGCACTGAAACCCGCTATAACAAGGCTCCTGCATCAATGTGCGTGCTGGTTGATCAGGCGATAGGATTGTTAAAGATGCTGTTCCAATGCCTGGACCAGTTCAGGGGGATCCTTCGATGCGAGCAGCCATAGAATCCCACCCAAAGTATCTGGCATTCGTTCATTTTCTGTTGGAGGGGCCCAGCTCTTTGCAAGATGGCTGCTGTGCTTGTCCGCATAACATCAGTAACTGAACTTCAGAGGTAGTTAACTTGCTGTGAAATAATTGGGCAGTCCTGATTAGCTGCCTTCCCTCTCGTGAGATGATGGGCAGGATTTTCCAGCTGCGCTTGCCCCAAAACCAGAAAATCCCACCGGAGGTCAATGGACCTTTGCTGGTCTCACCCCTCATCCGCTATGATTCCCGTGGTAGGCAGGAAGGGAAAATTCTCCCCCGTGAGTGGTCAACTCTGCATTAAATATTGCCGGATGTGACTAAGGAGCCCAAATCGTCATGGGTGTCTCTGTTTTGATTGTATCTTTAAAGTACCAAATACAACTAATTCCAACAAATTTAATCTTCATATTTCAATTTTGATGTCCATGTAATAGCAATTACTCCTGTACTCGGAGGGGTTTCCACATTGAGTATGGTATGGATTTGTCATTAAAATATATTTCAATACACTTCCCTATTTTGTACTTATTAAGCACACTTATCCATCATGACGTGTTGAGCAATGCAGGGACATAGGAATCAAAGTCACTTACAAGCAGGCTTTGTCAACCTTCTAGGATTATACTGGAGCCAATAGAAATTGAAGATTAATCTCCAGGCCACTGCTGTGAGCTACTTACAAGAATGCGCACACCAGACATTACAATAATGTCTCTGTAATATATTTTTTGAAAAATTCTAAGAATATTGAAGAAGGGGAATAAGGCACGATGGCATAATGGTTAGCACTGTTGCCTCATGGCGTCAGGGACCCGAGTTCCATTCCCAGCTTAGGTGACTGTGCGGAGTTTGCACATTCTCCCCGTGTCTGTGTGGGCTTCCTTTGGATGCTCCGGTTTCCTCCCACAGTCCGAAAGATGTAGGTACGTTGCCCGTGCTAAATTCTCCCTCAGTGTACCTGAACAGGTGCCGGACTGTGGCAACTAGGGTATTTTCACAGTAACACAGGTGCATAAGGGAGGTCACAGATGCAGTAGCCGACTAGGCTTATGTAGCCTCCTGCATCTGTTAGCCTACTTGTGAGACCAATGAGAGGAAAAGGTTGTTTCGAATGATCATCAGGAATCAACCCAATGGCTTTCCAACCGGCATGGGAAATCAGCTCCGCGTGAGTTTGGATGCGTTGTGTGGTTGGAGGCTGAAGTAGAAGAGATGGGTAATGGAAGTCAGGAGGACATCTGATGAAAACTCCAGGAATACGTGCAACAAGACTTGGTCACTGCAGAGACATTGCGCCACAGAGTCCTCTTCCAATTCTGCTGTGGCATTTGCCACCGCTGACTGCTTATCAAATCTATTGCTGCAGAACAAGTCCTTTGATTTAAGCTGCTAAAGCTCACACATTGTGTTATTTTATTCCCTTTATTGTGGCTCTGCATGAGTGCGTACGCTCATTAAGATGAAGGATGACTGCAATACAGAGCTGAACATTTTTTCACTTAAGCAGCAGTGAATGCGGCGCTGCTGCAGAATAGAACAGAAGTGAAGCAGTTTGATTGAAGTGCTCGGCTTAATACTGTTGCCCTTCACAAAAGTATTTTCTGTAAGACCTGAGTGGAGATCAATGTTATGACTCCACTCATGTGACGCAGGGAGAAAAAAAATCATCATAATGTTTTTTGTTTGCACCGGTTTCCCAAACTGTAATCTCTGAGATAGTTCTTGGGTTAGTTTATAAAAGACTGTTTGAACTAGAAATGAAAAGGTTGGAAAAAAAAAACTAATGAAAGTGACCATTATTTGAACAAAATTAATCGAAAAACGGCAATGAATTTGAATGCAAACAATTTGTTTTCAGATGGGGGTCAGGTTATTCCCTTAAGTCACTGAGTGTCTCCAGAGCAGAGAGATGGATCTGCTGTCAGCTTCGCTGGTGTTGTATCTATCATCAGTGCGATCTTCATCATTTCCTTGTGGAAATGAAAAAGTAATGTCACTAAAGTTTTTCAGGAAAGAAAGAACTTGCATTTATTTAGTTTCTTACAATGGCCTCAGATCGTTCCATAGCACTACACATCTATGGAGAACATTTAAAGTGTTTTCACTGTTATTAGCTCAATTTATTTTTTATTCGTTTGTGGGATATGGCGTCACTTGCTAGCCAGCATTTATTACCCATCTCTGGGGAAGTTGAGAGTCAACCATGTTGCTGTGGCTCACATGTAGGCCAGACCCGATAAGGACAGCAGATTTCCTCCCCTAAAGGATATTAGTGAATCAGATGGGTTTTTCCGACAATCGACAACGGTTTCATGGTCATCTTAATTCCAGAATTTTTTTATATTGAAATCAAATTCCACAATCTGCCGTGGGAGGATTCCAACCCAGGTCCGCAGAACATTAGCTGAGCTTCTGAATTAATAGCCTGGTAATAATATCACTAGGTCATCGCCTCCCCTGTTGGCTGGACAACTAGTTAGTGATGCAGAGCGACGCCAACAGCAAGGGCTAAGTTCCCATACAGGCTGAGGTTATTCGCAAAGGCTCCGCCTTGTCAACCTTGCCTCTTACATGAGGTGTGGCGGTCCTCACATAGGATTGTATTCATTGGAGTTTAGAAGAGTGAGGGGATCTCATAGAAACTTGTAAAATTTTAATAGGATTAGACAGGGTAGATTCAGAAAGGATGGTGGAGGAGTCCAGAACTAGGGAGTCATAGTTTGAGGATAAGGGGTAAACCATTTAGGACTGAGGTGAGGAGCAATTTCTTCACCCAGAGAGTGATGGATCTGTGGAATTCACTACCACAGAAAGTAGTTGAGGCCAAAACATTGTGTGATTTCAAAAATAAATTAGATATAGCTCTTGGGTCTAAAGGGATCAACGGTATGAGGGGAAGGCAGGATCAGGATATTAAATTTGATGATCAGCCATGATCAAAGTGAGCCATGGAGCAGGGTCGAAGGGCTGAATGGCCTACTGCTGCATCCAGTTTCTCTGTTCCTATGTTTCTAAATCACCACCAGTCGCAGCCTGTGATCTGGGACTATGGCGACTTTACTTTTACTGTTATAATGTAGGAAACATGAGAGTCAATTTGCCCACACTAAGGCCCCAGAAACAGCAAATGAGAAGATTGCGGGGTTTTGTTTCCGTGATAGTGGTTGAACAATAAATATTGACCTGGAAACCAGGAAAAAGAAACTCTGCTTTAAAATGTAGGATCATTGCTGTCAATTTGAGAGGACCTAGAGGGCCTCAGGTTAATGAGACCTTTGACAAGGCAACACTCCAAAATGTCAGCCGAGATTTTGTGCTATCACCATGGCACAGTCCTGGGAATCATAGCCGCTGATCACCTCTGCCACCGACCTGCCAGAGAATTCGAATATTACAGATGTGCGCTAACACCTCGCAGGACTCATGTAGTGGTCACAATATAGTAAGGTCCAAGATTATGGTCAAAGTGAAATAAATTGGGCAAAGTCTAAGACAATAAATTGGAAAAGAGCAAATTAGGAGGAAATGAGATTGGAACCAAAGCAACTAAACTGGGGGAAAAAATTAAAACCCAGAGGCAGAAAAACAATGGTAAATGTGTTAAAAGTAAATCAATCGTGTTCAAGAGAATTGTATCCACTGAAAGCCAGTGGTTAGCGCTGCTGCCTCGTGACACCAGAGTCCCGGGTTTGATTTCAGCCTTGGGTGATTGTGTGGAGTTTGCACTTTCTCCCTTGTCTGCGTGGGTTTCCTCTGGGTGCTCCGGTTTCCTTCCACACTCCAAATGTATGCAAGTTATGTTGATTTGCCCCTCAGTGGCAGGGGGACAAGCAGGGTGAATACGTAGGGTTACAAGGAAAGGGACTGGATGGGATTGTGGTCAGTCCGGACTCGATGGGCCGAATGGCTTCCTTCAGCACTGTAAGGATTTTGTGCGAGCTACTTACAGGGGTCCATGGATAAAGATCAATAGGGAAAACTGAATTAAAAGAAAAAGAGATTCAAGAAGTGCTTTGATATTGCAGCACAGGGTAGCAAAGGGGAGGTTAAAATGTTACAAATCTGAATCAGGAACCCTAAATAATCTCAGGCCCACCTTCTTCTGCTCTTTGGAGAATTGGAATGATGGGTAACAGACAGATCAGCTCCCACGAGGTGAATTGGCCATTCAAACCATTTAAAGAGGTTGTGTATCTCTATTTGAACAAGGTTTACATTTTCAACCATAATCGGTTGAGTTTTTTAATCAAGGACCCCACGTGCCCCCGACATTGTCTCTTGGGGAACAAATGGCTAGGATTTTCCATGGACAAGTTGGTGACTTGAGCACTGGGCTGCTGTATAATTAGAGATGGTGGTGGGGGAGAAAAAGCCTCAGTCAGCCTTTGATGAGTTCAATTGCCACTTGCGAGTGGGTATCCCAGCTCCCCAGCCCCCACAACCCCCCCAAACCCAACCCATCTCCAGGAAAATTACTCCAGGGGAACAGGTTGGAGCTGGGGAACTGGCAGGCTATGGGTGCCCAGGTTGGAGCTGGGGAACTGGCAGGCTATGGGTGCCCACCCTCCCACATGCTTCCCTCCATCGGGACCAAACAATTGGCTCCAGGGTTATGGATGAGTTCCAATGTTCCAATTGAGGCAGAGTTGGGCAGCAGGGTAGAACATTAGATTGGTCGAGGCTGGAGGTGGCAAAAGCCTGGACGAAGACCTCAACAGATGTGGGGGCAAGTAGGAGGTGGAGGTAGGTTTAGGATTGCCAACTCCAGTGGCAGTGGTCCTGGAAGCCTCATCACAAGACTCCACACTTCCAACTGTCCCACGTGGTCAAACAGCCTTTTTTTTTCGATCTCCCACATTCTCATAACTAATGCACAAAAGTATTCAAAGAAATTCTTTTTAAAAAATTAACAATTTCTCTTGTAATGCCCCTCTGATTTTTCTCCCCGATCCTTGCAGCAGTGACCAGCAGGCTAATCTTTAATTCCTCAGGAGCCAGGATGTTCCTGGAGATTTGGCAACCACTTTCCCTCGGAACTGCGCGGATGCCCGAGCACGGAACACTCAGGAATGCATTGCGCAGGGAGCATCACAAGCATAGTGGTTCCTTCATAGAATCATAGAACCCTATACTGCAGAAGGAGGCTATTCGGCCCATCAAGCCTGCACAGACAACAATCCCACCCAGGCCCTATCCCTGAAAACCCACATATTTACCCTGCTGATCCCTCTGACACTAAGGAGCAGTTTAGCAAGGTCAATCAACCTAACCCACACATCTTTGGATTGTGGGAGGAATCCGGAGCACCCGGAGGAAACCCACGCAGGCATTAGTTTTTTAAAGTTTATTTATTAGTCACAAGTAAGGCTTACATTAACACTGCAATGAAGTTATTATGAAATTCTCCTAGTTGCCACAGTCTGGCACCTGTTCGGGTACACTGAGGGAGAATTTAGCATGGCCAATGCATCTAACCAGCACATCTTTCGGCCTGTGGGAGGAAACCGGAGCACCCGGAAGAAACCCACGCAGACACGGGGAGAATGTGCAAACTCCACACAGACAGTGACCCAAGGCGGGAATCGAACCCGGGTCCCCGGCGCTGTGAGCCAGCAGTGCTAACCACTGTGTGCTACCGTGCCGCATGGGGAGAATGCGCAAACTCCACACAGATCATGACCCAAGGCGGGAATCGAACCCGGGTCCCTGGAGCTGTGCCACTGTTCCGCCCTTAAGATGGCAATTTTAAGGAGACCACACAGTACAACCAACAGCAAAGGAACACTAGAGGGAATGTTGCTGGCAACCCTATTCGGGTGAGACTATGGAGATAAACACTAATAGTCTGGCTGGTGGCCGGGACGTGGAGCTCCGCTCAGCGTTAGGCAAGAAAGCAGCATTTTTTTTTCTTTCTGCAGAACATTTAGACATTTGTCTTTGGACCACACAGGCAGACTTTTCATATTCTCCCAGGAATGTGAGCATAATTTTCACCCCTGCAGGCCTATTTTCATATTGGTTTCACAGCACAAACAACCTTTGTGTTGGCATCTGCAGCATGTTGCCTTGGTGCTAAGCCTTTACTCCGTCTGCTACTTTTTTGCATCCAAACATACCAAGGAGAGATTGTATTGCTGCAGGAAATGTTTCATGGGCTGCTTTCTCTCTTTTTTTTTGCTTCTGCAGATCAAAGTCCTCAAACCAATTTGAAATGACAGTATTATTGGCATTTTTTCCCTTCACTGGGTAATTTTCCCAGCTGATATAGAAAAGGATGGGTCTGTTATTGCAATGCCCTTTTGCACTGTGTATGGAAGTAATGACTGCTGTCTACCTCTTGTTCCATTGGCTTGTTGCAGTCACCACCTACTGGGGCGTTCAGCCTGTAAAGGTGTAAGAGAAAGCAGTGCATACTTTCACCGGTGTTAGTAAGGTTCCAGGGAGAACCAGAAACACTTAAGAGATTAAGCAAAGTTTAAGATGCCAAGCACATAAAAACTTGTGACACAAAAGAATTAAGTGCAGGAGTTAGCCAGCTCATGTGTGCGAGAGCCACTTAATGAATTAAGAAACGCATTAGAATTTCTGATGTGGAATGCTTAATAACGTCAAGCGAATAAATGTGAGTTGCATCAAATATTCAAATGCCCTGTAGCTACAATGACCCCTATAAACAGTAGTCAGAGAATGGCAGGAGGGTAGCAAGGACACTAACTGACTAAAGGACATTTCGTAATGGAGTGCACTCCAACAGAATGCCGGCTGCCAGTGAATACTTCAGCCTCTTGTGTTCAACAATAAAAATCTATATTTATGTGATGTCTTTAACATAGTCAACACAGTGCTTGATAAATGGAGGGGAATGGGACAATGAGATTCCAATTAAATGGAATGGGAAGTTAGTAAGTAAAGGTCTTCAAAATATCAGTCTAAAAATGGGTTTGAAGATCTTTGAAGGAAGGGAGAAAGGGGAGACATAGAAGGATTTAGGAAGAGAATAGACTGAGGTGGATAATATATAAGGGTCTGGCACATAAAAGATTAACATGGGATTAAGTACAGTACTGCCCACACAGTGATGGAAGAGAACACATTACCTGAACCTAGGGGTCAGTGTGCCGTGTGTCGAAACAACCATGGAGAGAGCTTGGACCTTTACTGTATCAGGCATATAGTTGTTAATAAATACTTACTTTTGAATGACCCAAGGTGACAAATATCTTAATAAAACCTTCAAATTACACCCAACACTCTACAACATTGTGGAAGAGAATGGAGCAATGTAAACCAAAGAGATCTCAGAAGAAAATTAAAATCCTGGAAAACAAGTAAAGCATGGCACCACAGATTGTGTTGTGTTGCCAGCATTCACAAATAGGAGTACTGGACCCAGTGAGGGTTTGGGGGGCAAGAGGTGGACCAGGGGTGTGTGGGCGGGGGATGTTGCTGGGGTAGATGTAAGCAATGTCATGAATCTATCAATCTTTCTCTAACCCCCACTGTGCAGAATGGATCTGGGGCTTATTGATTTAGAGCTGGCCATCATGAAGGAGGCGATGACTCAGGAGGTGGAGGGCGTGGGTAGGCCACCGCAGGAGCAGCCGGTGGCAGGCCCTCAGGAAGGAGGGGAGGGGGCTGCTGGTGAAGGCCAGCAGGTGGGAGAGCAGTCTCCTGAAAGGGTGGCCAGGAGAAAAAGGATGCGAAGGCCTGGGCGGTACCGGATCAGAATGTCATTCGAGGGGTTGTCGGAGGTCGTGTGCCATCGCTGGCTCTGCCTATCCAAGGACACGGTCCAGCACTTTTGTGAGATGCTCGCATACCCGGCACCTGAGGGAAGGGGTGGCCACCCTCTCCTAGCAGAAGGTAAGGTGACGACGGCCCTTAACCTCTACGCAACAGGGTCATTTCAGGCACCCAGTGGCGACCTATGTGGGACCTCACAGGCCTCAGTACACAGATGTGTTCATCACAGATGCCTCGTATGCCCGGGAGGCCAATGCATCATTTTTGATGTTGGGCAGGCTCAGCAGGAGGCCCAGGCTGCAGGCTTCGCGGCCATTGCAGGGATGCCTCAGGTACAGGGGGCAGTGGATGGGACACACATCGTCCTGCGGTCCCCGCGAGGTGAGGGGCAACCATTCATCAACCGCAAGAGTTTCCACTCCCTGAACACCCAGATCGTCTGTGACCACCGGATAATCACCATGCAGGTCTGTGTATGCCACCCAGGGAGCGTCCACGACAGCTTTCTGCTGAGGCAGTCAGACATCCCTGGGCTATTTCAAGACCAGCCCAGGCTGCCAGGATGGCTCATGGAGGACAAGGGTTACCCGCTGAGGTCATGGCCAATGTGGTGGCCTGAGACCGAGGTGGAGACCCGCTACACTGAGGACCACGCTGCCACCCGGTTCGTAGTAGAGTGTTGCATAGGCCTGCTCAAGATATGGTTCCGCTGCCTGGACCGCTCTGGAGGTGCCCTGCAATTTGACCCTGTGTGTGCCTCATGCATCATAATTGTGTGCTGCGTCCTGCACAACATGGCGCAGCAGTGGGGAAACTAGCTGAAGCAGGAGGAGGAGGAGGAGGAACAGGAGGGGGAGCAGCGAGGGGCAAGATGGACGTCCTGCCATATGAGGAGCCGGAGGATGGTGGGAATGCAGCGATGGCAGGTACCCAGCAGGGCAAGGCAATGAAGGAGGCCTTGATAGCAGCCTGCTTCACATAACTGGTGCTGTGCAGTGTGGGGGCTGCTCCCAACACACTTCCACCACATCCCAGGAGCCACTGCAGCCACCAACCCGCCCCCCCCTTACCCCCCACAACCCCAAACTTCCCCTCAACCTACATGACCCTTCCCCCTCCCCTCCCTCCCTTATCCCACCTCCCCCTACCCTTCCCCACCCTCTCTCATCCCGCCTACCCTTCCCCAACCTCTCTCATCCACCTCCCCCATCCTTCCCCATTCTCTCTCATCCCCCCCACACCGTTCCCCAGCCTCTCTCATCCCCCACACCCTTCCCCACCCTCTCTTTTCCCACCTCCCCCTACTCTTACCCAGCCTCTCTCATCCCCCCACACTCTTCCCCAGCCTCTCTCATCCCCCACACCCTTCCCCACCCTCTCTTATCCCACCTCCCCCTACTCTTCCCCACCCTCTCTCATCCCCCACACCTTTCCCCCCCTCTCTCATCCCACCACCCCGAGAAACATCACAACTGGTTAATGAGCCTGGGCTGGCTGTGCTAGCACGTCTTTGGTGAAGGCTGGAGGATGATGGTGACTTGCTGTAAGGCACTCTGGAATCCTGCCCCTGGTGCTACACAAGTCTGATTCCTACCTGTTCTCGGAATGCACACTGCCACCTGGGCCCACGTAGCAGTAAGGGTTGGGAACACATGAGTGTGGGGCAATGAGTCGGGGGCGCCACTGGGGCGAGGGGTGGGATGGGGTGCATGACAGGGTGTCCTGTTTGACAGAGGGTCCAGTGGATGTTGGGGAAGGCAGGGCAGGCAGTCAGTAACATGTGGCTGAGTTTCGCACAGGAGGACAGTCTGTGCCTCGAAGCATGGGATTGGGGAACACTCAGCTCTGTGGGGGGAGAATCAGAGACAGATTAATCACAGCTGTGAGGTGAAAGTAACAGTTTATTGTGCTCTTAACATTTAACAAAACATAATCCTGAATATTGCTGACCTTCACCCGTGCCCTGTTAGTGAACCTACAACTTTATAATCTTGTGTGGCTCACTGCTTCATCTAGGTGTCCCCAGGATGCACATTGAAGGTGGAGGTTCCAGCTGTGATAAACGCCCTGTTACCTGTGATCCCTTGGCGGCAGTCCCCTGGGTGGCTGAGACCTGAAGGGCCCCGGCTGACTTGCGAATGGCGCTTTTTCAGTGCCACCCTGTTCATCTAGCTGGCCCTGAGATGCCCCAGTGTGAGGAAAAGGGGAAAGTGGAAGGTTTCAGGACACCCGGAATCTCCTGAGTGCAGGCCCTGGCATGGGCTCTACCCCTTCCTCCTCCATCCGATGCCCAGATGCCCCAGGGACACTCCGTGGGAATCCAGGGTAGCTGGACTGAACTCCAGAAGCTCCGGTGTCACCTGGCTTTGCCAGTCGTGGAGGCCTAGATACATCTGCCCCATGGTCTGTGATCCCTCAGCCTTGGCCCTCTGATACTGGGCCAAGCTCTGGAGCCCCTCAGCAGTAGCCCTCTGAGACTGGGCTAAGTTGTTAAGGTGCACAGCCATGGCCTGCTGTGTCTCCTGAATGCCAGCGAGAGTCCCAGCCATGGTTACCAGTGTCTCCAACACGCCCCCGATACCCATGGCCACGGATCGATGTCTCCTGCATGTCAGCGACACCCTCGCCCGTGGCCCGCTGTGTCTCTGCCATGGCCCGCTGTGTCTCCAGGATGGCCTGGACCCTGTCACCCATGAGGCTAAATGCTTGACCCAGACTTTTCAGTGTGGACGCCACCCTTGCAGTGTTGGCCCGGTTACCACGCTGTGCGGGCACCATCTCCTGCGACAGCACTCTGTTTGACTCCTGTAAACAGCCTTGCAGTCACAGCATGGTGCTGACAGCCCATCCATAACTCCCCGGGTTTCCTGATGCATCTCCACCAGCTTCGGGACAACCGAACCCTGAGGCCCGGCATCTGGCTTGGGGCCAGCTGATTCCTCACCTCCGGCAAACGTCCATGTGCCCTCCGAGGTGTCCTGAGGAGTTTCTTCATGAGCAGCAGCGGGGGGGCACCGATACCCAAAGGGCCTGGTGCATCAGGGTCCAGGACTGTAACGAACGGGAAGGGAGGGAAAGCAGCCCGCGCAGCATAGCACTTATTTCAGAGGGTGGAAGAGGATTAAGTTGATTCTCACTTGCCTGCCGGACACTGACCTGGCTGTCAGTGACCATCCTCGGCATCGATTCTCCCCCTGCCAGCTCCAGGGCACGCTGCTCACAGAACGTCAGCTGCTGCAGCTCTGGCACACCGCCACCAGTCTGTGCCCTCTCTTGCCGGCTGTGTGCGCTTTTCTCCTGTAGGGAAATCAGGGGGATTGAAAGCATTAATATATTGAAATGCATAGGGCACAATGTCTGCCTGAGTTTTGGAGCTTGTGTTTGCCGTTTCAGGGAAAAAGGGTCACTACTGAGGGGTGCTGATTGAGGGGGGAGCGGTTTGGGCGGTGGGGGGGGGGGGGCGGGGGGGTGGTCGGAGGGTTTGGATGTTGTTATAGACAGTAAGAAGTTTAACAACACCAGGTTAAAGTCCAACAGGTTTATTTGGTAGCAAAAGCCAAAGGTGTGGCTTTTGCTACCAAATAAACCTGTTGGACTTTAACCTGGTGTTGTTAAACTTCTTACTGTGTTTACCCCAGTCCAACGCCGGCATCTCCACATCATGTTGTTATAGAGTCATAGAGGTTTACAGCATGGAAACAGGCCCTTCGGCCCAACTTGTCCATGCCACCCTTTCTTTTTTCAAACCCCTAAGCTGATCCCAATTGCCCGCATTTGGCACATATCCCTCTTTACCCATCGTACCCATGTAACTATCTAAATGCTTTTTAAAAGACAAAATTGTACCCACCTCTACTACTACCTCTGGCAGATTGTTCCAGACACTCACCACTCTGTGTGAAAAAATTGCCCCTCTGGACACTTTTGTATCTCTCCCCTCACCTTAAACCTATGCCCTCTAGTTTTAGACTCCCCTACCTTTGGGAAAAGATATTGACTATCTAGCTGATCCGTGCCCCTCATTATTTTATAGACCTCTATAAGATCACCCCTCAGCCTCCTACGCTCCAGAGAAAAAAGTCCCAGTCTATCCAGCCTCTCCTTATAACTCAATCCATCAAGTCCCGGTATCCGAGTAAATCTTTTCTGCACTCTTTCTAGTTTAATAATATCCTTTCTATAATAGGGTGACCAGAACTATATTTACTATTCCAAGTGTGGTCTTACCAATGTCTTGTACAACTTCAACAAGACGTTTCAACTCCTGTATTCAATGTTCTGACCAATGAAACCAAGCATGCTGAATCCCTTCTTTACCACTCTGTCCACCTGTGAGTCCACTTTCAAGGAGCTATGAACATGTACCCCTTGATCTCTTTGTTCAGTAACTCTCCCCAATGCCCTACCATTAACTGAGTAAGTCCTGCCCCGTGTTCAATCTACCAAAATGCATCACCTCGCATTTGTCTAAATTAAACTCCATCTGCCCTTCATCAGCCCACTGGTCCAATTGATCAAGGTCCCATTGCAATCCGAGATAAACTTCTTCACTGTCCACTATGCCACCAATCTTGGTGTCATCTGCAAACTTACTAACTATGCCTCCTATATTCTCGTCCAAATCATTAATATAAATGACAAATAACAGTGGGCCCAGCACTGATTCCTGAGGCACACCACTGGTCACAGGCCTCCAGTTTGAAAAACAACCCTCTACAACCACCCTCTGGCTTCTGTCATCAAGTCAATTTTGTATCCATTTAGCTACCTCACCCTGGATTTAACCTTATGCAATAACCTACCACGCGGTACTTTGTCAAAGACCTTACTAAAGTCCATGTAGACAACATCAACTGCAGTGATATCCATGGGCGATGGGTAGGGTGAGAGGCCAGCGATGTCCGTGGGGGCGGGAGGGTCGGGGGGGGGGGGTGGTGAGAGGTCAGCGATGTCCGTGGGGGCAGTGGGGTGAGAGGTCAGCGATGTCCGTGGTTGGGGGGGGCGGGGGGGGGGGGGGGGGCGGTGAAAGGCTGGCGATGTCTGTGGGGTATGGGGTGTGGTGGGGGGTCCTCGATGTCCATGGGGGGGGGGGAGAGGGGTGAGAGGTCAGCGATGTCCATGGGGGATGAGGGAGGTAAGGGGTCATCGATGTCCATGGGGGATGGGGGAGGTAAGGGGTCATCGATGTCCATGGGGGATGGGGGGGGTGAAGGATCATCAATGTCCATGGGGGGAGGTGAGAGGCTAGTATGTCTGTGAGTGGGGGGGGGGGGAAGGGGAAGCCAGCATTTGAGAGGGGTCGGGGGGGTGGTTGTTGAGGGGTCAGCAATGAGGTCAGCGATGTCTGTGGGGGACAGGCAGATCGGGGCCACTGTGCATGCGCAGAGTTCCAGAACTGTCAGACTCCGGCGTGAATAGGCCTCGCCCCCCTGGGTTTTTAATGAGATTCACGACTGGGACCTCTGCAGTGCACAGAGTGCGGAGATTCGGGTGAGAAGCTGAACGGACAGATCTGGCACGATCTAGAACAGTTCTCCCACTAATTCAGCACTTTTGGGAGAATGCCCCCCCCCCCCCCGATTTCCAAGTTGCCACTTGATGAAGTGATGGCGAAGGTCACTACTCACAAAGAAAAGGGCAATAATTAATTTAGAAATTAATCGCGACAATGTCGGTATCTTCAAAAACCCAAGGAAAGCCGGGATTCAAAGTTTCCAAGACCAGGGAACATTGACTAAATCAGGAAGAACTCTCACCAGTCAATCCAGGTGGCCATTGTTGAAAGGAATTAAATGTTGAGATCACGAACCTCGTGGGGGCGATTCTCCTGGCTGCTCCCGGCAGCGGGCCAAGAGACATCAGCGGAGGCTGTTTTGCGGGCTTCCCACTGGACGCTCGGCAACATGAGTCTCCCAGCCAAAGATTTTCAGAGTAATCAGCTCCCCGTCGGAAATGCTTTCAATATACTAATCCGGATTTACATTTCATTAACAGGCCAGAGACTGAGGTTTCTGGGCCCGCTAGTGATTCCCCCCCACCCCACCCCTGCCAACGGGGTTTACAGCTGCTCCCCACTAACGGGGAATGGGCGGCCGATCCCACTGGAGTGAAGAGAGGCCATTGGGGCTCCCCTCAGGAAGTCGTGGGTAAGGGGGGTGCCCCCTGGGCAGTGACAGCCTGGCAGTGCCAGCTTGGCCTCCTGGCACTGCCTAAAGGACAAACTGGAAATGCCCACGGGGCACCTTGGCACTTCCCACCGAGCAATTGGACAGTGCCAAGGGGGCGGGTCTGTTGGGGCGCGATCATGGGGGTGGGCGCGTCCTGTTGCCACTCTGCATTCGGGACAGCGGGCAGAGGGAGGTGGGATGGCAATCGGAGCTGGCTCTCCACCTTGGCGGGGGCTGGGGGTGGCGGGGGGGGGGGGGCGGTGGCGGGGGTTCGGGACTGCCTGGGAGTCAGGGCTGGTGGGCAAATTCAGGGCTGCCGGTGGGGGTGATGGATCAAGAGATCAGGGCTGGCCAGGGAGTGGGGACATATAGGGGCTGGCCCGGGGCGGTCCAGAGGACCAGTGTTCGGGGGTGGGGAGGTTGGGTGTCCAGCAATGGGGGGGCGTTGCGGGGTTGGCAGCGAACAGGAGGCCGGCAATGCAGGGGCACTGCACAAACACCGATCTCCGCTCTGACAGATCAGTGCATGCTCAGTGGCCCACTCAGCGCTATGCTGCTGGCCTCTCGGGCAGGAACAGGCCCCGTCCCCTGATTTTCAGAGGGGTTCCCGCTAGGGCACTCTGTGATACACAGAGCGCAGAAGAATCAATCTGAAAATCACGCTGAACAAGTCGGTGGGAGTTACTCCCATTTTCACGCAAATTGGGGGCTTAGAATTTTCTTGGGAGGATCCCGGCCCATTACAGTGGGAGCACACCAAAACCGGCAAGCACCAGAAAACCCTTTGCGCTGAAATGCACGGTGGCACCATCTTGGATTTTCTGAAATCTCTTAAAGCTGAATGTGCAATTTGAACATTTTAACCATGGATAATAAATCCATTATTACAGATCAGTTTGCACTTATCCAACACCCAGATCAATCACAAAATTGGTGAATTGGGAGAATGAGGGCCCGATTTTACCATCAAGTTGCGGCCGTTTTTAGGCGTGAAAAATTGGTAAAGTCATGTATGAGGCGAGTAGCGTGATCCATAGGTGTGAGGGCTATTTAAATTCATTTGCATGCATTTAAATTGACTTAATGGGCCGCACGCCCAATCTTACCGACACGTCCCCCTTTACCATCGCATTTGCCCATCCAAATTCGGTGCAAAACCGACATGCTCCACTAAAGTCCGGTTCGGGTGCTCCAGCTTGTGAGGAGGTAAGTGTTGAGCGTCTGACAGCTCTCTGCTTGAGATCGGTGGGGGGGAGGGGGAAGGGGGAGGTCCGCTGCTGCTCTGTCTGAGATCAGTGAGGGGGAAGGGGGTTCCCACTGCCGCTCTGCCTGTGATCAGTGAGGGGGAAGGGGGGTCTATTGCCACTTTGCCTGAGATCAGTGAGGGAGAAGGGGGTTCCCGCTGCCACTCTGCCTGTGATCAGTGAGGGGGAAGCGGGGAGGGAGCCGCGATCAGTCTGGGTGGCGGGTGGGTGGGGGGGATAAGGGGATCAGTAATGTTGTGGGGGTGGGGCAATGTCTGTGGGGGCCAGGGGGAGGCATTATCCAGCCTGGGAACGATGTGACAGGGGAGCCACATTCTATCATTTTTTTTCTGTGCATGCTCAGTTGGAGGCACCGATCGGTGCTGCAGGATTTTGGACGCGTTAAGCCCCGCCCACAGGCTTCTACAGCACGATTCGGAATCGCTGATATTGTTTCAGGCACAGTGCGTTTGGGGACGTCAGAGAATGGATCTAAAAGTCGGATCTGAAACACTCCCAGTTTCAAGTCCACCCAGCACTTAGAATCAAAATGGTAAAATAGGGTCCTGAGATTCCTTCGATATGGGATTGCTTCAGGTCTGGATTAAAAAGGCAGAAGCTGAACAAGTTAACACACTGTTTTATTCAATAGGTCCAATAGCCGATGACATAATAGCTGGACAAGGAATCAACAAATCATCTGCAAAAAATTTGATGAAGTTTTGAAATCATTCAATGTTTAACCTCAGAAGTATCAAACTGCTTGATAGGGTTAAATTGAATAAACATGTCCAGCAGCCAGGAGAATCTGTCGATTCCTCCATTAATGAGCTGTACAGAATGACTGAAGGCAGTGAGTACGGTGACCTGAAATCTGAACTAATCAGGGATAGAATAGTTGCAAATAACGTACTCCTGGACATGCTTCAAGCGAAGCAAGATCTCATCCTTGAGAAGACCATCCAGATGGTCAGGCAGTCTGAAAGCGACAGCACAGACCCACATGAAGTGGAGAAAGCAAACCATGGTGCAAAGTAAAGCCCCACTGTCCCTTTAATGAAACAGCACAGAAACAGAGATACTCCAGGCCAAGCCAAGCAATACCTGAATTGAGCAGTACAGCATCCATGCCAGAACTGTGGAGCAAAACACTCCAGCAGCAGTGGTCAATGTCTGTCGGTTTAAGCCCAATACTTTCAACCTAACCATGATGTGGAGATAAAATCCATAGAATCCCTACAGTGCAGAAGGAGGCCATATGACCCATCGAGTCTGCACCAACCATAATCCTACCCAGGCCTTATGCCCGTAACCCCATGCATCCACCCTGCTAATCTCCCTGACACTAAGGTGGAATTTTACCGGCATGCCCGTCCTGATTCCAGGGGCGGATGAGGCTCGAAGAACGGCATTCTCCATTGGCCTCGGACAGGATTGTATGAACCTCGGGCAGACATGCCAGTAAAATTCCACCTTAAGGGTCAATTTAGCATGACCAACCAACCTAATCTGCACATCTTTGAACTCTGGGACGAAGCTGGAGCACCTTGAGAAAACCCACGCAGACATGGGGAGAATGTACAAACTCCACACAGACAGTGACCCAAGCCGGGAATCGAACCCAGGCCCCTGGAGCTGTGAAGCAGCAGTGCTAACTACTGTGCTACCATGCCGTACCGTACTGTACCTGTTGGACTTTAACCTGCTGTTGTGAGACTTCGTACTGTGCCCACCCCAGTCTAATGCCGGCATCAGGGGGCGGCACGGTGGCTCAGTGGTTAGCACCACTGCCTCACAGTGTCAGGGACCCGGGTTTGATTGTCAGCTTGGGTCACTGTCTGTGTGGAGTTTGCACATTCTCCTCGTGACTGCGTGGGTTTCCTCTGGGTGCTCCGGTTTCCTCCCACAGTCCAAAGATGTGCGGGTTAGGTTGATTGGCCATGCTAAGATTGCCCCTTAGTGTCCTGAGATGCGTAGGTTAGAGGGATTAGCAGGTAAATATGTAGGGATATGGGGGTAGGGCCTGGGTGGGATTGAGGTCAGTGCAGACTCGATGGGCCAAATGGCCTCTTTCTGCACTGTAGGGTTTCTATGATTCTATGAACAGGTTTATTTCGAATCACGAGCTTTAGGAGCAAAGCTCCTTCCTCAGGTGAGTGGATGCTCCGAAAGCTCGTGATTCCAAATAAACCTGTTGGACTTTAACCTGGTGTTGTGAGACTTCTTACTGTTCAATATAACCAAATAGGACACTTTGAAAAGTTGTGCAAAGCCAAAACATCAGAACACAATAAAGATCTCAAAATAATTCATGAAGGTGCGACAGCACACCAAGAGGACACACAATCATGCTTCTTGGGTGAGGTCAAAGATCCTGAATTTTCATCTGCAATATGGACAACTCTGTTGATGGCCATCTCACAAATTTTAAGTTGGATCTGGGAGCCAGTGTTACAAGCTTATTAGACAAAGAACTGTGGCTGAGATCTCTGACTATAAACAGCAGACACATCACTTTATGAGCCCAGAAGAATCTGTCTTCTACTCGTTGGTACAATTCAGGAACCATTAAGATATGGCAGCAAACAAATCTCAAACTGATATACATCATCTGTAATCAATCCTTTTCTCTCTTGAGCGGAAATGCCCGAGTAGCCCTGATTCTCTGCAAAACAGCAAAAGCTGTCAATACAACCATCGTCACAAATTATACAGAACTACAAGTTCACAAGAGCTCCAAGAAGAAAGCTCCTCTCAACTGGGACTTTAGCTTTTAATTGTCTTCACTCTTTGCAAAGCATATATATCCACTTTCATTCCAGGCGTCAGAGGTCCCTCTTCGGTCAGACCAGTGAACCACTCAAATGAGTGGGCAAAGTCTTGGCAGATGCAGTACAATGTGGATAAACGTGTGGTTATCCACTTTGGTAGCAAAAATTAGAAGGCAGATTATTATCTGGACGGCTATAGATTGAGAGAAGGGAATGTGCAACGAGATCTGGGTGTCCTGGTACATCATTCGCTGGAGGTAAGCGCACTGGTGCAACAGGCGGTGAAGAAGGCAAATTGTTTGTTGGCCTTCATCGTGAGAGGATTCGAGCACAGGAGCAGTGTGGTGAACCATAGATGGTTATCACTATGGGTACTTGTACATATGTTACTCTTGTTACTGTTGGGGTTAGGGTTTGGGTGTTCCACCTGTTATTATTGTTTATGTGGTACACTCCGTTCGGCTCCGCCTTCTTACAGGAGTATAAAGGTCACTGCTACTTCCTAGTAGCCTTTAGTCTGGGATAATATTGTTAAGTAGTGTGCTCCTATTTTGTCGTGAATAAAAGCCTTTATTCCCGGGTACGTCCTAGCCTCCCGTGTGAATCAATCGCGCATCAAGCAGCATGTCTTGCTGCAGTTATACAGGGCCTTCATGAGACCACACCTGGAATATTGTGTGCAGTTTTGGTCTCCTTATCTGAGGATGTTCCAGCTATGCAGGGAGTGCAGAGAAGGTTTACCAGACTGATTCCTGGGATGGTGAGACTGTCGCAAGAGGAGAGACTGAGTCAGTCAGGATTATATTCACTGGAGTTTAGAAGAATGAAGGGGGAATCTCATAGAAACCAATAAAATTTTACCAGGATTAGACAGGGTTGATGCAGGAAGGATGTTCCCGATGGTGAAGGAGTCCAGAACCAGGGATCACAGTCTGAGGATTCCGGGGTAGACTGTTTAGGATTAAGATGAGGAGAAATTTCTTCACCCTCAGAGCGGTGAGCCGGTGGAATTCCCTCGCACAGAAAGCAGTTGAGGGCAAAACATTGTATGTTTTCAAGAAGGAGACAGATACAGCTCTTGGGGCTAAAGGAATCAGAGGGAACACGGGAACAGGTTACTGAGTTGGATGATCAACCATGAACATAATGAATGGCGGAGCCGACTAATAGAGCCTAATGGCCTACTTCTGCACCTATTTTCTATGTTTCTATGTTACCATGACACGTTGAGTAGATGACAGTCAAGAGAGGAAGCAGCAAGTTGAAGCGCCTCAACCACCGGCACCAACAGCAAGTTGAAGAGCTGAACCCTGAGACCACAGAGCAGGTGCTTCACTCCACAAACAATGCTGGAACTGCATCACAGCCATCCACTGATGACAGCAC
The DNA here is from genome assembly GCF_964213995.1 of Mustelus asterias. Taxonomy (NCBI): domain Eukaryota; kingdom Metazoa; phylum Chordata; class Chondrichthyes; order Carcharhiniformes; family Triakidae; genus Mustelus; species Mustelus asterias. The sequence goes on from NC_135802.1 coordinate 134,503,905, forward strand.
ATCACACAGCCAAAATGCAAAGGTCAATTTACTGCCAAGTCACACCCTCATAACAGGAAGAGCCATCTTCCACTCCGGCATACGTCATGGCAAGCCACATAAAGGAAGAAGAGAAAAGAAAACACTACCAAGATTAACCTAGACACCATTCTCCCCTAAAGAATGGGAACAAACCAACCGCCATCTACCACTGCAATTGGTGGAATTGACAAAGAGAAATTCAATGCCAAAGAATGGAAAAAAAACACCCAGGACAACCTCCAGTTCAACAAAGTATACCTGTAGCAACAGAGCCAACCTCTCCTTTGGCAGCAGTCAGGACAAGATATGGAAGGGTTATAAAACCTGCAGACTGCTGAACCTATGAACTCAAGGACAGGAAGGTGGGAGATGGGGCAGTAGCAATGCTGCAAATGCATGGGGTAGTGCATGGGACATTTCCACTCCATCTAACGAAGGAGCAGTGCTCCGAAAGCTTATGGTATTTGCTACCAAATAAACCTGTTGGACTTTAACCTGGTGTTGTGAGACTTCTTAATGCATGGGGTAAACAGGGATAGTTTGTAAATACATTGGGCAAAGACTTGGGGGAGATTAGTATGAGGGTCTGGCACATAAAGGGTTAATGTAGGACTGAGACCAGTACTGTCCACACAGAGATGTAAGAGAACATATGACCTGTGCTTAGGAACCAATACAGTGCTGGAGAGAGCTATGTGTAGAAGCAAGCATGGAGACAGCTCCTAGCATGGACCTTTACCAAACCAATGTAAATGGTTTCTAGTAGTTAATGAATAATTATTGTTGAAGTAGCTAAGATTACAAATGCCTTTATAAGACCTACCGAACTATGCCCAACACCTTACAACAGATGTAAGTTCTGTCATTCATCGTGGAGCAAATGTAGGGAAGATATCCTGGTGGCAGAGAGGAAGGGTGGAAGGAGTAGACCACTCAGCCAAGCAAAGCTGGAATGGATGCAGGTGGCTGAGATCATCAGAAGCAGAAGTGTGGTCCGTAGGAACGTGTTGCAGTACCGGAAAAGGCCCATTGTGCTTTAGCAGATGGGTGCGATGGCTGGATCCTGATAACAGGCCTCTGGGTATACAACCTTCAGCACATGCTGAAGGTGCATGCTATTCCTGAACAAAGGGCGGTGTGTGCCCAAGGTACTTACTGACTCCTCAATGAGGCTCAGAGGCCCAATGTTGTTGGGGTTCCGGCAGCATTGATATGTCATGAACCATTGGCATTGGTGACAGAAATCTTCAGTGCCTTTTCTCTCTCTCTCTCTCTTTTCAGTCCTCGCAAGAGGAAAGAGCTCTCAATGCCAGAGACAGGGCTCTGAGAGGGCAAGAGTGACCCATTTCCATATCGTGGCTGTCATGGAGGAGGAAGCCATTGAGATTGCAAGGCTGTCCCAGCAGGATTAAATCCCAAAATAACTCTCAACAAGCTAACAATGAGCTCCTCACCTATATTAATTGGCCTCATCTCCAAATTAAGTGGGTTGTCGGGTCACTTCACTGCTTCCACTCTACAATGATGCAGAATCATGGAATAGTTAGATCACAGAAGGAGGTCATTTAGCCTGTTGAATCTTGTTTAAGTTTATTTATTGTATATGTAAGCTTACATTAACACTGCAATGAAGTTACTGTGAAAATCCCCTAGTCGCCATACTCCGGTGCCTGTTCCGGGACACTGAGGGAGAATTTAGCAAGGCCAATGCACTTAACAAGCACGTCTTTTGGACAGTGGGAGGAAACCGGAGCACCCGGAGGAAACCCACGCAGACATGGGGAGAACGTGCAGACTCTGCATAGACAGTGACCCAAGCCGGGAATCGAACATATGTCCCTAGCACTGTGAGGCAGCAGTACCTGTCAGCTCTCCACAAGATTAATTTAATTTGTCCTACTCTTTGGCCCTTTCTTCATGGACCTGACATTTTATTCCCCCTTCAGTTGCTTATACAAGCAAACCGAGGTCCTACGCTTGCTATGGAGCCCTGAATTTCCACTTTATACTAGGGATTGAAAGCAAAATGAGAGGCTTCAGTACCTCACACGGTAACATCTAATTTTACCAATGTGGTATAGCAGGCACGCAAGCTAATATGAAACTTTTCCTTATTCCTGCAACACAAAGATGATGTGGAGATGCCGGCGTTGGACTGGGGTAAACACAGTAAGAAGTTTAACAACACCAGGTTAAAGTCCAACAGGTTTATTTGGTAGCAAAAGCCACACAAGCTTTCGGAGCCCCAAGCCCCTTCTTCAGGTGAGATGGGCCATAGGTTTTGAGGTTTCTTTATGGTGAATTCAGCTATTTTTACTATTTGTTCACGAGGATAACATGATGACGTGTGATATAGATTTAATTTTATTTCACTTCATGACTGAGTTTTGCAGACCTCGAACATGTATCCAACAACATCAATATTGTGCTTACCTTCATCTGTTATGCTGCCTGTTCCATTTGCTTTCTATTAGCAGGCAAATATGAGCAAACTAATCACAAATACTTAATTGCTTTCAATTTAAACCAGTAGATATTATGGGCGAAACTTTCCCGTCCCGCCCGCCACGGGAATTGTAGTGAGTGCAGGCGGACCATGCAAACGTACGTTGACCTTGGGAGGAAATTTCCGACCTTGGGGCGAGCACAGCCAGAAAATCCCACCCTATTTGTACAAACTATGGTTTAAATCAAAGGGTCTAAGCACACAACATAGACTGACAATCCCAGTACTACAACAAAGGAAGCACTGCACTGTTGGAGATGTCAGACGAGATGTTGAACTGAGGTCCTCTCTGCCTATCGGGTAGCTGTAAAAAGTCTCACATCAATATTCCCGAAAAAACTGAGGCGCTCTCCCCCTTGTCCTGGCCAATATTTACATCTACACTGACATTACTGACACAAATTATCTGGTCATTATCACAATTTGCTTATGGTTGGAATTCTCCAGACATTCACGTCCCACCGTCAGTGCCTGCGAGGACAGAGAACCTGTCGCTCAGCCAAATCTCTGTTCGTTGCAGCAGGACAGGAGAATCCTGGCTGCGAGCAAAGTCGGAGAATCTGGCCCAATGTGTGCACATTTCATAGAATCCCGACAGTGGAGACGGAGGCCGTTCGGCCCATCGAGCCTGCATTGACAACAATCAGGCCCTATCCCCGTAACCCCACCTATTTACTTTGCTAATCTTCCTGACGCTCAGGGCAATGGCTAATCCACCTGACGTGCACACCTTTGGAGTGTGGGAGGAAACCGGAGCACCCGGAGGAAACCCACGCAGAGATGCGGAGAATTGCAAACTCCACAGAGTTACCTGAGGCTGGAATTGAGCTCGGGTCCCTGGCGCTGTGAGGCAGCAGTACTAGCCACTGTGCCACCGTGCCGCCCTTTTATGCCAGTCTTCCTAGATTTCAACAGTGACTTCACATTGAAAATATTTAATTGGCTGTAAAGTGCGTTGGGAGATCTTCTGGTTGCGAAAGGCTCTATTTAAAGGTAAGTTCCTTCTTTCAACTTTATCTCCCTTCTCATGAGGCGAGTGTCAGTGCCAAGTGTTTCCTCATTTCATAGGTCAGATGGGACAGAGTGGATTTTACAAAGTTTGTGATCTGCTTCTGGTAGCCTATCAGGATCCAGATCAGAATATAATCATCTGTTTCTGTAATGCTGACAGCTCACTCAGTATTGAATAGCGATTGAACCTGTTGGGTGTTCCTCAGCCTCCCATTGCACAAACGCATTGAGCCATCAGGGGTGTGGAGGTGAGAGAGGGGGACCCTTGACTGCATTATGATGCCACAAGGAAGCCGCTGTGAAGAGGTTTTTTTACTACATTTTCTACAAATGCATATCTTTGCTAGTTAGCTGTCTCAGCAAAGGCTACACAAGGTGGCCATTTTGAACAATAGGATGATGAGCCAGGCCCGTGAGTGAAAAACAGGCTAGTTTCTCATCTCCAAGAGAAACATTGACCTATTTTATTAGAATGATGACTTCTCGGGCGGGATTTTACGGTCTCGCTCGTCCTGAAACCATAAAATCCGGCCTGAGGTCAATGTACTTTTCCATTATCCGCCCCTCGCCCGCTCCGCTTCCCGTGGCGGGCGGGACGGTAAAATTCACCAGTCCAAAGATGTGCGGGTTAGGTTGATTGGCCGTGCTAAAATTGCCCCTTATTGTCTTGAGATGGGTAGGTTAGAGGGATTAGTGGGTGGATATGGGGGTAGGGCCTGGGTGGGATTATGGTCGGTGTAGACTCGATGGGCCGAATGGCCTCTTTCTACACTGTAGGGTTTCTATGATTTCTATGCCTGTTTCAGATCTTTATACAATGCAACTTGTAATCAGACAGATTGGGCTTGAAACAATTTCAAAAAGAATACTATTGGGCCATTAAAGTGTTGAAAACACGGCTAAGAGATCTTTTTCAGCCTTTCTGGTTATCAAAACCAGTCCTTAAGATCCCTACTTCGACCTTCTTGCCTCCCTTAGGCTGGTAATGAGCTTTCAAGTGCTGCCAGTGTCTACGATACTCAAACAAATCAGAGTGATGTTTCTTTCTACAATCTATGTAAAAACCTCTCATTTAACCAACAAGAGAATGTTATAACCATTGTGCTGAGTACTTCACAACTGGAAGCTGCTATTGCAGATTTCCTTGCCTGGAATCAAATGAGATCAGCCTGCGATCAGAGTGACGTTAATCACAAGTGTAAATGTCGCACAGCACAATCGATTTGTCTTACCCATCTTACCCATTCAGTTCATGATTGAGAAATTTTGATAGATTTCACTGAGTTTTTAAATGGATGGTTCATTGAAGGAATGTCACTGTTGCAAAACACAATATTGGTTCTATACTTGCACCTAAATTATGAGATTACCTTGTGCAAATATTCGCATTTGAGTGTTTAATCTATCCACATTATATCCCTTTGCCCACTATGATAATGGAGGCACCTATTCAATGGTGTTATGGACAAGGGGGAATGTAGAATATTTCCCCCCTTTTCTCACCTCTCAGCTGACTACAACAAGATGTATTTTTGAGAAGGAGTTTCTTTCCTTCTTTTTAGTGCCAAGATACCTGTCTTTCTCATCAATCTAAATGAAAAGGAAGGATAAGCATTTATTTTTCACAGCACCCCAAACATAAATGCAACAATATTCACTCCGCAAAGACATAACACACACACACACACACACAGGCTCACACACACGCACACACACACACACGAAAAGATTATTTCTAAAGATTCAACACTCACTTAAATTATTTGAAGGGTTATAAAAAAGGAACCAGGTCACTTCCTTACACAATATTTAAGATGGTGGTTGAAATAATGCAGGCCTGAAGGATTCTCTCCTGCTTCATTGAATTCAATGAAGGTTGGAAGTTTTTGCCTTTTCAGGTGAAGCTATGGTCAAGCCTATGTAATGAAGAAATATAATCTGGTAGGTAAAATGAATAAGCTCCAATTCTCTGCCGAAGGTTACTTTTGAGGTAGAGTCCTCCCTTAGGCTAGGCGAGAGATAGCTTCCCTCTAGTCTTTATACAGTGACTTGCAAGGCTGTCCTTGTAGATTAATAGGGTATTGTCTATCTTTAACCCAGTTTCAGTCATGTGATGATGGTATCGATATGTATTCCATTGTTCACACAATAGGTTGACAGCAAATGTGATTGAAACACAGTGGGGGAGTGAATAATATCCTATCAACATTCCAGCAAGGATTAGCTTCGTAAACGTCTTTATTGGAAATTCCATCTTCATGAAGCCAGCATGTCAAGTAGCCATTGCCATTTTGAGTTTCTTCCACTGAAATGGTGAGAGGTAGTCAAACAGCATCTGGGAAGGACAATTGCATTTAAAGTCATTCCCCAGAGAAATACTGTCTGTATTTTACCGTACAGCAACCGCAAAAATAAGTTACTTGACTCTCTAGAGTCCATTTTATAAAGGAATAGTATCCATATCCCATGTTGCTGTTTAAAGTATTGCCCATGGCCCAATATTCATTATGGGCATATGAAGTAACTGTGACAATGATCTATTTTAAACCAGTTGGCATAGAGGAGAGTGGAACTTGGTATGTAACCATGTCATGTATCTGGTCATTTATCTCCCTGCCCTGATTTCTACATTACAATCATGGTTACACTTCAAAAAGTGCTTCATTGGTGGTAAAGTGTTCTGGAACTTCCCAAAATCATGTATGTTGCTATATAAATACTCCACAAGCTTGAAAGTCAGGAGGTAACCCCACCTCAGAAATTTCTGGGAGCTCCAACTGGATTTTATGCCTGTAAGGCAACTAGTGAGTTGCCATCGGGACTCCCATTTCTGGAAGGGAGGACATCCCACATCCATGAGCTGCCAGACCATACCGGGCTAAGAGCAACATCAGGGATGCTGCCCTGGAACTAAATGAAGTGGGATTGGAGTTGTTTGGGTCAATCAGGCAGATCCTGACAAATGGAGAGAGGTGTTTGGTGAGGACGATGGAGTGCGGGGAGTGATGGGGCAATGGTTGTACCTTACGGACTCCGAACATGACAGAGGGCCCACTCACCACTGGTAAAATGCCTGCGGTGGTAGGAGGAGGTCCTAACTTAGCCACTTAAGGGTCCCAATTGACCTTTGGTGGGGGGGCAGGGGGAGGGAGGCATTCGCCACCTTCCCCTCCACTGGTAAAATGCCAGTAATAGCATAAGAGAACGGGCGTGCCACCACCTCAACTTTCTACCGAATTTTGACCACCCATGTCTCCCATTCCACTCCTGAGATTCCATAAGATCCCAACCATACAGTTATTATGACACAGAAGGAGATTATTCAGCCCATCAATTCCATTCTGGTTCTCTGTAGAACAATCCAGTCAGTCATCATTGCCCCATTCTATCCCTGTAGCCCTGTAAGTATATTTCCCTCAAGTGCCCAATGGAGGGAAGGTGGGATCAGGCTATTGAATTTGATGATCAGCCATGATCAAAATGAATCAAGGACCCCACACATCATATCAAGGACTTGGACATAGTCTCTTCCACCTTCTTCCGTCGAGAAAAAGATACAAAAGTCTGAGGTCGCGTACCAACCAACTCAAGAATAATTTCTTCCCTGCTGCTGTCAGACTTTTGAATGGACCTACCTTGCACTAAGTTGATATTTTTCTACATTCTAGCTCTGACTGTAACACTACATTCTGCACTCTCTCCTTTCCTTCTTGATGTACGAGATTCTTTGTCTGTATAGCGCGCAAGAAACAATACTTTTCACTGTATACTAATACATGTGACAATAATAAATCAAATCAAATCAAAATGAATGGCGGAGCAGGCTCGAAGGGCCGAATAGCTTACTCCTGCTTCTATTTTCTATGTTTCTATGCTTCTGTATATTATAACAAAGCAAAGGCCTTGGGGTGGGGTTAAAGAATCCAGCAGAGTACAGAACAAGAAAAGATTATTTCATTCACCCACTTTGCTTAAAGGCCATTTACAATCTGCTCTGACAATGACTTGATCCTATTCCTCAGGGGCGGCACGGTAGCACAGTGGTTAGCACTGCTGCTTCACAGCTCCAGGGACCTCGGTTCGGTTCCCGGCTTGGGTCACTGTCTGTGTGGAGTTTGCACATTCTCCTCGTGTCTGCGTGGGTTTCCTCCGGGTGCTCCGGTTTCCTCCCACAGTCCAAAGATGTGTGGGTTAGGTTGATTGGCCATGCTAAAAATTGCCCCTTAGAGTCCTGAGATGCGTAGGTTAGAGGGATTAGCGGGTAAATATGTAGGGAAACTGGGGTAGGGCCTGGGTGGGATTGTGGTCGGTGCAGACTCGATGGGCCGAATGGCCTCCTTCTGCACTGTAGGGTTTCTATGATTCTATGATTTCTATGACAAACTCCTCCATAAATGCTCTGATGTTCGAGCTTGATGCTTGATCATTTTAGTGACCGATAATAAAACTGTCCAATTTTGCACCATTTTGACACAATTTTTATTGCATTTATTTCAGCAGGTCAAATGCATGTTCTTCAAACCTGGTTTCCTTCCAGAGATAATACCAACCCATAGAATTCATTGCATTTCTATGGGATCTATATTTTCACTAGCCCTCCAAATTTCAATTCTATTCCTGACCAGATATTCAAATCCTTTCTTTTAGATGGTTTAGTTTACCGAGCTCTCGGTGTTATTTTTCTGACAAGCCAGTTCCACGTGCAAAATAACACGCCTTTTATTTTTAAATTTATTGTCACAAGTAGGCTTGCATTAACACTGCAATGATGGTACTGTGAAATTCCCCTAGTCGCCACATTCCGGTGCCTGTTTGGGTACACCGAGGGAGAATTTAGCATGGCCAATGCACTTAACCAGCACGTATTTTGGACTGTGGGAGGAAACCAGAGCACCCAGGGGAAACCCACACAGACACGGGGAGAATGTGCAGACTCCGCACAAACAGAGCCTCAAGCCGGGAATCGAACCCGGGGTCCCTGGCACTGTGAGGCAGCAGTACTAACCATCTGTGTGACCGTGCCGTCCCCATACAGTGCCTTTAATGCAGTAAAACCTCCCAAGATGTTTCATGGGACCATTATCAGACAAAAATTGACATCCAGCTGAAGAAGACATTAGGACAGGTCACCAAAAACTTGCTCAAACAGAAAGTTTTTAAAGATTGTCTTGAAGGAAGAGAGAGGTAGAGATGGGGAGTGGTTGAAGGGGTGAATTGCAAAGCTTGGTGCTTTCAGCCAGCTGAAGGCTTGGCTGACAATGGGTGAATGAAGGAAGTGTGGCATGCACAGGGATTTGAAAAACTGAGTTCTCCGAGGGTTCAAGGAGGTTACAGAAATAAGGAGAACTTCGGCCATGGAGGAAGCTGTGTGAATCTAAAGGAAAGAAAAAGGAGGTAAATTGTTTATCTACTTACGTGTTGTGTCCTTTTTTTCCCCTTCTCTGCGTTTTTTATTGTGGCACCAAAATGTTAACTTGACAACAGTGCCTGCGGTCGTTTGTTGGGAAGGTAGATAGGGTTTTGTTCTATCTGACTGCTGGTGGCAGTACGATGGGTTCATGATTCATTGCTGCATTACTGCACAGTCAGTTTTTTGTCCTCGTTCCAGCACCTTGCCAGTAATATTGCTGCATCTTGTGCTGTTGAAAATCTATTTGTGCGATTTATAGATCAATGGCAGTCCCCACTGGGACTTCACAAAGCAGAGCCTGAGACTCTGAATGAGCCTAAAGAGCAGAACTTCCTTTCTCTAAGTGGAGCTCTTGTGTCACCAAAATGGAGAAGGGTTTCTCATTCAGGCAACTTTGAATTGCAAAAATACTTAAATGAGTGCATGTGGATTTTCTTTTCTTCGTATCTTTGTTTTTCTTTACTGCTTGCTTTGTTCTATAAGTTGTATCCTCAGGATGTTATACCCTTCCAAAAGTTAACTAGGAGTTGGAGCAATTAAGGGAATGACAAAAAAAAATTGAATTGAGCAGAAACCCTGAACAGTATAATGAGCCTTTCTCATTTCAATTGCACAGCACTAAAAGGAAGACAGTACATCAAAGCAATGGGTTTCCCTGACTGATTGAATGGCTGCTATACAGGGAGTGTAATCTCGTATCAACCAGCATGGATATGTGGTTCCCATACAATGGGAATCTCATTACCCAGTGGAGTGATTGGGATGTAGAACCTACATTGGATCTGTCAAATGCTTAGACAGTGAGGAAGCTAATCCCTGACTGGGCCCTGCATTAGGAAAAAGCTGTCCCCAGTATGCTATTCGAATTGATTTTAAATGAACAGTCTACCAATGGCTGTTTCATCCAGGAAAGGGACAGACCGCTTTTTTAAGGACTTACTGGAGACTGGAGGGTGGCACGGTGGCACAAGGGACGGCATGATGGCACAGTGGTTAGCACTGCTACCTCACAGCGCCAGGGACCCCGGTTCGATTCCTGGCTTGGGTCACTGTCTGTGCAGAGTCTGCACGTTCTCCCTGTGTCTGCGTGGGTTTCCTCCGGGTGCTCCAGTTTCCTCCCACGGTCTGAAACCAATGCTGGTTAGGTGCATTGGCCACGCTAAATTCTCCCTCAGTGTACCCGAACAGGCGCCAGAGTGTGGCGACTAGGGGATTTTCACAGTAACTTCATTGCAGTGTTAATGTAAGCCTGCTTGTGACACGAATAAATAAACTTTAAAAGTGTGAACATATTGGACAGCTTGCTTGCAAAACAGGCTTCAAGCTCAAATCATTTGATAGGGCTTGTTATTAGGATTGAGGGAACAATGGGTGTGAGCCCTGAAGCTGGTGGCACACCCGGTTCCTTTGGAGAGGCCCAGCCATCCTGCAATCCCATAAATTTTCCCTGATTCCCATCTCAATCCTGCAAGATTCACTGCCTGACTGATTTCAGATTGCAAGTGACTGCAGCTAGGGACCCTTGGGGGCCAGTCCCAAAATGGTTGGGATTCTGGACTTGATCAGGGTAAAGAGAGGGGCTGGTTAAGGTTCACAGCATAATTATTAAAAGCAGGATCCCACTGCTTTCCCATAGATGTCCAACGTGCCTGCTCAAAAGCGAGTTCACATAAGATCATGGCAAAAAGGCAGCAAGTTCAAAGTTTACAAACTGCTTTCCTCAATTTAACTGCTCCTCCTAGAATCCTACAGTGCAGAAGGAGGCCATTCAGTCCATCAAGTCTGCACCAACCACAGTCCCACCCAGGCCCTATTCCCATAATCTCATGCATTTACCCTGTTAGTCCCCCTGACAGTAAGGGGCAATTTAGCATGACCAATCAACCTAACCCGCACATGTTTGGACTGTGGGAGGAAACCGGAGCACCCGGAGGAAACTCACGCAGATACAGGGAGAATGTGCAAACTCCACACAGACAGTGATCCAAGCCGGGAATTGGGTCTCTGGCGCTTTGAGGCAGCAGTGCTAACCACTGTGCCACCGTGCCACCCCCACTATGCCACCGTGCCGCCCCCACTGTGCCACCGTACCGCTTCCTCACCAAGTAGGGCAGAATTAAACTCAGGGTTAAGGTTTAGCCATGTTCCTTCAGACTCACTGGAGGATTCATATCTATTGGATAACCAATCAGAACAGATAAAGTGAATAATCCAATAGCTAATTATATTTTTGAGTAATGAAAGAGACATTGAATTCCATTAATGCAATTATTTTACAATTTGAGAAAAGGCTATAATTAAAAATTATTCATAATGAACACTATATTATTATAAGCCTTATTTATAAACTGACAGTACCATTTATAATTATCTGCTATGTTATTGAATACACCGCTATGAGAATGTATAATGGATAATGACTTCAAATGATCACTGTGAGGTGAATAAAGGATAAGCCTCAAAAGGTCAAGCGTTCTTTTCCGTTTGTGCAGGTGGTGTTCGATGTGAAACTATGCAACTTGATTGTATTGTTCAACAATATACAACTAGTGTCGTCAGATATTGCCACAGTCAATGCTGAATGCATTATTCATTCAAAACCAGAAATAGCAGCGCACCAAACCTGATAAAGGGTGACATTTAAATACTGGAACATTACCATATTTTAAAAAATGGTGTTTGGCTCAAATGGTTATGTCTCTTGGTAGAACTCTTGCATTTGAATTCGAAGGTCGTGAATTTAAGTTCCGCTGTTGAGTCCTGGAGCAGGGTTTTTAGGTTCCGTTGGGGTTAGGAATGGAGGTAAGCAGACAGGCGCTAAATGTAACAGCATCGGCTACATGATAATGATTCTATGATTGCATAGGGTGGCACAGTGGTTAGTCCTGCTTCCTCAGAGCACCAGGAACCTGGGTTCGATTCCTTGCTTGGGTGGAGAAAATTTTTCACTTGTCTGCGTGGAGTCTGCACGTTCTCCCTGTGTTTGAGTGGGTTTCCTACAGGTGCTCTGGTTTCCTCCCACAGTCTGAAAGATGTGCTGGTTAGGTGCATTGACCATGCTAAATTTTCCCTCAGTGTACCCGAACAGGTGCCGGAGTGTGGCGACTAGGGGATTTTCACAGTAACTTTATTGCAGTGTTAATGTAAGCCTACTTGCGACCCTAATAAATAAACTTTTTACAATTCTCCTCATCTTGGAATAAAGATTCATTCACGATGTTACCAGAGCAGAACGTTATATCATATAAGACAAGAGCTGCACAAAGTATTTGCATAAAATGTCTTTAGAGCATAAAACATGGCATGAGGTAATCTATATATTTATATTAAAATTTTTAAGGTTAGAGGAAAGTGTACAATCACCTTTAATAACAATAAGCTATTGGGAACAGTATAGTATATATAAAACATAGTTGTACATGGAATTATCTGCTAATGTCACATATGTCCTTCGGGGACAATGGAGTAATTATCACTTGGTCTGGCCTTAATGCAGTGGTAGGATTTATAGTGTCATCTGTACATTGAATGTCATCAAATTCAAGAATTAGTGACACATTGGGGTGAGGTGCTGTTTTGAAACAAAGGTGACTAAAACATGGTTGATAACTTAGAAGGCACATACTGAACAGTGAATAATTCACACTCGCAAACCAAAATATTTCTCCCAAAAGAACAATTTAGGACTCGGGCACTTTAACAGTAATCTATACATTTAACCATTGAACAGCAGTGATCTGGTTTACAGAGGTAGAATTTGATAGGCTCTTTCAGGAATTGGCCGTTTGCATTCTTCGATGTGCCTGGAACCTCTCTCAATGTTTCTATCTTTATTCATCTTTCCCAGCTTGATATCCATCGCGAATTCAATATTTCTTGGCAGCTCCACCTTGCTTGTGAGTTCTCATTTTCAGATCCTTCTCAAGCTTCACCCTTTCATCGGAGCAATTCTCCCAAAAATAACCAAGTGCCCAACCGGCGGGAAGACTAGAGATTTTCCCACCATTTTTGAGCGTGTTTAGTTTCATGAATCTTTGTGCTCCACTGTTCTCTGTTTACCAGGCCCCTCCACTGATCACAGGTTTCCCAAACCACCTCCCCTGATAGCCGGCCTCCCCGATCCAACCACCCTATTGCCGGCTTACCCACACCCCTGCCCAACCACCTGCCCCCCGGGCCAGCCCCAATCACCAGCTCCCCCATGGCCAGCCCTGATCCTCCCCACCATGTGAAGCCCTGATCCCCCCCAATCTAAAGCCCCAACCCTCACCATGTGCCATGCCAATCTCCCCCCAAGTGCAGCCCCGATTGCCTCCTCCTTCCTGCTCCCACTGATCCCATTAAAGTGTGCACAGCAGGACCCCCACCTCCAGTGATTGGCCCCACCCCCAGTAGGCCCTGCCCCTCTGGCCCTGCCCCCTTGGCACTGCCCAGTGGCCAGTGGGCAGTGCCAGGGTGACAGGCTGGCACTGCCAGGGTTTCAGGCCAGCAATGCTAGGTTGGCTGTGCCCAAGGGGCACCCCCCTGCCCCCAACCTCCCGGGACAGCCTCAATGGCCTCTGTCCACAGCAGTGGTGCGATGATGCCGAGTCGTCCTTGATGGGGGACAAGCTTTAATCCCCGCTGGTGGGAAACTCTCCCGGCAGTGGGGGAGGGGAGAAAATTTCAATACGGTAATTATGTTGAAAAACATTGCCTGGGAGACTCGCGATCCCTCCTGATATCACCCAGCCCGCCGTGCTACTCGAGCAGCGCAGCGGGCCTGGAGAATCGCCACCCCCTCCTTCCCCCTCCCTGTGTGTCTACTATCTCCTCCAGCCCTGCTGTAACCTCCAGTTCTCCAACACCAGCCTCATTCTCTTGTCCATTCCACCACAAGCAGCCATTTCCTCAGCAACCGGAACCCAGTTCTCTGGGATCTTCCTTCAATATCACCATACCGCCACCTCAAAATCCTGCTGCAAACTGCCCCCTCTGACTCTTCACCTTCCTGCAGCCACTCGCTATCCACGGCCGTGGCTGGGATCCTCCAGTCCTGCTGCAGTGAATGGAGTTTTGGCTGAGTAAAGTCCCTGTTACACCCGTCGCCACATCAGTATCTCACTGAGGTGGCACATGTTCCCTGCATTGGTCTGAAATTGTCCTGAATCACAAAAGGTTAGTGTAGCTGTGACCTTACCATTGATTGGGAGTGCGTGGGATACTGGCATCCCCTGGTCACAGGATCATCATTCATGAGACTTCACCACTGCTGTGACAAACCTCTACCTCTAGAAGACTTGCAGAATTATATAATTACACAGAAAAAACCATTCAACCCATGGTGTGTTACTGCAAACTTGTTGAAAGAGCAATCCAATTGGTCCCATGACCTTGTTCTTTGCACCTAACTTTGTTTTAGTTTTTCAAGTATAAACCCATTTCCCTACTGAAAATTAGAATTGAATGTATCAGGGCTGTGCATTCTAGATCATAATAACTTGGTACGTAAAATATTTGCTGCCACCAGTTCCTTGGCCAATAGTCATAAATCTGTACCCTTTGATTATCAGCTCTCCTGCTAGTCGAAACAGTTTCTCCCAGTCTACCATATAAAAACCTTTTATAATTTTGAATACTTCTATTAAATCTCCCTGAACCTTCCCTGCTCAGGAACAGCAATCCCAGCTCCTCTCGCCTTCTCACATAACACAGCTGGGCAGGATAGTTTCTTGGTAGATGCTTGGTTTCATTGGTCAGAACATTAAATACAGGAGTTGGGACGTCTTGTTGAAGCTGGACAAGACATTAGTAAGGCCACACTTGGGATACTGTGTACAGTTCTGGTCGCCCTATTATAGAAAGGATATTATTAAACTAGGAATAGTGCAGAAAAGATTTACTAGGATGCTACCGGGACTTGATGGGTTGAGTTATAAGGAGAGGCTGGATAGACTGGGACTTTTTTCCCTGGAGCGTAGGAGGTTTAGAGGTGATTTTATAGTGGTCTATAAAATAATTAGAGGCATAGATAAGGTAATAGTCAACATCTTTTCCCGAAGGTAGGGGAGTCTAAAACTAGAGGGCATTAGTTTAAGGTGAGAGGGTGAGGTACAAAAGGGTCCAGAGGGACAATGTTTTCACTCAGAGGATGGTGAGTGTCTGGAACAAGCTGCCAGAGGTAGTAGTAGAGGCAGGTACAATTTTGCCTTTTAAAAAGCATTTAGACGGTTACATGGATAAGAAGGGTATAGAGGGATATGGACCAAATGTGGGCAATTGGGACAAGCTTAGTGATAAAAAGTGGGCGGAATGGACAATGGACTGGGCTAAAGGGCCTGTTTGAATGCTGTAAATGTCTTTGACTCTATAACTGAAGTCCTCAACCCTGGTACCTTTTCGGCTAACCTCATCTGCATCCTCTCCAAGGCCTGGAGTGTCATTCAGGTGAAGAAATGTTACTCTGAAATTATTCACTTATGCACAGAGACTGACGTGAGAGAGCTAATCACTCATCCTGCTGCTTTGAGTCATATGATAGTACATTTAGCTAAATTGTCAGAAATGGATTTAAAATTATGGTGGTAAGATGTTTATGCTACTTGTAAATGACTAGCGATAACTGGCTGATTCTGTGATTCCATTTTCTGCTGATCAATTTTCTATTACCCTGTAAATATCATATGCTGACTTGAGAAGTCATGATTCTCCATGAAAATGAAAACAAACAAAACAAATTCTGGTCAAACAGCACAGGGTGGAACACACAGGCTAGGAGAGCACTGAAATGGCCAGAGCCTTGGACTGATCATTAACACCGTCATCATAAAACCAAGAAGGTCAAAGGGATTCTGCAGAACCTATTGGCCAGAACTCTTCGGCTGTTCATGCCAGTGGGATTATCCGGTCCCGCTGGCAGTGCCCCCCTACCCGTGGTTTTCCCGCCAGCGTAGGGTGGCATCAATGGGAATTTCCATTGACAGCAGTGAGACCAGAGAATCCCACCGCCAGCAAACAATGCACTACCTCCCTCCGACAGGAAACACGCAGCTGGGAGGCTGGAGAATCTCACCTTTTGAGTCAATCAGTAACAGACCACACATATTACTTCCAGTTTCAAGTCTTAAAGTCTTACTGTGGGAAAGTGCCAAACCTTGTGGAGTAGCCACATCATTCGGTAACGACATTGGGAGGCAATTTCTTGCAGTGATTGTTTTTGTGTAATAATAACACTTTGCTATTTGAAAGGTGCTGAATTGAGCAACAAAAGGGCAGCTATGGTGAATATCGATATCTGCTATCAGTGAGCAAATATTTTCCATGAATTCTTTACTCGCAACACAATGAGACCTCAATACATTCAGGAAGCAGACTTAATCAGTAAACACAGCAGTGATATTTAGGTTTTTGTGACTTGCAATTGCATAAATAAGCACTGATAATTGAGAACAATAGATTTGAAAGAACCCACTGCCGCGATTCTTCTCTGGCAAGTGATAGATTATGTAACTGAATAGTGTAATAAGGTTTTGCGAAACCTGCCATCAAACCTCTGTAATCTCCATTCAAGATGATAGTGACTAACAGCAACAGCCATTGTTCAGGGAAGAATTGCTGTGGTCCCTATGTGCAATAACATTATGAATGCCTTCTAAGAATGAGTATGTTCATGGTATTATCATAAAGAGTAGCCAGTTCTTCCCTCTATGCTTGAGGTGCAATATACCTTTACTCAATGCACTGCTTAAACAGGGGAATAATTACTGGCTGCCAAGCCTCCACTTGTCCAACATAGACTGAAACAAAGGACATTAATCACAGCATAAAATCAGTACCTTTAATGTCACCTTACTTGTCCTTGGATTTTGTCTTCATTCGTACTTTAGGAAATTTGGATTTTACTTCAAAGACGATTTCAGGACGTGTCTGGGAGATCAGACAGCTTATACTGCACTCAAATGCATTGAGAATTTGAGTCAGTTTAAAGTTCATTTGGACTCACACCAACAGTAGCTGAAGAGGGATGTTCAGAAACCATTATTTGAAAGATGCTCTGGGGTAACTTTTCGAAATCGGGCGAAGAAGGGCGAACCTGTTCAAACAACGTTAGAGAATCTCATGAACAGAGCTCAGAAAATGACACTCATGGTAGAGTTTTAAAGTTTATTTATTAGTGTCACAAGTAGGCTTACATTAACACTGCAATGAAGTTACTGTGAAAATCCCCGAGTCACCACACTCCGGCGCCTGTTTGGGTACACTGAGGGAGAATTTAGCATGGTCAATGCAGCTAACCAACACGTCTTTCGGACCATGGGAGGAAACTGGAGCACCCGGAGGAAACCCATGCAGACACGGGGAGAACATGCAGACTCTGCACAGACAGTGACCCAAACCAGGAATTGAACCCGGGTCCTTGGTGCTGTGAGGCAGCAGTGCTAACCACTGTGCCAACAGAAAATGCTGAAAAATCTCGGCAGATCTTACAGCATGTGTGGAGAGAGAATAGTGCCAATGTTCCGAGTCTGGATGAACCTCGAAACGTTGGCTCTATTCTCTCCATGGATGCCGTCAGGCCTGCTGAGATTTTCCATCATTTTCCGTTTTTCTTTCAAATCCCAGAATCCATGATATTTTGCTTTTAACCTGTGGCATAAGAGTTGGGCACTTATTGGGTTAATGTAGGACTGAGTACAGTACTGCTCACACAGTGATGTAAGAGAACACAGGACCCGCACCTAGGGGTCAGTGTAGTGTTGGACAGAGCTTTGTGCAACAGCAAGCATGAAGATAGCCCTTAGCTTAAACCAATCTGCCCAACCTTTCCTCACTAAAGAAATGTTCACCAATGTTGGCATGCAGGATAAGATTGTATCTGATAATGGCCCACAATTTTCAAGTGAGTATTTTGCTCACTTTGCCACCTTCGACCACCAATATAACTCCCTGGGATACCCACAGGCAAATGGGAAGGCCAAAAAAGGTGCCCACATTATAAAAACCCTCCTAAAATAGAATGAGGACTTTCCCACAAGACCACCAACCAACAGGTCCTCCCACAGCGCCACTAACCGACAGGTCCGCCCCATTACAATGCGCCCTGTTCCCATCCAAACTCCCGATGGGCAGGAAACTCAGCACACACTTTCCACTCCTCCCAAAGAAACTCATACCATGGCTGGCAATGTAGGATTACCAGGACATCCAAGCAGGAGAGCAGTCTTCCAGGCAGAAGCAAACTTCATATCTCATAGAAGGTACCGCACTAGACACTTGCCATGAAAGGATGACAAGGATTCGATTAAAGACCGAGAGAAAGAGAGAGAGGGTATTATCAAAAGGAAGAACAATAATCAGCATCAGTCCTATCTGGTCATTGCCCCAGAGGGCATAGGCAATAGAAACAGAAGGAGTCTCCTCCTTCCTAGATTGCCCTTTCCCACTGTACAGTGGAGAGACATTGGAGAAGTTAACCAGATTCCTGAACAGCCTCCAAATCAGCATTGCCTGCAACAACAGAGTTTACCACTCCTCCAACAGTACTGGTGAGGATTATAAGCCCTCCAGGCTATCTGAACCTGTGTACTCAGAGACCTAAAGGTAAGAGATGGGGTGGTAATAATGATGTAAACAAGTGAGGTAAACTAGAATTACTTGAAATACGTTGGATACAGACTTGGGGGGAGGTGTAGTTTCAGGGTCTAGCATACGTAGGGTTAACGTGGGGTTAAGTACAGTACCACTCACAGAGTGATATGTGGGAACACATGATCCACGCATAGGGGTCAGGACAGAGCTGTGTGCACAAGCAAGCCTGGAGACAACCCCGAACTTGAACCTTTGACTGTATATATATATATTATATATATACACAGTTCTTGTGGTTGATAAATACATATAGTTAACTTAGTTAGACTATAAAGACTTCGTGAACAGCATCAAGTACCCTACAAAAATCCCGTCTCTGTAGTCATGTGAATTCGATGTGGAGCTGCCTAATCTGTGCAGAGTCCAATTTAAATCTATTTTAAATATCGTTAGCGGGCCCGGGACTGAAGGCTCCGGGCCCACTAGCCTCTCCCGCAATACCAAAACTACTTCACTCCAGTGGGGATTACTACAGCTCCCCGCTTGCGGGAAACTAGTGACCCGAACCTACTGGAGTGAAGGGGGGGCAATTGAGGCCTCCCCAGAGGGTCGGGGACTTGGGGGTGCCCCCTTGCACATTGGCAACGCCAGCCTGGGCCCCTTGCCCAAGGGGCAAAGTGCCAATGCTCAAGGGGCACCTTGGCACTGCCCACCGGGCATGGGGCAATTGCAAAGGGGGCGGGGTCTAATGGGGGCTGGGCCTTATGGGGGTGGGGCCTCTGAGCGGGAGATCGGTGGGGGTGAGGGTCCCACTGCCTCAGGGTCTGCAGTTGGGATGGTAGGGGGAGGGAGGGAGGCCAGTGATCAAGGATGGCCATCCAAGTGGGGGGAGGGGGGGGAGGGGCTGCAGTGGCGGGGAGTCGGCACTGCGGGAGGGGAGGTTTGGGACTACCTGTGGGGGGGAGGGTGGAATTGGGTGTGCCTGGGGAGGGGGGGAAGATCGAGGCAGGCTGGGAGGGAGCGGAATGGTCCAGGCTGGCCCGGGCACGTTGGTCAGGGCGTGGGGAGATCAGAGGGGCAGTGCTGTGGGACCGCAGGGCTGGTCAGCAATCGGGAGGCTGGCAGTGCTGCACGTGCGTCAATCTCGGCGCTGACAGATCGGCGCATGCACAATGGCTCGCTCAGCGTTATGCTGCCGGCCTCTCCAGTGGGAATAGACCCCGCTCTTGGACTTTCAGCGTGATTCACGCTAGTGCACCCAACAGTGCACAGCGTGTGGGAGATTCATTTTGAAAATCCCGCTGAAAAAAACCAGCATGATTTACTCCAGTTTTTACGCGAATTCGACACTTAGAATATTTTTGCGAGAATCACCCTCCCACCCCAACCCCCCTCCCCCCCCAACCCCTCACCCCCCCCCAACCCCTCACCTCCCCCCCCACCCCCCCCACCCCCCCCTCCCCCCCAACCCCTCACCCCCCCCAACACCTCACCTCCCCCCCACCCCAACCCCCCTGCCCCCCCAACCCCTCACCCCCCCCCCCCCAACACCTCACCTCCCCCCCCACCCCCAACCCCCTCCCCCCCAACCCCTCACCCTGGTCTTTCTAGATTTTTACTAACTGAAAATAACAAAACATCATATGCTTCATTTGTTCACTCCATGCATTGGCGAATAGTCTCTACCCATGATGTTACAGCGGAATTAATTAACATATTTGATCCACGTTTTGCCACACTAAAACATTTGCAGTCAGTCCAGCCACTTAATAGCACTGGTTTAATTTGAGAACTGTTGTAATACTCTTAATGAATCCTTTAAATGTCAAAATGCACAAAGTTCAATCATAATTCTTCCAACTACTTGCGATGCATTCTTTTAAAACCAAAATGCTATTAAAGTGTCTCTCTGTGAAGAAGATTGCTAATCAAGGGGAATGCTGCTTGTGTAGGATGTAGGGTTAGATTGATAATGGATTTTTTTTCTCTGATAAGCTTTCACAAAGTGGCAGAGAAATGGCGCCAAAATGCTTGGGGCTGGATTTGACAGGATGCCGTGTTCCCCACCCATCCTCCCGTGTTCCCCACCCATCCTCCCGTATTCCCCACCCATCCTCCCGTGTTCCCCACCCATCCTCCCGTGTTCCCCACCCATCCTCCCGTATTCCCCACCCATCCTCCCGTGTTCCCCACCCATCCTCCCGTGTTCCCCACCCATCCTCCCGTATTCCCCACCCATCCTCCCGTGTTCCCCACCCATCCTCCCGTGTTCCCCACCCATCCTCCCGTGTTCCCCACACATCCTCCCGAGTTCCCCACCCATCCTCCCGTGTTCCCCACCCATCCTCCTATGTTCCCCACCCATCCTCCCGTGTTCCCCACCCATCCTCCCGAGTTCCCCACCCATCCTCCCTGGCCACACAGTCGGGAGGGAGCCTGCCCTTATGCTCAACAATGAAAGAAGTCCCGCCTTAGAGTGCTGCTGGCCAACCCAATTGGCTGGCAGCCCCGTAGCCCCAGCAGCACCGGGTTCGAGTGGTGGCGGCTGCTGGGATTACAACCAATCTCCGAAGAAAAAGGAGGTTATGGAATCCGGACTGAAGCTAACTCTAGGGCCTGGCTGGCAGTCTCCAGTGAAGGGGTAAGATGGTTGCGCAGTTGGA
This sequence comes from Mustelus asterias, assembly GCF_964213995.1. Classification (NCBI taxonomy): domain Eukaryota; kingdom Metazoa; phylum Chordata; class Chondrichthyes; order Carcharhiniformes; family Triakidae; genus Mustelus; species Mustelus asterias. The sequence continues at coordinate 134,525,083 of NC_135802.1, forward strand.
CTTGAGAAATCAGGGGTGGGTGGGGGGGTGGGGGGGGGGGGGTGGGGGGGGGGGGGGGGGTGGGGGGGGGGGGTGGGGGGGGGTGCGGGGGGGGTGTGGGTTAAGGGAGGGGGGGGGATGTCTCAATTCGACAAATGGGATCCACGAGGGAGGTTCCACTCCCTAGCCCAGCACCAACTCACCCATTAAAAATTGCATGAGTATATTCCTACCCTGGTAGCGGGATAGCAGCAGGAAGGGATGCAGCCATTAATCGTGACTTAAGTGCCCCAGTAGGCCCAAGGGCAGGTGGGCTGTCCATTACCTTCACTGTCCCCACAAAAGACAGGGTGGGAATGGGCAGGAAGGTGGTGGGAAGGGCATGGATTTCACAAGCTCCCACTGCCTCCAAACTCACGACAGGAAAGGGTAACAGCCAGGCCTTGATTTCAGACGTGATTCAGTTATAGAACTCTCTGGAGTGGATGTAAAAGATTTCATGATACTATTTTCAGGAAGAATGCTCACATATTGGCAGCCATCTCTCTGAAAAGGCCTTCCATTGATGACGAGATCCAACACCAGATCAGCTCAGCCTTATACACACTCTGGTAATGAGTGTTTGACCACAAAGACCTCTGCAAGCCAACAAGAGTTCTCGTGTACAAGCAGTAATTGTCACCACACATCTGGACTGCAGTGAGACCTGGACTGTTGTTGGTAGTTTCAAAATCACTGGTTTTAGGCTGACTATAATTTTGAGCTTATCGTAATGTGTTCTTCAGCATTTTCTGTGAAAATTGATGGAAGCCATTTTAATAAAAACTGACCCAGTATTATTGGAAACCAGCCAGATTGGCTAAGTAGATAGCCTTAATTGATGGACAATTAAAGAATAAGTAATTCATTAATAGACTTATTAGAAAGGCTGGAAATGTAATTTGGAACGCAAATGTTTATAACTTTTATAATTATAAACATATTATTAATTATTGATTATTAGTACAGACAGTGCTGTGGGAATAAGATCATTGTGTATTTCTCAGGCCACAGAATAAAGAGGTAACATGTTAACCTTGACGAGGAGAACTGAATAGGCTCTTATCTGAGTGATCTCAACTCCAACTGGCAGACAGCTATGTTGACCAATTATTAATCCAGACTCAGCCTACCTCTAAGATAAGAGATATGGGCCAAGATTCTTTAGCCTTCCAGCCACATGTTTCCGGTGAGAGATGGCGCGTTGTTTGCTAGCAGTGGAATTCTCTGGTTCCACCGCTGTCAATGGGAATTCCCACTGACGTCACGCCACGCCGGCGGGAAACCCACGGGTGGGTGTGCATTGCCAACAGGACCGGAGAATCCCACCGGCGTGAACGGCTGGAGAATTCCAACCATAGTTTGGAAGCAGCATTGTCTTAAAGTTGAGACAACGTGTGTAATTAACTAAAAAATAAGGGGCTAATTCTTATTTCATTATTGACAAGTTATAGACCAATTGGATATTTTTCCAACAATTGGCTGAGGTGGGCCTTTAATGTTTTAAGGTATAAGAAAGGGGTCTCGAGAAGCCATTCTGAGTAAAGATGGGCAGAGGCAGAGAGACAGAGAAAGGCAGAGATGTGAAGAGAGAAGGGAGAGGAGGGAGAGAGATGTTGGGAGAGATGTAGAGAGATGTGAAGAGAGATGGAAGGAGAAATAAATGGGTAGCGAGGGAGAGAGATGTTAACGGAGAAGTATTGAGAGTTGTTTTCGATGATTTTCGGAGTCACTTCATGACTTGGTCTGAGAAGGGTGGCGAGAAGTCTGTTCAATTGTTAAAGTTAAACTTTCTCCTCTTACTGTTAATTACTGCTAATTGCTGTTAATTGACACTTTGCTTTTTATTTTTCTGGCTTGTTACCATTTTAATGGTGAATAAACTTTCTAAATTACCCCATTTAAAATGTTCTTTCTTTCCATTAACGATGGTGGGGGTTATTGCAAAGAAGTGAACCCAATAAATTTTAGTTCATAAATTTAAAAAAAACAGCTGTGGGTGCACGGGCGGGGGGGGGGGGGGGGGGGGGGTGGGGGGGGGGTGGCTTGGGGCTCCGAAAGCTTGTGTGGCTTTTGCTACCAAATAAACCTGTTGGACATTAACCTGGTGTTATTAAACTTCTTACTGTGCCCGGTGGCACAGTGGTTAGCACTGCTGCCTCACAGCGCCAGGGGCCTGGGTTCGATTCCCGCCTTGGGTCACTGTCTGTGTGGAGATTGCATGTTCTCCCCGTGTCTACGTGGGCTTCTTCTGGGTGCTCCGGATTCCTCCCATAGTCCGAATAACGTGCTGGTTCGGTGCATTGGCCGTGCTAAATTCTCCCTCAGTGTACCCGAACAGGCACTTGACTGTGGCAACTGGGGGATTTTCACAGTAACTTCATTGCAATGTTAATATAAGCCTATTGATGACTAATAAATAAACTTCATAACTTTACTTTATAACAGTGTCTCATATGAGTGCTAGAGCAATTCCATTAGTAATTTGCCGCGGCTTCCAGATTCAATGGGAAGACCATTGAGCAAATGTTGGTGTTTCTCTTGTCGCCAGCTCCACAAACATCCAGGCAAAATTCCTGAAAAATGAACTGGAATGGTGGAAATGCATCTCTCCCAGCAAGTCCAGTTGTCTTAACTCTCCAATGGCCAATTTTCCATGGAAGGACAAAAATGCTCTTTAAAGACACACTGAAATTCTCCTTGAAGTGGCATCTACCGGGCAATGTGAAAAATTGTCCAGGTATGTCCTGTACATAAAAAGCAGGACAAATCCAACCCAGCCAATTACCATCCCATCAGCCCCCCCTCAATCATCAATAAAGTGATGGAAGGAGTCATCAATAGTGCTATCAGGCAGCACTTGCTTATCAATAACCTGCCCACTGAAGCTCAGTTTATGTTCTGTTAGGATCACTCAGCTCATGACCTCATTACAGCCTTGGTTCAAACAGGGAAAAGGAGGTTTGTATGACCTCTCTTGAGATTAAGGCAGCATTTGACTGAATGTGGCATCAAGGAGCCCTAGCAAAACTGGAGTCAGTGGGAATTGGGTAAAATTCCCTGCTGGTTGGAGTCATACCTGGCATAAAGGAAAATGGTTATGTTGGTCGGAAGTCAATCATCTCAGCTCCGGGACATCTCTGCAGGAGTTCCTCAGGGTAGTGTCCTTGGCCAAATCGTCTTTAACTGCTCCATCAATGACCTTCCCTCTGTCATAAGGACAGAAGTGGAGATGTCAGTAGAGATGATTGCACAATGTTCAGCACCATTCGTGACTCCTCAGGTACTGACGCAGTCCATGTTCAAATGCAACAAGATCTGGACAATATTCAGCTTGGGCTGACATGTGGCAAATAACATTCACACCCCACAAGTGCCAGGCAAAGTCCATCTCCAACAATAGAGGATCTAACCATCACCTCATGATATTCAATGGTGTTGCCATCACTGAATCGCCCACTATCATCATCAGGGTTATCATTGACCAGAAACTAAATTGGAATAGCCATATAAGTACTGACAGAGACTGAAAATACTGCGGTGAATAACTCATCTCCTGACTCCCCAAAGCCTGTCCACCATCTGCAAGGCACAAGTCAGGAGTGCGATGGAATACTTTCTACTTGCCTGGTTGAGTGCAGCTCCAACAACACTCAAGCAGCTCAGCACCATCCAGGACAAAGTAACCCACTTGATTGCTACCCCTTCCATACACATTCAATCCCCCCACCATCAACAGACAGTGACAGCCACCTGTACCATCTACAAGGTGCACAGCAGGAACTCGCCAAGGTTCCTTAGACAGCACCTTCCAAACCCACGATCACTGCCATCTAGCAGGAGAAGAGCAGCAGATGCCTCGAACACCACCACCTTGGAGGTTCCCCTCCAAGCCACTCATTATCCTGACTTGGAAATATTTCGCCGTTCCTTCATTGTCGCTGGGTCAAAATCTTGGAACTCCCTCCCTAACAGCACTGCGAGTGTGGTGACATCAGAGTGACTCCGGCGCTTCATGAAGGCAGCTCACCACTGCCTTCACAAGGGCAATTAGGGATGGGGAATAAATTTTGGTCTAGCCAGCAACACCCATATCTTGTGAATTAATTCTAATAATATTATATAAATGTATATATTATAGATATACACACACACACACTAGTACCAAACCCTTTATCCGGCATCCTGAAGGCTGAAATGACCCGAAAACTGGCTACATTTGAAGCTGGCGAATTTAAATAAAATTCTTTTATTCTTTATTTTTAGCACTTTATTTTATGCATTATAATTACATGTTAGATCGACGACCAAAACCCATTAAATCCCCAAATCTGGCACACTGATCCTGAGCTTCTAGATACAGGGTCCAGTACCTGTAGATGTATGTATGTTATATATATAATATTTCTATATGTGCATATATATCTTCTTTCACATTGGAAGTGAATAAATAACTTGCATTTATTATGTTTGTATTTGATAAAAACACGAGTCCTTAATACAAGCCTGTAACACATGATACAGTCCAGATAACACTATGAACTAAGAATGACCTATCAATGTCATCTGAACTCAATGAGTGGTTGCTGCTTCGAATCGCATTCCTCCACATTACTTTATTGATTATAATATGAAACAACATGCCTATTGAGGGAAAATAGGTGAAAACACAAGATGTAATAGAAACGATTGGGCCACAACCAAATCACGGATATATCAAATGAATTAAACTGAAGTGTGTGATAACGCGTGCTTCAAAGTGAAACAATATGAAGTTTGAGTTGGCTGTTTGATATCAGGAAATACCAGGCCTTGTATGTATTAAAGGACATAATAAGTAACAGACCTCATCAATTACAAGGATGTAATGAATAACAGGCCTTGTCAATTATACATACACATTTATAAAACTTGCTCTGTTGTCACCCAAGAAGAAGAACATTGCAAAAGAACGGAAGACATTTCTGGAAGTTATAAACTTCGGGAAGTTATAACTGAGGCTCTGTGGTGGTGAATTGCTTGACAACATTACACTATTTTTAAGAGAGTAAAGTGGGGGAGGAAGGGTTTGGGAGGAATTGTTAATAAAGGATGTTGTCTGGGCAGTGGAACAAGAGGCTATCCTTGGGATTTCGAATCCTAACACCGTCATAGAGCCACACTTTATATCGAAAATGGCTTTATCTCTTTATTGGACTGAAGCCATCAGTTGAATTTTAAAAGGCATTTGTAAAATGGTTTAAACAGCAGCATCTAAGATGGCCAAATGTTGCATAAGTAGACATTTCAAATTTCAAAGCCATTAAAATGGCTGTCTAGAAGAACCCATTAGACACAATCACCTTAGAAGAATGTGAATGACCCATCTCCTAAACCCATTCACAAAACATCCAGACAGATCTGAGTAGCTGTGTAGAACAAGCCATTGGAGACAATCACTTTGTTCAGTGGATCCTGGCTGAGAAGGAAACTCTTCTAGCCATAATCTAATCTAACTATGTCTAAATTATGGATCTGCAATCAATTTTGTGATGACCAACTTTGCGTAACTGCTCCATTGGTAATATGGGATGATGTGATGGGCCAAGTAACCCTCTTTTGTGTTTTAGGTATCTACTTTTCTCCAAATCAGTAGAACAGAAGAGGAAGAGTCACAGAAGAAGAAGGACCCTAAGTAGGCTTCCTCTTACTCTCTCTCCATTCATCCTGCAAACTTAATGCCTGCCTGTTGTTTAACCAACTATAGCAGTATCTAAAAACCAACCCAACAAGGAGTTAAAGCCCTATAACCTGAGTTTTCATTGTTTTAATTTGCTACAGTGAAGTTACAATCACGAGGGAAGCAATACTGAGCAAACTGATGGAGTTATGGGCTGATAAATCTCCGGGCCCTGATGGATCTCATCCTAGGGTCTTAAGAGAGGTGGCTAATCAGATAATAGATGCATTGGTGTTAATTTTCCAAAATTCACTAGGTTCTGGAAAGGTTCCATCACACTGGGAAGTAACAAATATAACCCCTCTATTCACGAAGGGAAAGAGGCAGAAAACTACAGGCCATTAGCTTAACATCTGTTGTGAGGAAGGGGTTGAAATTGATCACTAATGAGGTTATAGCTGGGCACTTTACAAAACTTGAGGTAATTGGGAAGAGTCAGCATGGTTTCGTGAAAGGGAAATCATGTTGAACCAATTTATTGGGGTTCTTTGAAGGAATGACTTGCATTATAAAGAGGAGCCGGTAGATGCGCTGCACTTGGATTTCCAGAAGGCATTTGATAAGGTACCACACCAAAGGTTATTGTGGAAAATAAAAGCTCATAGTGCAGGGTGTAGCATATTAGCCTGAAACGAAGACTGGTTGGCTGGCAGAAAACAGAGAGTATGCATAAATGGGTCATTGCCATTGTGGCCGAATGGTCTGCAGAGATTGAACTTGTAATATGCTGAAAGATGTTCAATCAAGCAAACCTGATTTTTTGGGGGGCTAAAGTTATTTTTAAGTATGCTGGAATTTCCTATTGCCAAGTTGGCCTGAAAGTTATCAAAGGCCATAAGGCATTACTTGTAACAGCTTGTCCCCAAACAAAAGTGCTGAAGAAGTTGGTTGTAAAACTTTTGGAGCCAGTGTATCCTTATATGGACACTGGAATGTAAGCTATTTGCACTTAAAGTCTAAACATGATGGAGTCTGGCGTGTCCAGAGCCTCTGTGCTGGCTCTATTTAAATGGCCTAATAAAACAATGCAATCAGGTTCCTGACCAATGCATTGACCAGTTGCCAAGGAACTTTTGGAGTGTAAGAATGCTAACACAGAGTTTGTGGGCATTGTGAAGAACCCGGGGATCAAGCACAATGAAAGAAGAGACAGCATCTGGAAAGAAGAAGAAAGGCTGATATTCATGTGGCAAAATCCTAGCCAAGTTTCACAGACAAGTGAAAATCAACTTGGAGTTAAGTGAAGTAACAGAGGGTGAGTATTTGGTTTAAGCATTGCAAGGATCGACTATTGTTTAAGTAGCCAAAGTCAACTTTGTGGTTGCGTTTTACAGCTTCACTCACCTGTAAACTGTGGTAAGCCACTGTTAGCTTATTGCCTGTGTGTGTGTGACATGCCTGGACATGCCCCTGCCAGCCCTGCCTGGGACTCCTCCCCCCCTGGTCCAGGTATAAAGGTGACTGCTCCCCACCCCCTGCCTCAGTCTCTGGACCAGTTCATCGGCATGGGTGTGCTCCAAGTCTTTTGCTAATAAAAGGCTATTTGTTCTTGCATACAAACTAGTCTTTGCTTGATTGATAGTGCATCATAAACAATAAAATCCCGCCCGAGGTCAGTGGACCTTTTCATCGTCCGCTCCTCGCCCACTCCGATTCCCACGGCGAGTGGGATGGTAAAATTCCGGCTTGTGTTTTTATTTGCGAGTAGAGGTTAAAACACATGGGTTTGCCTCAGTGTCTCCATGTCTTAGATTTACCATTACACGTCGCTGTAAAAGCACAGCATAGCACTGTTCATATACTCATTGCAGTAGGAGACCAGTGGAGTTACAACTCCCAGCTTTGTTCTATCAGACTAAGGTTTTATTTGCTGCCGAAATGTCTAAACATTTCTCATTTCAGTTTTCCAAATGAGTGTGTTCCCCTGGATGGATTATCCATGTCAGCACATACATTCTACTGCTGTCAGTAACTCCTGTCAGCTGCCTTATTCTACCATATTTCATACAGATTATCGCTGTGACTTAGTGACTGACCTGTTGTCAGGTGGTGCGGGCTATTCTGAATGGATGCCTAGACAAGAAAAAAATGAGTCACTACTGACTGTCAGGATCCTTGACATCTGCTGTCAACTTTGATGCTTAAAGGTCACATGTCAGAATCGTTTGAGAAAGATGGATGTAACGGTATAAATGCCAATTCAGAAGCCAAATCTACCAACATGTGACTGCAGCTACACAGAGGCATTTGTATTAAAAAGAAAGATGCTTTTCATTGCATTCAAGTGCTGGTGGCTATTTAGCATAATTCAAATAATTTTAGTGGCTTACCATCTCTATTAGAAAGGGATGACACCAGTCATTGTGCTTCCTCTGGTTTTAGACACGGCAATATGACAGTTTGTAATATAATTAAGTCTAATTTTTTGCCTGCATCCCTTCCAATACCTCAACAGGCTGCACTCACCATAGTAGTTAGAGATTTCTATCATTGATTATCTGTGAACAGCAGCAACTGACCGATCTGTCGTAGTTTAAACAGAAGACAACTAGCGACACCACGTTGGGCAGCACGGTGGCACAGTGGTTAGCACTGCTGCCTCACAGCGCCAGGGACCCGGGTTCGATTCCCGGCTTGGGTCACTGTCTGTGTGGAGTTTGCACATTCCCCCTGTGTCTGCGTGGGTTTCCTCCGGTGCTCCAGTTTCCTCCCACAGTCCAAAGGCGTGCGGGTTAGGTGGACTGGCCATGCTAAATTGACCCTTAGTGTCAGAGGGACTAGCTAGGGTAAATGCTTGGGGTTATGGGGATAGGGCCTGGGTGGGATTGTGGTCAGTATAGCTTTGATGGGCCGAATGGCCTCCTTCTGCCCTGAAGGGAACCTATGATTCTAAATCAAGTGGAAAACATCATATACGATGGTCTTTAAAACCTCACTATAAGAAGGATGTGGAAGTGCTGGAAAGAGTGCAGAGGAGATTTACCAGGATGCTGCCTGGTTTGGAGGGTAGGTCTTATGAGGAAAGGTTGAGGGAGCTAGGGCTGTTCTCTCTGGAGCGGAGGAGGCTGAGGGGAGCCTTAATAGAGGTTTATAAAATGATGAAGGGGATAGATAGAGTGAACGTTCAAAGACTATTTCCTCGGGTGGATGGAGCTATTACAAGGGGGCATAACTATAGGATTCATGGTGGGAGATATAGGAAGGATATCAGAGGTAGGTTCTTTACGCAGAGAGTGGTTGAGGTGTGGAATGGACTGCCTGCAGTGATAGTGGAGTCAGACACTTTAGGAACATTTAAGTGGTTATTGGATAGGCACATGGAGCACACCAGGACGATAGGGAGTGGGATAGCTTGATCTTGGTTTCAGATAAAGCTCGGCACAACATCGTGGGCCGAAGGGCCTGTTCTGTGCTGTACTGTTCTATGTTCTATGTTCTATGTAAAATAGCAGGAGCCTCTGGTCCTTGTCTTCAAATCTCTCAGTCGTCTTACCCCTCCCCTATCCCCTATGACAGCGTGGTGGGTAAGGGGGGAGGAGGTTGGGGGTGAGGGTGCCTTTCAGTGGTGAAGGTTTGGGGGTGCTCCGTTGCTCATGTCATTTCCATGAGGGGAGGGGGGGGAAGCCTTTGACTGAACTCTGAAGTGGGACACCCTTTAAAGATGGCGCCCTGATCTCTGTGAAGCCGGACTGGCCAGGTGTTCCCCATTGGGTATTGTTTTCCCAACAAAAAGAGATTGAATCCCACCTGGCAAGTGCTACCAGCGGGAAACACCTCAGTTTTCCCATGATGGCAGTACTTAGTTTGTATTCCGGAGAATCAAGGTCCCTAAATCTGCCTCTCTACCTCTCCCCTCCTCATTTAAAACACTTCTTAAAACCTTATGATATTGGGATTACAAGTAAAAAGTTTGAAGATGATTCATGAGGTACCTGTTTCTGATCTGTGGTTGAGGTTTGAAATGCTACCTTCAGATGTTGAAATTTATTGGAGGCTTTTGGACTGCTGAAACTTCCAATTTAATAAGATTTCTGAAAAATAATAGAGCTTCACTGCCAACAACATTAAAAATTGGAAATATATTAAACTGGTGATGGCTGTTCTCAACCCATTGTAATCCACTTGTGCATTATGTCTGTGACCTGATTAATTTTCTGGCCAAGTTTGCTTTTTGTACACAGTAAATAACAAAAGGTAACATTGAAAAAGCAAAGATACAGTGAATAATGAGCCTTCCTGCATTTCTTCATTTTTCCGACACCACTTATTCCCTCATGCAATTGTTAGATAGTGGTGCATTATTTAAAAGTATCTACTTTTGTTTTCCATTTAGGCTGGGGGGTGGGGGGTGGGGGGGAGGGGTGGTGGAGATGTTATATAACCATAGAACCATAAAACAATTGATGTTTGCGGTGGCACAGTGATTAGCACTGCTGCCTCACAGCACCAGGGACCCGGGTTCAACTCCCAGCTTGGGTCACGGCCTGCATGGAGTTTGCACCTTCTCTCCGTGTCTGTGTGAGTTTCCTCCAGGTGCTCCGGTTTCCTCCCAGAGTCCAAAGGGTTAGGTGGATTGGCCGTGCTAAATTGACCCTTAGTGTCCTGGGATGTGTAGATTAGCAGGGTTAACGGGGTAAAGTTGTGGGGGTTACAGCAATAGGTGGGATTGTGTTCGGTACAGACTTGATGGGCCGAATGGTATCCTTCTACACTGTAGGGTTTCAATGATTTCTATGCATATGAGCATTGCTGGGAACACGAGCATTTATTGCCCATCCCTAATTGCCTTTGAGGACGGGTTGGTGAGCTGCCTTTGTGAACCACTGTAGTCCATCCAGTGTATACTCACAATGCTGTTAGGGATGGAATTCCGGGATTTTGACCCAGTGACAGTCAAGGAACAGCAACATTGTTCCAGCTGGGAGTGTATGACTCGGCGGAGGTCTAGCAGGTGGTGGTGCTGCCATGCATCTGCTGCTCTTGATTTCCTAGGTGGTGGAAATCACAGATTTCATAGAATCGTAGAGTCCCTACAGAGCAGAAGGAGGCCATTCAGCCCATCGAGACTGCACTGACTCTCCAACAGAACATCTCTCCCAGGCCCTATCCCCATGACCTCACATATTTGCTCCACTAATTCCCCTAACCTACATATCTTGGGACACTAAGGGACAACTTGCCATGGCCTATCAACCTAACCTGCACATTTTTGGACTGTGGGAGGAAACCGGAACATCTGGAGGACACTCACGCAGACACAGGGAGAACTTGCAAAGTTCACACAAACAGTCACCCAAGGCTGGAATTGAACCTGGGTCCCTGACGCTGTAAGGAAGCAGTGCAAAGTCCTGAGCCACCGTGCCAGCACTTGAATCTGCTATAGAGGACTTGGAGAGTTACTCCAGTGCATCTTATAGATGTACTATTGCTACTGTGCTTTGTTCTGGATGGATCCTAGAGTGTTGTTGAAGCTGCACTCATCCAGCTAAGTGGAGAGTATTCCATCACACTCCTGACTTGAATGTTATAGATGGTGGACAGGCTTTGGGGAGTCAGGAGGTTGAGTTAATCATGATAAGATTCCCAGCCCCTGACCTTCTATTGTAGCCACAGTATTTCTATGATTGGTCCAGTTTTGTTTCTGGTGAATAATAACTACCAGGATGTTAATGGTGGGGGTTTCAGTAATGGCAATGCTGTTGAATGTAAGGGGGAGATTGTTAGATTCTCTTTTGTTGAAGGTGGTCATTCCATGGTGTTGTGTGTCACAAACGTTACTTGTCAATTATGAGCCCAACCCTGTTGTTGCCCCAGTATTGGTGCACGCAGCCATGCACTGTTTCAGTATCTAAGGAGTTATGAATGTAATCCTGATTTCTCAGCTCTCGCGCAATTTTAGCAGCTCACTCCGCCCATCGGTGGGCATGGCGAACCGGTAAAATCGTGGCCCTTATATTTTTTGGATATGGCTGTTTGTGCTCCTGGCATGCTCTCCCACTATCCCCATTGAATCATGGCTGGTCCCTGGTTTGATAGGATATGTTGGGCCATGAGGTTAGAGATTGTAATAAATAATGCTGCTGATGGCCCAATGTAGCTCATGGGTGCTGAGTTGCTAGATCTGTTCTGAATCTATCCCATTTAGCAAGGTGGTGGTGCAACACAATATAATGGAGGGTCCCGCACAGTGAAAATGGCACATCACCTCCATAATGACTTTATGGTAGTCACTCCTTTAATACTGTCATGAATGGATGCAACTATCACATTTAGATTGGTGAGGATGAAGTTCAGACATGATTTTCCTATGGTTCTCTCCCTACCTGCCACAGGGCCAGTCTGACTGATAAGTCTTTCAGTTCTTGGCCAATATTAGTATTTCCGAGCCACTCTTTGTAATGGAGATTGACTTCCCCCCATCCAAAGTACATCCAGTGCCCTTGCTACCCTCAGTGTATTTTCCAAGTGGTGTTCAACATGGAGGAACTTTGATTCATCATTGGTTGAGGGAGGGTGGCAGGTGATAGCAGCAGCAAGTTTCTTGCCCATGTTTGACCTGAAACCATGAGACTCCATGGTGTCTAGAGTCAATGTTGAAGATTCCCAGGGCCACTCCCTCCCGACTGTATACCACTGTTCCGCCATCTCTGGGGGATCAGTCCTAGTATTAGGACACTGTGCTGCGGGTGGCACGGTGGCACAGTGGTTAGCATTGCGGCCTCACAGCGCCAAGGACCTGGGTTCGATTCCTGGCTTGGGTCACTGTCTGTGTGGCGTTTGCCCATTCTCCCTGTGTCTGCGTGGGTTTCCTCCGGGTGCTCCAGTTTCCACCCACACTCAAAAGACGTGCGGGTTAGGTTGATTGGCCATGCTAAATTGCCCCTTAGTATCAGGGGGTTAGTCGGATAAATAGGTAGGGTTATGGGGATAGGGCCTGGGTGGGATTGTGGTCAGTGCAGACTCGATGGACTGAATGGCCTCCTTCCGCATTGTAGGGACTCTATGATTCTAGTATTAAGACAAGATGTCCAAAATGTGCAGGTTAGGTGGATTGGCCAAACTAAATTGTCCCTTGGTGTCCAAAGATTTGCAAGTCAGGTGGATTGGTATTGATCAATGCATGGGGTCATGGGATCAGGCTGGGGAGTGGGCCTAGGTAAAATGTTCTTTTGGAGGGTCAGTGCAGCCTTAATGGGCTGAATGGCCTCCTTGTGCGCTGTAGGAATTCTATGTACCCAGGAATGGTGACAAAGGAAACAGATAGTATGTACCACTCCTTTTATGGATCCACGATGTCAGCAGGAAGATGACCCCTGCGCTGCCCAAGTGCTCTCGCTGCCACCTGCACTGAACGATGCCACCTATTTCCCAATGGCCAGATCCCCTCTGAGCTATGCACCCTTTCACTCCCTTGGGTGGCCATGACTGGCTCTCCACACGGTGGCACAGTGGTTAACACTGCTGCTCACAGTGCCAGGGGCCCAGGTTCGATTCCCATCTTGGGTCACTGTCTATGCTGAGTCTGCATGTTCTCCCTGTGTTTGCGTGGGTTTCCTCCGGGTGCTCCGGTTTCCTCCCACAGTCCAAAAGACGTGCTGGTTAGGTGCATTGGCCGTGCTAAATTCTCCCTCAGTGTACCTGAACAAACGCCGGAGTGTGGCGACTAGGGGATTTTCACAGTAACTTCATTGCAGTGTTAATGTAAGCCTACTTGTAACACTAATAAATAAACTTTAAACAGTGTGTCTGCCTCCATTCAGCTGGTCTTCCCGCGACAGTAAATGCGCGCCCCTGTCAAAATCAGATCATGCCCCTGAATGAACTCTTAGTGAGTTCTTTAACAATCTTAGTTAAATTGTGAAAGGATAGAGTGTATTCTCAGAGATGCTCTTCACAGGCCTTGCCCCTCCACCACCCTGGTGAATCTTGTCACAATCAGAAACTGTGTCAGAAGACCTTTAATCTTAAAACTGATGATTAATAAAATGTTCATGAAGTTTTAGACATTTGAGTGTTGAATCTCCGATCATTGGTCTTTTTTTATTCTCTGAGGCCTAAAACAATGGATTAATCTGGGTTTTCCATAAAAGTCAAATTCCCCAATTCTTGTGAGCAATGGTTTGAAAATGTTTATGCAATTTCTCAATATTAACCACATCCTCTTCCTTTTGATCATATGATTGTAGAAATACCTTATTTGTTCAGCACCCTCAAAACAATGTATTTCTCTGATGAAGATATATTCTACCTGCTCTGCATTCCCCAATATAGACAGGGAAGCAACGTTATTCAAAGCTTCAATAATAACATTTTGTATTTGTGCAGCAATTTTAATGTGGCAAAATGTCCCTCTGTATTTCACCAACATGGTTTTCAGAGAAAAACAGTGACGCTGGGCCACATAAGTAGCATAACAGGAAGGCGATGGCCAAGTGGTATTATTGCTAGACCATTAATCCAGCTAATGTTCTGGGGACTCAGATTCGAATCCCACCACAGCAGATGGTGGAATTTGAATTCAATAAAAATATCTGGAATTAAGAATCTACTGATGACCATGAAACCATTATCAATTGTCAGAAAAACCCACCTGGTTGACTAATATCCTTCAGGGAAGGAAATCTGCCGTCCTTAACTGGTCTGACCTACATGTGACTCCAGAGCCACAGCACATTTGGAAGAAAATGAGCTAGTTAGTGACAGGCAACGTGGTTTTATATGGGGAAGGTCGTGTCTCGCCAACTTGATTGAGATTTTTGAAGAGGTGACAAAGATAATTGATGAGGGAAGGGCTGTGGATGTAGTTGATATGGACTTTAGTTTGACAAGGTCCCAAATATCAGACTGGTACAAAAACTAAAATCACATGGGATTCGAGGTGGGCTGGCTAGATGGATACAGAACTGGCTTGGTTATAGAAGACAGAGAGTAGCGGTGGAAGGGTGTTTTTCAGAATGGAGATCTGTAGCTAGTGGTGTTCTGCAGAGATCAGTGCTGGAACCTCTGTTGTTTGGACTATATATAAATGATCTGGAGGAAAATGTGATGGTCTGATTAGTAAGTTTGCAGATGACACGAAAATTGGTGGACTTGCTGATAGTGCCGGGAATTGTCTGAGGATGCAACAGGATATAGATAGATTGGAGACTTGGGCACAGAAATGGCAGATGGAGTTTAATCCGGACAAATGCGAGGTGATGCATTTTGGAGGATCAAGTGTAGGTGTGAATTATACTGTAAGTGGCAGAATCCTTAGGAACATTAACATACAGAGGGATCTGGGCGTGCAGGTTCACAGTTCCCTAAAAGTGGCAACACAGGTGGCCAAGGTGATTAAGAAAGCATATGGCATGCTTGCCTTCATCAGCCAGGGCACTGAGTACAAGAATTGGGAAATCATGTTGCAGCTACATAAAACCGCATTTGGAGTATTGTGTGCAGTTCTGGTCACCACACCATCGGAAGAACGTGGAAGCTTTGGAGAGAGTGCAAAGAAGGTTCACCAGGATGTTGCCTGGTCTCAGGGACGTTGAATATGAGGAGAGGGTGAATAAACTAGGATTGATTTCACTGGAAAGACAGAGGCTGAGGAGAGACCTGATAGAGATCTACAAAATTATGAGAGGCATAGACAGAGTGGGTGGTCAGAAGCTTTTTCCTAGGGTGGAAGTTTCAATTACAAGGGGGTACAGGTTCAAGGTGAGAGGGGGTAAGTTTAAGGGAGATGAGCTGAGGGGGAAGTTTTTCACACAGAGAGTAGTGGGTACCTGGAACGCGCTGCCAGAGTAGGTGGTGGAAGCAGGCACATTAGCAACATTTAAGAGGCATCTGGATGGGTACATGAATAAGGAGGGAATAGAGGGATATGGACCAAGTAAGGGCAGAAGTTTTTTTTTAGTTTAGTTAGGGCATCATGATCAGCATGGGTTTGGAGGGCCGAAGGGCCTGTTCCTGTGCTGTCCATTTTATTTGTTCGCTGTTCTTTGTTCAGTGTAGTTGACTCTCAGCTGCGCCCTGAAATGGCCTAGCGAGCCAGTTGGTTTCAAGGGCAACTGGGGATGGACAATAAATGCTGGCCAGCTAGCGACATCCATGTCCCACGAATGAATTAAAAAAAAGATGTGCACTGTTGCACATTTTATACTGGAGATACATGACCTCCACTTCAAAATTGTCGAGCAGCCCAGAAATCTCCACTGACATGCCAACTGTAAGACTTCACAGTTCCTCTCTCAGAGCGTCATTGCCTCAAATCCTCCCACTGCAAACAGGCATTTAAAACAATCACTTGGTGAATGAAGTGGGGTGATTGGACCACGTAGCAGGGGGAATCTGACACCTCCCTGTTCACAGGCCAGTAGAATCCCCCCCAACTTTCTGCATCAGAAACAATCGTGTGTGAGAGAGACCACAGTCATTTCTGGCTGGATCCTCTCTTATTTGAAAAAAAGCGAAGACGTGCCAGCTATCTTCTAGAATGCAGAATTCTCCGGTCTCCAACTCCCCCTTCCAACTCTCTATTATACCTGTCCTACCTCACTGAATTTCTCTTTGTGAAACAGCCCTTATGTGCCTGAGAAGGGCCAGTTATGATTTATGCGTTTACTGATGTTACCTGTCACAGCTGAGCAGTAGTGCAGTCTCCTGAGATTATGGTGAAAGATATGGAACCAGTGGAACAGGAGCTTCCCACAGGAAAACAAAACAAAGGTATACCTTTCCTTGTATTGACCACCATAATACTCAACATAGTTTCAAGCAACATAGTTTCTCCCAAAATGCATACGTACTTTATTTTTCAGCCCAGTTTCCCTTCTCTCTCTGAATATAAACTCTAAGTCTCCGTTCATTTCAGTGGTAATGCTCTTTTATGGTTGCCGTCAAAACCAGTTTATCCTTGAACTTCTTCACTTCTGGCCTCCTTCAAGGAGCAGCTGTGGATCTTAGCTTCAATGTTTGCACACTGCTGTGTCTCTCTAATGCCCTTTTTTCCAGAGCTGGACAGTATATTTATTTCACAATTAGCACAACCTCGTACGGTGAAGTGAGCATCTGCCATGCCCTGGGTTTCAGGCCTTCAGCTCCCCTGTGGCATCTGCACCCTGCAACCCACCTCTGCCGCACCCCTCCCCGCCCCCCCCCCCCCCCCCCCACCGGAAGTCTTTGGCATCTCTTCCTCAGACAACAAGCGGCCTCAGTGATGGTTGCTGTTGGTGTCTAAACGAAACCCACACCTCATTTGACTTGCCTCCATCCCCACTCCTCAATGCTATTTAGCCTCTTGCGTTCTGAGACAACAGCCATCTGAGTGGCTATCGAGTGATCCATCACAATCCCGATGAACCTTGGAGGTGGTGGAGTGCAGGAAACACTGGTGGACAATCAGGCGCATTATTCATGGTGATGGGTTATTTCGAATGGAGACCTGAAGACTTTGGGTAGATCTTTCCACTAGAGGTGGTGGTTGGGGGGTGGGGCGGGGCGGGGGGGGGGGGGGGGGGGGGGGGTTGGTCATTGCCGGGGGCGACACACAATGGCAAGAGTCAGTTGACTAGGCAGCCTCCTAAACTATAAGTCACTTATATTGTCTCCACGGTGTTGATGTGTACTGGATGAACCCTCTCAGGCTTGTTGGGGAGGGTGATTGCACGTTCTGTACAGGAGTGATCTCCGTCCTCGCCAGCTAGCTCTGCAGTCCGCTCCTCATGTTTGAGAATGTCTGCAACTACACGGTCCCTCCTCCAGTCATCAAACTTTCCCATTCACTGTGGAAAATCTTGTCCTGCAAAAAGGCAAACGGATTGACTGTGAGCGCGCCGGATGGAAGAGTAGTTCAGAAACATGCTGACTGTATCTGCTGAGCCCTCCCCGCTTACCGAAGAAAGCACCGTTTGCCCAGGATCTTACATGGGATGGTGTTGTTAAAGTGGTTGGCAGACCCAGCCACTTTAACAACACCCATCTGGTGTCCCATCTGCTGGTCGTGTGAGACATCCCTGTAGATTCTAACCCTTAGACTGCCCGGTGCCCTTATGAGAGTGTGAGTTTGAAGTTAATGCGGTCCTTTTTTGTGGCCCATGGTCACTGGCCTCTCTGATGAGCGCCTCCCATGCCCACATGGTCGGGTGAGTGGGCTTCTCGCTCCCATTTCTCGGAAAGAAGCCCGGAGGGACTTCTCCAGGGAGGCTTCACTGAACCATGGAGCGAAGGGTTATTTCTTTTGGGCACAATGCTAATTTACACCTTCAACCCAACCTGTGCTGCGGGGAATGAATGGGTTCTGTTTAAATATGACGGCAGGACCATGCAGGGCAGCTGAATCCCTGCCCACCCTGCCACCAGACTCAACGAGCCCCTCACTGATGTACAATTAATTAGCTGAAAAGTGGCACCACAGCAGGAATCATGAAGGCTTTCGCACCCGCCACTGCAGTTAGTCTCCAGAACGGAAAATTCCGCTTATCTTTAGCAGTTGAAATTTATCAACTTCATGGCAACAAATGCTGAAATTTGTATTCAATGCATGGATAAAGGTAGATTCCATTGAGTCGATGCTCGAGGGATCAAAGGTCAGAGAATTGGCACAGCAATAGTTACCTTAGCTTCGATACGTGCTCCCTTTGGGTGCGGCTCCCAACTGGGAACTTGGAATTGGCGAACTCGCACTCTGAAGTATCAAGCAGATGCAGAAGCGAAGGAGTCAATCTGTGAAAAAAACATAGGCACACTCGGAAAAGGGTGTAATGCTGTAAAATGTCCAGAAGTATTTTTAATGGATTCAATGTTAACCAAAAATAATCAGACAAACATGTCTTATAGTAAGAAATTGAAAACATCCTTTGTATGGTGTTAATAGTCATGACTTGGCACACTTCTGCAGTTTCACTGTTAAACAGGATATTTTCACAATTTTTAAAAATGAAACTCACCAGGAGCTTGTTGCAGTAAATTCATCACTCCCTGAGAATATCCTGTTTCACAATCTGTTAGCTCATGAGGAATAGTTGATTAAAGTGCGATTGCAAAATTCTTCAGGAAGTTGGTAACGTGGGTTAAAGACCCCATGGCAGTATTTGAGTATCTGTGCCTAGTGTGCCAACCATCGTTTCTCTCAGTCTCTGGAATTCCAACCCAAATATTCCCACCATTCCCCCTCGCTCCTCTAAGATTCTTCTTAAATACTAACGCTTTGCGTGAATCCTTGAGCACCTTCCAGATCTCTCGTTTTGGCTCTTTTTTAGTTTATTTATTAGTGTCACAAGTAGGCTTACATTAACATTGAAACATAGAAACATAGAAGATAGGAGAAGGAGGAGGCCATTCGCCCCTTCGAGCCTGTTCCACCATTCATCACAATCATGGCTGATCGTCCAACTCAATAGCCTAATCCTGCTTTCTCCCCATAACCTTTGATCCCGTTCGCTCCAAGTGCTATATCCAGCCGCCTCTTGAATACATTTAGTGTTTTGACATCACTGCAATGAAGTTACTGTGAAAATCCCCTACTCGCCACAGTCCTGCACCTGTTCGGGTACACTGAGGGAGAATTTAGCATGGCCAATGCACCAAACCAGCACGTCTTTCGGACTGTGGGAGGAAACCGGAGCACCCGGAGGAAATCCACTCAGACACAGGGAGAACGTGCAGACTTCACACAGACAGTGTCCCTAGCCGGGAATCAAACCCAGATCACTATTGCTGTGAGGCAGCAGTGCTAACCACTGTGCCACCATGCCACCCTAAAAGAGCGAAGCACTTTTTAAAAACAAAATCCATTCTAGGGCTGCAGATGTCAGTGACAATGCTGGCATTTATTACCCATCCCTGACTGCCATTCAGAAGGAAACCAATGTAGGTGGTAGTTTTGAAGAGAGAGGAACATAGGAACAGGAGTGGGCCATTCAGCCCTTTGAACTTGTTCTGCCATCCACTGAGAGCATGAGTGATCTCCACCTTCACCCCCATCTACCCTCATTGGTTCCATAGCCCTTAATACCCTTTCCTTAACAAACATCAATCAATCCCATATAACTGAGCAAAATACTGCAGATGCTGGAATCTGAAACAAGGACAGAGGATGCTGGAGAAACTCAGCTGGTCTGGCAACAACTGCAGGGAGAGAAAACAGTTAATGAGAGGAATTGTACCAGCTTGCCCCACCCATCGATGGGCGCAGTGAGCTGGTAAAATTGTGCAAGAGCCGAGAAATCAGGATAACGCCCGATTTCTCAGCTCCCGCGATTTTATGAGAGACTGATTTCCGGCGGGAGGCTGAATAATTTAATTAAATCGATTTAGATGTTAATTTTCACAAAGCAACAGGAAGGTTGGGGTCATGCTTGCGGATGAGTGAAGGTGCTCCACAATGCAGTCACCCAGTCTGCATCTATTCTCCCCAATGTAGAGGAGACCACATTAGGAGCAGTGAATACAATAAATCAAAATGAAGGAAGTGGAGGTGAAATGTTGCTTCACCTGAAAGGAGTGTTTGGGGTCTTGAACAGCGAGGAAGGAGGAAGTAAAGGGGCAGGTGTTGCACCTTCTGCAATTGCAAGGAAAGGTGCTGTGGGAAAGGGATGAGGAGTTGTGTGATGGAGAAGTGCACCAGTATGTCACAAAGAGAGCAGTCCCTGTGGAATGCGGAATAAGGTATGAGCCCGTGATGTTAGAGACAATGTGCTAGCATGGATAGAAGATTGGCTGACTGGCCAAAGGCAGAGAGTGGGGATAAAGGGGTCCTTTTTAGGATGGCAGCCGGTAACGAGTGGAGTTCCGCAAGGGTCAATGTTGGAACCACTACTTTTTACTTTGTACATCAATGATTTAGATGAAGGAATTGAGGGCTTTGTGGCTAAGTTTGCAGATGATACAAAGATAGGTAGAGGGACAGGTAACATTGAGGATGCAGGGAGGCTGCAGAAGGACTTAGACAGGTTAGGAGAGTGGGCAAAGAAGTGGCAGATGGAATACAACATGAGAAAGTATGAGGTTATGCACTTTGGTAGATAAAATAGAGGTGTAAAGTATTTTTGAAATGGGGGTAGAATTCAGAAATCAGAAGTGCAAAGGGAGTTGGAAGTTCTAGTTCAGGATTCTCTTAAGGTTAACTTGTGGGCTAACTTGGTAGTTAGGAAGGCAAATGCAATGTTAGCATTCATTTCGAGGGGACTACAATACAAAAGCAGGGATGTACTGCTGAGGCTTTACAAGGCTCTGGTCAGACCATATTTGGAACATTGTGAGCAATTTTGGACCCCGTACCTAACGGAGGATGTGCTGGCCCTGGAGAGGGTCCAGAGGAGGTTCACAAGAATGATGCTGGGAATGAAAGGCTTGACATATAAGGAGCGACTGAGGACTCTGGGTCTGTATTCGATGGAGTTTAGAAGGGCAAGGGGGGGATCTCATTGAAACTTAAAGAATACTGAAAGGCCTGGATAGAGTGGACATGGGGAAGATGTTTCCATTAGTAGGAGAGACTAGGATCCAAGGGCACAGTCTCAGAGTGAAGAGACAGCCCTTTACAACTGAGATGAGGAGGAGTTTCTTCAGTCAGATGGTGGTGAATCTAAGGAATTCATTGCCACACAAGGCTGTGGAGGCCAGATCATTGAGTGTATTTAAGACAGAGATAGATAGGGTCTTGATTGGTTAGGGGATCAAAGGTTACAGGGAAAAGCTGGGAGAATGGGGTTGAAAAACTTATCAGCCATGATTGAATGGTAGAGCAGACCCAATGGGCCGAAAGGCCTAATTCTGCTCCTATATCTTATGGACTTATGGTATTATTGGTGGGGTGGGGGGGAATGGGGGAAGGGTGGTGGCAAGGGGAAGATGAGTTTTGTGGTAGCACCATGCTGGAGTTGGTGGACATTATGATCCCCTGGATGCGGAGGCTGGTGGGGCAGACAGTGAGGACAACCGGAACCCTATCATTGGCTTGGGAGGCAGTGAAAGGTTCAAGGACAGAGGCTCAGGAAATGGGTCAAACCCAGTTGAGTGTCTTGTCAACCACAGTGGGAGGAAACCTCAGTTAAGGGAAAAGGCAGACATGTCAGAGGCACCATTTTTGGCATCATAGGAACAGAAGAAACGGAGGTGGAGAAACTGGGAGAATAGGATGGAGATTTTACAGGCAGCAGAGTATGAGGAGCTGTAGTTGAGATAGTTGTGGGAGTCGGTGGCTTTGCAATGAATATTGATGGTCAGTCTATCGCCGGAAATGGACACAGAGAGGTCAAGGAAAGGAAGGGAATTATCAGAGATGGACTATGTGAAGGTGAGAGAGAGGTAGAAATTGGAAGCAAAATCAGTTAAAGGAAGAGGTAGGCCATTTTTGGAGGCAAGTTGAAAAAAGGCAGGAAGGAAGGAAGGGCCACATCATTTGGGGATTGCCCTATGTGCATCATGGACCACCCTCCCTTCAAGATGTCACATACACCCATTTGTTTCTCACTGCCTGCGCTCCAAAACCCAACCTCCCCCACACCCCTCACCCTTCTCGCTAGGCTCTCGGATTGTTCCAACCTTAAAGCCTGGGACTTACCCATCTCCAGTAGCCATCGTGGGTCTGCTTGCAGTCCCCGCTGTGCCCATTACTGAGCTCTGGCACTGCCGGTCTGCTGGAGCTGCCAAGGCTGAGAAATAGATTGTGTGTCCTGAATAAATTCCGGGAAGTGGGACAGACCAAGCAGGATCATAGAATCATAGAATCATACAGTGCAGAAGAGGCCCTTCGGCCCATTGAGTCTGCACCGACACGCGAGAAACACCTGAACTCCCACCTAATCCCATCTACAGCACTTAGCCCATAGCCTTGAATGTTATGATGTGTCAAGTGCTCATCCAGGTACTTTTTAAAGGATGTGAGGCAACCCTCCTCTCCCACCCTCCCAGGCAGCGCATTCCAGACCGTCACCACCCTCTGGCAAAAAGGTTTTTCCCCACATCCCCCCAAACCGCCTGGCCCTCACATTGGACTTGTGTCCCCTCGTGACTGACCCTTCAACTAAGGGAAACAGCTGCTCCCTATCCAATGCGGAAATTGTTAGTGAAGAGTTGGGATATTTTTAACAGAACTTTCTTTTAATCTCGCACCCGAATGGAGGGAGGTTGGGTAGTACAGTCTAAACTGGTACGGTCTTGCGATTTGTTTAGCTCTAGCCCTGAGAATTGCTTCATCAAATTCAGAAAGCCCCCTTGGTGATTAGTTCAGTATCTCATTTCAGAGAGCAGACATTGTCACTGCTGGTATGGGAATCAATATTTCCATTAGTGTAGAACCAATGCAGGCTATGTAAATACTGCCACTGCTTTCCATGCTGGTATTTACTATATCAATATTTTACTCCACAATGTAAGAATAATTTTGATTTAACGTTTTTGAATCTTGAATTTGCTTTTCAGTGCCAGCTGTGGCTCAGTGGGAGCTTCTGACTCAGAAGGTTGTGGGTTCAAACCCCACTCCAGAGACCTGCACGTAAAATCCAGCTCGATACACCAGGGAATGAGTTGGATTAATTAAAATTTGAGGTGACTGGTTTAAGCTCTCAGCCTTTGTCCATAGGTAGCACTCTCACCTCCAAGGCAGAAAGACTTGTGCTAAAGTACCATTCTAGGTACTTAAAACGCAAAAGCTAGGCTGACATTCCCATGCAGCACTGAGGGTGTGCTGTACTATAACAGAATCATAGAATCCCTACAGTGCAGAAAGAGGCCATTTGGCCCATCAAGCCTGCACTGACAACAATCCCACCCAGGCCCTATCCCCATAACCCCATGCATTTACCCTGCTAATCCCCATGACACAAAGGGCGGGATTTTCCGGCCGTGTTCACCCCAAAACCGGAAAATCCCGCCTGTGGTTAATGGACCTTTCCACGGTCCGCCCTGCACCCGCTACAATTCCCGAAGCGGGTGGAACAGGAAAATTTGCCCCTAAGGGACAATTGAGTATGGCCAATGAACCCAATCCGCATGTTGTTGAAGTATTGGAGGAAACCGGAGGACGTGCAAACTCCACAAAGCCAGACACCCAAGGCTGGAATTGAAACCAGGTCACTGGCGCTGTGAGACAGCATTGTTAACCACTGTGCCACTGTGCCGCCCTCAGATGTTATCATCTTTCAGATGAGATGTTAAACCAAAGGCCCAGTCTGCCATCCCAGAAGGATGTAAAGGATCCCCTGGCACTATTCAAAGAAGGTTCCTGGACAAGATTTATCCTTGAACCAACAATCTACAATGGATGATCTGGTCATTTATTTGATCGCTGTGTGTGGAAATGTGCCATGTTTATATTGGTTGTCATGTTTGCAGTATTACCTCACTGACTGACTTTCAATAAGTACTTCATTGGCCGCAACTGTGCTTTGGGAAATCCTGATGCCACGGAAAGTAGGATATAATGCAAATCCTTTCTTTCTTAAAATCACAGATCAGTAGAGATGCAAACTTATTTTTTTATTCACAGGACCCTTAACAGCCTAAAATTTATGAATTTGACTCACTCATTTAGCCCGACATTGTTGCCCCCTCACAAGGACCGACTACACAACCTGGAGGCAGATTGGCCCAGTTATTGGCAGAATGTGTAGCAACGGACATTATTTAAAAGCAAAGCTGTGCAGGTTAGCTAGATTGACCATGCTAAATTGCCCCTTAGTGTCCCAAGATGTGTAGGTTAGAGGGGATTAGCCTTGGCGAATGTGTGGGGTTACAGGGATAAGGCAGAGGAGAGGGTCTGGGTAAGATACTCTGTCAGAGAGTCGGTGTATACTCAATGGGCCGAATGGCCTCTCCTGCAATGTAGGGATTCCATGATTCTATGAAAAGCAGTGATTAAAAGCATAGATCAAAAGTGCTGTGGAGATCAATCCAGTAGGCCCTTTCACTTCAAAGAAGAAATGTCTTCCAAATTGATCCCTGAATCCCTTCATACTGTGAAGCATCCAAAGCAGTCTCTGTTGCTGCTGCCCTCCACACCCCCTAGCACCTAAAATGTTTTATTCCATAGGATCATAATGCACAGAAGGAGGCCATTTGGCCCATCGAGCCAGTGCTGGATCTTTGAACAACTTATCCAATGAGCCATACTCCCCTGCTCTTTCCCCATAACCTGGCCATTTCTTTCCCTTTTCAAGTGTACATGTAATTCCATTTTGGAAGTTACTATTAAATGAAAAGATTTTTTTTCCATGTCAAAGCAATAACTTATTATTAAAATGATTTATGTTATCAATAGAAAACTCAGTGTGCGAGGAAAAGAGCGAATCTCTTTCTGTGTAACATGGCCTGCCTGTTATGAAGCAAATGGCCATTTGCTTCTGGTAAATAGTCACCTATTCAGTTCTTACTGAAGTACCTGTGTGCATAACATTGTGAATAACTGGCACCCCTTGTAATCCTGTTGAAAACTGCCTCGTTATTATTTGATTATCACCAACAGTAATAGTTAGGTTGATATCCTTCTGAACAAACCCCTTATTTATTTATAATGTGACCAATAAAAATGAAATGTGCCAGGATTGCACAATAAACCTATCAGCATCTGTGGAGAAAAGAGATCAAGTTATAGGTGGAAGCTTAGCATCAGAGATTGCTGCAAGATCTTAACCCAGTTGTGGGCAACCTGTGGCTCAGAGACTACCTGCGGTCCATCTGGGTTCTGAATACAACTCATTAGACATATTGTTGAGCCTTGTCCATTCACAGGGTTGCCACAATCAGTCTGTGTAGTTTTTTTTCCTATCAGTAAGTCTGAAGTGATACGCACGTAAAGCAAGGGCAACATTTAAGAGGTATCTGGATGGCTACATTAATAGGGAGGGAATAGAGGGATATGGTCTCAGTAAGGGCAGGGCTTTGTTTCGTTTAGTTAGGGCATCATGATCGGCACAGGCTTGGAGGGCTGTAGGGCCTGTTCCTGTGCTGTGCCTTTCTTTGTTCTTGTCCTTTGTTCTTAGATGCAGTCAGGACTGCTGAGTTTTTCCAGCACTTTGTGATATGAGGAAAACTAGTCCCATGTCTGTGTGAGCAAGCCAAGGAGTGTGGCTATTATATCAATCCACTGTTCACACACCAAACAAGGGAGGGAAATAAGGCTGAGCTGAAGCCGTTGGGGATACTTTTCTGAGATCACAGACCAGTGCACTGTTGACTCTAGTGAGATATATTGCACATGTAGGCCTGAGTAAGATGC
The DNA here is from genome assembly GCF_964213995.1 of Mustelus asterias. Classification (NCBI taxonomy): domain Eukaryota; kingdom Metazoa; phylum Chordata; class Chondrichthyes; order Carcharhiniformes; family Triakidae; genus Mustelus; species Mustelus asterias. Next base: position 134,551,020 of record NC_135802.1, read on the forward strand.
TCTGTCAGAGAGTCAGTACAAACTTGATAGGCTGAATGGCCTCCTCTGCACTGTAGTCTAAAGTTTATTTATTAGTGTCACAAGTATGCTTACATTAACACCGCAATGAAGTTACTGTGAAAATCCCGTAGTCAACACACTCCGGTGCCTGTTTGGGTACACTGAGGGAGAATTTAGCATGGCCAAAGCACCTAACCAGCATGTCTTTCGGACTATGGGAGGACACTGGAGCACCCGGAGGAAACCCACGCAGACATGGGGAGAAAGTGCAGATTCTGTCCAGACAGTGACCCAAGCCAGGAATCGAACACGGATCTCTGGTGCTGTGAGGCAGCAGTGCTAACCACTGTGCCACCGTGCCACCCTATCTGAAGTACCTGCTGACTGCACATGACATTGACTGTGAGAACCGTGCGCTCCCTCTGTGTCCAAAGTGTAAATATTTCTTTTGTTTTTACCATTTAAAGTTGATGACAGTTCTATTAAAATATAAATGATGGTGGCACAGTGGTTATCACTGCTGCCTCACAGCGCCAGTGACCGGGTTCAATTCTGGCCTTGGATCACTGTCTGTGCGGAGTTTGCACTTTCTCCCCGTGTCTGCGTGGATTTCCTCCAGGTGCTCCGGTTTCCTCCCACACTCCAATGATGTGCGGGTTAGGTTGATTGGCCATGCTAAATTGCCCCATAGTGGCATGGGAATTAGCAGGATAAATATGTAGGATTACAGGGATTGGGCCTGGGTGGGATTGTTGTCGGAGCGGCTTGATGGGCCGAATGACCTCCTTCTGCACTGTCGGGATTCTATGATTCTATGACACATTCAGCGTGTATTAAACGTATTTAATCTTATTTATAGGGTCATGGTTAGTGAACAAGCCTGATTTCAAACTTGCGGCCCACTGAGATGAAGGAGGGCCACTCATGTGGCCCACCCATTAGCCTAGGTTGCCCATCACTTCCTTAACCTATCGCTTCTCCTGATGGGAACTGGCAATTTGGCTGTGTATTTGCGGCATTGTCCATTTTTGTTTTAGAATTAGATTCCAGGCTTTCTTTTTGCATCCTTCACTTATACAGCAGTCCCACCTGCCTTTTGGAGTAATCACACTACCCGTTTCTTCATTAGCCAAATATGAACAAGAGTAGGAACTGGTGACTCCTGGGTACATTGACTCATTAAACTTGGCCTTGTGTGAAACACTAGACAAAACATTGAGAGCACAGGTGGTGTTTACAAGGAGTAAGGAAGGATCTCAAGGTTGATCTCAAACATCAGGATGCTTCATGACTTTGATATCTATTTACAAAATAGATACTGTGCAATGCTACTGTTAAATCAGGAACATTCTGTCTAATGCTTAGAAAAGAGGGAGGAAACTCCTCATTATTTAATTGGAAAATCAGTTACCAAATTGATGACTTAATATCTGCTAACATCCTTTTATTTTTATCTTCCTGTTTCTTTAGATCTTTGAATATTTGGCTTAAGTGAATCATTGTGGAAAATGGTTTGGAGGAAGTTCTGAGTCAGAAAGCGTAGCCTGTGTTTGGATTAAATAGTTGGATCTTGAAGCAATATGTTCAGCAAATTGGTTTTAAAATGCATTTCTCTACTGATTTGACAACAGTGTTAACTCAATTCAAATAAAGAGGTTAACAGGCCTGGTAAAGCCGGGGACGGAGGAATGCCCTATAACTCAAATTTTACTCACTCTCGTTGTAAGGCCTTAATTTTTTTATGTTTACTTTACTACTACTATTAATTGTAAACTAAGTTAGCAAAATCAAAGAACTTGTTTTGGAGAAAATACAGCACAGAAGTTCATTCAGCCCATTGTGACTATGATGGTGCTAGCTCTTCAGATGAAATGAGCTGTTCTATTCCCATTACCCTGTCTTTTCCTTAACCTTTTACAGGTTTTTCAATTTTCCTCCTTTTGACTCTTCCCGGCACCTCTTGACACCGGTTAAGTTCAGAGAATGAAATCTGGAGGTTCAGGTCAATTGTGTTCCCTTGATGCAGGCCTAGCAATGTTAGCAAGGGCTTACACCCAAAATCAGGAATGGAAACTCAGTTATTACTACAGATGAAATGGTGAAATGGTGCAAAGACAATGATTTCTCCCTCAATGTCAGAAAAAGGAGATTGTCATCGACTTTAGGAAGCGTAGTGGAGAACATGCCCCTGAAGTAGAAATAGTTGAGAGCTTCAAGTTTCTAGGTGTCCAAATCACCGACAACCTGTCCTGATCCCTCCATGCCGATACTATAGTTAAGAAAACTCACCAATGCCTCTACTTTCTCAGGAGGCTAAGGAAATTCGGTATGCCCACTACGACTCACCAATTTTTACAGATGCACCATAGAAAGCATCATTTCCGGATGTATTACAGCTTGGTATGGCTCCTGCTCTGACCAAGACCACAAGACATTACAAAGCGTTGTGAACATAGCCCAGTCCATCACGCAAACCAGCTTCCCAACCATTACTTTTATCTATGTTTCCCACGGCACCCCGGACATTCTCTCTTCCACCTTCTTCCGTTGGGAAAAAGATACAAAAGTCTGAGATCACAAGTGGGATTTTACACTTGAGCGAGACCGGAAAATCTTGCCCAAGGTCAACGGACATTTCTGTTGTCCGCCCCTCGCCCGCTCCGATTCCATGGTGAGCAGGGCGGTAGAATTCTGGCGCATATATCAACCGACTCAAGAACAGATTCTTTCCTGCTGCCATCAGATTTTTGAATGGACCTAATTTACATGAAGTTGATCTTTCTCTCCAATCTAGCTATGATTGTAACACTATATTCTGCACCCTCTCCTTTCCTTCTCCCCTATGCACTCTATGAACGGTATGCTTTGTCTGTATAGCACGCAAAAAACAATACTTTTTACTGTATCCCAACACACGTGACAATAATAAATTAAAATCAAAAAATTGGATCTGTGAGGCTGCATAGTGGTCACTGGCTATGGGACCCTCTTGCTACTGCACAAAAACAGTAGCTATAAGATATGGGCTTCGTATCCAGTGAATCCCTGCAGAAAAAAAACACTTGACTTTCTAACCCTTACTTACCATAGTCTCTCCCTGATCTATGGTGGACAGACACTGGGGTCTAGAACAGCTTCTCTGGAGGCTCTGAATCTGAATGTTCCTCAGATGCACTATGGATTTCTTACTGAGTTATCGGGATGCCAGTTACGGTGTTTTCAGGTGCTTCATGCCGACATTCATTCTTCTTTGGCAACTCTCAGTTGTGTTTTGGTTGGCTATCAATCATCACGGTATCTTGCCCAAGGTCAAGGCGGCACGGTACGGTACGGGCGGCACGGTAGCACAGTGGTTAGCACTGCTGCTTCACAGCTCCAGGGTCCCGGGTTCGATTCCCGGCTCGGGTCACTGTCTGTGTGGAGTTTGCACATTCTCCTCGTGTCTGCGTGGGTTTCCTCCGGGTGCTCCGGTTTCCTCCCACAGTCCAAAGATGTGAGGGTTAGGTTGATTGGCCAGGTTGAAAATTGCCCCTTAGAGTCCTGAGATGTGTAGGTTAGAGGGATTAGTGGGTAAAATATGTGGGGGGGGGTAGGGCCTGGGTGGGATTGTGGTCGGTGCAGACTCAATGGGCCGAATGGCCTCTTTCTGCACTGTAGGGTTTCTATGATTTCTATGATCACCAGCATATCCAATAAGGATTCTCTGTACAGCAGGCTTTTCCCAATAAATACTCGAGGGGAATGCTGAAGCCAATATATTGGGCTAGATATTCAGTCCCTGATGGGAACAAAGCACAGAGGCGGATGGGTATGAAAAATTACGCCACTGGCTGACATACCAGTTTGCAGCAGCGTCCTTCTCCCAGGCTATTTATCTAGAGGTGAGCTGGTGGAATGGGGTGAGGGGGAGAGGGGGCTGCAGTCTGGCTACCCACCCACAAGTGGTAGCAGTCAATTTAGGCTCTTTAAAGGCTTATTGAGGTCTATCGTCAGAGGTAGACTGAAAATTTCCACTCATCCTCCAGGCTCCATTGAGAAACAAAACAGTTTGGATAGTATTCTTATTACCCTGCAGTACTGTCTTTTCCTTCTGGGTGGCATCAGGACTATGCCAGCTGCCTGGAGGCAGCCCTTTTGCAGCAGGGCAATGGGTCTACTGCTCCAGATAGGTTTTGAAGCCCTTCCTGCCTGCCTGGCTTTTCCTCTACTGTGATGGTGCAGCGACTGGCCCCTTTAAGGGGTGTGGATTGGGAAGGCCACGTTGTCATGTTGCCAACTTATATTCAATTGGGCATTGACTGGTAGCAAGCGGGGCTTCCGTCTGTCCTTGGAGATCTTGGTGTCGGGGGGAAGTCAGGGGTGCTTGGAGGGGGAGTGAAGGAAGGGCTGGAGCTTCAGGTCCCTGAGGGGAGAGCACCCCAAATCTGAAGGAGCCTTCAGTAATGCCCCCCACTGCACTTCCCCATCCCATTCCCTCCTTCCCCACCCCTCTTCAACTTCCCACCCGAGATCAATCATGAAGACTCTTGTTTGGCACCCTGTTCCAGTTGGCTCTTGCCAGCCTAAAAATAGAGGTTGGGTGGGAAAAGACCCTTAACTGGTTATTAAATGGTCACTTGAGGGGCTTAACAGGGGCATGGGCAAGCTTCCTATCCAAGGCCCAGCCCACCCCACAGTGAATCCTGATCGGGGTGGACAGGATCCTGGAGGGATTCTCATCCATGCAACTTTACATTCCCCTCCCACCTTTAGAAACAGCAGGGAGGAGGGTAGAATTCTGGCCCATGGTGTGATTTCTTGGACTTAGAAGATTCCCACAATCAGAGATGCATGAGGCAGACAAAGCACTTGCATAGCTTGTTTTTCCTGGAACAGGTCGCTAGCCTGAAGCGAGAGCTTGAGGGGCGCCATTCTGCATCATGTATGACTTGACGAAGAGTCTCCGCTCCTGATGCGCTGCTGTAGGCATGTTGCTGAGATCTGCAGATTGATAATCAACTCATTTGGCTGTGTTGTGAACACTGGTGTGACTTCACGAAGCTTGAAATCAAATGCATATCTTTAAAAATGAGTTGTCCAAAATATTTTCAGCTGTACAGGAAATTGGAAGGAGGGAGTGAGATATTTACAGTATGTGTCACTGATTTCCCACAGAACCTCTTTAATGTAAATATATAGACCAAAAATAGTCAGCACTGAAGCTGCTTGGTGCCCTGACTGTACAATTTTCATCAATTAGCCCCCTTTTCCTTACCCTCAGTGTTATGAGAAAAGAATTGAAAATAATCCTCATTGCTTTACGTTTGAGATATTCTGGGGCTACGTTAAGCGAGAGGTTTTAATTCCATATCCATTATGCTGCATTTTATAGAATTATAGAATATCCACAGTGCAGAAGGAGGCCATTCGGGCCATTGAACCCGCACCGCCAACAATCCCACCCAGGCCTTATCCCTGTGACCCCACATATTTACATTGTTAACCTCCCTGACACTAAGGAGTAATTTACCATGGCCAATCGCCCTAACCCGGGTTAGGGTTTGACCTGGGAGTACTGAGCAGCAAACACTGAAGGTGAAAAATTTGTCCCATCACCCCTCCCCCACTGATATATCACAACTGGATGAGTATGATATTCATGAAGAAGTCATATCCATCCATCTGTCTCCAGCTGTGCAAAGGGCTACACATGTATGGAGCCTCCCATTAGATATCCACCAGTTTTATCTCTAATATTCTCAAAATAAGAAGTCTCACAACATCAGGTTAAAGTCCACCAGGTTTATTTGGAATCATGAGCTTTCAGAATGCTTCTCCTTGATGAAGGAGCAGTGCTCCGAAAGCTCGTGATTCCAAATAAACCTGTTGGACTTTAACCTGGTGTTGTGAGGCTTCTTACTGTGCCCACCCCCGTTCAACGCCGGCGTTTCCACATCATAATATTCTCATGGGAGAGGACAGTCTCTTATCCCATCTGAAAGAAGCATCAATTTGTTTGCCTTTCTCAACCCTTTAGAAATCATAAAATCCCTACAGTGCAGAGGGAGGCCATTTGGCCCATCGAGTCTGCACAGACTCTCCAAAACAGCATCATACCCAGGTACACCACACCTCCGCGCCACTTCCTCCCCCATCTTATCCCCATAACTCCATGCATTTATCATGGCTAATTCACCTAAACTGCACATCTTTGGACTGTAGGAGGAAACCTGGAGGAAACCCATGCAGTGAAGGGGAGAACATAGGTTTCCTCCAGGTGCTCCAGTTCCCAAAGAGTTTCCAAACTATTTTGTTTTTTTTCCTTTTACAATAATTATCCATTTCCCTTTTAATAGCTATTGTGTCATGTATCCACGACTGTTTCCAATGGGGTATTTCATGGTCCAATAATCCGCTTCCTGAAAAACAATTCTGCCCTTTCTCCTCATGATTTTATTATTGATCTTAAATCAAACAACTTCCAGTTAATGCATCACTAACTAGTGCAGATAATTTCTCCTATTAATCTGCTCAAAGTCCCTTTCTAATTTTCAGCACCACCATCAGAACCGCTTTTAAGTTTTCCACCCTAGTGATAAGGCCCCAATAATATCACTGCTTTGCTGTACCATCCAGTGCCCAGATTTTCATCATGAAACAGCGAGCACCATCCTGATGTAAGTTTGAGCATCCAAGTCTGGTCGGATAGCTGTGACGATGCTGTGTCTTTAAGAAATATATTTTAGTCATGATTCTTGTGCAGGGCTGCTCTATGCACTTGGAGCCATCTTGTCTGGATCCACCAGCACTGTATTGTTACTGCAGCAGCATAATTGATCTTAATTGCTGCCATTTTTGTTTTAATCTGAACTAATGCAGAATTTTGTTATTTTGAGTTTTCTCTGGGATATTGCAGAGTAGGGCTTGATTAGGTTGATTGAGAGGTAAGGTCATATGACTGGGTACAGCCAGGCTTTCACAGAGAACCCAAGGCAGTCTGCTTTTTGGGATCTTTAGAGAGAGTTTGGTTTCTCTCCATCTCTTGCTATACTCTGCGGTCTAGAGATTGGAATCTGCAAGGAAATAAATCTCTTTCTCTGAGATTCTACTATCTGGGTGTGGAGCTTTCTCTGGAAGTTGCTGCATGAGAATTAGAAGACAAGTATCTGTCTGGATCATTCTCCAAAGGTGTTAAAAGACCAGAAATCTAGTTCCCACGTAAGCATCTTTGGCTTCTGTGCTAACTGGTTCTAAAGAAGGGATACTGCAATAGAGATAGCTGTTAAGAATTATAACTTGCCATGTTTAAGTATTTTAATTGGTAAAAGTTTGCTAATTCTTTTTGTTATATAAACTAGAAGCAGGAGTAGGCCAGAAGCAGGAGTAGGGCGGCACGGTAGCACAGTGGTTAGCACTGCTGCTTCACAGCTCCAGGGTCCCGGGTTCGATTCCCGGCTCGGGCCACTGTCTGTGTGGAGTTTGCACATTCTCCTCGTGTCTGCGTGGGTTTCCTCCGGGTGCTCCGGTTTCCTCCCACAGTCCAAAGATGTGCGGGTTAGGTTGATTGGCCAGGTTAAAAAAAATTGCCCCTTAGAGTCCTGGGATGCGTAGGTTAGAGGGATTAGCGGGTAAATATGTGGGGGTAGGGCCTGGGTGGGATTGTGGTCGGTGCAGACTCGATGGGCCGAATGGCCTCCTTCTGCACTGTAGGGTTTCTATGATTTGGCCCTTCGAGCCTGCTCCGCCATTCATTATGATCATGGCTGATCATCAAATTCAATATCCTGATCCCCCTTCGCCCCATATCCCTTGATCCCAAGAGCTATATATTATAACTGTGTTCTTAAACAAAATTTGTTTAGATAAAAGCATACTACTGTGTCACTGGAATCATACCCGGAGTGAAACACCTTATGCTCACCCAAATGCCAGAATCAAATGTAAATGTCAGGGACTGGGAACTTTATAATGTACAGTGGAGTTTATTATCTGGTCCCTAACACTGCCGAGTCATCGATCATGGATCCAAATATAAATGAGGCCAGCGCTGGAGATCTGAACCCCCTTTGGATTTCCCAGCATGCAAGTTCCTGTGTTGAGGGCAGAGATGGGAATTGGAAACAACTGGGTGAAGCAACACGCCTGGCATTGATATCCATTGTTTCCTGGAACCCAGGATACATCCCGGAAAATTAACTACAAGAATATTTGTTGGCTGTACTCCTCGTTATGGCTTTCATGACGCAAATCATTTTTTAAGCCCCTGCTATAATATTGAGAAATTCTCAAAATTCCCCTGAAGTACATTTAATGAAAAATGCTGATGTTTGCACTTCCATCACAGAAGATTTTCTGAATGCCATCCAGTGCTTTCATTTGTTCCTGTAAGTGGTTGTAAATTATAGAAATGGAGTTGCATGTAAAGTGACCAGTTTTTTTGATATTAAGATGAAGTCTTCAGTGCATACCTAGTTATAAGGTTGTGGCACAGAGGTTAGCACTGCTACCTCACAGCGCTGGGGACCCGGGTTCGATTCCCGGCTTGAGTCACTGTGTGTGGAGTCTCCACGTTCTCCCCGTGTCTCTGGTTTCCTCCGGGAGCTCTGGTTTCCTCCCGCAGTCCGAAAGACATGCTGGTTAGGTGCATTGGCCATGCTAAATTCTCCTTCAGTGTATCCATAAGACCATAAGACATAGGAGCAGAATTAGGCCACTTGGCCTATCAAGTCTGCTCTGCCATACAATCATGGCTGATTTTTTTCTCATCCCCATTCTCCTGCTTTTTCCCCATAACCCCTGATCCCCTTATTAATCAAGAACCTATCTATCTCTGTCTTAAAGACACTCAATGACCTGACCTCCACAGCCTTCTGCGGCAAAGAGCTCCACAGATTCATCATTCTCTGGCTGAAGAAGTTCCTCCTCACCTCTGTTTTAAAGGATCGTCCCTTTAGCCTGAGGTTGTGTCCTCTGGTTCTAGTTTGTCCTACTAGTGGAAACATCCTCGACACGTCCATTCTATCCAGGCCTTGCAGTATCTTGTAAGTTTCAATAAGATCCCCCCTCATCCTTCTAAACTCCAACAAGTACACACCCAGAGTCCTCAATCGTTCCTCATACGGTAAGCTCTTCATTCCAGGGATCATTCTTGTGAACCTCCCCTGGACCCTTTCCAAGGCCAGCACATCCTTCCTTAGATACGGGGCCCAAAACTGCTCACAATACTCCAACAGGTGGCGGAATGTGGCAACTCGGGGATTTTCAGTTACTTCATTGCAGTGTTAATGTAAGCCCACTTGTGACACTAATAAATAAACCGTATCGAGGAAAACAATTTGGAAAAGTTTCAAAAACAAAATAAGAAGGCAGCGAACTTGCTTTTCAATTTTGTGGTTAGCTGCAGTTGTGATTATTAAATCATTAATAATATCAATGGTTATTGTGGTGAAGTTCAATTTGTGAATAAGGCAAATTTTGTGAGAGAAAATGTGCTGCTTACATCTTCTTTCGTCACGGGCCTTCTGTTTAAATTTGGATGTGCGTCCCAGAGACTTCCAACGTCTGCGCTGGTTGCATAATGTAGATCAATATTTACCAAATTTAAATTAAATCTCTACAGGCGCGATCTTACCGGCCGTTCGTGCCACGCTCCCGCTGCAGCAAGGTTGGAGAATGTGGCATCCAGCCAAATCTCCATTCACTGCAGCAGGATGAGGAAATCCCGGTAGCGTGAATGGCCATAACATTCCACCTTCCATGTCTCTCAAGAATCAGTCAAACAGTATCATGGTCTATTATCACCCCTATGTTCACTGATCTACGTTAACTTCTGGTCAAGCAGCACTTTGATTTTAATATTCTCATCCTTGTTTTCGAATCCCTCCATGGCCTTACCCCTCCAATCTCTGCCAAACTCACAGCCATCTGCGATATCCGTGCTCTTTGAATTCTGACATCTTGAAAAGCCTAACTGAAACTTTCCATGACAACATTGGCGTCCTGGGTGGATAGAGTCGAAGAAGGATTTCATAAATTTGCATTATTTCCCCAACGTATCTAATGTCTGTTTATAGAGAAAAGGCGCTTTCCATGACCAGACCAAGTCTCGCATGAACTAAAATTTCTACCCTTATGTGTGTCATGAGTAAGATCGCATAACATCGGATGCAGCATTTGTTTTTAAGAACAAAGAACAGTACAGCACAGGAACAGGCCCTTTGGCCCACCAAGTCTGTGCCGACACAGATGCCTTTCTAATCTAACATTTTCTTGCCTCTACGTGGTCCATATCCCTCTATTCGCTGCCTATTCATGTATCTATCCAGATGCCTCTTGAATGCTGTTATAGAATCTGCATCCACCACCTCCTCCGGCAGTGCGTTCCAGGCATTCACCACCCTCTGAGAAAAAAAATTGCCCCTTACATCTCTTTTAAATTTTCGCCCCCTCACTCTCAATCTATGCCCTCGAGTAACTGACCCTCCTACCCTGGGAAAAAGACTCTGACTATCCACTCTATCCACGCCTGTCATAATCTTGTAAACCTCTATTAGGTCCCCCCTCATCCTCCGATGCTTCAAGAAGACAATCCAAGTTTGTTCAACCTTTCTTCATAGTCCATATCCTCAAAACCAGGCAATATCCTGGTACATCTCTTCGGCACCCTTTCCAATGCATCAACATCCAGCCAAATGGCGTGGTGACCAGAATTGTACACAATACTCTAAATGCGGCCTAACCAAAGTCTTATTCAGCTGCAACATGATTTTCCAATTCCTAGACTCAACGCCCCAACCAATGAAGGCCAGCATGCCATACACCTTCTTGACTACCTTGTCCACCTTCAGGGAACTGTGGATCTGCACGCCTAGATCCCTCTGTATGTTAATATTTCTAAGGGCTCTACCATTTACTGTATACTTTCCTTCTGCAATAGACCTTCCAAATCACATCACCTCACATTTATCCAGGTTAAATCCCATCTGCCATCTTTCGGCCCAGGTCTCCAGGCGATTTATATCCTGCTGTATCCTCTGACAATCCTCCTCCCTATCTGCTACTCTCCCAATTTTTGTATCATCTGCAAATTTACTAATCAGACCACCTACATTTTCCTCCAAATCATTTATATATATATATATATTACAAACAACAGAAGTCCCAGTACTGAAGCTTGTGGAACACTGCTTGTCACAGGCCTCCATTTAGAAAAGTACCCTTCCACTGCTACTCTCTGCTTTCTGTGTCCAAGCCAGTTTTGTATCCATCTTATCAGCTCCCCTCAGATCCCATATGACTTCACCTTCTGTATCAGCCTGCCATGAGGAACTTCACTGAAGGCTTTACTAAAGTCCATGTATACAACATCCACTGCCCTGCCCTAGTCAATCTTTCTTGTCATTTTCTCAAGAACTTAATCAAGTTTGTGAGACATGAGTTTCCCTTCACAAAACTATGCTGCCTATCACCAATAAGCCTATTCTGTTCCAGATGTGAGTGCATCCTGTCCCTAAAAATATTCTCTAATAATTTCCCTAGCACTGATGTAAGGCTCACAGGCCTGTAATTTCCCAGATTGTCTCTTCTGCCCTTCTTAAACAGAGGAACAATGTTAACTACTCTCCAATCCTCTGGTACCTAGTCCGTGGCTAAAGAGGATACAAAGACTTTGGCCAAGACCTTAGCAATTTTTCCCCCCCTTTCTCAGTGTTCTGGGATAGAACTATCTGGCTCTGGGGGCTTGACCACCTTAATGCTTTTCAAAACCTCCAATACCTCCTCCCTTTTTATCTCAACGTGTTCTAGAATGTCAACATCCTTCCATCCTTCTCCTTTGTGAATACTGATGCAAAGTACTTGTTAAGGACCTTACCCACCTCATCTGGATCCACACACAAATTCCCTCCACTGTCCTGGAGTAGACCTACCCTTTCCTTTTCTCGCTACTCTCTTCCTCCCAATATAGGCATAAAAAGTCTTTTAATTAAAATAATGGAACGCAGGCCATATGGTAAGATTATCACACTCACCCATCTACTTTATTGGCAGTTCACTGCATTCATAAACATAATAGCTTTCTTTTTAAGTTAACTGCACAAAGTACACTTGCCTCTGAGTCACCAAGTCGTGGATTCAAGTAACACACCATAGACCTGTGCACCGACACGCCATAGACCTGTGCACCGACACACCATAGACCTGTGCACCGACACGCCATAGACCTGTGCACCGACACGCCATAGACCTGTGCACCGACACGCCATAGACCTGTGCACCGACACACCATAGACCTGTGCACCGACACACCATAGACCTGTGCACCGACACGCCATAGACCTGTGCACCGACACGCCATAGACCTGTGCACCGACACACCATAGACCTGTGCACCGACACACCATAGACCTGTGCACCGACACACCATAGACCTGTGCACCGACACACCATAGACCTGTGCACCGACACACCATAGACCTGTGCACCGACACACCATAGACCTGTGCACCGACACACCATAGACCTGTGCACCGACACACCAGGTCGTTCTGGGAGTCGGAATCATTTCTGAGTCCCAAATATTTACAAGTGAAGGTTAATTTTGAAAAACAACCATGCTAGCTTTGCATGCTCAAGAGTTATGTCAATGGCAATGGAGTTTTGAGTTATTTAAGTTTGAGTATTGGTGTCACAAGTAGGCTTACATTAGCACTGCAATGAAGTTACTGTGAAAATCCCTTAGTCACCACACTCCGGCGCCTGTTCAGGTACACGGAGGGAGAGTTTTAGCATGGCTAGTCTTTTAGACTGTGGGAGGAAACTGGGGCACCCGGAAGAAACCCATGTAGACACTGGGAGAACTTGCAGACTCCGCACAGACATTGACCCAAGCCGGGAATTGAACCCGCGCCCCGGCACTGTGAGGCAGCAGTGATAACCACTGTGCCACCGTGCCACTGTGCCACCATGCCCTCCTAGTGGGAGTGCCCTGTAGGAGTGGGTGAGAGCAGCGAGTTCTGCATTGATTGTCTCACTAGGATGACATTTGTTGTGGTTGTGATCAGGTAAAATGACTCAATGCAATGAAAAGATGGCACAGGGGCACAATGGTTAGCACTACTGCCTCACAGCGCCAGGGACCTGGATTCGATTCCCGGCTTGGGTCAGTGTCTGTGTGGAGTTTGCACATTCTCCCTGTGTCTGCGTGGGCTTATTCCAGGTGCTCCGGTTTCCTCCCACAGTCCAAAGATGTGCAGGTTAGGTGGATTGGCCAAAATTGCCCCTTAGTGTCAGGGGCACTAGCTAGAGTAAATTCATGGGCTTATGGGGATAGGGCCTGGGTGGGATTGGTCAGTGCAGACTTGATGGGCTGAATGGCCTCCTTCTGCACTGTAGGATTCTATGATTCTACTAATGATTAGATCCAGATTTGTGTGATTCTAATGATTGATGGCTTTAAGGCAATGAATGATAGGTGGGAGGGGGCAAAGGGGACACATAACTGTACTACTTAAAATGGTGTGGCAGTTGGAGACTTGTCTTCCAGGAAACCCTTAATCTTCAAGTGTTTCTGCTCCCTCCCTCTGCGAAAGGGGATTTTTCAGCCAGCATGTGTCCCAGTATGTGGAGCCTTCAGGAGAAACACCCTTGGGTTTGTGCCTCCCTTCCTCCTTGCTTGCTGCTTGCCTCTGGTGGCATGAACAGCTGCAGTATCTGTGATTGCCAAAAGGTGAAGGTGTCATGGCAGCTGCCCAAATACCAGGCACAGACCTGGAGGAAACCTTTTTGTTGGTTGCAAACATCAGTTGAATGTTGAGAGCTGGAATCCCTTGGATAAAGTTCTAACCTTCATCTTTTGAATCCACCCAGGATTACAGGTATCTCCATGACATACAATGCTCCTCAGACTGCTGTTCTCACCACATCCTGAGGTCCACACTTAGTGCCATACGCCGCCATATGCACACCCTCGATATCTCTCCAGCAGCAGCACAGATACACTCTCTCAAAGCTGTCCTTGTCTCCAGTTTCACTTCATTTTTCATCTCATCCAATGCATTAAGAAGAAGCTTTCCAGCTCTGACGAAGGGTTATCCTGACTCAAAACATCGGCTCTATTCTCTCTCCACAGATGCTGTCAGACCGGCTGAGTTTCTCCAACATTTTCTGTTTTTGTGTTGGAATCCCTTCCCTGTGTTTTGTATACCCTGGCTGCTCAACCAGTGCCTTGATGGCCACATAGATCCAGTAGACAACTTACTGCACCTGAGGCAATCCTGTGATGGAGGCAAATCCCAAACCCCTCTGTGCTTGTGTGGCCCCATCGGTGATGAACGTAATGTAATCTGATGCTCTCTCACACAAGGCATCTGTCACCTTTCATACTCTATGATGGGCAGACAGTGAGGTCCACTGCTGCCCTTTGTAAAGCCACAGAGGCTGAAGTTCAGTAAGCCGATGATGGCATACAACTCTGCCATCATCGGCCTTGATAGGCACATTCCTCAGTGATAGTGATACTCTGTACAGGAATCTGTGTGGAGAGTTTATTCCTTCCCTGCTCCTCGCTTGCCTCAGGACCAATGGTCTGTATTTGCTGTGGGAGTGGCTCCAGCTCCAAGTGGCTCAGCCTCTTGTCTACAGATGGCCTTCTTGATTTCCTCTAAAAGAACGATCATTACTGCATGTTGCCCTCTTACCTCTGTTGAGTCACCCTCCTCAATAGAAGCAGTGCTGACACAGCCATCTCCATATTCTGTGAGTTGTTCTCTGAATCTTTCATCTTTTATTCCACAAAAGTAAATGGGCCGCCTCAGTGAATGCCTCCTCCCGAGGACAGCATTTATTGCCCATCCCTAATTGGCCTTGAGAAGGTGGTGATGAACTGCTTTTCTGAACCGCTGTGGTCCAAGTGGTGTAGGTACATCCACAGTGCTGTTAGGGAGGGAGTTCCCAGATTTTGACCCAGTGACAGTGAAGGAATGGTGACATATTTCCAAGTCACAATGATGTCTTACTTGGAGTGCAACATCCAGGTGGTGGTGTTTCTTTGTATCAGCTGCCATTGTCCTTCTAGATGATAGCAGTCATGAAAGGTGCTATTGCAGGAGGCTTGGTGAGTTGCTGCAGTGCATCTTGTAGATGGTACACTCTGCTGCTATGTGCTTTGGTATTGGAGGGAGTGAATGTTTGTGCCAGTCAAGTGGGCTGCGCTGTCCTGGATTATGCCACGCATCTTCAGCGTTGTTCGAGAGACACTCATCCAAGCAAGTGGAGAGTATTTCATCGCACTCCTAATTTGTACCTTATAGATGGTGGACAGGCTTGGAGTGGGGGCGGGGGGGGGGGGGGGGGCGGTCAGGAGGTGAGTTGCCCACCGTGGGATTCTTAGGGCCCGATTTTACCATCAAGTTGGAAAAATTGGTAAAGTCGGGCGTGAGGCGAGTAGCGTAATCCGCGCCCGCCTCTGCGTCGGTTCCCTCATTACTAAGGCCCGAATTGCCCCCGGCATTTGCATGCATTTAAATTAACTTAATGGGCTACACGTCCAACCGGCACTTCCCCCTTTACCGCATCATTCGCCCATCCAGAATCGGTGCAAAACAAATATGCTGTACAAAAGTCCGATTTGAGTGCTCCAGCTAGTGAGGAGGTAGGTGCCGAGCGTCCGACGGGTCTCTGTTTGAGATCAGTAGGGGCAGGGGGAAGGGGGGGTCCGCTGCCACTCTGCCTGTGGTCAGTGAGGGGGAATGGGGTTTGCTGCCACTCTGCCTGAGATCGGTCTGGGTGGCGGATGGCTGGGGGGATAAGGGGGTCAGTAATGTTCTGGGGGTGGGGCAATGTCTGTGGGGGCCAGGGGGAGGCATTATCCAGCCCGGGAGCAATGTGGCTGGGGAGTCGCATTCTATCATTTTTTTTTTCTATGCATGCGCAGTTGGAGGCATCGATCGGAGCTGCAGGATTTCGAGCGCGTTAACCCCCACTCACAGGCTTCTACAGCGTGATTTGGAATTGCTGATATTTTTGCAGGCAGAGTGCGTATGGGGGCGCCTGAGAACGGATCTAAAAGTCGGACTTGAAACACTCCCAGTTTCAAGTCCACCCAGCACTTAGAATCAAAATGGTAAAATAGGGCCCTTAACCTCCAAGCTGCTCTTGTAGCCACAGTATTCGTAGGTTTGGCCCAGTTCAGGTTCTGGTCAATGGTAACCGCAGGGATGTTGACAGCAGAACATTCAGCAATGGTAATGCCATAGGATGTTGGAAGCCAGTTCCTACTCTGAAATGTGGTTGTCATTCCAAAAATCATTTCCTGCCCTGCAACAAATTCTTAAAGTGACCCATTTGCAAGATCACTTGCTGAACTGCGGCATGCAAATGGCTTATCAGCGAACAGGGTCTGTTTCAAAATTGCTGCAATGTGGGATTGCATCAGAAATCCGCTTGTAGATTAGAAATTGTGCATCACCTGACTCCTATCCTGTCACCTCAACCAAACATATTTCAGCTCCCCAGTGCAGTGTTGGGAAAGTGCTGTTCTGTTGGGGGTTGTCATCCTGCAGATCAGACATTAAACCGAGGTCCTATCTGTGCTCTCAGTTAGACAGGACAGATGCCATGGCACTTCAGAACAAGGGAGTTCCTCACAATGTCATGGTAAATTTTATCCCTTCACCAAAGCAAACAAGCAAGCACATTTCATAAAAGTACTTAATTGACTTTTGCATGCCATGAGGGCATAAAAAAAGTTACAGATGTCTGAGTCATTCCTTTATCGTCCTTTATGCTTTTATTTATAAAGAAAATGATGTGGAAACATTAGGGTGGAGTTTTCAGGCCGTATTCTCCTCAAGACCATAAAATCTTGCCCGAGGTCAACAGATCTCTGCATTGTCCTGTCCTGCCCCACTACGATTCCCATAGCGAGCGGGAGAGGAAAATTCCGCCCCAAGGATTGAAACGGTCCATAAGAGTTCCAAATATAATCTTTGGAGAAATTCCTTATGCAATCCAATAATCTACTTGGTTTTTTTCAAGGAAGCATTCTTCCATTTTTCTTTGATAAGAACGAGAGCAAGTTAATATTTCTTCTTGACACATTAACTCAGCTATGAGTATAGACTCACTGAAACTGAATTAAAAACTGAAATTTAGTGAGATGTGTTAGTCATTTTATGCCAAAAAAAATTTCAATTGCATATGTTAATCACTGATTAGTAACCATCTTCCTCTCAACATATCCCCTGGTACAACAGCCACCGAATGTGAGGAGGTCACTTATTTCTTCCAAGTGGAAAATTTGCACACATTGACATTTGCGAATAAATGAACTATTCCTATTGTCTACTGGACTATGTTGAAGGTTATAGGTCAAACAAACACTGATCTTTAAAACCATTAACTTAGATATCATAGAATCCCTACAATGCAAAAGAAAGCCATTCAGCCCATTGAGTTTGCGAAGACACTCTAACAGAGCATCTTACCCAGGTGCTCTCCCCCTAACCCCACATATTTACCCCGTTAATCCCTCCCAACTACACATCTTGGACACTAAGGGTCAATTTAGCATGGCCAATCCACGTAACCTGCACATCTTTGGATACAGGAGGAAGCCGGAGCATCCGGAGGAAACTCACACAGACAGTCACCCAAGGCCAGAATTGAATCCAGGTCCCTGGCGCTGGGAGGCAATAGTGCTCACCACTGTGCCACTGTGCTGTCCTAGAACAAAGCTTTTGCTGACTTAGGTGTTAACAGATATCTGATTTTTAGCATTAATCAATATGCATTCAGTTGTGAAAATGAGTTCTTGTGGTTCAGTGGGAGCATTTGTATCACTGACCTGTCTGGTGTCAAGTCTCACTCCAGTACTTGATGGCCATGGAAAAGGCACATTCATAATGCGATCATACAGATTCAGAATCATCTTGTAAATCCTTCCAACAGGAGGTATAGTGGGAGAGATACCTCAGCCATGTGATGGAAAGAAATTGGAGCCTCTCCCGTCACAACCCTTGGCTCAATGCTTCATTATGCATGTAAAAAGGTATGTTGCCACAGCAACTCAGATCTGGGGCTGTTGGTGGAGAGGGGGGTGGGGTTACTGCTCAATTGGATGGTTGGTCTGGATCAAATTGGTGCGAACAGCATAGGGTTTGATCCCTGTTCCAGCTGGGGTGGATTCGGGATCTGCCTCCTTGCCTCACCTATGCTGGAGATCATGGAGCAATGGGTCAGACCTGTCTACGGGCAGAGAACTGAAGAAAGAGATCCAATAGTATTTATGCAGTACCAGTACCATCTCATCCCAAGTCATTACCGACCTAACACAACACCAAAGTTACCCAATGTCAGTTCTGTTTTCCCCAATGCTGGTATATCCAATGCAAGATATAACTTACCCAATACTAATTCCTACTTGTGCAAAGTCAATATCTGCATCTATTTACCCAATGTCAGCGCTAACTTACTCAACATCAATGCCAATTTGCCCAATGCTACTGTTGACTTACATAATACCAATGCTGGCTTTCCCAATGCCTAGGTAGAGGTGTTTCACAATGCTGTGTGTTTATTTCACAGGCTGGGATTTTCTGGTCCTGACATGGGAAATTCACCAGCTCGGCCAAAATTCCATTGACGTTTGGAGCAACCGGACAATACTGGTGGCAGGTGGGCCAGAACGTCCCTCCCAGAAATTGTGAGTCTCATGTTTTTCACACAATATTAATGAATGGTAAGTTCAGCTGCTTCCAGTGTCAGGAACAGTGTAAGGTCCCCAGCACAGATGTCTACCTTAATCCCATTTCTCCCATCTTTCGTCTATCCTTTAACATCTTAATTCTTTAAATGATTGTATATTTCCCATTAAAATAAAGAGGAAAATTTTGAGCAGGCTCGAAAGGCTGAATGGCCTCCTCCTGCTCCTACTTTCTATGTTTCTGTTCGAATATTGGGAAAGAACAGGCCAATAGGATTAGAAGTTATTAGAGTCATCCAGCACAGAAACAGGCCCTTCAGCCCACCATGTCTATGCTGACCATCAAATACCGATCTATACTAATCCCATTTACCAGCACTTGGTCCACAGCCTCCTCTGCCTTTGCGATTTAAATGTTCGCCCAGATGCTTCTTAAGTGTTGCGAGGGCATCTGCCTCCACCAACGTCTCAAGCAGCGCATTCCATATTTCCACCACCCTCTGAGTGAAAATATTTTTCCTCGGATCCCCTCTAAACCACTTAGACCCTTCCTAAACCTACGCCCGCTGGTTTTCGACACTTATGCCAAGGGAAAAAGATTCTTACTATCTACCCTATCTATGCCTGTCATGACTTTCTATACCTCGGATCCCCCCTTAGCCTCCTCTGCTCCAGGGAAAACAAACCCAGCCTATCCAGCCTCTCCTCTGAAACTTTCCATCCCAGGCAACGGAATAAATTGTGGCACATAACACTTCAGCGAGCATTACCGTTTTACGCATTCCAGCAAATTGTCTTTTGCAGGTTGGGTAAGCATTTGTCCAAGTATCTCCACTCTGTCCGTAATAGTTGTCCAGTAACTTGTCACTTTATCTCCACTCACCAATCCCACTCTGTCCTCAGCATTCCTGGCCTCCTACCCTGTTCTAATAAGCGTAACACAAAGTTCAGAAGGTGCGTGTTACCTTCTATTGGACCCTTTGCAGCCCTGTCATCCCAACAATGATTCTTACAACTTCAGCAGCGGGATTTTACAGGCTCGCTCGTCCTGAAACCGTAAAATCCCACCCGAGGTGGACGGACCTTTCCATTGTCCGCCCCTCGCCCGCTCCAATTCCCATGGCGGGCGGGCGAGGTGGTAAAATTCCAGCAGAGGTGTTAGCTAACTCTCCCATTTTAATTTCTTCCCTATTTCTCTCCCATCTACCTACCATCTTCCAGAGCTCCATCTTGTAAGGAGTTTTTTGGTGTGTATCTTTCCTATGCTTTTTTCAACACCTCACATAGTATATTTTCTTATGTACAAAATACTTGGGGTTAATTTCAAAATCTTTTGCTGCCATTTATCAGAGGTATTGTTGTTCAGAGAGTAAAACCAGTTGAGTTGAAGCTAGCATGGACGGCGCCTTGTCAGACTTTAGTGCTATCTTTTATGCAAGTATAATGAGGGATAAACATCTTTTTTTTACTCTTTGAGCTTGCCTTCACGGGTTAATTTAACAAGGAGGAGAGTAAAAGAATCGCTGGCATTCGGGGAGGGCACCAGATTCAGTTGTGTAGTACTAGACTCCCCAGTAGTCTGTAGTGACACTCCAACTCACCTGCTCCCACTTGGCGAGTGCCAACTCTCAGCTGAATTCCCACATAGAGATCTGTGCCAGAGGAATAGAGATTGGCAGGACGCCCATCTCCTGCTGGCCGATCGCTGAAAAGCATTGGCAGCCAGCCCAGAGAAATGTAACCTCCACAACAGGCATAATGCATCCCACCTTACCACCAGAAGATAGACGTATGGCACTGCGAGACAACAAGTCAAGATGTATAAAGACAGACACTGGTTATCAGTTTCTGTTGAAACTGTGGTACTTTTATTTTCTTGGCTCCTTTCGAAGAAAGTAGGAGATCTGTTCAACTGTTTCTCATGCCATTGTTTTGATGGGATTCTCTCATGCATGACTAAGTCATAAAAGTGATTCATCATGAATTGTGCACTGATACGGTGTCACTGCAAGACCGCTGCTGCCGTTCCCATCTCCTGCTCAGTGAACCGCGTTTTCAGACCGTGGTAAAAGAAATGGAAAAAAAAAGCTTTCCAACAGATTCATCTTGAAGAGGTTCCACGGAACTTATCACTGTTTAGTCATCTATTGGTTTAGATACAACACCCAAAAAGATTTATTTTAAAAAGCCTGCAAAGGAAATAATTTCTTACAATCAAGAGCTAAATTGAAGATGCAAACATTAATTTAATTAAGATGTTCCAAAAGCCACCTATTCATCAAGTAGCAAAATTGGCAGAGAAACATGCACTGAGTATTGGAGAGAGTAATTTACTAAGCATACCCTGCAGTCACATAATTACATGTAATTTCACCAGCGTAATTAACTAATTTAATTACCACTTCTCAAGAGCATCAATTATTGACATTATAGGGTATTTAGATTTTACACTCAACGTGTACTGCATTTTGAGAATTCCCAGTCTCTGTTTGTTATGCAAGCTTTCAAACGCCTCATTTCTGATTTAAAACATGCCTATAATGTTAATATTAGTGACACAGCCTCAATCAGACATTCCATACAATTAAATGAATGCAAGTACATTAACAGCTCCCCACAAATCCAAAATCACAAACGACATTTTATAGCATTGTAAATATCTTAATTTTTTTTTTGTAACTATTCATTTTTTTTAACCATTTAAACCTTGTATTTTTTCTCTAATGGAAGCGTCTCATTAATTTCGAACAGTTACCAACCGCCGCCATTCAGTTTAGCATCCTTTCTGTTTGTTTTTTTTTCCTTCTGTCAGTTTTCCAAATGTTTTGTTTGAACAGTGAGGTCTGACAGTGATATAATAGGGAGTGTGGTACTGCCATGGAGGAGTTACTGAACCCAGTAGAGTGAGAGAGGCGAATTAACATACAAGGGCTGAAGTGACAAGATTGTTGAAGCATTCAGGATTAATGACTCAATCGCCCTACTGGTGATAACTCGCTCACTCAAACTGTTGAGCTTGATAGCTTCCAGTCAATTTTCCCTGCTGATATTATGAACATTCACTCCTTAAACAAAATAATCTTCAACGATAGACAGGGAAATGATGCTCGGCGTAATCAAATTTCGTCTTGTTTTCACTCTTAGCGATGTGGAAGGCTCCCTACTTCAGAGTCCTTCGAGGAGCTGTTATACTCTACAGATAGGCATTCTTGATACACAGCTTTGTCTGCTGAGGACTGCATATTGGGAGAGCCGGAGTGTGGCAACTAAGTGACTTCATTGCAGTGTTAATGTAAACCTACGTGTGACACTAATAACTTTAAATTTATTCCGAGCAATAATATTTGGGGAAAACATGAACTTGGTCTTAAATGGTAGTATAGGTGACGGCAAATCTGCAATGCATTTCATACCCTGCCACACTACAATAGAAAGTCAGGTGGGGTGGTCAAATGGACTGCCAATTTGCTCATGCCCATATTCCAATTTCACCTCCTCTGTGCCAGGGAGGAGTGTATGGAAACTTCGTCCTGTAACATGTCAGGGTTGCTGGCACAATAGAGGTTATAACCATGGGGTTATGGGGATAGGGACTGGGTGGGATTATGGTCAGTGCAGACTTGATGTGCACTGTAGGATTCTATGATTATGTCTCTCATTATGTATTTGAGACACAGTACTGACAGTAACAAACAACAACTTTCATTTATATAGTACCTTCAATGTAGTAAAATATCTCAAGACAATTGACATCGCGTCAAAGAAGGAGACATTGGGATATGTGACCAAATGCTTGGTCAAGCGGATAGTGTTTCATTATCCACTTGATAGTGGATACAGACTCCTGTACTCTACAGCTCTACATCCAATAGTAGCCACAAATTAAAAAGTCAGTACTGGTGCCTTCAAGGTAGTGAGACGGCTTCCAGAGTAACTCCGGAGGCAGGAATGACATCCATTGCAGAATATAGATTTGGCTAAACTATTCAAGCAGGTCAGTGTAAAGGTTTTCTCTATCGCTGTCCTGTGTGAACCTATGCCAGCTATTCAGGAGACCTAGCAGCCAGAAATTCCTCCAGGTACTCTGGTTTCCTCCCATAGTCCAAAGATCATGGAATCCCCGCAGTATAGAAGGAGGCCATTCGGTCCATTGTGTCTCCACCGAATCTCTGATAGAGCATCTTACTCAGGCCCTATTCCTAGAACTCCACGTATTTATTCCATTAATCCCGCTAACCTACACATCTTGGGACACTGAGGGGACAATTTAGCATGGCCAATCAACCTAATCACTTTGGAGTGTGGGAGGAAACCGGAGCACCCAGAGGAAACTCACGCAGACACAGGGAGAATGTACAAACTCGACACAGACAGTCACCCGAGGCTGGAATTGAACTTGGGTCCCTGGTGCTGTGAAGCAGCAGTGCTAATCACTGAGCCACTATGCCACAGATATGTGGGTTAGGTGGATTGGCCATGCTAAATTGCCCCTTAGTGTCCTAAAATGTGTAGGCTAGGTGGATTAACCATGACAAGTGAGCGGCGTTACGGGGATAGGGCAGGGGATGTTGCCTGGGTAAGATACACTGTCAGAGAGTTGTGCAGACTCGATGGGCTGAATGGCCTCCTTCTGCATTGTAGGGATTCTATGAAATTGGAATTACAAATCAAAATTTTAGTCCACTGCACACACACATTCTTGCATACACAATTATTTGGCTTCTGCCTTGAGTCCTGTTCACCTATCACCTCTATCCTCACTGACCTACATCTCCTAATTCTTCAGCACCTCAATTTTAACATTCTCAACCCATGCTTTCAAATCCTTTTGTGGCCGCACCCTTCTATATCTCTGCCTATTTGGCCTTACAACGCTCCGAGGTCTCTGCACCCCTCAAATTCCAGCCCTTACACATCCCCAGTTTCTATCACTCCACATTTAATGGCTGGGCCTAGGCCCTAGGCTCTGGAATTTCCTCCCTAAACCACTCATTGAATCCCTACGGTGCAGAAGGAGGACATTCTGCCCATCAAGCCTGCACTGACAAGAATCCTACTGTCCCCCCATATCTACCCTGCTAATCCCCCTGATGCTAATAGGCAATTTAGCAATTTACCAATCCACCTAACCCGCATATCTTTGGACTGTGGGAGGAAACCGAAGCACCCGGAGGAAGCCTATGCAGACAGAGAGAATATGCAAACTCCACACAGTCACCTAAGGCCGGAATTGAACCGCTGTGCCACCGTGCCGCCCACTCTGCCTTTCTAACTCTCCCTCCTTCTTGAAGTGTGTCCTTAAAGCCTACCTATTTACCCAAGCCTTTGTTGCAATGAATCAATATCTCCTCTGTGGTTCAGAATCAAATTTTAACTGATGGCACACTCCTGTGAAGTTATTGGACTGCATTAGAGGTGCTATATAAATGCAAATTCTTGCTGTTGTAATTATCAAAAGATCCTGAAATGGTAATTACCTTTTCATGTCTGCCTTTGGCACACGTTTAACAAAATACTACACATCATACACTGCATTTCATTTTCACAGAATCATGGAATCCATACAGTGCAGAAGGAGGCTATTCGGCCCATTGAGTCTTCACTGACCACAATCCCACCCAGTCCCTATCCCCGGAATCCCATGCATTTACCCCAGCTAGTCCCCCTGACACTAAGTGGCAATTTAGCATGGCCAATCCACCTAACCTGCACATCTTTGGACTATGGGAGGAAACCGGAGCACCCGGAGGAAACCCACGCAAGCTCTTTGACAAGCTTCTTTCTTCGAGATTCCTTTCACATACACTTCTCACCATTTCATACTGACCATATTAAAACCAAACTCAGTGCTCATAATGTACTGTACAGACCTGGAAGATCCCAGATTCAACTGACCCCTACTGAGGTAGCAACAGCTTCATTCTAATGTCTCTGGGAGGGGAGGGGGGAATACTGAGCCTCAGTTCAAACGTCTGGCTGCTGCCATAGTCTCTAAGAAATACATGCTTATGTACATCAGGTAAGTCAAGGTGGAGACTCAGTTAGCCTCGTGGCCCTCAACGTCAAGGCTCACAATTAAGGGATGACCATTAGGTCAAGGACATGGTGCCCCATTGGTTCCCATAGATTCACACCCTTGAATGAATCACAAGTGCTAATTCCTTGATTGTGCTCTTCCAGCACGTGCAGGGACCTGGTGTCAGAGCAGAGAACAAAGAAAAGTACAGCCCAGAAACAGGCCCTTTGGCCCTCCAAGCCTGCACCGATCATGATGCCTGCCTAAACTAAAACCTTATGCACTTACAGAGTCCGTATCCTTCCATTCCCATCCTAATCATGTATTCACCTAGAAACATAGAAAACTACAGCACAAAACAGGCCCTTCGGCCCCACAAGTTATGCCGAACATATCCCTACCATTTAGGCCTACCTATAACCCTCCATCCTATTAAGTCCCTGATGCGCGATTGATTCACACGGGAGGCTAGGACGTACCCGGGAATAAAGGCTTTTATTCACAACAAGATTGGAGCACACTACTTAACAATACTATCCCAGACTAAGGGCTACTAGGAAGTAGCAGTGACCTTTATACTCCTGTAAGAAGGCGGAGCCTAACGGAGTGTACCACAGAACAATGCTAACAGGTGGAACACCCCAACCCCAACCCCAACAGCAACAAGAATAACATATGTACAAGTACCCATAGTGATAACCATCTATGGTTCACCACAGTCCCAATTAAGTACCTAGTTGCCCCTTAAATGCCGTGATCGTACCTGCTCCCACCACCTCCCCGGACAGCACGTTCCAGACATTAGGCTTCCCCACTGTGAAAAGGGAATCACTCCTATCGTCAGTAAGAAGCAGCGATGAAAAAACATCTCACTCCCAACTAGTATTTGGGGCCCTGCCTAATTAAGGTTTATTTATTAGTGTCACAAGTAGGCTTACATTCACACTGCAATGAAGTTACTGTGAAAATCCCCCAGTCGCCACACTCCGGTGCCTGTTCGGGTACATAGGAATCATAGAAACCCTACAGTGCAGAAAGAGGCCATTCGGCCCATCGAGTCTGCACCGACCACAATCCCACCCAGGCCCTACCCCCATACCCCTACATATTTTACCCACTAATCCCTCTAACCCATACATCTCAGGACACTAAGGGGCAATTTTAAGCATGGCCAATCAACCTAACCCACACATCTTTTGGACTGTGGGAGGAAACCAGAGCACCCGGAGGAAACCCACACAGACACATGCAGACTCCACACAGACAGTGACCCAGCCAGGAATCGAACCCGAGTCGCTGGCGCTATGAGGCAGCAGAACTCACCAGCCCCACCAGCCCACCCACCGTTGCCACTAATGGACGTTCATGGAAAATGAGTGGAATTCTCCCTCTGCCCAAAGTCTTGTCCATGAGAATTCAGATTATCTTTTTCTTTTTGCATCCAACTCACAAAATATCAGTAAAAACATAGGAACTGCAGTGGGCCATTTTCCCTATTGAGCCTGCGGTGCCATTTAATTAGAGCATGGTTGATCAATACTAGCTTTAGCTCCATATGCCTCCCATAGCCTTACCGAACAAAAGATGTTTTACTGACTTTTCAATGTGCATTGTAAGGCACGTACAACAGCCTAATCAGCGCTGCCCTGATTTGTCCATTTCAACCAGTATCTCCTCTGACTATTCAAGGAACTGTCTAGAAAGTATATAACCTAAATATCCCAAAAAAGCTCTGACACACAACATTTAGTTATAAACTGTGAGCAGGTTATAGGTTCCGAGCTACAGGCTTGAATTAAGCTGTGGAAGCGCTAACGTACACAATTTTGTTGGTGCCGCAGAGAGCAAAGTGATTCCAGACACAGTCAAATTGTGTCCAATTTCCCAACATTTCCTGCGATTACAGTACATTTAAGCAAAATAAAATCCAGACAATCCTATATTCCTGCTCACTGTAACCGGCAAGCTTTATATTTCTTTTAATGCCCGTTGGTGCACAAAGACTGTTTTTGTCCCGTTCATCCCATTGCACAGCCAAACCATACCTATTGTCGTAAAAATAAAGGGCTGGATTAACGCTGATCTGGGATGAGTCAGAAGACTTGTAAAAATAGCAGGTAGGTCCAGTCTCTGTGATTCCTGACCCAATTTCCCACAGTTTCCAATTTTAGGGAATGGCTTTTAAATGTGTGGGCTAGTTCGGTTCATGTGCCCGCACCCTACAGTCCTGACCTGGGCAGCTCCATTGTAAAGATAGGCACATCCGAGTCTTCCGTAATTTTCATTGAGTTGGGCCTGCTCTTTGGAGAGGTGTTCTTCATGGAACTCAGAGATGTTATGAACCATCGGCTGCATGAAGGAACCTTTTGAAAGGTAAATTCAAAAGATCCGCCTCATGCCTCCCACACCCCAAGATGCATCCTCCCTACCCAGTCCCGATGGCCCCTTATGCTGCCATGCCAAATTATGCCCCCCAAACGACCATCATGTCAAGCCTGTATTATTGGCTGAGAGCCTAGGCATCCCGTAGCATGTTGAAGCACCTGCACCCCAGGGAAAACAGTGCTTGATTGACAGCTTTGACATCTGATCTGAAGAGGTTTCAAATGCTTACAGTTTTGGGTAATGGATCTTTAAAGTGTCTGGATGATTAACACTTTTATTGGGCTGTAATAAAATTGAGTTTATTTTAAGAAAGTGGAAAATTGTCAATTAATGACTGTCATTTTAAAACATTTTGTATACCTCCTACTGTCACTATAGGGTTCATTGCTTCTACAACGTATATAGTGGGTTAATGGACATGGAAATGCCATAGCTTGTCATGGGGTCGTGAGGGATGATCATTAGGGGTTAGGACATGAGGTGGCATGGTTGGGGCATGGGGAGTGTGTACGGGTGGGTGAGAGGGTGTGAGGATTGAAGGCTGGCGGGGCTTTCAGTTTTTATTTTAACCGGACTAAGTCCTACAGCACTGAGGTGGAAATATTAAACAGCCTAGAATTCCCTCCCTAAACCTATCCACCTCTCTACTTTGCTTTTTATCTTCTGAGACTCTCTGTGTAACCCACCTCCTTGACCAACCTTTTGGTCACCTGACCTAATACCTCCTTATGTGGCTCAATGTTGTGTCTTGTTTGAATACATGCCTGTGAAATTTGAGCCTTCTGGTAGGCTAACGGTGTACATTATTGTTGAAATGCACTTGCAATAATTAAATGATTAACCATTTAATCTATTTTTGGTTACATAAGTTATGCGAACATACCAACACATGAAGTAGGCTAGGAATAGGCCATTCAGTCCCTCAAGTCTGCTCCACCATTTCATAAGATCATGGCTGATCTGATTATGACCTCAACTCGGCATGGTGGCAGAATGGTTAGCATTGCTGCCTCACAGAGCCAGGGATCGGGGTTCAATTCTGGCCTCGGGTGACTGTGTGGAGTTTGCTTGTTCTCCCCGTGTCTGCATG
Source organism: Mustelus asterias (assembly GCF_964213995.1). Taxonomy (NCBI): domain Eukaryota; kingdom Metazoa; phylum Chordata; class Chondrichthyes; order Carcharhiniformes; family Triakidae; genus Mustelus; species Mustelus asterias. Next base: position 134,579,190 of record NC_135802.1, read on the forward strand.
GGTTTCCTCCGGGTGCTCCGGTTTCCTCCCACACTCCAAAGGTGTGCGGGTTAGGTTGATTGGCCATGCTAAATTGTCACGGGGATTATCAGAGTAAATACATGGGATTGCGGAGATGGGGCCTGGGTGGGATTGTTGTCGATGCAGGCTCGATGGACCAAATGGCCTCCTTCTGCACTGTTGGGATTCTATGATTCAACTCTACTTGCCTCACTGCCCTGTTCACTCTTTGACTCCCTTGTCAAGCAAGAATATATCTAACTCAGCCTTTAACCTATCCATTGAACTTGCCTTCACTGCTCTCTGCTGAAGAGAATTCCACAGACTCACAACCTTCTGAGAGAAACAAATTCTCCTCATCTCTGCCTTAAATGGGAGACCCTTGGTTGTCAAACTTGTTCCCCAGTTCCTGGCCCTCTCATAATGGGAAGCATCTCTCACCCTGTCAAATCCCTTCAAGATTTTATTGGTTTCAATAAAATCAAAGAAAAATGTCAGCTCGGACATCATGCTAACTCCCTGAACTCCTTCAAATAATGTTTTCTTTTATTCACTCTCAGGTGTGGCTATCACTGGGCCTTCATTTATCATCCATTTCGAAGGAGGGTTGAATGTGATTGGGTGAAGTACTCAAAGGAGGAGACGGTGCCAGAGAACTTGTGGGAGAAATCAATGTGTGGCTTGGTAGATTTAAGAACAAAAATATACCCCTAGATTTTATGATAATTGCGCTATTTGGGCTCTGGTTTATGTCTCATCCTCTAATTCTTTCTTTATCAATTGGTGAATTCCATAGGGCAATGGCCTCTCTCCCAGACTGGCCCTTTGTCATATCCATCATCTGCAAAACTCAACCCTTGCAGTAAAAGAAAACAATTAAAACTGACAGCTACATGATGCATTTCATTCTCAAGCAGTATTAAATATTAAATGTAGATAGCAAATCAAAATAAAAACTTTGAATTGACTTCAATTTGCAGCAGTGTATATATCATAAACCAAAGGGAGACGATGGCCTAGTAGTATTATCGCCAGACAATTAATCTAGAAATTCAGCTAATGTTCTGGGGATCCAGGTTCGAATCCCGCCACAGCACATGAAGGAATTTGAATTCAATAAAAAATATCTGGAATTAAGAATCTACTGATGACCATTGTCGGAAAAACCTATCTGGTTCACTGGTGACCATTAGGGAAGGAAATCTTCCTTCCTTACCTGTTCTGGCCTCCATGTGACTCCAGAGCCACAGCAATGTGGTTCACTCTCCACTGCCCTCTGAAGTGGCCGAGCAAACCACTCAGTTGCAAGAAGGCAGCTCAACACGACCTTCTCAAGGGCAACTAGGGATAGATAATAAATGCTGGCCAGCCAGAGACGCCCATGTCCTACGAATGAATGAACAAACAAAACTCACACTCATTTTAGAATTAGTCAGACTGTGGAGCAGAAAATACTTTTCAATCATCAATCAATGCATCCAGTTATAAAGCAATGCTACTCCTTGTGGAACAGAATGGAGGAAGAAATTATAACAACTGCTTTTTTAATGAAAGTTTATATTTTAATAAACATAGCTTCAAATAATCTCTCGGTATTGCTGACATTTTTTTTGTAGAAGCTTGTTATCTGGCATTTATCAGGAATACAATGCAAAGGAAATCAACAAATTTATACTGTATGAGAGAACTAATTGGTTAGCAGGTGAACTTTGATTGGTAGAGGCATTCCTATGGATAATGCACTAGTTGATGGTGACTGACAGTTCACTGCCAAACATTGTTTGAAATTTAAGCCAGGCAACTTAACTGGTCAAGGCATTGCCCTGAGGAATGAACAAGCAAATGGCTCTTATTTTCTTTAGATGACCTGGTGACCTGGGATAACACCTACTCCACTAGCACAGAAACCGTTGGATCCTGAGGAGGAGGGGATAAATGGCTTTCCTTTAGAATTGGGGTGACTCCACAATGACAAGGCAAGTGATGATATCCTGCAACACTCCATGGTAGACTTGACAATAATCTGATACCTAAACCAAGCAGATGTATGTTATTACAAGACATGGGTAATGCATGAGCTTGGAATCTTCAGGGTAAGCCTGTCACTGCAGACTGAGGTTCTCAGATCGCCATAACCCTGAAAGTCAAAGCCCAATGGGTGATTCTAGCCAGACCAGCAGCATCAGGCTTAGTAATGTTCTGTACTGGAAAACTGTACAGTTTTAGCTAATTAAACAAAATCAGTCAATGCAGACTCAATGGGCCAAATGGCCTGGTCCTGCACTGTAGGGATTCTATGGTTCTACATTTCAGTTTATCTACAGTTATTTGGAGGGTCCTGGGCATTGGTTCTGTCAACTTGCACCTAATCTCCCTGGCTTTAGGTAAATGGGATGCGTCACTACAGAAACATACAAACAAATAATAAAGAACTGGAAAAGACTAATTAGTCCATTACGCTGATCCCATCCTAATCTATGCACATCATCACTTCTCCTCAAACTCTACCTTCTTCCAATCTCCAAAGAGAAACAAACAAAAAATTCTATCTAATCCCAATTAACTCATCCAATTTCTATAACTTGGGATGTTTTCGCTTACAGAAACTCATCCAACTTCCATCTGAAGGCCTGAAGAAAATCCACATCCATCAGATTGGATCGCATTTCAGAGTAAGTCGATTCTCTGAACGGACTCCTCTCCTTCCTGGCAAACTGGACTGAAGTTCCCCAGCCCTTTCTGACCTCTCTGGCTGAAATATGCTTTCCACTTGAATGGAATCTAATCCCTTCATTATTCTAAATATCTCAAGGTCTACGGCTTTATCGAGCAAAATGTCTCCATTCCTTAATCCTATCTTGATAAAAACAGCTTTTAAGTTGTTTTGAACTCAAGTGAGTCTTCTCTGGATCTTTTCCAGAATCTTAATATCTACCAATCATGCAACTAAACCAAAACAGAAAATGGTATTTCTAGCCTTAAATCATGTAAAAGCAAATTACTGTGGATGCTAGAATCTGAAACCAAAACAGAAAGTGCTGGAAAAACTCAGCAGGTCTGCCAGCATCTGTGGAGAGAGAATAGAGCCAACGTTTCGAGTCTGGATTACTCTTCGTCAGAGCTCTGACTTCTATGGTGGAATTTTGGCGGCACGCCCGCCCCAGAATCAGGGCGGGTGAGGCTCGCAGAATGGCATTGCCCGTTGGCCTTGGCAGGATCTTACGAGCCTCGAGTGGGCGAGGCGGTTAGATTCCAGTACTAGTCTTATGTTTGACAATCCTGTCTGTTCAACCTGACTGTCTACTTGCTTTCACAACAGCCTTGCAACTGTTGTAAACCTTCACTGTTTCATGAACTACAATCACTGCATCCTTCTCCTGCTCTTCAGCCTTGAGGTGGCAAACTTATCTGGTGTGTATAGGTCTGGAATTAACTCAGGGCAAATACATAAGAAAGAGTACACTCCAAATAAATTAAACAGAAACAAAGGACAAAGAACAATACAGCGCAGGAACAGGCCCTTCGCCCCTCCAAGCCCGCGCCGCTCCCTGGTCCAAACTAGACCATTCTTTTGTATCCCTCCATTCCCACTCCGTTCATATGGTGATCTAGATAAATCTTAAACATTCCCAGTGTGTCCGCCTCCGCCACCTTGCCCGGCAGCGCATTCCAGGCCCCCACCACCCTCTGTGTAAAATACGTCCTTCTGATATCCGTGTTAAACCTCCCCCCCCCCCCCCCCTCACCTTGAACCTATGACCCCTCGTGAACATCACCACCCCCCTGGGAAAAAGCTTCCCACCGTTCACCCTATCTATGCCTTTCATAATTTTATACACCTATTAGGTCATCCCTCATCCTCCGTCTTTCCAGTGAGAACAACCCCAGTTTACCCAATCTCTCCTCATAACTAAGCCCCTCCATACCAGGCAACATCTTGGTAAACCTCCTCTGCACTCTCTCTGAAGCCTCCACATCCTTCTGGTAGTGTGGCGACCAGAACTGGATGCAGTATTTCAAATGCGGCCGAACCAACGTTCTATACAACTGCAACATCAGACCCCAACTTTTATACTCTATGCCCCGTCTTATAAAGGCAAGCATGCCATATGCCTTATTCACCACCTTCTCCACCTGTGACGTCACCTTCAAGGATCTGTGGACTTGCACACCCAGGTCCCTCTGCGTATCTCCACCCTTTATGGTTCTGCCATTTATCGTATAGCTCCCCCCTACGTTAGTTCTACCAAAATGCATCACTTCGCATTTATCTGGATTGAATTCCATCTGCCATTTCTTTGCCCAAATTTCCAGCCTATCTATATCCCTCTGTAGCCTCTGACAATGTTCCTCACTATCTGCAAGTCCAGCCATTTTCATGTCGTCCGCAAACTTACTGATCACCCCAGTTACACCTTCTTCCAGATCGTTTATATAAATCACAAACAGCAGAGGTCCCAATACAGAGCCCTGCGGAACACCACTAGTCACAGGCATCCAGCCGGAAAAAGACCCTTCCACTACCACCCTCTGTCTTCTGTGACCAAGTCAGTTCTCCACCCATCTAGCCACCTCCCCCTTTATCCCATGAGATCCAACCTTTTGCACCAACCTACCATGAGGGACTTTGTCAAACACTTTACTAAAGTCCATATAGACGACATCCACGGCCCTTCCCTCATCAACCATTCTAGTCACTTCTTCAAAAAACTCCACCAGGTTAGTGAGGCATGACCTCCCTCTCACAAAACCATGCTGACTATCGTTAATGAGTTTATTCCTTTCTAAATGCGCATACATCCTATCTCTAAGAATCTTCTCCAACAACTTCCCCACCACGGACGTCAAGCTCACCGGCCTATAATTTCCCGGGTTATCCTTCCTACCCTTCTTAAATAATGGGACCACATTAGCTATCCTCCAATCCTTTGGGACCTCACCTGTGTCCAGTGACGAGACAAAGATTTGCGCCAGAGGCCCAGCGATTTCATCTCTCGTCTCCCTGAGCAGCCTTGGATAGATTCCATCAGGCCCTGGGGATTTGTCAGTCTTTATATTCCCTAAAAAACCTAACACTTCCTCCCTTGTAATGGAGATTTTCTCTAACAGGTCAACACTCCACTCCGAGACACTCCCAGTCAACACATCCCTCTCCTTTGTGAATACCGACGCAAAGTATTCATTTAGGATCTCCCCTACTTCTTTGGGCTCTAAGCATAATTCCCCACTTTTGTCCCTGAGAGGTCCGATTTTTTCCCTGACAACCCTTTTTTTCCTAACGTATGAATAAAATGCCTTGGGATTCTCCTTAATCCTGTCTGCCAAGGACATTTCGTGACCCCTTTTTGCCCTTCTAATTCCTCGTTTGAGTTCTTTCCTACTTTCTTTGTATTCCTCCAGAGCTCCCTCCGTTTTTAGCTGCCTGGACCTAATGTACGCCTCTCTTTTCTTTTTGACCAATCCCTCAATTACCCTGGTTATCCACGGTTCTCGAATCCTACCCTTCCTATCATTCTTTTTTACAGGCACATGCCTGTCCTGTAGCCCTAACAACTGTTCCTTAAAAGAGTCCCACATGCCAGATGTGGATTTACCCTCAAACAGCCTCTCCCAATCAACAGCTGCCAATTTCTGCCTAATCCCACTAAAGTTAGCCTTCCCCCAGTCCAACACCTTACCCTTGGGACACCACTCATCCTTTTCCATCACTATCCTAAAGCTAACAGAATTGTGGTCACTATTTGCCACATGTTCCCCTACCGAAACTTTGAAGACCTGACTGGGCTCATTCCCCAGTACTAGGTCCAGTATAGCCCCCTCTCTAGTCGGGCTATCTACATATTGTTCCAAAGAACCTTCCTGTATGCATTTTATAAATTCCTCCCCATTCAGACTCCCAGCCCTACGCGATTTCCAGTCTATACTAGGAAAATTGAAGTCTCCCACTACAACAACCCTATTTTTCCTGCACCTATCCATTATCTCCTGACATATCACAGAAACATCACAGATGGGTGGACATTGTTCAGTAGTTTGACTTGGAGACTCTTAATTATGATACTGGCCTGGGTGACATGGTGGCACAGTGTTTAGCACTGTTGCCTCACAGCGCTAGAGACCCGGGTTTGATTCCCGAATTGGATCACTGTATGTGCGGAGTCTGCACGTTCTCCCCGTGTCTGAATGGGTTTCCTCTGAATGCTCCAGTTTCTTCCTACAATCTGAAAGACGTGCAAGTTAGATGCATCAGCCATGCTAAATTTTCCCTCAGTGTACCCGAACAAGCACCAGAGTGTGGCGACAGTAATTCCATTGCCGTGTTAATGTAAGCCTACATGTGACACCAATAAATAAACTTTAAAATTTCTCATGTCAGATATCCAACTGACCAAAAGAATAGGTTCCATCTGAATCTGATCACTACAGATTGCACGTTTGATTTTACAACTGTGCACTCTTACTGGATGTAAAGTCCATTCTTTCCTCAGAATAGACGTAGACAGCGCTGGTACATTGGCTTTCTTTTATTGAGCAGAATTTTAAAATTAACAGAGAGTGAAAAAACTGATTTACTGGAAAGAAAGAGAGAGGCCAGCAAAAGCCAGTCCCAAAATAGACTTGATTCAAACCTCACAATGAAAACATAAAGCTGTAGAGAGCATTCTAACTTTCTGGTTATCTTTGTTTTGAAATTACTTGGTACAGGCAGTCTCTAACTTTCATAAACAATTTGCAGCTGTGGCTGTGAAAGCTTTGTTTTGGCTTATGAAAAAGCTTGTTTACCTTTCAAAAATGCAGTCAATTTTCCAAGCTAATCCCAGCATGCTTGCAGTGTCTTAAATGTGGCCAAGTTAGCTTTAAAGCTTAGCAGGGGCGGCACGGTAGCACAGTGGTTAGCACTGCTGCTTCACAGCTCCAGGGACCTAGGTTCGATTCCCGGCTTGGGTTGCTGTCTGTGTGGAGTTTGCACATTCTCCTTGTGTCTGCGTGGGTTTCCTCCAGGTGCTCCGGTTTCCTCCCACAGTCCAAAGATGTGCGGGTTAGGTTGATTGGCCATGCTGAAATTGCCCCTTAGTGTCCTGGGATGCGTAGATTAGAGGGATTCGCGGGTAGAATTTGTCAGGATATAGGGGTAGGGCCTGGGTGGGATTGTGGTCGGTGCAGACTCGATGGGCCGAATGGCCTCTTTCTGTACTGTAGGGTTTCTATGATGATATGAGCATAGTTAGTTACATAGGCAGAAATATCTTAAAATGAAGTCTTTGCATGAATTGAAAGATACCATACCAAGGATCCCACACTGGCGAATATTCCCAGAGTGTGCTATCTCATAGAATCCGGATTCCAATCACTACGTATTGAGTTCCTTTCTCAAAGGGGGAATCAACTGAATGTCAGCTGCTACTTTAGGATGGTCACAGAGTGAGTTTCATTCTATTTTTTGTTTTGATTGTGCATCTTTCAAAACTCACCATCAAGTCAAATACCCTGCTTTCATGAATATTCTCTATGAGTTTTGGGATTTTGTCCTGTCAGTCTTCGAATCCCTACAGTACAGAAGGAGGCCATTTGGTCCATTGAGTCTGTACCAACCACAATCCCACCCAGGCCCTATTCCCATAATAGCACACAATTACCCGAGCTAGGCCCCCTGACTCGAGAGTCAAATTAGCATGGCCAATCAACTTAACCCGCACATCTTTGGACTGTAGAAGGAAACCGGAGCTCCCGGAGGAAACCCACGCAGACACGGGGAGAATGTGCAAACTCCATACAGACAGTGAAAAAAGGTCGGAATTGAACCTGGGCCCCTGGCACTGTGAGGCAGCACTGCTAACCACTGTGCCACCATGCCGTCTTTTTTTTCTCAAATGAGAACAGGTCTCATTCTGCAAGTCTTTTCTCACAGCTTAGAGTCTTGAGAGCTGAGGATATAGCCTTGAATGAAAAGCCCACTGATCTCCAGTTCTAGAGTTTTGTTCTGTGCTTCCAGTGGGTGAAGGTTTGCCAGTTAGCTGGATGGAATTGTAATCTGAATTCATCCTTATCACTTACTCTGAATCGTTTTTTTTATTCGTTCGTGGGACATGGGCGTCATTGGCTGGCCAGCATTTATTGCCCATCCCGAGTCTCCCTTGAACTGAGTGGCTTGCTAAACCACTTCAGAGGGCGGTTGAGAGTCAACCACATTGCTGTGACTCTGTTGTCACAGGCCAGACTGAGTAAGGACGGCAGATTTCCTTCCCTGAAGGACATTAGTGAACCAGATGGGTTTTTCTGACAATCGGCAATGGTTTCATGGACATCAATGGATTCTTAATTCCAGATTTTTTTTATTGAATTCAAATTCTACCATCGGCCGTGGTGGGATTCAAACCTGGGTCCCCAGAACTTTAGCTGAGTTTCTGGATTAATAGTCTAGCAGTAACACCACAAGGCCATCGCCTCCCATTGCCCACCCTCCCACTGCCAATAGGTATTAGGTAGGTGCACATGAAACTTCCATTTCGTTTATCCCAACAGTGACCCAACACACAAATAAATATATAGTCATAGCATTGTGCCCATGCCAGCTCTTTGAAAGAACTTTCCCATTGGTCTGCTCTTTCCCACAGTCCTGCAAATCTTCCTTTTCAAATATATGTCCAGTTCCCTATTGAAAGTTACCAATGAACCTAATTCCAGCACATTTTCCAGATAGTACATTGAGGAGTATAATGTGTAAGTAAAGTTCTCCTTATCTCCCTCCTAATTTTTTGCCACTTATTTTAAGACTGCTTCCTCTTTCACTGACAGTCCTGATGTGGAGATGCCGGCGTTGGACTGGGGTGGGCACAGTAAGAAGTCTCCCAACACCAGGTTGAAGTCCAACAGGTTTATTTGGAATCACAAGCTTTCAGAACACTGACTCACCTGATGAAGGAGCTGCGCTCCGAAAGCTCGCGCTACCAAATAAACCTTTTGGACTTTTAACCTGGTGTTGTGAGATTTCTTACTGACAGTCCTGACAGTGGAGGTAGTTTCTGCCTATGTATTCAAACAGAACTCATCATAACTTTGGAAATAAATGTTGTGCTACTTGTAAATACAGTGACTTGTTATGTAGGTCGAGTACACTGGCCAGTTATTCACAGTTAAGGTTCCACTAGCAACAATGAGATGAATGAACAGCTAATTTATACTGAGCGGCATGGCTTCAAGGGAGGAATGTTGGTCAGGAGGGCAAGCTCACGACAGTCTGGGCTACCTCTGGCTTTCTTCCTCCTGACAATTTCATGAATCAATAAATAGCAAATTCCAAAGGTAAGCTTTTGAAGGAATGGTTCACAAATCTTGGAAAACAAAATTAGACAAATAAGTCTTTTTTTCGAATGAAAGTCCATTTCTTTCTACATTTTTATCTTACACCTTGGAGATGTTACTGATCAAACGTTCCAATTAATTTCCATCAAACAAAGTGGGTTTTGAAATTTGCACAATGCTTCTACCCTGCCAACGGGACTTGCCTTGGTTGAGTAGACTAATTGCAGCACCAGCATGACCCAGAGGACAGTATAAAATAAGTTGAATAAAACTCACATTAACCTGTCGCTGTGTTCTCTTTGTAATGGTCGAACTGAAAGTGGAGATAGTTGCACTCCAGTTGTGAATCTTAGAATCTCTACAGTGCAGAAGGAGGCCATTCGGCCCATCAAGCCTGCACCGACAACAATCCAACCCAGGCCCTATCCCCATCAGCCCATGTATTTACCCTGATATCCTCCCTATCACTGAGGGGTAATTTAGCATAGCCAATCCACCTAATCGGCACATTTTGGAGCATGGGAGGAAATTGGAGCACCCAGATGAAACCCACGCAGATATAGAATAGGATAGAATAGAATCATAGAATACCTACAATGCAGAAGGAGGCTATTTGCCCCATCGAGTCTGCACCAACAACAATCCCACCCAGCCTCTATCCCCGTAACCCCACATATTTACCCTACTAATCCACCTGATTAAGGAGCAATTTAGCATGGCCAATCAATCTAACCCATACATTTTTGGACACGGGGAGATCGTGCAGACTCCACACAGACAGTGACCCGAGGCTGGAATTGAAACCAGGCCCCTGGCTCTGGAGGCAGCAGTGCTAACCACTGTACCACTGTGCTGCCCATTATGGTAATCTTGTGCAACATCTAGTATACATCTTTCTACAATGACTAAAACCCTGACACTGCACAGGCCACATTGGAACATGTAACATTTATTGATGCCTTTATCAAACACAGATAAATCTATGTGTGCCTGTGGTGATGCCTGATGCTGACTAGGTGGCCTAGATTCTGGCTGCGGTGACATAGTAGAAACATTAAAGCACTCAGCATATATATATTCACTTCCCTTTCTCTGACCAAATGAAACCCTCTTCTTGTATTCAGTATCACCGGAAGAGGCTATGTTCATTCAACATTATATTGACTCGAATCTCCAACATACAGAGAAAGGATTTACAGACTGGCTCAGATTCTACTGATAGAATGGAGTGTTTGTAATGCAGTGCATTATCCTGATGTTTTAATGCACCATGCTTTCACTGCTGGATCACAGCTATCAATCTGACCAGCTAATTTTGAGTCACACAAGGAGCTCCAGGCTTTTACGTATAAATGAGTTCACAGCAGTTTCTCTCCGCAAGGATGTGAAATAAAAAAAATAAGAAATGGGAAGGAAATACACTAGAACAAAGACAAAGAACAAAGAAAAGTGCAGCACAAGAGCCTTGGCCCTCCAAGTCTGTGCCGATTATAATGCCCTGACTAAAAAAAACCTTCTGCCCTTACTCGGTCCATATCCCTCTATTTCCTCCCTATTTATGTACCCATCCAGATGCCTGTTAAATGTTGCTAATGTGTCTGCTTCCACCACATCCTCTGGCAGCATGTTCCAGGCACCCACCACTCTCTGCGTGAATAACTTCCCCTGCACATCTCCCTGAAACTTTCCTCCTCTCACCTTGAACCTGTGCCCCCTTGTAATTGACCCCAGGAAAAAGCCTCTGACTATCCACCCTGTCTATGCCTCTCATAATTTTGCAGACCTCTATCATTTTTCCCCTCAGCCTCTATCTTTCCAGTGAAAACAATCCTAGTTTATTCAACCTCTCCTCATAGTCAACACCCTCGAGACCAGGCAACATCCTGGTGAACCTTCTTTGCACTCTCTCCAAAGCTTCCACGTCCTTCTGACAATGTGGTGACCAGAACTGCACACAATACTCCAAATGCGGCCTAACCAAGGTTTTATATAGCTGCAACATGATTTCCCAACTCCTGTACTCAATGTCCCGGCTGATGAAGGCAAACATGCCATATACTTTCTTAATCACCTTAGCCACCTGTGTTGCCGCTTTTGGGGAACTGTGGACCTGCACGCCCAGCACCGTCAGTTTGTTAATGATATTAATATTGTTTTATAATAATTTTATAAAAGTTTAATAATAATTGTTTTACAAATATTGTTTTCTTTTGTACAGTGTTGTGGTGTATTGTATATAGTATACTATGCTGTATGGTACTGTGTTGTATTGTAAAGCATTATGTTGTATTAATTAGTATTGTATATTATCCTATGGTACAGTTTAGTGTTGTGTTTTATTGCAGACTATTGTAGCAGATTCTATAAAAGAGAAAATGATATCCTGTTACTTTCTTTCTTTAAATTGATAGCCCCCAAAATTGGGCATTGAGATGCTGATACACAGTTAACCCACTTCCATTCACAGTGATGCAGGCAGCACACCAAGGTCATACTGCCTGCTAATTACAGTGACTCTGGTGTGCAGCCCAGTGCTGAATGCACCAAGTGGCTGCATTCCTCAGCAAGGGGCCCCAGGTTTGTGTGAGGTTAACGCCACTTTAAACCAGCCCGCACTACTTAAAGACTCACAGAATTCTCACAGCGCAAGAGAAGACCATTCAGCCCATTGTGTCTGCACCAGCTCTCCATTTTGCTCAGTGCCATTCTCCTGCCTTCTTCCCGTAACCCTGCACTTTGTTTCTTCTCAAATGGCGGCACAGTGGCACAGTGGGTTAGCACTGCTGCCTCACAGCGCCAGGGACCCGGGTTCAATTCTCGGTTTGGGTCACTGTCTGTGCGGAGTCTGCACGTTCTCCCCGTGTCTGCGTGGGTTTCCTCTGAGTGCTCCAGTTTCCTCCCACAGTCTGAAAGACATGCAGGTTAGGTGCATTGACCATGCTAAATTTTCCCTCAGTGTACCCGAACAGGTGCCGGAGTGTGGTGACTGGGGGATTTTCACAGTAGCTTCATTGCAGTGTTAATGTAAGCCTACTTGTGACACTAATAAATAAACTTTAAAACGTAATCATCTCATTCCCTCTTCAATGCTTCGAGTGATCCTGCCTCCACCACACTCCAGGCACTGCATTCCAAACCCTCACCACTCGCTGTGTGAATAACTTTTTTCTCATGTTGCTTTTGTTTCTGTTGGAAATTATTTTAAATCTGTGCCCTTTCATTTTCCATCCTTTCCCGAGTGGGAACATACTCTCTCTCTGGGCTCCTCATGACTTTGAAAATCTCTATCAAATCTCCTCTTGGCTTTCTTTTCTCCAGGGAAAAGAGTCTCAACTGCCGGTATTTTGTGACCTCGCACAAGGCTCGTAAGCTCCCACCCGAGACCAACGGAGAATGTCATCCTGCGAGCCTTGCCCGCCTCGGTTCTGGGGCGGGCAAGGCGATAAAATTCCGGCCAATATCTGCAATTTATCTTCATAACCGAAATTGCTTCCACTGGAACCATTCTCCTGAATCTTTTCTGCATTCTCTCCAATACCTTCACAGCTTTCCTTACGTGTGGCACCCAGAACAGTACACAATATTCCAGATGAGGTCTAACTAGTGTTTTATACAAGTTCAACATAACCTCTGTGCTCTTGTAATCTATGCCCCATTATAAAACCTAGGATGCCATTTGCTTTAACTGCTCTCTCAACCTGTCCTGCCACCATTAATGACATATGTACATTTATATCCAGGTTCCTCCGCTCCTGCCAACCCTTTCTTTTACACGGTCTCTCAGTGTTCTTCCTGCCTAAATGTTTCACCTCACATTCCTCTGCATTAAGTATCATCTGTCACCTGTCTGCTCACTCCACCAACTTGTCTATGTCCTTTTGAAGTTTGACATTGTCCTCCTCACAGTTTACAATGCTTCCAAGTTTTGTATCATCTGCAAATTTTGAAATTGTTCCCTGCACCAAGATCTCGATCATCAATATATATCAGGAGAAGTATGGGTCCCAATACCAACCCCTGCGGAAATCTACTTCAAACCTTCCTCCAGCCCAAGAAACATCCATTAACCACTCTCTGTTTCCTGGCACTCAGCCAATTTCGTATCCATGTTGCTACTTGTGATGACTTCAATCAGGCCATTGAGGTTGGCCTATTGGAATGTGAACTCCCTGATTAAAGAGTCAATTGAAGGGCCAATCAGGGAGTCTTTTCCTTGTATTTAACTGGGAGTGTCAGTTCCTCTGGCGCTCCCGAAGGTATACTGCTGACTGGTAGCATTCTGTGTACTGCTGTTGGAATTGTAAAATAAAGGGATTTTGGTGAAGGGACTTCTGCCGCCAAAGGCTTATTACATGTCTGCTCCTTTAATTCCATGAGCTATAGCTTTGCTCACTGTTCGAATGTGTGGCATTATATCAAATACTTCTTGGAAGTCTGTGTACATTCCATCAGCAGCACTGCCCTCATCAACACTCTCTGTTACCTCAGGAAAAAACTCAAGCAAGTTAGTTAAGCACAAATTTCCCATGCTGGCTCTCCCCGATTAACCTGCATTTATCCATGTGACTATTAATTCTATCCCAAATTATAGTGGAATTTTCCATTCTGGGATTAAGTCCCGTGGCGGGGTTGGGAACTGGGAGAGTTTCTTGCAGTGGGGGCCAGTGGGAATTTGCTCCGAGTCACACAATGCTGATCTAATTAATTATGCAGTTGGGGGATTCCCCACAATTTGCGTGACAGGGTGGGCTGGATGGCGCCTGCCCCATCATCATATCCAGCCGCCATACTTAAAGATGCTCAGACACCAACTTACCCACTGTTGAAGGAGGAGATGGTCAGTTGATCACAAGGAGCTCTGGCCCTCAGACTCAGCAGTGCTTCCCTCAAACTGCTGCTCATTGCAGTGGAGGCCAGGAGGGCCATCCTCCATCCATGGGTAACCCTCACAGCTACCCTGCACGGGAGGAAGCACCAAGGTGGTCAGTGCACACAGCCTCCACCATGCCACCAATGCATGAAGCACCTCATCCACTCATGGTGCGGGGGACTTGGGCCTCAGTGGCAAGGGGACCATCCATGCAACACATGTAGAGAAGAGCTACTCAATGTGTTAAGGTGATGCCTCATTGCCCCAGTCCAGTATATCAAGTCTGTATATGGAGAGGATCCCTGACCCTGCTGCACAAAGTGCTCTAATGTTGTCCAGGAGGTGGGGGGGGTAGGGATGGGGGGGTGGGGGGTGGGGGGGGGGGGGGTGATTAGTGGTGGTGGCGGCAGACTGGGGTTAGAAAGTGAGGGCAACAGCAAGCACTGCTAATGACATGTCACTTTGAGCCTAATCCTTCTGTCTGCATTGGCTCACCACTCTGGAGGATGCTGCCCCAGTACCCCTGTGCAGAGGCCTATTCTGGCCATCTTTGGAACAGCAGTCACTGAGGCCACAGCAAGCGGGCGGCTAAAACCAGCAATGCTTTTGTTATGTTTCTGCCTATTAGAGCTTTTCATATCTCACTTCACCCTTCCACATTACCTGTTAATGATTTACAAGTTGCAGATGGTGTGTCTGTGTACCTCCTGCTTTTCTCCATTCTCTCGTTCTAACCCTGCTCTTGTCCCTTGACGCTTTCAGCTGCAGCAATCGCCGCTGCCTTGCGCAGGCCGTGGGGTTGGAGGTTGAAAGCTGAATGTGATCAGAGAGTGAGGAGGAAGAAACATCACAACTCGATTTCACATTCACAGCCACTGGCTCAGATACTGGCACTGCACAAACATGAGAGGGGGACCCGCAAGTGTGAAACCAACTCCAAGAGACTTTTGTCACCTTTAATGGGAGGAATGACGCTGGAAAGCTGATTCGATAATAGACACATGTATCTCCCTCGCTCCCTCGCACTCACTCACATTCACCTCGCTCCCTCACACACACTCACATTCACCTCGCTCCCTCACACACACTCACATTCACCTCGCTCCCTCACACACACTCACATTCACCTCGCTCCCTCACACACACTCACATTCACCTCGCTCCCTCGCACACACTCACATTCACCTCGCTCCCTCGCACACACTCACATTCACCTCACTCCCTCACACACACTCACATTCACCTCGCTCCCTCACACACACTCACATTCACCTCGCTCCCTCACACACACTCACATTCACCTCGCTCCCTCACACACACTCACATTCACCTCGCTCCCTCACACACACTCACATTCACCTCGCTCCCTCGCACACACTCACATTCACCTCGCTCCCTCGCACACACTCACATTCACCTCGCTCCCTCGCACACACTCACATTCACCTCACTCCCTCACACACACTCACATTCACCTCGCTCCCTCACACACACTCACATTCACCTCGCTCCCTCACACACACTCACATTCACCTCGCTCCCTCACACACACTCACATTCACCTCGCTCCCTCGCACACACTCACATTCACCTCGCTCCCTCACACACACTCACATTCACCTCGCTCCCTCACACACATACACACACTGCTGCATTTATTTTTGCAGTTGGTTGGTTGCTCCTTTTGAAGCGGTTAGTCATGTGGCAGCCACCAATTCAAGGGGCTCCCTGGAGACCCTTCAGGGACCCCCAGGTTTGGGGACCACTGATCTCGCAGTTCATCCACAGAGGCACATTGACTTCAGAGTAAATGGCGACACAGTCTTTCATCATTTCAGATTCAGAAGGAATTTGGGAGAGTATCAGTCAGGCCTCTCCAGAGCCCTTTTGTCCTGGTTGATCTGTCGATGAAGATTTGTCCAAATTGTGAGTTCATTCTAGAATGGAATGTTTGATTGAGTGTGTGCTAGTGGTTTGCTGTTCCATCGGCAATGCAGCCAAACAGCATGTGATCTCTTCACCATCGTGTACTCTTCTTAACGTTATACTTGACACAACCAGCGGCCTGAATAAAGGTGTCCAGTACCTATCCATAGATCAGGGAATTACTTCAACCAAAGTAGACCATGCGCTTCAATAAAAATCACTGGAGAGTTAGATTTAAAAAGTTGACGGTTGTTGAATGTGTTCTGGAGGTGCACATCTGGGATTATCTTTAGTTTGTTCCCAAGGGACACAGCAAACTAACTGATAGAGTTGGCAATGCCAAACTACATACTGTCAATCACATCACCTATCTGGGCAGTGTGTTATCAAATTGTGCATCAACAGATAATGACTTATATTGGTAAGGGCAACATTGTATGGGGTGGGGGTCGGCAGGGCGGGTGGGGTGGGGTGGGATACTGAGACATTGCATTTTGGAACCAAGTCTCTTCGCAACGCTGCAAGTGTGCAGAGCCACTGGCGTCAGCACCCATCTGTACGGACCTGCATTCTGGGCATTTTATATCACCACCTTCAGCAGCTGGTTGGCATGAACCTGTGGAAGAAAAGAATAAAAGACTTTCATTTCTGTCACAACCTCAGGATATAACAAAACGCTTAACAGCCGTTGAAGCACTTTCCAGGGGCACTCACTGCCGTAATGCGGATTGTCATTCAAATCGAGTGGCTGAAGAAAATGTCCACCCGTAGATCCACCAGATCCACCAGATCACCAGCATTCAAGGCTGTGCTGGGAAGAACCACAGCCGCACTGACTGGGGCCACGGTGTCCACAATGCCAACAAGGATTCTGTGCAGTGGGAATATAATGAGTCAAAACAACTTGGGAAACAAAACAATACTTTGGGCAAGATGTCCAACACGTAATAGTGATATATGCCAACCATTACAACCATTGGGCACACGAGGATGCTGGACTCTGGAAAGAGATATGAAAATCATAGAATCATAGAATCACTAAAGTGCAGAAGAAGGCCATTTGGCTCATCGAGTCTGCACCGACCACAATCCCACCCAGGTCCTATCCCCATTTACCCTGCTAATCCCCCTGACACTAAGCGGCAACTTTTAGCATGGCCAATCAACCTAACCCGCACAGCTTTGGAATGTGAGAGGAAACCGGAACACCCGGAGGAAACCCACGCAGACACGGGGAGAACGTGCAGACTCCGCACACACAGTGACCCGAGGCCAGAATTGAACCCGGGTCCCTGGCGGTTCAGGGAACAGTGCTAACCACTGTGCCACCGTGCTGCCCTCAAAACATGTACAGCAGCAGCTATTCTGTACCAGCAGGCAGTGTGAGCCTGTGAAATGTGCAGGAGAACATGCCCCTTTTATACAAATCTAACTTACTGCAGATGCTGGAAACTGGAAAATGCTAGGAATGCTCAGCAGGTCAAACCGCAGCTGAGATTTTCCAAGCCCGTCGCGGCAAGACTCGCGGTGGGATATTTGGCAGCTTGGACAAAAATCCATTGATTTTCACTGGGACCAAACCATTCCAGCAGCAGGTGGGCCTGAATATCCCACCCAGCCTCCTTGTTTGTTTTATAATCAAAGAACAAAGAACAAAGAAAATTACAGCATGGGAACAGGCCCTTTGGCCCTCCAAACCTGTACCGACTATGCTGCCCGACTGAACTAAAACACCCTACTCTTCCTGGGACCATATCCCTCCATTCCCATCCTATTCATGTATTTGTCCTGACGCCCCTTAAAAGTCACTATCGTGTCTGCTTCCACTCCCGCCCCCAGGCAGTGATTTCCAGGCTCCCACCACCCTCTGTGTAAAAAACTAGCCTCGTACATCTCCTTTAAACCTTGCCTCTCGTACCTTAAACCTGTGCCCCCAGTAATTGACTCGTCCACCCTGGGAAAAATCTTCTAACTATCCACTCTGTCCATGCCCCTCATAATCTTGTAGACTTCTATCAGGTCACCCCTCAACCTCCATTGTTCCAGTGAGAACAAACCAAGTTTCTCCAACCTCTCCTCATAGCTAATGCACTCTAATGCGCGATTAATTCCCTCGGGAGGCTGGATCGTACCCGGGAAATAAAAGCTTTTATTAGCAACAAGAAAAGAGCATACTGCTTAACAATACAACCCCAGACTAAACGGTCACCAGGCAGTGCAGTGACCTTTATTCTCCTACAGGTAGGCGGAGCCAACCGGAGTGTACCACAGAACAATGCCAACAGGTGGACCACCCCAACCCTAACCCCAACAGTAACAAGAGTTACATATGTACAAGTACCCATAGTGATAACCATCTATGGTTCAGTACCCATAGTGGTAACCATCTATGGTTCACCATATTCACCCCTCCTTTAAAAACAAAGGCCGGTGGGGCAAAAGAAAACAGTACGAACTGTCCATATATTCACAAGTTCAGTCGTATCGGAGGTCCGCACCGTCTCTGCGACCTCCGCAGCACTGGCGGTAGCGCCGGTTCTGGTGACCGTGCTGTCCCTCTCTCCAAGGCGGTGTCCAGTTACTCCTCCAGTTCCTCGCGGACGAGTGGACCTCAAGGTGGCGACAATCTCCTGGACTCAGGCAAGCTGTACACGGGAGTAAGAGGATTAAGTGGAGGTCCCGATACTGCCCGCGCCGTGTCAGGAGGGGAGAGAATGGGCAAAGGAACCCTAACCAGGGGTGCGGGGGCGACGGGGGTTTCCAGGTCCCCTGCAGGCGCCAGATCTCGAATAGAGACCGTGTCCTCTCGCACGTCAGGATATGCTATATAGGCATATTGAGGGTTGGCGTGGAGGAGATGGACCTGTTCAACCAAAGGGTCGGACTTGCGGGTCCTAACATGCCGCCGCAGGAGGACAGGTCCTGAGTATGTCAACCAAGACAGCAGTGATGTCCCAGAGGAAGACTTCCTGGGGAAGGTAAACATCCTCTCATGTGGGGTAGCATTGGTTGCCGTTCACAGGAGGGACCGGATTGAATGGAGCGCATCAGAAAGTACCTCTTGCCAACGGGAGACTGGAAGACCCCTAGACCGTGGCGCTAGTAAAACAGCCTTCCAGACTGTAGCGTTTTCTCTTTTGACCTGCCCGTTACCCCTGGGGTTGTAACTCGTAGTCCTACTTGAGGCAATTCCTTTAGAGAGCAGGTATTGCCTCAAGTCGTCGCTCATAAACGACGAACCCCTATCACTGTGGATATAACTGGGATAGCCGAACAGGGTAAAAAGACTCCGCAGGGCTTTGATGACCGTGGCAGCGGACATGTCAGAACAGGGAATGGCAAAAGGGAATCGGGAGTACTCGTAAACCACATTGAGGAAGTACACATTCCGATCTGTCGAAGGAAGGGGGCCCTTGAAATCAACACTCAGTCGTTCAAAAGGGCGAGTGGCATTAATGAGGTGTGCCCTGTCAGGTTGGTAGAAGTGCGGCTTGCATTCAGCACATACCTGGCAGCTTCGAGTTATCGACCTGACATCCTCTATGGAGTAGGGCAGATTCCGGGCCTTTACAAAATGGAAGAGCTGAGTGATCCCCGGATGGCAGAGATCATTGTGGAGGGCCTGTAGCCACTCCTCCCGCATATTGGCACATGTTCCACGCGACAGGGCATCTGAGGGCTCATTGAGCTTCCCCGGACGGTACATGATATCATAGTTGTAGGCGGAGAGTTCGATTCTCCACCTCAAGATTTTATCATTTTTAATTTTACCCCTTAACGTGTTGTTGAACATGAATGCCACGGACGGCTGGTCCGTGAGCAGGGTAAATCGTTTTCCAGCCAAATAATGGCGCCAATGCCGTACGGCCTCCACAATGGCCTGAGCCTCTTTTTCCACAGAGGAGTGCCGAATTTCAGGGCCTTGGAGGGTGCGAGAGAAAAAGGCGACGGGCCTGCCCGCCTGGTTAAGTGTGGTGGCCAGGGCGAAATCAGATGCATCACTCTCCACCTGGAAGGGGATGGACTCATCGACAGCGTGCATCGTGGCTTTCGCGATGTCGGCTTTTATCCCTTCAAAGGCTAAGCGAGTCTCTGCTGCCAGGGGAAAAGAGGTAGATTTTATGAGCGGACGGGCTTTGTCCGCATAATTGGGAACCCACTGTGGGTAATACGAGAAGAAGCCTAAGCATCTTCTCAGTGCTTTGATGCTAGTGGGTAGGGGAAGTTGAAGAAGGGGACGCATACGGTCTGGATCGGGGCCGATGACCCCGTTTTCCACCACGTATCCGAGGATTGCTAGGCGGTGCTTGCTGAATACACACTTCTCCCTGTTATAGGTCAGATTCAGGCGAGATGCAGTGCGTAAAAACTTCAGGAGGTTGGCGTCGTGGTCCTGCTGGTCATAGCCGCAGATAGTGACGTTGTCTAGGTACGGGAAGGTAGCCCGTAACCCATTTTGGTCCACCATTCGGTCCATCTCACGCTGGAAGACCGAGACCCCATTAGTGACGCCAAAAGGGACCCTTAAGAAGTGGTAGAGATGGCCATCCGCCTCAAAGGCCGTGTATTCTCGGTCCTCTGGGCGAATGGGGAGCTGGTGGTAGGCTGACTTCAAGTCGATGGTGGAGAACACCCGGTTCTGCGCAATCTGGTTGACCATGTCAGATATGCGCGTAAGAGGGTACGCGTCCAGCTGCGTGTACCTATTAATGGTCTGACTATAGTCTATGACCATCCGGGGCTTGTCTCCAGTCTTGACCACCACGACTTGCGCTCTCCATGGGCTAGTCTAGGTTGAATGATCCCTTCCCTGAGGAGCCGCTGAACCTCAGATCGAATAAAGATCCGATCCTCAGCGCTGTAACGCCTGCTCTTAGTTGCGATGGGCTTGCAGCCTGGCACGAGATTTTCAAATAAAGAAGGCGGGGTAATTTTGAGTGTCGAGAGACTGCACGTGGAGCGCGCTGGGCAATTTGGAGGCTGCTGTTCTCCCACTGAAAGTGGAGGGAGTGGCCCATTGTACTGCAGGGTCACACTCCTCAGGTGGACCATAAAGTCTAGTCCCAGGAGTACCGGAGCGCAAAGGTGTGGTAATACGAGGAGCCTGAAGTTCTCATAAACTGTGCCCCGCACCATTAGAGTTACCACGCAGCTCCCAAGAACGGTAACAGATCGGGACCTCGACGCCATAGAGATTGTCTGCCTGACAGTTTGTACTCGGAGAGCGCACCGTTTCACGGTGTCCGGATGAATGAAACTCTCCGTGCTCCCGCTGTCAAACAGACAATGTATCAGGCGTCCGTTTACCTCTGTGTCCATCGTGGACTTGTCGAGTCTGTGAGGCTTGGCCTGGTCCAGGATGATTGACGCCACTGTTGGATCCCGAGTGCAACTGCAGGCAGCTGAGATGGTCGATGATGAGGACCCCTGCTGGTCGTTTGTGGCCGTTGTCAACCAAAATGGCTGCGCCCATGGATCGCACGTGGTCGATGGCGTTGAAAGTTGCGGCACCCGCAGGTCGCACGTGTCTTGCGTCGTCGTCATCAGGAATGGCGGCGCCCGTGAATCGCACGTGGTTGAAGACATCGACGAAGCTGGAGACGAGGAGACGGATCCTGGGGAGTCACACGCAGCACTGCTTGGCTTCGAAGGGGGCTTCGCTCGGCACACTTTAGCATAGTGCCCTTTCTTTCCACAAGCGGAGCAAAATACCGTCCTGGCCGGACATCTCTGGCGAGGGTGCTTTGCCAATCCACAGAAATAGCACCGTGGGCCTCCTGGAGCTGCCGCAGCCGTCAGGTCCGAGGTTGAAAGCACGATCGCGCAGTTCCTAGGAGCCGCTGGGTAGAGTTGAGTCGGTGGCTGTACTTGCCACGATGTTCCCACGTGGTCGGTGGGGTAAGTTTCAAGACTTCTGGAGGCCGTTTCCATCGCATCAGCCAATTCCACCGTCTTAGCTAGGTCCAAGTTACCCTGCTCTAGCAGCCGCAGGCGAATATAGGATGAGCCGATTCCCGCCACGAACGCATCTCGGATCAGATCGTTAGTGTATTGAGTAGCCGACACGGGCTTGCAATTGCAGGCTCTGGCTAGCTGTTGAAGTTCGCGCAGGTACTGTCCCGTCATTTCACCGGGCTGCCGCCATCGAGTGGCTAGTAGGTGACGAGCATGAATCTCATTTGGCGGTTTATGGTACAGCTTCTTGAGTAATTCGATGGCCTCTTTGTAGTTTTGGGAATCATGGATTGTTGCATACACAGTGTCGCTTACCCTTGCGTGGAGGACCCGCAATCTGTCGGCGTCGTTTTGGACTGCTGTTGAGGCGTCGATATAATCCTGGAAACACTTCATCCAATGGTCGAAAGTGTTCGACGCTCCAGCGGCACGCGGACCTAAGGTTAGCCGATCGGGTTTTAACATCTGCTCCATGTTTTTTTTTCAAACCAAAAATTGTTGCTAATAAAATTGATGCGCGATTAATTCACTCGGGAGGCTGGATCGTACCCGGGAAATAACGGCTTTTATTAGCAACAAGAATAGAGCATACTGCTTAACAATACAATCCCAGACTAAAGGGTCACTAGGAAGTGCAGTGACCTTTATACTCCTATAGGAAGGCGGAGCCAAACGGAGTGTACCACAGAACAATGCCAACAGGTGGAACACCCCAACCCTAACCCCAACAGTAACAAGAGTAACATATGTACAAGTACCCATAGTGATAACCATCTATGGTTCAGTACCCATCGTGGTAACCATCTATGGTTCACCACACCCTCCATACCAGGCAACATCCTGGTAAATCTTTTCTGTACCCTCTCCAAAGCCTCCACATCCTTCTGGTAGTGTGGCGACCAGAATTGAACACTATATTCCAAGTGCGGCCTCACTAAGGTTCGATAAAGCTGCAACATGACTTGCTAATTTTTAAACTCAATGCCCCGGACGATGAAGGCACGCATGCCATATGCCTTCTTGACTACCTTCTCCACCTGCATTGCCACTTTCAGTGACAACCATCCTGAAGCGCTGCAGATGCACCCACACTGTTGTTAGGAAGTGATTTCCAGGATTTTGACTCAGCGACAGTGAAAGAACAGCGATACAAGGCGGTGGGAGGGGATTCTCCGGCCTCTCTGCAGTAGGTTTCCCATTGACTGCACCGTATCCTGCCGGGAAACCCGTGACAGAGGTGCACTGTCAACGGGATGGGAAGATCCCACCAGTGTGAACAGCTGGAGAATTCTGGTCAGAGCTCCAAGTCTGAATGCTGTGTGGCTGGGACGGTTCCCAAGAATCAACTGCCCTGTTCTTCCAAGTGACAGAGATCTCTGATTTAAGAGATGTTGTCAAAGGAGCTTGATGAGTTGTGCAGTACATCTTTAAGATGGTGTACAATGCTGTAGCTGTGCTCTGGTGGTGGAGTGAGTGACTATTTAACATGGCGGGTGGGATGCTGATCAAATTGACTTGTTTATCCTGGATGTGTGCTGAGCTGCTTGAGTGTTGTTGAAGCTGCACTGATCCAGGTACACGAAGCATATTCTATCATGCTACTGACTTGTATTTTGTGGATGATGGAAAGTCTTAACAAGCATCAATGCAATTACAACGTCTGATTCTCCAATAAAGGTCATCAGTTTCAAATCTGAAGGACTCTACGAGGGTGCTATAAAGACCCTCTGTTTAAATCATCAAAGACTAGGAGCATCTGATGCTGTTTTCTAAATAGTTGTTAATGTTATCAACTTGGCCATCTACCAGTCAGTAGCCATGGCCAGCTCAGCTGGAACTCTGGAGGGCTAACATCAGAGGAACATCTCCCCAGCTGCATGTGGTGACGTGAAATGGTAATAAAACTTCTTATCTCCCTCAATCTTCCCAGGCTCCTACAATTAAAATGCTTTTAATATCCAAGGTTAGTGTTAAGCAAAAACTGCATTTTGACTTGACCTCAGCTCAGATTTCTTGGTGGTGTTAGAATTGACTAGAATAGAATCCCCGCAGTGCAGAAGGAGGCCATTTGGCCCATTGAGACGGCACCAACAACTATCCCACTCAGGCCTCATCCTGTAACCCCACGTATTTCATAGAATTTCTACAGTGCAGAAGGAGGCCATTCAGCCCATCTAGCCTGCACCAACCACAATCCCACCCAGGCTCTATTCCCGTAACCCCACATATTTACCCTGCAAATCCCCTGACAATTTCGCATGGCCCAATCAACCTAACCTGCACATCTTTGGACTGTAGGAGGAAACCGGAGCACCCGGTGGAAACTCACGCAGACACAGGGAGAACATGTAAACGCCACACAGAGCGTGCCATGCTTTTACCTTACTAGTCCCCCTAAGGGGAAATTTAGCATGGCCATTGCACCTAAGCAGCATATCTTTCAGACTGTGCCTGCCCCACCCACCCTCCTCAACCCCCCACCAGAGAGCCATCTGACCCGCCTCCCCCCCACCAGAGAGCCATCTGACCCTCCTCCCTCCCCCCCACAGCAGAGAGCCATCTGACCCTCCTCTCTCCCCCACAGCAGAGAGCCATTTGACCCACCTCCCTCCCCCGCCACCAGAGAGCCATCTGACCCTCCTCCCTCCCCCCCAACCAGAGAGCCATCTGACCCTCCTCCCTCCCCCCCCCACCAGAGAGCCATCTGACCCTCCTCCCTCCCCCCCCCCCACCAGAGAGCCATCTGACCCTCCTCCCTCCCCCCCACAGCAGAGAACCATTTGACCCACCTCCCTCCCTCCACAGCAGAGAGCCATTTGACTCACCACACCCTTCCCCCCCCAACCCCCTCCGCCCCCCACCACCACCAATCTGAGTCAGAGAGCCGCCGGAAGCTCTCAACTTACCTCTTCAGAAGCTGGAGCACCTGAATCGGACCTTTGTGGATCATGTCCGAGATATTTGAATCATCGATAGTCACGGGTGAGGTGCCTGAAGATTGAAGAGTGGCAAATGTTGTGCCTTTGTTTAAAAAGGGCTGCAGGGAAAAGTCTGGGAACTACAGGCCAGTGACCCTCACGTCTGTGGTGGGTAAATTGTTGGAAGATATTTTGAGAGGTAGGATCTACAGGCATTTAGAGATGCAAGGACTGATTAGAGACAGTCAGCATGGCTTTGTGAGTGGAAAACCATGTCTCACAAATTTAATAGAGTTTTTTGAAGGGGTAACCAAGAAGGTAGATGAGGGCAGTGCAGTTGATGTTGTCTACATGGACTTTAGCAAGGCCTTTGACAAGGTACCGCATGGTAGGTTGTTGCATAAAGTTAAATCTCACAGGATCCAGGGTGAGGTATATAAATGGATACAAAATTGGCTTCTTGACAGAAGCCTTGTCAGGTGGTTGTAGAGAGTTGTTTTTCAAACTGGAGGCCTGTAACCAGCGGTGTGCCTCAGGGATCAGTGCTGGGTCCACTGTTATTTGTCATTTATGTGTGCTTTTCTGGTTGGCAGTTGGTAACCAGTGGCGTGCTGCAGGGATCGGTGCTGGGGCCTCAACTGTTTACCATTGACATAGATGATCTGGAGGAGGGGACTGAGTGTAGGGTATCGAAGTTTTCTGATGACACGAAGAGAGTGGGAAAGCGGAAAGTCTGCAGAGAGATTTGGATAGGCTGAGCGAGTGGGCGAGGATCTGGCAGATAGAATATAACATTGGCAAATGTGAGGTTATCCACTTTGGAAGAAATAATAGTAAATTGGAATATTATTTAAATGGTGAAAAATTACATCATGCTACTGTGCAGAGGGACCTGGGGGTCCTTGTGCACGAATTGCAAAAACTCAGTCTGCTGGTGCAGCAGGTGATCAAGAAGGCGATTGGAATGTTGGCCTTTATCACGAGGGGGGTAGAATATAAAAGCAGGGAGGTCTTGCTGCAAATATACAAGGCACTGGTGAGGCCGCAACTGGAGTACTGTGTGCAGTTTTGGTCCCCTTATTTGCGAAAGGATATATTGGCCTTGGAGGGAGTGCAGAGAAGATTCACCAGGTTGATACCGGAGATGAGGGGTGTAGCTTATGAGGAGAGATTGAACAGATTGGGTCTGTACTCGTTGGAGTTTAGAAGGCTGAGGGGTGATCTTATAGAGACATATAAGATAATGAAGGGGCTGGATAGGGTAGAGGTAGAGAGATTCTTTCCACTTAGAAGGGAAATCAGAACTAGAGGGCACAACCTCAAAATAAGTGGGGGCCGGTTCAGAACAGAGTTGAGGGGGAACTTCTTCTCTCAGAGGGTAGTGAATCTCTGGAATTCTCTGCCCATTGAAGTGGTGGAGGCGACCTCGTTGAATATGTTTAAATCACGGGTAGATAGATTTCTGATCGATAAGGGAATTAAGGGATATGGGGAGCAGGCGGGTAAGTGGAACTGATTCGCTTCAGATCAGCCATGATCTTGTTGAATGGCGGGGTAGGCTTGAGGGGCTAGATGGCCTACTCCTGCTTTTTCTTAGGTCCTTATGTTCTTATATTAATGATTTGGATGAGAATATAGGAGGCATGATTAGTAAGTTTGCAGATGACACCAAGATTGGTGGCATAATGGACAGTGAAGAAAGTTATCTCCAATTGCAATGGGATCTTGATCAATTGGGCCAGTGGGCTGACGAATGGCAGATGGAGTTTAATTTAGACAAATGCGAGGTGATGCATTTTGGTAGATTGAACCAGGGTAGGACTTACTCAGTTAATGGTAGGGCATTGGGAAGAGTTACAGAACCAAGAAATCTAGGGGTACATGTTCATAACTCCTTGAAAGTGGAGTCACAGGTGGACAGAGTGGTGAAGAAGGCATTCAGCATGCTTGGTTTCATCGGTCAGAACATTGAATACAGGAGTTGGGACGTCTTGTTAAAGTTGTACAAGACATTGGTAAGGCCACACTTGGAATACTGTGTGCAATTCTGGTCACCCTATTATAGAAAGGATATTATTGAACTAGAAAGAGTGCAGAAAAGATTTACTAGGATGCTACCAGGACTTGATGGATTGAGTTATAAGGAGAGGCTAATGGACTGGGACTTTTTTCTCTGGAGCGTAGGAGGCTGAGGGGTGACCTTATAGAGGTCTATAAAATAATGAGGGGCATAGATAAGGTAGATAGTCAATATCTTTTCCCAAAGGTAGGGGAGCCTAAAACTAGAGGGCATAGGTTTAAGGTGAGAGGGGAGAGATACAAAAGTGTCCAGAGGGACAATTGTTTTCACACAGAGGGTGGTGAGTGTCCGGAACAAGCTGCCAGAGGTAGTAGTAGAGGCAGGTACAATTTTATCTTTTAAAAAGCATTTAGATAGTTACATGGGTACGATGGGTATAGAGGGATATGGGCCAAATGCGGGCAATTGGGATTAGCTTAGGGGTTTTAAAAAAAAGGGCGGCATGGACAAATTGGGCCGAAGGGCCTGTTTCCATGCTGTAAACCTCTATGGCTCTATGACTCTATGCCTGTTTCGCGTCGAATCTGGACGGGCGAACGTGGTGGTAAAAGGGGAAATGCCGGTAAGTTTGGGCGTGCAGCCCATTAAGTCAATCTAAATGCATGCAAATGCATTTAAATTGACGTAGTGCCGTTTTGGGCGCAGTCGCAATCATGGCCATTTGCAGCAATTGGTAAAGGGGGAACCGCCATGGAGGTGGTTGTGGATCACGCTACTCGCCTCACGCCTGACTTTACCAAGTTTTTGTGCCCAAAAACGGGCACAACGTGATGGTAAAATCGGGCCCGTTGACCCTAGTTTTACGAGGGCTCTGTGGTAGTTTGGCCCCTTTAAGGAGTGGGTGTTCATGGATCACGGAACCCTCCTGAGGCCCATCAGGAGAGGCACCTATTGGATGTTAGGGCATGGGACCTGGTAGGGGGGAACCTTTAGGGCTGAATTTTCCCATCCCGCCCGCCACGAGAACTGTAGCAGGTGGGGGCGGACTATGCAAAGGTCCGTTGACCTTGGATGGGATTTTCCAGTCTTGGGGTGAGCGTGGCCGGAAAACCCCGCCCTTAGTGTGAGACTGGGAGTCAGTGGAACTAGATCTGTATTTACACTCGGCATGTTTGTATATAGTTTTACCTTTCCTTCAATAAATCACTGTTGTGATTCAAGGTGTCCTCGTCGTGATACCTCACACTACAACAGGCTTCTTGATGCCATATTCGGCCAACTGCTGCCTTGATGTCATGGGCAATCACTCTCACCCACCCCCCACTCTGGCGTTCAGCTCTGCGTGGGTTTCCTCTGGGTGCTCCGGTTTCCTCCCACAGCCTGTAAGACGTGCTGGTTAGGTGCATTGTCCATGCGAAATTCTCCCTCAGTGTACCCGAACAGGCACCGGAGTGTGGTAACTCGGGGATTTTCACAGTAATCTCATTGCAGAGTTAATGTAAACCTACTCGTGACACTAATAAAACTTCAAATCCTAATCCAGGGATCTGAGCATAGAATCTTGGCTGAAATTTTCTTGATGCACTGAACAAGTCATGTACTGTGGAGAGGCGACTTTCGAATGAGACATTAACCCATCGGGCGGGATTTTATGGCCTCACTCAGGTGAGACCGGAAATTCCCACCTGAGGTCAATGGAGATTCCTGTTGTCGGACCCTCACAGCACCGATTCCATGGCGGGCGAGGTGGTGGAGTTCCAGCCACCATGTTTGTAAAATGGACGTTAAAGATGTCACCATTTCTGAAACCAACACAGGAGTTATACTTCAGAGATTTATAAATGGAGTTTATTTTTTAAAATGGCTAAATGAACTGAAAGGTCCACCCTTTGCCCACATTAGGAATCAGTAAAAAGCAGCAACAGCTTGAAGTTTTGTTTTCTTTGATCAGTGTAATTTTCATGCAGTATACTTTGTTGTGCAAGTCTGGAGGTGATGTACCTCCCTGCAGCCCCACTGAGTCTGAGAATGTTACCCATCCTCGCTTCAATCCAAAGTATCGTGCCACACAATCATCTGCTTGTATTCTTGATAATTGGCTTTCGGTTCATTTATATCGTGCCAGCAGCTCTGTAACCTCCTCCTTGGTTATGATGGAATGCTCTGGAAAAAGCTCATGTTCTGTAATATCGATTTGGAGCTCCTGCTGCAGGGATTGTTCAAGGATATCATAGAATCATAGAGTCCTACAGTGCAGAAAGAGGCCATTCGGCCCATCGAGTCTGCACCGACCACAATCCCACCCAGGCCCTATCCCCATAACCCCATGCATTTACCCTAGCTAGTTCCCCTGACTCTAAGGGGTAATTTAGCGTGGCCAATCCACCTAACCTGCACATCTTTGGACTGTGGGAGGAATGATGTGGAGATGCCGGCGTTGGACTGGGGTAAACACAGTAAGAGTTTTAACAACACCAGGTTAAAGTCCAACAGGTTTATTTGGTAGCAAATACCATTAGCTTTCGGAGCGCTGCTCCTTCGTCAGATGGAGTGGAAATTTTCACTCCATCTGACGAAGGAGCAGCGCTCCAAGAGCTAATGGTATTTGCTACCAAATAAACCTGTTGGACTTTAACCTGGTGTTGTTAAAACTCTTACTGTGGGAGGAAACCAGAGCATCCAAAGGAAACCCATGCAGACACAGGGAGAACGTGCAAACTCCACACAGACAGTCGCCCAAGCCGTTAATCGAGCCTAGGTCTCTGGAGCTGTGAGGCAGCAGTGCTAACCATTGTGCCACCGTGCCGCCCAACACCTGATTATCCAATGCTTGATCCAATTCATCTTGTGTCACTAAATAGCCACGATCCGTGGCAAAGCTGCATGGTAGTTTCGCGCATCTTCTACAATCCTTCCACGTTTCCTCCTTATCATCCATCGCCCGCTCGAGGCCTGTCGGCCAGCCACTCGCTCATGCCGCTTCCCAATTCACTGGCCAATATTTATCCTTCAATTACCTCAATTAAGGAGGTTAACTGGTCATCATCAGATTGCTGAAATTGGCTACTGCATTACAACAGTAGCTCTCCTTTAAAAGTGCTATACAACTTTACTCAAAGACTATTTCCTCGGGTGGATGGAGCTATTACAAGGGGGCACAACTATAGGGTTCATGGTGGGAGATATAGGAAGGATATCAGAGGTAGGTTCTTTACGCAGAGAGTGGTTGGGGTGTGGAATAGACTGCCTGCAGTGATAGTGGAGTCAGACACTTTAGGAACATTTAAGCGGTTATTGGATAGACACATGGAGCACACCAGGATGATAGGGAGTGGGATAGCTTGATCTTGGTTTCAGATAAAGCTCGGCACAACATCGTGGGCCGAAGGGTCTGTTCTGTGCTGTACTGTTCTATGTTCTATGTTCTATGTTCTACTGGCTTTGGCTGGAAAGCATCTTGGTACATCCTGAGATTATGAAATATGCAAATATCAATATTCTTTTCTTACTTTTTTTTATCTGCTGCCACACTCTGTGCCATCTGCTTGAGCCAGTTCCCACAGCAGAACAATTCTTAATATCTCCCTCCTGGCCATTTGCCAGCGCCATGTCATCTCTCACCTACCTAAAGTGCCTCCCCAGAACTGTGCGGATCAAAACTCTTCAGCTGTGACATGATTGCCACCATCTGAAGCATTCCTGGGATGTTTATAAATCACGCTGTTGTAGAGTGTTGTAAAACAGCTGCTGGAGCTCAGAATAAATTGGAGCAAAATGTCTAAACAGATTTTGGATGCACGTTCAAAACTGGTGCTTGGAGGATTAATGTCTCCATCAATACTGTGCTAAAGAGATGGGACTGTGGAAGTCAACATTGCAGCCAAATGGTCCCTTTGGGCAATACTTTTCCCGTTTACGCTCCTGGCATTAAACTAATAGCTCAACTTTTGTGACTTATCTTAACACAAATAGCCTCCTGCTCTGCTTCTGTTGTCTCCCTCTCCTGTTCAGTGAAAATCCACTGATTTGATTTGATTTGATTTATTATTGTCACATGTACTGGTATACAATGAAAAGTATTGTTTCTTGCGCACCATGCAGACAAAGCATATGAATGGATACAAAGGAAATGGACTCAACCTGCTTGTACATACAGTAATTACCTTTTAACCTTTCTTGTAGAGTGCAAAGGGCTTTATACATGTACATATAGACAAGCCCTGAGCATTGGTATTGTTCATAGAGTATATAGGGGAGAAGGAGAGAGTGCAAAATGTAACGTTACAGTCATAGCTAAGGTGCCGAGAAATATCAACTTAATGCGAGGTAGGTCTATTCAAAAGTCTGATGACAGCAGGGAAGAAGCTGCTCTTGAGTTGGTTGGTACGTAAGCTCAGACTTTCGTATCTTTTCCCCAATAGAATTTTATCACCACAGCAGCCGCCCCCCACCTCCCCCACCCAGCACAGGTTCTCAAAAACGACGATACAGATGAAGAACATAGAAGCACTGCCCTTCAATAAGTCATTGCCCAGAATGGTGTCCGTAGCAAATCCCAGTGCTGAGTGCTCTAGGGGTCAATCCTTCTCTGCAAATTTACTTTCTATGTACAACAGGCTCTCCGTAATGGTGTCTTGGGAAGCCAATCGAAAAGCGCATCACATTTAGTGCCATGGTTAACAGCAAGTATGTTTTATGCCGAGGTCTGTAGTAATGATAGAGTCATAAACAACGAGGCTTGGTATATAAAGATATCGGTGTCAAATAAATTAGCACCTAGAGTGTATCTAGGCGAGCGATGTAAAATATTCAGTCTGTCCCATTTACACGTGTCACCCAATTTTTGGTGCCTATCACCTAATTAATAGAATAATTGTGCATGTATTATCACATTCCAAATCGCCATGATTTATGTGCTAGTCCAGGAAAATTAGCTGACAGAGTGGTTACCAGCAGATTAATCACTCTCTGTAGTCTTCATGTAAATAGGACCTTATATGTATTTATATTAACAGTTGTAGCTCTGTATGTGACATAGTGTATAATAATAAAATTCAAATGATAGTTTTTAATAACCCAATTATTAATCCATTAAAACACCACAGCCAAAACTCTCACTTCATAAAAAAGTATTACCCTGTTAGCAACATTGATATCAGGCAACAACAACAACACTTAGTTATTTAGAGCCTTTAATGTAGTCAAACAACTAAGAGTACTCAGACAAAATTTTTTTTATAACAAGCCAAAGAAGGAGGCATTAGGAGAGTTGACCAAGATGCAGGCTTCAAGAAACATCTTAAAGGAGAGGAGATAGCCATGAGGTTTCTGTATTCATCTTTGGGATGTTTTTTGATTTGATTTGATTTATTATTCTCACATGTATTCGGATACAGTGAAACGTATTTGTTTCTTGTGCGCTAGACAGATAAAACATACCGTTCATAGAGTACATAGGGGAGGAGGAAGGAGAGGGTGCAGAATATAGTGTTACAGTCATAACTAGGGTGTAGAGAAAGATCAACTTAATGTAAGGTACGTGATGCACCATCAATCGAGCAAAGACTAGTTTGTATGCAAGAACAAATAGGCTTTTATTAGCAAAAAACTTGGAGCACACCCATGCCGATGAACTGGTCCAGACTGAGGCAGGGGGGTGGGGAGCAGTCGCCTTTATACCTGGACCAGGGGGGGAGGAGTCTCGGGTAGGGCCGGCAGGGATGTGTCCAGGCATGTCACATATACAGGTAATAAGCTAACAGTGGTTCACCACAGTACGTCCATTCAAAAGTCTAAAGGCAGCAGGGAAGAAGCTGTTCTTGAATCGGTTGGTAGGTGATCGCTGACTTTTGTATCTTTTTTCTGATGGAAGAAGGTGGAAGAGAGTGCATGGGGTCCAGGGTACATGGGGTCCTTGATTATGCTGGCTGCTTTTCCAAGCAGGAAGTATAGATGGAGTCAATGGATGGGAAGCTGGTTTGTGAGATGGACTGGCCTATGTTCACAACCTTTTGTGGTTTCTTGCGGTCTTGGTCAGAGCATTAGCAAGGCTAGCATTTGTTGCCCATCTCTAATTGCCCTTGAGAAGGTGATGGATGTGATGATAATAGTGTACATCCCAATGCAGGCAATGACATGTACCTTTGAGAAGCAGCAAAGTGGAACCACAGTGACAGTTAGATGTCCACTATTGCCTGTGATCCCGACTGCAGATGTTCACTACTCTCTGTGACTTTGTATCAGTAAGACTTCATGTCTATTTTGAAACACTCTCGCGAATGCCTTTCCTGAGTTTTTACACCGCTCGTCGATGCTTTGATACCTCTAGCATTACCGCGGGCCGAAGGCTGGGCCGTACTGATCTTAATTGAGGTGGGGGTTTGACAGGGCAGTACCAGTTTAATGTTATTACTGATCTTCTTTTCGGGCCAGCACTTATTAGTTACCACAGGCCGCGTCCATTCGGGAAAGCGTGAGACTGAGCACTGCAGGTCAGATGGAGCAGTAAAAAAAACATTTCATTCATCATCTGCTACAATAGAACCCACCACCAAGAACTCGAGTCACCAACAAAACTTACCGAAACAACATGCTTTATTTATCCACCACCATTATTATTCTTTTTGTATTTTTCATTTAAAATATTTTTTTGCCTTTTTATATTTGTTTTGGATTTTCTTGTTTTTAACCGCCACCGATTTGCGTCCAGTGATGGTGCCCACCACACTTGTCCTCTTATGAGCCCATACCCTGGCACCAAGGGCAGGCCTCTCACCCCAGCCAAATCTGGGCTTTAGGGTGTTACACCAGATTCCTCACTTATCGCTGAAAATTTGTAACATTTCCAGTGTCAGTGATAAAGTGACTCTGGATATTTGCTGGGTGAATGTTTTGTCTCTCAATATTAAGGAATTTCATACGGCTGTTTTTGAGTTCGAGCCATTTTCCTCTAGCACCCAGCACAAAGCCAAAATACTCAGGCTCGAGGCTTCCTCTCAATTCCGTGATCTCCGGTCCCAGAGGACTATATTTTCACCTTTTCTCTTCCAATGACATTTCAAGTGCCTTGTAGTCTTCATATTGCATTGTGACATCTAGCACCGTGACATGCTGATCTTTTCTGAATATGATGTCAGGCTTCCATAAGGAGATGTCCTTGGCCACTAGTCTTGGCTCCAGGTAGGATGTCCAGTCGTACTTGCTGACGTACCGGCGCAGTTGGTCTAATATCTTGTTATGGTATTTTATTCTCACTTTTTTTATGGAGGGGCAGCAACCAGAGATGTGTGAGAGGGTCTGGCTTGCCGCCTCACATATGATTTAATGGTGTTTGGTCTTCCCCTTGTTAGGGTTGACCTAGTCGGGTACAAATTACTTTGGAGAAGTAAATTTTCGATTAGCCGGGATGATTTTAGCTGAAAAACTGGTTTGATCAGGTGCTTGATATTTTATCGTTTTTGTAGCAATGAATTCCAGCACTTTGGCTTTTTAGCCTTTGTCATTATTTTGAATTCCCGCTCTTGCCATGCTGCATACCTGTTTGGTGGCTTTTGGGGCCCAGTATCTAGATCACGGAGTGCTGGCATTACCACCTGGATGAGATCAATGGGGTCCATTCCCGCTTCATTGCAACTTTGTGTGTCAGGTAGGAAATCTTCGATTTCCTTCAGGACTTTGAGCTCCCGTAGTCCTTGTTGCATTCCTCTCTATATTGGAATGAAGCCCGTATGATCACATCCTTAGACACTTCCAGTGCTTTGCGTTTACGAATAGTCGCGGATGGGATTTGCATTTTGAGTTTTGGTATACCCAGACCGCTGTTCTTGGTGTTGACAGGAGACCGTCAGAGGTGGGAGGTGTAGGAATTCTTTTGTGGCGTTTCGGATGATTTGATCCAGTTTAGAAAGTATGCGACACCTCGGAAAGGATCAGATGAAAATACAATCTGGGGATGACGTGTCTCTTCAAGATTTCCACCCGCTGTCTTGGTCAGAGAGCCGCTGACTGAAAGCTAGACACCCAGGTTTTGAACTTCTCCTCCCATTCTCCTTCTGCCACACCTGCCCAAGGAGCGATTCAGACACCCAGGTATTTCTCTGTCTCGCCTGGGGGGATATAGGATACGGTTTCGTTCCGAAGTCTCCAGTTCTTATCATGGTTATACAGAAAGGTCTTCCACTTGCACGTGAAGTGGAAGCCTTTTGTTTTGGCAATATCAATTGTGAGACCTGTGTGGTCACAGAAAGACTGGAGGATCTTCAGATCCTGTTCTATCCCGGCATGTGAATTGCTCAGAAGGGCAATGTCATCCGCAAAGGCCAGAGCTGAGCAGTTGGCTCTTCTGCCTCCCAGGAGCGTGGAGTCTCCTGAGCTTGCCTTCTCCAGAGAGCGTATCAAAGGATCAAGGGCAATGTTGAATAGGATCGGTGAGAGTGGGTCGCCTTGCTTTCTGCCCTTCTCTATCTATTGCGGTGGTCACAGTTCTATTCCCTTCGACCACGGTGGTGTTGCTTGTGTACAGGTCCTCAACCACGTCCATGAAGGCTCTGGGTAATTTTGCTCCTTGTAATGATTTGAAGAGTAGTTCGTGCCCAAACGAGTTGAATGCCTTTGCCAAATCAATGAAGACAACCGCAAAGTCCTTGTGGTTATTCTTTGCTCCCTTCATGATGCTTTCGAGGACTGCAACGTTCTCATTGCATCCGGGAATTACTGCTTGAAACCCTTTCTGCCTAGGGTCTCGCTGAGTTGCTCCATTGTCTCGCTGAGTCGCTTAGCCATGATCTTTGTGAACAGGCGTAGCAGCATGGGACCCATGGTGATTGGGCGCCAGTTGTCAATGTCTTTGAGATGCTCTGATCCTCGTACTTAGGAATCAAGAGAATTCAACTCTTTTTCTGAGACTCAGGAATCGTGCTTGATTTCATCCATTGGAAGAAGAGTTGGGGTAGACGGGTGTCCTCTTCCTCACGGATGGATCTTATGTCACCAGTTTCTTGCCGTCCATCCCGGCTGTGCTATTCTCGTCTATCCCCTTGATGGTTTTGCTCACCTCCTCTACCTATTTGGTCTCATCAATGATCCATCATCCACTTGGCCAGTATATGGGGCATATTTGCGAATCTTGACTTTATTATTCAGTCTGGAGAGTTTCTCTTGGAAGCTTGTCTCCAGCTCCTCTTTTGATAACGGGCATGTAGATGAGGTCGGCACCCCCATGGTTTGCTGAGCTAGTTGGCACCGATTGGTATTGTCGAGCAGCTGGGTTGCTCTGAATAGTGCCATAGTTTCCGTTCCCATATTCGAAATAAGACATTTCTTATTGTAGAAGGTTCATGTAACGATGCTTGTATCTTCCGTCCACTTGGGCTCTTCTACAATAGATTTAGTGTAGTCCATTACCAGGGTGGTGGGGGAGGTGGGGGGGGGGGGGGGCGGGGGGGTGGGGGCTGGCCCTTTTGGTGGGGGTGGGGGGGGAGGGCTGGCCCTTTTGGTGGCGGTGGGGGGGGAGGGCTGGCCCTTTTAGTCTGGCAACCGAGTTCAGCTCCCAGTAGGGCAGGTAGTAATGACAGGATCCCAAGGTCACCTCTTTGGTTTGAGTTGAGGCAGATCTTGTTACCAGCTTGGGAGAGCTACAGCTTGTGTAACTGTGACATTGACATTTAGCGCAGTGTCATAGAATCATAGAGGTTTACAGCATGGAAACAGGCCCTTCGGCCCAACTTGTCAATGCTGCTCTTTTTTTTTAAACCCCTAAACTAGTCCCAATTGCCCGCATTTGGCCCATATCCCTCTATACCCATCTTACCCATGTAACTGTCTAAACGCTTTTTAAAAGACAAAATTGTACCCGCCTCTACTACTATTTCTAGCAGCTTGTTCCAGACATTCACCACCCTCTGTGTGAAAAAATTGCCCCTTTGGACACTTTTGTATCTCTCCCCTCTCACCTTAAACCTATGCCCTCTAGTTTTAGACTCCCCTACCTTTGGGAAAATATATTGACTATCTAGCTGATCTATGCCCTCATTATTTTATAGACCTCTATAAGATCACCCCTCAGCCTCCTATGCTCCAGAGAAAAAAGTCCCAGTCTATGCAGCCTCTCCTTATAACTCAAACCATCAAGTCCAGGTAGCATCCGAGTCAATCTCTTCTGCACTCTTTCTAGTTTAATAATATCCTTTCTATAATAGGGTGACCAGAACTATATTTACTATTCCAAGTGTGGTCTTACCAATGTCTTGTACAACTTCAACAAGACGTTTCAACTCCTGTATTCAATGTTCTGACCAATGAAACCAAGCATGCTGAATGCCTTCTTTGCCACTCTGTCCACTTGTGACTCCACTTTCAAGAAGCTATGAACCTGTCTCCCTAGATCTCTTTGTTCAGTAACTCTCCCCAACGCCCTACCATTAACTGAGTAAGTCCTGCCCTGGTTCAAGCTACCAAAATGCATCACCTCGCACTTATCTAAATTAAACTCCATCTGCCCTTCGTCAGCCCACTGGTCCAATTGATCAAGGTCCCATTGCAATCCGAGATAAACTTCTTCACTGTCCACTATGCCACCAATCTTGGTGTCATCTGCAAACTTACTAACCATGCCTCCTATATTCTCGTCCAAATCATTAATATAAATGACAAATAACAGTGGACCCAGCACTGATTCCTGAGACACACCGCTGATCACAGGCCTCCAATTTGAAAAACAACCCTCTACAACCACCCTCTGGCTTCTGTCATCAAGCCAATTTTGTATTCATTTAGCTACCTCACCCTGGATTTAACCTTATGCAACAACCTACCACGCGGTACTTTGTCAAAGACCTTACTAAAGTCCATGTAAACAACATCAACTGCACAGCCCTCATCTACCTTCTTGATAACCCCTTCAAAAAACTCAATCAAATTTGTGAGACATGATTTTCCACTCACAAAATCATGCTGACTGTCCCTAATCAGTCCTTGCATCTCTAAATGACTGTAGATCCTGTCTCTCAAAATACCTTCCAACGCAGATGTGAGGCTCACCGGCCTGTAGTTCCTAGGCTTTTCCCTGCAGCCCTTTTTAAATAAAGGCACAACATTTGCCACCCTCCAATCTTCAGGCACCTCACCAGTGACTATCAATGATTCAAATATCTCTGTCAGGGGACCCGCAATTTCCTCCCTCGCCTCCCACAATGTCCTGGGATACACTTCATCAGGTCCCAGGGATTTATCTACCTTGATGTGCTTTAAGACTTCCAGCACCTCCTTCTCTGTGTTGTTGTTACGGGCGAAGTCGCGGGGAGGTTGTTTATCAGGGACGCTTCCCAACTGGTCTCATCCGTCAAAGGCGGATATTCCATGGTTTTTGTGCAGTGATACCATCTTATGACTAAGTATCTGATCTAAGCAGATCACGGCCATCCCACGCATTTTTGTAGTTGTTTAGTCCCTCAGTGAGTTTACTAGCGGGGCCAATGTGGAGGCACGACTGTCACTGTGGTCACCAAATGCACGTCAAAATGCTCCAGTGGTAATTAGCCAGAATTGACTCTCTGGGGAGACACATCCAAGAGAGTCATTGTTACTCCTGGCATGTAGTCAAGTAATTAACCTATGTAAAGGCCTGTGCAGGACTGCATACAGTTGTTGCTAGCAATAAGCTTCATGTAACTTTGTTGGACCAGAACCCTTGTCAGTCTCAATGTCTTGCTTAGCGTGGATTTCAAAGGGACAGATCCCTTGAGACCCTCTATATATATATATATATATGGTGGCAGCAGACCAGGCGATGGCCTAGTGGTATTATCACTAGACTATTAATCCAGAAACTCAGCTAATGTTCTGGGGAACCGGGTTCAAATCTTGCCATGGCAGATGGTGGAATTTGAATTCAATTTAAAAAAATCTGGAATTAAGAATCTACTGTCAATTAACCCACCTGGTTCACTGATGTCCTTTCGGGAAGGAAATCTGCCATCCTTACCTGGTCTGGCCTCCATTTGACTCCGGAGCCATAACAATGTGGTTGACTCTCAACTGCCCTCGGGCAACTAGGGCTGGATAATAAATGCTGGCCAGCCAGTGATGCCGATGTCCCATGAATGGATAAAAAAAACTCGTAACAATGGTGAGCTTGAACAGCTGCAATCCCTATGGTGTAGGTACACCCACAGTGCTGTTAGGGTGGGAGTTCCAGAATTTTGTCTCGCGACCGTATAAGAACAGCAATATATTTCAAAGTCAATTGTGAATGGCTTGAATGGGAACTTGCATTGATGGTGTTTCCATGCATCTGCTGCCTGATGCGCGATTAATCCACTCGGGAGGCTAGATCGTACCCAGGAATAAAGGCTTTTATTCGCAACAAGAATAGAGCATACTGCTTAACAATACAATCCCAGACTAAAGGGTCACTAGGAAGCGCAGTGACCTTTATACTCCGATAGGAAGGCGGAGCCAAATGGAGTGTACCACAGAACAATGCTAACAGGCGGAACACCCCAACCCTAACCCCAACAGTAACAAGAGCAACATATGTACAAGTACCCATAGTGATAACCATCTATGGTTCAGTACCCATAGTGGTAACCATCTATGGTTCACCACATTCACCCTTCCTTTAAAAACAAAGGCCGGTGGGGCAAAAAAAAACAGTACGAACTGTCCATATATTCACAAGTTCAGTCGTATCGGAGGTCCGCACCGTCTCTGCGACCTCCGCAGCACTGGCGGTAGCGCCGGTTCTGGTGACCGTGCTGTCCCTCTCTCCAAGGCGGTGTCCAGTTACTCCTCCAGTTCCTCGCGGACGAGTGGACCTCAAGGTGGCGACAATCTCCTGGACTCAGGCAAGCTGTACACGGGAGTAAGAGGATTAAGTGGAGGTCCCGATACTGCCCGTGCCCTGTCAGGAGGGGAGAGAATGGGCAAAGGAACCCTAACCAGGGGTGCGGGAGCGACGGGGGTTTCCAGGTCCCCTGCAGGCGCCAGATCTCGGATAGAGACCGTGTCCTCTCGCCCGTCAGGATATGCTACATAGGCATATTGAGGGTTGGCGTGGAGGAGATGGACCTGTTCAACCAAAGGGTCGGACTTGCGGGTCCTAACATGCCGCCGCAGGAGGACAGGTCCTGAGTACGTCAACCAAGACGGCAGTGAGGTCCAGGAGGAAGACTTCCTGGGGAAGGTAAACATCCGCTCATGTGGGGTAGCATTGGTTGCCGTACACAGGAGGGACCGGATTGAATGGAGCGCATCAGAAAGTATCTCTTGCCAACGGGAGACTGGAAGACCCCTAGACCTTAACGCCAGTAAGACAGCCTTCCAGACTGTAGCGTTTTCTCTTTCGACCTGCCCGTTACCCCTGGGGTTGTAACTCGTAGTCCTAATTGAGGCAATTCCTTTAGAGAGCAGGTATTGCCTCAAGTCGTCGCTCATAAACGACGAACCCCTATCACTGTGGATATAACTGGGGTAGCCGAACAGGGTAAAAAGACTCCGCAGGGCTTTGATAACCGTGGCAGCAGACATGTCAGAACAGGGAATGGCAAAAGGGAATCGGGAGTACTCGTCAACCACATTGAGGAAATACACATTCCGATCTGTCGAAGAAAGGGGGCCCTTGAAATCAACACTCAGTCGTTCAAAAGGGCGAGTGGCCTTAATGAGGTGTGCCCTGTCAGGTCGGTAGAAGTGCGGCTTGCACTCTGCACATACCTGGCAGCTTCGAGTTATCGACCTGACATCCTCTATGGAGTAGGGCAGATTCCGGGCCTTTACAAAATGGAAGAGCCGAGTGATCCCTGGACGGCAGAGATCATTGTGGAGGGCCTGTAACCGTCCTCCTGCACACTGGCACATGTTCCACGCGACAGGGCATCTGAGGGCTCATTAAGCTTCCCCGGACGGTACATGATATCATTGTTGTAGGTGGAGAGTTCGATTCTCCACCTCAAGATTTTATCATTCTTAATTTTACCCCTTAACGTGTTGTTGAACATGAATGCCACGGACCGCTGGTCCGTGAGCAGGGTGAATCGTTTTCCAGCCAAATAATGGCGCCAATGCCGTACGGCCTCCACAATGGCCTGAGCCTCTTTTTCCACAGAGGAGTGCCGAATTTCAGGGCCTTGGAGGGTGCGAGAGAAAAAGGCGATGGGCCTGCCCGCCTGGTTAAGTGTGGCGGCCAGGGCGAAATCAGATGCATCACTCTCCACCTGGAAGGGGATGGACTCATCGACAGCGTGCATCGTGGCTTTTGCGATGTCAGCTTTTATCTTTTCAAAGGCTAAGCGAGTCTCTGCTGCCAGGGGAAAAGAGGTAGATTTTATGAGCGGACGGGCTTTGTCCGCATAATTGGGAACCCACTGTGCGTAATACGAGAAGAAGCCTAAGCATCTTCTCAGTGCTTTGATGCTAGTGGGTAGGGGAAGTTAAAGGAGGGGACGCATACGGTCTGGATCGGGCCGACGTCCCCGTTTTCCACCACGTATCCGAGGATTGCTAGGCAGTGCTTGCTGAATACACACTTCTCCCTGTTATAGGTCAGATTCAGGCGAGACGCAGTGCGTAAAAACTTCAGGAGGTTGGCATCGTGGTCCTGCTGGTCATGGCCGCAGATAGTGACGTTGTCCAGGTACAGGAAGGTAGCCCGTAGCCCATTTTGGTCCACCATTCGGTCCATCTCACGCTGGAAGACCGAGACCCCATTAGTGACGCCAAAAGGGACCCTTAAGAAGTGGTAGAGACGGCCATCCGCCTCAAAGGCCGTGTATTCTCGGGCCTCTGGGCGAATGGGGAGCTGGTGGTAGGCTGATTTCAAGTCGATGGTGGAGAACACCCGGTACTGCGCAATCTGGTTGACCATGTCAGATATGCACGGGAGAGGGTACGCGTCCAGCTGCGTGTACCTATTAATGGTCTGACTATAGTCTATGACCATCCGGGGCTTGTCTCCAGTCTTAACCACCACAACTTGTGCTTTCCATGGGCTAGTGCTAGGTTGAATGATCCCTTCCCTGAGAAGCCGCTGAACCTCAGATCGAGTAAAGATCCGATCCTCAGCGCTGTAACGCCTGCTCTTAGTTGCGATGGGCTTGCAGCCTGGCACGAGATTTTCAAATAAAGAAGGCGGGGTAATTTTGAGTGTCGAGAGATTGCACGTGGAGCGCGCTGGGCAATTTGGAGGCTGCTGTTCTCCCACTGAAAGTGGAGGGAGTGGCCCATCGTACTGCAGGGTCACACTCCTCAGGTGAACCATAAAGTCTAGCCCCAGGAGTACCGGAGCGCAAAGGTGCGGTAACACGAGGAGCCTGAAGTTCTCATAAACTGTGCCCCGCACCGTTAGAGTCACCACGCAGCTCCCAAGAACGGTAACAGATCGGGACCTCGACGCCATAGAGATTGTCTGCCTGACAGTTTGTATTCGGAGAGCGCACCGTTTCACGGTATCCGGATGAATAAAACTCTCCGTGCTCCCGCTGTCAAACAGACAATGTATCAGGCGTCCGTTTACCTCTATGTCCATCATGGACTTGTCGAGTCTGTGAGGCTTGGCCTGGTCCAGGATGATTGACGCCACTGTTGGATCCCGAGTGCAACTGCAGGCAGCTGAGATGGTCGACGATGAGAACCCCTGCTGGTCGTCTGCGGCCGGTGTCGACCAAAATGGCTGCGCCCATGGATCGCACGTGGTCGATGGCGTTGAAAATGGCGGCACCCGCAGGTCGCACGTGTCTTGAGTCGTCGTCATCAGGAATGGCGGCGCCCGTGAATTGCACGTGGTTGAAGACATCGACAAAGCTGGAGACGAGGAGACGGATCCTGGGGAGTCACACGCAGCACTGCTTGGCTTCGAAGGGGGCTTCGCTCGGCACACTTTAGCATAGTGCCCTTTCTTTCCACAAGCGGAGCAAAATACCGTCCTGGCCGGACATCTCTGGCGAGGGTGCTTTGCCAATCCACAGAAATAGCACCGTGGGCCTCCGGGAGCTGCCGCAGTCATCAGGTCCGAGGTTGAAAGCACGATCGCGCAGTTCCTCGGAGCCGCTGGGTAGAGTTGAGTCGGTGGCTGTACTTGCCACGATGTTCCCACGTGGTCGGTGGGGTAAGTTTCAAGACTTCTGGAGGCCGTTTCCATCGCATCAGCCAATTCTACCGTCTTAGCCAGGTCCAAGTTACCCTGCTCTAGCAGCCGCAGGCGAATATAGGATGAGCCGATTCCCGCCACGAACGCATCTCGGATCAGATCGTTAGTGAATTGAGTAGCCGACACGGGCTTGCAATTGCAGGCTCTGGCTCGCTGCTGAAGTTCGCGCAGGTACTGTCCCGTCGTTTCGCCGGGCTGCCGCCGTCGAGTGGCTAGTAGGTGACGAGCATGAATCTCGTTTGGTGGTTTATGGTACAGCTTCTTGAGTAATTCGATGGCCTCTTTGTAGTCTTGGGAATCATGGATTGTTGCATACACAGTGTCGCTTACCCTTGCGTGGAGGACCCGCAATCTGTCGGCGTCGTTTTGGACTGCTGTTGAGGCGTCGATATAATCCTGGAAACACTTCAACCAATGGTCGAAAGTGTTCGACGCTCCAGCGGCACGTGGATCTAAGGTTAGCCGATCGGGTTTCAGCATCTGCTCCATTTTTTTTTGTCAGAACAAAATTTGTTGCGAATAAAATTGATGCGCGATTAATCCACTCGGGAGGCTGGATCGTACCCGGGAATAAAGGCTTTTATTCGCAACAAGAATAGAGCATACTGCTTAAAAATACAATCCCAGACTAAAGGGTCGCTAGGAAGTGCAGTGACCTTTATACTCCTATAGGAAGTCGGAGCCAACCGGAGTGTACCACAGAACAATGCTAACAGGTGGAACACCCCAACCCTAACCCCAACAGTAACAAGAGCAACATATGTACAAG
The DNA here is from genome assembly GCF_964213995.1 of Mustelus asterias. NCBI lineage: Eukaryota > Metazoa > Chordata > Chondrichthyes > Carcharhiniformes > Triakidae > Mustelus > Mustelus asterias. The sequence goes on from NC_135802.1 coordinate 134,623,092, forward strand.
TACCCATAGTGGTAACCATCTATGGTTCACCACACTGCCCATGTCCTTCTAGGTGGTAGGGGTTGCAGATTTATAGGTGCTGTAGTTAGAGCCTTGGTGAGCTGCTTCACTGGATCTTGTATATGACACACACATCGCTGCCACTGCGCTTGCGGTGGAGAGAGTGAATGTTTAAGTTGGTGGGTGCAATGCTGATCAGGGTTTTGATGAAAGGTCACTGATCTGAAATGTTAACTCTGTTTCTCTCACCATAGCTGCTGCCACATCTGTTGAGTATCTCCAGCATTTTGCATTTTTAGGTCTCTAATTTCAGTTCTGTTAGTTATCTCAACTGTTTCTGCCCCAGAACAATGTATTTTCAACCACCGAGGACGTACAGGGCTAAAAACACATTTGGGTTGGTTTGTGAGCATGAGGATCACATTGCATGATTTCACAGAATCCCAGAATCATACAGTGCAGAAGAGGCCCTTCGACCCATCGAGTTTTCTTTGACATGTGAGAACCACCTAGCTAATGTGTGGGTGGCACAGCGGCACAGTGGTTAGCACTGCTGCCTCACATCACCAGGGACCTGGGTTCAATTCCAGTCTTGGGTAACTGTGTGGAGTTTGCATGTTCTCCCCGTGTCTGCGTGGGTTTCCTCTGGATGCTCCAGTTTCCTCCCACATTCCAAAGATGTGCAGGTTAGGTGGATTGGCCATGGTAAATTGCCCCTTAGTATTTCAAGATGGATTAACTATGGTAAATGTGTGGGTTATGACAAGAGGGCCTGGGTAAGATTTTCCGTCAGAGTGTCTGTGCAGACCTGATGGGCCAAAATGGCTCCTTCTGCACTGTAGGGATTCTATGAAAACCTACCTACCTAATCTCATTTACCAGCACTTGGCCCACAGCCTTGAATGTCATGACGTACTAAGTGCTCATCCACGTCCTTTTTAACAGATGTGAGGCAACTTGTCTCTACCGGCAGCGCATTCCAGACCGTCAACACTCTGGGTGAAAAGGTTTTTCCTCACATCCTCCCCTAAACCTCCTGCCCCTCACCTTGAACTTGTGTCCCATCCTGACTAACCCTTCAACTAAGCGGGACAGCTGCTCCCGATCCACCCTGTCCATGCCCCTCATAATCTTATATACCTCGATCAGGTCATCCCTCAGTCTTCTCTGCTCCAATGAAAACAACCCAAGCTTATCCAACATCTCTTCATAACTTAAATGTTCCATCCCAGGCAGCATCCTGGTGAATCTCCTCGACACCCCCTCCAGTGCAATCACATCCTTCCTATCATGTGGCGACCAGAGCTGCACACTGTACTCCAGATGTGGCCTCACCAAAGTTCTATACAACGTCAACATGACCCCCCCTGCTTTTGTAATACCATGATAGTGACATGCAGCCCAGCGCTAAATTCAGTGCTGACTGCCTGCATAGGGTCAGCAAAGGCCCACATGTGTGAGGAGCTAGCATAAGTTAAACGTAGTCTTCACTTTTGAAAAGAGGTGTGCATAAATCTCCTTTTGAGCAATCACATCTTTCCTGTAATGTGGTCACGAGAACAATATGCTGTATTTTAGCTGAGGTCTAACTAGTGTTCTATACAATTCAAGCATAACCACTCTGCTCTTATAGAATCATACAATTCCTACAGTGCAGAAGGAGCTATTCAGCCCATTGAATTTGCACCAACTACAATCCCACCCAGGCCCTAATCTCGTAACCTCGCTTGTTATTTACCCTGATAATCCCCCTCACACTAGGGTAAATTTAGCATGGCCCATCAACCTAACCCGCACATTTTTGGACTGTGGGAGGAAACCGGAGCACCTGGAAGAAACCCACGCAGACACGGGGAGAATGTGCAAACTCCACACAGACAGTGACCCGAGGTGGGATTTGGGTCCCTGATGCTGTGAGGCAGCAGTGCTAACCACTGTGCCACCGTGCCACCCAAATATTCTATTATATTCTACGCCCTCTGCCAATAAAGAAAAATATCCCGCATACCTTCTTGACCACTTTATCTATCTATCCTGCCGCCTTCTGGAATCTGTGGCTATGCACTCTGTGACTCTCTTTTCCTTTACATTTCTCAGAATCCTATCACTTATATAATTCCTTGTATTTCTATCAAATTCCTTCTCAGGATTGAATTCCATATCTCACTTTTCTGCTCGTCACTTTTCTTTATTGGTTCATGGGATGTGGGCAGTGGTGGTCAGGCCAGCGTTTATTGCATATCTCTAACTGCTCTTGAGAAGTTGATGGGTAAGCTGCTTTTTGAACCACTTGTCCATTGACCTTTCTGCAATCTACAGCATTCTTCTTCACTGTTACTCACACAACCAATTTTCATATCATCTACAAATTTTTAATCATACCCCAACACTTAAGTCTAAATCACTGATGTACAGCACACAAAGCAAGGGACACAGTCCTGAGCCCTGTGGAACACCACTTGAAACATCCTTCCAGTCACAAAACCACCGGTAACCACCTTTGCTTCCTGCTGCTAAGACAATTTTGGACCTGACTTGCCAGTTTCCTTTGGATCCCATTAGTCTTTAATATTCTAACCAGCCTGCATATGGAATGAAAGCCTTACTAAACTCCACGTAGGCTACATCAAACATGTTACCCTCAAAACCATCCTTGTTGCCTCCTCAAAAGCTTTAATCAAGTCACTCGTGATCCTTCCTTAACAAATCCATGCTGAATATCCTTGGTTTATTCATGACATTTTAAATGACAATTTATATTGACTATCAGAATTTTACCAATAATTCATCCATGTGACATTACTGTGCCTTTAACAAGGTATTTTAAGTATGTTCTCTGCAGTTATAAGCAGCTTTGTTTTTTTTTCATTGTTGCCGACCTGTCTGATTAGATATCATTTTATTACTGCTTAAATGGTTTATAGGGTTTTGTTTATTTTTAATCTGGGCCTAATGCACCCTCTGGGAGTTTACGGCCCTTTTTGAATGATTGTGGGAAGATTGATTGACAGGTCAGGCGGGACAGTTTTTTTTCTCTCTCAAGAATTCTTCCACTTTCAGTTTTGGTTGCGGGCTAGTTAGAAGGCGTTTGGAGTCCAGGCTGGATTCAGTGTGTTTGTCTCTCTCCCTGGTATTAGAAATTTGGCTGGCTAGTTGGAAGCAGGTTTTCTTGCCTTACTGGAGTGAAAAGTTTGTTGTTGGTGGTTTGTTAGCTGGAGGGCAGCAGTGGCACTAACTCTATCTCCTGGTGCTGGGATTTCCAAAACAGAGAAGCCAGAGTTTCAATTCTCCAACCAAAGGACTAATTCACAGCAGGTGTTGCAGAGCTGCAAAACCACGTGAGCATTCTTATTTTCTGTGCTAAACCTGAGAAGGGTGTATGTTTGTGAGGAGGTTTGTTGTCATAGAAATCATAGAAACCCTACAGTACAGAAAGAGGCCATTTGGCCCATCGAGTCTGCACCGACCACAATCCCACCCAGGCCCTACCCCCATATCCCTACATATTTTACCCACTAACCCCTCTAACCTATGCATCTCAGGACACTAAGGGGCAATTTTAGCATGGCCAATCAAGCTAACCCACACATCTTTGGACTGTGGGAAGAAACCGGAGCACCCGGTGGAAACCCACACAGACACGAGGAGAATGTGCAAACTCCACACAGACAGTGACCCAAGCTGGGAATCGAACCTAGGTCCCTGGAGCTGTGAAGCAGCAGTGCTAACCACTGTGCTACTGTGCTGCCCTCATTGTTGTGTTGGAACAGTGCATTTAGCTGTTATGGTATATACAATATACAATATGGGGCGGCACGGTAGCACAGTGGTTAGCACTACTGCTTCACAGCTCCAGGGACCTGGGTTCGATTCCCGGCTTGGGTCACTGTCTGTGTGGAGTTTGCACATTCTCCTCGTGTCTGCGTGGGTTTCCTCCGGGTGCTCCGGTTTCCTCCCACAGTCCAAAGATGTGCGGGTTAGGTTGATTGGCCATGCTAAAAATTGCCCTTAGTGTCCTGAGATGTGTAGGTTAGAGGGATTAGTGGGTAAATATGTAGGGATATGGGGGTAGGGCCTGGGAGGGATTGTGGTCGGTGCAGACTCGATGGGCCGAATGGCCTCTTTCTGTACTGTAGGGTTTCTATGATTTCTATGAATATCAGGATTTTTTTTTCTTGTTTGTAATTGCTAAAAGTTCTTGCTAATTTTCTTTCTATATGTTAACTACATTCTATATGTAAGGTGGCACGGTAGCACAGTGGTTAGCACTGCTGCTTCACAGCGCCAGGGACCCGGGTTCAACTCCTGGCTTGTGTCACTGTCTGTTGGAGTTTGCAGGTTCTCCCCATGTCTGTGTGGGTTTCCTCCGGGTATTCCAGTTTCCTCCCACATTCTGAAAGGCATGCTGGTTAGGTGCATTGACCCGAACAGGCGCCGGACTATGGTGACTAGGGGAATTTCACATTAACTTTGTTGCAGTGTTAATGTAAGCCTTACTTGTGACTAATAAATAAACTTTAACTTTAACTGTATTCTAAAATAAACTTTGTTTGATAAAAGCTCCCTCATGGGTCATTTGAATCATAGCTGGAGTGAAACATCTTATGCTTACCCGCGCCAAATTCAACGTGCAAAACTTATGGTCTAGGCTGATTTCATCAAATGTCTTGGAGTTTGTGACCTGGATTTTAACAGTCCACCACTGGGGTAAGGCTAACTGTAATTACTCAGTTTATCCTTTTCTCTCTTTTTAATCACGGGGCCATGTTAACAGTTCTCCTCTGCCACTATGCCTGTGGCCAAAGAGGTTTGGAAAATGATGGTTGGAACCTTTCAACTCTGCTTCCCTTGATTCTCTTAGCAGCCTAGGTTTCATTTCATCCTGACCTGGTGATTTATCCACTTTCTTAACATTTCCTCTCCCAGTAGGTTTATTCCATTCAGTATTTCCCGTCCCTCCTCCTTGACTCTGTCTGTTTCAGTGCCCCTCCTTTGTGAATTCATTGAGAACCATGCCCACATCTTGCACTCCATCTATCTTTTTGTCTCTAACTGGCCCGACTCTTCCATTACTTATCTCTTGCTCTTTTTGTATTTATAAAACGGCCTTGGGTTTTCCTTGATTTGACGAGCTGATATTTACAGCAAGTATCCATCTGAAAATGCAATCTGACCACAATTCCATCAGAATGCTTACAGAATTTTATCCTTCATCTGTTATAGTTCTCCTCAGTAAATAAAATTTCTAGATCCAATTTGAAGAAATCTTTTAGTTTAAAAGCACATATTTCAAATTAACATTTATCCATTGATTTGACTTTTATGACGTCTAATTATTCCATGGAGCTCTTCCCACAAACCTACAGTCTCCCAATATGCTGGCCTTGGAGATATTTCTGATGAGAGTCATGAAGCTGTGAGCTGAATTTGGATTGTGCATTTGGTCGTGTGCAGTGCCCCTTATACCCCAGAATGTATCAATGATTAGTCAAGTTCCACTGAGGAAAACTACTGGCTCCTTAATCCTGTCTGCCAAGGACATTTCGTGACCCCTTTTTGCCCTTCTAATTCCTCGTTTGAGTTCTGTCGGCAGGGTCATTTGAGTCTGTCAGCAGGGTCATTTGACTGATTGCCCAATGGGGAATGAGCGTGGGGATCCTGGTGTAGAGTGTGGGCCTTTGCAACCAGAGTGGATCCTAATACTCAAAGTGAGAACATTGTGAAAGTACTCTGTGGATGGATGTATTTGTAAATAAACAGTTATAGTTTGTTATACACACTGGTGGTCGCCAATCCTTCCAATGACTACAAATACCTTTAGCTTGTAGCCACTTCTGTTCAAAACATTTTTGAAATTACTCTGAAGGAAAACTTGTAGGTTCATCTTAAAAGCTTTGCTGGGGCAAAATTCACACAAGTTCTGAAAAAGAAACAGAGAGATGGCAGGTATATACTTATGTGACAGAGAGAGATAGATAAATGACAATGTCCTGAATATATGTATATATATATATATATATATATATGTATATATATATACCTATTGTAGTCTTTGTTTTGTATTTTATATTTTAGAAAATGAAAGTGAGATTTGATCAAGGGGAAAAGATAAGGAAAAAAGAAAGGAGACCAATGAGGTGGAGGATAGAATGTATCTTCTTTATGTAAATTATTTCAATTAGATGCAATATTCTAAAGCCAACTAATTACTTCACCTTTGTTTTATTGAAAGTTTAGAAAGTCAAAATTAATATGATTATCTACCCATGGACACAGTCTGTGACAAGATACAATTCTTAACAGCTAACCTATCACTATTAGTTCCAATCAAGCAATATTTCTCTTTTAGACTTAAACCTGTCTTTAAAATTAGCTAGCAAAACACAGGCACAGTTGCTTTGACTTAGGTTAACAGTCTTGGAGCTTTCAGATAACCTCTGGAGAGAGAGAGAGAGAGAGAGAAGGAAAGACACTTCTTTCTTCTACCAGCTCCAGGCAGCAACTGCCCCTCACTTTAACATGAAAATGAAAATGAAACTTCTTTCCTGCAAGCTTAGCTCCTCCTATTAATCACATGATCCTGTTACTGGCAACCTGTTAATGAAAACTCACATGACTCTGCATACCTAGTCTAAAATCCCAGGAGAACTTAAATAAACAAAAGGTCCATTAACCCTACAAGGTAACACATTCCTAGTTAAAATCAATTATTAGCCTTCAATCTTAGCATCTGTTTCATGTTTCCGAGACAAATTGACTCTTGTAACAAGACATTGCTTCTTAAAGCAGTCTACAGAAACATCGAATAGTTCAAAATAGCACAGTATTAACACACTGTGCAAACCTAAACAGGTGTGAGATATTTCCTGGATGTGGCTTCACACTGATCTAGCTTTATGTTGCACAGGAATAAGATTAAAACCTGAGTCCTGAGTTTATTATTGCCATTTTAATATCAATATGCCCTTATTGGTGGAAGCCTGCTCATAGGGGCTTTCCTTTTCAACCAGTTGATAGCATAGACTTGGGAGATTGACAAACTCATACCAAGGCTGGGATTTTACTAAATAATTACACCAGTGACTGCACTTCCAAAGTACACCATTAACTGTGGAAGATGTGGAGAAGTCGCAAACAGTGCTATGTAAATGCAAGCTTAGCTTCTTTCTTTCTTTGGCAGTATCCCTTCCAATGAACATAACCACTGATGATCCAGGACAAAGGAGCTCATCTGTGGCACTTCAAGAGTTAATGAAGAAGCTCTCACCATGAACAAAGCATCCCGTTTCAATAAATATCAGCAGCAGAACATTCTCCTCTCAATTGCTGGTAATACATCCTCCAGCACCAAAGGATTAACTCCAAGGCATCCCTAATCAGCAGTATTGCATTAGGTGATAATTCTGCCCCAGCGGACTAAGCGGTTTATGGAGCGAAGACGATGGAAAAGGTACTTTGAGAATCCATTCAATCATGTCCAAAGATGTGCAGGTTAGGTGGATTGACCATGCTAAATTGCCCCTTAGTGTCAGGGGGACTAGCTAGGGTAAGTGCATGGGGTTATGGGGATAGTGCCTGGGTGGGATTGTGGTCGGTGCAGACTCGATAGGCCGAATGGCCTCCTTCTGCACTGTAGGGATTCTATGAACTCTATGACAGCTACACTACAACCATTTAAGAGAAAAGAAACCTCATCACAAAATGAAAATGGGTCACAGAACTCAAGTCAATTTCTTGTAAACTCTGACTATTGCTTTTATTTGAAGCAAAGCCCCGTACAATCATAGCAGATCTTCTGCACTGTTGTATGCCAGGCCCCCTTACAAGAAGACCAGTGTGCTCTAACCCCCAAATGTTTGCTATGGCTGCTTGAGTTTCAGGGATTGTGACACCCTAACCTCACTGACAATCAGCCTTTAACAGTTCCTTACCATTCAAAAAATATTCAGCTTTTCTGCTCTTACTATTAGAGTGAAGAACTTTGTATTTCTCCACATTATATCCCATCGATCACCTCTTGTCACTTATGGACCCTGTCTCTAACCCTTTGCAGCCACTTTGCCTCCTCCTCCTCACAATTACTTTCCCAACTAACTTTGTATCATCAGTAAATTTAGATATAATACACTCAGCCTCTTCATCCATATCATTGATATAGGTTGTAAAAAGCTGAGGCCCAAGCACTGATCCTTGGACAAAATGTTATGGGCCCTGCAGGTGGGTTTACAGGTGGTCTTTAAAATTTCCACCACCGACCCACCCACCCCCAATCTGTGAACAAAGGAGACTACAATGGGATGAGGGAGGAGTTGGCTAAGGTAGACTGGGAGCAAAACCTTTATGGTGGGACAACTGAGGAACAGTGGAGGACTTTCACAACGATTTTTCACAATGCTCAGCAAAAGTATATACCAGTGATAAGGAAACACTGCAGAAAAAGAGATAATCAGCCATGGATATCTAAGGAAATAAAGGAGGGTATCACATTGAAAGAAAATGCATACAAAGTGGCAAAGACTAGTGGAAAACTAGAGGATTGGGAAATCTTTAAAGGTCAACAGAAAGCCACGAAAAAGCTATAAAGAAAAGTAAGATGGATTATGAAAGTAAACTTGCTCAAAATATAAAAACAGACAGCAAAAGTTTCTACAAATATATAAAATGAAAAAGAGTAGCTAAAGTAAACATTGGTCCTTTAAGGGATGAGAAGGGAGTGGTAATAACTGGAAATGAGGAAATAGCCAAGGCATTGAACAGGTATTTTGTGTCGGTCTTCACAGTGGAAGACACAATTAACATGCCAAAAATTGATGGCAAGACGGCTATAGCAGGTGAGGACCTAGAAACTACCATTATCACTAAAGAGGTAATGTTGGGCAAGCTAATGTGGCTGAAGATAGATAAGTCTCCTGGTCCTGATGGAATGCATCCCAGGGTACTAAAAGAGATGGCGGGGAAATAGCAAATGCACTCGTGGTAATTTACCAAAAATTGCTGGACTCTGGGGTGGTTCCCGCAAATTGGAAAACAGCAAATGTGACGCCACTTTTTGAAAAAGGAGGTAGACAAAAGGTGGGTAACTATAGGCCAGTTAGCTTAACTTCTGTAGTAGGGAAAATGCTTGAATCTATCATCAAGGAAGAAATAGCGAGACATCTGGATATAAATTGTCCCATTGGGAAGATGCAGCATGGGTTCATGAAAGGCAGGTCACGTTTGACTAATTTGGTGGAATTCTTTGAGGACATTACATGCACGGTGGACAATGGGGAACCGGTGGATATGGTGTATCTGGATTTCCAGAAGACATTTGACAAGGTGCCACACCAAAGGCTGCTGCATAAGATAAAGGTGCACGGTGTTACGGGTAATGTATTAGCATGGATAGAGGATTGGTTCATGAACAGAAAGCAAAGAGTGGGGGTTTATGGGTCTTTTTCTGGTTGGCGATCAGTGACTAGTGGTGTGCCTCAGGGATCAGTATTGGGACCACAATTATTTACAATTTACATAGATGATTTGGAGTTGGGGATCAAAGGTAGTGTGTCAAAATTCGCAGATGACACTAAGATGCGTGGCAGAGCAAAGTGTGCAGAGGACACTGAACATTTGCAAAGGGATATAGATAGTGTAAGTGAGTGGGCAAGGGTCTGGCAAATGGAGTACAATGTTGGTAAATGTGAGGTCATCCATTTTGGTAGGAATAACAACAAAATGGATTGTTATTTAAATAGTTAAAAAGTTGCAGCATGCTGCTGTGCAGAGGGACCTGGGTATCCTTGTGCATGAATCACAAAAAGTTTGCAGGTTTAGCAGATAATTCAGAAGGCAATGGAATTTTGTCTTTCATTGCTGGCGGGATGGAGTTTAAAAACAGTGAGGTTATGTTGCTGGTAGGGCCACACCTGGAGTACTGTGTACAGTTTCGGTCTCCTTACTTGAGAAAGGATATACTGGCATTGGAGGGGGTGCAGAGGAGATTCACTCGGTTGATTCCGGAGTTGAGAGGGTTGGTTTATGAGGAGAGACTGAGTAAACTGGGACTATACTGATTGGAATTCAGAAGAATAAGGGGAGATCTTATAGAAACATATAAGATTATGAAGAGAGTAGATAAGATAGAAGTAGGGAGGCTGCTCTCTGAGAGCAGAGAGACCAGTCACTCAGCCTCTGCCTCGCTCAGCCAGGCTCCATGGCCTAAAGCAGAACTCCCCTGCTGCTATCTCGGAGGCCCACGGCCCCACTATGCCCGGACCGATCTATCCCCACGACCTCACCCCCTATCTGGATTGATCGCCCACAATGACCCGCCCCGCTCAGGCCAATTGGTCCCTGTGCCCCCCCCCCCCCCCGCCCTCCCCCCGCCGGCCCGGATCAATGCCCCCTCCCTCCCCCACTGACCTCAATGCAGAGTGCGTAGCGCTCACCACCACCAATCTGGCTCCACCTCCTTGGCACTGCCCCAGTGCCCAGTGGGGGGTGCCAGGATGGCAGCCTGGCAGTGTCAGGCTGGCATTGCCCAAGGGGCAGTTTCACTTTTCCCCCAGCCTCCCAGGTGGGCCTCAGTGGCTCCTGGTTCTACCAGCGATGTCATCACATCTGGTTCCCATTGCTGGGGGACCAGCTGTGATTCTCGTCTCCCGACGAGGTCACAGAGGCAAGTGAGCCTGGACGATTGAACCCTGGGCTTGCGTATTTCATTTAAATTATATTTACCTTTGAATCGCATAATTTATTCAGCCTAATGTGCCAGAAATGGGCACCAGTCTGACCTCACTGGATATCCGGTGCCAGTAAGTTCGTGGGAGGTGAGAAATCAGACGTGAATCTGATTTTTCGGCTCTCCCGCGATCTTACCGCGAGCTTGCCCTGCGCATTGCCTGGCGGGGTGTGATGATAAGATCGCCCTCCCCCCGGTCAGCCATGTTTGATGCAGAGTGGTGTCCCTCAAACTATAAGCCTTTGGTAACAAACTAGCACTCTGTTCCGGGAATTACTGGCTATGGAAACAGATGAAAGTCTGCCCTTGTGCGCCACTCGGTGTGAGAAGAGAATTGGGAAAAGAAGCTTTTGCAATCTGTTTTTAATGTCCCTTGCTGATTAACTTACACATTCTCTTTATTTACACTATACTGCATTCATTACTCACAATGTGGTCTCTTCTATACTGGGGAGACAGAACACAAAACACAGTGTGGTAGCATGGGCCCCTTAATAGGTGGTCCTTTGCAAGCCATGTGACCAGACCGGAACCAATGGAGAGCGAGAAAACCTGGGCCAATCAGGAGCGAGGGCACACATTCTCGGGGAAGTTGGAGTCAGCGTTGTCAGGAGTAGATCTGTGTGGTTGTGTCATTCAACCCTCAGTTGTACATAGTTCTTCTTGGTCAATAAATTTAGTTTGTTACTGGCCACATTGAGTCGCCTCGAGTTCACCTCCTTCAGTCCTCAAGTAAAAATTTTCCCTAGTTCTGGTGAACAGTTATCAATCTGCAATGTTGGGCAGAATTCTCCATTCTGGAGACTGGTGACAGGTGATAAATGCGGAATGGATCCCAGTGGCCAGTGTGGCAAGTTTCCATCTGTTTTTCACCTCATTACGTATGCATAACTGAGCAGCATGTCATATCCCCTGGTGAGGTGGCCTGGGATTCGTCCGTCCTGCTGTTATCCCATTGCCTCATGTTTCCAGGTATTTAAATGGCACACATTCAGTTTCCGCAGCACAGGGCCTGACGTGGCGAATGATGGTCTCAATAAGAGAAAAATGGCGTGCACCCAAGTTCAGCGACAAGGCACTGGCGGCACAGCTCCAGGTAGTCAAGGAGCAGCGGAAGGTCCTTTACCCTGGTGATGGGAGCTGGTGGCCCATCAGCCTCACCACCAAGGCTCCGGAGGAGGACACCAGAGTGGTCAGATCCTGTGCTACACAAGGGGACCGTAATCCGGGTGCAGGAAGGGAATGAATGGTTTCATCCACACTGCCAGGGCTGATTAACCTTCTCCTCACTCTCACCTCTCACAAGGCCATCTGACATTCACAGAGTTACAGTCCACAGGGATCCCTGACCAGACCAGCACAAGGGACATCATCATTAAATCCCTCCCGCTAGGCCCTGCCCCATTTGGGCCCTGTCCCCTCTCCATAGGCCATGTCCCCTCAGGCTCCACACCCTTGGCACTACTCAGTGCCCAGTGGGCACTGCCAGGGTGCCAGGCTGGCATGCCTAAGGGGCACTCCCCTCCACCCCAGACCTCCCGGAGGGCCTCAATGGCCTCCAGTCCTACCGGCGAGGCCATGACGATAGGTCCCCGTTGATGGGGACCAAACATGATGCTCGGTGGTGAGGACCTTCACCAGCAAGGCCACTAACACAAGTGACTCTGGACGATAGCATCCTGGCCTCACTAATAATAGTTAAATCAACCTTTGAATTGATTTAAATATTATAATCAGTCTCGTGTCCTTCCCAGGCCTGAGGCTGATCTTGCCGGGTATCCGGGGCTGGTAAGATCTCGATAGGTGAGAAATCGGGCGACACCCTGATGTTTCGCCTCTCTCGTGATTTTATCGGTTCACCCCACCCATCGACCGGCGGGACGAGAAGGTAAGTTGGAGTCTGATGATGCGCCAATGGAATAAGGCCTCAGAGAGATGATTGAGCTTCAAAGACAGGTGGAAACACAGCTGGCAGGATTGTCAGAGGTCACCATCAGTTTAGAACGGAAGATAGAGGAGTCTGTCCTTATTCTGTCTGATGTCATGGTGCTAACAATACAGTGCATCAAGGTCACCATTGGAAGTGTGCTGACATGTGCCTGGACCTACAAGCTATCGTCATGAGTGTGATATTCCAGTGGCTAAGACGGCTATGGTGCACCATGATCTCCCTCCAGCAAACCCTCCTCCTCAAGGGCTTAGGGATGTGCACTCAGGCACCCATAAAGAGAAAGAGTTGCAGCCGGACACCCTGAGACAATCCACCCAGGACTCCATGGGCTGTCCAGCCATTACGAGTCCCCTCAGCCTTTCACCTCAGCAACTCCAACTGCTCATACTGAAGAGGGTGCACTTGCCCCACAGCAGGGGACCCCCAACAGCCCAGCGTCTTCCAGGTCTCAGCTCCCCAGAGAAGGTCTGCCGAGGTCATCACAGGCAACAAAGCATAGCAGTCAGCAGGCTGCCTCCATCTCTGCTGTGGATATCAGGGAAGCATCTAGAGGTAGTGATACAGTACAAACAGTTAAGAAATATTGAGAACACGAGGTGGTTTAGATTTTCACTCACTGTATATACTTAACACTTCTGTAAATCTGGCAAGTCTGATTGAGTGAACGGCTCTTCTATCTGTTGCAATGCTCTGAGACATGATGAACTGTGCTATTTGGCTACATTTTGTGTTTGAGGTGAGGTTGCTTTAAGAGGAAATATTTTGTTACAAGAATTGAACTGTCCAGGAAACATGCAGCAGATGCTAAGAATACAGACCAATAACTGATTTCAGCTAGGAATGTGTTACTTTATAAAATTAATGGACCTTTTGTTTATTTAGGTTCTCCTGGGATTTTAAACTAGGTATGCAGAGTCCTGTGAGTTTTTGATTAGGTTGATTAACAGGGGCAGAGTCATGTAATTAATTGGAGGTTCTAAGTTTACAGGAAAGGTCAGTTTCATTTTCATTTTAAAATACAAGTAGTTGCTGACTGGGCTGCCAGAAGAAAGCAGTGTTTCTCTGTTTCTCTCTCTCCAAAAGCTTTCTGAAAGCTCCAGGCCTAGGAACCCAAGTCAAAGGAAGTATACCTGTGTTTTGCTAACTATTTTTAAATGGGGGTATAAGTCTATAAGAGAAAAAATGCCTGATTGGAACTCATAGTGATAGATTAGCAGTTAAGAATTGTATCTTGTTATGTTTAAGTATAGTTCAATTGATAAAAGTTAAGCTAATTAATTTGTTATAGTCAAACTGTGTTGTTTAAAAAAAAGTTTGTTTTGATAAAGCTCCCTTGTTTGTCAATAGAATTGTGCCTGGAATGAAAGATCTTATCCTCACGCTAATGCCAAAATTCTTGTTCAAACTGTTTCAGTTCTTTTACTTGTTCAGTTTCATAAATTTGTTGGGGTCTAGTCTGACTTTGTAATATACCCTGGGGTTTCTAATCTGGTCCCCTAACAAAATTTGGGGGCTCATCCAGGATTAAAAGCTATAAAACAGTGGGTTTGAGGGACTGGTGCATTCTTACACATGTTGCACTCAGTTAGTTTAAATAAGCAGTGCTTTTGGGAAAATAGCTCTTTCAGTGGCTAATGATTTACTGAGCGCGGAAGAGGTCACTTGGAGTGATTTACAAAAGGTGGATAAAGCAAAGCTTTTGAATTTGGCAAATAAGCTGAGGTTGACTTTGCCTGAACGGGTGAGGAAGGACAAGATAATTTCAGTGATAGCTCAGCATCTAAATTTGCCAGAGTCACAGTTGGAAGCATTGACATTGGCTAGAATTCAATTACAAATGAAACAGCTTGAATTGCAATGAGAAAAGGATTGAAAAGGTTTGACCAAGTTAAAAATCTGAAACAGTTTGAACAAGAAAAAGAACTGAGACAGTTTGAGTAAGAATTAAAGGCAAAGGAAAGTGAAAAAGGGAGAGAATTAGAACTTCAGGAGCTGGAAAGAAAACTTCAACTTGAAATGTTGGAAAAACAAAAGGGTAAAACTGTGAGAGTAGCAGCAAAGATGGCAGATGATTTTAAATTGGTTCATTTCAACATCAATTTCAATCTGTGAAGGATAGAAACTGGGGCAAAGAGTAATCCTTAGGTGGTCAAGGCGAAGGAGATCTCATTGGAGATAGTAAGGATAGCCTACCTCAGGTTATAAAGGAAACAGATGAGGGTGGAAAAGAAAGCTTAGATGTTTTCATTGTATTAAAGCTGGACGCAGCAAGTCGCAGTGTTGGTGGCTTAAGAGAAGCACTGGGAAGACAGATGTGGTAAAACTGGATAAGCCAGTGGGGTTTGTAAAAGTGGCAAAGGTTGAAGCTGAAGATGTGCAAAAGAATATACAGCCTGGTCAGAAGTTGGTTGATAAGCGAATGCCAGTCCTCTGTTAAATAATTTATTTATGTGGGTCAGGTTTACTCACGTGTAGCAGGAGGAGTAGGTAAAGAGGTTAAGATTTTAAGAGCTACAGGATCAAGTCAATCTTCAATGGTGAAAGATGAGAAGAAATGTAATTTGGAAGGAGTATTGCCAGAAAAGGGGGAAATATGTGGAATTAATGGTGCAAAGAGTCATGTTCCATGTAAGGTAAGATTGGAGAGTCCGATAGAAAGTGATGAATTGGTGGTAGGAGTAATGGAGGAATTATCTTTTTCATGAACACAGATGATCCTAGGTAGCGGTATAGCTGGATCACAGATGGGAATGATACCTGCTGTGGTTGAAAAGCCAGTGGAAAATCGAACAACTGAGGTGTTGCAGAAAGCATATCCTGGGATGTTTCCTAACTGTGTGGTAACAAGGTTACAAAGTGCAGGTTGAGGCAGGAAGAGGAGAAATCAAAGAGTAGAGATAAAGAGACTGAGGTTCAGTTATCAGAATCAATCTTTGACCAAATGGTTGATAAAGAGCAAGAACAGGCGGAGGATGTCTTTAGTTCAGGAAAGTTGGCAGAATTACAACAGAAAGAAATAGAGGTAAAACAGTTGCATCAGAAAGTATAAACAGAAGAGAATCTGCATGTATACCAGAGACTTATTACATTAAAGATTATGTTTTAATGAGGAAGTGGAGACTTTTACATATTCAGGCAGATGAAAAATGGGTAGGGGTACATCAAGTTGTATTACCAAAGGGTTGTAGAGAGGAGGTGTCGCAGGTAGCGCATGAGGATCTAGTAGGAGGTCAGTGAGGAGTAAGGAAAACTTAAGCAAAATGCAGTGAGCATTCATGAGATGCAAATGCAGTACCTGACATAGCACGGTGAACAACCCGACTCACCGTGCAAGTCAGGAGCGCAAAATTGCAAACCATTTTCGCGTCAGCAGGAAACTGACTTTTGGCCACACCTTGAATTTTCCAGTCCTGCTCACTATGATGCACAGCACTGTCGGGACTGGAAAATTCCACTCATTAATTTTGTTTCTCTCTCCAGTGAGGCTCCCTGAACTGCTGAGTATTTCCACCATTGCCTGTTTTAATTTCAGATTTCCAGAATTCACAGTAATTCTGTAAAATTTGTAAGCTTTGTACTCTTAATCTCATTCCGTTCCAAACCAGTCATACCCCACAGCATACAATGTACAAGTGGACAGTAAAAGATTCCACAACACTGTTCTGGGGAGAAGGGAAGTTCCTTCTAGAGTCCTGGCAGTATCGATTCATCAACTAACATCACTGAAGTAGATCATTTGGTGCCCGGCTGTGCACAAATTGCCTGCTATTTTTCCAACATTACTAATGTGGCTACTCTTCAAAAAGACATTGGAACATAGGAACAGGAATAGGCCATTCAGCGCCTTGAGCCTGTTCCACTATTCAATAAGATCATGGCTGATCTGTGGCCTAACTCTATGTACCTGCCCTAGGCCCATATCCCTTGATACCCCTGCTCAATAAAGATTTGTCTATCTCAGACTTAAACCTAACAATTGAATCAGCATCCACTGTTGTTTGAGGAAGAGAATTCCAAACCTCCACCACTCTCAGAGTGTGAAAGGCCTAGCCCTAAGTTTTAGATTATGACCCCTGGTTCCAGAGCCTTCAACTAGTGAAAACAGCTTATCTTTATCCACCCTGTCCTTCCCTGTAAATATTGTGTAGACTTCTATCAGATCACCTCCTCAACCTTCTGAATTTGAGAGAATAAAGGCTTAATTTGTCTAATCTCTCCTTGTAACGTACCCCTGAAGTCCAGGTATCATAGGCTGTAAAGTGCTTTGGGATGCCGAAGATGATGAAAGGTTCAACATGAATATAAGTCTTTGTTTCTTTTATCCAGCATAGCATTCAGCATTTGTGTCAAGCACTTCCTCCACCTATTTATTTTTGTTTGTAGCTTACATCTTGTGGAAATTAATTGCATATACGGGAAACGCTTGCCCAGATATGTTTGGGCACATTTAAATGAGAAGATAATGATGGACTGATGGAATATTTACCCATCATTATCGCCTCAGCAACACTGGATGCAAAGCATGCCAGAACAGAACATGCATGGTGCATTGCTCTAAGAGGTGTAAGCGTGTCAATGATTTTAAGAGCCAAAGAAGGCTTGGCAGTCAACAGAGGAGAGGTGGATTGCCAACGTGGCTTTCTGTCACTTTCTGTGAGCCACCAGCATGTTTGCCAGGGTCAGCTTCTAGAGGGGAAAATCCCATCTAAATAGTTGGCCCTGCTGAATAAAGCTCCTGCGATGATAACATTGCTGTGTTACCAGTCAGCAGGACCTGACATCTTCTGCATTGTGTCTCATCTGGTGTAACAAGGGTGCTCCGCTTCTGCCAATGCCAGCATTTCTGATTTGATTTGATTTATTATTATACATGTATTGGGATACAGTGAAAAGTATTGTTTCTTGCACGCTATTGTTATGAAGGGGAAGGTTGATCTCCTCTCTGAGAACTAACACGCAACCATTCAAAGAGAAGTACCTCCCTTCATAATCTGTTTAAGAGTGTGGGAGAAGGGATAATATCTGCGCTTCAGCAACTTTTAGTGGTTAAATCAAAATAACTACCTGAAATTTCAGATCTGTTTAGATAAATACAATTCCCGCTTAGTAAGAAAAAAATAAAATCTTTAGTCACTCTCAAAATTTCAACCAGGTTTGTCATCTTCCAAAATCTTCTGTCTTCTTTTCTGATTTCTTCTGTCTTCATTATTGAGATGAGGCTTTCTTTTAAGACATAAATGTGGCTGTTACACACACAGACAGTAACTGTCTCTGCCAGTGTGTCTCTCTCTGTCTCAAGCTGTGAGCTGTGGCAGAGGCTGGTTGGCAGAGGCAGTTGTTGTCTGGCTCTCTGGAGCTGGGAGTTGGCTCTTATACCCCTGATGACATACTAAAATTCCCACTATAGGATTGATTTACAGGTTACCTAAACATCAAATTCAAATCTGATAGGCTGCTGTTATTCAAATGGTTAGTTTAAACCAATTGGGCAAACTTCAAAAACATCCTGTTGTCTTGGCAACATTACTGCCTAGCCGCATGATACAATCTTTCAGTTTGGGTACTGCTTACACCTGTATCTCTTCAGCACAGAAATAAAACTACCTTTTTTAACAGAACGATGAAATTTTACAACTCCTAGCATTTTATAATTTTAAAAATAATTTTACAAACACTAACTTCACAACAGAATACAGACAAAGCATACCGCACACAGAGAAGGAAAGGGGAAGGTGCGGAATGTAGTGTTACAGTCATAACTAGTGTGTAGAGAAAGGTCAACTGTGATAGGTCCATTCAAAAGTCTGATAGCAGAAGGGAAGATACTGTTCTTGAATCGGTTGGTAGTGACCTCAGACTTTTGTATCTTTTTCCCGATGGAAGAAGGTGGAAGAGAGAATGTCTAGGGTGCGTGGGGTCCTTGATTATGCTGTCTGCTTTTTTGAGGCAGCAGGAAGTGTAGACAGAGTCAATGGATAGGAGGCTGGTTTGTGTGATGGATTGGGCTACATTCACAACCCTTTGTAGTTTCTTGCGGTCTTGGGCAGAGCAGGAGCCATACCAAGCTGTGATACAACCAGAAATAATGCTTTCTATGGGGCATCTGTAAAAACTGGTGAGAGTCTGGGATTTTCAATCCAACCCTTGCCATATCCAAAATAAGGTATCGGTTTTAGCTCAAGTTTAGACAGACAGTAAATGGAACACAGTCCTTTTCAGACAGGGACAGGGGTACCAGTACGCTCGATACCTTGTAATATGAAAGCTGATCCAGCACAATGAAGAGGGAGGCAAAATAAGCTTCTTGTGATTGCTGAATCACCCCGGCAATTTGTTGCCTACTTAAGCACATTTTAAGTAGCTTTTAATAAGCTTAATTATTCTAACATGTATCTTGAATGAAACAGCATCCAGAAATCACTGGCTTGTTAGCTTGTAAGAAATGGCTGCTAACCGCACCTGCACCACCAGTCTTCAAAATGTATGAGGGAGCCCAGTGAATTCACCCCCAAAATTCAATCATGGGGCAATAATTTTGAGTAAAGTCACTATCCCATAAATGGAAGTGACGGAATCAGTGAGGAGTCAGGGGGATGCGAAGTTGGGGGCAGGGGATGAGAGGTGGGAGGATGTGGATCGTGGGAGCAAGGCTGGGATTGGGAGAGGCTGCAAGAGGGGGGAGGGGCAGCTGCAAAGGGAAGGGGGTGCTGCACAGGGGAAGGGGGTGCTGCAAAGAGGAGTGGGGGCCGCAAAGGGGAGGGGGGTCTACAAAGAGGAGTGGGATGCTGCTTAAGGGAGAGGGGGCTGTAAAGGGGAGAGGAGCTGTAATGGGGAGGTGGGGTGTAAAGGGGATAGGGAGGCTACAAAGAGGAGTTGAGGGCTGCTTAAGGAGAGGGGGGGAATGTAAAGGGAAGATGGGATGTAAAGGTGAGAGGGAGCTGCAGAGGGGAGGGAATAGTTTTAAACCTCTTAACAAAGGAATACTCAGCTAACAGGGAACCAGGAAAGGTTGAAGTCACTGAGATAAAGAATTCCTTGCAAAGGAATGTGAAATCTCTAGATTAAAGCTACATAAACTCAGGAACTACTTTATGGGGAAAAATATAATCAATGTTATTGTTATGAATACTGTGTTATTTGGATAAGTTAATACTGAACAGTTTTATTTCATAAGAAGATTTGCATTCATCTGTTATTACATCTCAAAGTGTTTCACATACTGTGAACTATTTGAGATTCAGTGGGGATGATTCTCCCAACCCGCTGCGCAGCTCTAATATTGCAACAAGTGGTGGCCATTTAGCAAGTTTCCTGCTGGACGCCACGGACCCTGCGAGTCTCCGGCCGCTGGATTTCCGGCGTCATCAGTTCTGCACCAGAAAACGGCGTGGAGCTGTATAATTTATTTAAATTAGAATTTAAATGTAATTAGTGGGCCCAGGGCTGAAGTCTCTGGGGTCGCTAGAGTCTACCCCGCCCATCCACCCCCCCCCCCCCCCCTCCCCCCGCCTCCCCCAGCCAGGAGTGTTTCACTCCAGCGGGGTTTACAACAGCTCCCCACTAGCGGGGAGCTGGCAGCCTGATCCTGCAAGAGGTCCTGCAAGAGAGCCTTGCAATGCCAACCTGGACCCCAGGCACTGCCCAAGGGGCAAAGTGTCAATGCTCAAGGGGATACCTTGGCACTGCCCACCGGGTAGGGGCAGGGCCAGACAGGGCGGGCCTATAGGGGGCAGGACATCTGGGGGGATATCGGTAGGGGTGGAGGGTTCTGCTGCCACTCTGCACTCAAGCTTGGTGACAGAGGGAAGGAGGACAGCGATCGGGGCTGGCCATCGGGTGGTGTGATGTTGGCCTGTTGGGGGCGCGGGTGGGGGGGGGGGTGGTTGGTGTGGCTGGTATTATCACTAGACCATTAATCCTGAAACTCAGCTAATGTTCTGGGGGACCGGGGTTCGAAATCCCACCATGGGAAATGGTGGAATTTGAATTCAGTAAACAATATATGGAATTAAAAGTCTACTGATGACCATGAAACCATTGTCAATTGTCAGAAAAACCTATCTGGTTCACTAATTTCCTTTAGGGAAGGAAATCTGCCGCCCTTACCTGGTCTGACCTACATGTGACTCCAGAGCCACAACAATGTGGTTGACTCTCAACCAGCCTCGGGCAACTAGGGATGGGCAATAAATGCTGACCAGCCAGCGATGCCCATATCCCATGAATGAATATTCATGGGATTGGCCAGGTTAAAATAAATTGCCCCTTAGAGTCCTGGGATGCGTAGGTTAGAGGGATTAGCGGGTAAAATATGTGGGGGTAGGGCCTGGGTGGGATTGTGGTCGGTGCAGACTCGATGGGCCAAATGGCCTCCTTCTGCAGTGTAGGGTTTCTATGATTTCTATGATGATAAGAAAAAAATCAGCCTCAATGCTAGATCAATCTGAATTTGAGATTTGAGATACAATAAAAAGGGTACTTATAATCCTCCAACTCTGTTCATATGTGAGGCAATCTCATTTGCTGTGAACTCACCAGGCCAATGTCCTTCTGTGTAGAAGGGTTCAGTATCAGTTATGTTTTACTAAAACAAAAACACATATTGCTAACGTATATTGCTGTCTTTTGTCAATGTAAATCCAGTGGTATCTAGGAAAATAATGCTTTCCCTGTGCATTGTGGCTTTAAATTTAATGGAGCGGTGAGGATTATGGAGGATATTGATGAATTCTTTCAATTCTGCTGCAGTGTGAGTCCAAATACCCCATATGGCAACACAAATATGGAAGATAATATTACTACAGGACTGCATCACCTAATAACAGAGTTAATGAGAATGAAAAAGTGGCCCTGAGAACTAAAAGATAGCCTTCAAGAAATCTCAAAAAGAGCCCTTAAAGAATAAAATATCACGGGCGTGATCTTAGCTGCCGTTCATGCCATGCTCCCACTGCAGTGAAGTCAGAGAAATTGGCAGCCAACCAAATCTCCATTCACTGAGACAGGATAAAGCCCTGCCAGCGTGAATGGTGCTAATATTCTGACCTTTTTCTCTGCCCTACATTGCACTCTTGATGTTATTTACTGACAGGGTAGGACTTTCAGCAAACACTGACAGTAACAGCCTGACTTTCTTACAACCATAGAAAGGTTACGGCACAGAAAGAGGCCTTCAGCCCATTCCTCACATCATTGGTTTCAGAGGGTTTTCCATCCTTGGGTCGCCCGGTGGCACCCAGGTTTAATTCCGGCCTCAGGTCACTGTCTGTGTGGAGTTTGCACATTCTCCCCGTGTCTGCGTGGGTTTCCTCCGGGTGCTCTGATTTCCTCCCACACTCCAAAGGTGTGCTGGTTAGGTTGACTGGCCGTGCTAAATTGACCCTAGTGTCAGGGAGATTGGCAGGATAAAAATGCGGAGTTATGGGAATAGGGCCTGGGTGAGATTGTGATTGGTACAGACTCAATGGGCCAAATGGCCTCCTTCTGTACTGTTGGGATTCTATGATCTTCTTTTAATTTCTTTTGAGTGGAACGCAAAAGAAAAATGGCGCCAAGACATCACTCAAAACGCCTGCCATTTTTTGACCCGCCATCATGTCACTATTCCAGTTATCCCTGCAAGGATCTCTCTTGTTTTCATCCACCTTCATATTAGAATTAATATTGAAGGCTTGACAAGACTGTAAATTATGAGGGCGATGCCCTCGAGTTCCACATTTGTCTCGCTGCTATAAGATTCTGCACGTCAGGATTGTAAACTGGTGTAATTCCCACTTTAACTATGAAAAATGTGTTTTCCCTTTATTTCCTTACACTTCCCAATACCCACTTATTCTCCCAAAAAAAAAAGCAAAATACCAGTTCATTTTGGAAATCTGAAATGCAAATCGGAAACGCTGGAAAACACCCAATCAGCCGGTACCTGTGGAGAGAAACAGAGTTAGTGGCCGGAATTTTACTGGAATCGGGGCGGCAAGGCTTAGAGAACGACATTCTCCATTGACGTCAGGTGGAATCGTACAAGTTTCAGGCGGACGTGGGGGACTTTAACCTGGTGTTGTTAAACTTCTTACAGTAAAATTCCACCCAGTGTTTCAACTCAAGCATCGATGCAGAAAGAAACAGTTAGCGATTCAGACTGATGACCTCTGAGAAAGATTAATTCTGTTTCTCCCTCAACATGTGCAACTTGACCAGCTGAATATTTTCCAGTGCTTTCCGTTTGTATTTTACTCATTTATTCCCCTGTTTTCATTCCTTTCACTTGTTGAACCTATTTTCCCCTTGGTACACTGCTTGTCATTAACATCCACACGGGCCTAATTACAGACAATAAGAGGAACTCGCAATGTTCTTTTTGTGCAGTAGGCATACTCTCATGTGGCAGCTGACTGTTGTCATAGCAGCAGGAAATTATTAAGCCAATTAGTTGGGCTCCTGTTCTCCACTTCATACTTATCGACACCACCGTGCACAGATCAATCATGTGATTTTTGGTTTCTAGGTGCAGGCCTGTAAGATAATTAAAGGATTTGACAGGGTTGGTAGTGAGAAAGTATTTCCTCCAGTGGGAAACCCACAACACAAGAGCAAAACCTTAAAATTAGAAGTCAGCTGTTCAGGGGTACTATCAGGTAGCATAAACTTCACATACAACAGTCATGGATTTCTGGAATTCTTTCCCCAAATTGCAGTTCGCCCAATTAAAAATTTCAAAATTGAAATTAATAGACTTGTTCAGCAAGAGAATTAAGGATTTACAGAAGCAGAGTGGGTTGTTAAGGTACATCAAGCCTGTCCACAATAGGGGAGAGTGAGCCTGTCCACACCAGGGGAGAGAGTCTGTCCACACCAGGGGAGAGAGAGTCTGTCCACACCAGGGGAGTGAGCCTGTCCTCACCAGGGGAGAGAGAGTCTGTCCACACCAGGGGAGAGTGAGTCTGTCCTCACCAGGGGAGAGAGTCTGTCCTCACCAGGATAGAGAGTCTGTCCTCACCAGGGGAGAGTCTGTCCTCACCAGGGGAGAGAGTCTGTCCTCACCAGGGGAGAGAGAGTCTGTCCACACCAGGGAGAGAGTCTGTCCTCACCAGGGGAGAGTGAATCTGTCCTCACCAGGATAGAGAGTCTGTCCTCACCAGGGGAGAGAGAGTCTGTCCACACCAGGGGAGAGAGTCTGTCCTCACCAGGGGAGAGTCTGTCCTCACCAGGGGAGAGAGTCTGTCCTCACCAGGGGAGAGAGAGTCTGTCCACACCAGGGAGAGAGTCTGTCCTCACCAGGGGAGAGAGAGTCTGTCCACACCAGGGAGAGAGTCTGTCCTCACCAGGGGAGAGTGAATCTGTCCTCACCAGGATAGAGAGTCTGTCCTCACCAGGGGAGCGTCTGTCCTCACCAGGGGAGAGAGAGTCTGTCCACACCAGGGGAGAGAGAGTCTGTCCTCACCAGGGGAGAGTGAATCTGTCCTCACCAGGATAGAGAGTCTGTCCTCACCAGGGGAGCGTCTGTCCTCACCAGGATAGAGAGTCTGTCCTCACCAGGGGAGAGAGAGTCTGTCCTCACCAGGGGAGAGAGAGTCTGTCCTCACCAGGGGAGAGAGAGTCTGTCCACACCAGGGGAGTGTGTGCCTGTCCGGACTAGGGGAGAGAGTCTGTCCTCACCAGGATAGAGAGTCTGTCCTCACCAGGGGAGAGAGAGTCTGTCCTCACCAGGGGAGAGAGAGTCTGTCCACACCAGGGGAGTGTGTGCCTGTCCGGACTAGGGGAGATAAAGGGAGGCCGGAATTTTACGGCCCCGTCTGTCACGGAAATCGGAGCAGGCGAGGGGCGGAACATGGAAACATCCATTTACCTCGGGCAGGATTTTACAGTTTTGGGACAAGCAAGCCTGTAAAATCCCACCCAGAGAGTCTGTCCACACCAGGGGAGAGAGAGTCACCAGGGGAGAGTGAAAATGGAAATATGCACTTTCACAGACTTCATTAATAAAAACAAAATTAGACAGCAGCCTCATGGCTGTAGCTGACTCCCAAAATGTCTCCGTCTAGAATCAAAGCAAATTTCTGTGGATGCTAGAATCTGAAACCAAAAGAGAAAACGTTTGAAAACCTCAGCAGGTCTGGCAGCGTCTGTAAGGTGAGAAAAGGGCTGACGTTTCGAGTCTCGAAGACAAAGGAGCCTCTCTCACCATAGCTTGGTTCCAAACGGAGTCCCGATTGGTCACCCAGGCCAGGAGAACTTCCTCTACTGTGTTTCCCTTAAAGGGACAATGACCACATCCCTCCCCCTTTAACTCCTTTATTCAATCTTCAATAACCCATTCACTTTATCCTATATACTACTTAAGCATTACAAACACGTATTGAACAATTATAAACCGAGTCTTTCAGGGGGTTTTCTGTTCCCTGTAGAGTGGAGTATTTCTGCTGTCTGAGATGCTGCCACAGGATCGATGTTAACGGGAACTGCAGTAATGAGTACCTCGTCTGGCACAGACAGTTCAGTACTATTTGTTTCCATGGAGACATCAGTTCTGTCAATAACAGGTCAATCAGATACTTTGATACTTTTGGGTTTGGAAACATTTCTTGATGGCACTGACTGTGGAGTGTCTCTCTACTCCTCAAGTGGTCCATGTGTTTACAAACAATCTGTCCCTCCATGTCCCCTTGGTATAAAAGGGATGCGGTCACAGAGACAATAATTCCAGGGATCCAACTTGATCCACTGCTGAGGTTCCTCATGTATACAGCTCCATTTACCATAAATATAGGATATAGGGGAGGTGGTGGCATCGTGGTATTGTCACTGAATTAATAATCCAGAGACCCCGGGCAAGATCTGGGGATCCGGGTTTGAATCCCGCCACGGCAGATGGTGAAATTTGAATTCAATAAAAATCTGGAATTAAAAGTCTAATAATGACATGAAACCATTGTCGATTGTCGGAAAAACCCATCTGGTTCACTAATGTCCTTCAGGGAAGGAAATCTGCCGTCCTTACCTGATCTGGCCTACATGTGACTCCAGAGCCACAGCAATGTGGTTAACTCTAAAATGTCCGCTGAACCTGCAGCACAGGGGTAGCATGGTGGCACAGTGGTTAGCACGGCTGCCTCACAGCTCCAGGGACCTGGGTTCGATTCCCGGCTTGGGCCACTGTCTCTGTGGAGTTTGCACGTTCTTCCTGTGTCTGCGTGGGTTTCCTCCAGGTGTCCCGGTTTCCTCCCACACTCAAAAAATGTGCATGTTAGGTGAATTGGCCATGCCAAATTCTCACCCAGCGTACCCGAACAGACACTGGAGTGCGGCAACTAGGGGATTTTCACCGTAACTTCAATATAGTGTGAAAGTAAGCCGACTTGTGACTAATAAATAAACTTTGTTAAAAAACATGGAGGTCAGTTGACCTTCGTAACTTCCACACAGACTATCTGAGGTTTCCATAAAATTTGTAATCAAACCACCCTGGATGGGGGACTCTCTGTGGAATCGACATACAAACGCAGATATGATCTGTGGAATTTACACTTGCTATTGTGTGGGGATTTACCCAAAACACAAGTCCAGACTCCATGCCCCCGAGTTGTAACCCTCACAATGAGACCTGTGCAGAAACCAGTTCATCCTGAGTAGGTGTGAAGAACTCTTCTGTTATATCCATCGTATAGCAATGGCTTTCAGCTTTAACACAGTAAGAAGTCTCACAACACCAGGTTAAAGTCCACCAGGTTTATTTGGTAGCACAAGCCACTAGCTTTCGGAGCGCTGCCCCTTCATCAAGTGAGTGGGAGTTCTGTTCACAAACAGTCGTTGTCCAGTACTTCCCCGGAGCGGAGAAACTACGACATCTTCTCCAGAGCCTTCAACATGTCATTAATGAAGACGAACATCTCGCCAAGGCCATCCCCACACCCCCACTTCTTGCCTTCAAACAACCGCACAACCTCAAACAGACCATTGTCCACAGCAAACTACCCAGCCTTCAGGAGAACAGTGACCATGACACCACACAACCCTGCCACAGCAACCTCTGCAAGACGTGCTGGATCATCGACACGGATCCCATCATCTCACGTGAGAACACCATCCACCAGGTACACGATACACACACTTGCAACTCGGCCAACGTTGTCTAACTGATACGCTGCAGTAAAGGATGTCCTGAGGCATGGTACATTGGGGAGGCCATGCAGACAATCACCAGGCAAGAGTGTTCTCTTCCTGTTGGGGAACACTTCCGTGGTCACGGGCATTCAGCCTCTGATCTTCGGGTAAGCGTTCTCCAAGGCAGCCTTCACGACACACGACAGCGCAGAGACGCTGAGCAGAGACTGATAGCCAAGTTCCGCACACATGAGGACGGCCTCAACCAGGATCTTGGGTTCATGTCACACTATCTGTAACCCCCACAACTTGACTGCACTTGCCAAATCTCACTAACTGTCCGGAGACAATACACATATCTTGTCCTGCCTGGAGACAATACACATCTCTTTAACCTGTGCTTAACCCTCTCTCCGCTCACATTGTCTGTACCTTTAAGACTTGATTACCTGTAAAGACTCGCATTCCAACCATTATTTTGTAAATTGAGGTTGCGTCTTTATATGCCCTGTTTGTGAACAGAACTCTCACTCACCTGATGAAGGGGCAGTGCTCCGAAAGCTAGTGGCTTTTGCAACCAAATAAACCTGTTGGACTCTAACCTGGTGTTGTGAGACTTCTTACTGTGTTTACCCAGTCCAACGCCGGCAGCTCCACATCATTTCAGCTTTAAGCCATTCCGGGTGGTCATGTGACAGAAACAATAAGTTTCTATCTGACGACCTGGGTAGTCTGCAAAGAACACTGCAAGCCACAACCGATGCAGAAAATGCAGTGTCATCTTTTCCTTTAAGAACCTAGAAACTGTAAAATCTTAATCATAGAATCCCTACGGTGCAGAAGTCATTTAAGGAGAAAACAAAAAGAAAACATCATTAACATAAGCAAGAATTTTCAGAAAAACATCAGGAAAACCCCCAAGACAACTGGACATAACTTTTCTCAATCCAGAAACTTCCAAACTTTGAACTAGGTTCATTTGGGAATAAAGAATCTGCTCGGACCGAGGCAAAAGGTAAACTCATCAACACGGGGTCTGGCTCTTCCTTGGTCGCTGCTTTATTCTCAGTTACAGAAACCATTGGTTTCTCCAGTTCCATACTTACAACCGGGATCCCTGTAACCAATCCTGGTGAATTCAAATTTACTGCAGGGGTCGCCTGTTGATCCCTTGTATCATTTGTTGAGATAAAACACTGAATTCGGAATGCCTTGTAGTAGACTTTCCATTGGAAAATGGCACAGGCTGATGAGACTCCAACAGGCAGATGTGTATCCTTGTGGGTGTTGATGATTACCAACTTCTGTGAGACTGCATCCAATTCCAATTGCTGGTAGGCATGACTGAGGTCCAACTTGGTGTATTTGAAAACTCCAGTTAGTTTTGTGTAGAGGACTTCAATTCTAGAAATGGGGTATCTATCTATTTGAGCTCCTCTGTTGACCCCACAAATTCTTGCAGTCCGATCCAGTTTTAGGATAGGGACCATGGGTGCAGCCCTTTCTGAGAATTGAACAGGCTGAATGATGCCTAAATCTTGAGCTCAACTTCAACCTTATGATGAAGCGTATAGGGCACTGGGCAAGCTCTGAAAAATATAGGTGTTGCCTCTGAATTCAGATACATATTTAGCTTTAGCTCCCTTTATATATCCTAGTTCATATTGGAAGATCTCAGAATATTTATTTTTATTTACATAGCAGTTCCTGAAAACCTCCATCTTGCAGATTTAATGGGAGGAATTTTACAAGAATGATTCTAAGTGTCCAGCCAGTGTGAAAATGGAAGGGTTTCTGATCTGTTTTTGGGTGAGTTTTCATGCCCAATCTTACGGATTTAGACATTGAAAATATGGGCTAGCTGCTGCAGGCAGTGGGCAGGGTTTAATTCGCCAACCAGCCTGCAGAGGGAACTAGTGTGGTTGCACAGACCGCTGTGTCTGCACATGCGCGACAACAACTGTAGAGGGAGCAATTGCGCATGTGCAGACCTCTGATTCTGCACATGCACAATTCCAACGGCAGGGGTCTGACAGACAGAGAAAGAGCTGTCATGCTCCTGCCCTTGCAGGGTACCTCACAAACTCTGCCCCCCCCTCCCCCCACAGCAATTGCAGGGACCTACAGCTGATTACGAGCCCCACATTGCCGCGAAATATCACCCCTGCCTCACCCCCGCTGCCCAGGCCAATCGTGCCCCCTACCCCTATCCAATGTGGCAATGGGCCCTCCCTCCCCCCTATTGATCTGATTGCAGGCAGGCAGAGTGCACAGCAAGATCCCCTCCCTCGCCGATCAGGCCATCCCTTCAGGCCCTGCCCTATAAACCCCACCCCCATAGGCCCCACTCCCAGATGCCCTCCCTCCATAGGCTCTGCCCCAGCACTGTCCAGTGGACAGTGCCAAGTTGCCCATGGGCATTTCCAAGGTGTCAGGCTGGCAGTGCCAAGGTGCCAGGCTGGCATTGCCAGACTGGCACTGCCCAAGGGGCACCATCCCCCCCTCACCCATGGCCTTCTCAAGGGGCCTCAGTGGCCTCCAGTTCCACCGGCAAGGCCAACATGACTGTTCCCCATTCATGGGGAGCAGGTTTTTTCAACATAGAAACATAGTAAAACTACAGCACAAACAGGTCCTTCGGCCCACAAGTTGTGTTGAACGCGTCCCTACCTTCTAGACCCACCTATAACCCTCCATCCTATTAAGCTCCATATACTCATCCAGGAGTCTCTTAAAAGACCATATTGAGTTCGCCTCCACCACCACTGACGGCAGCCGATTCCACTCGCCCACCATCCTCATAAGGGCAAGTGAGCCCGGACGATTGAGGGCCAGGTTTGCTAATAACATGGAAATAAAGATTTAAATGTATTTACATAATTTATTCAGGTTCTCATCCATTTCCGGCGAGAGGCTGACCTCGCCGGAAATCTGGCTCTCGTAAAATAGCAGGAGCTGAGAAATCGGGCGCGATCCTGATTTCTCCGTTCTTGCATGATTTTACCAGCTTGCTCCACCCATCGATGGGCGGGGCCAGCCGGTAAAACCCCGACCAATAGCGCTAAGCAATTCGGTTTAATCTGTTTGAGCCAATCATATCCCACTAAACAATGTCCTGTTTTTTATATACTTTTCCAATTCAATCAAATCAAATCCAATTCAGAGTCTCAACAAGTTGAGACATTTCAGATCCAGGCTGACAAGACAGGGCAAGCGACCAAACCACCGTGTTTAAAACAGGTAATTGTGCCATCTGATTCTTGTCAGACACAGTGACTGTTGCTGCCCCTAAAGTCTGCAATGTTTCTCTGGTATAGATAGATAACATATCTCCAGGACTTGTTCAATCTCAATGGTTGGAGACCTTTCTGAAGGTAAGGAAATGCCTGCTCCCCTATGACTGTAGCTGCAATCCCTGTGTCAACTTCCATTTTAAGAGACCTGCCATTTACCATCAAGGCTATCTCTATAGGAGGCACTTTACTCAGTTGAACCTGGTTGAGGGTAATAGATCCGGGTCCCTTGTCGAGCCCCTCAATTAGTTTCTTCAAAGGAGTTAAACAAAGCATCGTGGGTTTTTTGTACATTCTGTCCTGACAGCTTCACTCTGCACCACACTTGTAAATGACCCTTCTGGTTGCACTTGAAACACACATAATTCCTACCTCAGCACACTTCTTGGGAGTGTACACCCCCACATCGAAAACAGCTTTCAGCCCTCTCTGCTGTTTCCCTTTCATTGGACTCTTCATGTTGTCCTTCATAACAGCTATTTCCCGCCACAAGTGGTTTACCTCATTTGGCACCCCTTGCAACTCGCTTGCACCCTGTTCTTCGCATTCAGTCACCTGGTCCAGCTCCACAGCTTTTTTCCAGGGAGATTTTGGTCTCAGCCAGAAACTTCTTCTGTGTAGTTGGGCTGTTTATACCATGGATCAAACAGTCTCTGAACATTTCTCCTAAAGTTGTGCTGAATTTTCAATGCTCTGCTAATCCTCTCAGCCTGACCACGAAGACTGAGATTGTCTCCCCGGCTCCCAGACTGGCTCCCGAAATTTGTACCACAACATAATGATTGAGGGTTGGGGGTTGAAATTATTTTTAACCAGCTGAACTACTTCATGATTGAGTTGTTCTAATTGCCCGATCAAAGGCAATTTAACATGTACCTGTATGATGCTTCTTATTCTCAATGCTCCAGTCTCTTCCCCCTCTAGTTGAGCACCGTGATCCCAAAGTGATTGGAAAATTCTTTCCTCAATGCCAAGGTAATAAATTAAGGGCAACTCAATGAGGTTTAAGTAACAAAACGCTCTATTGCCAACAAACAACTAAATATAGAAACTAATAGGGTGATGCGCGATATAACACACGAGAGGCGTGATGTACTCGGGAAATAAAGGCTTTTATTGCCAACAATAACAGAGCTACCATTTACAGTACACGATCCCAGACTAAAGGGTCACCAGGCAGAGCAGTGACCTTTATACCTCTCCCAGGAGGCGGAGCCGACTGGGGTGTACCATAACAACTATATTAACAGGTAGAACAGCCCAACCCTAACCCCAACAGTAACATATATACAGACTCATAGTACTGGCCAGACCATGGCTCAGCACTACCTAGTGGGAACCAACAATGGTTCACCACATAGGGTAGACAGAATAAATATGCAACTGGACATTGCCTCCCTGGCTCCAACTGGGGATCCTCTCTGACCCAGGATACGTGCACTTGCATTCGATTGTCTCAGCTTCTCACCTCAACACTCCATAGGGTCTGGCCTGATCATGTGGCCCTCAGGGAATGTCCCCTTAAAGGGACCATGCGGCCAAGCAAATGGACTGCAGTTTTTCCAGAGCACACTGGATCCCCGCAGTTCGCCTGCTTATAGAAGATGAGAGCTGGGTAGGGGGTCAGAAGGAGCAAACTGGCAAACCTCAGCCATCCACCTGGAAAGGCTTGAAAATGGATACACCACACCTGCGGATGCATCCAACTGCAGGGCAAGCGGGATTGGCTGCTAATCATGTCATGATGATCATACTTCCATCTTGTGCTGTCCTCTCCTGCCCCATGCACACAGGCAGCACTCAGCCTAAACAGTGGCCCTGGTCCTGGCCTTGGCCCTGATCATTTCAGGGGCTCTCATTGGCCCTCCTGCCTCAGAAGCCTGCTGGAAAGTGAAGGTGGCCTACTGATTGGCTGCCTTCCCGTACAGCTAAACTAGCGAGTGCTTTTAAAACAAGTGAGTACCTTCACTACACATTCTGCAGCCACTCAAAAAGGCCGTCCATTATTAAAGGCACTTAGAGATGGGCAATAAATTCTGGCATTGACAGCAAAGCCCACACCCCATGAATACATTATATTTAAATGTTGCTTTGATGCACCTTGGTTAGTGTAACTGTGGCAAATCTTTGCAATCAATTTTATTTATTTAATCATTAGTGTCACAAGTAGGCTTACATTAACACTGCAATGAAGTTACTGTGAAAATCCCCTAGTCGCCACACTCCAGCACCTGTTCGGCTGCACTGAGGGAGCATTTAACATGGCCAATGCACCTAACCAGCACGTCTGGGAGAAAACCGGAGCGCCCGGAGGAAACCCATGCAGACACGGGGAGAACGTGCAGACTCCACACAGGCAGTGACACAAGCCAGGAATCAAACCCGGGTCCCTGATGCTAACCACTGTGCCATTAGTACAGGACCAATGGGAATGTGTTGTGATTTCCTAACAGTTGCAGCTTTTGAAACTTTTGCCAGAATTTTACCGTCTCGCCCACCCAAGGCTCGTAAGATCCCACCCGAGGCCAACAGAGAATGCCGCTCTGTGAGTCTCCCCTGCCCCGATTCCGGGGTGGGCGTGCCAGCAAAATTCCAGCGTCTATATTTAAGGCCTGTAATTACCTTGACAAATATGAAGATTCACCTAAGATTCCTCTCTCCGGCTTAAGGTGAACGGGTTAACACCTGCACTGAATGGTTAAGAAAGGGATTTGTGTTTGTGCATTAATACCCTGGAGTTTAACCTTGGGAGCTCACAAAAGCTGTGGAAATTGTCCCGACATCGGGGAGCTGAGGCTTGCAGCAAAATTCAGCCCAGATTCCAGGTCACTGAATATTGGTCAGAATATTGAATCATCTGGCCACACCTCACTGCCAAGAATCACATTTGAATAATGTGCATTTGGGAACAGTACCAGAGGGCAAACAGCAACACTGGAACTGTATTCAAGTGAATGGGGGAAAGGAAA
The DNA here is from genome assembly GCF_964213995.1 of Mustelus asterias. Taxonomy (NCBI): domain Eukaryota; kingdom Metazoa; phylum Chordata; class Chondrichthyes; order Carcharhiniformes; family Triakidae; genus Mustelus; species Mustelus asterias. The sequence goes on from NC_135802.1 coordinate 134,656,125, forward strand.
AACAACTGAAGCAAGCAGTTTGACAATGCTTTCACAAATTCCAGCCTACCACAATGACTTTCAATTGTTGGTATTACAGTAATTTGTCCGGATATGAGCTGAATGGGGCTGATTGCATCACCCCATCAGTAATACCAAGGATTTGCAATTGTATAGTGCCATTCATGACCACAAGACTTCCCAAAGCTTTTTACAGCTATTGGCAAACTTCTGAAGTGTAGTCACTGCTGTAATTAACTCTACCAATGTGCAAGGTCCCAGGACTATCTGTACAACTATTCCATGCAGATTCATTTTCCTCAATGACCTTAGTTTGACCCAATTCCCATCAGTTCGATCAGAGTGTGTGATATCCCCAGCCTGCAGACAGTTCCAGTTTGTTTGTTTGATCAGTAGTTTTCCCTCCAACACATTTTCTATGTGAGTCGGGGCTTTAAGGATGCTTCAATACCTTCAGCAACAAAGAATAAGTTTACCCTCTTCTCCTGACAAATCTGCCGTTAAAGCAGAAAGTGCTCAAAATGTACAGCCATATTTGAGATAAATGAACGAGACTCTTCATGATGCAGCATTGCGATTGCTGATACAGGAATCAGCTCCAAGGTCTGCTCTTTCTAAGCACACTATTAGATAGCATTCAATGTGAAGTAGACCGTGATGAGTACAGCACTACTGTAGGCGGCACGGTGGCACAGTGGGTTAGCACTGCTGTCTCACAGTGCCAGGGACCCGGGTTTGATTCCCGGTTTGGGTCACTGTGCGGAGTCTGTACATTCTCCCCATGTCTGCGTGGGTTTCCTCCGGGTGCTCCGGTTTTCTCCCACAGTCCAAATACGTGCTGGTTAGGTGCATTGGCCATGCTAAATTCTCTCACAGTGTGCCCGAACAGGCGCCAAAGTGTGTCGACTCGGGGATTTTCGCAGTAACTTCATTCCGGTGGTGATGTAAGCCTACTTGTGACACTAATAAATGAACTTAAACCTTAAAGATGCTGAAAAAAATCTGAGAAACATGATGAAAGAGTATTTGTTACTGCATCAATGAAAATGCTGTACTGATTGAAATATATCTCTGCTTAAATAATAATACAATCAAAATATTGGCTGCAATTCCTGTAATGCATTTTTGTCTATATTTGTTGCAACCATGCAGACTGTTTGTTCCTATTGTTGTAACCATTTGTTGAGCAGACAGCACAGAGTCACATTCATTATTTTTTATTCATTCGTGGGACGTATGCCTCACTGACTGGCCAGCATTTATTGGCCGTCCCTTGTTGCCCGAGGGCAGTTGAGAGTCAACCACATTGCAGTGGCTCTGGAGTCACATGTAGGCCAGACCAGGTAAGGGCAGCAGATTTCCTTCCCGAAAGAACAATCGTGAACCAGATGGATTTTTCCAACAATCGACAGTAGTTTCATGGTCATCAGTAGATTCTTAATTACAGATTTATTTTTATTGAATTCAAATTCCACCATCTGCCATGGCGGGATTCGAACCCAGGTCCCCAGAACATTAGCTGAATTTCTGGATTAATAATCTAGCAATAATACAACTAGGCCCACTCCATACTTAACAAGAGAGCTTTGGTTCATTGCTCCTGTATCCCGAGTTTGCACACAGACCTCGAACCATCAATGACAATGATACAGTTAAAAAAGTGATACATAAGCTCTCTTTAAAGGCTTGACACGTTTTTTGTGGGCGCTGTAGTTAAACTCCAGGATATTACTGCACAAACACTAATTCCATTCTCAGCCAATTCAGTGGAGGTGTTAACCCATTGATCTCAGGGTCACCCGTTGTGCCTCAGGGGTCAGTGCTGGGTCCACTGTTATTTGTCATTTATATTAATGATTTGGATGAGATTATAGGAGGCATGGTTAGTAAGTTTGCAGATGACACCAAGAGTGGTGGCATAGTGGACAGTGAAGAAAGTTCTCTCCAATTGCAATGGGATCTTGATCAATTGGGCCAGTGGGCTGACGAACGGCAGATGGAGTTTAATTTAGACAAATGCGAGGTGATGTATTTTGGTAGATTGAACCAGGGCAGGACTTAATGGTAGGGCGTTGGGGAGAGTTACAAAACAAAGAGATCTAGGGGTACATGTTCATAGCTCCTTGAAAGTGGAGTCACAGGTGGACAGAGTGGTGAAGAAGGCATTTAGCATGCTTGGTTTCATCGGTCAGAACATTGAATACAGGAGTTGGAATGTCTTGTTGAAGTTGTACAAGACATTGGTAAGGCCACACTTGGAATACTGTGTGCAATTCTGGTCACCCTATTATAGAAAGGATATTATTAAACTAGAAAGAGTGCAGAAGAGATTTATTAGGATGCTACCGGGACTTGATGGATTGAGTTATAAGGAGAGGCTGGATAGACTGGGACTTTTTTCTTTGGAGTGTAGGAGGCTGAGGGGTGATCTTATAGAGGTCTATAAAATAATGAGGGGCATAGATCAGCTAGATAGTCAATATCTTTTCCCAAAGGTAGCGAAGTCTAAAACTAGAGGGCATAGGTTTAAGGTGAGAGGGGAGAGATACAAAAGTGTCCAGAAGGCAATTTTTTCACACAGAGGGTGGTGAGTGTCTGGAACAAGCTGCCAGAGGTAGTAGTAGAGGCGGGTACAATTTTGTCTTTTAAAAAGCATTTAGATAGTTACATGGCTAAGATGTGTATAGAGGGATATGGGCTAAATGTGGGCAATTGGGATTAGCTTAGGGGTTTTTAAAAAAAAGGGCGGCATGGACAAGTTGGACCAAAGGCATGTTTCCATGCTGTAAACCTCTATGGCTCTATGATTCTATGATCTTAAACCGGAGAGAGGAATCGGAGGTGAATCTTCATTAGACACATATTCATCAAGGTAATTACAGGCCTTAAGCATAAAAGCCAGGATTTTCCGACCTTTCTCATTGGCGGAATCTTCCAGTCCCCCCAAAAGTCCCCCGCGGTGGGTTCCCTGGCTGCAAGGCCAGTGAGCAACGCAAATGACTACTGACTTCAGCAGGACTGGAAGATTCCGCTGGCGAGCAGAGGTGAGCCACTTCCAGCACCGCAAAACCCGCCGCAGGAATGTTTGGGGAGGGGGGGGCGGGGGAGGGGCGGTTGGCGAGTGATAGGTGTGGAAACTTTTAGCAAAAGTATCAAAAATATTCAGGGGAGAATTTGCAGCCAGGTGACGATGGCGAAAAATCCCACTGGACTGCGTGATTGAGAATCTCAACACCGGCCCCTGGGCAACTCACTACATCCTGGGAAACTTCCTTCATCCTGAAAAACAACTATTTATACTACTTGTTGTTTCATAGAATCCTACAGTGCAGAAGGAGGCCATTCGGCCAATCGAGTCTGCACTGACCACAATCCCACCCAGGTCCTATCTCCATAACCCCATACATTTACCCTAGCTGGCCCCCCTGACATTAAGGGGCAACTTAGCATGGCCAATCCTTATAACCCGCATAACTTTGGACTGTGGGAGGAAACCAGAGCACCCAGAGGAAACCCACGCAGACACAGGGAGAATGTGCAAACTCCACACAGACAGTGACCCAAGCCGGGAATCGAACACAGGTCCCTGGTGTTGCGAGGCAGCAGTGTTAACCACTGTGCCCCCGTGCCACCCTGTCATTCAGCCAATTTTTTATCCAAGTGTCTACTTATATTCCGTGAGTGAGAATTTTGCTCACGAGTCTGTTGTGTGGCACTGTATCAAATGACTTTTGAAAATCCATAGATACTACATCAACAACATTACCCTTATCAACCTCCTCTACCTCCTTAACAACTCTAGCAGGTTAGTTAATCATGATTTTTCTTTAATGAATCCATCTGGCTTTCCTTAATTACGTTGCACCTGTCTTTACCAGGTTACGTGGGATTACAAGGATAGGGTGGGGGAGAAGGCGTGGGTAAAATACTCTGTCAGTGAGTTGATGCAGACTCGATGGGCCGAGCGGCCTTTTCTGTACTGTAGGGATTGGTGCGCGATTAAATCACTCGGGAGGCTGGATCATACCCCGGAAATAAAGGTTTTTATTAGTAACAAGAATGGAGCATACTGCTTAACAATACAATCCCAGACTAAACGGTCACTAGGCAGTGCAGTGACCTTTATACTCCTACAGGTAGGCGGAGCCAACCGGAGTGTACCACAGAACAATACCAACAGGTAGAACACCCCAACCCTAACCCCAACAGTGACAACAGCAACATATGTACAAATACCCATCGTGCTAACCATCTATGGTTCAGTACCCATAGTGGTAACCATCTATGGTTCACCACATTCACCCCTCCTTTAAAACAAAGGCCGTGGGGCAAAAAAAACAGTACGAACTGTCCATATATTCACAAGTTCAGTCGTATCGGAGGGCCGCACCGTCTCTGCGACCTCCTCAACACTGGCGGTAACGCCGGTTCTGGTGACCGTGGTGACCCTCTCTCCAAGGCGGTGTCCAGTGACTCCTCCAGTTCCTCACGGACGGGTGGACCACGAGGTGACGACAATCTTCTGGACTCAGGAACGCCCCGAGGTGGCGACAATCTCCTGGACACAGGCAAGCTGTACACGGGAGTAAGAGGATTAAGTGGTGGTCCCGATACTGCCCGCGCCGTGTCAGGAGGGGAGATAAAGGGCAAGGGGTCCCTAACCAGGGGTACGGGAGCGACGGGGGTTTCCAGGTCCCCTGCAGGCGCCAGATCTCGAATAGAGACCGTGTCCTCTCGCCCGTCAGGATATGCTACTTAGGCATATTGAGGGTTGGCGTGGAGGAAATGGACCTGTTCAACCAAAGGGTCGGACTTGCGGGTCCTAACATGCCGCCGCAGGAGGACAGGTCCTGAGTACGTTAACCAAGACGGCAGTGAGGTCCCAGAGGAAGACTTCCTAGGGAAGGTAAACATCCGCTCATGTGGAGTAGCGTTGGTTGCCGTACACAGGAGGGACCGGATGGAATGGAGCGCATCAGAAAGTACCTCTTGCCAACGGGAGACTGGAAGACCCTTAGACCTCAACGCCAGTAAGACAGCCTTCCAGACTGTAGCGTTTTCTCTTTCGACCTGCCCGTTACCCCTGGGGTTGTAACTCGTAGTCCTACTTGAGGCAATCCCTTTTGAGAGCAGGTATTGCCTCAAGTCGTCACTCATAAACGACGAACCCCTATCACTGTGGATATAACTGGGGTAAGCAAACAGGGTGAAAAGACTCCGCAGGGCTTTGATTACCGTGGCAGCAGACATGTCAGAACAGGGAATGGCAAAAGGGAATCGGGAGTACTCGTCAATCACGTTGAGGAAGCACACATTCCGATCTGTCGAAGGAAGGGGGCCCTTGAAATCAACACTCAGTCGTTCAAAAGGGCGAGTGGCCTTAATGAGGTGTGCCCTGTCAGGTCGGTAGAAGTGCGGCTTGCATTCAGCACATACCTGGCAGTTTCGAGTTATTGACCTGACATCCTCTGTGGAGTAGGGCAGATTCCGGGCCTTTACAAAATGGAAGAGCCGAGAGATCCCCGGATGGCAGAGATCATTGTGGAGGGCCTGTAACCGGTCCTCCTGCACACTGGCACATGTTCCACGCGATAGGGCGTCTGAGGGCTCATTGAGCTTCCCCGGACGGTACATGATATCATAGTTGTAGGTGGAGAGTTCGATTCTCCACCTCAAGATTTTATCATTTTTGATCTTACCCCTTAACGTGTTGTTGAACATGAACGCCACGGACCGCTGGTCTGTGAGCAGGGTGAATCGTTTTCCAGGCAAATAATGGCGCCAATGCCGGACGGCCTCCACAATGGCCTGAGCCTCTTTTTCCACAGCGGAGTGCCGAATTTCAGAGCCTTGGAGGGTGCGAGAGAAAAAGGCGATGGGCCTGCCCGCCTGGTTAAGTGTGGCGGCCAGGGCAAAATCAGATGCATCACTCTCCACCTGGAAGGGGATGGACTCATCGACAGCGTGCATCGTGGCTTTCGCGATGTCAGCTTTTATCCCTTCAAAGGCTAAGCGAGCCTCTGCTGCCAGGGGAAAAGAGGTAGACTTTATGAGCGGACGGGCTTTGTCCGCATAATTGGGAACCCACTGTGCGTAATACGAAAAGAAGCCTAAGCATCTTCTCAGTGCTTTGATGCTAGTGGGTAGGGGAAGTTCAAGGAGGGGACGCATACGGTCTGGATCAGGGCCAAGGACCCCGTTTTCCACCACGTATCCGAGAATTGCTCGGCGGCGCTTGCTGAATACACACTTCTCCCTCTTATAGGTCAGATTCAGGTGAGATGCAGTGCGTAAAACCTTTAGGAGGTTGGCATCGTGGTCCTGCTGGTCATGGCCGCAGATAGTGACGTTGTCCAGGTACGGGAAGGTAGCCCGTAGCCCGTTTTGGTCCACCATTCGGTCCATTGCACGCTGGAAGACCGAGACCCCATTCGTGACGTCAAAGGGGACCCTTAAGAAGTGGTAGAGATGACCATCCGCCTCAAAGGCCGTATATTTTCAGTCCTCTGTGCGAATGGGGAGCTGGTGATAAGCTGACTTCAAGTCGATGGTGGAGAACACCCGGTTCTGCGCAATCTGGTTGACCATGTCAGATATGCGCGGGAGAGGGTACGCGTCCAGCTGCGTGTATCTATTAATGGTCTGACTATAGTCTATGACCATCCGGGGCTTGTCTCCAGTTTTAACCACCACGACTTGTGCTCTCCATGGGCTAGTGCTAGGTTGAATGATCCCTTCCCTGAGGAGCCGCTGAACCTCAGATCGAATAAAGATCCGATCCTCAGCGCTGTAACGCCTGCTCTTAGTTGCGATGGGCTTGCAGCCTGGCACGATATTCTCAAATAAAGATGGCGGGGTGATTCTGAGTGTCGAGAGATTGCACGTGGAGCGCGCTGGGCAATTTGGAGGCTGCTGTCCTCCCACTGAAAGTGGAGGGAGTGGCCCATCGTACTGCAGGGTCACACTCCTCAGGTGGACCATAAAGTCTAGACCCAGGAGTATTGGAGCGCAAAGGTGCGGTAACACGAGGAGCCTGAAGTTCTCATAAACTGTGCCCCGCACCGTTAGATTTACCACGCAGCTCCCAAGAACGGTAACAGATCGGGACCTCGACGCCATAGAAATTGTCTGTCTGACAGTCTGTACTCGGAGACCGCACCGTTTCACGGTGTCAGGATGAATGAAACTCTCCGTGCTCCCGCTTGTCAAACAGACAATGTATTAGGCGTCCGTTTACCTCTATGTCCATCATGGACTTGTCGAGTCTGTGAGGCTTGGCCTGGTCCAGGGTGATTGACGCCACCGTTGAATCTTGAGTGCAACTGCAGGCAGCTGAGATGGTTGATGATGATGACCCCTGCTGGTCGTCTGCGGTCGGTGCCGGCCAAAATGGCTGCGCCCATGGATCGCACGTGGTCGATGGTGTTGAAAGTGGCGGCACTCGCAGGTCGCACATGTCTTGCGTCGTCGTCCTCAGGAATGGCGGTGCTCATGAATCGCACGTGGTGGAAGACCTCGACGAAGCCGGAGACAAGGAGGCAGATCCTGGAGAGTCACACGCCGCACTGCTTGGCTTCAAGGGTGGTTTAGCTCGGCACACTTTAGCATAGTGCCCTTTCTTCCCACACGCGGAGCAAAATACCGTTCTGGCCGGACATCGCTGGTGAGGGTGCTTTGCCAATCCACAGAAATAGCAGCGCGGGCCTCCCAGAGCCGCCACCACCATCAGGTCCGAGGTTGAAAGCACGATCGCGCAGTTCCTCGGAGTCGCTGGGTAGAGTTGAGTCGGTGGCTGTACTTGCCACGATGTTCCCATGTGGTCGGTGGGGTAAGTTTCAAGACTTCTGGAGGCAGTTTCCATCGCATCAGCCAATTCCACCGTCTTAGCTAGGTCTAAGTTACCTTGCTCCAGCAGCCGCAGGCGAATATACGATGAGCCAATTCCCGCCACGAATGCATCTCGGATCAAATCGTTAGTATACTGGGTCGCCGACACTGGCTTGCAATTGCAGGCTCTGGCTATCTGCTGAAGTTTGCGCAGGTACTGTCCCGTCGTTTCGCCGGGCTGCCGCCGTCGAGTGGCTAGTAGGTGTCGAGCATGAATCTCGTTTGGCGGTTTGTTGTACAGTTTCTTAAGTAGTTCGATGGCCCCTGTGTAGTCTTGGGCATCGCGGATTGTTGAATACACAGTGTCGCTTACCCTTGCGTGGAGGACCCGCAATCTATCGGCGTCGTTTTGAATGGCTGTTGAGGCGTCGATATAGTCTTGGAAACACTTCAACCAATGGTCGAAAGTGTTCGACGCTCCAGCTGCACGCGGATCTAAGGTAAGCCGATCGGGTTTTAACATTTGCTCCATGGTTTTTTTTTCAACCAAAATTGTTACTAATAAAATTGGTGCGCGATTAAATCACTCAGGAGGCTGGATCGTACCCGGGAAATAAAGGTTTTTATTAGTAACAAGAATGGAGCATACTGCATAACGATACAATCCCAGACTAAAGGGTCACCCGGCAGTGCAGTGACCTTTATACTCCTACAGGTAGGCGGAGCCAACCGGAGTGTACCACAGAACAATACCAACAGGTAGAACACCCCAACCCTAACCCCAACAGTGACAACAGCAACATATGTACAAATACCCATAGTGCTAACCATCTATGGTTCAGTACCCATAGTGATAACCATCTATGGTTCACCACAGGGATTCTATGATGCTATGAATTATGGTCTATCCTTACCCAACTCTTTAGTCATTTGTTCATAGTAAAAAAGTGCTTGGATTTAAGACTGGTTCATTATTATCTGACCAGTGCATCCTACATACACCCATCCCTGAGAATGTGGAGGGAGGATTAGCAATTATATCAATTGCGGGAGATCATATGGGTTGCCTACCACATCTTCTGTCTCTCTAAAAGAAGGAAACTGCCATACAATCAGTTCTATGTTTACAGACTAGACAAATGTTTGGGTGCATTTGCAGATGAAATTAAACATCCCCGCAGTCAGACAAATCAGGATACTAAAGATTGGAAAAGTGAAGATTTTGCCAAGTCTCTGCCCCTATCTATGTCACACCTGAGCCGGGGAGACAATCACCAAGCTGGGATTAGAAATGGGTTGGGAGGGAGTATTCCTGGTCTCTTCCCTCAGACCTGTTATTTGAAAGAAGCTTGGTGTCATTTTAAAATGGAAGAGAATGAAAGCGCCCCAGGAAAGGGAAGAAGAATCAGGAATCACAGAATAACACGGATAAAACTATGCATTTTATTTCCTTTCCACTGCTTTAGGCCACACACCAGCTTGTGAGTTAGATACTGTCTGTGTGGAGTTTGCATGTTCACCCCGTATCTGCGAGAGCTTCCTCCGGGTGTTCTGGTTTCCTTCCACAATCCAAAGATGTGCAGGTTAGGTTGATTGGCCATGGTAAAATGGCTCTTAGTGTCAGGGGGGCTAGCAGGGTAAATATGTGGGGTTATAGGGATAGGGCCTGGGTGGGATTGTTGTCGGTGAAGGCTTGATGGGCCGAATGGCCCCCTTCTGCACTGTAGGATTCTATGATTCTCTATGATACAAATTAACTACAATGGAGCAGTTACTTATTTGCTATTTTCATTACGCTGATTCCATATTTAGCCTCAGATATAGTTGCTATGTATTGTAAATAAGCAGAGTGTGTGATGAGCAAACTCTCCACATCAGACTGGTGGACAATCTCTTTCAACTCCTCGATGCCTGTTATTTTCCCCAGGATACAATTTATTAGTTAAAATGATGTCTAAATACTCTGCTGAATCGTAGAAACCCTACAGTGCAGAAGGAGGCCATTCAGCCCATCGAGTCTGCACTGGCCCCAATCCCACCCAGACCCTATCCCCATATGCCTACATATTTACCCACTAATCCCTCAAACCTACACATCTCAGGACTCTAAGGGGCAATTTTTAGCATGACCAATCAACCTAACCCGTACACCTTTGGACTGTGGGAGGAAACCGGAGCACCCAGAGGAAACCCACGCAGACACGAGGAGAATGTGCAAACTCGACACAGACAGTGATCCAAGCCGGGAATCGAACCCAGGTCCCGAGAGCTGTGAAGCAGCAGTGCTCACCACTGTGCTACCGTGCCACTCATTGAAATGAGCTGGGTCATTATAAGTCAGCTTTTATTTTATGAATTAAGTTTTTTTTTTAAACCCCATCAATTACATGGTATTGAACAGTATGGGATTTGCAAAGACCCCCGTGGTTATATCCTCAAACCATGCAATAAATTTCAGATGACACCAGTTTTCAGTGTAGCAATGATTTATGGAACACTTGTAGGTAAAGTCAATGTGCGCATTAACCATGTGAAAATAGCACATGCATCTATCACCAGTTCAAGTGGAGGGATGCCTGAACCCAAGTGTGGTGGACCTCAGTTGTGCCTTTGTCCTATATGGACCACCGTTGTGTGTGTTTGTCATACCTGGACACATCCCCTTCCAGTTTGGTTCCTCCCCTCAGCACCTAGTATAAAGGTGGCTGTCTCCTCCCCCTTGTTCAGTCCAGGTCGGTTAATTGTTGGGATCTGCTCCTGATTCTGTTGTGAATAAAAGCCTACACATATATTGGCATATCGGTAGTCTTTCGCCTTATTGATAGCGCATCAATTTTATTCACAACAGTTACTAGTATGGAGCAGTTTCTAAAAACCGACAAGTTAGCATTAGACCCTCAAGAGGTTGGAGCCTCTGATAAATTTGATCATTGGTTGGACTGCTTCGAAGCATTCGTCGACACCGCTACGGCCATCGACACCGACGCTGCTAAACTCCACGTGCTCCGCGCCCGGGTAAGCGAAACTGTCTATGGAATCTTCCAGGACGCTGCTACTTACGCGGACGCTATCGAACTCCTAAAAGGGCAGTTCCGAAAGAGCCCGAACGTGGTTTACGCCAGACACCTCCTAACTACCCGCAAACAGCAGCCAGGAGAATCGTGCGCCCAATTTCTGCGCGCCCTGCGAGTCCTCGCCCGAGCATGCGACTGTAAGGCTGTTTCAGCAGCTCAGAACACGGAGGATCTGATCCGCGACGCCTACGTTGCGGGCATTGAGTCTACATACATCCAGCAGCGTCTGCTGGAACAAGATGACCTAGACCTCCGGAAAACGGCCACGATGGCTGAAACGTTAGAAGCAGCCTCCCATAATCTCGGGTCTTACCTTGGATCCCGTTCCACCGACGGCTCCACTGCGACGGCTGCTCCAGCAGGGCCCAAATGTTACTTTTGTGGCCTCCCTAAGCACCCTCGGCGTCACTGCCTGGCAAAGGACGCGATTTGCTCCGGATGCGGTAAGCTAGGCCACTTTGTTAAAGTCTGCCGAGCAAAGCCGCTTCTGAAGACTCGTGGAGCCATGTGTGCTCCGAGGGCGCGGCCATCTTTGATGCAGGCGGCGGCTGCGCGTGAATCGCCATCTTTGATGCGGTCACCGGAAGTGCGGGAATCGCCATCTTTGATGCGGTCACCGGAAGTGCGGGAGTCGCCATCTTTGAGACTGGCATCAAGGCAAGCTGAGCAGGAAGCTTCATCCGTGACGTCATCAGATGGCGACGAAGATGGATTCTTCTTTAATTCAACAGTGGCATCGATTTGCCTGGACCAGTCGCAGCCACATCAACTCTCCAAGTCCATAATGGAGATCAAGGTAAATGGTTATGCAGAAAACTGCCTGTTTGACTGTGGGAGCACGGAAAGTTTTATACACCCTCGCACAGTGCGTCAATATGCCCTTCCCGTGCGACCCTGGAGCCAGACCATCTCCATGGCCTCGAATTCTCACTCAGTGGAGGTCCTCGGGTGCTGCTTGGTGACGCTGACGGTACAGGGCACAGTCTACGAGCGTTTTCGGCTCCTCGTGCTGCCGCGACTCTGCGCAGCTGTACTGCTGGGGTTAGATTTCCTCAGCCATCATAGAAGCGTCATCCTGCAGTACGATGGCCCTTATCCCCCGCTCTCCGTCTGCAAGGCGCCGTCACGGCAGCGCCCCTCGCGCACCACCTGCAGTCTCTCGACCCTCAAGATCACCCCCCCCCCCCGTTATTTGATAACCTCACCCCGGATTGTAGGCCTATAGCCACCAAGAGTAGGCGCTATAGTGCGGATGACCGGGCCTTCATTCGGTCCGAGGTACAACGTTTGCTCCAGGAAGGGATTATCCAGGCCAGCACCAGCCCCTGGAGGGCGCAAGTGGTCGTAGTTAAATCGGGGGAGAAACACCGCATGGTGATTGACTACAGCCAGACCATAAACAGGTATACCCAACTAGATGCATATCCTCTTCCCCGTATCGCGGACATAGTCAACCACATCGCGCACTATAGGGTTTTTTCAACGATCGATTTGAAATCGGCTTACCACCAGCTCCCTATCTGCTCGGAGGATCGCCCATACACTGCCTTTGAGGCGGATGGCCGCCTCTACCAGTTCCTCCGAGTCCCCTTTGGTGTCACCAATGGGGTCTCAGTCTTCCAACGGGCCATGGATCAAATGGTGGACCAGCACGGACTACGGGCCACTTTCCCGTATCTGGATAACGTCACCATTTGCGGCCATGACCTGCAGGACCATGATGCCAACCTACAAAAATTCCTTCGTACGGCGACTCTCCTGAACCTCACATACAATGAGGCGAAGTGTGTTTTCCGGACACGCCGCCTCGCCATCCTTGGGTACGTGATAGAAAATGGTGTCCTTGGCCCCGACCCAGCCCGTATGCGTCCCCTTATGCAGCTTCCCCTCCCTACTACCCTCAAAGCACTGAGGAGATGCCTGGGCTTCTTCTCCTATTATGCCCAGTGGGTTCCCCGTTACGCAGATAAAGCCCGTCCGCTCCTAAAATCGACCTCTTTTCCCCTGGTGGAGGAGGCCTGTCGGGCCTTCGATGACATCAAAGCGGACATCGCGAAGGCCGCGATGCACGCTGTGGACGAATCCATCCCATTCCAAGTGGAAAGTGATGCGTCTGACTTTGCCCTAGCTGCCACCCTTAACCAGAGGGGCCGTCCGGTGGCCTTCTTTTCCCGGACCTTACAAGGCCCTGAGATTCGACACTCCTTGGTCGAGAAGGAGGCCCAGGCCATCGTGGAAGCCGTCCGGCACTGGCGCCATTATCTCGCGGGCCAACGATTCACCTTAATTACGGACCAGCGGTCAGTTGCCTTCCTGTTTAACACCAGGCAAAAGGGCAAGATTAAGAATGACAAGATCTTGCGGTGGAGGATTGAGCTCTCCACCTACAGATATGACATCATGTACCGGCCCGGGAAGCTCAATGAGCCCCCAGACGCCCTGTCCCGTGGATCATGTGCCAGTGCCCAACTAGACCAGCTACAGTCCCTCCATAACGATCTCTGTCACCCGGGTGTCACCAGATTTTTCCATTTTGTCAAGTCCCGTAACCTGCCCTTCTCCCTTGAGGAAGTCCGGACGATTACCAGGCAATGCAGGGTCTGCGCTGAGTGCAAACCGCAGTTCTACCGGCCAGGTAGGGCGCACCTTGTAAAGGCCACTCGCGCGTTCGAGCGCCTTAGCGTTGATTTTAAAGGCCCCCTCCCCTCCTCTAACCGCAATGTTTATTTCCTGAATATCATTGACGAATACTCACGTTTCCCTTTTGCCTTCCCCTGCTCGGACATGACCACGGCTACAGTGATTCGGACCCTGAACAAGCTCTTCACCCTGTTCGGCTTCCCAGCCTATATTCATAGCGACCGTGGGTCCTCTTTCATGAATGACGAGCTGAGGCAGTACCTGCTCGCCAAAGGCGTTGCCTCCAGCCGCACCACTAGCTATAACCCCAGGGGCAATGGTCAAGTAGAGCGGGAGAACGCAACCGTCTGGAAGGCCGTTCTATTAGCGTTACGGTCTAGGGGCCTTCCAGTCAGCCGTTGGCAAGACGTCCTTCCGGACGCATTACATTCCATTAGGTCACTCTTGTGCACAGCGACCAATACGACCCCTCACGAGTGGATGTTTTCATTTCCCAGGAAGTCCTCCTCGGGTACTTCGCTCCCGGATTGGCTGATGTCCCCGGGACCCGTCCTGCTTCGGAAGCATGTCCGGACCCATAAGGCAGATCCCTTGGTCGAGGAGGTCCAATTGCTCCATGCTAATCCCCAATATGCTTATGTAGCGTACCCTGATGGGCGGGAGGACACGGTTTCTATCCGTGACTTGGCACCCGCGGGTGCCCCGGAGGTCACCACGTCCTTCCGCCCCACGGTCCCTGGTGTCGTCCATTCGGAGACTGCTATGCCTCTTCCTCCCTCAGTCCCTGTCCCCAATGTAGTGTGCCCAGAGCCTGTTGCAGCCCCCCACCCCCCAGCTCCGGTTCCCACTGTTCCCCATACGCCACCAGGGCCACTGCTCATTCCTCTCGCCCCTATGTACAGCTCGCTTGAGTCGCCGGAGCCGTCGCCACGCAGTACCCAACGACTGGACGGGACGACGGATCGGTCCGCTTCACACCACCCAGCGCCTTCTCTCGACGCTCACTGTACGGAGCCTGGGCCGACATCGCTCCCTGCTCGGACGACTCTGCGACCTGCACTACGACGATCGCGACGACGGATCAAGCCACCGGTTCGTCTGGACTTGTGATATTGTTTCCGCTTCACCCCCGTGTTGTTTTTTTAAAAGGAAGGGGTGAATGTGGTGGACCTCAGTTGTGCCTTTGTCCTATATGGACCACCGTTGTGTGTGTTTGTCATACCTGGACACATCCCCTTCCAGTTTGGTTCCTCCCCTCAGCACCTAGTATAAAGGTGGCTGTCTCCTCCCCCTTGTTCAGTCCAGGTCGGTTAATTGTTGGGATCTGCTCCTGATTCTGTTGTGAATAAAAGCCTACACATATATTGGCATATCGGTAGTCTTTCGCCTTATTGATAGCGCATCACCAAGTTTCACAGCAAGTCTACCCTTTCTTACACTGTGAATTAATGTGAAAGTCTTTCCAAACTAGACGTTACGTGCCACTAATCACTTTGAAGGTGGGTAATTTAGACTTTGTGCATTTGAGTAAAATGGCTGATTGCAAATTTGCAACCCTTTTTATATCTCTCCTCATTTTTAATTCAACATACTCAGCTGGAAGTAATAATCATAAGAGATGTAAAATGGACTACTGGTTTGCCACCACTAATTTACACAATCACAAGGAGAATCAGGATCAACACATATGTGATGCTAATTACTTGACGGCTGGTTGCCACAGCTGCCTGATCATCTCGAAACAGTGAGCTTGGAAAATGACAAGTTAAGAACAAGCTAAGTGGAGTGTTGCTGCTCACAAGTCTGTTAAAGTTCAGAGCACTGTCCAGAGTTGTATATAGTTTATGTCACGCATCCCTCAGCCAATGCAAGTGACAGGACTTTAAGACATAATTGGCAAATTCTGTAGAGGCCAGTTAACAAAAAGGGCGATATAGTTAAAATGTGCAATTACCCAACCCCGTCCCAGTGTTAAACTTTGAGCCGTGACTTCTCAGCACCAGGATGTTGTATCTGCGAGTTATCCCAAAGATGCACAGAGGAACTGTTCCATCCCCACCCGGAGGTTCCTGGGTAATGATTGCATGGCCATTGCCTGGGAGTTTCAAACTTCCTCGAGCCAATTGCCCTTCACTTGGGATCATCAGGGTGGCATGGTGGCACGGTGGTTAGCACTGCTGCCTCACAGCGCCAGGGACCCGAGTTCAATTCCCAGCTTGGGTCATTGTCTGTGTGGAGTTTGCATGTTCTCCCCATGTCTGCATGGGTTTCCTCCGGGTGGTCCAGTTTCCTCCCACAGTCCGAAAGACGTGCTGGTTAGGTGCATTGGCCATGCTAAATTCTCCTTCAGTGTACCTGGACAGGCGCCGGAGTGTGGTGACTAAGGGATTTTCACAGTAACTTCATTGCAGTGTAAGCCTACTTGTGACTAATAAATAAATTTTACTTTAAAATCCGAAAGCTGGGATTTAAACTGCAAACTTTGGTAGTTCTAACTGTGTTACATTAACAGCTACCCAGAAAAACTACTTCCACCTTCTGGGTTACTATTGTACAGAGCAACACCAACCCCCAACTCCCCCATCATGATCTCCCTTCCCCTGATAGAACTCCCCAACCTCCACTCCACAGGACTGCATCCCCATCAAGGAACTAGCCTGAGCCCTCCTACGGGACGTCCCTCAGCCCCAACCCACTCCCAAGGCCCGGCCTGACCTAACGCTGCCCCCCAAGATCCAAATCAACCCAATCCCCAAAACCTGACCTGACTTGACCCTACCCCTCCAACGTCTTCCTCAAGGCCTGGTCCAACCCACCACCCTGCAAGGCCCAACTGACCTGACCTGATCTCCAACCACCCCCAAGGCCCAAACCAACTGGACACCAGTCCCGCAAGGCCTGACCCGATACCCCCACCAAGGCCTGGCCTACTCCCCGCCCATCCCCTCCCTCCCACAGCCTCTAGCCTAATGCCTGGCCCAACCCCTTAAAGGCAACTCGACCTGAGCCAACACCCAACCCCCCAAAGTCCAGCCTGACCTGATCCCCTCCACAAGGCCTGACCTCACACCCCACAAATCCTACTCATTTATCTTATGCACTTACCTTGTCGAAGACCTTAAACCTGGATGGAGCTTTGAATTTACCTGGCTTACGGCATCCTAGTTGAACCTGAGTTGAGCTTCCAAGTTCATTTCCTCACCATCACCAAGACCATCTACTTATACTCCATAATATCTTGCATCTTTGCCCCTGCCTAGCTCACTTGCTGTAGAAACTCCCATCCATGTTTCAGTGATGATATTTGAGGGGTAAATATTGGCTAGGAAAACTCTCTGTTGTTCTTTGAATAGCATCGAAGAGTATTTTACATTCACCTGAACAGGCGGATCGTTAATTTAAGATTCATCCAAAAGTCAGCAGCTTCAACAATACTGATTTACCCAACGCTGAACTGAACAGTTACCTTACATTATATGTTCAAGTCTGTACTGGGCACAAATTTACAATCCATTAATTCAAAGGCTAGATACGATCAGGATCAGGAGCCTTGGCTAGTTGTTCCCTGCCTTAGCTGATCCAAATTGTCACACCCTCACACTGCCATCCTAGCTAAAGGCAGCTAACCACATGCGAATTAGTGACTGATCCTATTATGCAGGAACATAGAAAATCGGAGCAGGAGTAGATCATTCGGCCCTGATCGTGGCTGATCATCCAACTCAATAGCCTGATCCTGCTTTCCTCCCATATTCTTTGAGCCCTTTTGTCCCAATAGAAAATTGGAGCAGGAGTTAGCCAATAGGAGCATGAGTAGAACTGGTGAGGCCGCAACTGGAGTACTGTGTGCAGTTTTCGTCCCCTTATTTGCGAAAGGATATATTGGCCTTGGAGGGAGTGCAGAGAAGGTTCACCAGGTTGATACCGGAGATGAGGGGTGTAGCTTATGAGGAGAGATTAAACAGATTGGGTCTGTACTCGTTGGAGTTTAGAAGGATGAGGGGTGATCTTATAGAGACATATAAGATAATGAAGGGGCTGGATAGGGTAGAGGTGGAGAGATTCTTTCCACTTAGAAGGGAAACCAGAACTAGAGGGCACAGCCTCAAAATAAGGGGGGGCCAGTTCAGAACAGAGTTGAGGGGGAACTTCTCTCAGAGGGTAGTGAATCTCTGGAATTCTCTGCCCATTGAAGTGGTGGAGGCTTCCTCATTGAATATGTTTAAATCACGGGTAGATAGTTTTCTGATCGATAAGGGAATTAGGGGATATGGGGAGCAGGCGGGTCAGTGGAACTGATTCACTTCAGATCAGCCATGATCTTGTTGAATGGCGGGGCAGGCTTGAAGGGCCAGATGGCCTACTCCTGCTCCTATTTCTTATGTTCTTATGTTCTTAAGTCTTATACTGTGTACCGTTACAATCAGGTGAGGAGAGGAGAATGGCTTCTCTCTTTCCACCGCCCCCCCCTGCCCTCACCGCGCCACCCCCCCCCCCCCCCCCAACCCCCACCGCCCCCCGCCACATTTGACTGCAAAAGGAATTTTTTTAGAAAGGATATGTTTGCCAATTTGGTAAATTTTGAACTGTTTATGTGGTGTGATTTGGAAAGACACACACGGAAAGGTTTCCATGTAAGTTTTCTCAAAAGAGAGTAAAAATAATATATTCTGATTCACACCCGCATGCACACGCACACACACATGCACACCCATGCATGCACATGTGCACACACACAGACACATATAAGTTACAAAGTGTGAAGATAGATGAAGCAGTTTTTTAAGTCTAATAAAAGTCAGTGGCATTCATTTGGTACAAAAACAGAAAATGCTGGAAAATCTCAGCAGGTCTGACAGCATCTGTGGGAAGAGAGAAGAGACAATGTTTCGAGTCTAGACGACCCTTCATCAAAACTATTCATTTGGTATTCATTTGGTAGATTGACTTAACTTGATGGTCCTTCTGGATTCTACGTCACCACTTTAAAGATGTTGGTGGGTGATTTAAATCTGTTCTTCTGGAGGCAGCAGCTCCTGGGTTGATTCTTGAGCCCTGCCTGCTACGTATGGATGGTCAAACAGCAGGCAGGGCTCAAGCCTGTAGGCTGGATGAAGATATTTTAGAAAGGATACCAACTCAAGGTCCTGCTTCCTGTATTCTGTGGTCTGGAGAAAAGCAATTTCTTAAAAACAGGAGAGATAGTTAGTTGGTTCATCACATGATCCATCTCACCAACTGACCAGTTACCCAGACATGGTCATTACAAATTGACTTCTGGCCCATGGTTTAAACATAATTAGATTATGGTTGGAAATATTTCCTTCTCAGCCAAAGTCCATTGTCCAAGGTAGTTTTTTAAAATAGTTTTTTCCACACCAGATTGAATATATGGATTGTCTGGCTATTTTGTGAATTGGTCAGCGCATATCATTAAACTTATTGTGGCAATGCTGCCAGGTCCATAGTCCACCTCCTGACCCATTCACAAAATATCCAGACAAGCTATGTATTCAGTCATGTGTGGTTTAATGACCTCTCCTGGTTGGTGAACATCAGTAAATGTTTTCTTGTATGACATCTCTTACGCTTCATAAAACCAATTTCTCACATTGTTCAAAGCATCTCACCCCAATTGCTCACCCAGCCTGCTCTCGAAACTCTGGATTCCACCTCGCCTTCCCACACCTGCCAAAGCTACCAACCTCACATGCACCACCTGCTGCCTCCATATACCTCCAGCTATTCAACTATGGTAAGCACATAACACAGTACTATACAATCATTGACATGATTGTGACATTGTCTAACCTATTGCAGGACAAGGTGACACACGATAGAGTGGGCGGAACAGAACCAATGGAGAACGAGGACACCCATCTCTCCTGAGCCCCACAGAGGAGATGGTTCTCTGCATCAAGGGGCAGACTGTGTCAGTATGTTTCCTTTTCACTCATTTTTCTTTTAGCTTTTTGCTATTTGCCATAAGACATAAAGAGAGATTAAGAGATCGGGGCCTTTGAATTTGTGGCTATGACCATCTTCCTGTTCAGGGGTAACCCTTCACCTGCATGACATCTCGGCCTAGACACCCGACTGAGCCCCACTTCACAACGCCAATAGATCATCTTCTCACTGGGCAGCCACTATTGGTCATCCGATAGTTGATTCAACCAGGGGCAGGAGCGAGTCGGGCTCTCACTTTCCATTCCACCATCCCTCAACCCACTGAAAAGTATGAAAAAGCCCCAACATGTTATCTTGCTAGCACCAGGGTGTCTGGCCCTGTGATTAATGCCACTGCAGGGCTCACTTTACTGTTTCATGCTTGTGTTTCCTTGAGTAAGCACCACAGACACTGCCGCATCATTTCTGGCACATATATGGGATCCTGGCACCATATCGGCCGGTTGGTAGCCAAACCCGAGCTTTCCAGTGCTTGGGGGAAGAGATGCGTCGGAAGCTGCCTATATCCCAGCAGATGGGCAGCGCGGTAGCACAGTGGTTAGCACTGCTGCTTCACAGCGCCAGAGACCTGGGTTAGATTCCCCGCTTGGGTCGCTGTCTGTGTGGAGTTTGCATGTTCTCCCTATGTCTGCGTGGGTGTCTTCCAGGTGCTCTGGTTTCCTCCCACAGTCTGAAAGACGTGCTGGTTAGGTGCATTGACCTGAATAGGCGCCAGACTGTGGCAACTCGGGGAATTTCACAGTAATTTCATTGCAGTGTTAATGTAAGACTTACTTGTGACAAATAAATAAACTTTAACTTTGAATGCTGCAGGGATTGCACAGGAAGCAGCCACAGCACAGGGAACACAGGTAGAGCACTGCACGGCCTCTGGTATTTTGAACATATGGCCCATTGTACAGATAGTGTTAAGAGAATGGGTTCCAAACAAGTTACTGGAAAATATGCTGGATTCAATTCCAGCCTTGGGTGACTGTCTGTGTGGAGTTTGCGCATTCTCCCCGTGTCTGCATGAGTTTTCTCCGGATGCCCCGATTTCTTCCCGCACTCCAAAGATGTGCGGGTTAGGTTGATTGGCCATATTAAATTGCCCTTTAATGTCAGGGGGATCAGTGGGGTGAATGCGTGGGGTTACGGGGATAAGGCCTGGGTGGGATTGTTGTCAGTGCAGGCTCGATGGGCCAAATGGCCCCCTTCTGCACTGTGGGATTCTATGATTCTATGATTTTATGATCTGTGGGATGTTTCCTCCACACCCAGAGGCATGGAGCTCACAGGACACAGGAACACACCAATGACTTGAGATTGGATGCAAGCTGCACATGCACGCCAGCTGTAAAAGCTGCCCACAAGCAGGATGGGCTGAGCGGCCTCCTCCTGTGTTGTTTGATTCAAATTGCATTTGAAATTGTTCAGGTATCCATCAGTGCAGAAGAAGACTGGTCGCAGTACGACAGTCACACCTGGACAAATTCTACATCTATCCACTACCTGTGGTCTGCAGTTAACTAAAACACCTCACAGTGATTGAAAAAGGGGTTCAGCCACCTAGGAGCAGCAGGGTGAGGTGGTGGAGGGCTATTTCCCTTCTTAAAGGTTTTACAGTCCCTCATCGGTCACCCATTGATCTTGGTTTTACGCCATAGTGTAAAATGGCTGATGTCGAGCCTGCTGCCCTTTTTAATGTCCCACATTGAAAACAAACATCCGGTTTGCTATCACCCATTTCAAGCTATCACTCAAAGTCAAGGTCTACCCATTATCTTTCAAACTCCCTTATTCCTCTCTCCTTGCCAGCTGCCTACAAACACGGGCGGCTTAGGTACAATATAGCTGCCACTTATGATCAGCATTAGAAAAGTTTGTTTGCGAGATGTTTCTATAAAATGTACACATTAATTTGTGCAATTTATGTCAAGTGCACTCCACAGTGAATTACATTATTCATGCACTGTTCCTTAACAACACTTAATAACAAGTAGATAGCTGGAGTATTTTTGGAACTGGGGACTATGAAAGGGAAGCAGAATCACAAGGCAAGCCCATCAGCCCAGGAGAATGACTGCATCCTTATGCGAATCATGTTTTGATTTGGTGAAGTTTGACCCCTATCTTTCACTACCGGTACACCTGTTCCTTCATTGTGCCTTTAAGTTGAAGCAGAGTAACATCATCTGAGCAAACCATTCTACTCTGTACCTGTTTTAAGATTATACTCAAGCAGGAAGATAACACAAGGGCCGGAATTTTCCCACCCTGCCCGCCACGGGAATTGGAGCGGGTGAGGAGTGGACAATGGGAAGGTCCATTGACCTCGGGTGGGGTTTTATGGTTTCAGGACGAGCGGGGCTGTAAAATCCCACCCATAATGCGGGATTTTCCAGCTGTGCTCACTCCAAGACCAGAAAACCCCGCCCGAAGTCCATGAATTTCTGCATGATATGCCCCCTGCCCACTATGATTCCCGTGGCGGGTGGAACGGGAAAATTCCGCTCAAGGACTTTGGTTGTTTTGATTGGCAGTTTAGCCATTTTGATTTTTCTGTTGAATTTTCACTCCTTTTATGACACACAGCGGGCGGGATTTTACAGCCTTGCTCGTCCCGAAACCGTAAAATCCCGCCTGAGGTCAACGGACATTTCCATTATCCACCCCTCTGTGGTGGGTGGGTAAAATTCTGTGCTGCCTAACCCTAAACATAGGAAATTCCCATTCTAAATCCCTGGCCTATATTCAAACACCCCTGATCTCATATTGGGAATCAGTACACCAATTGACTCAGAAATTCTCAATGTAGCTCATTACGCCAGACATGGTGGGTATAGGAGAGGGGGTTAACTATACAATGGTTAGCAGTGGAGACCTGGTTGATCTTTCCATTATCCAGTCCATGGACACTGAAATCTCTGAAATTGGCTGAAGCAGCAAGCACCAATGATTTAACTTGAGAACTTCCGGGTCAATCCATCTTATCCCAAATTCTTGATCAGTTGGAAGCTATTAATATGAGTTTGTTTAAGCAACAGCGATATTGGGTTGGGATGGGGGGAATGGGTTAATTTTACTCCAGTGTGAAATATTATATCATCGGAGCATGATGATCATAGAGGGCAAAAGACTCTAAGGGATAGTCCCTAAGATCCAATGTATGTTACAGTCTATGGGGATTGGAGCTGATGTTGACCCCATCAGATGTGTTGCTCACCAGTGACAAAGGGCCAGATCTTCTGATATCGGGAACAACAATGCACTAAGCTTAATGTGATGCATCTCAGGGCCCTAAGGAAACCTTGATGCATGCACAAATGCTGCAATTTCCTGGCAAAGTTAAACTTTTAATGGGCTGACTTGTCCTGCCCAAGAACCTCTGCAGATGTCTCCTACACTAATCTTAGGGTCAGAGACTTAGGTTAGATATTCACGACTTACCCAGATACGTAACCCAGAATTGTTACACTGCTTAATCTCTGGTGTTTATCAGTGATTAACAGCATAACTCAATCCACTACCTCCCAAACTATCCTCCCACCCACAACCCCAACCACTCTCAACCTGACTGCCCAACCCACCAACCTGATCGCCCCCCCCCCCTCCTACCCTCTGACATGGCTACAAAATGAATGGGTAGGTTATTTAAAGATGCGTGCCAGCTAGTACGTTCAAAAAAAGAATAAATAGTAAACATTAACAAATTACATCTTAGATAGAGTCTACAGCACTATAACAGGTCATTCAGCCTGGTCTACACCAGTGGTTACATTCCATACTAGCCTTCCCCCCATCCCCATTACCTCTTCCCACTTTATTCCCTACTTCCTCATGTGTGGATCCTCTTAAATAGATCAATGCAATGTGCCTATTATTACTACAATGTTTACCTTACCTGAGTTAACTATCTCAAAATAATTTCCATCATTTCCCACTCTTCATGTTGGCTGGGAAACAATTGTCAAGACCACCAGTTTGATCATGGAGTGGGTGAGCTATTATGGCAGGAAGCGCCTGCCGTCGGTGTGACATGCATATGGTGAGATTTAGAAAGTAATTATTCACGACTGAAAACTTTGACACCAGTAAGTCCTGTTGACACCGGTGGCACAGTGGTTAGCACTGCTGCCTTACAGCTCCAGGGACCCGGGTTCAATTCCGGCCTTAGGTGACTGCCTGTGTGGAGTTTGCACATTCTCCCCGTGTCTGCATGTGTTTCCTTCGGGTGCTCTGGTTTCCTCCCACAGTCCAAAGATGTGCAGGTTAGGGGGATTGGCCATGCTAAATTGCCTCTTAGTGTCCCAAGATGTGTAGGTTAGATGGATTAGCTATGGTATATGTGTGGGGTTACTGGGAGAGAGGGCCTGTCAGAGGGTTGGTGCAGACTCGATGGGCCAAATGGCCTCCATCTGTACTGTAGAGATTCTATTCTATGCAGCCAGGTGTAGTCCTTGCATTGTAAAGAAACACACTGAGTCATGGGAATGTTTAAATGGGCGTAGCTCAAATTGCAATTTAATTATAGTTCAAATGTTGCAGATGGGGTGTGGTTCCTTTTGAGGATACATGTCCTCCTCCTTCTAGAATCCAGGACATTACCCTGAGGGGAGTTTTAGTCAGTCACAACATCTGGACTCTGTCAGTGGAAACATGCCCAGTGTGCATGGAGTGGTCTCAAGTTGAGGCTGGCATTGGTCCCAGCCTCTGATATCCAATTTATTTCTCATTACACACTGACGCTCGTTACACACCTCCTGCATCAGGACATCACAGATATTCTAATTCACAGCTCCTCATTAAAAGGTGACGACAGGTCTTGTGATGAGTCGGGACTGTTTTCTGGGTCATTCGCTATTAACACAACCCTACATTAGACAGACAGTCAGTCACAGCAATGACGTAAGGACACCAAAACGTGAGAAAGATGCAGTGTGACCTCATGCTGTCGATCGGGACGTGTGCCTACCGGAGGTTTATTTCCGAGTGCAAATTATTTTCCAACCATTTCAATGTATAGTGGGGAACTCATGGGCATTGTGCCCGAATTCCTGATAGTGCCTCAGAAGCTCATGTTTCTTTGCTTTTTGGCTACCTTTTAGCCATGAATTCGTGATCATTGGCCAACTGGTAAGGGGAGGTAACTGTGTTTAACAAGTGGCAATTCACAAGTCCACTATTGAATGTGGCCCAGGCTAAGTACAGCCTAACTCAGTTCTGTGATGCTGTCTGACCCTGGATCTTCTTGGGGAAGGCACATGCGGTGTCCATGTGAGGCTTCCATGAACATTGAGCATTGTCAGGAATCATGGAGGCTGAATTGGATAGCCTTCAAAAATGGGCACAAGCATCATGCTGCGCAATTAAGCAGCAGCCATTGGGTATAATACATGACTTATATGATTTTAGCGTGCAGTCCGAGCGAAATGAACAGGGGGCCAGAAGGTGCTCCAGCCACACAGTGGGCAGGCAGTAGGAGCAGATAGCCATGGCAGTCAATGCTGGGAGTCTATTGCCAAGGATGCAACACCACAAGAAGTTTCGTGACCTCACATAAATCGCCAAGGTCAATGAATACATCTTGAAATACAATGGCCGGAATTATCCAGCCATTCATGTCCTGCTGCCTCTCACAGTGAGGACGGAGGATTTGGCACTCAGTCAAATCTCCGTTCACTGCAGCGGGACCAGAGAATCCTGCCGGCGTGAAAGACCGGAGAATCCCGCCCCATATCTGAGCAACTGCAGCACTAGCTTAGATAGTGCTGCCCAATTTTATCCCATCATTCACCTACCAACATTCTCGATCAAAAAAACCCTCACACATTTAGCATGCTTGTACATCTCACAACTCTATCTCTCAATTTGCATACACTGCCAACTATTCAACAATAACAAATGCGTTACTCAAACATCACGCACGATGCTTACTGATACACTTTACTCTGTCTTGTGGGGGGTGGTGACAAACACCATGAGGTGGGGGAACATCAGGCAGAGGTGTCAGAGGCCCTCAATAGGATGGCACATGAGGCAGAGGAGTTTGTCCACCTACTGGCTGATGAAGTGGTGCCAGCCTGTGCATGCATGGTGGTCTCCTTGGGGAGGGTAGCAGACTCCTTGCAGAACCTAATCCAGCAGATTCTACCAGAGATGCACGCAGACCTGATCTCCATCACTGTAGCTATGAATGGGCTTCTACAGTGGGTACACGAGAGGGAGATGGGGCACCTCACCCTCTCTCAAGCAGTCAGACAGGAGCCCTGCGCCCCCCCACAGGGAGGAGGAATAGCAGCTGAACACCCTTGGGTCCTCCACTCAGGACTCTCTGAGATTGTCCTGCCCTTCTGAATCCCCTTTGCTTCACTGGATATAGTTGCCGGGATTCTCCCAAAATGTTCTAAGTGCTGAATTCGCAGGAAAACTGGAATAAATGACGCTGGCTTTTTCAGCAGGACAGACAGGGTAAGCCGGGGACCTCCAGGCCTCGGGTCTCCAGAGGACGGTCGCCAAGGTCATCCAAGGGACAGAGCCAACTGGTCAGCAGGCAGCCCCCACCCTGTTGTGGATGTCAGGAGAGTACTTAAGTTCCGATTTCACAAGTGATTGCATGGGTGCGTTATGAATGTCATGGATATCAAACTTTAGTGAAGATAGTTCACTTGCATTTTAATCATATCTGATGTGGTATATTTGAGAGAGCCCTTTTCACAGCCCTTCCCCCAATGCTTCATCTTCCTGAGGGCACCCTGTTCCTGGAATGAGGGTATCAGCAGGGAGTTGAGGGTGTTTACCAGCAGCTCTTATGAGCCACGTGCAAGAACTCTCCCTCACACACGAGCCTTTGCTCTCCAGACTCCCAATTGTCCCAGGGCCCAAGCATTGTGTAAAGGACATGCTGGGGTTCCCCTTCAGTTGTCCAGTTGAGATGTCCTAACTCAACCCATCTCCAATGACCCAACTTCCCTGGAGAAGTCCACTATGAGGCGCTACATAGCTGTGAGCAGCTAGCCATGGTGGCAGTAACATTCTATCTGAGCCCTAACACCTTTTCCCCTCCCCCTGTCACCCACACCCTCTATTCCATAACCAGCAACTCCCTACCCAACCGTCCCACCCCAGCAATTCCCCCCCACACCATCTACCAGAATCACATTCAACCATGCCACCATCACCGATCAATTCTCCCCATCACCTTTGTCCCATCCAGGTTAATGAATTCCTTGCTTCCTGAAAATCCCACTCCCGTAATGATAAACATACCTCCCCTCATCCTTCTGACCGAGTCGCTTGCCACATTCCCACCAACAACCCACGGCATCCATTCATCATCCCACCCTACTGGATCCCACTGCCCCTTTAACTCTCCACTTCTACCACGATTATCCTCACTTTGCCCCTGTCCGCAACCCATCATGGTCTTCCCACCCTCCCACTCTGTACCTGTTCATTACAAAACCTCCAGACCCCCTGCTGAATCTCTCTCTCTCTCACCTGGCACCCCCAAGCTCCCCACCCCCTCCAAGCCTGCGCACCCACCCAAATTCTTCACCCCTCTCCTCTCCTCCCTAACTTTCAAACCCTCGCACGCCACCACCCTGTCCTCCCACACATCCCTGCCCCCCCTGCCACACACTCTGGGCTTCCACCCTCCCCCAAACACCCCTGCACCCCCCCACCCCCCCACATATAACTTTCACCCCTTCACCTTATCTTGAATCGATGTTTCTTGGTTCTAGAACCACTAGTGGTGGCACTGTTGAGGTTGGTGAGCTACCAGCCCTCTGATTGGCCTGGCAGCATTTTGAGATGGGCTGGCATCCTTCTTGGGCCCCAGGTCCCGCTGTCCGCTTCCAGTCTCAACAGCAGGGGCATTGCAACCTCTGCAAAATTCAGCCCCTTATCCTTAGCTTCACTGGAGATAGTGGCCAGGATTCTCTCAAAATATTCTAAGTGCTGAATTCGCGGGAAAACTGGAGTAAATGACGCTGTTTTTTTCAGTGGGAGTTCACACTAGAATCTCCCACAGTCTGTGCACTGCACAGGCCACCAGCGCGATTATCATTAAATTACAGGGGACGGGGTCTATTCCCACCTGGGAGGCTGAAACCAGCGGCCTCTGCGCGTGCGCAGTGACCCTGAACTGTCATCCTCCCTCTTTGTTGGCTAGCTTGATCACTGGACAGCCCGGGACCCTGGCAGTGCTGCCCCTCCCAACACCCCACGCCAGGCCCAATTGCAGCCCCCTCTCCATTTGCGGGCAAACCCCGAACCCCCCCCCCCCCCCCCCCGTCTGGGACCACCCGATCTCCAGCCCCTCCCCCCCACCCCACAGTGATAATTCCCCCCATTGGGCAGTGCCAAGGGGCACAGGCTGGCACTGTCAGGGTGCCCGTGCCCAGGGGGCACCACACCCCCTCTCCCCAACCTCCTGGGGGGCCCAGATTGACCCCCTTCACTCCAGCGGGGTCAGGCCGGTAGTTCCCTGAAAGTGGGGAGCTAGTCTGAACCCCACTGGAGCGAAATACTCCTGGTGGGGTGGGAGATGCTGGTGGGCCAAAGAATTCAGTCCCGGGCCCGATAATGACATTTAAAACAGCATTAAAATCAGAAGCAAAGTACTCACCTGGTGTTCCCTCCAGTTTCCAGCACGAATCAGACAGCGCCGGATATCCGAGTTGGGAACGCATGCATGAATCCTGCGGGAATCTCCCAGCATGCTGCGTTGGAAAATTAGCTCGGGGAGTGAGAGAATCACCTCCCAGTTGTTCAGTTGCCCCAAAGTTATTCTTATTCAGTTACAAAATTTGTGGTTTCTGGGAGAAAAATGGAAAGATAGTGAAGCAGAAGAAATTTCCGATGACTGGCAGCCCCACTGGGCACTTTAACATTGAACATTTAACACTGACCAACCCACAGAATGTCTGTACTGATGACTCCTGGATCCTGTGGACACACCAGGCTGCAGGAGAAACTCTGCCATAGGATCGAACCTCACTACAATCGCGACCTTTCACCCTGGGCGCCCTAGCATGGGGGCATAAGCTGGTGGTCTCTGCATGCAGCAGGCAGCTCCTCTGCCAGTGGGAGCATTCCGGCAATGCCACAAAATCACCCCTAATTTAGCCCTTAATCACCCTAATTGGTTACTTGCGTCCTTGGACCCTGCATCCATCCCAACATGGATCCCCCCTATTTTCCCAAGCCTCCGACCCCTCCCTCCCACTGCCTCCAAACCTCCCCTTACCTCTACAGGACCAGGGTAACCAGAGCCTGTTTTCTCTGAGCACCTTTCCACACTCGCTGCTTCCTCGTGCAATCTCAAAATTACCTCTTAAATTCTGCTGATCCAAGGCACCCACCACAGGCCATCGAGTCCAAAGATGTGCGGGTTAGGTTGATTGGCCATGCTAAATTAACCCTAGTGTCAGGGGGATTAGCAGGGTAAGTATGAGGGGTTACGGAAATAGGGTCTAGGTGGGATTGTTCTCAGTGCAGACTCGATGGGCCAAATCTCCTCCTTTTGCACTGTAGGGATTCTATGATTCTATGATTCAATGAATATCTCCGCCACCCTCTCCCCTCCCCGGACTTCATGTCAGTTGAGGATCCGGGAGAAAATTAAATTTACAGACATCTTAGATATCGCTGTAGCCTCTTTATTTATCTGTACAATATTAAACCCTCTTGATTGTGCCCTCCAGTTCTTTTAATATATTTTGTCACAACATACCGGAATCTTCTGTGTGTTGTCATGTTGACATTACTAACACCTGCACCTGCAGTGCTGTCATCAGTCGCGTTGTCCGCGGAAACCAACTCCACCTGGTTCAGTCTGAGTTTGGGGCAGTCACGCTGCCTGAGTAACAAGTAACAGCCCCTCTCATGTTGTCCTTTGTTCCTCAGCTTTAACCTCCCGTTAACCCACATACATTAGCTGATGGCTGTTGCAGCAAAACATTGAGGCTACGCTGAAGAGAGAAAGGACTCAGAGTCTGTGGGACTTTACTGTGTGTAAAGTAGCTGCTGCATTTCCTACATTACAACGGCGATCACACTTGAAAGGCACTTCATGGGTTGGAAAGCCCTTTCACTGTTCCAAGGTCAAGGGAGGTTCAATTTAAATAATGTTCCTCTTTCTTTCTGCTTTCGAGGGGATTGAGCTTTTCTCTCTAATGAATTGATATTTCTAATGACCTCCTGTCTCCATAAGGTAAACAGCTTCTTGCTGCCTTAACAGCATTTGTTTGCTGCAGGAATCGGTGCCAAGTCATCTTGCTCAATCTAACTGAAGCTTCCCAGATCCCTACCAACAGCAAATTTATACAGGACATTCCACTTCCCAGTTGAGGAGGAGGAGACCCAGCCAGCCAGACACAGCCAGCCTGGATGGAGGTCACAGAGGAGGGCAGCAACCATGGGGTTGTCCCCAAAATCTGGCTGCAGTGCCTCGAAAGGGAGAGATTTACCTTAAAGACTCATATACAGAATTTCTGGGCGATTCAAATAATATTCTTTTTGTTGTGGGTGGCATGGGTGGCACAGTGGTTAGCACTGCTGCCTCACAACGCCAGGGACCCGGATTCAATTCCAGCCTCGGGTCATTGTCTGTGTGGAGCTTGCACATTCTCCCCGTGTCTGCGTGGGTTTCCTCCGGGTGCTCCGGTTTCCTCCCACAGTCCGAAGATGTGCGGGTTAGGTTGATTGGCCATGCTAAATTGACCCTAGTGTCAGGGGATTAACAGGGGTGACAGGAATAGGGCCTGGGCGGGATTGTGGTTGTTGCAGACTCAATGGGCCAAATGGCCTCCTTCTGCACTGCAGGGATTCTATGATTCAGAGAAAGGGATGCTGCGAATGAATACATGTGGCTTCCAGCAAGTGTATGTGAGCCACTTTTCCAGTTCAGTTGGGTTATCTTACATTGGTTGTTAATATTAGCACACTCAGAAAAGTTCAGAGAGTGCTGCCCATTCGCAGAATCACCTTTACCAGCAGACGTTTAGCTTTGCCTTTTACAAGTGCAGGCTAGTTGATAACGGTCTGCACTCTTCCAATTATGAACAGCCAGAAGAACATGTTGTTTGATTCAATCAGCCAATTATTAGGACGCATGGCCTATGTACCTGGCATCACAGCAGTGCTGAAATTTGACAGGATCCGTAACTTCTGAACTCCAAAGATGCACTGGGGGAAACCCCCCAACACCTGTCCCCTGTACTGACATCACCTAAACCCCACTGCCCTCAGGAAACCCAACCATCTCCCCTTGCCTCCACCCCATTACACGCCCTGATGAGTTTGTCCTGATGAGTCCTATGTCATGTATATGAGGTTATCCACTTGGGTAGCAATAAGAGGAAGGCAAATTAGTCTTTGAATGGATGCAGATTGAGAGGTGGATCGTCAGCAAGACATTGGTGTTCTTGTGTATCAGTTGCTGAAAGTAAGCGCACAGGAACAGCAGGTGGTAAGAAAGGCAAATGGTATGTTGGCCTTCATAGTAAGAGGATTTAAATATAGGAATAGGAATGTTTTAGTGCAATTGTATGGGGCATATGTGAAGCTACACCTGGAGTATTGTGTACAGTTTTGATGTCCTTATCTGAGGAAGGATATCCTTGCTATAATGGGAGGACAGGCAAGGGTTTACCAGGCTGATTCGTGGGATGGCAGGTCTGTCATATGAGGACAGACTAAATAGATTAGGATTATATTCACTGGAGTTTAGAAGAGTGAGAGGGGATCTCAAAGGTTATGGGGAGAAAGCAGGATTGAGTTGGACGATCAGCCATGAATGGCGGAGCAGGCTCGAAGGGCCGAATGGCCTCCTCCTGCTCCGAGCTTCTATGTTTCTATGTTTCTATCTCATAGAAGCTTACAAAATTCTAACAGGGTTAGACAAGGTAGAATCAGGACGAATGTTCCCACTGATGGGGGAGTCCAGAACAAGGGGTTTATAGTTTGAGGATAAGGGGTAAACCATTTAGGACTGAGGTGAGGAGAAATTTCTTCACCCAGAGAGTGGTGAAATGTGGAATTTACTACCACAGAAAGTAGTTGAGGTCACAACATTGTGTGATTTCAAGAAGAAATTATACATATCTCTTGGGGCTAAAGGGATCAAGGGATATGAGGGGAAGGAGGGATCAGGATATTGAATTTGATAATCAGCCATGATCATATTGAACGGTGTAGCAGGCTTGAAGGGCCGAATGGCCAACTGTTGCTTCTATTTTATGTGTTTTTATGTTTCTATGGGGTTTACTGGCTGGCCAAATGGCTGCTTTTGA
Organism: Mustelus asterias; assembly: GCF_964213995.1. Taxonomy (NCBI): domain Eukaryota; kingdom Metazoa; phylum Chordata; class Chondrichthyes; order Carcharhiniformes; family Triakidae; genus Mustelus; species Mustelus asterias. Next base: position 134,687,911 of record NC_135802.1, read on the forward strand.
AATCATATATGTCGAAGGGGAGGGTTAGGGTGAGAGTTGATTGGAAAGGTCACATCATCTCCAGCTTGCACTGTAAGTCAGATAGTGGGATGAGGATGAAGTGGACTTCGAGAACTGAAAGATGTTTGGAACATCTTGGATGTACTGACAAAGCCAATTGCTTCAGTCACTGCCGACCCAGTACATTGCAGCACTGTCTCTTGCAAGGAAACACGAGATGTAGATATATTTATATCCCATCCATTCTCTGCCTATTTCATTTAAATTACCCTGCAAGAGAAAGAGAAGAATGTCCGTGATGTTGTTGCAAGATGATGTTCCTGTCATAGTTGCATAGGTGAAAGTATGTTGAAGTTTCACAGTGTGTTTAAGGCTTGCAGCATTGTTTCTCTGACTGGGTGAAGTGGAACACCTGAATGTTATGCTTGAGTCCTGATGAGTTTTGGGATTGTGGTACATTGAGCGGTGCACTGGTGGCACCGTGGATAGGAGATTGCAATTGAAGATCTTGACCACCTATGTGAGGTTGTTAAACTTTTTCCGGGCCTGCTGACAGGTCCTTCGGACCAGATACCTCGCATTCACCTCTGTGGCTAACTCCCCCCATTCCCTCCATAGTGTGTATCCGGAGGGCCCCTTGTGGTAATATGACTCCTTGGCACAGTGGCACATGGTTAGCACGGCTGCCTCACAGCGCCAGGGACCCGGGTTCGATTCCGGCTTGGGTCACTGTTTGTATGGAGTTTGCACGTTCTCCCTGTGTCTGCATGGGTTTCCTCTGGGTTCTCCAGTTTCCTCCCACAGTCTGAAAGACATGCTGGTTAGGTGCATTGGCAAAGCTAAATTCTCCCTCAGTGTACCTGAACTGGCACCGGAGTGTGGCGACTAGTGGATTTTCACAGTAACTTCATTGCAGTGTTATCGTTAGTCTACTGATGACACTAATAAATAAGCTTTAAACTTTAAACCTCTGGAACTAAGGCCTTGAGTGCTGCACCAGAGAAACTGGGATCCGTCTCTCTGCTGCTGTAGTGGTAGTCCTTTCCTTTCTCTGATACACTTTTGGAAATAGTTCACCAGCTGCTGACGTGCAGCTGCCTTGAAGAAGTATAGGCCATGCATACAGCTGGACCCATTCCTGCGAGCGCAGCCAGTGACCAGTACATTCAGAGCTGGGCTGCATACCACAGTCATTGAGACGCAAGTTTGCCTGCATCCTGCATCACCTCGACTGAGCAAGGGGTAATCAGAATCTCCGCACCCATCAATGGGTTCAAACATTTATTGCCTGTTTACATTGGTAAAGAATTTCCTGCGTAATCTCCTTCAATTAAATCTGAAAACCTTCCCCGCATTACGACAGTTAATACTTTGCTTATCAAAAACTGAACTCAGTCTGTTCACTCCCTCATCCTTGTTGACTTTACTAAGTATATATGTCCTGGTACAGTCAACTCCACAGGAGTGCAAGGCAGATCAAAGTGAATTTACGCTCTAAAAATATTTTTGCAATTTTTTTTAACATCTTCCTCTTCGGTGGACTCTTATCTGTTAATTTATGTTAAACAGGAATTTTTGTCAATCGATAAAAATGTAATGAAAGTTCTGGCTGCCCCCAAAGGTGGAATGAAATATGAAGACAAATCTTAATAATGTGCTTTGCAGGCTGAGAATGGAAATGTATTTATTTATGGCCATGAGCCCAGGCTGAGCCAAGGCCTTGATTTATTTCACCACAATGGACCTGTGTATGGAGGTTCCATATGATTTTTATAATATTTAAACTTTCGAACAAACATTGATAGACCAGTAAAGTCCCTTCTGGCCCTCTAACCTATCCCACACAATCGTGACGCCTTACATGCCTATTAGAGAAGAGTCAACATAGGGGTGGTCTGATTGAGGTTGTAAAATGATGAAGGCGAGGGATTATATTCCACTTAACAGTTGGTTCCAATTAAATAGATCAGGGAGGACCAAGGTCAAATCTAGGCAACATATCTGGAGGTGAAGGTGGATGCTGGAATTTAAAACAAAAACAGAAAATGCTGGAAAATCTCAGCAGGTCTGACAGCATCCGTGGAGAGAGAATAGAGCCAACATTTTGAGTCAGGATGACCCTTCATCAGAAGCTCAGGAGGTGGTTCTTCCCCAGACTATAAGACATAGGAGCAGAAGTAGGCCATTCAGCCCATCGCCTCTATTCCACCACTCAATGAGATCATAGAGTCATAGAGGTTTACAGCATGGAAACAGGCCCTTCGGCCCAACTTGTCCGTGCCGCCCAGTTTTACCACTAAGCTAGCACATTTGGCCCATATCCCTCTATACCAATGATTGATCAAATCTGATAATCCTCAACTCCACATTCTCGCTTTGGTCTCATAATCCTCGATTCCCTTGCTGATAAAAAATCTGTCTCTCTCAGCTTTGAACATACTTAACGACCAAGCCTAGTGGATCTCTGGAACAAGCTTGTGTAGTAGACGTCGACTCACTGAATTCCTTGAATTGAAATGTGGGTCTGCCTCCGGTTGGGGCAGACATCACTCCTCCAGCCCACAAAACTGTGATGTCCTGAGAAAAGCAGATGAAAGACCAGGCCAATCTGGAAGAACAAAATCTGTGAAATTTCTTATGCACCTAACTCAGCAATCAAAACCAATCCAAGAGATCAGGCCTTGAATTCCCTTAATTATCTACTTTCCATGAAAGATGATGTCTGCTCCACTGAGAAACAGGTCCATGTCTCATTTCAAGGAATTCAGTGAATCAGTGTCCACTACACAAGCCTGTTCCAGAGATCCATTAGTCTCGGAAAAGAATCACCTCCTTATATCTCATTCAGATCGAGCCTTGCATAAATTAAAATTATAGCCCCGGTCCTCCCCAACCTATTTAATTCAAACCAACTCTTAACTGAACACAATCTATTCCCTTCTCTATGTTAAACCTGGATCTAATCACCCCCAAAACAACGTTCCTCCAAAGCATACAGTCTTAATGCTTTAAGTCTATCTTGATTCATAAAATACATTATACTGGGAATTAGTCTTGTAGCCCTATTCTGCACCCTTTCCAAAGCCTCAGTAACACTCACAATGTGAGGTCACCAAAACTGTACAATTGAAGCTGACCAGGATCTTGTAAAAGGATAATATGGAACGCCTTGTTCGATCATCATTTGTCCTTGATCATCTGTCCTTGATCACTCCAAAGATGGGCAGGTTAGGTGGATTGGCCATGCTAAATTGCCCCTTAATGTCAGGGAGATTAGCGGGGTAAATCCGTGGGGTTATGGGATTAGGGTCTGGGTGGGATTGTTGTCAGTGCAGGCATGATGGGCCAAATGGCTTCTTTCTGCACTGTAGGGATTCTTTTTACCCGCTATTTTACCCGCTACATATTTTACCCGCTAATCCCACTAATCTACGCATCCCAGGGCACTAAGGGGCAATTTTAGCACGGCCAATCAACCTAACCCGCACATCTTTGGACTGTGGGAGGAAACCGGAGCACCCGGAGGAAACACACGCTGGAAATTTGCAAATTGTCCTCCGAACATCCAGATCTGAATCACAACTAAACATGTTAAAATACACCACTCTGAACCGTAATACTTGCAGGCACTGATCTCTGAGCAAAGTGATGCGCTATCAATAAGGCGAAAGACTACCGATATGCCAATATAAGTGTAGGCTTTTATTCACAACAGAATCAGGAGCAGATCCCAACAAATAACCGACCTGGACTGAACAAGGGGGAGGAGACAGCCACCTTTATACTAGGTGCTGAGGGGAGGAACCAAACTGGAAGGGGATGTGTCCAGGTATGACAAACACACACAACGGTGGTCCATATAGGACAAAGGCACAACTGAGGTCCACCACATTCACCCCTTCCTTTTAAAAAAACAACACGGGGGTGAAGCGGAAACAATATCACAAGTCCAGATGAACCGGTGGCTTGATCCGTCGTCCCGATCGTCGTAGTGCAGGTCGCAGAGTCGTCCGAGCAGGGAGCGATGTCGGCCCAGGCTCCGTACAGTGAGCGTCGAGAGAAGGCGCTGGGTGGTGTGAAGCGGACCGATCCGTCGTCCCGTCCAGTCGTCGGGTACTGCGTGGCGACGGCTCCGGCGACTCAAGCGAGCTGTACATAGGGGCGAGAGGAATGAGCAGTGGCCCTGGTGGCGTATGGGGAATAGTGGGAACCGGAGCTGGGGGGTGGGGGGCTGCAACAGGCTCTGGGCACACCACATTGGGGACAGGGACTGAGGGAGGAAGAGGCGTAGCAGTCTCCGAATGAACGACACCAGGGACCGTGGGGCGGAAGGACGTGGTGACCTCCGGGGCACCCGCGGGTGCCAAGTCACGGATAGAAACCGTGTCCTCCCGCCCATCAGGGTACGCTACATAAGCATATTGGGGATTAGCATGGAGCAGTTGGACCTCCTCGACCAAGGGATCTGCCTTATGGGTCCGGACATGCTTCCGAAGCAGGACGGGTCCCGGGGACATCAGCCAATCCGGGAGCGAAGTACCCGAGGAGGACTTCCTGGGAAATGAAAACATCCGCTCGTGAGGGGTCATATTGGTCGCTGTGCACAAGAGTGACCTAATGGAATGTAATGCGTCCGGAAGGACGTCTTGCCAACGGCTGACTGGAAGGCCCCTAGACCGTAACGCTAATAGAACGGCCTTCCAGACGGTTGCGTTCTCCCGCTCTACTTGACCATTGCCCCTGGGGTTATAGCTAGTGGTGCGGCTGGAGGCAACGCCTTTGGCGAGCAGGTACTGCCTCAGCTCGTCACTCATGAAAGAGGACCCACGGTCGCTATGAATATAGGCTGGGAAGCCGAACAGGGTGAAGAGCTTGTTCAGGGTCCGAATCACTGTAGCCGTGGTCATGTCCGAGCAGGGGAAGGCAAAAGGGAAACGTGAGTATTCGTCAATGATATTCAGGAAATAAACATTGCGGTGAGAGGAGGGGAGGGTGCCTTTAAAATCAACGCTAAGGCGCTCGAACGCGCGAGTGGTCTTTACAAGGTGCGCCCTACCTGGCCGGTAGAACTGCGGTTTGCACTCAGCGCAGACCCTGCATTGCCTGGTAATCGTCCGGACTTCCTCAAGGGAGAAGGGCAGGTTACGGGACTTGACAAAATGGAAAAATCTGGTGACACCCGGGTGACAGAGATCGTTATGGAGGGACTGTAGCTGGTCTAGTTGGGCACTGGCACATGATCCACGGGACAGGGCGTCTGGGGGCTCATTGAGCTTCCCGGGCCGGTACATGATGTCATATCTGTAGGTGGAGAGCTCAATCCTCCACCGCAAGATCTTGTCATTCTTAATCTTGCCCTTTTGCCTGGTGTTAAACAGGAAGGCAACTGACCGCTGGTCCGTAATTAAGGTGAATCGTTGGCCCGCGAGATAATGGCGCCAGTGCCGGACGGCTTCCACGATGGCCTGGGCCTCCTTCTCGACCGAGGAGTGTCGAATCTCAGGGCCTTGTAAGGTCCGGGAAAAGAAGGCCACCGGACGGCCCCTCTGGTTAAGGGTGGCAGCTAGGGCAAAGTCAGACGCATCACTTTCCACTTGGAATGGGATGGATTTGTCCACAGCGTGCATCGCGGCCTTCGCGATGTCCGCTTTGATGTCATCGAAGGCCCGACAGGCCTCCTCCGCCAGGGGAAAAGAGGTCGATTTTAGCAGCGGACGGGCTTTATCTGCGTAACGGGGAACCCACTGGGCATAATAGGAGAAGAAGCCCAGGCATCTCCTCAGTGCTTTGAGGGTAGTAGGGAGGGGAAGCTGCATAAGGGGACGCATACGGGCTGGGTCGGGGCCAAGGACACCATTTTCTATCACGTACCCAAGGATGGCGAGGCGGCGTGTCCGGAAAACACACTTCGCCTCATTGTATGTGAGGTTCAGGAGAGTGGCCGTACGAAGGAATTTTTGTAGGTTGGCATCATTGTCCTGCAGGTCATGGCCGCAGATGGTGACGTTATCCAGATACGGGAAAGTGGCCCGTAGTCCGTGCTGGTCCACCATTTGATCCATGGCCCGTTGGAAGACTGAGACCCCATTGGTGACACCAAAGGGGACTCGGAGGAACTGGTAGAGGCGGCCATCCGCCTCAAAGGCAGTGTATGGGCGATCCTCCGAGCGGATAGGGAGCTGGTGGTAAGCCGATTTCAAATCGATCGTTGAAAAAACCCTATAGTGCGCGATGTGGTTGACTATGTCCGCGATACGGGGAAGAGGATATGCATCTAGTTGGGTATACCTGTTTATGGTCTGGCTGTAGTCAATCACCATGCGGTGTTTCTCCCCCGATTTAACTACGACCACTTGCGCCCTCCAGGGGCTGGTGCTGGCCTGGATAATCCCTTCCTGGAGCAAACGTTGTACCTCGGACCGAATGAAGGCCCGGTCATCCGCACTATAGCGCCTACTCTTGGTGGCTATAGGCCTACAATCCGGGGTGAGGTTATCAAATAACGGGGGGGGGGGGTGATCTTGAGGGTCGAGAGACTGCAGGTGGTGCGCGAGGGGCGCTGCCGTGACGGCGCCTTGCAGACGGAGAGCGGGGGATAAGGGCCATCGTACTGCAGGATGACGCTTCTATGATGGCTGAGGAAATCTAACCCCAGCAGTACAGCTGCGCAGAGTCGCGGCAGCACGAGGAGCCGAAAACGCTCGTAGACTGTGCCCTGTACCGTCAGCGTCACCAAGCAGCACCCGAGGACCTCCACTGAGTGAGAATTCGAGGCCATGGAGATGGTCTGGCTCCAGGGTCGCACGGGAAGGGCATATTGACGCACTGTGCGAGGGTGTATAAAACTTTCCGTGCTCCCACAGTCAAACAGGCAGTTTTCTGCATAACCATTTACCTTGATCTCCATTATGGACTTGGAGAGTTGATGTGGCTGCGACTGGTCCAGGCAAATCGATGCCACTGTTGAATTAAAGAAGAATCCATCTTCGTCGCCGTCTGATGACGTCACGGATGAAGCTTCCTGCTCAGCTTGCCTTGATGCCAGTCTCAAAGATTGCGGGTAGTTAGGAGGTGTCTGGCGTAAACCACGTTAGGGCTCTTTCGGAACTGCCCTTTTAGGAGTTCGATAGCGTCCGCGTAAGTAGCAGCGTCCCGGAAGATTCCATAGACAGTTTCGCTTACCCGGGCGCGGAGCACGTGGAGTTTAGCAGCGTCGGTGTCGATGGCCGTAGCGGTGTCGACGAATGCTTCGAAGCAGTCCAACCAATGATCAAATTTATCAGAGGCTCCAACCTCTTGAGGGTCTCATGCTAACTTGTCGGGTTTTAGAAACTGCTCCATACTAGTAACTGTTGTGAATAAAATTGATGCGCTATCAATAAGGCGAAAGACTACCGATATGCCAATATATGTGTAGGCTTTTATTCACAACAGAATCAGGAGCAGATCCCAACAATTAACCGACCTGGACTGAACAAGGGGGAGGAGACAGCCACCTTTATACTAGGTGCTGAGGGGAGGAACCAAACTGGAAGGGGATGTGTCCAGGTATGACAAACACACACAACGGTGGTCCATATAGGACAAAGGCACAACTGAGGTCCACCACACAAATCCAAATCCATCTGGAATTGCTTTTCATTTACACCCTGCCACCTAGTTCTCAACCCAGTTTAATATATTTTCATTAATACCAGAGATATTAATCTTGTAAAGCCTCTTGTGTGGCACCTAATCAGTATATTTAAAAGTCTGAGTCGACAATGTCCACTGAACTTTCTTAATCGGATCATCTTCAAAGAAGATGAAGTAACATCTTCAAAAAATACAATTAGATTTGTAAGACATTACATCTTCATGAAGCCATGTTGGGTATCTCATGACCCTCTCTATTTAAACAATCAAATATTGCATCTCATAGAATCCATACAGTGCAGAAGGAGGCCATTCAGCTCATCAAGCCTGCACTGACGACACTCCCGCCCAGGCCCTATCCCCATAATCCCACATATTTACCCTGCTAGTCCCTCTGACACTAAGGGGCAATTTAGCATGGCCAGTCAACCTAACCCGCACATCTTTGGAGTGTGGGAAGAAATCAGAGCACCCAGAGGAAACCCATGCAGACACAGGGAGAACGTGCAGACTGACAGGGAAGATCGAAACTCATTGGCCGCTATCTACTTGTAACAATAATCCCCTACATCCAAACTAGACTTGACTCTAGCCCTGCAACCTACCAAGCACTCCGTGTTTTTCCAACTCTGACCTCTTATACATTCCCAAGTTCCTTCATCTCCACTACTGGTGATCATGCTTTTAACTGTCGACATCCTAACCTCCAGAATTTCCTAATTAAACCTTTCTTTCTCAGCACCTCCCTGCTCCTTAAAATCTACCTCTCTAACCATGTGTTTTGTGATCCCTTTTAATGTCTCTTTCTATTGGCTCAGTGTTAAATGTTGTCTGATTACATTCCTGCAAAAACACCCAGGGTAACTGCAAGTTGTTGTTCTCCAAACAGCTTGGTGCTGAAGACAGCACAATAAGCAAGTGCATCTTTGTGGAATATAAAGCTGACGCCTCAGTAAATTTAGCAGCTTGGGATTCCAGTGTTCAGGAATTACAAACTGGATTTAGTGAGGTGTGTTCCCAGAATATGGGACTCCTCTCCTAGGATGCATCACCTGTGAATCAGCAGCACAGATTGTACCCTGGCTTGACACCCGCTTATCTATTCCTGATAAAACTGTGCCTGTCAAATTTTACATATTGAAGGCTGATAGTTCTTTTCGCTTGCTGAATTGGTATGTTTCAGTCAAGGCCAGCTTAAAGTGCTTCTAAATCTGGAGGTCTTCAGGGCCGCAATCCAGATCCCACAGAGGGAAAATTCATTTCAGACTCTTTCTTTGGCCTGAAAGGCAGCAGACTGAAAGCCTTGTGCCAGCCCAAGGATCACCTGGAATTCAGCCTCATTCTTCATCAGCTTGTTGCCAGCAAGGTGTGGAATCGAGAGTCCAGCAGCAAGGCTCTGTATCTATGATGTGGAGATGCCGGCGTTGGACTGGGGTGGGCACAGTAAGAAGTCTCACAACACCAGGTTTAAGTCCAACAGGTTTATATGGAATCACGAGCTTTCTGAGCGCTGCTCCTTCATCAGGTGAGTCCTGATGAAGGAGAAGCGCTCTGAAAGCTCGTGATTCCAAATAAACCTGTTAGACTTTAACCTAGTGTTGTGAGACTTCTTTCTGAATCTATGAGCAGCCGTTAGATTGGGCAGCAGGGCGGCACAATGGTTAGCACTACTGCCTCACAGCGCCAGCGACTCAGGTTTGATTCCCAGCTTGGGTCACTGTGTGTGCGGAGTTTGCACGTTCTCCCCGTGTCTGCGTGGGTTTCCTCCGGGTGAACAAAGAACAAAGAACAGTACAGCACAGGAAACAGGCCCTTCGGCCCTCCAAGCCTGTGCCGCTCCTTGGTCCAACTAGACCAATCGTTTGTATCCCTCCATTCCCAGGCTGCTCATGTGACTATCCAGGTAAGTCTTAAACGATGTCAGCGTGCCTGCCTCCACCACCCTACTTGGCAGCGCATTCCAGGCCCCCACCACCCTCTGTGTAAAAAACGTCCCTCTGATGTCTGAGTTATACTTCGCCCCCCTCAGCTTGAGCCCGTGACCTCTCGTGATCGTCACCTCCGACCTGGGAAAAAGCTTCCCACTGTTCACCCTATCTATACCCTTCATAATCTTGTATACCTCTATTAGATCTCCCCTCATTCTCCGTCTTTCCAAGGAGAACAACCCCAGTCTACCCAGTCTCTCCTCATAGCTAAGACCCTCCATACCAGGCAACATCCTCGTAAACCTTCTCTGCACTCTCTCCAATGCCTCCACGTCCTTCTGGTAGTGCGGCGACCAGAACTGGACGCAGTACTCCAAATGTGGCCTAACCAGCGTTCTATACAGCTGCATCATCAGACTCCAGCTTTTATACTCCGTGCTCCGGTTTCCTCCCACAGTCCGGAAGAAGTGCTGGTTAGTGCATTGACAATGCTAAATTCTCCCTCAGTGTACCCGAACAGGCGCTAGAATGTGGCAACTAGGGGACTTTTACAATCGCTTCATTGCAGTGTTAATGGAAGCCTACTTGTGACACTAATAAATAAACATTAAACTTAGATCGGTTATGGTAAGGGATTACATATGATCAGGAGAGAGTGGAAAGACAATAGAAAAAGATAATCGGGAGTGAATAGGGACTACAATCCAGGAAGGTGGGAGGAAATTGGTAAGAAGCAGAGTGTCAATTGGCAATCGACTCCACAGTCAGTTAAATATCTCTTTAAACTAAACTTTTTGATCATGACATCCAACTGTTACTTTAAAGATCATCAGTTAAGCTTTCTGTGCACCTGGCAAAACATCTGGACCCAGCTACTAAACACATTGACACTAGCAGGTAAGTCAAGTCGGACAAGTTACACACTACACTCAGACCAATTACTCAATATGCTCAAACCAGTTACTCAATACACTCAAACCAGTTGTCAAATACACCCGGACCAGCTGATAAATACATCAGGGCCCAGTCTCACTCAGACCAGTTAAAAAATATACGCAGGCCAGTTGACAAACACAGTCAGACCTGTTGATAAATGCAGCCAGATGCTCTAGTTACGGAGCAGAGGAGCAACCTAAAAGCATACTGCCCATCTGTTCAGGTTGTGCCAGAGTGTGTCTTTTGCAGTAGGCATATTGATATGAGTGCTCAGTTGGAGTGATTTGTGGAGGATAAGGGAGAGCCTGGAAGTCACTGCTCTAGCAGAGCAGCTGTTGTATAGACCCCGGACCCTCTTGAGCTGACTGCATTGAAATTGGTATTTCATTCACACCGTGTCTTCTGTGAGCTGATTCTCTCTTTTAATCTCTTTCACATTTCAGCATGTTTTTTTGATTAACCTTAGCGCTGCAGCCCATCTACCGCTGCGCTGAATTACTTGTTCATTATTGCTAATACTATTCTTTCTATACACCATTTATAGTTTTCCCCACCTTGACCTTTTGCGTGTAACAGGCTTGTGTTTTGTTCTTCTGTACAGTGCCTATGTTTGAAAAGGCCATAATAGTCAATTTCAAGGTCTTTCAGACAGAATGTATGAATTAAAGCTGTTCCAAATGTCAGGTGTATTGTACAAGCTTCACTGGGTAAAGGTTCAAATATTCCATTCAAGCAGCTGTATTTTAAACTCCATTCGGACTAATATCTTCCCCTGTTCAATAATTCAAAAATGAACTTTTATGAGTCCAATTAACTTTTTTCTTTTAACACTTCTGAAAGAAAAGTTGACGAGCATCTGAAGATTGGCTTGGTTTCTTTTTCCATGAGCTCTTTCCATTCAAAATCAGAGCTCATAGGATTGGGTGTAAGATATTTGCGTGGAGTAAGTTTAAGCTTATGTTAATGTTTAAGTTTGAATTTTAAGTTTATTTATTAGTGTCACAAGTAGGCCTACAATAGCACTGCAATGAAGTTACTGTGAAAATCCCCTAGTCGCTACACTCCAGCGCTTGTTCAGGTACACTGTGAAAGAATTTAGTATGGCCAATGCACCTAACCAGCACGTCTTTCGGACTGCAGGAGGAAACTGGAGCACTTAGAGGAAATTCACGCAGACACAGGGAGAATGTGCAGACTCCGCACAGACAGTAACCCAAGCCGGGAATCAAGCCCGGGTCCCTGGCGCTGTGAGGCAGCAATGATGGATTAACAGACAGAAAACAGAGGTTTGGAATAGATGGTTCATTTTCAGGTTGATAAATAATGACTAATGTAAGGATCAATGCTTAGGCCCCAACCATTTACAATCTATATCAATAATTTAGACAAAGAGATTGGGTGTAATGCATCCGAGGTTAAGCAAGAAAGTAACCTGCAAGATTGCAAAGAGACTGCAGAAGGATTTAGATAGGTCAAACGAGAGGGCAAGAATGTGGCAGATGGAACATAATGTGGAGAAATGTAAAATCATCTACTTTGGTGGGTAAAATACAAAAGCTAACTTTTTTAAATAGTGGGAGATTCAGAGGAATCTAGATATCCTTGTACATAAATCACAGAAAGCCTACAGGAAGCAAATAGGAAAGCAAGTGATGTGATAGTCTTCATTGCAGTTGGGGGTTGGTTTTGTTCAGTTGGCTGGACAGCTGGTTAGTGATACAGAGCGATGCCAACGGAATGGGTTCAATTCCTGTCCCACTGAAGTTATTCTTAAAGGCTCAACCTTACCTGAGGTGTGGTGATCCTCAGGTTAAATCACCACAAGTCAGCTCTCCCCCTCAAAGGGCAGACTACGGTCACCTGGGACCATGGCGACCTACCTTTATTACAAAGGGATTGGAGTATTAGAGTAAAGAAATCTTACTGCTGTTATTTAGGGGCTTTGGTGAGACTATAACTGAAGTCCTGTGCATAATTTAGGTCTCCCTACCAAATGAAGACCATGGAGGGAGTGCAAAGGTTCACTCGGACTGATTCCTGGGATGAGGCGTTGTCCAGGCCTACACTTCCTAGATTTTAGCAGAATGAGAGATAATCTCATTGAAACAAATACAATTTGTCAAGTGTTTGAAATGGTACATACTGGGAAGATGTTTCCCTGGCTGGAGAGTACAGAACTAACTTACACCCTCAGAATAAGGAGCTGCCAATTAGGGCTGAGATGAGGAGAAACTTCTTTACGCAAAGGGTAGTGAATCTTTGGAATTCTCTTTGATAGAGAACTGTGGAGATGCTCAGTCATCGAGTAGGTTCAATCCAGGAATGAATAGGTTTTGGAAACTAAGATATCCAAAGAATATAGAGATAGTATGGGAAGGTATAGCCAGGGCAAAAAGTCAACATATTGATAGTGGAGCCTACATCTGTTCCTATTCCTTATGTTTGACTCAGAAAGTCCTATTAAAGAGCCTTGAGCATAAAATCTAGGCCACATTCCATTCCACTGGAGGAGTGCTGTATTGTTGGAGACGTAGGATGGGATTCTCCGGCTTTGTGAAATGATCAGCGGAAATCCTAATGCCCCGCAGAATGGGGCGTCAGCCAAAAATAGGGATTCCCGACGAGTGTGAATCAGGATTCACCCAACCTATGTCGCCAGGCAGCTACAGGGTAATTATGCAAACCCGTTAATTGTATTACAATTAGTGGGTTTGATGGCCCATTCACCAGCCCCCCAACCATACACCCGGCCTCCCAGCCGGAACAGCACCAGGCGGGCTTTGGTGTCACTAATCACAAGCGGGAACATGGCATGACTCTGAGGGTCCAGGGGAGCATCATCAACCCCTCAGAAAAGAGGAGCAAATGCCCCTCGCATCACTCAAATCACAGGTCACTCCAAGCCTGATTGACAGCCTGTTGTTTCTTCAAGAGGAATAAATGGCTTAACTTCCTCTTTTGCAAACCACTTATTCATTTTGAAGAATCCACAGGCTGTCAATCAGGCTTAGAGTCTTGCTTGAGATGCATTCAAGCATGAAGGGAAATGAAAATAAACACAGCTGTCAATGGAGGCCTCTCTGCTGGAACTTTGAAATGGACAGAGATCAAGGCTCTACAGTGACAGAGGGTTTCAAAAGTTTCAGCTTGCTAGAAAGCCTCAGAAACGTCAAACCAAAGTGTGGACATACATTGTGGCTGAGTGCACAGCTGTGCATAATGGAACATCTCACATCACTCCCTAGGTTAAATCGACATCTCCTCTCTGTCAGAGGACTTCAAAAGGGGTCTGCTCACTCCTGCAGCTTCTGACAGTGAGAAAGGGAAATCTCTGCTGCAGAATTAAGTGCTGCAGTGATTTAACAGCCTGACAGGGACAATTCATCCCAGAATCTCTCAAAAGAGGTGTTTAAAAGAGAGTCTCAGTTGGTAGCTCAGTAGGTGGTCCCCTTGCCTGAGCTCAAGCCCCTCAATGCAGACCTCTCAATGGTGGTCGGCACAGAGTGATGGCAGAACAGAGTACATCATAATCGGAGTGCAAAATTTGAGAATTTGATGTAAATGGGAACTCATGCACAATAGGGGAAAGAGATGCTGCTTTTTTCTTCCAATCCTGTACGCTGGTGTTTTACTAAGTGTGAGTTAGTGTGTAAAAATAGAAAATAATTTGCGACAACGTAAAAAGTAGGTATGAATAATCCAGAGTAAGATACGGCAGGGCAGGTGATGTGCCTGGATTGCAGTGTGAAGCAGCTCTGGATAGACAGTGAGTCTATCCAGAGAGAATACATTCACATTGGAAGTCTTTGTTTCACATCTCTTTGACTAAGAATGATTGAGCTGGAGGTGTTAAGGGCCTTAACTGTGTGTTTAACACTGCCTGCATGCTCCAATCATCTTGATGATGAAGGGAAGAGTTTAGTCCCAGGAGGCAGTTTTGAGGAAGTTACTCCATCCCTTTGGGTAGTTTTGACTTTGATGGCGCCGAGGAACAATATCAGATCCATTGCTTCTTCTGGGTTAACCAGATAAACTAAATCAACAAATTGAGGGATAAATTAAAAGGCAGCCTCATAAAGAGATGCTGCATCCAAGTAAACAGAATCTCAAAGGAAACTTAAAACATCAAAACAAAATGTTTTGGGCTGGGGGCCTGGAAAAAAAGGGGGGCGGGGGGAGTTGAAGATGGCTCCTGGACACATTCCTGCTAATTTGATGTTTTTCAGGGCCTAACTTCTAACAGGATTGGTTGCCCACTTCATGGAGACTGGCAGCTAATTAAGGTGGTGAATAGGTTAATTTGCGTGATTTTGTAGCATTGCCAGAACTTTCCCACTAGTGGAGTGCCCCAGCCCCACCCCATCACCACCACATGTAGAGACCACCATCTCCCTGCAGCAGACTGAGAGGCCCTCAGGGTCAGAGGCTCCAATCTCAATGACAGGGCCATATGGATGAAAGGCCACAACCACAGCAGCATCTGATCCTGTGGAGCAGGTTCCCCTCCGCCCTGATGTCCCTACCAGCTACAGGAATCTTCACCGTGGCCTGTCGGCTACCAAGAGTACTTGCATGTTGAAGTGCTGTCATAGTCACCAACCTGCCTCAGCAGTGGCTATCACTCCCAGTAGGACTTCTGGGAGATCCTGTATGCTTAGCCCTGTTTGCTTCAGTCTATGCAAAGACTTCATCCATGTAAAGACTTATTTTTAAGATGTTTCTGCCTATGCAATTACATTTAAATGTTAGAGTGTAGGGGTTAACTGACACTGCTAACTTGACTGCATTTTAAAACTCAGAAGGCATGCTGGGTTAAATAGAAATTGACTGCATTCCTAAAGGGTACACAGTGCAGGCAAAACAAGGTTTTCAAAATAGCAGCTGCAACAACTGTTTTTGCAGACAGAGACAGCATGTGAAAAACACTTCCGATAAAGAGATAAGGATTGAAATCATTTCAGTATATGTTTACTTCAGTTCAGTTCTCAGATTTTGCTCATCTCAGTACATGTTTTTGTAGAGGGCCTGGCTCCAAGTTCACTCTCTTCTTGTTTCTGTCATGTTGATTGTTTTTTTAAGTTCTGTTCAATAAAAGAAAACCATTTTTAAACACGTACCAAGTGCTGTCCCTTCGTCTATTCGAACAAATGAATGGACCCTACAACTACCAAGGCTCCAGGGCTACCAATAGCTCTCAGGCATGCAGCATCTGAACCCAACCCATCATAGGATGGCAAATGCAGTCACAGCCTATTGGGAAACCACCTCCTGAAGGATTATGCCACCGGTCCTGTTACCCAGAAATGTGGGCTCACGGTGTTGGGGTCCCAAACCCCGCAGAAAAATCAGCCCTGAACTCCAAAGTGAGGTGAGACTGGGACTTTCACTCATTTCCATCCCCATATAAGATTGGAAACGACCACGAAATTCAGGTCATATTTCCACCATAATTACAGTGTTGGTATAGAGCAAAATTACTTCACACAGATGTGGATCTTTAATTTGCACCCTTTTCATTTCTAAATATTGGCCTGCAGAAGTTCCCTTTAAAAAAACAAAAATGCAATTACGCTAACTCAAAACTAACACTGGAAGCTAATTTGCTTTATCAAAATTGTTGCCTTCAAATAACTTTTTAAAGAAAAAGCATTTTAAAATTCAGAGTTAATTTTTACAGACAAAGGACACGACTTTGGCATATCCTCTGGTATCATCCTTGCAAATTCTCCAAATGCTTCTGTATAAACTGGGTACAATGAAATCACTGTGAAAGTGAGGTCCGTATGGATGGCCGATTCACTGTTGCCCGTATTACAAAATCACAGAAAATCATAGAATACCTACAGTGCAGAAGGAGGCCTTTCAGCCCATCAAGCCTGAACCAACAACAATCCTAGCCAGGCCCTATCCCGTAACCCCACATATTTACCCTGCTAGTCCCCACTATGGGGCAATTTAGCATGGCCAAACCACCTAACCTGCACATCTTTAGACTGTGAGAGGAAACGAGAGCACCTGGAGGAAACCCATGCAGACACGGGGAGGATGTGCAAACTCCACACAGGCAGTGACCCAAGGCCGGAATTGAACTCGGGTCCCTGGAGCTGTGAGACAGCAGTGCTAACCACAGTGCCACCGTGCCGCATCAGCGCAATGAAAGTAAAGGTCAAAAATGAAAGTGATCTCAGGCAGAGTGATAGTGGACCCCCCTTCCCCCCCACTGATCTCAGGCAGAGTGGCAGTGGACCCCCCTTCCCTCCCACCCGACCAAGGTGGGATCCCACTGCTCCAGGCCTGTCTCACTCACCACCGACCTGTTTCACTCGTTCCGGTGAGGAGGTGAAGAAGGAGTGTATGTGTTAGGACCCAAAAGATGGGGAACTATGCCTGGGCTGGGCGAAGCCAGAGGAAATTCTGGTGGAGTTCTGTAGCGGCCCTGATGTGCAAATCAATCGTCCAACTTTGCTACAGGGGCAAAAGACTAATCGAACCTTCTAGTAGCTGGCTCCCTCCGAAGTTTCCCTCAGGATAGCTGGTGCTTGTCCACATAGATCTGAATTACATCAAGCACTGTGGTGACCACTCCCACCAACTCCTCCCACAATCCCTCGCATCGCACCCACCCCCCCCTCCCTCTGGTTAAAAGGTCGGCTAGGAGCCAGCCCAGGGAAAGAATGGTTGCCCAATTTTGAAATTAACAGAAACAGATTTAGTGTAAAAAAGGGAGCAAGCAGCACACCGGATAAAGGCATTTCATTTAGGAGATTAAGCAGTGCTAACCAGCTCAAAACAAGCGGGTTACTGCAGTTGTAAATATAACGTCAATCAGACAGAAATGCAAGCAATTAA
This sequence comes from Mustelus asterias, assembly GCF_964213995.1. NCBI lineage: Eukaryota > Metazoa > Chordata > Chondrichthyes > Carcharhiniformes > Triakidae > Mustelus > Mustelus asterias. The sequence goes on from NC_135802.1 coordinate 134,705,259, forward strand.
AACCAAAACGGTCAGGCAATTTTAAGAAGGCAGATCCAAAGCCATTGTAAAAAAAAACATTGAAAGGCCCATGATATTGATGAATAACGTATTTATAGGACTAGATTTACACACTGATTGTGATTCATGCCCCAACATGTCCTGGCATATACATTTGCCTGATCCTCAATTATAAATACTTGGCTGAATACTCGCACACAGAATTACATGCGTCTTTTGCTTCTGTCAAACCCTTTCCAACCAAGGATTCATTTTATAATGTGTTTCGAGATAACCACAGTCGGCAATTGCTGGGAATGCTGTCAGTCCAGTTCCTTGTGAAGCTATGGCAGGTAGAGAGCGTAACAACTGAAACTTGGCTTGCCACTTTGATGTGGGGCTTTATGGGTTTCCTTTCATCAGTGGTGAAAAGAGCAA